>NC_057402.1:5741364-6941364 GCF_019320065.1 Cervus canadensis
CTGTCCAAATGGGCTTGTCATACTTCCAAGTTATTTTAATAATTGTATTATTTGTTAAATGAGCAGTGGCCCCTAGGAAAAATGTGGAATGTAAATCTGAGTTTGCCATTGCATAAGTAAATCCCTTCCTATTAAATTAAGGGGGTGCATCTGTCACATAAGGTTTTAATATTGCAGGTTGGCCTTTTGGTCCATCACATAGGTAGATTTGAACCCTTTGATAAACTTCTTGTACTTTGGTTTGAGAAATTCCTGCAATTTGGCAAGAGATTTTTTGTATAGGCCAGGATTTGGGCCATAAATGTTTGGATATAATAGTAATATCAGATCCAGTATCGAGGAGACCAGAAAATCTTTTACCATTAATTTTGATATTTATATTCAGTCGGGCAAATTCAGATACCAATGATGTCCATAAGGACTGTTTTTGACCTGTACTGCCGAATCCACCTGTCTGTACATCATTAGAGGAGTTAATAGAAATGTAAGGTAAAAGGAGTAATTGAGCAATTTTGTCCCCCTTTTTGAATTGCCATAAAATCTGAGATGACATCATAATTTGAATTTCTCCTTTATAATCTGAATCAATTACTCCAGGGTGAACAGTAATCCCTTTAGAAGTCAAACTAGATTGGCCAAGTAAAAGACCAAAGGTTTGTGGGGGCAGGGGCCCAAAAAGTCCGGTAGGTATTCTAGAAGGGACTGCTTGAGGGTAAAGGAGAAAATCATTTAGGGCTGGTATATAGAGGTGTAGAGGTTTGAATTTTTTTCAGGGGCAATAGTTAGTCCAGAGCATTGCCGGATGTAGAGGGTTTGAGGGAAAAGATGGATTTTGCCCCTGGTTTTTCTTGAAGGGGTCCTGGGGGGGTCCCTTGCTTGGACCTTGCTATTTCCCAAAATAGGTTTTCCTTCAATATCAAATTTAGATTTACACGCTTTGGCCCAATGCATTCCCTACAGCATTGGGGGCACACTTTTGGAGGTTTTTTTTTTATTAGCTTTCTTAGGGCAATCCCTTTTTAAATGGTTCTTATCCCTGCATATAAAACATCTCTCATTTCCCTTTTTAAAACAAGCAGCCGTTGTTTCAGCTAGTATTTGCATTTTTTGAGTTTCTGATCCTAGATTTCGACAAGCCTTCAAATAATCAATAATAGTCCCTGTCTCATGACTTGGGGCTATAGCCTTTTGACATTCCTGATTTGCATTTTCATAAGCAAGTAGTTTCTCTAGTTGCCTTTTAGCTTCTTCTCCGATTACAGTACGGGAAATAGTAGTTTCTAATCTAGCTTAAAAATCAGCATAAGCTTCATTAGGGCCTTGTAATATTTTAGTGTAGCTGCCTGTAGGTTCCCCTTGAGGAGTAATTTGATCCCAGGATTCAAGGGCCACTGTTTTTAATTGCTTATGCAACAAAGAGGGCATTGTATTTGAGCTTCTATAGCATCAAATTGTCCAGTGCCCGTTAACATTTCAAAAGCAATTTGGTTTTGGGGAGCACCAGCTCGAGTGTTTTTGTTAGCATGATCTCTGGCTAAATCTTGAAACCACATTGTCTATTGAAGATATTTTCCTGGTTTAAGGAGAGCTTTTATTAAAATTTACCAATCATAAGGAATAAAGGTTCCAATAGAAGACACCATAACATTTAGAATCTCTCTAGTAAAAGGCGAATTTGGGCCATACATAGTTACAGCCTTTTTCATTTGTTGCATGTGAAAAAGGTTAATACCTTCATTTTGAGGTATTATTTGCCCTTGAGCGTCAGCATTTCTAAAAACTGGGAAGGGGGAAAAACCACCGGCTTCAGAGACTTGTGATTGCAAAGCCAGCAATTCAGAGAGAACCTCTGTCTCGAAGGAGAGTGAGTAGGTAGCAATTTTTTGCAAATATGAGTTTGTGCTAAGGACTTATTATTATCCAGAAAAGTATTGCCAACTTTGGTGTCACAGAGTATCTCAGGAGAGTCGTCAGAATCATTAGGTTCTAGAAAAAGAGAGACTTTTGGATTCGTGCCTATTGGCAGAGGAGGAGCATTTGGAGCAGCCAGGGCAGGGCTTGTAGGAAAATTCTGAAATATTTTGTGTTGTTCTAATTGGGCCTTTTGTAAAGTTTCATCATCGAATTCATATTCATGTAATAAGCATTCTGTCTGTTGTCGAATATCAGGAAGGCTAGAATTGCCTTGAAATGGCAGAATTACAGCTTTACTGAGAGCCCACAGGGGCCAGAAATCAATTGGAATATTTTTTCCCCGTCTGGTGGCTCATTCAACACTCTCTTTGACCGGATACCAAATTTCTAAATCAAAGCTGCCTTCATCAGGGAACCAGGGATTATGTTCAGCTATTGTTTGAAGGTAAGCCTCTACTCGTTGGCGCGAAACCTAAAGTCCCTGAACTTTAAATAAATGATGAAGTAAAGTAGAAAAGTGAGGGGGCTTTCCAGCCATTTGACCCATGTCCTTGTACTTACTGGCCTCAATAGGCCTTGAGTCACTCCGTCCGAAGTACCGTGTATACCAGGCCCCTGTTCTGGGTGCCACTTGTTGAGGTCCTTTAATGGACCAGAATCTGGTGGTCTGGAGTCGACGATAAGAAAGTGAAAGAAGGAAAGAGGCTAATATGCCCTGGGTTATGCAGCCGGCCTTCGTGCTCCAGGGAATCAGCCAGAAATAGAGAGAGAGAGAGAGAAGGACACGGGTACCCAAGTCTCTGGTGGAGCAAGGATGCTTATTGAATTCTGTAAGAGTATATATACTGTATTACAAGGTAGCTTCTTCAGATAAAGATCAAAAAAGACCTGACTTTACAAGTTACCAAGGAAACAAGGAGCAATAGAGGCCATAAGGCCAAAAGCAATCCGTATCACAAGAGGGTCCACTTAGGGATTATTTAAATCCCTTTCACCAAATGGAAAAGCTAATGAAGGAAATCCTATGCAAGCATCCCATCTCTATGATCTCAGTTCTGGGAGCAGCTTGCCAGCTCCTCTGGACGCTGATAGGGACTGACAAAGAACAGAGGGCTCAAGAGAGATAGGAAACAGCACCCAGGAATCCCACTGTTAAACATTCCCTGACACCCCACACAGGCTGGCTCCGGGGAGACAGGGAGGGGTGGATGGACAGAGGTCCCCAGGCCAGTGAGGAGACCCACGCCACACGGGGCCAGTCCGCGGGCCTGAGGAGCAGGCAGGTGGTACAGCACAGGCCAAGGACTGCTCGGAGGTGGAGGCAACTGCACCCCAGCTTCTGAAATACAGGTCAGCTTTGGGGAGCAGAGGGAGAGGCTGGGAGAAGGAGCTGCCTGAGCAGAAGCTGGGAGGCTGGCTGGGTGCAGGCCCATGAGGCCCGGAAGTGAGGGTGGAGGAAGTTCAGACCATGATGGAGGCGAGAGGGGCTTCAAATGCCAGGCTGTGGGGAGCCATGGAAGGGTTTAAAGCAGGAGAGTGACCTGATTGTCCTGTGCCTCATGAAGGTCAAGAATGACTCGGGAAGCTGCAGAAGCAAGATTCAGGGAGCAGGGAGCAGGGGGACCACCAGGGGGGCCTCGATGGGCTTTGGGACGAGGTGGTCAGGCAGGGTGGCTAAGTTTCAAGTCTCTGCCTCTGTTACCTCCCGTGAGACCCAGCTGCCAGCTGCCCCTCTTCCCCCAGAATTTTCCCCTAGGCTTCCTGGGAGAACTTCAACTCTGATCCCACTCCTGGCATCTGGCAGCCTGCCTACCTTCAGACCCTCTGCCAGAAGAAGGGTTCCCTGGGCAGCAACGCTGGGCAGCTGGTACTGGAAGACAGGGTTCAGCCTCTGCTCCCAGGTTCCTAGCCAGACCCGGGCTGGTCCTGACTCCCCGCCCCTGAGCTGTGTGGCTTAAGGCAAGACCCTGCCCCTCTCTGAGCCTGTTTCCTTATCTATGAAGTGGGGTGAATGACACCCTGTCGCTTTGTTGTCATGGGTATCTGACACGTGCCAGGCATTGGACCCAGCATACAGTAGGTGCTTACTAAGTGTGAGCGCTTGCCAACCAAGGTAGGCTGGCTTGTCCTGCCCCCACACTCCCTGGAAACAGAGCCCAGAGCGTAGCAGGCTGGACCCGGCTGGAATGGCTCTCTTCATCACCACTCCTGCCCCTGCTGGGAGCTGGGGGCACGGCGGGGGGTGGGGGGTGGGGGGCACAGACGGCCGCTGGCACAATGCTCCCTGCTGTGTCGGGCCTGATCTGAGGGCATGGTCCCCGAGTCCTGGCATCCAGGAGAACCATGACCTGTGGCCAGGGCGGGGCTGATAAGGCCTGCATCGAGCACCTGGGCTGGCCCCTCCCTCGGGGCAGCCTCCTTCCAGCTGCTCAACTGCCTCTGGGAGAGGAAGGTAGGCCTCGGCGAAGCCCTGCATGTCTGTCCCCTGGACAGACATCTTGCTGGCAGGTGGAGTGGGGGTGGGTAAGGGTCTGGGCCCTGCCTGTCCTGGTGTCAATCACCCCAGGCACACTGAGGCCTGGCGAGAGGCCACTCCGGCCCAATACCACCCAAGGGTCGGGTGCTGGCTCCAGCCTGGCCTTTGTCCCCGTGGTGGGGGGTGACCTGGGGATGGGGGGTGGCTCGGCCTCTGGTTGGTCAGTGACTTCAGCAGGTCCTGCCCTCCTTTGGGCCCTAGCTCCTCGGGCTGAAGTGAGAACTTGCTAGCCCCCCACCACCTTCAACTCCTCTTTACACAGTGGGGTGGGTGGGAGGTCCCAGAAGGCCAAGAAGTTTCTCTTCTTTTCCCAACAGCCAGGCTGGGCTGAAAGGGGGTGAGGAGTGAGTGGAGCCTGGGGGTGCCTGGGGGTGGTGAGGGCCCTGACCCAGGCCCCCACGCCCTGGAGACCCCCTCCCCATCCTCTCCAGGGGGCAGCAGGCAGATCATGGGTGAGAGTGGGTGCTGGGAGTCTCCAGCCCCTGGTTAAATATAGAACCAAGGCCCCTCCCACAGCCTTCCCTGCGGGCTGCAAGGCCTTGATAAGCCCCCGGTGGCCTGGGCCAGCCCCCTCCAGCCTGACCCCACCCCCATCCAGTGCTGGGACATCCAGGGAAAGGGGTGGATGTCCTCCACGGGGGCCCTTGAGCTCCGCTTTGAGCAGAAACAGTCGGCCTGATGGCTGAAAGGGGGTGAGCTGAGGGGTGAGGGGGGCAGTGAAGGGGCTGTGAGGGGGTGGACACGCTAGGCCTCAGGACCCGAGGTTCAGAAAGCCCTGGATGTGGTTGCTAGGCCCACTCTGGGGACTGTGGGCTGCTGGCTGGGCTGAGCCCAGGAATCTGCACGTTCGTTTCCCTCTCCAGCTCTGGTGGGAGGGTCTGGCCTGGCACACCCAGCGCAGGTGGGTACCCAGGGGAGACTGTCATGGAAAATGGTGTCAGGGGAGGTTTCCTGATAAAAGTAGCTGTCCGTTGTCTGCAGAAATAGCTGCATCCTGGCACAAAGATGGCTTAGGCCAAGGGAGCTGCCTCGTGACATTTCCTCTTGACGTTTTGACATTTCCTTTTGACATTTCTTTTTCCAGTTTTTCCTTTTCCAGTTTTAGGGTCACCTCTGGTGGAGGGGGAAGCTTCTCTGACCAGCGCCTGGGCCCCCACACGCCCCACGGGATCTCATGGGGTTTCGGTGTCTGCTCCCCGCGACTGGTCACTCCCCCACCACCCCGCCCCAGCTGCCTGAGCTTCCCTTTCACCCCCAGCTGCGCTGACTCCAAGATGCCGTTGCCGCAGACAGAGGCCTCTGGGCCGGAGCCGCACCGCCCTCAAGAGCCCGTGGAGCAGCACACCCCAGCCCAGGGCGCCCGTCGGGCGAGCAGCGAGGACGCACCCCGCGACCGGCCCGAGGGCTCCAGGCCTGGCCGGGGCACTTTGCGGCGGGCCTTCTCGAGGGTGAGCCAGCGGGCCTCGGGCCAAGCCCCCCGAGGTGACGCAGGGCTGCTCAGGCTCAGCGGCCGCTTCCTGTTCCGGTCTCTGCGGCGCACTTCAGACAACGGCCCCGCCGGGGACCAGACAGGGGCGACCTCTGAGCCAGGGCCGGCCGGCGGCAGGAAGGGGTCCTCCAAGGCCAAGGAAGGTGTTGGCCGGCGGTCGTCCACGGGGACTGAGCCTGAGGAAGCCGAAGGTGAACCCTCCTGCCACCCCCCCCCCCACTGAGCAGGGGTGGAAACCAAGGCCAGAGAGAGAGGGGACAGCGGGGTTTGGGGTTACCCTCCCCAGCCACCCCAAACCCCTGCCCCTGCACAACTGCATGGTAAAATTCTTCCAGCATTTCAACAAAGGCAGCCGAGAAAATTGAGGCTCAGAGCGGTTAAGTGACTTGCCTCATGTATCACAGCTGGGAAGTGGAAAAATGAGATTTGAATCCAGATCTGCAGGGCCCCAGAACTCCACGGGCTTCCACAGCTTGGCTCCTGCCCAAACCGGACTGGTAGTCAAGGCACTGCCCTACTCAGATCACATGATCATGGAGGGTGCCTGGGAGCCAAGACCTCCTGGAGGCAAGATCAGGGGGCCACCCAGGAGATGGGCCCTGAAGGGGGTGTGCAGGAGAAGGTGGAGGGCTCCCCCGGGGTGGAGGCTGGCCCAGAGCAGGGAACAGCTGGGAACAAGAAATACTGAAGCTGGACACCATGGGCAGGAGCCTGGGCATCCAAGGACACGACCAGCCTGAGCTCTGGCCCCACCGGACCTGAGTCAGGACTGCGCTGGAGGCCACCAGGTCCAGCTCCATGCAGGGAGCAGCGGCCGATGTAGGGGCTGAAGGCAAGGGGAGGACCATCCCAGGCTCGATCTGAACCAGGCTCGGGACCTGGGATCTGCCTCTTCAAAGGCAATTCCGAAGGACATAGGGCAGTCGGGGCCCTTGCTCCTGGAGCAGGCCTTCCGTAGCGCTCTGGGGCCAGGCAGCCCAGCCCGGGGTGTGTAGGGTCCAGGCCGATAGGCCTACCTGGAGCGTCCCCTTCACTGGCCCTCTTCTCGCCCGACCTTGCAAAAGGCACATCTGTGGCCGACCTCATCTCCAAGCGGCAACTCCTGGCCGCCTTCGAGCAGCTGTGGCACCTGGAGACGGGGCTACTGGCCGAGAAAGCCTCGTGCACCTCCCAGCAGGACCCTACGGACTTCGCGCGGCGCGCCATGGACGTGTGCCTGCACTACGACGGGCTGACCGAGGAGATCGGCGCCATCGTGCGCGAGACGCTGGGCCCGGACGGGGTGGACGCTGCCGCGCTCGCGGAGGTGGCCCGCGTGGTGCTCGCGGAAGAGGAGGCCCATCCGGAGCCCCCCGCAGACGGCGACTTTCTGCGCACGCCGCGCGGCTGGCGCCAGCACTGGGAGAACGCGGTGCGGCGGAGCGCGGAGGAACGTGTGCGGCAGGCGGGCGCGGGGGAGGCCCCGGGGGCGGCCGACGCTGCCCCCGACGTGGCGCGGCTCCTGGCCGAGCTCGGCGGTTTGGTTCGCCGCGACCTGCAGAAGGTGCAGCGGGAGGTGCACCCCGCTTACGCGGCCGCCGGCTTCCCGGCGTGGCAGACCTACCTGAGTGCCTTCCACGGCGCGGTGGCCCCGCGCTTCCAGGAGCTCACGCAAGACGCCCGCAGCTATAAGCAGCTCTACGTGCTGCTGGACTGGGCCACCAACGTGTACGGCAGGTGAGGCCCAGGCCGGAGGCCGCGGGGTGGGGTGAGGGCAAGGAGGGGCTGGCACTGCCCGCCCGCGAGGCCTTCGGGAACCTGCTCTGAAGGGCACAGGGCACCTTTCTCCTCCTTTTCTTCCCGGGGAGAGTACTGGCTGTTAGGCACCAAGATCCGAGATCCGGGAACCCTCTGACATTCTCTCCTCCCCATCCCAGACCCTGGTGCTCTCCAACTCGGGTTCCCGAAGCTGGAAAGCGCTACGGGAGGGGTTGCTTCCGAGGCGGTGAGCCCAGTGAGTCCCGCCTAGTCCACGCGGGGCCTTTGAGTGAACTGGCCAAGGGCGCCCCCTCCACCCTGGACACAACCACGGGCTCACCGCGCTCCTTGAGGGCTGGCTTTCACCCCGACTCTTGCTTTGGATGGACACCTCGGTTCAGGGCTCTTCAGAAAGTGATGGGGTGGGTCCCCCGTCCACCTGAGCGCTCCCCACCGCACCAGGCAGACGGGCAGTTGGAGGGGGCGCCAAAGTGCTGGGCTCCTTAATATTCTGTGTGGCTGCAGACAGGCACCCGCCTCGGAGTGGGCTGGATCCTATCTGGACCCTGAACTGCAAGGTCCTGATGGCGTTTAGAGCTCAATCTTGGGTGAACCCCGAGCGAGAGGGTGGAGGTCATTCCCGAAGCAAGCTGGTCGAGGTCCATCCGGACTGCCATCTTTATGCTTTCGGGGCACGCTCCGCCGACTGCTTAGCCAGGAAATCCTGAGGTGGGAAGCCGGGCGGAGAGGAGTTTGGCACGGAATCTTGGAGGGCGGGGTGGGGGGCTGGGCGTGTGAACAGAAGCCCAGATTCCGGGCCTCAGCGATGGCGTTAGGCTTTGAGCCTATGCAGAGGGCAGTGGGGGCAGCTGCGGCGGCATCAGAGTCCCGCCCAGACCTTCCAGGCCCCGCCCTGCCTTCCAGTCCCGATTTCCTGGGCTCCCAGGACCAGACTGTGCCCTCGGGGCCTCTGCCCCCGCTCCTGGCACCGGACGTCTGGGCCGGACTGGAGGACGACTGCACCAGCTTCCTGGAGGTGAGAGCAGGGCGGGGCCGGGCCGGAGGGGGTGGGGTTCAGGTGGAGGGCGGTCGATGCCGCGGGGTAGGGAGGCGCAGTGCCCAGGGTCCGAGCCTCTCTGTGCCATGGGCCTGTGTCTCGGCAGGGGTGCCCCTGTCTCCAAGGGCGCGCCCTAGGGCTTGGAGGTAGGGGGGTCTCCCTCCTGGGAGGGTCTCACCGCGGCCCCTTCCCTGGCCCGCACAGACCGAGATCGCGAGCTGCTTCGATAGGATCCTGCAGCTGGAGCAGAACCGCTGGGCGGCTGCGGAAGCCCCCGACGTGCTGCAGGGCCTCTACCGCACGACGCTGTCCTCGGACGTCTGCATGGTGCGCCCGGAGGGAAGGACGTGTCGTTGGGCCTCTGGCGGTGGAGACTTATAAGACACAGTCACAACCGCCTCTCCCCGTCGGACTGGAGCCTGAGGCCCCACGTGGGGCGCGGTCGGAGGTCCTCGGGTCTCATGGCCAGGCTGGGAGCGCGAGGCCACAGCTCCCAGCTTAGCGGGGGATGATGGGGGGGGTGGGGGTGTTGGTGTGCGGAGCTGGGAGGACTGACCCCCCAGGAAGTCGGGGCTCCTGGAAGTCGGAGCCGAGACTGGGAGGCAGAGCGGGGCAGGGTGGAGACGTCCCCGAGCCACGAGGTGGGCGCTGGGGCATCGGGACCGAGGACTCAGACGCGCTCGCTCGCAGCTCGTGGCGGAGCACGCGAAGGCGGCCGGCGCCATCTCCACGAAGCTGGAGGCCACCACGTTGGGGATCTGCGCGCGGGCGCTGGGGCTCTTCCTGCCCAGGTGCGGGTGAATGCTGAGCCGGGATGTGGTGGGCGGGGTGGCCAGAGTGTGGACGCTGGTCGTCCCTGGGGAGGACCCACCCATCCCGTTTCCTCGGAATCCGAGATTCCGGACAACTGGGAAGGAGAAGCCTGGAGGGCGGGCTCGGGGCCTTAGCAGCCAGGGAGAGTCTCCAAGGCCCCTGCGTACCTGCCCCCCAGGTTCAAAACGGCTTTTCTGGAGTCAGGGGCGGTGAGCGAGCCTAACCTGTGCGCAAGCATCAATGCCTGCGAGGAGCTCAGGTGGGTTTGTCCCGCGGTGCCCGACGTGACCGGCAGGGGGCGCGCGAGCCCTGGGAACCGCGGCGCCGACGCCGTCCCTGCGGCCCCAAGGCGCCTGTCCCCGGAGGCCTCCCGGAGGGGACCCGCCCTCCGTGTTCGTCCCCGCCCCGCCGTGGGGTCCTCCTGTGGCCCCGGCAGACCTGAGGCCCCTGGCAGGGACGCGGGGAGCTTCAGGGCTGAGCAGAGGCCAAGGTTCCAGCCACCCTTGCCCAGCTCATCCCTGCCACCCAGGGCTCTGCTCTCTCCTCCCTTACTCCGGCTCAGCCTTCTTCCTTTTTAGGGACCCTCTCTCTTCTTGGAAGCCCTCCCTGACACTCCCCACTGCCCCCCAGGGCCTTGCTGGTGCTGGGGCCCGGGTTCCTCTCCCCTGTGGGCTGCCAGTGCCTTCAGCCCCAAGCCAAGCCATAGTGTCCCCCAACTGACGATGCATCAGCTCCTGCTGATGGTGTGATGTCCCCGCGTACAGACAGGAATGCAGTGTGGGGGCTCAGAAAGGCATCGCCACTGGTCCACAGTCAGGCGGGCCGTACGTGGTGGATCTGGGGCTTGACCCAGGGCTCTGGGAACCCAAAGCATGACCGTGATGAGTCACTGGCTCTCTAACACTCTTTTTGTGCCAGGCTGGGCCTGGGGACAGGGGACTCTGGGGTAGGCCATCTCTGGTCAAGCCCCTGGTAGAAATTTAGCCTGCCTTTCTGTGTCCCTACCTTTCTGGAGAAGGAAATGGCAACCCACTCCAGTATTCTTGCCTGGAAAATCCCATGGAGGGAGGAGCCTGGCGAGCTCCAGTCCATGGGGTCACAGAGAGTTGGACACGGCTGAGTGACTTCACTTTCTGTGTCCCTGGGCTGCAAACTGGGAGAGCCTAACCCTGTCCCCTCAATGGTGAGATGGGGACATTGCAATATTTGGAGAGGCAGTTATGAGGCCCAAAGGGCTTCCCTGGGAGCTCAGATGGTAAAGAATCTGCCTGCACTGTAGGAGACCTGGGTTCAACACCCGGGTTGGGAAGATCCTCTGGAGAAGGGAATGGCAACCCACTCCAGTATTCTGGCCTGGAGAATTCCATGGACAGAGGAGCCTGGTGGGCTACAGTCCGTGGGGTCACGAAGAGTCGGACACGACTGAGCGACTATCACGAGCCTCTAAGGAGGGCCCCTGTGCCAGGAGCGGCTGTGCTGCGATGTTCCGTCACCAGGAGGGATGGAGGTCTGGCTCAGCCCTGCCGCAGGGGGGCTCTGCCAAGCGGCGGGACCACGAACCCTCCCCTGGCCCACCCCTCTGTGCTCCTGGGCCGAGTGCTGCCCCCTCACGTGACTGCTCCCAGGGCTTCTCCACCGTGCCGCTCCAGGGGGCTGCCCTTCACACTATAGTCTAAGTGAACGGAGCTGGGGTGGCACCCAGCCTTCACGGCTGAATGCCAGGCCGTGACCCCCTTGCCCACTTTGCCCCGCCCCTGGCCCCTCCCCCTCCCCAGGACTCACCTTCTGGCCAAGTTCCCAGAAAGCTTTGGAGAGCTGGAGAAGCCCCTGGTGGCTGCCACCTGCGCCTTTCAGAAGCAGCTCCTCCAGGGCTTGCAGGGTGATGTGCAGGTGAGGGCGTGGGCCCTTCTCTCCCCACTTTCTTGCCCAGCAGGTGCGCCCTGTGTCCTGGAGCCTGAGGACCCAAGTCACAGCACTCATTTACCATAGGAGCGTGTTGGGGTGGTGTTTCGGGGGGCAGGCAGGGGACCCAGACACGTTCCCAGCTGAGCAACACTCTCCTTGGGCTTCTGTGGTGGCTCAGATGGTAAAGAATCCACCTGTAATTGCAGGACGCCCAGGTTCAATCCCTGGGTGAGGAAGATCCCCCGGAGAAGGGAATGGTAACCCACTCTAGTGTACTTGCTGGAGAATCCCATGGACGGAGGTACAGTCCATGCGGTCACAAAGAGTCAGACACGACTGAGCGACTAACTCTTTCAGTCTCCTCATCTCAGAGACGAACTCTGAGACTCTCTGAGGATGGCGCCTCATGCAGCCCCTCAAGGCGCTCCCAGGACTCCTGACGCAAGGCCTGGCTAGAGGCTCAAACTCCAGCCGTGCCCACAGGGCCTCCCAGCCTGGAGGAGGCAGTCTCAGGGAAAGGTCTAGAGCCAGATGGGGCTGTCCCCAAGATACCATAGAGAAGGGGGTCAGCTCCCCAGACTTTCTTCCTGATGCCAGCTCGTCCTTTGGCCTGAATCGCCCCTGTCAGGAGCCATGCCCTGGGAGCCCAGGGGAGGGTCTAGTGGGTGCTGGGGGTCAGCCCTCGGAAGACTGCCCACCGCTCTGCCCCCAGCCGCTCTTCAGGGTCCTGTGCACCAAGGCCTGGCTGACCCAGGACCTGCTGAAGCCCCTCATGGACAAGGTGGTGGCCTTCTCCCACCTCCTTGAGCACATGGCCCCACCCCTGGCCCAGGTATCCGGGGGCGGGGCGGGCGATGGTGGGGGCATGCCCAGGGCTCCTACCAGTGACCCTGACCACCCCCCCCAGGAGACTCTGCAGGAGGTGCACCGCTACGTTGTCCGCGAGTACCTGGCACAGGCGCTGAGACCCCACCAGCGGTTCCGGGGTGAGGACCGCCTGAGCGGCTCCAAGAAGATGAGGTTCGAGGCGCAGGCCATCAGCAACACCTTCCAGGAGTTGGTAGGAGCATCGCCTGACTGCCCCCCAGGCGCTGGCCTTGAGGGTTCTCCAGCCGCAGAACCTCCAATAGCGCCCCCCTCATTCTGATTTCAGCTCGCCCCCTGTAAGAGACCCCCCCGATGGGCGCACTCCCCATGCCGGGGCGGGGCCAGGTGGGGAGGACACGTTGCATATATTTGCGTTGATTTGTATACACTTTGTGGAGGCTGTAGGGGAGGGATGAGGGTCGCAGCCCCGTCTGATGGGCCGGGACTGTGTCCGAACTCTCCTCCACCCAACCCCCAGCCGTGCGAGCTCAGGCACGTCCTCCCCACACAGATACCCCTCATCTGGGCCGCTGGTCCCCGACTCCCCGTCTGGTTCCTGGCAGGCCTTCCCCGCGGGGCCTGGGCTCACCCCCCTGAGCAGACACGGAAAGCCTCCCCTGCGCCATGTCGTGGGGAGGGAAGAGAAACTCTGAGCCGGGGCCGCGCCCCATTCCGCGGGGCGGGAGGCAGTCCCGGTGGGGCCGAGGTAGTGGCTGCAGGAGGGCTAAACGGGCCACTAACCGAGGGGCTACAGGTGGGAGCGGGAAGGGGGTTGGGGGCGGGGGTGGCCCACCGCGCCCGCGTCTCCCCGTCTCCGCAGGGCTCCGAGGCCAAGTGGCTGGGCCAAGCTATCCCATGCGTGGCTGACATAATGGGCGAGACTCGCAAGGACGACATCGGGCGGCACCTGGAGACGCTCATCAGAAGCTACCCCGACATCAGGTTCGTACCCCGGAGCTGGTTCTGGGGCCGGGGACCGGGCCGCGCGCCTTCAGGAGAGTTCTTGCGGCTGCAGGTGGGCCAGCGAGCAGCCCACGGGCGGGGGGAGCTGGTTCTGGGGGGAAGGGGGACGGGGAGGGGGCCTCCGGGTGGGGCTCGGACCTGCGGGGGCCCTGGTGGGATCGCGTGCCCTTTCCAGGTGATCTATTCTCACCGTCCTCATTCAGTCTTGTGGTCCCTGGAGTCTGAAGGGAGCCGGAGCCCTTCCTCCAGTGAGTCTTAGGGGAAGGCACAGGCCCCTAGCTCCGGGAGCAAGCCCTCTCTGGAAGCCCGAGACCTGCCAGGAGGAAGAAGGCTTTGATCCTAGGGTGTGTGTTTGGGGGTTGCTGAGTCATCACACACGTGGAAATCCCAGCTGAATCTCTCCATGGCCTTGGAGATTCCAGGATGGGGAGGCTACAGAAAACCCCAGGCCTAGCCCCTTCCCGGCCCCCGGCCCCCGGCCCCCTGCCTGGCCCCGCCCCACCGGAGAATCCTCTGATCCCTGCCCGCAGTGTCTGTTTGGCTTTGGCTCAGAGTAATTGTGCCAAGGCGGAAGGTTCCCCTTTTGGCCCCTCGGGGTTTTCCTGCACAGTCAGGCCGGCCCTTCCTCCCCCCAGGTGCCGCCAGTGCTTCCAGCTCCTTGGGGTGCTCGGGGCGGGAGAGGAGGCACACTGGGCCAAGCCTCCCACCCCCACGTGCCTTTCTGCTTGCCGCTGGGCCGGGGCTCCCCAGCATGGTTCTCAGGGGAAGAGACTTTGACTCCCCTGCCTGTCCCCGCTCCCAGCATTGCGGCATCGCGGCCCAGTGCAGCCTCCCTCGGTCCACTAGGTTTCCCGAACCTCTGCCTGGGCCTCAGAGGCCGTTCCCGTCAGGCTTGCCTCTTCCTGTCTCCACCGGGCTTTGCACCCTTCAAGACCCAGGCACGCCCCAGGAATGCTGGGTGCCCTAACGCTTCCCGTCCGAGCCCCGGGGTCCCCCTGGCCCTGGGGTCCGGGGTGTCACTGGAGCTGTTGAGTCTGCAGCGGGGGCCCGCGTGTCTCTGCAGGCGGGACCACGTGCTGGCCATCCTAGCGCTGCGCCGTCTGGGCCACCGTTGGAACCAGCACTTCCTGCGCCGCACCCAGGCCCTGCTGAGGGCTGCGGCCAAGGCCGGCGGCTCCGGGGCCACAGGGGGCCGCGTGCTCTTCGAGGAGATCGAGTTGTCCACCTCCGTGGGCATGGTGATCACCTGCATCTAGTGCTGCCGGCCTGAGACGGTGCTGACCCCGGTGGATGGAGGGGCGGCCACCTTCCCCTGGCCACCGGGCCCCAAGCTGGGGGCCCGGGAGGTAGCCTCAGCTCTGCCCCCAGGCCCGAAGCCCCGAGTCGTGGACTGTCCTGTCCATCCTCCTCCTTCTGATGACCAGGAGGAGGAGCCCTGAGAGGCATTCCAGGCATTTGGAGGAGGGTTTGGTGCAGAAGTTCCCTTCGGTACTGCCCACCCAGGAAGGCCTCCCTGCCTAACTGTCCCACACCACCCCAATATGAAAGTGAAGAACAGAGTATTTATTTTTAAAATAAACATGAATTAAAACGGCATCTCTCTAAGGAGGGGCGGGGCCAAGTTGACTTCAGACAGAAGGTCTGTGTCCCCATGCACCCAGGGGCCCGCCAGAAGTTCCGTGCTGACTCCCTTTTCCAGCCCACCGTACCAACGGGGAGAGTGAGGCAGGTCTGAACTGGGAAGGCCCACTGCCATGGTTACAGAGCAAAACAAACTTTGACCCTGGTTCCCCGGGGCCCCTGGCCTCACGTGCCAAGTGAGCCTCGCCCCGCAGGGGTGGGCACTGCTCTGTCCTGTTCTAAGGAAGCCTGCGCCCTGGCAGATAAGGAAAGGCCAAAGCGTGTTCTACAGCTTGAGGTATTTGGGTTAGACGCGAGAGGGACCTCCCAGCAGTGAAAGCTATGTGCTGCCACAGGGCAAGTGTCAACCTGGAGTGAGTGTGAGGAGGGGTGGACCCTGCAGGTGCCAGCTCTGGACATGAGCCTGCAAGGAGCTTACTCCGGCGTGACCCCTGCAAACCTTCCTGTTCATCCTTCTCTCACAAACACGTGGCCCTGAAATTTGGCTCCAGCCTGCAGGCGAGGCTGCTAGGAAACCCCGTTTGCATTGGCAACCTGGGGCTTGCCAGGAAAGCGGAGCGCTGCGATGGGAGACTGACAGGGAGGCGCTGAGGGTGGCCACACCAGGTGCCTCCCCCCACCCTCCCCTCTGCTGGGATCCTGGGGGGATCAGGAGCAAGTGCCAGGCACAGCCTGGCTAGGCACGGAGCAGGAAGGAGGAAGAGGAGAGGTTGGGGTTCCCCGGCCCCGGGAACAGGGGTGGGGTGGGGGCAGGGCATGTGAGTGCTGACACTGACAGGCAGCCCTAGTGTCAGTGGGGAAACTGAGGCCAGCACAGGATGCAGGTCAGCGCTGCTTCACACCAGGCCCCAGCATGGGTGGCCTGAGGTCCTACAGCGGGCGGGGGGGGGGGGCGGGCAGGTATCCAAGGGGTGCCTCTTTCCCTCAGGAGTGGCAGGGGACTGACAGGCCAGCCTGACCCCACGAGTCAGCCCGGTGGTCGGCAGAGGTCGGGGTAGGGGCCCTGGTTTGGTCCTGGCCAGCTTCTCCACAGGGAGCCCCTGCTACCCCCGACACCTCTGCATCCCAGGCCCCTCAAAGAGACCCCTCCTGCAGCCCCGGCCCCGGCCCCAACCAACGGGCCTGGCCCTGCCTGAGCCCCTGGGCTGCAGGCAGAGGGTCCCGGGCTGCAGGTAGAGGGTCCCGGGCTGGGTTTCTGAGCCAGGCTAGTCCTGTTCTATCTCTTACTTTCCAGTCAGGAGACTGTAGGCAAGTTTCTTCACCTCTCTGCACCTCAGTTTTGTCCAGCTGTGAAATGGGGGTGCTGTCTGTGCCTCCCAGGCCAAGAGGAGTGAAGCAAAGGCCTGCCATAAAGCCAGGTTTGGGGCCCCCGTGACCCCCTGTTCCCATGGGCCTGGCATGAAAAAGCAGAAAAGACCCTGGGTGTGGGGGCGGGGGGCTCCAGTCAGTGACTCCTGAGGTGGGTGGGGCCTGCGAGTGGGGAACACCCCCAGGGGGAGGCAGGAAGGATGTAGGCTGAGAGCCAGGCCCAGAGCCAGAAAGGCAGGGTTTTCCCGGCAGGACCCTCCGTGCCCCGGCGGCTCCGTATGCCCCGGCTGTGTTCCTGTGAGCCCAGCAGAGCGTGAGGGGCTGGGGTCGGCTTCCTGAGGCCAAGTTGGGGTGACTAGGAGGCCAGACGCAGCTCCTATGAGGGTGCAGCCAGGGGGGCGGGGGACTGCCGGGAGGGCTGAGGCCAGGGCACCGCGGCTGGCTCGGCTCCAGGGCCCTGGCCATTGGCCATCCTGTCCCACGCTTGGGGGACTGTGCTCAGGACCCTGCCCACCACCAGGTCCCAGGAGGCCTCGCGAAGAGCCGGAGTGTTTCCCTGGCCATCCTATTGTCCGGGCCAAGCGTGGGGGGAGAGGGCTGGCTCTCTGAGCTGCTTCCGGACTTGAGGACCAGGTTGTCTGGCTGATAAGGAAGCCTGTGTGCATGTGTGTGTGTGTGTTCACGTGTGTGTGTGTTCCTGGAATGTGCCAGCCCCTGTCAGCGCCCAGGGGTGGTGGTGGGGGTGCTCACCCAGTGCCTGTTCCCCTGGGCAGCAGGACATCCTGCGTGCCCCCAGAGCTCGGGTCCCAGGCCCCACCTCTGCCTGGCCACCCCCTTCCCCCTGTGTGGCTCCCTGCTCTTCCCCCTTGGGCTCAGCTTGGCTTTGCCATTGCCCACATTTCCTGGGGCTCCTTTGTGGACGGAGGGTCGTCTCTGGCCCTGAGCCTGTGGCTCCTTAATGAGGCTGGGGGTGAGAGGGTGCACGGGCCAGGCTGCCCAAGGCAGGATGCTCAGTTTCAAGGACAGGAAACCCAACCTGCTGACCCAACACAGCCTAGGCGACAGCAGGGACCTGGGTGTCCCCCCTTGCTCCACCTGGACATGTTCCCTCTGTGGCCCTTCGCCCAGCCCGGTGCCAACCCCGCTCAAGGGTGTTTGGGTCTCAGCCTGCTGTCTCCCGCAGCAGGTGACCTGGCCTGGTCCTCTCTGAGGCTGGGTCCCCTCCTCTGTGACACAGGAGATGCTGGGAGGCCATGCCCGGCAGGCGCGGAGCTCAGGGTAGGTGGGATCGGCCAGAGACCTGCAGCAGGGGCGCCGGGAGGGGCAGCCGGCCTACCACCTCCATGCCCACACGGCCTCTCCTGCCTCCTTCCTGGCCTGCTGACCCCGGCCCCTGCCTTCCTGGACTTCACGGGGCCCCTCAGCGGCTGGGATGCAGTCCTCACAGGGCCCCCATCGCTGCCCCAGGGGGAGAGGGGGCTGCAGGGTCCCTAGGGCGCTCTCCGCCCCCTCTCCCACCTCCTCCTTTTCTACCTCAGAGTCCCTTCGGGACCTCCAGCAGGTCAGAGGGTCCCCCTCCCACCAAGGTCAATGTCTGCCCACCGTCCATTGGCCCAGGGGGAGGAGCTGGGACTGGGCCGCCCTGGGCTAGATGGTGCTTCCCCAGCCATCTCCCAGTGTGGAGTGTTGGGTGGCTGGCCTGTGCCAGGCAGGGCGATCAAAACTAATATAGATTAGCTGATTGCAGATCAATTGTAAACTGCAAATCAACTATACTTAAATTAAAAAAAAAAAAAAAAAAGGATTAGGCTGTGGATTCAGACACCTCCAGGCTGGGAACCCAGCTCTGCACCTTGCTAGCTGTGAGACATTGGGCAGGTTACTCCACCTCGCTGGGCCCCACCTCCTGGTGTAACATTGGGAGTATTACTGGCGAAAGTGCAAATGCACAGGAGGAGGACTGGCCTGCCTGTTTGCACTCCCTCAGGATGGCAATCATTGCTATTTATATGCACCCTCTCCCTGAAGCCCTCTCTGGCAGCTCCCGAAGTGAGTGACTGCTCTGTTTCCAGAAAGGATTGAGGCCAAAGGGGTGAAGCAATGTGTTTAAAGCCCCAGATGGGGGACTTCCCGGTGGTTCAGTGGTTAAGACTCTGTGCTTTCACTGCCAAGGGCTCAGGTTCCATCCCCCCCTCAGGGGAACTGAGCCCCCACGAGCTGCTCTGTTCAGCCAAAAACAGAAACCACAGATGGAGGTGGTAGGATGCCCCAGGGCCCAAGTGGTCTCCATGCCTGAGCCCCCACCATCGTGCCTTCCCTCTCCAAAGTGCAGAGGGCAGAGCTCCCCGGATGAGGAGGTGTTCCAGCACCCGGACTGGAGGAAAGGGAAGGCCTGGTGGTGGTTTGGGGCAGCTTCCCTCCACCCTCGGCCTTGGCCGGCCCTGCGCAGCACTGGGATTCCCACGACTCCTGCCACGTGACCCACTCTGTCCCTGGTGGGACTTTATGTGGAGCAAGGCTGTTTTCCCGGAAACTGTGCTGTGGAGGAGAAGAGCCCGGCTTGCCGGGTTGGGGCAGCCCCAGGTCTGAAGCAGGTCATCTTGCATCACCGCCAAAAACTGCTGTGGAAAGCCAGGCCCTTTTAGGAACGAGCCCAGGCCACGGGCTGGCGTGGAGATTCCCTGGTGCCCTGGAGGTGGTGCCGTGCTTAGCAGGCCACTGGGATTGGGGTCCTGGTGCCCAGCGGGCCCTGCTTTCTCCAGTGTGGCCCCACCTCTAGCACCTCCAGCCCTTTCTCCTCAGGCCTCATTTTCACAGAAAGGAGGCGGGCCCTGGTTTCCTCCCCGGAGGAAGGGAGGGCTATTAACAAGCAGACAGCTTGGTGGAGGCCTGAGGGGACACTGCCTGTCGGCACCTGCCCTGGCTCTCCTGGGAGGGGCTGGCCTGGGAGGGTGGCTCCTGGTCAGCTGACCTGACCATCCCGTGGTCGTCGGGGTGGTCAGGAGACTCGGGTCGAGGTCAGGTGCAGCTGCCAATGACCCTGAGCAAGTGACTTCCCCTTTGGGGGCGGCCGGGTGGCAGCAGAGATCCCAGCCTCAAGGCCTCAGCTTTTTGCGTCCATTTGTTTCGTCCAAGGCTTGGTTTCCTCACCTGTCAACAGAGGATCCGATGGCTCTGCCCAGCGCACTTCGGGAGCGAGCGGGACATCCCCGAGAAACTAGAGGCCCCAGCAAGGGTCCCGGGTCACCTGACCCTGCAAAGTGAGGGGAGAAGTAGCGTGCGAGCGGGGCCTGGGGCCGTGGGAAGTGCAAGTCATCCCGCGGAGGGAAGTGGGCGGGGCCATGGAGGAGCCCCGCCCCGGCCCCGCCCTCCCGCCAGGTCCTCCGGGGGCGGCCAGACCCAGCGACCCACAGCCCCGGTGTTCCAGTCCCATCCCGCACGCACCGGGCTTTCTTGCGCCTGCTGAGCCCTGTGGCAGGATGCGCCCCCTTCTGCCGTCCACTTCCCCTCGCCCTGGGAGCTCCGGGAGGGGGAATCGAGGGATGGCGGTTCATCACACACCACCCGCGTTATATTCCCTGGCCCGCGTCAGCCCCTCCTGCTGCTGCGCAGACAGATTGGGAAATACTTCTTTTTTTCAAAGATGAAAAAGGAGTAGAGGGCAGTAAAAAAAAACCTTCCATTTCTACATCTAGGCTTCCTAGCCCTGCAGACTGTCCTTCCTTGCATCTGCCTTAATCGCATCAAGCTGTATTTCAATTGATCCACATTGTGTGTCTGCATACTCAGTCCTATCTGACTCTTTGCAACCCAGTGGACTGGAGCCCGCCAGGCTCCTCTGTCCATGGGATTCTCCAGGCAAGAATCCTGCAGTGGCTTGTCATTTCCTCCTCCAGAGGATTATCCTGACTCAGGGAGCGAACCCACGTCTCCTGAGTCTCCTGCATTGGCAAGTGGATTCTTTACCACTGAGCCACCTGGGACGCCCTCATCAACATGCTGGGAAAGATGGAGGGCAGGAGAAGGGGGTGACAGGATCAGATGGTTGTATGGCATTATCAACTCAATGGACACGAGTTGGAGCAAATTCCAGGAGATAGTGAAGGACAGGAAAGCCTGGTGTACTGCAGTCCGTGGGGTCACAAAGCGTCAGACACGACTGAACGACTGAACCACAACAATATGTTTAGCGTGGGCTCCCAGGTCCACCACTGACCGCCACGTGACTGGACCTATCTCTGCCTTGATTTCTTCATCTGTGGAAAGACGATAATTAAGGAGCACCCATTTCATCAGATTGTCTAATGCAACCAGTTAACGCATGCAAAGCACTTAGGAGAGAGCCTGACGCCTGTGGAGGTTGACAAAAGTCAGCTGTCTACTCAAAAGAACTGAAAGCAGGGACTGGGAGGGCTGGTTGAGTTCCCAGGCTCACAGCAGCATTATTCACAACAGCCAAGAGGTGGCAGCAATCCAGGTATCTGCGGACAGATGAAAAGATAAACTATGAAACGCTATTCAAGCGTTAAAAGGAAGAACATACTGACACATGCCGCAACATGGATGACCCTTGAGGATATTATGCGAAGTTATGTAAGCCAGTCACAAAAGGACAGATACTGTCCCTTCGATTCCACTTGTATGAGCTACTTTGAGTGGCCAAGTTCATAGAGATGGGAAGTAGAATGACGGATGCCAGGCTGCTGGGAGGCTGAGAAAGGGGAGGTCGTGTTTAATGAGTATGGAGTTTCAGTTTTGCAAGGTGAAAAAAATCCTGGAGGTGGATGGTGGTGATGGTTGCATAGCAACATATAACTTAGTGTCCCGCACTGTGGACTTACAATGGTCCAAATGGAGCATTTGGTTACGTGAATTTTACAACAACTAAAAAAAAAAATCACCTGTCATTTCCAAGCAGAGGGAAGGCATGTGTCCGGGGCCTCCCAAGTCCTGGGTTGCATGCAAGGAGCTGACCGCAGCTCTGGGCCAGGTGTGGGGGCACTTGACCTCTGGGCTGGACTTGGGGGGTCTGCTGCCAGTCCACCCCTGCCTGCTGCCCTCCTGCCAGGTGGAACCGGCCTGCAGCCCGAGACCCAACCCCCCCGGGGAGGTGGGTAATGGGACAGCAGCTGACCAGGGACACTCCCAACTCGCATCTGATGCTCATTTCCTGCTGAGGGTGGAATTCTTGGCTGGCCTTTTCCTCCTTCTGGAAGTGTCTGGTCTCCTGAGGACTGTTTCCTCATCTGTCAAGAGGGGGTAAGAATAGCTCCTGCCCCCTGGGCCCCACTGACAGTCACACCCCTTGGCTCTCCGAGCAGCCCTATTGTTAGAGGGTTGCCCTTGAGCTGGGGGCTTCACAGATGTGACCCTTGACCCTCATGCCTGAACTCAGGGAAAGGGGAAGTGACTGTGGCAGCCACAGGAGGGTGAGGCAGCTTCTCCCAAGCCCCGGTTGCAGCCTGGAGTTCGGGTGAGGCCCCAGAGAGGGAGTGCGGGCATCATGGCAGCTGGGTAAGGGGGTGCCGAGCCTGCCCGGGTGTGTTCTTCCTGCCCCTGCCCATCAGGGTTTGTCTGGGGCTCTGAGGGGGTGGTGGGTCTGTGAGCCTGACGCTGTCCCCTCCTCCATGACCCAGAGCACTTTGGATTCTCCAGCAATTTCCCAATCTGGGGTTAGAAGAGGAGGCTGGCAGGGAGGACTGGGGATTGCACAATGAGGCCACGGCAGACAGCCATGGAGGCAGTGGGCCAGGACCCCTTGGATCATGTCCTCATCATCCTCTCTGGCTGGATAAACTTGGGGGGGGGGTCCTTTAGTCTCCCCATCTATGCACTGGGAGTAGCTGGATGACCCTCCTAGTGAGGGAGCACTATGACCGTTGGTTCAGATCTGAAAAATGTCACCCCTGAGGCCACGAGGAGAGAAGGGGGTGGAGTCTGTCTTACTGCAGCCTCCAGAAGCCCCCTCTTCCCACAACAACCCTCCCACCCCCCTCCTACCCCGCCCAGAGACAGGATCAATGTCCAAGCCCCAAACTAGCCCCCAGCCGCCTTTCCCAAGGAGGAAGAGGAAGTTCTCAGTGCCAAGGGGCACCCCCATCTCCCCCCTGCCTTGCCCACTTGGCCATATGCCTCCCAGGCTGCAGAGCTCCGTGCCCAGTTTCCAGGGGGAGCAGGGAACCAGAGGGGAGGGGGAGGGGGCACACAAAAGGGAGGGAGGAGCAGAAGCTCTGTTAAAGAGTGCCCAGACGGGAAATTCCTGAGCTGCACGGTCCTTTTCAGAGGGCAGGGATTTCTAGGATGTGAAACAGGGAAGAGATCCTCTTCCCCAGCCCCGCTCCGGCCCCTTGACTGACCCAGATAAATAGGCCTCAGATGGGAAACTGAGGCCCAGAAAGCAATGTGACCTACTCCAGGCCACGCAGAGTGAGGACAAAGCTGGGCTGAGACAAGCCTGAGCTGTTGGGGTCCCCACCTGGTGCCTTTAGGAGCCTGCCCTGAACCAGCCTGGGTCTCACAAAGGGAAAGCCCTTCAGTGGGAGTCTTGCAGGCCTGGGTGTGGGTTCGGACCCCCATTTACTGCCTGTGTGACCTCGGGCAAGTCACTCACTTTTGTGAGCCATTTCCCCTTTTTCAGGAAGGCTGGGCGATGAGAATGTATGCCAAGCACCAGCGCGGGTGCTCTGTCAAAGGCTGACCAGCACCCGGTCCCTTAGGGAGCCTCCTCCATGGGGGCCGCCTCCCCAGGGATGTGTGTGGTCACAGTGACCCCCAGGATGGGAACACTCTCTCCGGAAGGGGTGATCCTCCGAGCGGTCAGCCTCAGTTAGGTGGGACTGTCCCCAGCACCCCGCGGGAGGAAGGGGACTCCCCACAGTTGGGGTGAGCTGGGTTGCCTAGGGGGTCCTCTGAGCTGCCCGAGGTGCTGGCTCTGTGACGCGCGAAAGTGGTCCTGAGTGCACGGCCCCTTCCAGTCAGCCAATCAGAAGCTGTCGTCGGACAATGGGTCAGCACCGAACCCATCTTGTCCGCTGAGGGGTGCGGGTCTGGAGCCCCACTCAGGCCTGGCGACAGCCTGCCCCGACAGCCCGCCCAGGCTGGTGGGAGGGAGGGAGCCCTTCCCGGACCCCCCAGCTTGGCAGGCCTCGCCTCGCTCAGGGGGTGCGCGCGCGCGGCACCGGACGCGGGGACCCGGGCAGCCCCCCACCCCCGTCACACTCCCTCGGCTTTGGCCTCAGCCCGCGGGTTTTCCGCGGGGGCGGGGCGGGGCGGGGCGGCCCGAAGGGGGCGGAGCCTGCGTCTATTTCAGGCCGCTCCCGGCTCTGCGGCGACAGCTCGGCCCGGACACAGTAAGTGACCTGCGCTCGCGGTGCGTCCGGTGCTTCCGTCCCCAAACTCTCCGCGCGGCTGCGCACCCGCCCCGACGCGACCCGAGTCTCCGGCCGGATCCCGCTAGGGAGCGGCTGGCGCGATGGAGGGAACCCCGCGCGGAGAACCCCAGGTCTTCCGCAGCCCCCCTTCTAGGGAAACTGAAGCCCTTACGCTGAGCTGCTGCGTCAGGGTGCAGAGGGTCCGGTTAGATGCTCCCAGCGGAGGGCTCTGCTCTGGGAAAGCCGGGAGGAGGGGGCTGTGGGAAGGGGCCCTAGTGTCCCTTCCTTTGCAGTAGGAGGGGCGGGGGCGGCCCAGGGCGGGGTGGGGGGCGGCTGGCTGTGTGACCGAGGCCGAGTCACTTCACCTGCCTGAGCCTGAATGCCCTCATGCGCCGGGACCAGGGAGGCTGGCATGGACCTCAGCCCTGACCCGGGGGAGGAGAGTGAGGGTGTGTGTGCCCGCATAGAAACTGGGGGAGCTGGGAGGACCAGGGAGGTGCCCCAGGCTGTGGCCACACGGTCTGACTCGGAGCATGCCCCTTCCTGTCCGAGTGTGCCCAGCCACCGGCTTTGGCTTAAAGGAATGTCTCTCCTGCCCTCTTATGCTGTGTCGGGGCACCAGGGTTAGCCTGACAGACACTGGGACGCAAGACTCAGACCCTCCCTGAGGCCTGGCCAGGTGCCAGCATGTGGCTGTGTGCTTCCCTCACATCCTTCTTGCAGCAGCACTGTGAGGTGGGGCTCTCCTCCCCATTGCACAGATGGGAAGACTGAGGTCTATGAAGGCAGGGTGGTGTCTGGTCTACACCCTAGCGAATGGTACAGCCAAGCCCACAATGGTCTGTCTTTCTGCTGCACCAGCTGCCTCAGAGTGAAGGCCTGGGCGGGGGCCAAAGGGGCTGCTGCAGACCTTGGAGGGGGAGATTTTATGCCCCAGAGGCGAGGAGGTGGCAATGCCTTGCGGGGACCTGCAGGAACCAGGTCTGAAGGCTGGGGGGAGCCTAGTATGCGTGGGGATGGAGGAGGCGGGGGCAGTGAGGGCAGAAGTGGGGCCAATGGGTCCACAGCTGCTCAGAAGGGCCCTCCCCCTCCCCCAGCAGCGGGGGTAGGGGGTGGGGGGGGCAGGGGGTGGAAAGATGGGGCCTGGGCCCAGGGTGAGGTTGAGCAGCTCTTGCCAACCAGCCAGACCAGCTCCTGTGGGTGCTTGGCATGAAAGCGAGATGGATTGGGAGGGATACTGGGGGAAGGGATGGGCAGGGCAAAAGTGCCCAGTGACCTTGCACATGGGGACCCTCGCTTTGGGGCTCCCCGGAGGACCCTCAGCTTGGTTCTGGAGGGGAACTCGCAGTCCAAATGGCACCAGGAGGCAGCTGAGACCCAGCGGTGTGGGACTCTGCCCCCACATCTGGTGAGGCTGTGGGAGGGGAGAAAGCCCAGCTTCCTGGCCACTGAATGGCTCTGGTCAAGCTCAGGGCTTTGGGAGGAGTTCCTGGGAGGATGGGCAAAGGTGGCTGGGCTAGTGGGAAGGCAGCAGGGGATGTGGAAAGTCTGACAGGCCTAATCCCACCTCACCCCCCCACCTCCTGCCGCCTCAGTTTCCCTTTTTGGAGGGGGTGGATCACCCTGTCTGCCTTGCAGGGCTGCTGCAGGGGCGTGTTGAAGTCGTGCTATATGAGTCACGACTTGGTATATTTACTCTTGGGTGGTGGGGCAGGCACTGTGGTTATGGGTCACCCCAGTTACCAAGGAGGCCCGTCCCCCTCTGCTCCCCTTTCCCAGCCCTGCCCTGCTCCCTCCTCTCCGGTCAGCCGCGTTCCCCTCCACCGGTCCTGGCCTGTCTTCCCCCATGGTCAAGGCGCTGGGGAGGGTGCTGCCTCTCTGGATGGTGGGGGTGCCCAGAGCCTGGTGAGCTGAGTTCCGAGCTGTTGACCATGGGGGCATTTTAAGCCTCTCTGAGCTAGTTATGTGAGATGAGGAAAATAACACCCCTCCTGGAAGGCAGTGGGGAAGTGATGGGATGGGCACTCAGGAAGGGCCCAGGAAATGGAAACTTCTGTGGTGGTGACGTCACCCCACTTAGGGAGCAGGCAGGGTGCGGTGGAGCTGGGAAGCTCGAGTTTCCCGTCTGAGCTGCTGTGTGACCTCAGACAGGCCTGTGCTTCGTGGGGCCCCTTGTCCCTCTGACCTGGGAACAGGCTTGAGGGGGCACTGTGGTTTCTGTAGACCTGAGCCCCAAGGTCATAATAGGGGTCTGGCCCTGCCTGCCTCGTGGTCCCAGCAGGAGCAGCCCTGTTTCTGCTCATCGCGTTCCTCTGGGACCCCAAGCCACACGAGTCAAGAGCAGGACGGAGGATGGAGCTGGGGCCGGATTGCTGCCTCTGCCCGGCCTCTTAGTGCCCGTGACTGTTCTGGACCTTGGTTCTCGCTCTGTGCCATGGGCCAGCAGCCCGAGCTCTGTCCCCTCCCCCCGGCGAGCCTGTGGTCCCCCTCCCTGCCCAGAGGATGGGCTGACAAGGAAGGATTTGCCAAAACGAAGTCCCCTTCTGTCTGGAGATTCTGGGAGGGCCTGCGGGTGCTGCGGAACTGGCGTCCAGGGGGAGTGTTGAGTTGTTGGTCCCATCTGGGCCAGGAGACAGCCAGGGCCCTGGCAGTCATACGAGTGAAAACAGATCAACCTGGCTGTGTGCTTGGGCTGGGGAGCCGGGGCCAGTCCCCCCGCGACCACTGACCCTCTCATTCCCTCCACTTGTCAACCCACAGGCCTGAGTTGGGGTGATGCTGAAGATGCTGACCTTCTTCCAAGGACTCCCAGGCCAGCAGCCTGTGTCCGGGGCCCCTGACTTCCCCAGAAGCCCCCAGAAGTTGCCCTCTACCTCAGAGGCAGAGTCCGAGGCCTCCATGTCGGAGGCCTCCTCCGAGGACCTGGTGCCACCCCTGGAGGCCGAGGTGGCCCCGGACAGGGACGAAGAAGAGGCCGGCAAGAAGAAGAAGAAGTCGAAAGGCCTGGCCACCATGTTCAGCGTCTTCACCAAAGGGAGGAAGAAGAAGGGTCAGCCCAGCTCAGCAGAGACTGAGGGCGAGTCTGAGTGCAGTCCGCGGCCGCCTGGCCAGCTGCCCACAGGTATGCGGGCGCCCCCTCCCTCGGCGGGCAGGGTCTGGGCAGGACCGGGGCCCATTGGAGTGCATGCCCCGCTCAGTCGGGACAGAGGGGGCAGGGCACGTGGGCGTCGAGGGGCCTCCCCTCCGTGCTTTCACCTGCTGCCCCCCGATCTCAGGATCTGAGCCTGGTGTCCCCCGCCCGGGCTGGGACACCCCGCATCTTTTGGGGGGTCTCGGCCCACGGAGGGGACCGGGGCGGGGGCCAGGTGAGTCTCAGAGCTAACGCCGCGTTCTGGCCGCAGTGGAGGAGCTCAAGGTCGACCTGGAGCGCGGGCGGCTGGAGGCGGCGGGGCCGCTGC
Source organism: Cervus canadensis (assembly GCF_019320065.1). Lineage (NCBI taxonomy): Eukaryota > Metazoa > Chordata > Mammalia > Artiodactyla > Cervidae > Cervus > Cervus canadensis. Next base: position 5,768,423 of record NC_057402.1, read on the forward strand.
TGGCGCTGGAGCTGGAGCTGCAGGAGGCCGCGGCGGCGGGCCGCGCGAGCGGGGAGGAGCTGGTGCGGCGCCAGAGCAAGGTGGAGGCGCTGTACGCGCTCCTGCGCGATCAGGTGCTCGGGCTGCTGCGCCGGCCGCTGGAGGCGGCGCCCGAGCGGCTGCGCCAGGCGCTGGCCGTGCTGGCCGAGCAGGAGCGCCAGGACCGCGAGGCGGCGGCGGCGGGGCCCCCGGGGTGCCCGGGGCTGGCGGCCACGCGGCCCCGGGGCTGGCTGCAGCTGTGGCGGGACGGCGTGGCGCAGGCGGCCGCGGAGCGCCTGGGCGGGCGGCCGGCCGCAGACGCCGAGGGCCGCACGGAGGCCGAGCGCGCCTTCCTGCACATGGGCCGCACCATGAAGGAAGACCTGGAGGCCGTGGTGGAGCGCCTCAAGCCGCTCTTCCCCGCCGACTTCCACGTGGTGGCCGCCTACGCCGAGAGCTACCATGCGCACTTCGCGGCCCAGCTGGCGGCCCTGACGCAGTTCGAGCTGTGCCCGCGCGACACCTACATGCTGCTGGTCTGGGTGCAAAACCTCTACCCCAAGTGAGCACGGGCGCGGAGTGCCGGGAGGGGCCCCCCGGGAGGGCAGGGCCTGGGTGTCAGCAAGTGCAGGGAGTCCGCTGGGAGAACGGCCCAGGCAGGCCTGGAATCAAAAGGGCAGGGCGTCCACTGGGCCTGCTTTGCCCTGGGAATCCGCATCCCACAGCTGGGGAAACTGAGGCACAGAGAACGGGGGCAAGGGCCTCATCTTTGATTCCTGAGTTTCCAGTCTGGGTTAGGGTGTGAAGCCGTCCATGATCCAGAGTCAGGAAGGGCTGTGGCTAGGAGCAGGGGCCCTGACCCGACCTGGGTCAGCCCAGGAAGCCAGCTCGGAGGAGGAGGTGCAGGATTCTACCTGCCGCAGGAGGCGGTGTCCCTGCTCTGGGGCCGCTGACAGCCTAACAGAAGTAAGGGAGTCGGGCAGAGGGGGAGTTGGGGGTGGTATTCCCAACAAAGGGAGCCGCCCTGCAGTGCCCAAGGCTGGGCCGGGAGGCCTTCTGGGGGTCGTGTGGAGCGCTCAGTGTTCAGTGCCCAGCAGCCTGAGGGAGCACTCCCAGGCAGGACGGGGGCACTGGGCCTGTTGGGGACACATCCCGGTTGTGCAGGGTCTTCCCCAGTGAGCCCATGGCAGAGCTGAGTTCTGGCCACCAAGGCCTGGAGCGCTCAGTCTGGGAGGCGCCTGGTGCTGCCGTGGAGAATCCCCGGTACCAGCTGGATTCAGATCCGGGCATCCCCTGATACACCCAGACCTCATGCATCCCTGAGCATGTTGCTGCCAGTGTCTTGGCTTTCTCTGCCCAGAGAAGCTGGCTAAGAAAATCTGGAGACAGAGGCAAGAACATAGCAGGCTCCTGCCTCCAGAACTGTGTCCCCGCTTCCATGAGGAACCTAGGGGATTATATAGCTGGGGGCTCGCAGTCGGGTTGGAAATGAACAGAGGCATTAGGATCTTGGGTGCTTCTCCTCACACTGTTTCAAAAGCAGTCATCAGGCTGGCGTTGGGTAGCCCGGTAATTTGGGTCTGGCAGTCTGGTGGCCCGGTTGTTGGGTCCGTTGTCTTTTGTGGACTGTGCTGAGGCTTTCTTTCTGTAATGCAAAAGGACAGAAAAACTCTAAGGGGTGGTTTGCAGAGAGGGTGCTGTGAAGTTGAGCCCCAGATACAGAATGTTTTGAGGGGGCTGTAAGTGCAGCATGTAGTTCTCAAATCAGGTTTCATCTTTTGATAAAGAAACTTAGTTACAGACTGCAGATCAGGAACAGGTAAAGAACTCAAGGAAAAAAACAACAGCAACACCTTTTTTCTTCTTTTTTCCCTTATTTTACTTCAACAAGCATGTCAGTCATTCGTACAAGCTGGGTGGGGAGAGGCTTAAACTGCAGTGTGGATCTGCTCAGGGGTTCTGGTAGGGGCTGGCCCTGGCCTGTAGCACAAAGCCTGCAGGAAGGCTGGAGGTGTAGACCATGTAAGCGATGTCTGAGGCTCTCAGGGACGTCAGGGGTCTCCGTTGGTGCTGGTGGGTCAGCCTCCAGCAGGGGCCCGAGGAAGGACCAGGCGGGGGTGGTGGGTGAGGAGTCAGGGAGGGCAGGGAAGCTGGCACAGGGCAGGGGATGCCAGAGAGTCCCGCCAGCCGGGCCGGTTCCTTCTTGTTGGTCCTGACTCACCAGGAAGTGCCAGGCCTGTCCCCTCTGCCCCTCCACCTTCCTGTCTGTGACCTCGGGGGCTTTAACCTGGGGCGCCCCGGTGTCAGTGCAGTGGGAGGCTGAGCCCTGAAACGGGGAGACCAGGGTGGCTCCGTGGAGGCCCATGTGGCCAGAAGTCTGGGGAGCAGAGGGACACAGCGCATCCAGGCTGGGGTGGGGGGGCGGTGGCGGGTGGCGGGCGGCAGAAAGGGCTATTCTTTGGCCCTGAGGAAGTGCCAGGGCTGGGCAGTCCCCAGGGGGCTCTGAGACCCAACAGAAGTGCCACAAGGATGGGTGGATATGCCTCTGTCCAGGGTGAGGTCAGGGAGGGGCAGATAGCCCTTCCTGCTGGGACTGGCCCTCCTCTGGGGGCAGCAGAGCCAGTCTTGGGGGGAAGGTGGGGCAGGGCTGGTGGAATCCAGGGTGGGAGGGCGGTGGGGGATGGTGGGAAGGAGACAGAGGGTGAGAAGGGGAGGAGGAGCCCTTGGAGCAGGGAGATCAGACCGGAAATGTGGTTCTGCCCGCAGCCGCCGGGGAGGAGAGGGACTGTTGGAGGCAAGACAGGGAGCCGGGGAAGAGTCCTGCGGTGTGCCAGGCGGGAGACGGGGCTGGGCCGTGGGGTGCCTCTGCGGGCCGGCTCGAGGCTGATGGGTTTTGGGAGCATAACCTGGAGTAAGAGTGGACATGGCTGAGAGAGTGAACAGAGGCAGGGTGATCCCGCGGTTCGGGGCCTGGATCGAACTGAGATGGAGAGGCGGGGTGGGAGGCGCTGGAGGGAAGGCGACCGAGCTGTGTGCAGGGCTCTGGCCGGGGCGGGGGGACGGCACTGGTTTTCCTCACGCCAGCCCCTCTGCCTGCAGCGACATCCTCAACAGCCCCAAGCTGGCGCCCGAGCTGCAGGGAGTCAGACTTGGGACCCTCCTGCCCCCGACGCAGATCCGGCTGCTGGAGGCCACGTTCCTCTCCAACGAGGTGGTGAGTCCAGGGCCAGTGCCGGAGGGGCCGAGGGGGGGCAGGAAGGAAGCGGGGGGGGGGGGCAGTCGGGCAGACAGGATGCAGGCAGGGAGCCTGGCAGGGACGCCCACGTGGGCTTCGCACTACCCTGAGCGGGCCCCTCCACCCCCCAAGGCCAGCGTGAGAGAGCTGACGGCCCGAGCTCTGGAGCTGGAGTCGAACCGCTGGACCCAGGATGTGGCCCCGCAGAGGCTGGATGCCCGCTGCCACAGTGAGCTGGCCATCGACATCATCCAGGTACTGCCCGCTGCCCCGCCACACTGGCCGCCGCGTCCCTGTGGGCAGACACGCCCGCCGCTGAGCCCAGACCCCCTTGCTCCATGTCTTATCCACCCCTGCCCTAGCCCTAGACCAGGCGGGCTTCTGCTCATTTTCATCCCCCACCCCTGCAGATTATCTCCCAGGGCCATGCCAAGGCCGAGAGCATCACCCTGGACCTGGGCACGCAGATAAAGCCCTTGCTGCTGGTAGAGCTGGCCACGTTCCTCAGGAGGTGAGTGAGGGGCCTGCACGCCCGGAGAGGGGCTGGCGGCTGAGGGGTCCCTGCCGCCCCCTCTCTCAGAGCCCCAGCCCCTCTCTTGGACCCCAGGGGGGATCTTAGCTAGACCAGCGCCCCCTCCTGGCCCCTAGGATGTCTGTTATTATGAGCAGGAGTCCTTGTCCCCCTGCACCACCCACCTGGGCGCTGAGAGCCTCAAGTCATCTGACCACCTTCCCCCGCCCCCGCCCCCCTCCCCCACTGCTCCCCAAAGCCCCCAGAAGAGCAGCCTCCAACTGCAAAGATGCCCCTCGAGGGACTGAGGCCTTGGCCTCCCCTTCAGGTGATGCCCCCGGTCTGCGCCCCCAGAGTTCTCTTGGCTGCCCGCCTCCCCACCTCTGCCTGCAGCTCTAAAGGGGCTTGGGGGAAGGTGTGGGTGCTGCAGAGCCAGGCAGGCGCCGTCTCCAGGAGCTCTGCAGGGGTCCTGGCCCTACTGGGCTGAGCGTGTGAGGCCAGGTATGGGATGCCTACTGCATCCGCCCTGTGCCGTGGGGAGCCCACGTGTGAAGCCGGGTGGCTGGTCAGGCAGAGGCCGTCGGAGGCTGCTATTGTCCCAGTGTTTATGCTGCTCCTACGGGTGCCCTTTCCCTTTCACCAGCTATCAGCGTGCCTTTGATGAATTTCTGGAGAGATGCAGACAGCTGCGAAATTACAGGGCCAATGTCATCGCTAACATCAACAACTGCCTCTCTTTCCGGTAAGGGCGCTGGGCAGTGGGGGGAATCACTGCAGCTGCCTGCCTGTGTTGTTGGCGGGGGGGCCTGGAAGCCAGTGGGGAGTGGATGGGGGGAAAGGGGGGTGCAGAGGGGCGGGGGGAGGTGCCTGGGATGGGGGAGGGAGGAGGAGCAGCTTAAGCAGAGATGTTGAATTAAAATGAGCAGGGTGGAAAGGAAATGCCCAGGGCTTACAGCGGCAACAGCAAACATGTATCTAGTGCTAGTGGGTCAGGCGCTCACGCAAAGGATTTCATTTATCCTGTTAGCAACCCTGTTAAGTACAGTGACTGTGTCCGTTGAGCCCGTCAGCACCGTGAGCTATGGAGAGGCTGAGCCATTCGTCCTTGGTTAGAACCGGGTGTGGTGTTAGGCGTGTTAGGTGGGAAGGCTGGGTCCTGCCTAGGGAGCCTGGATGGAGTGCCTTGGTCTTGCTCCCGCCGGGACTGGGGAGCCAGGGAGGGTTCTAGAGCGATGGTTTAGGGAGATTCGCCTGGGGCTCTCTGGCTCTCTGGCTTCAGGGCTGCAGGCTGGGCGGGGCTGGCGTGACCTCCCTAACTCCTGTGCTTCCAGGACGTCCGTGGAGCAGAGGTGGCAGACACCACCAGACCTCCGGAGCTCCCTGCTGAGCCCCCTGAATGAGCTCAAGAGCCACGGCTTTGACACCCTGCTCCAGAGCCTGTTTGGGGGCCTGAAGGTAGTGCAGCCTCCTGCCCCGCGGCTCGCGCTGAGTCTAGTGCTGGAGGGGCTGGGGGAGGGCCTGGGGGGGTGGGCGGCAGAAACGAAGAGCTGGCAGGAGGAAGGCGTGGCACGGGGCAGCTGCAGGGAGGCTGGTGGCCCCCGTGATGGGGCCATGGCCCGCCCTTGATGTCACCCCCGCTTCAGCATGGGGCTTGGCCTCAGAGGGCCGCTTAGGGCCCTGGGGTGCGGAAGAGAAGCCTCAGCGCCCATCCCCGCTTTGGACTCCACCTAGTCCTCAAGTTTGCCTGTACATTTCCCCTGATGCCCCCAGACCCTCCTGCCCGCACCCTGCCTCCCAGCCGGGACGCTCAGAGCCTCTGGCGGCTCCCGCCACATCTGCGGGGGCCAGGGCATCCCCAGAAACCCTTAGTGCCTGTACTGCAGGAGAAGACGGGGGTCCTAGGGGAGGAAGGGGGGCACTCCCTGCCTGCCCCCCACCGTGGGAGCCTGCCTTGTCCCCAGTGCCCTGCGGCTGCGGGTGGCCAGGCGGTGACCCTGGATGACTCAGCACGGTCATCATCATCATGGGCCCAGCCAAGCACACGGCTTTGTTTATGCAGGAATTTATTTATTTAAGGAGGGAGGCGGTGGAGAAGGCTTCAGGGAAGGCAGATGGCAGTCCCGGCTGGTCAGCCTCGGAGAAGGGGATGCAGACCCGGCCTCCACTTCCTGCTGGAGCGCCAGGGGAGTCCTTAATATAACCAGACCCCTGTCCGGCCCCATGTGCGTCTGTGTGTGCGTGTCTACCGGGCTGGCCCTTCCTCTGCCGGGCGTGGCGACACAGCCTGCCTCTCTGCTTTCCCAGCCGCTCTTCAAGAGGTTCACGCAGACCCGCTGGGCCGCCCCCCAGCAGACCCTGGAGGAAATCATCTCCGCTGTGGCCGAGAGGATGCCCGAGTTCTCAGAACTGCAGGACTGCTTCCGGGAGGTGAGGGGTGCTGGGCCGCCGGTGGGGGACGCGCGGACAGATGTGTGTGTGCGCACACCCGGATGCGCCTTTCTGTTCTGGCATCCTCCCCTCCTTGGACCCTGGCCTTCAGGGAGGTGCTGGGTTCCCATGGCCCTGCCCACTCGCCCACCCAGGAGCTGCTGGAGGTGGTCCACCTGCACCTGGTGAAGGAGTACATCGCCCGCCTCTGCAAGCGGCGCCTGGTCCTCAAGACGGCGGAGCAGCAGCAGCAGCTGGCGGGGCATGTCCAGGCCAACGCCCAGCTCATCCAGCAGTTCTGCACCCAGAACGTAAGCCCCCGTGTCCCCCCCCAACCTCCCACAGCGGTGGGCTGCCCTCCTGCTCCAAGCTCTTCATGGGCTTGGACAGCCCCTCTGGGCCTCTCCAAACCTGATCAGGCCCGACCTGAGCCTCTCTGGGCCTCCGGGCGCGCTTCCGGGCAGGGCCAGCCTCTCTCAACGAAGCCTGTGCCTGCAGGGCTCCCCGGCCACCTGGCTGCACCACGCCCTCCCCACGCTCGCCGAGATCATTCGCCTGCAAGACCCCAGTGCCATCAAGATCGAGGTGGCCACCTACGCCACCTGGTACCCCGACTTCAGGTGAGAACCGGGGCCTCTGAGCACCCGGGGAAGGCAGTGGGGCCCTGTGGTTCCCCGCTGCAGTCAGAGCCTTGGGGGCAGGGTGAGTCCCTGCAGGGTGGGCAGAGCTCAGATACTGGCCACTGTGCCCAGATCCTTACAGCGGCTGTTCACTCAGTCCTTGCTGCCGCCTGGTGGGGCTGACACTCTTCATCCCCGTCGTCCAGATGAGACCTGGGGAGTATGAGGAATGTGGCCAGGCTAACGCGACTGGTCAGTGGTAGAGCCGAGACAAAGCCAGGCAGTCCGGATCCACACCGCATGCTCTGAGCCTTTCCTTCAGAGGGGGATCTGAGACCAGAGACACCACGGACCTGCTGGAGGCCATGGCACGTCCGTAGTGAAGCTGGGGCCCCTGGTCAGCCTAGGGGTCCTCAGAGGCTTGACCTGTGCCCTGGTTCCTGGGGTCTCTGTTCTAGAGTGGAGGCTCAGCCCCTGACTGCCAGGGTGATGGTGAGCCAGGGCAGTGGTCTCTGTGGGTTGAGTCCTCTGGTGTGGTCGGCCTGTCCCAGCATAGCCTGGTCCAGCCGCTGGCTGGTCTACTCCACGTGTTCAGCCACCCATCCACTTACACACTCACCCTTCCATCTACCCACTCATACAGGCACCTACTTACCCTTCTGGATGCGCATCTAGCTATCTATACATCTGATCACCCACTCATCTACCCATCTGTCCGTCCTTCGATCTATCCATCCATCCACCCATCTAGTCATCCACCTGCCCACCTATCCATCTATCCATTCATGTATCCTTGTATCAACCCATCCCACCAACAGTTATCAAGTGGTCTCCTGCTAGGTACCGGGCTCTGTTTTAGGCCCCAGGACGCAAGGAGGTACAAGCAGACCAGGCCTCCTGACAGACAGACAGTCGGATGAGGGTTAGCAATGATGAGGTCATCTGGCGAAGGAGTACTACCTGCAAGTTTTAAAGATTGTTTAACCAAGGTTGTGAATGGCGGGAGGTGCTGACTTTAGAGCCGGAAAATCCTCTCTGGGGAGGTTACTTTTTTTAAAATTTTATTGTCTACTTTTGGCTCTGCTGGTTCTTTGTGGCTGCATGGGCTTTTCTCTAGTTGCAGCAAGTGGAGGCTGCTCTCGAGTTGCAGAGCGCGGGCTTCTCATGGTAGTAACTTCTCTTATTGCAGAGTACGGCCTTTAGGGCTTGAGGGCTTCAGTAATTGTGGCTCCCGGGCCCTTGAGCACAGGCTCAATAGCTGTGGCTCACGGGCTTAGTTGCTTGGTGGTGTTTGGGATCTTCCCAGATCAGCGGTCACACCTGTGTCTCCTGCATTGGCAGGCGGCTTCTTGACGGGGAGGTGACATGTTAGCTAAGTGCTAAAGGGGTGAGAAGGAGCTGGTTACCTCAAGGGCATGGGGACGAGTGTTCCAGGGAGAACAGCCAGTGCAAAGGCCGGACCGAGCAGGAGCTTGGCAGCCTCTGGAGCCACACTGCGGCTGGTGCCGCCCGAGCACAGTGGTTTAAGCAGAGCGGGGCACCCTCGTGGGCACCCTCGTGGGCAGGGGGGTTGGCTGCTGGGCCCTGTGGCTCCGGCCAGGAGTCTGGGGAGCTGGGAAGGGGTGTGAGCAGGGGTGTTGGTGCGCGGGCCGGAATGACGGGACCCTCTCTTTACCAGCAAGGGCCACCTGAGTGCCATCCTGGCCATCAAGGGGAACCTGTCCAGCAGTGACGCCAAGAGCATCCGGAGCATTCTGGACATCAACACGGGGGCGCACGAGCCCTCCAAGGCCCTATTTTCACTTATAAAGGTTGGTTAGCTTTTCCTGCCGCCTGACCTCCTTAGGAGCGCCTGGCGAGCATGGGACACCACTCCATTTGGGGGCCGTCAGACCAGCACCAGCATCACAGCCCCACGCAGCCCCTCCCGGGGGTCCTGCCTTCTGCTGCTGCTGCTGCCCAGGCCTGGCCGCGGTGTGGGCCCCTGGGCCGCTGGAACTGGACAAGCCGTGGCATGTTGACCCCTCCTGTCGGGGCAGGAGCCATTGGGGGAACTCTGTGGATCACAGTGGAGCTTGCACGGCCTGAAGGAGGGGTCAGGTGTGTGGCTCGGGGACCCAGCTCTGGGATCACTGCCTGTCTGCGGGCTCCTGCCACGCCTGCCCGAGGACCGCCCTGCTCAGGCTGGGTCTCTGGCCTCCCCAGATCCTGACGGGGGCCCGAGCCTCACCCCTCCTGCCTCCTCTGGTCCAGGGCTACGTAGAGCCAGGCTCAGCCTGTGAGTGGAATGGAAGGAAGAACTGGAGGAGGAAAAAGGGAAAGAAGAACTCTTATCTGAGAAGGAGTTGGGGGACAGGAAAAGGGCCTGTGGGATGACAAGGCAAGCAGGGGCAAAGCCAGTGTCCGAGCCCCTGACCCCCTGTCTGATTCCCCTCGGGTGTCCCCTGAGGATGGGCCCGGGAGGGCCAGGACCTGCTGGGTTTTCCCGAGCTCTGCCTCCCCTGACAAGGGGCAGGCCCGGGGACGCCTCTGTGGGTCCTCCCCTGGAAGTCAGGCTGAGGTCGGGGCAGGGCCATCTTGATCTCTGACCCCTTGGCCTCTGGGTCAGTTCCCTGTTGCCGCTCTAACAAACTTCCACAGCTTGGGAACCTAAAATGCAAACTTGCCTTTCGGTTCTGGAGGTCAGCAGTCTGACGTAGGTCTGGTGGGCTGAGCCGGGCAGGTTCCTCTGGAAGCTGTGGCGGGGAAGTTCCTTGCCTTTTCCAGTTTTTAGAGGCCAGCCTCCCATATTTCTTGGCTCGTGGCCCACTTCCATTTCCAAAACCAGCAACGGCCAGTCAAATCCTTTTCGCGTCTCAGCACTCCCCTCCTACCTCCCTCTTCCGGTTTAGGGTCCCTGGTGGTGACCTTTAACCCACCAGACAATGACCTTTGACCTACCCAGGCAGTCCAGGATCCTCTTCTGATGCTCAGGTCAGCTGATTTTTAATTCCACCTGACAACCTTAATTCCACTGCTGTGGAAACTAACGTGGTCACAGGCCCAGGGATTAGGATGTGGGCATCTTTATGGGATGGACGTTATTTTGCCCACCACAGCCTTCACCCATCCCCTGCCCTGCGGGGTGCCTCATCCTACCCAGCAAAGCACAGTTTCAGTCACCCTCCTTGGCCTGGGGCAGCTGAGAAGCAGGCGTGACCCCGCCCCGCCTGTGCCTGTGGGAACGCCCCTCTGTGACCCGGTTTGCATCTGGCTCTCTTGGACTTGTAGCCCTCTTTCCCAGGTACTGTGGCCAGAAATTGGCCCGTGTAAATGGTGCACGAAGGCCTTTGTACATTTGTAGAAGTTTGCATGTTTGGTGTTATTATTATTTTTTGATAGTATGCTTTTGTATGTTTTTTTAAGAACAAACTCTTGGTTTTTATAGCTTAATATAAAGCTGATTTCAAAAGTGGCTGTGGAGTGATTTCTCTTGGGAGAGGCTTTCTCAGCCTCTTGGGGTCTGGCAGACTCTGTCCCCAGCGCCTCCTGCCCACCTCTCGCCTGTGAGCGTGAACTTTGGGAGGGTCTGCTGTGGGCAGTTTCCTCACCTGGGTGGTGATCACGAACCTGTCTGACCTCCCGCACAGTCCTTTACAGAGGAGGGGGACAGCAGGGCCTCCAGACGACATTTCACCTCCGTGCATCAGGCCCAGTGGGAACTGGCTCTCATATTCCTGGAACTGACCTTGAAGGGCCCAGCTGTGATCACAGCTGGCCCCAGCTCTCCTCCACACCCCCATCCTGGCCTTGGATTTGGAGGAGGGCAGAGTCCCTGGGAGGCAAAGGGGAACCTTGGTGAACTCATTCCACAGAGCTGGGGGCAGGTGGGGGGGCGGGGGAGGGATGACTAAGCCGAGGGTGGGCGGAGTCTGGGGTCCAGCTGGAAAGGCCTGGACATCAGCGACTGGAGCCGGAGGGAAGGCCCTTTCGGATGAGATGCGGGTGGGATGGACCCACTGATCGTGGGGAGAACCCAGGGGAGGGAGAGGGACAGAATGCCCCAGGCTGGGCTCTGAGTGTGGGCCTGAGTGTGGGCCCTGGGCAGGTTGGAGCCTCGGGGTAGGGGGATGGCCGGTGGGTTTCCACCGAGTTCCCCCTGCAGAGCACCGGAGGAGGGGGCAGGAGGGAAGGGGGAGCTCATGGAAGCTGAGGACCAGATGGAAAGTTTCTGATCCAGGCAGATATTCAGGGACCAAAGAATGGATTTGGGCCCAAAAATGCAGAGGGTGCTGAGACGCACCGCTTCCTCCCCCCGCCCCAACCTCCCTGAAGCAGGGCGGGCCAGGGTCCAAGGAGAATAGAGGTGGTCAGAGGCAGGACCCTGGGGTCAGGGAGCAGGCCAGGTGGACTCCATGCTGGCGCTGTGGGGGGCGCCTTGGCGGTCCATGCAGGAAGGAGACGCTGAGGTCCCACGGGGTTACCAGCTCAGGCCCCTCCACCAAGGGCTCTGCATCAGTAGCTTCCTGGTCAGTCGCAGAAGGAAAATTCCTTTATAGGGAAGGATTCGCCCCAGAGGCGAGGAGTGGGTTGCTGGGCAGAGGGGACAGAGGGCAGGTCCTGGGTGTGGGCCCCCAGGCCCCAGACCCCATCCAGGCTCCTGTGAACTGGGAGGGAGGCCACGGTCGGCGGTGGGACAAGCGTGGATGGGACCCTCCAACCCCGCCCTGTCCCTGCAAGGGGGCGGTGAGGAGGGCGGGCCCGGGCTCTCCCTGAAGGGCTCACATCCCTGGGAGGCCCGGAAGGAACAGGGAGCAAGTTAATAAACAGTCCAAGTTCAAGTGCAGGGCAGATGGCATGGGGTGATGCAGCAGTTCTGGGGGTGGGGCAGTCCCACTGTGGCCATGGGCAGTACTCACTGGGGGGCGGGGACCATGGCGGGGGTGGGACACGCTTGCGCACAGAGTGGGGAGGGGCAGTGCCGGAAGGGAAACAGCCTAGGGCCTGGGAAGGGCTCAGGTTGTAGGGAAAGAAAGAGCTCAAGGAGGGTTGGCCGAGAGTGGGGAGTCAAGCAGGACCCCCCGGAGTGGCAGGGTGGTGCCAAGGGGGGCTTGGTTGGGACTGGGCATTGGGGTTCACTCACTCCAGCTATAAAGGGGGAGCACCAGGGACTTTGAAGAGGCAGTTTGCTGGGATCTGTGACTCGGAAAGAACTCTCTGGCTGCTGTAGGGAGAGCAGGGGGCCGCAGGGAGGCCAGGAAGCCCTCGAGGAGTGCCAGGGTGCCCGGGGAGAGGCCTGGTCTGTGAGGGCTGAGACGGGAGGTGAGGCTGGCCCAGGGAAGGGAGGCAGGGGAAGAGTCATCCCCATCCCGACGGGGACCGCGGGGCCTCCTCGCGGCCAGGGGAGTCCTGGGGGGGAAGCCTGGGGTTTCTAGTTTGAAAGACTCGCAGGAAGGGAGGGTGGCTCATCTGGCTGCCCAAACCTCATGGAACTTCCCTGGTGGCCCAGTGGTTAAGACTCAGAGCTTCCACTTCGGGGTCACGGGTTTGGTCCCTGGTTGGGGAACTAGGATCCTGCACGCCACGTGACATGGTCAAAAAATTAAAAATAAAAAAGAATAGACTGCCCAAACCCCAAGTGTGTGGGTGACAACAGTGTCTGGTGAGGCCGATGGTCACCGGGAGCCGAGTGTGATTTCACAGCCCCCACCGAGGCCACTCAGCAAGATCAGTAAAACCCACTAAGATTCCTGGGAACCATTCTGCTTCTAGGAATGAATCTCATCAACTCTCTACCATCCATGAGAAACGACGCAGGAACCGGGACAGTCACTTCCATTGTAGTAGCAGAGCACTGGGAACTCCCTGAGTGTCCATCAGTAGACACAAGGGAAATTATTGCAGTGGTCCAGACAATGAAGTACTATGTGGCCGTGAAAGAGAATGAGGACGTTGTCTTGGTTCTGATTTGAAAATTGTCCCAACATAAACTGTTGAGAAAAATAACCAAAGAAACACAATGCAGAAGAGTTGATGGTCTGCAGCCATGGGATAAACAAAAGTAGGAAAAAATAGACATTTGTGTCTGCCTGAAGCTCCAATACTTTGGCTACCTGATGCAAAGAGCCACCTCATTAGAAAAGACCCCAATGCTGGAAAAGATTGAGGGCATGAGGAGAAGTGGGGGACAGAGGATGAGATGGTTGGATGGCATCACTGGCTCAATGGACATGAGTTTGACCACACTCTGGGAGATAGTGAAGGACAGGGAAGCCTGGCGTGCTGCAGTCAGATACGACTTAGTGACTGAACAACAATGTATGTGCATTAAGGCAGCCTGGAAGAGCATTCAAGGGACCAAGCACAGTTGCTGGTGAGTGCGTGTGCACACAAGTGTGTGTGCACTTGGGTGGGGGAGAGAGGAGGGGTGGGGAGGGGAAGGGGAGGGAAGCAGAGGTTGGATAGGAGATATTTCACTGTGTGTCCAGCTTTAATTTTTTCAGTTATTGAGCCATGTGAATGTGTTACACATTTTATAATCTAACATCTCATTGAGATGCTGGAGGTTCCAGGAGGAGATGAGACTTGTCAGTCTCGAGTGTGAGGTGGTCCAGCGATGCTGAGACCCTGGAAGTGATTTCGTCAGCGGCCTGAGATTTTCTCCAACCAAGTTCAGTGCTCAGGGGCCAGCCTGCAGTCACAGAGTGGGCTTCAAAGGAGAACATGTCTCCCTGGTGGCTTGGTGGTAAAGAATCTGCCTGCAATTCGAGAGACCTGGGTTTGGTTCCCGGGTGGGGAAGATCTCCTGGAGAAGGGAATGGCAACCCGTTCCAGTATTCGTATTCTAGCCTGAAGAATTCCCTGGACAGAGGAGCCTGGTGGCTACAGGCCATGGGGTCGTAATGAGTCGGACACAACTGAGCGACTTTCTTTCGTGGTTCGGGTCTTGTGATCACACAGGGGGTGAGCAGAGCTGAGATGTGAGGGTACCCCCATGAGAGGTTAGAACAGTAAACTGGGGTCTCAGAGGGCGGGAGGGCTGGGGGGTGTGAGAGGGGAGGGGCTGGGTCAAAGGATGGGGCCCCAGGGTGCTGGGCTGCAGGCACAGGGGTGGGGCACCCTTGAGCATCCATTCTCCTCGTCAGCTCTGGACTCCACCGTCTCTCCTCTGCTCGAGGTCTGCCCTCAACATCCTTCCGTGACATTGGCACAGGCTTGTAGCTGAGCACCTTTATGCTCTCGGCATCATTCAGGGTCCAGTCGAGAGGTGGAAACCACACAGTAATTGGGAGGGGGGCCGCTTAGGGATGGCAGCAGGGGCTCAGAGTGCAGGGGTGGCTACTGAGGATGGAGAAGATGCGGCATAGGCGGAGCGGGGCGCTGAGGGTTGAGCAGTGCCCCAAGGAAGGAGCGAGTCTGGAAGAGCTCCCCTCGTCCTGCCCCAACCCCCGCACGGGCACTGGGCCTGGATTCAGGCCTCAGTGGGGAGGCTGCAGCCCCAGCGAAGTTCAGTGAGGTGCTCCACCTGCAGAACTTGCTGTAAAGGCAGGCCCTGGGATGCCAGGGGAGCCAACGCACTGGTAGGGGCTCCGCTCAGAACCAGTTGCAGGGCCTCCTGGGAGGTGGCGGGGGCAGGGGTCCGGGGTGAGACATGCCAGGTGGCAGCCAACAGGCGGGTGTGACCCAGACGACCCCCTTCCTGCTTCATGGTCCCTCCGGCACCTGCTACTGATGAAGCTTAGCCCTCTGCGAGGGAGAAAATTCCAGAATCCCCACGTGAGGCAATGACAGAGGAGTTTGGAGCTGGGGGACATAGACCGATGACAGGCGATTGGCTTCCAGATGCACCTCCTGCACGTGAACGTTTTCACTCAGCGCCGTCCACCCAGCCTTCCTGCACGTGGCGGTACTCACTCTTCCCCAGAAAGAGGACGTGCTGTCCCGAGTCCCCTCGTCTCTTCGCCGGCTGTGCTAACCGCTTCCCACACTCAGTCACGGCCCCCTGGATGCTCTGTAACCTGCAGTCTGAACTGTAGAGTTAACCTCCCACAGACTGCACGTACAATCACAAGGTCAAGGAGAGACAAGAGGGAAACAGTTTGCAAAGCAAACACAGTAAACTAGCAAAGACTTGGAGAAGGAAGTGGCAACCCACTCCAGTGTTCTTGCCTGGAGAATCCCAGGGACAGAGGAGCCTGGTGGGCTGCCGTCTATGGGGTCGCACAGAGTCGGACACGACTGAAGTGACTTAGCAGCAGCAGCAGCAAAGACTCTCAGGCGAAGCTCCCACAGCCCTAGTTTCTGTAACAGCTGGGAAGCCATGTCTGCCGACTCCTTCTCCCGTTACTCATTCTTCTTTCCTTACTCAGCCTGGATTTCCCCCACCCGCAGCCAGAGCCTCAGCTGGCGGGCTGGCTGGAGAACATGTACGTGATGAAACGACCTGAAGGAAGGTCCCCGAGGGGTCTGAGTCCCGGCTCCACTGTCACTGCTCTGGTTGATGTGGTTTTCCATTAGCCCTTCCTGCCGGTCATGGAAATTGTCGGAAGAGCTGCAGAGAATGCCCTGCTCGGCAGACCAGCCCTCCCGTCCTCACTGCAAAGTGGCCGCACCGCGTCCCCCCCCAGGAACAGAATCAGTCACACCAGCCATAGAGCAATCCCTTGCCGGCCTTTTGCATAGTAAACCCCAAAGGGCCAGGTGGTAGTATTGTCTTTCAATTTAATAAAGCTGCTGGGCGCCCTGTGACTGCAGTATTCCCCATGGAGGACTGAGACCCTCAAGTCAGCAGAGCTCAAGGTTGGGTGTAAGAGAGGGTCCACCGCAGCTCCACTCCCTGGTCCTGGACCTGTGCATTTTGAGTATTTATTTATCTGGCTGCACCAATTCTTAGTGGTGGCATACAGGATCTAGTGCCTTGACCGGGGATCGAACCCTGTCTCCTGCATGGGGAGCTCAGAGTCTTAGCCACTGGACCACCAGGGGGGTCCCTGGACCCATGAATTTTGGAATGGCAGAAACAGACCAATGTAATTGTCTCTGACCCAAACCCATATGGAAGCCCGTGAAGCAGAGAGAGCCTCGTCCTTCCCGGATGTTGTCTCCCATCTGGCACCACAACCGAATCTTCCCTAGGTCACTCAGCCCCTCCATCAGGCCGGTCACTTCCAGGTGACCAGGTGTGCGGTGAGACCAGTGAAGTCCATGGCCGGGAGCCCAGACCGCTGCACCCCCTTGGCTGTGACACGAATCCCTTGTCTGAGAAGCCGTGCAGCATGGAGAACCACGATGTCAGATAAGGCATTTTGTGAGTCTGTGAATCATGGCGCTGATGGAAGTTATGGTCAAGGAAGCCAAGCCACATCTCTGTCCAGAATGCGTCTATTCCAGGAGGATGAATCATGGCGCCTGTGTGATGGGAGAGGGCCAGTGTAAGCCTCCTGCTGCCAGGCAGCTGGCTGCTGTCCCTGGGGAATGGTGCTACCAAGAGCCAAGTGCTGACCTCTGCCACTGTCGAAGTAAGGCACTGGGCAGTTGCCAGAGCTGCCTGGGACGAGGAAGTCTGTGTTGTTGACCCCAGGCAGAGCCTGCATCCCTGTCACTGTAGCTGTGTCGTTCATGGGGCCATAGAGAAACCACTGGGGCGGCCGGAGAAAGAGGCGCTTACGGGTTGAATTGTGTCCCCCTCCCCACTTCATATTGAAGTCCCGATGCCCAGTAACTGAGAAAGTGACCTCATTTGGAGACACCATCTTTACAGAGGTAATCAGCTAAAATAAGGTCGTTAGGGTGGGTCCTGGTCCAATGTGACTGCTGATCAGTAGAAAGGTGAGGGACTTTTCCGACAGTCCAGAGGTTGAGAATATGCCTTCCAATGCAGGGGACGTGGGTTCGATCCCTGGACCGGGAACTAGGATCCCACATGCTGTGGAGCAACTAAGCCCTACACAGTGCAACTAAATCACCTGCATGCCGCAACTAGGACCCAGCATAGCCAACAGTAAATTAATTAGTGTATATGTTTTAAGAGAGATTTGGAAACACACACACACAGACACGGAGAACACCATGTGAAGATGAAAACAGAGACGGGGGCGATACTCCTACAAGCCAGGGAACACCAAAGATCCCCAGAGAGCCTCCAGAAGCGAGGCGAGAAGCGTGAACAGGTTTCTTGTTGGCACTCAGACGGAAGCACCCTGACAACAACTCAGTCTTGGACTCCTAGCTTCCAGAACTGTGAGACACATATGTCTGTTGTTCACCCAGTTTGTGGTACTTGGTTAAGAAAATGTGAGCAAACTGTGACAGAGGCTGAAAACAACTACACAGACCTTAGTCCTCTCACCTGACTAACGAATCCCTTCCGAAGTGGATGCCCTTTGAGAAGCTTTCATAGAGTGCACAGATCTCTGTCTGCACCCACTTGGGGAGGGGGTCCATCGACACACTTCTTCCCCAGGCTTTGTCATCAGACTCCCAGTTCTATTTGGTGTCCTCCAGCCAAACTTAGCAACTGTCTAAATCCGCATAAATCTGTCTCTCTGGCCACCTCTCACTCTCCACATAGTAGACAGCCAGATGTGCTGCTCCAAGCTCTGCACCCTGGGTGCATTTTATGCTCCTTCGCCAGCGTCCTTCAGGGTCATTGCTGAGTGGGGCTGCCGTGCAGTTGTCCACTTCCAGGTAGAACCAGCATTTCGACAGACCCCTCAGACGATCAGGCTGAGTTTTCCTTACTCAGCAGCCCAAGAGGCCATAAGCATAGGCTGAGAGAAGGGAGGCGAGGCAATGCAACAGGAATTGGTGTTGGAGTCACTTTCTACTCTTATTATTGGGTTGGCCAAGAAGTTCATCTGTAACATCTTCCAGGAAAACCCAATGAACTTTTTGGCCAATCCAATGCTTGTGCCTCCTGGGCCTGCCTGAGCTTGAAGTCTTTCATTCATACCATGTGATGATGGAAAAGCTACTGGACACAACTAACCTTCTGGCTAAGTGGATCTAACAACACTTAGCTCATAATGGGAAACTTGTGCTGAGTGGTCACTGGGTGTCCATGGATGGGGATTCAATCTCCACTGAATCCCAAATGCAAACCAGGAGCAGTTTCTCAGAAGGAAAATAGTCAGCTAAAGAAGAGAGCAGAGGATTGCTCCAGAGATCTGGCTGTGCTTTACCTACTGATGCTTTCATGGATATTTTGAGCATCACTGGATCTGCCAGATTATAGGTGGTAATCTATACAACAGGGAGAGCGGCTTGTGTGTGGAAGAGTGGCCTCAACCTGCAGCGCCTTCCCTTGCTCTGGTCTCTTGAAACTGGCTACCATTCAGGGAACTCTGTAGATGGGTCATCTCACAGCACACCAAGATGTGTTGCTTCCAAAGTCTAAAAAGGCCTACCAGGAATTTGCCTCTTCTTTTTTCACGAAAGTGAAAAGTGAAAGTCACTTAGTCATGTCTGACTCTTTGCAACCCCATGGATTATACAGTCCATGGAATTCTCTAGGCCAGAATACTGGAGTGGATAGCTTTTCCCTTCTCCAGGGGATCTTCCCAATCCAGGCATTGAACCCAGGTCTCCTGCATTGCAGGTGGATTCTTTACCAGCTGAGCCACAAGGGAAGCCCTTTTTTCATGGTAGGTGGTAAAACATACAGCAATTTGCCTTTCATCTTAGAGGGAATGTTTTAAAATTCTCCAGACCAAATAATTCCCAGAAATTTAAAATCACAGGCCCCTAAATTTTTTTTGGAGAGGAGGGGTTATTACCCATCCTATTATTCACATGTATCTTATTAAGGTATCTGACTGCTAAGTCACTTCAGTCGTGTCCGACTCTGTGCGACCCCATCCCTGGGATTCTCCAGGCAAGAACACTGGAGTGGGTTGCCATTTCCTTCTCCAATGCAGAAAAGTGAAAAGTGAAAGTGAAGTCGCTCAGTCATGTCTGACTCTTCGAGACCCCGTGGACTGCAGCCTACCAGGCTCCTCTGTCCATGGGATTTTCCAGGCAAGAGTACTGGAGTGGGTGCCATTGCCTTCTCCGAAGGTATCTGAAGTACTTCCTATTTCCTGTTTATCAGATCTAATCAGCATGATGTCATCAATGTGGTCGACCAGTTGTAATGTTCAGTTGAATAAGATCTATTCACAGAGATGGAAAATAGAATGGTGATTGTGAGGGGCTGGGATGAGGAGGGAATGGGGAGTTATTATTTAATGAGTACTGAGTTTCAGTTTTGCAAGAGGAAAAAAATTCTCAAGACAGTTGGTGGCGATGGTTGCATAACAGCATAAATGTACTTAGAGCTAGTAAACTGTGTACTTAAAATTGGCTAAAATGGGAAGTTTTATGTTATGCATATATTACCACAATTTAAAAAATAATTTCCTTCTGCAAAAAGTAAGCCAAGCGTAGATTAAATTAGAATATTTTTGTGTTTTTGTTCGACTGTATTTTAAAAAGTCAGTGTGTTAAGACCTTGATACTAGTAGAGTGGCCAAAAGATTAGCAGCATGGCATTCCCCTGAATATTTTTAGAAATGCAGAATGCCTGCCTTAGACTTTCTGGATTAGAATTCATAAAGGAAGAATTCCTAGGTGACTCATATGCAAATTAAATGTTTTCCCCAGCTTTTAAAAAAGCACCAGTTACAAATAATAAGAAAGCTAATAGAGATCTCTGTGGAATATATTGTGGCAGAGAGCAGGAGAATTTACATAGTTAAGAGGCAACATTGTTAAGGTATACTGTTGGCCCTGCCAGGTAAAAGCAAACTGTTTCTGATGGTCCTTGATAATTAGTACAGAGAAGAGGACAATAACGAGTCTAACAGGTACATGCCTAGTGCCAGGGCCGTTTTGATTTGCCCCAGTAAACCTACTACATCTGGGACAGCAGATACAAGTGGAGTCACCGCCTGATTACATTTATCACAGTTCAGAGTCATTCTCCAAGATCCATTCAACATCTGCACAGGCTAAGCTGGCTAGTTAGGTGTATGGGAATGTAACATGCATTCCCATTCCTGCTTCTTTCAGGTCTTCAATGGTGGTATTAATCTTTGCAATTGCCCAGGGACACAATCAGGGGTAGGACTAGGATAAAACAGTGAAGCACCAGGACACAAAATTTAAAGAGGTGCTCATCTCAGGATCATGCAAATACCAAGCCCACAGATAAAATTTGTGCCCTAGGTGCCTCACTCCTAAAATGACACTCACTCCCAGGGTTACGTGAGAAAAGTCTTAGGAATTAAGACATGCACCCACCATTGGTGTGACTGTAACTTAGCACAAAATTTCTCAAGGACATTTGAATATTTATTTTTTAAAATGTAATTCCAAGGTTTCAAAATTATCTTATAATTCCTCACCAAATTTGCTCTGTCTTGTGAAATTTTTAAGTTTCAATTTATATTTTTACCAGGTCAGCAATGTAACTATTGTTCAAAGAAGTCAAGTAACAGTTCTAAGCTCATAATTAAAAAGTCAATTCTCTGCCCCCTGCTACCCACCGCCCCCCTCCCGCCCCCCATCACAGGCAGCCTCTTTTACTCTACCCATGAATTCTGGTCCTCCTCCTTGATTTTTAGTTTTAAGTGTTCTCCACTGAGTTGCTATCACATAGGTCTTAAACAATTCTTTTCAAATTTGTTACTAGGCTTTCCATGGTTTTACCAATATTGTGAATCAGACCTTTTCCTATAAAAATTATCTTATAAGGTCCTGGGCATAAAGTGTTAATCTAATGAGTTTTGTACAGACATCTGTTTTCTAATCAGTGAACTTATCAGATTGTATTATTTGTTCTAAAGGGCTTTTAGTTTCTTTGATTTTCTGAGTGAACAATACTGTCATTTGGGGACATTATACATGTATATGTGCATTGTCTAATCTCTGTACAAAATATACCTTGGAGAAGATTCTGGGAAGATGATAGAATAAAAAGAACAAGAACTCTGTCTCCCCACCTAGACAACAATCACATGGACAGAGTCTTTCTGACATAATTATTTTGGAACTCTGGAGTGTGTTGAAGGTTTGCAAGTTCTAGGGGAATATTTGGTTGATAAACTTTGGTTGGCGATTAGTTTTGGCCAATTTCAGCTCTTAGCACAGTAGCAGCTACCCATGCTCCTCTCCCAGCCGTCCGGCAGCTAGCTACTTACATGTTCTTGGAGCAGCCTGCACATAGCATGTGGGAGCTTAGGTGGCCAAACAGGACTCTGCCCTCCAAACCTTGGGAACCTGTGCCCTCATCACTGACTGCTGTGTCTGATCACAGAGGTGCAGACAAAGAGGTGGCAGCCATTGTTGTTGCATACCTCCCTCTCCACTGTTGCAAGACCTGCCCCTGCTAGCTGAAGTGACTTGCAGAGGACTTAAAGAGCCATTGCCCTTCCCACCTTCATTTTTTCGCTTTTTCCCCTTTTCAGAGCCTGAACTGCATAGTTGGGGGAAATTCAGAACTGACAGCATGTACCCAGGAAAGACTCAGAAAGATATTATATTCGCACCTCAGGCTAATGCTCTGCACAGAGACAGCCTGCAACAATAAAATAAAAACAATAAAAAAAAAACCAGAAAACCCTGGGGAAGCAGGAAAATCTGATTTCCAGAGTTACTACATTATGAAATGGAAATGCCCACTGTACAACCAAAAAATCACAAGACAGAGAAAGAAACAGGAACATATGGCCTATTCACAGGAGAAAAGTAAACCAACAGAAACTACCCCTGTAAAAGACCTCATAGCAGATAAACTAGATCAAAGCTTTAAAACAATTATCTTAAAGAAGCTCCAAGAAAGGAAAATGTGAAGAAAGTAAAAAAAACAATATGGGGACAAAATGAAAACATCAGTAAAGAGAAAACCTAAAAAGAACTCCCTCCTCCCCAAAATTCTGGAGCTGAAAAGTACCATTTGTTGTTGTTCAGTTGCTAAGTCATGTCTGACTCTTTGCAACTCCATGGACTGCAGCAGGCCAGGCTTCCCTGTCCTTCACCATCTCCCAGAGTTTGCTCAAATTCATGTCCAATGAGTCAGTGATGCCATCCAACCATCTCATCCTGTCGTTCCCTTCTCCTCCTGCCTTCAATCTTTCCCAGCAGCAGGGTCTTTGCCAGTGAGTTGGCTCTTCATATCAAGTGGTCAAAGTATTGGAGTTTCAGCTTCAGCACCAGTCCTTCCAATGAATATTTAGGGTTGATTTCCTTAGGATTGTCTGGTTTGATCCTGCTGTCCAAGGGACTCTCAAGAGTCTTTTCTAGCACCACAATTTAAAAACATCAATTCTTTGGCACTCAGCCTTCTTCATGGTCCACTTCTCACATCTGTACATGACTATTGGAAAAACCATAGCTTTAACTATACAGCAGACCTTTGCCTGCACAGTGATGTCTCTGGTTTTTAATATACTGTCTAGGTTTGCATAGCTCTCTTTCCAAGGAGCAAGTGTCTTTTAATTTCATGGCTGCTGTCACTATCTGCAGGGATTTTGGAGCCCAAGAAAAGAAAATCTGTCACTGCTTCCACTTTTTCCCCTCCTATTAGCCATGAAGTGATGGGACCAAATGCCATAATCTTTTTTTTTTTTTTAATGTTGAGTATCAAGCCAGCTTTTTCACTCTCCTGAAAACAGCAAGAGAGAAGTAAATTATCACATCATCACACACAAGGGATTTTCAATAAGATCATCAGCAGATTTCTCATCAGAAGTTTTGGAGGCCATGGGACTTCCCTGGTGGTCCTGTGACTAAGACTGCATTCCCAATGCAGGGGCTCGGGTTCGATCCATAGTCAGGGAACTAGATCCCACAACTAAAGATCCCACATGCTGCAACTAAGACCTGGCACAGCCAAATATATATAAAAAGTTCTGTGAGCCAGAAGACATGAGCCAATATATTCAAATGCTAAAATTAAAAAACCTGTCAGCCAAGAATCGTATATCCAGCAGAACTGTCTTTCAAAAGTGAGAGAGAAATGAACATGTGCATATGTGCTAAGTTGCTTTAGCTGTGTCTGACTCTTTGTGACTCCATGGACTGTAGTCCACCAGACTTCTCTGTCCATGGGATTACTCAGGCAAGAATACTGGAGTGGGTTGTCATGGCCTCCTCCAAAGGATCTTCCTGACCCAGGGATCAAAGCTGCTTCTTTTATGTCTCCTGCGTTGGCAGGCAGATTCTTTACCACTAGCACCACCTGGGAAGACCAGGAATGAACATATTCCCAATAAACAAAATTGAAAGACTCCATGATTACTAGACCTGACCTGCAAGAAATGCTCAAAGGAGTCATCCAAGATGAAATGAAAGGGTGTTAGATGGTAACTTGAAGCCACATGGAGAACTAAAGATCTCAATAAAGGTAAATACATGAGCAATTATAAAAGCTAATATTATTGTAAGAATGGTTTGTATCTGTACCTTTGCTTGTTTTCTAACTAATTAAGTGATGGATACATTAAAAACAAACAAACAAACAAAAACCTGTTTCTAGTGTAAAGCTAGTGTTACTGTAACTTTGGTTTGGAACTCCAAATCTTGTTTTCCATGAAATTTAGGAGAATAATGCATTTAAAAGAATTAATAGTTTATATTTTGGGGAAGACAAATGTAGTGTAAATACATAACATTAAGCTTTTGATTGCAATGTAAGTGCGGAGGCATCCATTTCAGAAGACATCTATTTTAAATAAACATATTACCAGCTGTATGAAACAGCTACTATCAAAACAACAAGTTAAGGAACTAGGCCTTCCACACTCAAGAAGTTCCCTTTTTGGAACACTGTGGGAAACCTAGAAATCTGACAACTTGGAAGAAAACTAAACCCTAAGTCCTGCTCTCATGTTTCAGTGACGAGTGGCCCATAAAACCCCAGACACCATCTTTGGGCCACAACAACGGCAAGGCCCCACGTTCTCGTCTCGCTCTCTCTTTCTCTCCCACAGCCTGGGTGGTCCTCCGTGTGCTACGCGCCCTCCAGGACCTGTGAGCAATGAAGCTTGTTCCTCAAAGTTCCCTGACATGTTTTTGCTGAAGTGTGTCCTGCAACCATAACAAGAAACACAAGGCCAGCGCAGTCTCAACACTGGTCCTGGTGGCAGAAGGCCCGTGGTGTTCACTGTAACACAGCCCCCAGCCAGTGCCTCAGATGCTCCTAGCCACGAGCACCCCATTAACAGGGTGGGACAGACACAACAACAACGTTGAATGATGTAATTTTGTGATACTGACCATGAAAGAAGAGTCGTAAGGGAGCAGAGCTCTGTATGTTATTAAAGTTAAGCTGGTATAAATTTAAGTTTGGGTGTTATAACTTTAGGATGTTAAATGTAATCCCCATGGTGACCACAAAGAAACCAGCTATATAATATACACGGAAGGGAATGAGAAAAGACTGTAAACATTTCATTATAAAAAAAAAAATCAACCAATCATAAAAGAAGACTAGTGCAGGAAATGAGGGACAAACAAGCTATGAGACATATAGAAAGTTCTTAAGGATTTACCTAACCTAGGAGGTGTACAGTGAAAACTACCAAACATTGTTGAAAGAAGTTAAAGAAGAAACAAATAAGTGGCAACACACCCCATGTTCATGGATTGGAAAACTTAATATTGTTAAGATAGGAATACTATCCAAAGTGATCTACAGAGTCAATGCTATTCCTATCAAAATCCCAAATTCTGCAAACTAATGACACTTGTAGAATATGCAGAAGTAGAAAAGCCCATTCTAAAAATGGCACGAACTCTCAAGGGACCCTTAACAGTCAAAATAATCTTGAAAAAGAAGAAAACTGAGAACTCACACATCCTGATTTCAAAGTTTCCTACAAAGCTATGGTGATGCAGCTGTGGCTCTGGCATAAAGACAGACACAGGTCAGTGGAGTAAAACGGAGAGCGGAGATCGAAGCCCTCTGCGGGGAAATCAGGGGGCGTGTCTCGCCCACGCTCTCACGCCCTCGGTAAACGGTGACTTCGCACGGTTACGTAACCGCCGCGCTCACTCTCAGCACCACGCGTGCGCGTCGTGAGCTACTCGCTCGCTCGCAGGCTCTTTCGCGCGGTTCGCCCGCATGAATTTCACCGTGAAAGCCCTGGCGGCTGCTGCGTTCGGGCTGCACCGAAGCGACACCGTGGCTGTGTTGTGTGAGCCTGTGTTGTGGCTACGTTATTGCTACATTATGGTTAAGCTACGGCTGCTGCCTCAGCCAGAGAGAGGCTGCGTTACGGCTGCCGTGCCTGCCCGGAGAGGATAGACCTTCCTACGGTTCCGAGCCTCCTTCCAGCCCCTTTGCCTGAGCCTCGCCTACGCCGGGTTCAGCGAACAGGGCAGACAGTGTGAACAGCAAAACAACTGGCATCATGAACAGGAGCAGCGATACATCCTCATACACAATGAGGTCAGATCATTTTTAATGAGAGCGCCAAGACCATTCAACAAGGAAGGGACGGTCTTTTCAACAAATGGTGCTCAGAAAACTGGATACCCCCATGGAGCAGAATGAAATTATACCCTTACCTAACACTGTTTACAAAGATTAACTAAAAATAGATCAAGACCTAAATGAGGGACCTGAAACCAAAAATTTGTTAGAAGGATGCACAGGTCAAAAGCTTCACCGTACTGGACTTGGTAATGATTTCTTGGCATATTACCAAAGGCATAGGTAATGAAATTAGAAAGAGACAAGTTGGACTTCATGAAAAATTTTAAATTTGTCTTTCTTCAAAGGACACTATCCACAGAGTAAAAGTACTACCCTTAGAATGGGAGAGAATATTTGGAAACCATATATCTGGTGAAAAAGCGAAAGTGTTAGTCACTCAGTCATGTCCAGCTCTTTGCGACCCCATGGACTATATAGCCTGCCAGGCTCCTCTGTCCACGGAATTCTCCAGGCAAGAATACTGAAGTGGGTAGCCATCCCCTTCTCCAGGGGATCTTCCCCACCCAGGGACTGAACTCGGGTGTCCTGCATTGCAAGGGATTAATATCCAGGACATGTAAAGAATTTGTAAAACTCAACAATAATAGAAATAACCCTCCCCCCACACACACTACCTGGTTCAAAAATGGGCAAAAGACTTAGACATCTCTCCAAAGAAGATATATAAATAGCCAATAAGCACATGAAAAGATGCTCAATATCACTAATCCTCAGTGATAACGCAAATCAGAACTACAATGAGATATCAACCTCATACCCACTAGGACGGCTACTATCAAAAAATCAAAAAACAGCTGGTGAGGTGGGCACTGTGGGTGGGAATGTAAATGTACTGGGGAAAACATATGGTGGTCCTCAAAACTTTTTAAAAAGACTTCCCTATGATCCATTATGCTACTTCTGGGCATATACTCTCAAGTGAGAGGAGGGACTCACAGAGACGTTCTCACACGTGCTCACAGCAGCGGTATTCATAGTAGCTAAAGCGTGGAAGCAGCCCAAGCGTCCGCTGATGGACATGGGTAAGCAAAGCGCACCATTCCATACAACGGGATTAAAATCGAATTCAAAGGGGTTCCATTGAATTAAAGTAAAATTAATTATTCAGTCTTAAAAAGGAAGGAAATTCTGACACATGCTACAACACAGATGAACCTTGAGGATATCATGCTAAGGGAAAGAAGCCAGTCACAAAAAAAAACACCCAAATATTATATGACTCCACTTAGAAGAAGTACTTAGAGTATTCAAAAATCATCGAGTCAGGAAGAGTAATGGTGGTTGCCGTGGGCTGGGGGTGGAGGGAGAGAATGGGGAGCTATTGTTTAGTATAAAGTACCGGTTTTACAAGATGAAAAGAGTTACAGGAATGGGTGGTGATGATGCTTCCACAGCGATGTGAGCATATGGATCTAATACCACAGTAACCTTAAAATGGCTAAGATGGTGAGTTTTATGTTATGTGCATTTATGTTATGTGCCACACACATGAAATACACACACACCTTAAAGGATGCGTGCACGGCATGTGTGTACCCTACTGGCACACAACCTCATTGTGGGGATGGCCTGCCTGGGCACAGCCTGAGTCTGGCAGGCAGGTGAAGATCAGAACATCCTCATGACTACTGAAAAAGCTGATGGGGAGGATGTGGCTTTCAGTTCAGGCTGTGGGCTGTCCAACACTGACCGCCACTCCTGGACACACAGACCCCCTTGGACGTGGGCAGTGGTGCTTCGCTCCAGGCAGATTCCCCGCTTGGAGACAGAAGGAGACAGTGGAACAAAATTAACAAACAAGAGAGAGAAAGAGGCTTAATACCACCACCCAACTGCCAGCCAGGGAAGTGCTTCCTCCTTCTCCCCAGGCAGGGGACAGGGCAGGGTAAGAGAGGCGCGGTCAGGGTCAGAGCTCTCATGATGTTCCGCAAAGAATGAAGAGGCATGCAGGCCACCCACTGCTCTGCACACACACTTTCCCCTTTATGTCGTATCTAGGGGTAATTTCTGCACCAGAACTAAGAAAGCTTCCTCATTCTGTTTCACGGCTGCATATTACTCCATTGTTCGAGTCTCTGGATTACTTCCCTGGTGTCTACTGGTGGACATTTAGGGAGTTTCCAGTGTTTTGCTACTAAAATTGAAGAGACTATCCTGGTACCTGTGTCCTTTTCCATGGATGTTAGAGTGCTGATAAGATTCATTCCTAGAAGCGGGATGGCTGGTTCAGTTGTGCATTTGTGACCTTCACTGATATTGTCACAGGGCCCTGCACAGAGGGTGTGAAATTACACTGGCAAAGCAGGAGGGGAAGCTCCTGGTTGTTGTCAGCCTCACCGATGAGAAGTGGTAGCCGATCTTGCTAAGAAGGAGTCTGTCCTCGCCTAGGGGTGGTGAGCAGGGTGGGCTAGGGGAGCGATCACAAAAGACTTGAAGAAGCTTTTAGTGGTGCTGGATGTGTTATCTTCATTGCCATGACAGTTTCGTGAGGATGTATACATATGAAAGATTACGAAACTGTAAACTTCAAATATGTGCAGTTTGTTACATGTCAGTTACATCTCAATAAAGCCCCCTTCTAAAAAGCAAGAAAACATGCTCATTTGGAGTGTTTGTGTCCCATCAGATTGTCCAAAAATAAACCAGATAGTTGCCTCCAGTTCCAGCGAAATTGTGAGGAAACTGGCTCCCTATTGGCGGAAGACTGAATTGGCCTTAGTCTTTTTGGAATTAATTACTGTGGTATCCACTAAAAAGCTTTTCTATTCTTTGATGAAGAGAAATTATGTGTGCTCCTTATTCAGCTGTTATTAATTAAGATCTTATTCATTTATTTCTCTTTTTTGGCTCAGTAAAATGGAGCTCCACACATCAGATTTTTGCTTCTAAGGCCAACTAGTTAATTTCGAGAGCCCGGCCTTAAAAACGAAAGAGTATATAGTTAACAAAAGGAAGCTGAGAAAGAGTTAAAGATGTCAACTTTCCCCCGAAATCATGGAGGGAAAGATATGATTCTGAATTTTAAAACTTAATGGAGGACTTTCATTTGATAAACTGTTGAATTCAGACCTCTTACACATGTATAACTCTTGATTTCTGGTATAAAATGGGACTTGTCTGAACATTTATACTGTCACCAACTTCTCATTTCTCAGTTACAATGAATCTGTTATTTAAACAGAAGGATCTTAGAATGTTTCTAAGACTTTAGAATTTGTTGCCATGACTCATGAGAACAACTTTCCGTAAAAAACTGAAGGCTGCTTACTGACCTTACCTGGTAACCATGTGTAATCACATTTCTGGATTCCGAAACAATGTTAAGTACCTAAGAGATTTCTCAGACAAACAGTAGACTGTTTGCCTCTGCTAGACTTCTTATCTTTAAAAAGAGATTAAGAGTCTTATCTTACCTTCAACAAGATCTTTGAGGTAACGATTCTACTTCTGGAAAATGTATGTATCAGAAATAATATACACAAGGATTCTTGCTGTAGGATAAACTGGAAAATCCCAAAAAATCCAGCAAGAGAGAAAGAGGAAAATAATTACATGACAGTGTGGCCATTTTGTACAAAATGAGCCTCAGTCCAGTGGGTAGGACTCCCTGCTTCCACTGCTTGGGTCCTGGGTTCCATCGCTGATCAGGAAACTAAGATCCAGCAAGCCGCAAAATGAGCCCGGTCCACTTCCACTCGTTGAAGAAAACATCCGTGACCTGACATTAAGTGACAAATGCTTGTTTGCAGTGCAGTATCTATGGCAGGATTGCTGCGTGAATATAGATGTGATTGGACGCCTGGGGAGGGGTTAGAGGAACAGACGGGCTGAGGGGGGAGTGGGCGCTGTCCAGTCTGTCCTTCACACGATCCTTTATTTTTTTTATTATTGTAAAGTCTTCATTGCCACAGGCAGGCTTTTCTCTAGCTGCAGTGAGCAGGGCTGCTGTCTGGTCACGGCGCGTGGGCTCCTCATCGCCCTGACTTCTCTCGTTGCTGAGCACAGGCTCCGGGCTTTCGGGCTTCAGGAGTCATGGTGCACGGGCTTAGCTGCCCCACAGCACGTGGGGTCCTCCCAGACCAGGAATCCAGCCCATGTCCCCCATTGGCAAATTGTTTAAAACAAAAATAGTATTTTGGACAAACATAGCTGGGATAGGAGTTTGTTTAGCAAGTGCCCAGGGCTTCCCTGGTGGCTCAGATGGTAAAGAATCCGCCTGCAACGTGGGAGACCTGGGTTCGAACCCTGGATTGGGAACATCCCCTAGAGAAGGGAAGAGCTGCCCACTCCAGGATTCTTACCTGCTGAATTCCATGGGCAGAGGAGCCTGGTGGGCTACAGTCCATGGGGTCGCAAAGAGCTGGATATGACTGAGTAACTTTCATATATATGTGTCATGTCTGTAGTGCTTGAGTCTGTTGGAATTCTGTATGATTTTAAATTTATTATTTGCTATTTTATTCAACTTGAACATTTTCTACAGTGAAATACTTTTGAAACTAGAAAATGGTTTTTTTGTTCTTCTGGAGTAGGAAATGGCAACCCATTCCAGTATTCTTGCCTGGAAAATCCCATGGACAGAGGAGACTGGCAGGCTACAGCCCACGGGGTCACAGAGTCAGCCAAAACTGAGAGACTAACACTTTCACTTTCAAGTCTACATAATAGAGGAAAGGATGCCTAAGGTTTTACTCAAAAATGAGACTCATCACACTGGCGTGCTGTGTGAGGGCAGAGGCTGGAGCCGGAACTCCCCCCAGAGCGACGGGCCAATGCCTCTTCCAGTTATTCCATGAGAGTGGATCCAGGTGGAGCACTGAGGGGCTGGGAGGCCTAGGTGGGGGGACGGGGGTCCAGGGCCCCCCTAGAACTTGGCCGGACCCCAGGGCCGTGGCTTCCCAAAGTGCAGCCAGGAGCAGTCGGAGGGGACCCGGTTTGGGCCCCCAGAACAGACAGTAAAATCTCACCCCTCTCTGCCCGGCCTGGGCCCTGGGCTGGGGGTCGGGGTTAAGAGCCACCCACTGAAGGAGGAGCCCAGGCCGGGGGGCTGCCATGCTCCCCCCGGGGTGTGGGGCAGGGGGAGTGTTTGCCAGGAAGCTGTCCTTGGGGTCACAGGGTGAGAGGATGGTGGGGTCAGGCTTGGTCAGCAGAGGGGCTCCTGGATCCTGAAGGCAGCTGCGTTTCACCCCCAGGGGAGGGTGTCACTGCCTCTGCCCCTCAAGCCTTTCCCCGAGTGCAGTGAGCATCCCTGTCCAGAGCACTCTACCAACAGATGGAATCAGGGAGGCCGGGAGGGACAGGAACTCTGATTGTTTCCCAAAGGGACCCAAGGACTCTTCCCGAATGTTTAGCAAGCGCCGAGAGGGACTTCCGGAGGACTCAGGGCGCTCGGGGCTGGGGGGAGGCGGGCCAGGTGGGCTGCGGGTGTCTGCAGAGGGAGGGGGCTGCGAGGCCCAGGCCAGCCCCTCCACTTCGCATTGTGAGGAGGGGGCATCAGCGGGCAGGGCCACCCCTGGGGACACCGTGGAGAAAGGACGGGGTGGGGGAGCCCGCTGGGCCCCCCTTGGTTGTCCCCCCCACATGCCTTCCCCACGGCCCAGCGGCAGCAACACCCTGTGAGTCCCCGGCTGCCGTCACTCTGAGCCCCTCCAGAAGCCACCGCGGCGACATCTGGTGACACCGGTCTGCCCCAAGCCCACTCTGCTCCCATGACTCACGCCTCAGATCTCTGGCCCTGGGCACCAGGGCACAAAGACCTGCTGCCCAGCCTCTCCTGGGTGCCGTGGGCGGCCCAGGGGCTGCCGGCCGCCCTGGCTCCTCTGAAGTCCTAAGCTCCCGGCGACATCCCGGAAAAGGTGGGCCGGTCTCGGGGCCAGAGAGCTGCAAGGAGGGGGCCCCAGCAGGCAGTGGCCCCTGGGACTCCCCGGGACGGTGGGACTCAGCTTCACAGGCTGGGTGTCCGCGGATGCCATGTGTCAGTCAGCGGGGACCAGGACTGGAGAGAAGGCCCTGGAGGATGGAAGGGGGAACCCCTAGAGCAGAAGCGCCTCGGTGAGCAGGGCCCCCTGGGGGAGCGGACAGCAGCCCGCCTGGGCTCCGCAGGAGGCTCCCTAGGACTTCGAACTCCAGCCGGGAGCCGGGAGCCGGGAGCCGGGAGCTCCTCTTCCAGCGAGCTGGCTGCGCCCCCTCGTGGTGGCAACTAGGGATGGACGGCTCCTGGGCGCATGCCTGCTCAGGCCCTCCGCTGGCCGCCTCGGTTTCTTCTTTTCTCTCTCTTTTTAATTTTTAATTGGAGGATAATTGCTCTGCAAGGTTGTGTTGGTGTCTGCCCTGTAACAACGTGAATCAGCTCTAAGTGTACACACGTCCCCTCCCCCTTGAGCCTCCCTCCCACCCCTCCCCATCTCCTCCGGGTCGTCACAGCACCAGGCTGAGCGCCCTGCGTTACGCAGCAACTTCCCACTGGCTATCTATTTCACATATGCCACTCTCTCGGTTCGTCCCACCCTCTCCTTCCTCCGCTCCGTCCACAGGTCTGTTCGCTACGTCTGTGTCTCTTCCCCTGATGTGGAGAAAAGGGAACCCTCTTGCACTGTTGGTGGGAATATAAATGGATACAGTCACTGTGGACAACAGTACGGAGATTCCTTAAGAAACTAGGAATAAAATTACCATATGACTCAGCAATCCCACTACCGGGCATATACCGTGAAAAAAAAAACATAATTAAAAAAAGACACATGGACACATGTACCCCATTGTTCATTGCAGCATTATTTACAACTTGCAGGGCCTGGAAGCTACCTATATGTCCACTGACAGATGAGTGGTAAAAGAAGTTGTGGTACATATAAACAATGGAATGTTACACAGCCATAAAAAGGAACAAATTTGAGTTAGCTGTGCTGAGATGGACGAACCAAGAGTTTGTCATATGGAGTGAAGTAAGTCAGAAAGAGAAAAACAAATATTGTATATTAATGCATATATATGTGGAACCTGGGTAAATGGTACTGATGAGCCTTCGTTATTTCTTGCTTTGACTCCCTGAATCGGAAAACAGTTACTGAAAGAAAAGACCACAGCTTTAAATATTCTATCCAATAAAACTTTCAAAATGAAAATAAATACCTGAAGTATGGCTTACGCTGGGTTTTCTAGGAAACAGCCGGATGCAAAGATGAAGGCGGCATGATGCTTCTTCATGGGAGATGCCGACTGGGTGCAAAGGAGGTGGGGACGGAGGAGGGCCAGGGGGTGGGCACAGCGTGAAGCGATGGATCGCACCCAGGGGCCACTTCCCAGCAAGCCCAAAAGGACACGCCGACACTTGGCAGGCGAGTCTGCTTGGCTGGTGGGACGTCTTTGGATAGACTGGAAGGAGGGATTATCCTCAGCCCTTCGTGAGAGGGAAGAGGGGAGACACTGCCTAGACACCTTCAGTTTCCATTTGGCCGAAGTTTGCCCGACGAGATGTTCACTTTCTCACCCTTCTTAGCTTCTTCATTCGGCCTCCAGTGGGCAGTCAGGGTGCGGACTTGGGGTGGGGGGCTTCCCCCAGAGGAGTGGACAGAAGACCAGCCTTGCAGTTGTGTATCACCAGGTCTATGGAGTGGCAGCCCAGGAGGGGAGTCCAGCTTCTCCAGGGCACGTGACTGTTCTGTCCCAGGTGCCAGAACAATTCAGATCTGAGTTGACACAGCTGGGAGTGGAGCCACAGAGCCACAGAGACTGTCGGGAAGTGGGCCCCACCGAGGAGACCCAAGGGGTGTGTGACATTCGTGTCCACGACTGTCTTCCCCTTGCTCTCCTGGATCTATTAGTCTCCTTGCATGTTATAATATGGGGCTCATTTTTCCCCTTTTTCTTTTTTTCCAAAGTTAATTCATTTTTGGTTGTGCTGGGTCTTTGTAGCTGCACGTGGACTTTCTCTGTTTGCAGGGAGGGGAGGCTGCTCTCACGTGGGGGCTCTCCTTGTTGCCGAGCAGGGCTCTAGGCATGTGGCTTCAGTGGTTGCAGCTCGCGAGTTCAGTAGTTGTGGCCCATGGGCTTTGTGGTCTCACAGCACATGGGATCTTCCCAGACCAGGGAACCGAACCCGTATCCCCTGCACTGGCAGGCAGATTCTTCACCCCTGGCCCACCAGGGAAGTCCCTCCCCCTTTTCAATGACAACAAGACAGTGTCATTCCAATCAATCACAGACTCCTTCTCAAGATGATGGCCCACAGCTATCTCTTGGAAGCCTTAAGACGAGCTGTCTCAGGGAATCCCCGAGTTGCAGACAATCCCCTCCCCGTCCCCATTGTGTAGGAGCTTCTCGTGGTAAAGAGGCTCTGGTACCTTTTCAAATTTGGTCCAATGGCATGAGGAGCTCGATGATAATTTGTGAAAACGATCAGTGGTAATTAGTAGCCAAGTGGTAACTGGCAAAACCTGCCTGTGTCCCAGGCTTCAGTGTTCTTTCCTGGGAGAGATCCCCGGGAACTCTAACTTGACACAGCTCTAGGGACAAGGTACAACCATTCTGCAAGGGGTCACTGGCCCCAAGGCCATAATTTTTCTGCCAGTTGGTGCCGGGAGCCAACACACGAGACCCTACCCCTAAAAAGGCCATAACAGAGAAAACCTGATGGGCAAGGTGGGTCAGGTTTTCAGGGGTTTTCGAAAAGCTGCCCTCAGCTCTCACCTCAAAGATGATACCTGTCTTTCTGATGCCTGCCTCAATGGACTACTCCCTAATTTCTCTGACACAGGCAGGAAGGCCTTCCCCGATCTCTTCCCAAATAAGAATCAATTTAGAACTTTAATCAATAAGTTTCCCAGGTGGTGGTATTTTATGAGATTATTCAGGGTGAAAGGAGTGTTTTAATTCAAACTCCTTTGCTGGTAGTTTGTTAGCCAAATGCATTTATGTGCTTGGTACTAATATGCATGATTGCTTATAATATCCTAATCATAAAATAGCATAAAGAACCTGATTATATAAAAGCCCTAATAGACATAGAGCCTTTTTAAGGGGTAAAGAAGTCCTATTAGAAAACATAAGAAAAATTATTCTATAGGTGGTTATTGGGTTAAGATTTGCTATGTTTTGCTTGTTGTGTTTTTGCTTTTAATGTGCTAAGGTTGTGTTATAGAAACCATTGTTAATATAGTTAAAGATCTAGAGAAATAAGGACTTAGCCCTAGTGTGGTAACAATGAGATGGTTGTTAATTGTCAGTCAGGAGTGCCAGGCAGAAGCTGCCTCACCAAAGTCGCAGAGTCAGTATGGGGTAAACTTCTTAGATAAACGCAACTGACAACTTTTGCAGAAAGATTAATTTTTGTATTAACAAGAATATAATTCTACTCTGTACTATTTCCCTATGACACTGTTACCTTTCAGTTAAGGTCACCATAAAAACAGAAAATAGGTTTACATTCACCTGACCTGCAAAAATGTTAATAGGCCCCAAGGCCAGAAGATAATGTGCAAGACCCTCATGCAGAAAACACCCTGGTTTTGTGAAGGACAAGGTGACGTAATGTTAAACTATCTTCCCCTTAGAAATATACTAACTTAGGGTATAAAAGCTATGGTAAATAATAAAGCATTGCCAGACTCTGCCAGACTCTCTGCACCCCCGTCTGGTCATTCTCTCTATCTCTCTCTCTCTCTCTCTCTCTCTCTCCCCCTCGCAGACTTGGCCCTATCAAGGCTGGTCTCACGTGTCTTCTATCTCTCGCCGACGCCGTTCATCCTGAGGGTACCCCCTGGATCCTGCTGGGGCTGGACCCCGGCAAGTTGGTCATCAGGAACTCCCTGGAGGCCTTGGGTGGAAAGAGAAGAGGGGGTGGATCTGTTGGTGGAATTTACTCCTGTCTTCTGCACTGGCTTGCTAAGTCACTTCAGTCATGTCTGACTCTGTGTGACCTTACGGACTATAGCCCACCAGGCTCCTCTGTCCATGGGATTCTCCAGACAAGAATACTGGAGTGAGTTGCCATGTGCCCTCCTAAGGGGATCTTCCCGACCCAGGGATCGAACCAGTGTCTTTTACGTCTCCTGGATTGGCAGGCAGGTTCTTTACCACCAGCACCACCTGGGAAGCCCCTGGCTTGAGCCTGATGCAAAAGCAGCACTGTCATTACATGACAGATGGCTCCTGGGCCTGCCTCCCATGACTCCCTTATGACTCAGTGGGTCCGGTAACAGTTCATGACAGGGAGCTCTTCTGCACAGTCCTTGTGGCCATGACCCTCCGCTGTCAGCCAACCAGGGCTGACAACTTCCAGAAGCTGTTGTGTAAGTGCTAGGGAGGCGTGGACCCGCCTCATGCTCTGGGAGGCTTTGCCGCAACTCTTACCAGAGAATCCAAATAGCATTCAAACCCAATCCTGATGCTTTTATTTCCACTGTATATGCTGGGTCTTGTGGCTCAAAAAGAATCCTGAATGTACGACAAAGCCTGCTTTTGCTCTGGGTCCTAGTCAAAGCCGGAAGTCTACGGCCATACCAGCCTGAACGCATCTGATCTCGTCTAGTCAAAGCTGGAAGTCTCTGGACCACTCAGTGAGTGGCTGCAGCATCTGTTGCCTCCAAAATACAAAGAGCCCCTGACCCACCTGTCGCTCTTCCTCGGCGGCGGAGACACAGCAGCCTTCCCCCTCCTTCTCTTCCCTTAGAGGGTGTTTTGGCATGCTCAGACCACTGGACCTGACCAACGTGGCTCGTGTGCCAGTCCACTGCGTAGTCTTTACTTTCCCTTATCTGGCACATAGAAGACCCACCAGAATATCCAAAGAACCTGCCTCTTCCTGTTTAACAGATCCAATTAGCACGGCGTCATCAACACACTAGTGAGTTAGCATATGCGTGCATGCTCAGTTGCTAAGTTGTGTCTGACTCTGTGTGACCCCGTGGACTATAGCCTGCCAGGCTCCTCTGTCCATGGGATTTTCCAGGCAAGAATACTGTAATGGGTTGCCATTTCCTTCTCCAGGAACTAGCATGACATCATGCAAAATATCAAAAGGATTAGATCTCTCCTGACCATGGAACAGAGGGCAGCAGAGTTATTATTAACACGGAGCTAAGGCGAGATGAGGAGGGGTATTGATTTCCTTAGCACATAGAGTTGAATTGCTTTTGCTTTTCTGTCTAAACCACTCACTGAATCAATAGCTGTATATCACATTCCAGAGGGCTGGTCAGTCTGTTTCAGCTAAAAAATAATCATGCCCAGCACATCAGCTATAATTGGAACTACACCTGTCTAAGTTCACATTAGTCCACCATCATCTGCTGTAATTCATCTAGGTTATGTGTCATGTAGATGCCAGACAGGTGAATCAAATGAATGTTTTGGAGAGACCACCATCCACGCATCTTTTAAGTTTTTGGTGGTAGTGCTTTTACTTGACTCTTCCCACCATATAGGCCTAT
The DNA here is from genome assembly GCF_019320065.1 of Cervus canadensis. Classification (NCBI taxonomy): domain Eukaryota; kingdom Metazoa; phylum Chordata; class Mammalia; order Artiodactyla; family Cervidae; genus Cervus; species Cervus canadensis. The sequence goes on from NC_057402.1 coordinate 5,805,117, forward strand.
AAACCATCAGTTCAGTCGCTCAGTCGTGTCCGACTCTTTGTGACCCCATGGACTGCAGCATGCCAGGCCTCCCTGTCCATCACCAACTCCCGGAGTTTACTCAAACTCAAGTCCATCGAGTCGGTGATGGCATCCAACCATCTCATCCTCTGTCGTCCCCTTCTCCTCCTGCCTTCAATCTTTCCCAGCATCAGGGTCTTTTCCAGTGAGTCAGCTCTTCGCATCAGGTGGCCAAAGTATTGGAGTTTCAGCTTTAGCAATCTATGCACCATAGGTTACAAAATTATTGAAAAGGTAAATCACAACAAACAAGCAGTTTTCAAGCCTCTGTTGGTGATATGTTGGCTAATATCACCTTGGCCAAAGCAAGTCACATGTCCAAGCCTGAAATCAAGGAGCAGAGAGACTCTGCTTTTTGAAAAGAGGAGCATGAAAGACTCTGTGGTCATTAAAAAAAAAAAAAACAAAACACCTCAATAGCAGCTACTACAGGACTTCCCTGGTGGTCCAGGTGGTTGAAACTCCGTACTCTCAGTGCAGGGGGCACAGGTTTGGTCCCTGGTTGGGGAACTAAGACCACACATGCCACAGGGCATGGCCAAAAGCAAAATAAAGCACTTTTTAAAAATTCTTCCCCGCTGGCTCAGCGGTAAAGAATCTGCCTGCAAGGCATAAGCCACAGGAGACACGGGTTCTATCCCTGGGTCAGGAAGATCCCCTGGAGAAGGGCATGGCAATCCACTCCATATTCTTACCTGGAGAATCTCATGGACATAGAAGCCTGGAGGGTTACAGTCCACAGGGTTGCGGAGAGTCAGATACGACTGAAGTGACTTAGCATGCACAGCCTTGCCATAAGAATTGGATAAGTTGCATGGTACCTACTTGACTTGGGATGCTATCAACCTGAGCTTGCATGGAACTGCCTGTTACACTTGCAGCTAAAGACAGAGGGGGCTGGTGGTGAGGGACACAGGGCATCAGAGGTGTCACCTACGTACGGTCAGCTTCTTGCACCACTCAGACCCTCTCATGCCACATTTTAAGTCCAATTTTTCAGTTTCTTTCAATCTCCACAAAAGGCTAACTGCACAAAAATTAGGGGGTGAAGGCCGAGTCACTGATGAAAATGGACTAGAAATGCAATTGAAAGTCATCTTCCTCCTCCACCACTCACACGAGATTTTCCTCACCTTCAACAATCATTTATATTGGCTCAGGTTGCTTGCTTGGTAGGTTGACCACAACTTTAAGACTTGAGGAGTCGGAGCCCAGAGTTGCCTTCCTCTTGTCAAAATATGGTTGCTACAGTTGGCCATTCTCCATTTTCCCTTAGAAGATAAGCACCCAGAGTTGCCCCAGAGAATGCCCTGATTTCAGATACGTTATGTTCCTCTCTGTCTTCATTGAATAGCAGCACTGTAACTTCTCAGGATAACCAGGGTCAGCTACTCCCACCAAGAAAGTAACTCCTTTCTTTGCTGGGCCATCAGAATGCAGAGCTCAAAGTGACCAGATGGTGTTCACAGGTTTAAGTTCAGAGGAACACTGTCCCTGGGGGAAGACTTCATCCCCTTGATAACAATGTAGTGGACCTAAATGTTCGGGGACCAGAAGTAAAGTGCTTCCCTTGGGTTTCCGGGAGTGATGAGAACGGCTGTTCCCACCTCCCCACAGTGTCTTCTACCTACTTGGATGTAGTATCACACACGGGCCGTTGGTTCAGGGCTCACCCCGCACGCTGGTGGACAGAGCCTCAACCCTGCAGGGTGACGTCCCCATCCCCATGTCTTAGCTGAAGGTAATGCTGATCTTCTCTCTGACCGGCTGCTTCAGGGCGATATGATCTGTATCAGAACAGAAGAGCCTGCCGTCTCACAGCCCGCCGTCACACCTCTTCTGACTCTGAGGTGACGCTGTGAAAGATCAGTCAGATGTCAGGTAACCTGGCAGAGCAACTCTGGGCACAGAAGTAGGCATTGCTTCTGTTGAGGAAGCATTTCTCCATCTCCTGGTTGGAAGAGGTCTGGTGTAATAAACAGGCCAAGTGAGTGGTTTGTCTTCTCAAGGTACGGCGTCACACTGAAGGCCAGCAGCTCTTATGATGACAGGTCGGCCTTTGGAGGTGTCATCGGTGAGCTAAGTCTCAGTGAGAGGAAGCCCCGACCCAGCCTCCAGCCTGGCCACCACTGTCATCTGGTCACAGTCACCTGTGCAAGCCCTAGTGTGGTTGAGGACGGAGGCCCCTGACATCTACTAGACAAGCATCTTGTCTACCACGTGGCCAAGTACTTCCTTAAAAGAGGGGGAGGGGTCTCGGGTGGGCTCGGGTGGCACAAAGATCTGCCTGCTTTCCGCCCAGCCCCCTCACACTCATATGCCTCTTCCCCAGACCTGCTCATCACTAGTCTTCTAGTCTTGCCCCTTTCTTATCCCAAACCAGCAGCCAACCATTCACCACCGCCCAGGAATCAGTACATCCTTACTGCAGACCTCTCCCTTTCCACTCCAGCCTTGCCTGCTGGGAGAACTTCACCTCACCACTGTCTGTCCCTTGGGGACAGTCCTGCATACAATGATCTACCAAAGATGTGAAGAGAGCTAAAACCAGTAGGTGAAATTGCTGAGGAACAGAATCTTGGCCAATGTGATGTGTGCGGGCTCCCCGGGTGGCGGCCCATCCCCGAGCGGGTGGCTCCCTGGTCCCCGGGAGCCGAGCCTGGATGGCCGCCCACTCCCTGCCCTGGCACCCGGTGGCCAAGATAACCTGAGCATCTTCCTCAACTTGACTAAGCTTCAGACGTTTCAAGGGGGCAGAGAAAGGGTGTACAGTGACAAGACTTCTAGAGCAAATACTCTAAGGAAAAGGAGGTCATGGGTCTCTCTACAGGCCTGTCCCTGTCCTGCCTGGTTACCTCCAAGCGGATCAACAGGACTAACCTAGCGTATGCGTGCACGCAAGCTCAGACGTGTCCGACTCTGTGCGGCCCCCTGGACTGTAGCCCGCCAGGCTCCTCTGCGCATGGAATCCTCCAGGCAAGAACACTGGAGTGGGTTGCCATGCCCTTCTCCAGGGGATCTTCCCCACCCAGGGATCGAACCTGTGTCTCCTGCACGGGAGGCAGGTTCTTTACCGTCTGAGCCACCAGGGAAGCCCAGATAAACAGGGTCAGCTTTGAAAGCAGCCCAGCAGGGAAACATCTTCTCTGGGAGCAAATCGCTTCCTGAGCAAAGGGCCCGAGGCACCTGAACTGCAAGAAGAGGACTCTGGGAACGGAGCTGGAGGGTCATGAGACCGCCAGGGGGCGGGGCGGGGGACGTTTACAGATGGATAGAAATGAATGGCTCACAGGGAGCCACTCACCGGGACTCCAGTTCAGTGCCTGGCAAGGACACAGTCAACATTCGCCGCTGGGAGGGCGGCCTGAAGCCTGTGACAAGGGCCTTCAGTAAGGAGGTGGAGACTCCGCGGCCTCCTTGGCAGAGGACTGAGGGAGGGGCGCTGAACGCCCTGAGGGATGGGCTGCAAGGTGAGGCTGGAGAGCTTCCACCAGACCCGATGTCCTGGAGAAGGCTCTGCGTCAGGCAGTGAGCTGGGCGGGCTTCGGCACCTGTTAGAGCCTGGGGATGGCTGTCGTCTGCAGACCGCGGTTGGCAGGAGAGGCTGCCTTGGCTCACCATCAGAGACAGGATGGACACGATTACTGAGATGAAGAGCAGGCCACGCCCGCAGTCAGGGTGCGGTGGGGCCCTTAGTGATGGCCAGGAGAGTGCCGTGCCTGGGATGAGGTAGCGTTTTGGACAGTGACAGCTTCCGGAGCCGGTAAGCAGAAGGCTGATGGTAACTGGCTCATCCATGGAAAAGTCACGGTTCCTCACAAGCTCTGGATGTAGGACAGTTGACAGGTCCAAAGGCAGCAGATGGACACAGATCTAGGGCCCGTGACCAGAGGCCCTGGGGCTCCCTGCCCTGCGTATACGGTGAGCTGTCCTCCGAAGGGCAGGGGCAGGGGGCAGGTCCAGACTTTGAGGACAGGGTGTCCAGAGCTTGTCCTGCGGCTCAGTCCTGGAGGAAACGCCCCCACAAGGCCAGCTCCAGGGGGCTCTGGAGCATGGGCCTGCACCGCCTCCTGAGAGGCTGACGGGCCATTTCCCTGGTGCCGGACATACACTCACCCTGGGCCAGAGCAGTACCAGCCCTTAGGGCTTGTCAACCTAAAGAAACACACAGCTTGAAAGTTGCGAGTGAAGTTTTATTTGGGGCAAAATGAGGACTGCAGCCTGGGAGACAGCACCTCAGAGAGCTCTGAGAGACTGCTCCACAGACATGGGGGAAGGTCAGGACACATGTGATTCTGGTGAAGGGGGATACGTGCCATGGCACGCGTATTTTCCCAGAAAGTCTCTACTGGCCTCATGAAGCCTCGTGCATCACGCAGAACAGTGGTCACCGTGGAGGACTTTAGTGCTTTTCCAATTATGGGGAGATACAAGAACTGGGCTCGTAAAATCGGCTCCGGAAAATATCTGACTATTTGAAGGCCTGTCCTGGCAGTTCCCCCAACCCCAGCAGAGAGTGCCATGGTTCCGCTCTGCACCCTGAACTCTTCCGGGGGTGTTGAAGGTCAGCAGGTACAGCAGGGCATGACTTAGTCCTTGGAGAGGCAGAAGGTGGGGCTTTAGTTGCCAAGCTGTGTCCAACTCTTTGTGACCCCACGGACTGTAGCCTGCCAGGATCATTTGTCCATGGGATTTTCCAGGCAAGAATACTGGAGTTGATTTTTCACTTCCCCGGGGCATCTTCCTGACCCAGGGATCGAACCCAGCTCTGCCGCATTGCAGGTGGATTCTCTGCCGACTGAACCACCTTGGCAAATGCCAGTTTGCAGTTGACAGGCTGGAACTGTTAAGAGGGAGGTGTGAAAGTGCCCGTATCCCTGCTCAAGGCAGAAAACTGGCAACTTCCCAGATGTCAGTGGGAATAGGTGTCACTTTAAAAGCTTCGTTTGAGGTGCCAACAGCACCCAGGGCTGGAGCTCTGTGTATCCTTCACCCAGGCTGGCCACTGCCTCAAGATCATGGGTCAGTCCTTATTGCCTTATTTATGCTGGGAAAACTGTATCTTGTTTACAGGCAGAATTCTCATCACCATGGCATTGAGCATAACATCATAGCATGTGTTTACTAGTTATTCAGAATTCCCTGGACCGCCAGGAAAGTCCCAGAAGTATGACTCTCATTACCAAATATTTGAGGATTGTTTTTTTCAAGAGATCTTCCTATTATTGCTTACTAATTTAATTCCACTGTGGTTAGAAAACATACTTTGTATGACTTAAATATTTGTATGACTTTAAAATTTTTTGACACTTGTTTTATGGCCCAGAATATGATCTGTCTTGGCAAATGTTCTGTGTGCCTTTACCAATAAGGTGTATTCTGCTGTTGTTGGTTATAAAGTTCTATAAATGTCAAATTTGTGGATAGTGTTAGTCATGTCTTCCATTTCCTTCCTGAATGCCTGTATCTTTGTATTGAAAGAGGGGTGTTGGGATGTCCTGCTGTAAGTGTGAATTCATCTATTTCAACAGCTCCATCAGTTTTGGCTTCATTTATGCGATATTTTGCAGCTCGCTGACAGGTGCATGTATGTTCAGAATTGTCATGTTCTCTAATAGACTCCTTTGTCCTCTGTCTCTGATAATATTCTTTTCTCTGAAATCTATCTTGCCCGATGTTGTAGGAGTCACACTGGTTTTCTTTTGATTGGATGTGGCTTATCTTTCTCCCTCCTATTATTTTTAAGCTGCTGTGTCTTTACATTTAAAGTGGGTTTCTTATAGGTAGCACACTGCTGGGTCTTGTTTTTTTAAACCAATTCCATAATTTCTACCTTTTATACAGCAGCGTAGACCATTGGGGTTTTTTTCTTTTAAATATATAGTTGCTTGACACCACTGTGTCAATGTCTCCTGTATGGCGAAGTGAATCAGCCATAGATACACAAATATCCCCTCTGTTTTGGATTTCCTTCCCTTCTAGGTCACCGCTGAGTGCTGAGTAGAGTTCCCTGTGTTTTACAGTAGGCTCTCATTGTTATCAACTTTTTGGGTTTTTTAAATTTCTAAATGTTTTCATTAGTTATTTAATTTTGTTGGTGTTCGGTCACTAAGTCAAGTTCAACTCTTTGCGACCCCATGGACCACAGCACGCCAGATGAATTCCCCGTTCTTCGGTACCTCCCAGAGCTTGCTCAAACTCATGTCCGCTGAGTCGGTGCTGCCATCCAACCATCTCATCCTCTGTCGTCCCCTTCTCCTCCTGCTCCCACGCCCTGAGTGTTGTAAATAGTGCTACAGTGAACACTTGGGGGGGGCATATATCTCTGACAATTGAGTTTTACGTGACAACATCCTTATCTACGAATTCTTTCAACTGTATTATCTATGGGCCCATTTTGATGGTTGCTTTTTCTCCTCCTTATGGTTCTATTTTTCTATTTCTTGCATGCCTGATACTTTCCAATGGGAAATCAGACCATGTGAAGTTTACCTTTTGGTGCTGGATATTTCTGTGTCCTGCAAATATTCTTGGTATTTGTTCTGGTTGCAGTTGAGTTACTTGGAAACAGTCTGACCCTTTTGGGATTTGTATTTAAGCTCTTTTAGGTGGGGTCCAGGGCTTCCCTGGTGGCTCAGATGGTAAAGAATCCACCTGCAAAGCAGGAGACACTGGTTCGATCCCTGGGTTGGGAAGATCCCCTGGAGAAGGGAATGGCAACCCACTGTTGGTATTCTTTCCTGGGAAATCCCTTGGACAGAGGAGCCTGGCGGGCTACAGGCCAGGGGCCACAAAGAGTCGGACCGACTGAGTGACTAATGTTTTCACTTTTCACAGGCGGGGTCCAAGAAGCATTTGGTCTGGGATAATTTCCCTGCTCCTGAGCTGAGACATGCCTACTCTGGCTGATGGTACAAACGACTACTCCCTGCCTTGTGTGAGCACCAGCTGCTGCTGTTTCCAGTCCTCATGGAGGCTCTTTCCCAGCCTGGGGTAGATCACCAGCCCCTCGGCCCGTACACCCCGTATCCTGACCCGGCATGTGCTCACTGGTGCTCAGCCGACACTACAGGGAGACCTCTGCAGAACTCTGCCCTGTGGGCTCCGACGGTGTGGTTCCCTGGACTCCCCTCAGGAGATGCTGGGTCCCGTCCTTGCATCTTGTCCTGGAAATACTCCAGACAGTACTCCCTTGTACAGCAGAGGGCGCACCTCCCTCGTTTTCTGTGGTCCTTGACGGCGTGATGCCCAGTGTCAAAAGCTGTTGTCTGCTAGCTTTGCTGAGGTTTTCGGGGGTTTAGGTCAGAGCACAAACCTGGTCCTTGCTCTTCCATCTTAAATAAGGTGAGATGTCCTCTTGCCTGTTTTTTTTTTTTTTTTTCCTGAAAGATTTATTTACTGGTTTTATTGATTTTTGCATTTTGGCGGCTCTCGATCTTCGTTGCTGGGCGGGCTTTCTCTAGCTGCAGTGAGCGGCAGCTCCTCTCAGCGGTGCGGTGCTCAGGCTTCTCGTCGCAGTGGCTGCTCTTGTTGCAGAGCGGGGGCTCCAGGCCCTTGGGCTTCAGTGGTTGTGGGATCAGCAGTGAGGCTTGTGGATTCTACAGAGTGGGCTCAAGAGTTGTGGTGCACAGGCTTAGCTGCTCCGAGGCGTGGGGTAATCTTCCCAGAACATGGATGGAACCTGTGTGCCCCAAGTTGGCAGGTGAATTCTTAACTACTGCATCACCAGAGAAGCCAGCCTGTTTTTAAATAGAGTCTGGGAGTCTGTCTTCTTTTTTTTTTTTTTTAATTCTAGTTCACTTACAACGTTGTGTTAATTTCTGCTATATAGCAAGTGATTCAGATACACACACACACAGGAGAAGACTCTTGAGAGTCCCTTGGACAGTAAGGAGATCAACCCAGTCAGTCCTAAAGGAAATCAGCCCTGAATATTCACTGGAAGGACTGATGCTGAAGCTGAAGCTCCAATACTTTGGCCACCTGGTTTCAGTCTGTCTGCCCTCTGATGCCCTCTCTCAGCGCCTACCATCTTAAAACTAACCTTTTCCAGTCCTGTGGCCACTGCTGAGTTTTTGTACAAGGGTTCCCTTTTCTCCACACCCTCTCTACCATCTGTTATTTGTAGACTTTAATAGTGGCCAATCTAACTGGCATGAGAAGCTACTTCATTGTAGTTTTGATTTGCTTTTCTGTAATAGCTAGCAATGTTGAACATCTGTATGTCTTCTTTGGGGAAATGTTTATTTAGTTCTGCCCATTTCTCAATTGGGTTATTTGGTTTTTGTCATTGTTGAGTTGTATGAGCTGTTTATGTATTTTGGAAATTAAGCCCTTGTTGGCTGCGTCATTTTCAAATATTTTCTCCCAGTCTGTAGACTGTCTTTTTGTTTTGTTTACAGTTTTCTCTGCTGTGCAAAAGCTTGCAAATTTCTTAGGTTCCATTTGCTTATTTTTGCTTTTCTTTCTATTGGCTTGAAGACTGACCTAAGAAAACATTGTACAATTTATGTCAGAGAATGTTTTGTCTATGTTGTTTTCGAGGAGTGTTATGGTGTCTTGTCTTACATTTAAGTCTTTAAGCCACTTAGAGTTTATTTTTTTGTGTAGTATGAGGGAGTGTTCTAACTTCATTGATTTATATGCAACTGTCCAACTTTCCCAGCACCACTTGCTAAAGAGACAGTCTTTTTCTCCATTGTATATTTTTGCCTCCTTAGTTGAAGATCAATTGATCAGAGGTGTCTGGATTTATTTCTGGGCTCTCTATTCTCTTCCATTTATCCATATGTCTGTTTTTGGCCAATACCATGCCATTTTGATTACTGTAGCTTTGTAGTATTGCCTGAAGTCTGGGAGAGTTATGCCTCCTACTTTGTTCTGTTTCCTCAGGATTGTTTTGGCAATTCTGGGTCTTTTATGATTCCATATAAATTCTACGATTATTTGTTCTAGTTCTGTAAAATATGTCATGGGTAATTTGATAGGTATCACAATAAATCTATAGATTGTTTTGAGCAGCATGGTCATTTTAACTATATTAATTCTTCCAATCCAAGAGCACGGGATATCTTTCCATTCTTTGAATCATCTTCAGTTTCCTTTATTAATATTTTATAGTTCTCAGCATATAAGCCTTTCACCTCCTTAGTTTTTTGTCTTTGGTGCAATTTTAAACGGTATTGGGAACCTGTCTTTTAAAATTTGAATTGAGTCTGTTCAACTCTTAACTGGAAGACATTACTGATGACTTCTGCTTCAAAAGGAAGATGAGACAGTGACAAGTTTTCTTTCTAACCAGTTTTTCAAGTTTTCAGAGCTAAAAACAAAACAAAACAAAAACCAGACACTAGGAGGTGGAACTCTTCACCACCAACTGAATTCCACCGCTTGCACATGTCACAGAGTGTGTGGCCACGGCCTGGAGATTTGCAAAGACAACTTCTGCCTGAAGTCAGGCTCTCTCCCTTCCCCCTGGGTGCCAGGAGCATGGGAGACCTGAAGAAATGACTCAGTGGTTTTGCGTTCACCCTCAGCCCCTGGAAACACCCCGGGGCTGCTCATTGCTGCAGGGGCCCAGTGCTGGGCTGTGCTCCAGAACCCCAGGGGCTTCTCCAGGGCCCAGAACTAGGCCCAGGCAGCCACTGAATCAGAACAGCCCGCGGGTGAGGCTGGGGCGGTTGGCACCCTGGCCCTGCCCACGGGGATTCTGATGACTCACGTGGCCTAGAAGGATAAGTCCTTGATGTTGGACGATGAAACAGACCCCCTCAAGGGCCGCTCCCTTGGACCTGCCTCCTGGGCTGCTGTGAGCTTCTCCAGCTACAGCTTTGTCCAAAGACCTTGTTGATTCATGAGTTCCCGAGGCCTGAAACCTGGGCTCCTGGCTTGCTGGGGAATTGTGGGGAAGGGTCTCCACGTCTCACCCAGCTGGGGCTGTGCTAGTGCAACCAGCAGACAAGGCTTTAAGTGCATTCGTGAAATTCTGCAGACTCACAAGCAGTGGAGCATGGACAGTGGAGCTGCTGGCATTTGCAGAGAGAAAGGGCAGGTTTGGGGCTGGGGGGCCCCAGTGACCATGCACAGGGGGACTCCCCCATCCCCAGGCTCCTCTGCCAAAGGGCTTCCATCCAGACACAGCATACAGGCAACCATGGCAAGGCCTGGGCCACGTGCCATCCCAGAATCCAGGGGGGTTGGGGTCCCTAGGAAGTTTCCTGAGGGAAACATTTAGAACTTTTGGATGAACTATAACAAAAGTCCTTTAATCCTTAATCAGTATCCTAGTAAAGAGAAAAGTCCATTGGCCAAAAATGAAAAAGACTGACAACCAGCATGCTGGGTAGCCCTGCTGCCACAGGCCCTGGGGCTGTTTGCTCGGCCGGGACACCAAGACCTTTCCATTTCAACAGCCGCGAGAGATGGGAGAGCAGGCCAGGACCTGGGTGAGGTTAGCACTGAGACTCCAAGACCAGGAAGGACTGGACTCTCGATGGGAGGGTGAGCTGAGGCGGGGAACTCCATCTAAGGGTGGCACGGAAGACATTTGTCCTGGCCCGAGCCCTGAATACTTAGAAAGTCTCCTCTGTAACTCGGACCCAGGGCCAGCTTCAAGTCAGCTTGCGATTCAAGCTAAAGCCACGTGCCTTGTCTTGGAAACTCAAGCTGAGGATCCAACAGAGATGTGAGCAGTTCCGACGTGGGCTTCTGGGGTCCTGATTACAGGAGGAGCTGACTTTATGAAAACGTTTCCAGCTGTACATTTAGGATTTCAATATATCTTACATATATATCATACTTCCGCTTACTAATAAAATCTTACTTTAACATCTGTAGGGTCTGGCTCTCCTTAGAAACTGTCACATCCTTGGATGCTGTTAGGGACTGAGGAACAGTTCGTTCCGCTGAAGACCCTGTTTCCTCTGGGATAGCCGCCAGCATGGGAGACCCCGGGAGCAGGAATTGCTCAGTGCTTGGGGCTGACAACAGGGAGAAAAATGCCAGCCACCACCAACAGCTGGGGCGTCTCCTCTTTTAAAAGCTCCCATCACCCCCACCTTGCTTCGTGGGGACATCTGGTCCAGGTCCTAAAAGTCAACTCAGAACTGTTACTGATCAAATCACTGGAAAACAAGCCTTCGGTCGGCCTTGGTCTATCCGGTGAGTTCTTTTTTTTTAATTGAAGTGTAGTTCATTTACAAAGTTGTGTTAGTTTAGGTGTACATCAGTGATTCAGATATATAGCTATTTAGATATATATATATTTAATACATATTTAGATTCATTTCCATTATCGATTATAACAAAATGTTGAATCTAGTTCCCTGAGCTATATGGTAGGACCTTGTTGTTTATCTATTTTATATATATAGTAGTGTGTCTGCTAATCCTAAACTCCTCATTTATCCCTCCCATATACCTTTCTCCTTTGGCAACCATAAGTTTGTTTACTATGTGTGTGGGTCTATTTATGTTTTGTAAATAAGTTCATTTGTATCACTTTTTTTTTTTAGATTCCAAAGAATCTATCTATATATCACATCTTCTTTGAGGAATTAGTCACTGGAATGCTCATGGACTCTAGGTAAAAACACAACGGTGATTTTAAACTGCTAAAAAAAAGGCAAACTATTGGAAACCACTTAGATGTGGAATTCATAAAATGTCTAAAGAACTATTACACTCTCAAGTAGAGTGAAATAAGTTTAAAACTGTGTTATAGAAAATATTTCTCCAACTCTGGGGTGGACCAGGTAACCGAAGAGAACAAAGCCACGGGCTACAGCTCCATGTTACCGGCGATCCAGGCAATTCCGAGGCACCAGACCTTTGAGACCACTCCCAAAGCTGGCCAGGGGTCTGGGAAAGAGCATGGAAGCTCATGTCTTTTCCCCATATCTTTGTTGTTGTTGTTCAGTTGCTAAGTTGTGTCCGACTCTTTGTGACCCCATGGTCTGCAGCAAGCCAGGGTTCCCTGTCCTTCACCATCTCCCAGAGTTTGCTCAGACTCATGTCCATTGAGTCCATGATGCATCCAACCATCTCATCCTCTGTGGTCCCCTTCTCCTCCCGTCTTCAATCTTTCCCAGCATCAGGGTCTTTTCAAATGAGTCAGTTCTTCGCATCAGGTGGCCAAAGTATTGGAGTTTCAGCTTCAGCATCAGTCCTTCCAATGAATATTCAGGACTGATTTCCTTTAGGATCTCCTTGCAGTCCAAGGGACTCCCAAGAGTCTCCTCCAACACCACAGATCAAAAGCATCAATTCTTTGGAGCTCAGCCTTCTTTATGGTCCAACTCTCACATGCATACATGACTACTGAAAAAACCGTAGCTTTGACTAGATGGACCTTTGTCTGCAAAGTAATGTCTCTGCTTTTTAAAATGCTGTGTATGTTTGTCATAGCTTTTCTTCTAAGGAGCAAGTGTCTTTTAATTTCATGACTGCAGGCACCATCTGCAGTTTTATTCAGCCCTTGTAGAGCCTTTCATTTTCCTGTTCCACTTGAGGCTGTGTCTTCTCTAGGCCTGCTGCTTAGCTGCCATCCTGGGATTTCTCTTCATTCCTTATGGGAATTCTTTCTGTGTCTCTTCCTCTGTTGAATGGGGATTCTGGGACCCTATGTCCTATGTTCTGGTGGCTTCCCTGGAAAGAGTCCATCAGAGAGAAATTTTTTTGAGAACTAAACTGTCTGAAGATGCCTTTTCTTCCTTCATATTTGAATGGCAGTTTACCTGGGTATTGAATTCTAGGTTAAAAGTCATTTTCCTGCAGAAGTTTGAAGGCCGGACTTGAATGTCTGCTGGTTGTTGGTGCAAGGGGAAGCCAGAGACCATTGTGATCCCCACACCTTGGTGAGATTTGTTCATCCCCAGTGTTCCTTGGGTGGAACACTGGTGGGGGTTCTTGGGTCCTTCAGCTCTGCAAAACTTTCCTGTATTATTTCTTTATGAGCTCTGATTTCTTTATTGTAGCCTTTTTGATCACCTGTTATTCATATGTTGGATCTTCTGGGTTCTCTGTTAATTTCCTTTCTCCTACTTTTTTTCTAGTTGTTGACCTTTTATCCTTGTGGTTCTGGGAGAGATCTTCGACTTTATCTTCTAGTCTGTACATTGCATTTTTCTTTCTGCCATCATCATATCTTTCATTTCTAAGTGTTTTTGTCCCTAGTATTCCTTTTTTATAACATCTTGTTTTTGTTTCATGAGGGAAATCATTTTAAAAACCATTTCTCTTTGCTGTTGTTGTTCAGTCGCTAGGTCGTGTCCAACTCTTTGCAACCCCATGGACTGCAGCATGCCAGGCTTCCCTGTCCTTCACTGTCTCCCAGAGTTTGCTCAGACTCATGTCCACTGAGCCAGTGATGCCATCCAACCTTCTCATCTTCTGTTGCCCCCTTCTCCTCTTTTCCTCAATCTTTCCTAGCATCAGGGTCTTTTCCAACGAGTCAGCTGGAAAAGGTGACCAAAGTATTAGAGCTTGCATCAGGTGGCCCAAGTATTGGAGCTTCAGCTTAAGCATCAGTCCTTCCAATGAATATTCAGGGTTGATTTCCTTTAGGATTGATTGACTGGTTTGATCTCCTTGCAGTCCAAGGGACTCTCAAGAGTCTTCTCTAGCACCACAGTTCAGAAGCAGCACTTCTTCGAAAGCTCAGCTTTCGTGACTACTGGGAAAACCATAGCTTTGACTAGACAGACCTTTGTCGGGAAAGTGATGTCTCTGCTTTTTAATATACTATCTAGGTTTGTCATAGCTTTTCTTACAAGGAGCAAGTGTCTTCATTTCATGGCTGTAGTTACAGTCTGCAGTGATTTTGGAGCCCAAGAAAACAAAGTCTGCCACTGTTTCCATTATCTATTTGCTGTGAAGTGATAGGACCAGATGCTGTGATCTCAGTTTTTTGAATGTTGAGTTTTAAGCCAGCTTTTTTACTCTCCTCTTTCACCCTCATCAAGAGGTTCTTTAGTTCCTTTTCACTTTCTGCAACTGGGGTGCATATGCTGTTGTCTATTAGGTTGAAATAATGAAGTCATCCAGACTCATTCCTTCACTGACTTCTCTGAGTCTTGCCTCATCTGTTTTGTTCATCATTCTTCTTAAATCCTCATTCCAGGTCCAGTTGCTTTTTTCCTAAAGTGCATACTTCAGTCACAGTCTGTTACTAACACTTTCAATTTTTGTTTCTCTGAAAATATTTTCACTTTATTCTCATTTTTGAATGGTAGTTTAACAGAGTATAGAATTCCATGAGCCCTTCATGCCTTGGAGGGCCAGTAGACCTTGGCAAGCTCAGTGGGCGATAGTGGAGGCCTCAGCAGGGGAGTTGAGGGGCTGACCGCAGGGCACACACTGGCCTGCTAGGGACACTGCTGAGGCCTGGAGGTCACAGCAGAGAGCGAGGCCCAGGTGGACCAGGTGTGCACTCAGACCCAGCTGGAGGCGGAGACTAGCCTGCGTTGGAAGCTACAGTGAGGTCCTGTGCCACAACCTGAGTGTCCCCAGATGGGGGCCTTGGTACTGGCTGGGTAGAGGACTGGCCTGTGCCAATGCCTTGGCCTCCAAGATCATGGGCAGAGAACAGGGGTGCTCATTTGCTCCCATCAATGTGAAATCTGGTCCCTATCAATCAGCCCGTTAGCTTTCTAAGATTTTCATAATGGCCTAAATGCAAGGGATAGTGTTTAAAAATATAAATGATTTTCTGAATCACATTCTATATTTGTAATGAGTAAATTTTTGAGCTCAGAATTACCAGATTAATGCCTTTAGCCTACTGGCTCAGACAGTAAAAAATCTTCTTGCAATACAGGAGACCTGGGTCCGATCCCTGGGTTGGGAAGATCCCCTGGAGAAGAGAATGACAACCCACTCCAGTATTCTTGCCTGGAGAATCCCATGGACAGAGAAGCCTGGCGGGCTACAGTCCATGGTGTTGCAGAGAGTTGGACACAACTGAGCGACTAACACACAAAGAAAGTAAAAATGGAGACTAATTGAGCCTCAAAGTAGTGGTTACTTCTCTACAAATTTTCTCCCTGTCTGGCATATTCATGCTTTGACACTTCGCTTCCTGGTGGGGGAGGCACAGTAGGACACGGCTGCATAGATGAGATAACATGCAGAACATACTCTGAGAGTTATAGTTAATTTTTCACTGAAGTTCCACATATTTGAAAGCTTGTTTGCAGCCCTGAACTGCAGCTGTGGCCCTTTCTGTATCGCTCCAAATATAGTTATGATCTCCGTAGGAATGCCTGGAGAAGGCTCCCGCATTGCAGGGATATTAATTGTGTACCCAGACCCAAGAATTGAGCTCTGTCTGCCAGTTTTGTAACTTTTAGTCTCAGGAGACACCTGCATCAGTAAATTGAGCACAAATAAAGTGATTTTACATTTGTCTGAATGAATTTTATTTTAAGGCTGTTAACAAATTGTTAGCACATTTACTTTTTAACTCCTTTCCCAAGAATTCTGTTCAGAGGAAGGGCAAAATCTATGTAATGAGAAACCGTTAGGGAAATTAAAATGGAGGTAGTCTTGTTTAGGCTTTAGAAGTAGGAGAGGAACTTCCCTCATGGTCCATGGGTAAGACTGTGCTCCCAATGCAGGTTGCCTGGGTTCGATCCCCGGTCGGGGAACTAGACCCCACATGCTACAACTAAGGCTTGGTGAAGCAAAGTAAATTAAAAAATAACAATAAACAAATAAATATTTGTTTTTAAAAGATGTAGGGAAGCAGGCCTCTGACCCACTTCAGACCTTGCCTGGATGCTGCCTGGACTACACGTCTGCCTGCAAGCACACCACTTGTTACCAGCAAGTCAAGCAGCACCTTAGATCTCTTAAGTTCCTGAGGGCCTGGCCAGCCCCCAGGGTCTAAGAAATCCTATGACTCACTAGGTAAAACAAACAGCATTGTAAAGGTTAAAGAAAAGAACAGAGCTGCATTTTTGTCCTGCAAACTGATGATGATATCCCATTTGTGGCCTGAGAATATAAGCAGGAGCCCCCCAAATGGCGACTGGAAGTTTCACTGGTGGGTGGACACACCACCCAGAATCCTTTCCCAGTTGGGACTACAGATGGCTGTTAAGAAGGGACTTCCCAGCACTGTTAAGTCTGGATGTAGGTTGTTGACCCAATTTAGTGATGTATATGCTGTTACTTCTACTGTTTCTATTTCTTTTCCTTTAACGACTGTATATTGAGATTAAATCAAATAGTCTTCTGTAAAAAATGTGGTTTCTTTTGTTAACGAACCCTTCAAACCTAAAACAAAGTAAAAACTTTTGGCAAAACATTAAAAAAAACAAAATTTTCAAATATATTTTAAAAGGTATTAGCTGATCCCTCTATTCAATCTGAGCTCTTGAATATCTTAAAAGTAGCATCAGCTTTGGAACAGAAAACCTATCAAACCTAAGTCCTTTTTTAGATTCTGGTTTTTCATAGTGGTATATGGGGAATTCTTTTCTCAAAGTTTTTACCTTTTGCAGCGTTAGGGAGGCTTTCTTTTTCGCTTGTTTTAAAAAGTTGCCCTTTGTGCTGGTTTGTGGCTTCTCTACTTCATCAGCTGTAGGGACCACGTGCTTCGAAATAAAATAAACCCCAAACAAATCTCACAACAGTAGTTTGATCTGTAACAATTATATAACTTTGTGAAGAACAGCTCTATTAAAAGTGATCGTGGCTTTATTCTTTTTTTTTTTTTAACTCAAAGACTTGCTTTATTATAGTACACATGGGATGGAACTGATGGGAGGGGGTGCATGTTGTGGGCAACCACTGCCCTGATTAGCACCGGATGCCCACCCCGATGGCCACTCTGCATCATGGTTTTTCCGATGCCGCCCATCAGCTCCCGACCCCGCTTTCCGATCCTGAGACAGGAAAAGGTGCCGAAGAGCGCCCCCGCCGCCATACCCATGGCGCAACCCATCACGAAGCCCATCTTCACGCGGTGGAAGCAGCTTGGCTGGGACTGTCCATAGGGACCCACGGCCACCGGCATCTGCGGGGTTCGAAGGTTAGGGAAGTGCGGGCCTAGCCGCCAGCCCGAGAACGCTTTATTCTTTTAAAATAAATTTATTTACTTATTTGGCTGCACCCACTCTTCGGTTCAGGGGCTCTTTAGTTGCGGCATGTGGGCTCTAGTACCCTGACCAGGAGTGGAATACAGGTCTCCAGCACTGGGAGCATCTGAGTCTTAGCCACTGGACCACTAGGGAAGTCCCTCATATAAATAAGGTGATGGTTTTTATCTCACTACCTGCCTCAAAAACAAGACCAAAGAGCTCAGTTCTCAACCCCACGCAGGGCGGGCTCTGAGGTTCCTTGGTGTCCTCTCCCTCCCAGGGGTTGGACTCTGTTTTGAAGCCTTGGAAACCAAAAGGCTCACTGCCCTCCTCCCACGAGAGTGGGTGGGCCTCTCTCCCCACTTCCTGGCGGGGTCACCTTACACCGACAGTAAGGACGTCCTCCAGTGGGCACGCCCCTCCCTCCAAGTCACCCAGGACGCACCGGAGTCGCTGCCCTGAGAGGCTCCTTCCCTGCCACCCACGTGCGTCTTCGTCCCAGAGCTGTCCCCTCCGCCGCCGCAGCACAAACGCCCGGCGAGAACCAGTGTCCAGGGGCCCCTAGTGACCCGCCGGCCCCCTGCCTCCCGGCCCACGGCCGCCGGGTCTTCCTGCGTCCGGGCCTCCCGGCACAGCAGACCGCGATCTAGGAACAAGTACCAAGTTTCCATATAAGTGGATTCTGCGCAGCCTCGCCCGGGTCCGGCGCAGGCGGGTCAGCAGCCTGGTGGGAGGCGTGGCCACCCGGGCGGGGGCGGGGTTATCGCTGGATGTGAACACCCCGAAAGGAGGCGTGTCACCCCGATGGGGCGCGGTCATCCAGGAGAGAGGCGTGGTTATTAATAGGGCGTGGGCATCGGGAGGGAGGCGTGGTCGTTGGTGGGCGTGGTCGTCCGGGAGGGAGGCGTGGTCAGCCCGCAGGACCGCGGGGCCCGCCTCCACCCGCAGGAATGCGCCGCCCCGGCCGCCCCGCCCCCGGCCGCCAACCCTGCCCCAGGTCTCCCAGTCCGACTCGGTGGCGTCCTCCCCCGCGGTCTGCGGCCGTCCCTGGAATGCAGGCGGGCCTCATTAACTAGCCGAGTGTGACTTCACAACACGCACGTGTAACAGGACCTCGGGGAGGCTGCGCTCTGGTGTCCACTCCCCAGGAAGCCCGACCTCTCGGGTTGAGGTTCCAGGAAGGCGCCAGAGGCCCGTCCGGGAGGCCGGGGGTTCACTCACCCAGGCCGGGGATGGGATCTGAAGGGATCGCCCCCCGCCCCCCGTCGTGGGCTTCCTCAGCGCGCCAGTGCCGTCCCTCCCCAAGATGCCCTCCGACGACTCGGGGGCCTTTATGCCTTTGGGACTGAGCATCTGCCCGCATCTCACCAGAGGCCATCTGACAAGGGGCCCCCACACTGCCCGCCTGGCCCCCCGCCCCCGACAGGTCAGGGCGGGCCCACCTTTCCCAGGGAGCCCCAGGAACCCCTCTGCCATCTTTGATACTTGGCTCTTGCTTTCGAACCCCAGTCAGAGTCCCAGACTCAGACCACAGCGGGGTTCCGGCTCCTCCCTCCGCCAGTCTGTAGTGGGGACCCTGTGGGGCTAAACACAAAAGTATGGTTTCCTTTGAGAGAGAGAAAGAAAGAGAAATCTGGAAATGGGCCGCACAGCTGCTAGAGGCCACACTGGGGGAGTTGCTGCGGCTGCCTGTCTCCACTTCCTCCCACCCAGGTCTGCTTGGAAATTGGAGTCAGCCAACTGTGATCTTCCAGGAGGTTTGGAGGGGGAAAGGGGGCGGAGGCCATGTCCTTGCTGCTCTCTGCTCTTTTCTGCTGACAAGCAAGATGGAGAAGGGGTGGGCAGATTCTGATGCCTCCTCCCAGCTGCCTGGGCGGTGGCAGGCAGGGACGGCAGGGACAGCAGCCGCAGGGGCATCTATTTTGGCTGCCACAGCCTAGGATGGCAGCTCTGGATGTTTGGCAGACTCCTGACTCTGGAGGCAGAGCCAGAGGGTGGAACCCCACCCCCACCTCTGGAAGTGGTTCTCAGAGGCCCAGTCCAGAGCCTTGTGTCTGCTGTCAGCCTCGCTTAGATTATCTGCAGTGGTTCTGCTCCCTGCACCCTGATGGCCACATGCTTGGCTGCCACAAATGATGTGGCCTTATCCCCACAGGTGTGGGTGGTGTGGTAATGGGTGGTGTGGCTGCCCTCCAGCTAAAGACCACAGAGCACACCTATCACCAAACAAGTTGGCCTTTCTCTGGGCACTCCTCTGGCAGACCAGAGGTTAGGACTCCGCACTTCCCCTGCAGGGTGCACGGGTTCGATCCCTGGTCTGGGAGCTAGTAGTAAGATCCAACATGCTGTGAGGCATAACCAAAAAAGAAAAGGTGACTTTACTCTGCAGTTGCAGTAAGGGGAACACACACCTGGGAGCCATGAAGTTTCTCAGTTGGTTATAGCCTTACATGAGGCGGTTTTGTTGTTGTTCAGTCACTCGGTCGTGTCAGGCTCTTTGCAACCCCATGGGCTGCAGCACACCAGGCTTCCCTGTCCTTCACTGTCTCCCAGAGTTTGCTCAAACTCATGTCCATTGAGTTGATGTGAGTGAGTGTGAGTCCACTGGGTGATGTCATCCAACTGTCTCATCCTCTGTCGTCCCCTTCTCCTCCTGCCTTCAGTCTTTCCCAGCATCAGGACGTTTTCCAATGAGTCCATTCTTCACATCAGGTGGCCAAAGTATTGGAGCTTCAGCTTCAGCACAGCTTCAGCTGGTTATGGGCTTGTATGACGTGGTTTCAGTGAAAGTTGAATCGGAAGCAGGGCTTTGCTCTGGATTAAATGCTGTGGGGAAGTGGGGGAGATTACATGCTTGAATATCATAACAACTCACCTCCAAGAAGGGAAGCCTGTGTTTGGTAAAGAAGCATTCATCATAGTAGCGAAGAGTAGAGAGTGTTTGATCATTTTTTGTGGCTTTGAAAGTATTCACACTTTTGTCTGTGTTTGGACCTGATTACAGAGCACTCTTGTTTTTGTCTTGATCCACACCGGTCACGGTCTGTGAACTTGTTTCTGCTCAGCGGGAGGCCACCGCGGTGCCGCTGCGAGGGCCAGGCCGGCACGCAGGCGTAAGTGTGCATCTCTGCGGGCCGGGAAGCTGGTGACCCTGTGCTGCCACCGCAGGACGTTTGGTCAAATCGTGGTCCTCGGTGCCTTTAAAGGTAGACCACGTACCTCAGGAGTCTGTCAACATCTGCTCATAGGCTGTGTCTCTTACCTCCTCCGGCTGCCTGGTCTCCCACCCACAGTCCAGACCTGTGGCCTCATGGGGAGGGCCTTATGACTAGTTGATTGAGGAGGGAAAACCTCGCTCCTGGTTTACAGATGGTCCAGAAGTGGATGGCTGCTGCCCTACATCCCACCTAGAGGTGACCCTAAAGGAGAGTGTTGAAGGAAAAGCCTCCCTGTGGTCTTCACTTCAAGCATTCAAGCACCGGGTTGTTAACCACTTTGCCTGGACTGCAAGATGGCTAGAAGTATGGCTCTACATTTGATTAATGGACAGTTGCTAATGGGTTGGGCTGGACCATCAAAGAGTTGGAAAAAACAAGATTGGAAGACTGGTAATGGGGTGACCTGGGGAAGAGAAATGAGGCTGGACCTCCCTCGAGTGTGAAGGTACTTTACCGCATGTGAATACCCACCCTCACGCACCTCTGCAGAGGAGGCTGTCAAGAATCAGTTGGGCAAGACAGTCTGTCCTGTGCCTTTCAGCCGCTTTAGCCGTCCCCCCAGGCGCTTGTTCAATGGGCCCGTGCACGAAAAAACCGAGGCTGCAGGGATGGAGGCTACTAATGGGCCCCGCATCATGGACTTTGCCTCAAAACATCTGATGTGGCTTCATCACCATCGAGGATCTAACCTGCCTACAGCAGAGACCAACACTGAGCCCCTATGATGGTGTCATCTTCCAAGGGAACACTCCTCACTTGGTGGAAAGTCCATGACATTCGATTTCCCCCATTGTGGAAGGAGCAGCTGTTCGCCGCCCCTGGGGCAGACGTTTATTCTGGATATGGCTTTGTCTTCCCTGCCTCTAATGCTTCTGCCAGCACCACATCACAGGTCTGCAGGGTGCCTTGTAGACCTTCCTGGTACCCGCAGAACATTTCTATGACCAGAGGATTGATTTTACAGCAGAAGAAACAAAGTAATAGGCCATGCCCATGGAGCGCAATGGTCCTATTTCTATTCGCTCACCCGCAAGTAGCTGGCCTGATGGGAAGGTGGGACAGGCTCTGAAGACAAGGGCAGCACCAGCTGGGAGACTGTACTCGGAGAGGATGGGGCTCCATCTTACGGCTTCTGGCGTATTCTTTAATCAGGGGCTCATATTTGGTGCTGTTTTCCCCAAAGTCAGAATACAGGAGTTTGGGAGCCAAGGGGTGGTGGAGGAGCTTACTCTAACTGTTGTACCCAGAGACCAAGTGGGTTCTTTGAGATGCCTCTTGGTATTTCTGTTCCAGTCGTAAAAGGTTATCATAAAGCGGTATCAACCAAAAAGTGGCAAAAACCTACTGAGCGCGTGAATCCTTTGGGAATGAATGCTTGGGTCTTTCTACTGGGTAAAGAACTCTAATCAGCCAAGGTCTGGGCTGACAGGAAAGAACCCATGAAATGGATAGGGAATAGAGGATAAAAATCATACTCAAAGTTGCTGGGAAAGTAGATCTTTAATGTTCTTATCACAACAACAACAAAAATTATAATCATGGGAGGTGAAGGATGTGTTATCTAACTGAACTGTGTTAATCATTTTGTATTGATAATATATATGTGTATCAAACCATCACATTGTACACCATTAATGTTTACACAATGTTACAGTGTACAACATTACCCAATGTTCTGTGTCAAATATATCTCAATAAAACTGGGGGAAAAAATCAACTATGTTGTCAATGAAATACTAGCAAAGAGAATTTAACAACACATAAAAAGTCTTATACACCATGTACAAGAGGAATTTATTCCTGGAATGCATGAGCGGCTCAACATACAAAAATTAATCCATGTGGGACTTCCCTGGTGGTCTAGTGGTTAAGACTCCATCCTTCTAACACAGGGGGTGTGGGTTCATTCCCTGGTTGGGGAACTAAGATCCCACATGCCCAGGGCAACAAAGACCCAGTGTAGACAAAATTAAAAAAAATAAAATCAATGTATATACCACATTTAATTGATGCCAAAAAAATAATTTGACAAAATTCAAACCCTTTCACAAAAGAAAACACTCACCAGACTAGAAATAGAAGGAAATTAGCTAAATGTAATAGAAATTGAATATATAAAAGTCCACAATGAACATTATACTCATAGATGAAAGGCTGAAAACTTTTCCTCTAAGATCAGGAACAGGGCAGAGATGTCTGCTTTCACCACTTCTATTCAACATTGTACTGGAATCCTAGCCAGAGCAATTAGGGCAAGTAAAACAAATAAAAGGCACCCAAATTGGAAAGGAAGAAGTTGAATATCTCTGCTCAGATGATCTTATGTGGAGAAACCGGTAAAGATTCCACAAAAGAAAAACAACTCAAAACTGTTAGAAGTGGTAAATTCAACAAAGCGGCAGGATACAAAGTCAATGGACAGAAATCAGTTGCATTTCTATACACTAACAATGAACAATCCAAAAAGGAAATTAAGAAAACAATTCCATTTACAATGCCATCAGAAAGAGTAAAGTACTGGAAACAAACTTAACCAAGGAGGTGAAAAGACTTGTACAATGAAGATGACAATCTATTGCTAAAAAATTAAAAGACACAAATAAATGGATTCCATGTTTATGACTGGAAGACCTCATATCATTAACATATCAATACTACACAAAGCAATCCACAGATTCAATGCAATCCCTATAAAAATTCCAATGACATCTTTTCAGAAATAGAAAAACTTATTGTAAAATTCATATGGAGTGCCAAGGGATCCCAAACAGCCAAAGCAACCTGGAAAAAGAATAAAGCTGGAAGACAAACTTCCTGGTTTCAAAACTGCTACAATACTTTAGTAACCAGAACAGTACAGTACCCGCATAAAAGACAAAATATAGACCAAAGGTATAGACTAGTCATAAACCTATGTTTTCATATGTCAAAACCTGGAAACTTTGAATTTGGCAGTGATTTCTTTGAAATGATACCAAAGTCACAGACAACAAAAGAAAAGCTAGACAATTGGATTTCATGAAAAAATTTGAATTTTGTGCATCAAAATACATTATCAACAGAGTAAAAGGGCAACCCACAGAATGGGAAATAATATTTGCAAATCACATACCTGACACAAAATTAACATCCAGAATATATAGAGACCTCCTAAAATTTAACAATGGAAAAATAACCTGATTCAAAAATGGGCAAAGAGGGACTTCCCTGGTGGTCTAATGGCTAGAGTTCCAGACTCCCAGTGCAGGGGGCAAGGGTTTGATCCCTGGTTGGGAACTAAGATCCCGCATGCCACATGGCACGGCTGAAATATAGAAAAAAAAATCCCCGAAAGAAATCTCAGCATCAGCAGTTCCCTGGTGGTCCAGTGGTTAGGGCTTGGCACTTTCACTGCTGAGGGCCCAGGTTCGATCCCTGGTTAGGGAAGTGAGATCCTGCAAAAACAAAAAACTTGCATCACCCGCAATCTGAATAACACAAACTGAAACCATACTACACCAGCAAGAAAAAGATCTGCCCCAAGTGGCGGGGCGCTTAGAGACTCAGAAGCACTTGCCCTTCTTGTGGGTGAGTGACGATTCTGTCCTCTTTGGAAACCAGCTTCGCACTCTCCAGTTATACTGAGCAGGCACAGTCTACAACCCAGTCTTACGTGAAGGGCTGGAGATCTGAGCACCCCTTTCCGGATGGCAAGTCAGGCGGCCACAGCGTCAGGGTCCCTCAGCTGGGCACAGCGCTTCCGGTACACAGCACCCTGACGAGGGGTCATGTCGGCCACTGGCTTACTCACCGAGGCCAGAGTGACTGCAGGCAGCTGATAAGGAGCAGAAATAAATCAGAAATTAGAAATGCAGGAAGAGAAAGAAAATCAGGGTGTGGGTCTTCAGTTGTGTGTGTGTGCGTGCATATACACCCGGTAAGCTGCTTCATACTTACTCCTGCGGTCACTTGAGCTCATCACATGGGCCCGGTCGTTCGTGTTAACTGGTTATGACCAGTCAGTTAGGAACGCCCCTGGCCTCTAAGCCAGACACCTGGATCTGAGTGGTAGTCTGAGAAGAGTCTAGTAATTTAAAGAAAGAAATGGCTGTTTGTGAATTTTTTTCTTGAATCAGGCCTGATATCCAGAGGGCCCGGGATCCAGGGACACAAAACCTCCCCAGAGGCCTCAGCATAAGCAAGTGGAGTCAGAAAGGCAAGGCTAAGGGGTCGTCTACTTCCAGTCCTGGGGGGCCAGCTCTCAGGGGTGGGTGGGGACTGCTGTTCACCTTCCCACTCCCCCGACTCCCCCCGGCTTCCCCCACCACCCGGGCTTTCTCTGTGCAGCCCACATCTGGTCAGGGAAGTGTCTTGGATTTTCACCTCTGCTTCAGCAGGAGGAGGGGGCAGCGCCAGACCAAGCTGAGGCCAGGAGAGGCTTCCTGACTGCCCACCCCTCCCCCCTCCCTGTGTCCAAACCATCCCCTTGGAGAAATGATGGTTCCGGAAGAGGGTGTGAGGTAACACTGCCCGGAGCAGTGACCCTAGGAGAGAGGGTCATAGGCGAGCTGCGGGCTAGCTGTGTTTCAAGGCTCAAAAGGAAGCACCCAGCCACCCCATCCCCAATGTCCAGGGGAAAGAGAAAGAAGTAAAAGACAGGGGAGGTCCCGGCCTAGCCGCCTCTTCCGGGTAAACTAGTTCTCAGGCACTGTGAGGTTCTAAAATATTTTTGTGTGCGTTAAAATCCATTCTTCTGATCAAATATCATATACAATGTAAATATAACACCCAGAGCCTAGTGTAACCGCCACTCTATAACTTTCCTTTAATGGAATTATTTTAGACCACAGGCACAGAGCTTTGTTGTTTAATTTTTTTCTTAGATGTTCAAATGGCTATGGGCTTCCCTGGGGGCTCAACTGGTAAAGAATCCGCCTGCAATGTGGGAGACCTGGGCTCAATCCCTAAGTTGGGAAGATCCCCTGGAGAAGGGAACAGTTACCCACTCCAGTATTCTGGCCAGAATTCCATGGACTGTATAGTCCATGGGATCACAAAGAGTAGGACACGACTGAGCGACTTTCACTTCAAATGGCTAAGCTAGGTTCCTAAATTTTTAAAATTTGTTGCAGTGGGGGAGGTAAAATTACTAACTTGTGCAAATAAACACAAGCAACTCATATCAAAGACCAATTTTTTGAATTAAGCCAGTGCAAGAAAGATCTCTACTGTTACGTGAAAACTATGCAAAAAGATTCTTCATGTTTTGTTTTTATTTCAGTACTGGTGTTAAACTAGGCAGGTATTCAGACAACATATCTGACTCTGGCCAGAGACAAGAAAAAAAAACTTGCAGTCGAAAGCACTTCTGCAGAAACGGAGAAAGAGGTGGGCCCATTTTCACTCTAGTAACTAACTTGTCCTGGAAAATAACTGAAAACCAAAGATATGGTGTACGGAAACTTTAGGAACTGTAGCTTAAGTTCTAGAAAGACAAATATCAAAAACTATCGACTTCTAAAGTCATTTTATTTTCACTTTATCGACACACATATATTCACAGATCGACAGATGTAGAAATCAACTAGGTGTCAATTAGAAAACTGAAGGCAGAGCTGAGCTATCTCTGCCCGAGTACACAGTTGATTTTCCCCTCCCAGAGTATACAGTATCCCTTTCAAACCATGGCTATGTATGTCATAACTATATTTAGAAGTACGCAGAGAGCAAAATACTACTGCAATTCAAGGCTGTAAATGAGAGGGAAACACATCAGAGCCTCATGGAATGGAAAGCTGAAACTTCAGTTCATGTTCCTCAATCAATATCAAACGTCAGATGACACTGGAAGGTGTTAATTATCACCAAAACAAAAATCCTGTAACAAATTCCACTGAAGAAAAGGGTAGCCTTTCTTCATACAGGAGGTAAAAAATTGATTTTTGGTTTCTCCTCCCAGCACTGTCAGAAGTAAATACAGTTGCAAAGTTCTCGACAAATATTTAAGAAGCTCTGTGGACAGTCTGAGGCACGGATTTGAGTCAATATATAGAAGTAACCACTTGTTTACAGCTGAATAACTTTCTTTAAAAAGGCAGAGGAGCAAAGGGAGCTTCAGAAATCACGAAAAGCGATGAATACAGGCAAGAGGAACCGCCGCGCGTCAGCCGATGAATCTTTCCGACGGCCACGTCTCCTGCGGGTTGGTGGGGACCGCTGGAACCACTTCCTCGGGCGGGGCCAGGGCCTCCATCTCGCGCACCACCTGCGTGAACACCTGGTCCACCATCAGTTTGCTCTTGGCCGTGACCTCCAGGAACGGGCACCGCCACTCGCGGGCCAGCGCGCGGCCCTGCGCCGTCAGCACCTGGCGCTGGGCGTCCAGGTCGGCCTTGGTGCCCACGAGCACCAGAGGCACGGCCTTGGGCCCCCGCAGCCGGCCCATGCGCTCGCGCAGCGGCCGCACCGCCTCGAACGAGGCCTCGCTGCAGACGCTGTAGAGCACCACGAAGCCGTCGCTGTTCTTGATGTACAGGTCCTTGAGGGTGACCAGGTGCTCGGCGCCCACCGTGTCCACGATCTCCAGCAGGGCGGGCGCCGCGTTCACCTCGATCACCTTGCTGAAGAGCTCCTCCACCGACGGCTCGCACTGCTCCGGGAAGCTGCCGCAGGCGAACTGCGTGGCGAGCGCCGTCTTGCCCACCGCCACGCTGCCCAGCAGCACCACTCGGTAGCCCTTGGCCGGTCGCAGCCCCAGGCCCGCCATGGCCGAAGCGCGCGGCTGGCGGGACGCGCAGCGGCAGGAATGGCGCGCGGAGGCCGCGGCCTGGCGGGGGCCGCGAGGGGCGGGGGGCCGGGGAGGGAGGGGCGAGGGGGCCGGGGAGGGAGGGGCGACGGGGAGGGGCGGGACCCGGGGGCCCGGGCGCGGGCTCCGGCCCGGGCAGGGGTAAGCTAGCCCCTCTGTGCCCAAGCCCGCCCCGCCCGGCCCGGCTCTGCCCGCTGCGGCTCAGATGCCACCCGCCCCAGGCCGGGGGCCCCGCGCGCCCCTCCGCCGGCCCCAGTTCCTGCGCCCCGCGCAGCGTCTGCCCCGCCCCCGGCCCGGGCGGTCCGGCGCCGGCCTCGCCCACCGGCCGCGCCGCCCGGGCTTCAGTCTCCGCTTGGTCCGAGCTACCCGGCCCCGCTGCGTTTTCCCCAGGACCCCGCGGGCGGGCGGGGACCCCTCCCTCAGCCCCGGCTCCCTACCCTCCCTCCGAGGAGAACCCCTTCCGTCCCAGAGCAAATGGTAACCGGATCCCTTCCACGTCAACCGGGAAATAGCCGCATTTCTTCACATTTCAGATCCAGTTTCGTGGCCCGAAGCCAGACTGGCCTCACTCAAGGTCAGGCCTGGGGAACCGTGCCGCCGCGGCCCCTCTCCAGGCCTGGGGGACCCCAGGGAAGAGAGAGCGTGTGAAGGAGCTTCAGGCCGAGGGTCCCACGTCACTCCCTCCTGGCACCCATTCTGCGGCCAGGGCCCCTCATGCCCTCCCTTTCTTCCCTCGGGGCCCCCCAGCCCCCTCTTGTCACTGAGCCAAGTCCAGAGTTCAACTTTTATAAAGTCCAGAACTTTATAAAACGTTCATCACATCTCACTCCCCCACTCAAACCCTCCTGGCTTCATGTTGCACCCTCCTGGCCTTAGAGTAGAGATCACATAACTCCATCCCAACCCAGACAATGGAAGCAGGTACCCATTCACCCAGCAGCAGGCGGGCAGGGAAAGCCCTCGGCATCTGTGCTTTGGGGTCATCTAAAGGGGCTCCCCAGGTCTGACTCCCCTGCCCCAGTCATTTCCAAGCTTCCATTCCAGCTACACAACCCGTCTTGCTGTTCCTTGATGTCAGAGGAGAAAGGTTGTCCGGGGATAGTGGGGGCAGGCAGGAAGGCCTGGGATTGCACACCTGAGTGAGCCCCGCCCACTGTCTGCTGCAAGCACCCACAGGTGCCCGAGGCCTGCAGGAGGCCTGCAGGCCTGGGCCAGAAGTGGAGGTGAGACAGCCCCTCCCCCTAGGCTTGGGGTACTGATGAATCTCCCTCATTCCAGTGCGGCCTGAGGGGCTGCACTCCAAGACCGTGGCAGCACCCCAAGACCGCGGGAGCTGGAGTTTCCTGCCTCCCTGGCAGCACAGGCTCAAAGTTTAAGTGGCGGTAAGACATCTTGCACTTCATTGTGTGCGGTCAGTGACAGAATGTGCTTTTCTATAAATAGCACAGAACATCCTTAGTGTATAATATTAATTGTATACTCATTAAAACAGACAACTTGATTTCTAAACAGATATTACAAGACTTATTTTCTGACTGCAGGATAACATAACTAAAAATTTTTTAAAAGGACAAGCTGTAAATATTCTCTGGAGAAATGCAAGTTCCACACAGGTTTCAACAACTCCTCTTGGATAACTTCAGGGAACTTAGGCAACTCACGGTCAAAACAAGTCACAAAACACATGAGGAAAACTTCACTCTGAGTGGCAGCCGTTGGAAACACCAGACAATAAAATCACATCCAGAAACCTGCGGATATGAGTGTTATCAGACATACAAAATAATTATATATGTTTAAAGATTTAAAAGAAAAGCTTAAAAATATGAGCAAGGAACAAGAGACTATAAACAATGGTCAAGTAATTTGAAAGAGATTCTACCCTTACCTCCCCCCCACCACCAAAAAAAACCTTCAATACTTTGGCCACCTGATGCAAAGAGCCGACTCATTGGAAAAGGCCCTGATAGTGGGAAAGATGGAAGGCAAAAGGAGAAAAGGGCGGCAGAGGATGAGGTGGCTAGATAGCATCACCAATTCAATGGGTTTGAATCTGAGCAAACTCCAGGAGATGGTAAGGACAGAGAAGCCTGCTGTGCTGCAGTCCACGGGGTCGCGAAGCGTTAGACGGTAAGTTAACGACCGAACAACAACAAACCTTCTAGAAATGGAAAACATAATAATTTATTATGTTACTTAACACAAAACACCCATTGATAGGTTAAATAGAAGTTTAAACATGGTTGAAGAGAGAAATAGAACCAACATTATTCAGAGATGTGAATAAACCCGGACCAGCTTTCACCGTACAGCGCCCTGTGCCTACAGGAGGTAAGGGTTTCTTCAGGCTGCCGTGAGACTAACGGACATTCACAGAGTGCCTTAAATTGACAGTTGGCTGGTTTGAGCCTGTCATTATTATTTGAGGCTTTGAAAACCCTAAACAAAAGTCAGCCAGCCCCGTCCATCTTATTACCATTGCCTCAATGCAGTTAAAGTTCCACTGCCAGCATGGAGGCCCATGCTTCCCCTTCCACCTGAATCACATCCTAATCCACCGCTAGCAAGTCATTATAACTGTGCCACAGGCCAGAGCTCATCACCGGCTCACTCACCACCAGCATAAGGGCCCTACCATGGGTTTGAAGGGTGTGTGATGTATCTTAGAATTCTACCCCTAAGTTTTGCTTTCTACAGCCTCTTCTGGTACTAACTCTCTTAATTCAGATTCCCTTCCGAAGCAGAATCTATGACATGGGACTTGGTCTAGTGGGCAAATAGTTTATTTTTGGAAGTGATCACTGGGGTCCAGCATGGAGGCCCTGGAAGAGAGAAACGGGGAAGGTGCGGGGAATCCCAGACCACGTGTATTCTCGTGTTACTGCTGTGGAGTACTTGAGAAAACATGTAGGATGTCAGAAGTGTCCACTGAGGCACAGAAGCCCGGGAGGCATGTATCCACTGGCACCCATTCTACATGGCTCCAGGGTTGCCCTGCAAACTCCCTCTTCTGGGGTGCACATGTGCCTGGGAGGTTGAGTGAACTCCGGAAGCATCCCAAGCAGCAGCAGTAGAGACCCAGGGGTGTGCAGTGCAGCTGAGGCAAGTGGCGGCCAGGCTCTACCCACACAGCCAGATGGTTGCTGTAGCCATGACTAGGACAAGAAAGTGGACCCAGAGTACCAGTCTAGTGCATAAAAGACTGATTCAGTTCTATTTGCTTTTAAATGGAAGTACACTTGACTTACAATGTTGTGCCA
Organism: Cervus canadensis; assembly: GCF_019320065.1. NCBI lineage: Eukaryota > Metazoa > Chordata > Mammalia > Artiodactyla > Cervidae > Cervus > Cervus canadensis. The sequence continues at coordinate 5,835,520 of NC_057402.1, forward strand.
ATATCTGCTGTATAGCAAAGTGACTCAGTAATACACATATATATTCTTTTAAAAGTTATTTCCCATTGTGATTTATCCAGGAGATTGGCTATTGTTCTCTGTGATATATAATAGGACCTTGTTGTTTTATGGTTGTTGTTTATCCATCCTAAATGTAATAATTTGCATTTACCAATCCCAAACTCCCAGTTCATCCCTCTGCCTCCTCCCCTCCCCCTTTACAACTGTAAGTCTGATCTCTGTATATGTGTGATTCAGTTCTGATTGCTGAAAATACCTCATTGTGGGGGGAGGGGAAGTGTGTAGGAACATATTATCTGCAAACAACGAGGAGAATATTACTTATTTCCTTTTCTTATCTTATTGCTTTAGCAAATATAACAATATTGAACCAAAATAACAATACTGAACCAAAGAGGTAATTGCTGGCATCCCTCCACATTTCTGAACAACAGAAATGTCTTTACATTGCATGAATAATATGATGTATGTTTGTGTGCTCTGATACTCTTTATCATAAGAGAAACTTATTGTTTATTTATACTTTAGCATTTTTACTGGAAACAATAGCAGTTTTTTGTTTGTTTTGGTTTTGGTTTTTTGAACTCTGATAAATTCATAAATTTCTTCTTTAACTTTGAGAATTTAATAATTGTAAGTTGATATTTCCTGTTGATGAATCATTCTCTCACCTCATCTCTTACCACTCTTCTTGCTACCTTCTAGACACAATGACCTATTCCTTCGGCAGGAAAATCTCTTTTCCCATCGCAGGACTTTCATATTTGCTGTTCTCTCCCCCTAGAATTCTGTTCCCTCAGATGTCTGCATGGTCACTCCCTCATTTTTAAAAAAATTTATTTGGATGCACCAGGTCTTAGCTGCAGCACGCAGGCTCTTATTTGTGGCATGCAGGATCTAGTTCCTTGTTGTTGTTGTTTAGTCACTCAGCCATGTCCAACTCTTTGCAACCCCATGGACTGCGCACACCAGGCTTCACTGTCCTTCACTGTCTCCCAGAGCTTGATCAAACTCATGTCCACTGAGTCAGTGATGCCATCCAACCATCTCATCCTCTGCCACTCTCTTCTCCTGCCCTCAATCTTTCCCAGCATCAGGGTCTTTTCCAGTGAGTTGGCTCTTCACATTAAGTGGCCAAAATAGTGGAGCTTTGGATTCAGCATCAGTTCTTCCGTGAATATTCAGGACTGATTTCCTCTAGGATGGACTGGTTTGATCTCCATGCAGTCCAAGGGACTCTCAAGAGTCTTCTCTAGCTCCACAGTTCAAAAGCATCAATTCTTCATCCCTGACCAGGGATTGAACCTGGGCCCCCTGCATTGGCAGCATGTAGTCTGAACCACTAGAGCACCAGGGAGGTCCCTTACTCCATCCATTTTATTTAAGTCTCTTGCTCAAATATCGCTTACTGAAAGGGGTCTTCCCTTATCCCTTTAGTAAGTTACAGGTGGAAGTGTATAGCCCCCCAAATCCATATGTTGAAGTTTTAGCCTTCAGTACTTCAGAATGTGACTTTATTCAGAAATAGGGTTTTTTTCAGATATAATCAGTTAAGATGAGGTGCTACTGGGGCAGAGTGAGCCCCAACTCTAGTGTAACTGATGCCTGAAGAAAGGGGAGCTGTGGACACACACAGACGGGAAGAACGGCACATGAAGAGGAAGGCAGAGACTGGGCTGGTGTTTCTACAGCCAAGGATGCCAAAGGGTGTTAGAAAATCACTAAGCATTGAGGGAAGGGCATGGGACGAATTCTTCCTCACAGCCCACAGAAGGAATGAACCCTGCCAACACCCCGACCTGAGGGTTCTGGCCTCCAGGCTGTGAGATTGTAAGTTTCTGTGTGAGTCACCCAGTCTGTGGGGCTTTGGTGACAGCAGCCCAGGGAACTAACAACACCTCAACCTGTAAGAGGGCGAGGGCTTCAGCCCAGGAATCCGGGGGATACAACTCCACCTGCCATGAACCCACAGCTCACTGCCTTACTGTCTGAGCTCCTCTGGGCTGCTATGACAGAACCCCGGAGACTGGGTTTTCATCACTCACATTTCTGTAGACTGGGAAATCTAAGGTTAAGGTACCAGCAGACTCGGCATCTGGTGAGAGATGCTTCCTGGCTCACGCGTAACTGTCTTCTTGCCAAGTCCTCCTGTGGTGGAAGGGAGCTTGGGTAGAGGTGGGAGGGATCCATTTTACAAAAATACTAATTCCGTCCATGAGGCGCCTCTCTCAGGACCTAATCACCCCCAAAGACCCCACCTCCAAACACCATCACCGTGGGGGTTAGGTGTCAACATATGAACTTAGGGGGAAGGTGGTATGCAAATTATATGATATGAAATTGATTATTTGTTTATTGTTTCCCTCATTACAATGTCTCTCCCATGAGGGCAGAAACAGTATATTGCTGAACCTACTGTGTGTCGGGCAGTGCCTCCCACACAGTAGGTGCTCCACACCTACAGTCCTGCTCTGATGCTTTCTTTGAAAAGGTGAATTTGTTCCAACACCATTTAACAATTAGGAAACAGTTCGAGCATAATGTGAATCTTGCATCTTGTGTGATTTTGTTTACAAGAAAGCCTACGTGAACACAGAAAACTCCACCAGCTGCACTGAGGTGTGTAGGAAAACACACTCACACACTTCAAATGTCTCCCAGTTTCCTTCTAACCCTCGTCCACACTGGAGTTACAACTTTCCAACCACCTCACCCATACCTCAGAAGCTGCAACCCTTCTGACGCCTACTTCCACAAGCAAACTTCAAGCTTTTTCAGATAAAGAATCATGTCTTTTGCAGTGAAAAAAAAAGTGAAAGTGTTAGTTGCTCACTCGTGTCCCATTCTTTGCGACTCCATGGACTGTAGACCACCAGGCTCCTCTGTCCATGGGCTTCTCCAGGCCAGAATATTGGAGTGGTTGCCGTTTCCTTCTCCAGGGAATCGAGCCCAGGTCTCCTGCATGCAAGAGGATTCTTTACCCTCTGAGCCACTAGGGAAGCCCCCTTTGTAGTATTTATGTCTTTTAAGAAAACAATTTAACTTGTACAACTGTGTTAACCTTCTTTTTTCACTAGATTCCCATCTTTATTAATTTTTGGCTGTGCGTTGCTGAATGCGGGCTTTCTCCAGTTGCAGCGCATGGGCTTCTCGTTGCAGTGGCGTCTCTTGTCGTGGAGCCCGGGCTCAGCAGGCATGGGCTTAGTTGCCCCACGGCAGGTGGAATCCCCCCCGACCAGGGATTGAGCCTGTGTCCCCTGCATTGGCAGACAGTTTCTTAACCACTGGGCCTCCAGGGAAGTCCCATGCTCCCATCTTTTTAAAGCTGTATCATTGATGAGGTATTTTGAGTATCCTGCCCTAACCTCATTTTCCCCATAAGTCCTGTATTTTCTATTATGCAATTTTGTATGACAGCCTGAATTTTAAGAATGCTTCTGATACATCATAGCTAAACTGACCATATTTGTTGAGTAGTTGAATAAATGCTTGCCTTTCTGAATGAAACCTCAATTTATCCTGGGTTGTTTTTTTTTTTTCAGTATACTAATGAAATAAATTTACTAATTGCTTGTTGAGGCTGTTTGCATGCAAAAGACTGTATAGAATCAGATAGGATAAGGCAGTGGTTAATGCAGAGGTGTGAGAGAACCCAGTAAGTGACACCTCATTACTCTTGCCCAAGACCCAAACGCTCAAGAGATAGGACAAAGGAGACTCAAGAACACGTATATAAAATTGTACCTTATTACAAATGATGTCTGGGTCGGAACAGATGGCAGACTGAGCTAAATCACCTTCCTAACCCTAAGCTGGGGCTTCCCAGGTAGCTCAGTGGTAAAGAATCCACCTGCAATGCAGGAAACGCAGGTTCGATCCCTGGGTCGGGAAGATTCCCTGAAGAAGAAAAGGACAACCCACTCCCCTATTCTTGCCTGGGAAATCCCACGGACAGAGCCTGGCAGGCTACAGTCCATGGGGTCACCCAGAGTTGGACACGACTTAGTGACTAAACAACAGCCCTACATTTGAGCGCCACGTTTGAACTCACCCGCCAAGGTTGGGCAGCCCTGCAAACCTACCGGCCACCCCGGCGGAAGCGGCCTCTTGAAATTCATGGCAGGAAATCGCAGATAGCAAAGTTCGTGCCGTATTCCAGGTGCCCGCTCCCCAAACTCCTGGCCTGATCTTATTATCTAGGCATTGTTGCTCCTGGAGGCCTTTTAACGTCTCTGAGCCTTTGGTTCTAGGCCAGAGAGAATCACTCTGACCCCCAAGTCTGGACCCAACTGGAGGAGCTGTGGTCTCAGTACCTCTAGGCACAGAGAAGGACAGCATCCCCAGGAACGAAGCCGCTGCCGTTGGCCTCTGTGGAGAACAACTGCACGCCCCTCCTGGGAGCAGGAAACAAAGGAGCCCTCGGAAGCCCACTGGAACCATCGCAGCCGTGCTGGGCCGTCTCTGCTAGCGGGTCTGCTAGTGAAGACAAACGTGGATGCAGACGCTGCAAAGCAGAAGTGGTTACTCCCTTTTCAGCAATTAAGTAGTTTAGGTGACTGGAAAAAATTCTGCTGAGACTAGAGATTCTGAATGAGCTATTACAAAATCCTTCCTTGCACAGCTGCAGTAGCGGGGAAGAGAAAATGACCCAAACAAAGAAGCTGCTGAAACTGGGAGTGGGGGAAGCCGAATTTTCAATCTTGGTAACCAAGAGCTTCGGGTGTCATGGAGAAGAGAGACAAGACTGTTAGCTTTTTGAAAGTTCACACTTAGAACCGAGACTCCCACAGAAAGTCTACATCCTAGAAGGTCCAGATCCTCAGTGAATGAGTGAATTCAAATATTTTCAAACTATCAGCAAAAGGAGACGAGAAAGAAAATTTCCTATCCTGGGCCCTTCCTAGGACAAAAAATAAAAGATCTTCCCTAAAATTTGTAATGAGAGCTCAGGCCTAGGGGCAGGAGGCGGGGCGGGTATGGTTGGGATTTAAACTGAGCATCCCTTTGAGGTCCTGGAAACAGCCAGCTGAGAAACAAACACGAAGGAGCCCAGGTTGGCAATTCCTTCCAGAGCCCAGAGGCAATATAAGCCTACCTGTCTGGAGGGATGCACCTTCAGTGGGGATCTCTCCTGATCTTCTCAGATAAAGCTCATGGTCCAAGGTTCCAGAACAGACGAGGGAACAAGTCACCACAGGCAAGAGCCAGCACAAACGGTCTAATGTTCAGGCAGTAGGATTACCAGGTCAAAGACATGATACATATGTTTTAAAAACAAAAACAGATCAGAGATACAAGAAAAGTTGTGATACTTTTTGAGAGGCAGGAGTTTGAGCCCTCCCACCACCAGGATAAAGTGATAGGAGAGTCACTCCCTGTGGATGAAAACTCAAGAGAACAGCAGGACAGTTAAGAGAGGAGGCTGGGCCCTGCACAGACCACGTGTTTCCCTGTCTCGGTCAGGAGACCTCCCCAACTAGACATGTGCCGAAAGGCTCTGTGGAGGTCAAAGGGGCGTGATGCTAAGTGATGTCGACTACCCACAGGCCTCTTCCATGAAATCCATCTTGGCTGAGAGCTGTGCGTGCTCACATGGGAAGATCCTGAGGCATACCAAATGTGGACTCTGAACCAGGCAAATTCAGTGATTGGCCAGGGCTTCCCTGGGGGCTCAGTTTTAAAGGATCCGCCTGCCAGTGCAGGAGACCTGGGTTCGATCCCTGATCCGGGAAGATCTCACATGCCACGGAGCAACTAAGCCCGTGTGTGTGTGTATGTAAGTCATGCCCAACTCTGCAACCCTTCGGTCATGTTCACCTCTGCAGCCCACCAATCTCCTCCGTCCATGGGATTCTCCAGGCAAGAATACTGGAGTGGCTTTGCAGTGCCCTTCTCCAGGGGTTCTTCCCAACCCAGGGATCGAACCCACGTCTCTTACCTCTCCTGCATTGGTAGGCAAGTTCTTTAGCACTTGTGCCACTTGGGAAGCCCTAACCAAGCCTGTGGGCCAACAACTACTGAGCCTGTGCTCTGGAGCCCATGCTCCGATACCGGAGAAGCCCTGGGAATGAGAAGCTAGAGAGCAGCCCCCGCCCGCTGCAGCTGGAGAAAGCTCACACACAGCAGCGGAGGCCCAGTGCAGCCAAAACTAAATGAGTAAATAGTTCTTAAAAATGATTGGCCTAAGGAAAATGGGAAGAAATGCCCCATAAAAGTGATTCAATCTGCCACATGGGCTTGACTCAAGGGCTCTCTTGAGTATCCACACATACTCTACTCTTTTTCCTCCTAATAAATATCTGTTTCACTGCTTTCCATCTTTGTGCAAGTTTTTTTTCTGCCAAGTCAAAGAGTCAGGCTCTTGTCACTGACCACTGGTCTAGGGGCTAGGATTCGGTGCCTTCACCGCCTAGACCTGACCTGTCTCTGGCCAGGAACCGAAGCCCCGCTTCAAGCCACTGAAGGCTGAGACCATTCGAGAGCAACACTAAATAAAAATACCGGCTTTCACAGAATACAGTTACCAAGATCAGAGGCATCAAGAACTGACCTCGCTATCTCAGCCTGTGTTCATGGGGCGCCAGCTCCCACTCAGAAGGCTGCAGGCCACTCCTGACCTTCCCTTCCTGACGACCCTGACAGGGGCCCTGGCTGGAATAAAGGGCACCGTCTCTTCCTGGTGCTCTGCCCTTCCCTCCAAAGTCACTGCCAGGCAGTCTGACCTCTCTTGACAGGTTAGGAAATCGTCATCGCAGCCACTGAACACTATATGTGTATTCAGAACATGTCAACTAGAGCCAAGACACCCAGTTTCTAACCAAGTTTGCTCTTAAATAAACATGTGTAAGAGAAAACAGACAGAAGTGCTACTTGGGTTTGCAGTGATTCACTTAAAGGAAGCTTTATCTATTCTAAAGCAAATTGTGAATTGCCTTTCCTTTGTCTCCCTGGAAACGTTGTCACCAAGGAGCACTGGACCTGGGCCAGACTGCCAGGGGAGCCCTTCTCTGAAAGGAGAGCGTGCCTGGGGAAAGGACAGGAGGGCAAGGGATTCCAGTGTCCCCAGCGCTTTCTTGCGCAGGTAGGTTTCAGGAAAGAGATCATATGGAAGCCCAGAAACTGGCAGTGGGTTCCTTTAGAGCTGCAGGTCCCTGCCAATCCTTGGAAAGTTCTGGTACTCCTCAGAGTGAAGACTGCTGGAGAAGACATGTGCTAGCGTGGGGCGGGGGAGGAGAGACATTCTTGGGTCGAAATCCGGGTTCCCAGTGGAAGAGACGGAAATGATTCCAAAGGCTTCCTCGATTCAACCCATCCGTTAACTAACAATAATCGGGCACCTTTCGCGGTGCAGTTTCAGAGCCAGAGGCCAGGACGCCCACGGCAGCCTTTTGCTCATCCGGGCTGTTCTGGGACATCCAGGCTGGAGAGGGGACTCGCCAGGGATCGCCAGCCCGCCTCCAGCTCCTCCAGCCACTCCTCGAGGAGTCCGCCCGGGGTGGGGGAGAGGGGTCTCCCTGGGACCCTCTCCCGCCATTCCCTACCTCCTTTCTCCCCGCTGCGTCGGGGTCACCCTTCTCGACAGCCTTCCACACCCCACCCCACCCCCGCCGCCAACCACCTCCCGGCCTGGTGGTCCACCGCGGCGCGCGGTCTGAGTCCCAGGAGGACGGACTTGGCATTTTAAGGCGGGAGACGGGCCGGGGAGCGCTCTGTCGCGGGCGGAGCTGAGCCCGCCTTGGGGGCGGGGCGGGCTCCCGGGGCCTCTGAGACCCTCCTCGGCCCCCCAACCCCGGCCCCTTCTCTTCCTGCCCGACCAGAACCGCGCTTCCTCCTCGCCCCCGGAAGGGAGGCGCCCCGCCACGTCCCCGCGAGCCCCTCCCCGCGTGGCCCGCGCGTCCCCCCGCGGCTCTGATGGGCTGCTCGGGGGGCGGGCACCGGTGCAGAGCACTCGCGCGCGTGGCCCCGCAGGACGCGTGGGCGCCACTCGCTGGGGTCTCGTCCTCCGGGGAGTCCAGCCCTGGACGAGGGGCCGCTGGAGGTGGCGGGCCGGCCTGTCCCTGCGCGCCGTCCCTGCGCCCGCCCACCGCCTCGGCTGCCCCTTCTAGGCCCCCGATGCTGAGATACCAGCAGGGCTCCTAGGAGCCCCAGTGCCCACTCCTCCCAATGGGAGGTGGGCACGAGGTGATCAGGGAGGAGGACCGGGACGCGGAGAGGGGGAAGTGGACAAGCCGCTTCTTTCTCCAACAGGACGGACGGGTCTCCTGGTGTCTGCCCACGGCCTCCCGCAGCCACACACACTTCTCCTAGATCAGGGCTCGGGAGGCAAAAGGAAGCGGCAAGGACTCCCTTCACACCTTGTGCGGAGGACGGGCCACCACACAGGCCGGATGGCTCGGCCCTCCCCGGCCTCTGAGCGGGACTCCCCAGGCTAGACCAGCTGTCTGGACGGGTGTGTGTGTGTGTGTGTGTGTGTGTGTACTCAGTCTGACGTGTGTGTCTGTTTGTGTGTGTATACGCGCGCTAAGTCCGACTCTTTGCGACCCCACGGACTGCAGCTCGCCAGGCTCCTCCGTCCAAGAATTTTGGAGTGGGTTGCCATTTCCTCCTCCACGGGGTCTTCCCCACCTAGGGATGGAGTCCACCTCTCTTGCATCTCCTGCGATGCCCGGCGGTTTTTTTACCACTTGCTTCACGGAGGAAGCCCAGAGAACTCCTGGAACTCTCCGGGATGGGCCAGGGCGCCCTCTGCTGGCCAGTGAGGCCAAGGTTGGAGAAAAGGTGGGTGATAGACTGGGTTCCTGTGTACTGGGCCCCCAAAGTGATGCCCTCCCCACCCAGCTGAGGGTCTTTCTGGGGGAAGAACACAGACTGACCCCGAGCGTGGTCCCAGGGAGGGACCGGGTCTTGGTCTATAGGCAAAGCCTGCTGGGAAGGGGGCCCTAGGGTTACAGGCTGATGGGGGAAGCAGGGATGGTGGTCTGGCACATTCCACCAGTCTCAGGGCTCCCAGAGATCTTCCGTGTCAGTGGGGCTGGGGCCCCAGGCCCTGGACAGTTCCATGGGAACAGGGGGATGATGTGAAGGCCAGGCTTGTCCCTCCAGCCCAAGCTGCAGCAGGGCCAGGGCCGGTCCAGAGCTGCTGGGCCCACACTCACAACCCTTCCCAGGGAACCTCTGTGAGCATCTTGACATACTGCTCTCCCCTCAAACTCCAATACATCCCAAGCAATAAAACCATATAGACAACATTCTGTGATACCACACAGTAAAACCAAAAGATAAAAACAAATCAGAAAACAAAAAGAACCTCTCACCTGGAAGTTTAAATTTAAAAACTCTTTGAGGACTTCCCTGGTGGTCCGTGGTTAAGGGTCCACCTGTTAATGCAGGAGACACAGGTTTGATCCCTGGTCCGGGAAGATCCCTCATGCTGCAGGGCAGCTAAGCCCGTGTGCCCCAGCTACTGAAGCCTGAGTTCTCCGGAGCCTGTGCTCCTAAACAAGAGAAGCCACCGCAGTGAGAGGCCCATGCCCTGTAACAAGACAGCAGCCCCTGATCCTCAAAACTAGAGACAGTCCACATACAGCAATGAAGACCCGCACAACCAAAAATAAAAACAAAAACTAAAATAAAAACACTTGGACATCTCTAGGGTCAAAAAGGAAATATAGTCCTGAGCTGTAAATTTCTTTTAAAATATATTAAAATACTATATATCTGAGCCTATGGGACCAGCTAAAACAGTGTTTAAATTCTTAAACCAATTCTAGGTCTCAGCCCCAAAACAGCTGTATGAGAGTTACTCTTTTATTTCCTAGGAGGAGAAGGAAAAGGAGATAAAAAATGACTTGACTGCAGGCAGCTTCTGCTCATGCTTCTTTAAAATTAACTGGAAGGGGACTTCCCTGGTGGTCCAGGGGTTAAGACTCCGTGCTTCCACTTTAGGGGGCAGGGCTTCGATCCCTGATCAGGGAACTAAGATTCCACATGCTGCAATGTGCAGCCAAAATAAGAAACAGATTTTTAAAAAAATTTTTAAATTAACTGGATCATTATTCCCAATAGCCAAGAGCTCAGTTCAGTAGCTCAGTCGTGTCTGACTCTTTGCGACCCCCTGGACTGCAACACACCAGGCTTCCCTGTCCATCACCAATACCCAGAGCTTGCTCAAACTCATCATGTCCATTGAGTTGGTGATGCCATCCAACTATCTCATCCTCTGTCATCCCCTTCTCCTCCTGCCTTCAGTCTTTCCCAGCGTCAGGGTCTTTTCCGATGAGTTAGTTCTTCACACCAGGTGGCCAAAGTATTGGAGTTTCAACTTCAGCATCAGTCCTTCCAATGAATATTCAAGGTTGATTTCCTTTAGGATTTGCTGGTTTGATCGCCTTGCAGTCCAAGGGACTCCAACGCCACAGTTCAAAAGCATCAATTCTTTGGTGCTCAGCTTTGTTTATGGTCCAACTCTCACCTCCATACATGACTACTGGAAAAACCATAGCTTTGACTAGATGGACTTCTACTTTGTCAGCAAAGTGATGCCTTTGCTTTTTAATATGCTGTTGAGGTTGGTCATAGCTTTTCTTCCAAGGAGCAAGTGTGCATATCTGAGGTTCTTGAGTATGTCAAGGCTGTATATTGTCACCCTGCTTATTTAACTTACATGCAGAGTACATCATGTGAAATGCTGGGCTGGATGAAACAGAAGCTGGAATCAAGATTGCCGGGAGAAATATCAATAACTTCAGATACACAGATGACACCACCCTTATGGCAGAAAGCGAAGAAGAACTGAAGCACCTCTTGATGAAAGTGAAAGAGGAGAGTGAAAAAGTTGACTTAAAACTAAATATTCAAGAAAAAAAGACCATGGCATCTGGTCCCATCACTTCATGGCAAATAGATGGGGAAACAATGGAAACAGTGGCAGACTTTATTTTCTTGGATTCCAAAACCACTGCAGATGGTGACTGCAGTCATGAAATTAAAAGACGCTTGCTCCTTGGAAGAAAAGCTATAACCAACCTAGACAGAGGATGACAGAGGACAAGATGGTTGGATGGCATCACGGACTCAATGGACATGAATTTGAGCAAGCTCTGGGAGATGGCGAAGGACAGGGAAGCCTGGCGTGCTGCAGTCCCTGGAGTTGCCAAGTCGGACACGACTGATTGACTAAACAACAACAGCATGGTGTCCGCTGAGAAAAAGCCTGAGCTCTGATGTAGTCAAATTTATCGTTGTTTTTTCAAATCATATTGATTATGCTTTTGGATCTTTGTGTAAGAAGTCCTTCCCTGTCCAGATGTTAGAAAGAGTCTTCTGCGTTTTCTTCTAACTTCATATGTTTACCTTTGTTCTCTGTAGAGTCCCTCTGTGTATGTGGGGTTAAGTAAGGACCGTTTTTATTTTCTGCTGATGACGGGGACCCCGGGTATGCGGCAAGGGTCTCCTCTACCACTCCCCTGCTCCCTGCCCTCCTCTGTGACCATGATTTTGCCTTTGTCCTCCCATCAGATATCCTCCAGTTTTACACCGATTTGGCCATTTGGCGATGTAGTCCATCCCTTTTTAAAAACTATGTATTTATTTTATGTCATCGGTCACTCTGTGCAGCTTGCGGGATCTTGGCTCCCTGTCCTGGGACTGGACTCGTGCCTGGCAGTGGAAGCACTGCGTCTCAGCCACCATCCTGCCAGGGAGGCCCCTGCCCCCTCACTCTCCCCTCAGCAAACCTCAGTGTGTTTCCTCAGCTCCCAGAGGTCTCAGCGGCGTTTGGTGGGGTGACTCTGGATTTGTAACTTACATGGGTGATACTGTCATAATTCTGTCAAACCATCCAAGGCAGGTGACACCCATCACCCAGATGCCCTCAGTGGGGTGAGCCGCCAGGACAGGTGTGGGGGGCGTCGCTCTCTCTGGGTGAGGACCTGCGTCCTCCGGGTGCTCTGGGCTGCAGCTGACCAGCCCGGGGGTCCTGGGGTTGGTTAATTACGGGACCAGTGGAGCCAGGCTCTGGGTCTTTCCTCCACGAATCTCTCAGCTTTGCCCTCACGGTGAAAGGATGGTGACCAACCTCTCCGTGGTCCTTCGACTGCATCCAGGGGCAGGAAGCACACGTGCCTTCTGGGGACCCTGTCAAGTAGCTCCCAGATGTCCCCACCTCCCCCTCCGGGACATCCTTCTGTCCTTCCTCTGGCCTGAGTCCATCACCTCCTGGCTGCCCATCTGGGCCCGCGGAGGCCCCAAGGAAGGGGGGAGGCCGCCCAGCCTGGCCGTCCTGTCCCGCCCTCCTCTTCTCCCCACAAGCCCGGCTCACTGTGAGGTGTGTGCGGCGGTGGGCTGCGGCCGGCTCTGCACATTTTCCCGGCTGGAGGTAGGGAGGAACTGGGGGGCTAGTCCCAGGCCTATGGACCCAAGTGTTCTTGTCACAATCCGCCCAGGGGACGGGCGTGGGGACAGGCGGGAATTCCTCCTGAGCGGCCTCTGCGGGTGGGGGAATGCTGGTTCAGACCACAGTGGTCCATGCAGGGGCTCTGCAAAGACCCAGGGCCCTCCAGGAGCTTGAAGAGTTTGCCAAAGGTTTCAGGACAGTGAAGGCGCCCCAGAGCTCCTTTGTGGTCACCTCGGGTTCTCACACTGCCCCCTCCGGTGGCCAAGCTCTCATCCCTGCTCTTGTCGGGAGCAGACAGGGTGCCCCCACCCCCCGGGACCCGAGCACTGCAGCTCTCCAAGCCTGGAGCCGGCCAGCCTGCAGAAGGCCTGGGAGTAGGGGCTGCCTCTGGGACCCTCGGTCACCGGGGGAGGCGTTGCCCACAAAGGCTGGGCTTTGGCGCCCTCTGGTGGGCACTGGTACCCTCTGCAGGGACCTGTACCATCCGTGGACCGCTCTCAAGGACTGGGGGGCAGGCAGTCCTGGGTTTGTCCCCACACCCACACTGAAGAGCAGGCTGGCCCCGAACAAGCTGCACTCCACTCTGAGCCTCGGTCTTCTCATCTGTAAAATCGGTAGCAGTCGGGTCTATGTCAAAATGTTGTCAGAGATGAGGCAGTGCAGACAAGATGGTGCAAGCACCCACAAGATGCCCCACAGCGCCCAGTCCCTCCTCCCCTCCCAGGGGACAGAGGCGCTGGGCCCCTCAAACATAGGGTCATGGCATCTTGCCCAGCCCCCTACCCTCTGCCAGCAGCTGCTGGGCCAACAGGCCACACGGGGTTACCCCCTGATGGAAGCCCTTCAGCTACCGCTGCCCACAGGCCTGAGTGTGCTGGCCTGGCACAAGGGCTCCTGGGTCGCCTGCCTGCCCCCCACCATTTCCAGCCGCCCCTGCACCTGCCTCAGCCGTGCACCCGCCCGGCTCCCACCCGTCTGTCTCTCCTCGCCCACCTTCCCCATGTGCGCTCACAAACTCCTACCCTCCTCCTAACCCTGGCTAGGGGGTGCATCCCGCCTCCCCCCCAACCCACCGCAGCCCAGCCCACCCACCGCCCTGCGGCAAACACAGCGCCTCCTGCGGGCTCAGCCCTCCTCCCTGGGGCGCAGGTCCTGCGCTGTCTCCCTCCCGTACCCTGTCCATTTGTGTGTCTTCCCCTGTCAGGCTTCCCGATCAAGATCCTCCAGGTCTTGGTTTTCGCCGGGGCCGAGGGGACCTGGACACAGGTGCTGCACCCTCGGCCCACCCGGGGCAGCCTCAGCAGCGGGGCAGGGCGGCCCAGGGTCACTTGCAGGCGGTCCCCTCAGCTGCCCCCACGCTGCCCCCACCAAGAGCCAGCCTGTTTCTGGGTGGCCAGTGTCCATCCCGTTGAAGCCATGGGCTTGGGGTGGGGGGGGTCTCGTAAGGGACTTGAATCTAGGATTTTTTTTTTAAAAAAACTCTTACAGCTCAGTAACAAAAGGCCGAACAACCTAACTTATAAGCAGTAGTTTTTGAACAGATATTTCTCAGAGAAGATATACATACGGCCCATAAGCACACAAAAAGATGCTCAACATTGTTATTCATCAGTTCAGTTCAGTTCAGTCACTCACCTGTGTCTGACTCTTTGACACCCCATGAACCGCAGCACGCCAGGCCTCCCTGTCCATCACCAACTCCCGGAGTCCACCCAAACCCATGTCCATCGAGTCTATAATGCCATCCAACCATCTCATCCTCTGCCGTCCCCTTCTCTTCCTGCCCTCAATCTTTCCCAGCATCAGGGTCTTTTCCAAGTTATTCATCAGAGAGAATGCAAATCAAAACCACAGTGAGGGGCTTCCCTGGTGACTCAGTGGTAAAGAATCCACCTGCCAACGCAGGGGACACAGATTCCAACCCTGATCTGGGAAGACCCCACGTGCCGCGGAGCGACCAAGCCCAAGGGCCACGGCTCCTGAGCCACAGCCGCTGAGCTCACACACTGCAGCTGCTGAGTGAGCCCAGGTGCCCGGAGCCTGTGCTCCTCAACAAGAGAGGAGACCCTGCTCTCCGCAACTGCAGCCGAGGCTGCTCAGCAACAAAGACCCAGGGCAGACGAAATTAAATAAATAAGTGAGTAAGTAAAACCACTGTGGGAGACCACGTCACACCCGCCAGGGTGGGTATCATCAGAAAGTCGGACATAAGGAATGTTGATGAGGATATGGAGGCACTGGGCCCCTCATGCATCGCTGGTGGGAACGCAGAATGGTGCAGCTACTTCGGAGAAATACTGTAAAGTGTCTCAAAACATTAAACGCGGAGTCACCATTTGACCCAGAAATTCCACTCCTAGGTGGAACACAGGAGGACTAAAAACACATGTCCACACAAAAACTTGTACACACGTGCTCACAGCAGCATTATTCACAGCAGCCCCAAACTGGAAACAACTCAAATGCCCATCAACAAATGTATGACGGAACCAAATATAAAACAGAGTGTCACTCGACTATAAAAATGAATGGGGAGCTAACTTCCTGGGCGGGCCAATGGCTATGAATGACTCCACGCTCCCAGGGCAGGGGGCCTGGGCTCGATGCCTCGTCAGGGAACGAGGTCCGACATTTTGCAACTAAGTGCCACAACTGAAAAGACGCTGAGTGCCACAACAAAGGCCCAGCACAGCCAAACAAAGAAGGAGAAAATTTAAAAAATGAGCGGAACATGGATGCAAGCCACAATACTGATGAACCTTGAAGCACAATGCTAAGTGAAAGAAGCCAATCACAAAAGGCAACATACTATGTGATTCACTTTATGTGACGTGTCCGGAACAGACACGTTTATGCAGCCAGAAAGCAGAGCAGTGACCGCCCAGGGCTGGGGGCACGCTGGGAAGAGGGGTTTGGGGTCATGCCAACAAGGTTATAGGGTCTGTTTCTAGGGTAGGTGAAAATGTCCTAACATTGACTGTGGTGATGGCTGCACAACTGTGAATATGCTAAAAACCACTGAATGGTATGTGAAACTTGTGTGGGTGAACCACATGGCATGTGAATTGCATCTCAGTAAAGCTGCTGTCCACCAGGAGAGGACACGCAGCCAGGCTGCTGAGATGCTCCATGCCCTGCCTCTCCCTGCCCCGCCCTCGCCCTCTGGTTCTTCTGGGTGGACCGTGCAGGAGGCCAGCCTTTCATCGCCAGGTGTCTGACTCAGGATTCCTTCTGGTGGAGGAGTCCAGGCTTGAGAAGGATGGCTTCCTTCTGGATTTCAGACTGCCGCCTGTGAAGTGGCCAGGGGCACACACATCTTCCACCTTAACCGGGTCCCGGAGCCACACGACGTCCACAGCCCCAGGGGGAGAGGCTCCCGGAAATGAGCGCTCGCTTCCACCTCCACTTGGGGCAGCCAGCGGGCCACCAGGCGCCAAGGGGATGGAGACAAACATCTGTCTGGTCCTCCAGATATGAGGCTGGTCCTCCGCCATGAAGACATTTGCCAGGGACCAGACAGGACAGCTCTCGGCCAAGACAATGGTGATGGGCATCTCAGGAAAGGAAGCGAATAAAATAGACTGGGGTGGGGTGGGGGGTGGGGTGTCTAGGAGCCAGACCTAGAGGGAGGAGAATCCCAGCAGGTGGGAAGGGCATTCCAGTGAATTTCTATTATTTTTTCCAAACATCTTATAAAATGAATTAATATTTCTCAGTTTTAATTTCAAATAATGGAACTATCAATCGATATAACCATATAAGCTACAGTTTTTCAGTTCAATAATTGTTCAGACTAAAGGAGTCTTGCAACCAAAATATTCAAGAACCGCTGACTCGGGGCCCAGGGAGCTGCCTGCAGGCGGGCAGTGCAGTGTGTGCTTTGAGTCACTGGGCCCTCACTCCAGTCCAGCCCCTCAGCCTGGTCCCCTCCAAGACCCCCAAGCCCCTGCCCCAGCCACTCCGCCCAGGGCTGGATCCTGACCTACCGGCGTCTCTGGAGAAGGCCCTGGAGCCCTCACACCCTCGGTCACATTGTGAAAGGCATGAGGAAGCCCCAGGAGCAAGGGCAGCAGCTCCTGAGCTCAGATTCCTCGGGCTGGCCCTGTGTGCTGAGCAACAGGAAGAGGGCTCTGTGCACCCGCGGGCGCACAAAGGAAGACGAGAGTGGGGTCTAGAGCAACGTCTTCCAGGGCAGCTGGGACAGCAGGCGGTTCCCCCAGTCCCCAACCCCCCCGCCAACCACCAACCACGACCCCCAGGACGCTTAGACAGCCTACCCGGGAGTCCTGGTCACCGGGAAGGGATCTGGACTGGGCCACTCCGAGGGTCCAGCTGGGTGGATCTCAGTGTCAGGAGGCAGAGAGACCAGTGAGGGGCCTGCACCGGCCTGTGGGGGACCCTGGGCAAATCCTTGCCCTTCTCTGGCCTTGGATTCCCTCCTGAGGATAGGAGGCACTGAGATGTGTGTTTCCGGCCCAGGGCTCCCAGTCTCTGCCGGCAACTCACCCTTCATACTCACCCTTCACACCCTTCACACCCTTCACACCCTTCATACTCACCCTTCACACCCTTCATACTCACCCTTCACACCCTTCACACCCTTCATACTCACCCTTCACACCCTTCATACTCACCCTTCACACCCTTCACACCCTTCATACTCACCCTTCATACCCTTCATACTCACCCTTCACACCCTTCACACCCTTCATACTCACCCTTCACACCCTTCATACTCACCCTTCACACCCTTCACACCCTTCATACTCACCCTTCACACCCTTTCACACCCTTCATACTCACTCTTCACACCTTCACACCCTCATACTCACCCTTCCACACCCTCACACCCTTAATACTCACCCCTTCACACCCTTCACACCCTTCATACTTCACCTTTCACACCCTTCACACCCTCATACTCCTCTTCACACCCTTTCATACTCACCCTTCACACCTTCACACCCTTTCATTACTCACCCTTCTAACACCCTTACATACTCGCCCTCACACCCTTCACACCCTTCATTACTCACCCTTCACACCCTTCACAACCCTTCATACTCACCCTTCACACCCTTCACACCCTTCATACTCACCCTTCACACCCTTCACACCCTTCATACTCACTCTTCACACCCTTCACACCCTTCATACTCATTCTTCACACCCTTCATACTCACCCTTCACACCCTTCACACCCTTCACACTCACCTTTCACACCCTTCACACCCTTCATACTCACCCTTCACACCCTTCACACCCTTCATACTCACCCTTCACACCCTTCATACTCGCCCTTCACACCCTTCACACCTTCATACTCACCCTTCACACCCTCACACGTCTTCATACTCACCCTTCACACCCTTCACACCCTTCATACTCACCCTTTCACACCCTTTCTACACCCTCATCTCACTTTCACACCCTCACACCCCTTCATACTCACTCTTCACACCTTCCATACTCACCTTCACACCTTCACACCCTTCATACTCACCCTCACACCCTCATACCTCACTCTTCACACCCTTCACCCTTCATATCACTCTTCACCACCCTTCATACTCACCCTTTCACACCCTTCACACCCTTCATGTACTCACCTTCACACCCTTCATACTCGCCCTTCACACCCTTCACACCCCCAACTCGCCTCACACCTCACACCCTTTCATACTCAACCCTTCACTCCCTCACACCCTTCATACTCACCCTTCACACCCTTCACACCCTTCATACTCACTCTTCACACCCTTCACACCCTTCATACTCACTCTTCACACCCTTCATACTCACCCTTCACACCCTTCACACCCTTCACACTCACCTTTCACACGCCCATGCCCTTAGCTCAGTCCCGCCCCCACCCAGGCCCGGGCTGAGCCCCCTGCAGTCTCCCCCGTCTACCTGCCCCCCTTCTGCCTCTCACCTCACGTAGTCTGGGAACCTGTCCCTGAAGGAGTCCAGCCATTCATCCAGACATGGGTTGCCCTGCTTCCCGCTGAGCTGGAAGACCTCCATGAAGGCCTCCTGGCCAGGGGCTCCATCACCGAGGCCCTGCGGAGAGGAGCTCCCAGCCTCACCCAGCACGGGCCTCACCCCGGGGTCACTGCACAGACCCCCAGGCCGGCCCTGCCGGGGAGAGCAGGGTGTGCCTGCCCGTGTCACCCCCTGAGTCCCCCAGGGTGCCCCCCCAGGCCCTGCCTCCCCTCTGCCCAGGGCTCCAGGGCCGCCCTGAGAAACCAGCCTGGCACAGATGGGCCAGGAGGGGACAGCGGGTCCAGGCCGGTCAGGGGAGAAGAGAGACACACCAGAAAGGGGAAGGCGGCCCCTCGGAACCCCCGAGGGTCCCGGGCTCACCTCCTGCCTCCCGAAAGCCTCGTGCAGCTCCCGGAAGTCCGTTTCCACCTGACCCCGGTGGTCTTCCCACTTCCGGGGCTTCAGCCTCTTGAGATGGGTGACCAAGGCCTGGAGGTACTCAGTGAAGACTGCTTTGTACAGGCTTTGCACAAGGCTCTGCCCCCCCAAAAGAAAGAGGATGCGAAGGGTGGAGCGAAGCTGTCCCAGGACAAGGTCTCCTGGCCTCAGGGGCTCAGCCTTGGGGGTGGGGGCAGCAGAATGGTCCACAATGCCCCTCTAGCTGGGTCTGTGGGGCCTGGCCCCCAACTCGGCAGGCCTAACCCCTGACCACTGGGCTTCCACGACAAAGCTGCTCCTTCCTGGGGTGACTGCCAGCTGGCCCCGCACCTCCCCTGGGAGACCAAGAGCCAAACTGATGACCAGGGCCATGCAGCCCTGCCTGTCTCTGGCCCTGGGCAGCCCTGTTGGCAGGACAGCGCCCACAGCCCTGGGACCGGGGGAGATGCCAGCAGCCACGCAGAGCTGAGCCCCCGGGAGCCCCCTTCTGCTCCTTCCTACCTTGTACGTGGGAGGAGGAAGCAGGCCGGGGTAGTGCTCCAGGCCCCGCCTGAGGGATCGCAGAGCTTGGGCCAGCTCCTCGTCTTCCCTCCCAAAGTGATGCCCCAGTAGGCTCTGAGCACAGGAGCGTCACGGTCACTGAGGCCTGAGCCCAGCCTGTCTCCCGTCCTTGCCCTTTCTCTCCTCCAGCCCTACAGGCCCCACCTCCCCAGCCCTGCTCCCCACTAGGCCCACAGCCCTGGATCAGAAGGGCCTGCATCCCAGGAGCCAGAGGCTTGCCCACTGTCTGCCCCCAAGCTCGGTCCACCTTCTCCTGCCGACTCCTGGAAGCCTCCCTGATTCCATCTGCAACCCTTGATGCCGGCTCCTCCCCGGAGCCCCCCTGAGTCTTCCTGGAGTCCCTCACTCTCCTCTGGGTCCCCAGCAAACCACAGCATGGCACGAAGTCTGAGGGAGGCTTCCCTGCCTAGTCTCAGCTCCAGAGACCTGGGACGGGGTCACAGCTAGACTTCCCTGCCTGGGAGGCATGTGGGGCAGAGTGGGATCGGGGCAGGGGGCAGGGCGTCAAGCCTCCACTGGCCTGGCAGGACAGGTGGCTCCACAGGTAGACAGAGCCAGGAGCGGGTCTGCCCGTGGACAGACTGCAAACGTGGACCCTGCCCAGGCAGCTGCCCTCTGTGAGGGTGGAGCCGGGCCTCCTGAGTGGAGGCAAGGCCAGCCCCAGCCCCCTCAGCTGCACAGGGCCCGTCTCTGGCCAGACGAGAAGCTGAGCTGTCCTCCCATTGCAGACCAAGGCCCAGGCTCGGGCATGGGGGAGGCTGGATGCAGGCAACTCGAAGCTAGCTGTGCCTGGGCTTTGCTGTATCCCTCTCATTGCCCTGGGCTGGAGGGAGCCGGGGAGACAGAGGCACCCTCTGGCCACACCATTGGGAGCAGCAGAGGGCCCGCACAAGGGCTGGAGTTGGGGGTACATCACCCGGTACTGGCTTCTGACCACGGACACAAGGTCGTCCTGGCTCTGGTCCTCGATGGCGCTGATGGTACGCAGCACCACGTCCGCCAGGGGAGTGCGGGCCTGGCCCAGATCCTGCCACGTTTTCCTGTTGGAGGAAACCCACAGGGCCGTGGGGCCTGGCCGGGAGCCCTGCAGGCCCATCCGCAGCCCTGAGCCGTGCACACCCCTCTTGCTGCTGACCCTCTGTGTACCCTCGGGCAGACAGACTCGTTTCTGCGCCTGGCTGTCTATTTCATCCCCACTCTTTTTTATTTATGGAATAAGTGTTATATTCCCGTAGCATGAAATGAAAAAAGGTACAAGAGGAAAACCCCTTCCAGCGGTAGCCAGTGTTCCTGGCATCCGGCGTTTCCTGTGTGAAATCCTGCCACCGGGTATCCAGCTTGGGGGGGTCATCCCCCACTTCTCTCACAGGCACCCAGTCTGCCATCCATGCAGAGTGGCCCGCCGGGTCCGAGGCTGCCCGCCCTGCCCACACCTGGGCCACACCAGGACCCACCTGAGGACGCAGCAGTTCTGCAGCACGTGCAGCTGGGCGGAGGGTCCGGCACCGGCCTGCTGCTGGAGGAAGTGGGGGGCACCCTCACCCCGGTATCTGCGTGTGAAGGCGGAGATGCAGGCGCCGCCCCGTGAGTCGGCCGCATCCAGCAGTGCGAGCCGGCCCCCTTCTCAGCCTGACTGCTGCTTCTTCCATGAAACAGCAGGTGTGGGGGGTCGTGGTCAACGTGTGGACAACTGGGGCCGGCTCTGCGCCAGGCGCTGGAGCGGACGCTTCCCAAGGCTCTTTTCCTGTAATGCTGTCCCCGGCCCTTTGTGGTAAACGCTTCTAGAACGGAACAGGACTGGGCTTCTCCTGTGGTCTGGAGTCACAGCTACGCTGCACTCTCCCGACAGGTGAAGGAAGGAGTAGGAAACAAGTCCTCCTGGGAGTGATGGGGGGGTCCACGGGGAGGGAAGGGGGCACCCCACACCCTGCCTGGGCCGTTGCAATGCCCCCCGCAGCAGAGTGGGGAGAGAGGAGCCAGGAGAGGCACGTACACCCCCGCTCCCCAAAGGCAGGAAAGAAGGAGTGCCTTTAAATTCCTAGAATATAAATTACGATCAACTAGTCACCCCGTGGTGTTTGGTTAAACATTTAAAACCTGGCTGATTTCATCTAAAGATTCACATCTCTGGCTTCTCATGAGGAACCTGCCTGGTGCCAGGCCCTTCAGAGAGCCTCGTGCTTGGTGAACACAGCCACACTGGAAATCCCGGTAAAGGGGCCCCGTGACGCCCCGGTACACAGCGCTGCACCCCAGACTTGCTTCTCACTAAGTCCGGGCAACCCTGGCCACAGCCACCCTCACCCCAGCCCCCTGGGAGAGAGGGAGCCCCCCCCCCCAAATCCGGGGCCAGGGCAGAGCTGGGCGTGGACCAAGGAGACTGACAGCAAATCCTGCTGCGATAACCAGAGCAGGGAGTGAGGCTCTCAGCTCAGCCGCAAGGTTTAAAGGAGCGCCCTGAGATCCAGTAACCGAGAGAAATAGTACTTTATCACAGTTTTTAAAGCTCGATGGCAATTCCCTGGTGGTTGGGACTCTGTGCTTCTACTGCTCTGAGGCAGCAGTTCGATCCCTGGCTGGGGAACAACATCCCACAAGCCGTTATTTGGCCAAAAAAGAAGATGAAACAAACAAAAAACCCCTTAACATCAGCGTAACAAAATCCAGGATGCACAAATTTTAAAGAAGGATGGGAACCGAACCCGGGTTCCCCCTAAGCTCGCGCTGCCGTGCAATAGAGAGCCACGAGCCCCACGCCCCACACGCTGTTCAAATGTCAGTTAGGTGAAATTAAATAAAATTTAAACCTCATGCCCCCTTAGAACTAGCTGGACAGCTGCCGGACCGGGGCCTCTAGGCTGGACGTTTCTGCAGTCACACAGGGCTGCCTCCAAAGCCAAGGCGAGATGCGGAGCGGGCAGGACGGGGGTCACCCGGAGCCAACCAGCCCTCCCCCTGCATTTTGTGAACTGGCCCCGGCCTGGCAGCTGGTGGCGAGGTGAACGCTCTGACATGGGTTAGCTGAACCCAGGCCAGGCCTCCCCACCTGGGCAGGGCTGCCTTTTCACTTACCTTTTCAGAAACTCTAAAAACGTGTTCAGAACCATGGCTTGAACCCGGCTGGTGATGGGAGGCCCGATGTCTTGCACCGAATCTATGGTTCCTTTTAACAGCTGTCAGTCAAAGCAAGTGGACTCTCAGGGGACGGGGCAGACCACTGGGAGGATGCGGCCCCCCAACTCCGCGCCTGTCCCAGCTGTCCCCACACCTTGCCCCCTTCCAAGCCTGCCTGCTGCAGATGACCAGGGGCAGACCCCTCCCACCAGGCTCCCCCTGTCTCCTCAGGCCTCCACACTCGCACCCAGCCTGGGTCCTGCCCTCAGCCTCACACACCTGGAGTTTCTCCCATTTGACACACACCCTGAGGCTGCACCAGCCTCCTCAACAGGGGCTGCCAACTCTCCCCCCGCCCATGCCCCAGCTCAACTCCCTCCCGATGCTCTCAACAGGGCGTCTCTGATAAAGGCATTGAGGATTCTTAGTGTCTCATCGTCTTCTCTCTCTCCAGCCCCAGCAGCCACAAAAATCAACAGAAACACCAACTCACCCCTACGAAGAAAGCCAAACACATGCACACACACACATACAAACATGCACTTACACATATGCACAGGCGCACATACAGAGACATACACACATATGCTTGCAGACATGGGTATGCTCACACATGCATGTACACATGTGTGTATATGCACACATATACACATACATGTGCTTATACATACATACACACCCATATACAGGCGCACATGCATATGCATGCACGTGTGTGCGTGCACATATGTGCATATACACACATGTGCACACTTTCATGTACATGCATGCACATGTTCACACTCATGCTCATGGACCAAACATTTTACACCAGGTGGACTGCACAATGTCTCCTGGAGCCTCAGGGCCCTCCCCACTGAAGCCCCACCCTCCCGAGACACCCATTTCTTCCAGGTCCTAAGTGAGACCCAGGAGTGGGTCCTCATGAGATGAGAGGTTCCTGCAGAGGCTCCTGCACCCCAGCACTGGGACCCCACCACCCAAGAGACAGGCCTGGGCTGAGTGCTGTCTGCTCCGCTCCTCGCCTGGCCTTGGGCACCGTGTACCCCCCAGCACCACCCCTGCTCCAGCGCCCCTCCCCCGCTCAGCCCCTCCTGTCTCTGCCACACCCACGCCCCTCCCAGCACCCCTGTCCTTCCAGGCCCCTCCTCCTCCAGGCCGGCCACTCAGGAAGGTGCCAGCGGCCCTCGTGGTGAGCATACCTGGAAGATTTTGAGGAATGCCTGGCAGGAAGAGGTGGCCGACTCTTTCTGATCACAGGTCAGGACATCTTCTAGTTGTTTTTCCAACTCTTTCTGCTCGGAACACAATAAAAGCAACTTCCATCCCCGTGTTCTCTCTGGGGCACAGCCAGGTCCAGCCACCCTACAGCTGAGGCTGGGGTACCCCGACTGGGGACAGGAGTGAGGGGCAAGTCTTTGACCAGCCCAGAGATCCCCACCAACCAGAGCCTGAAATGCCCCCACCTGGGGACCCGGTTTCCTGAGAAAAGCCCTTCTTTCACGGCCCACATCCATCAACCCATCACGGGAGGTCTGACACCTTCCGGATCCCACCCCTAGCCCTGAGAAGACAACCGCTTCTGTCATCACCACTCAGTCGGGGGCGGGGGGATGAACAGCTACCCTCGTCGGGGTCCAGGGTCCCTGCAGTGACCAGATCAGACAGGGGTGCCCAGATACCAACGGACTGGGGGTCAAGAGGACACGGGACACCAGGACTGACAAGGCCTGGGCCACAGCTGGGAGGTTACCACAGCCTGTAGAGGCCTGGCTGGGCTGGGGATCCCCAGGCCAATGGCGCCCCTCTGAAAAGCTCGGGGTGACCCCTCAGGCAGGTCCAAGGCGAGGACAAACGCTCAGGAGGAAGCCCCCTCCCACACCGCCGGCCAGAGCCGGCTTACGGGGGCCCTGGCAGAGGACACTTTGCCCCACGCCTGCCCAGCACTCAGTACTTCTCCACTCTTAGCCCTGCGCCCCTCACGCCCCCACACCCCCACGTCCCTAAAACAGCAGGAACTTTATAGGGCTGGTGGTGTAGGGCAGGGAGACGTGCCCCAGCCCTTGGTACCCTTCCCAGGGGAGGGCGGCTGGAGCGGGGGGCGGCGTGGGGACCCAGCAGCGGGATCCCTTCATCCTGCCTGGGGGTCTGAACTGACACCCAGCAGCTCTGCTCAGCTCAGCTCAGTGGACGAGTGTGGAAGGCAGAGGACGACAAGGCCCGGATTCTCAGGCAGAGACTCCAAGAACAGGAGGCTCTGACCCGGGTGCTTAAAGGGGACGGAGCCTTGAGTTAGGCCAGCACGTCTGTGTGCGCCGAGGAGGAGGCCGGACATTTCTATCAGTTACCGGAAAACTGCAGTCTCAATATATACAAGTCCTGTGTCTCGTTTGTGACAGCGAATCACGTTTTTTAAAAAATGGTTGCGGTAGAAAGTTGTGATGGCGCTGTAAGTGCTCATCGTGTTTGAAAGAGAGGAGAATGAATTGGAGGAGGAAATGGCAACCTACTCCAGTATCCTTGTCCAGAAAACTCCATGGACAGAGAAGCCCACTGGGCTACAGTCTTACCGTGTCTGCCATGGATTAACTGCCTGCGCCCTCTGGGGACAACCAACTCCCCATCCAAGCCTCCCAGGCTCCGGGGCCTGGGGAGCCAAACTGCACTGCTGGTCAAAGCCGCAACGGGACCCAGGGTGGAGTCCCCACAGGCCGTTTTGTAACATGTCCTGTGACACAGACCCACGGGGCAGTGGTCAAGGGCCTGGATCCGTCCTAGGGGTGGACTTGGGCTCCAGCTCAACCCCCAGATGCAGGACAAGGAGGCCCGGTGTGGACGTTCCCAGAAGCCAGTTACCTGGATCAGCTCCACCAGCCGGCTCTGCACCTGGGACATCCAGGTGACAAACATCAGTGGGTCCGAGAGTTTCCTGGTGGCAGCAGGCTCCGGCGTCTTCCTGCAGGATTGGAAGCAGCTGTGAGGGGCACAGGCCCAGCTGCGGAGCGGGGAGGGCTGGCTCAGAGCTGAGGGCAGTGCACTCCGGGCCGGACCCACCCCTGCTCAGGGAGAGGACGGCTGGGGGCCACGCATGGGAACTAAAGTCTCCGCGGTCATCTCTGAGCGTGAGCTCGTGACGTGAGCTCCCACACACTCACCGACAGGCTCGCACACCCGTCCGTACCCATGCCGCACCAGGAGCACACTGACACACACACCCGCAGACACGCACGTGTGTGCTCATGCTGTCCCCTGAGTTCGCTCCCGCCCCAGGAGGCCCTTCTGACCGCCCCAGCCCGAGGATCGTCATGCCACGGCGGTGTCCTGGCCCAAGACCCCAAGGCCCCGAGGCGGACTCACGCCAGCTGCCCAAACAAGGTCTTCCTGGCCCAGGTGTAGAGCTCCCGGCAGCTGTCCGGGTCTCCGCTGCAGGTCAGGAGCACAGAGAGACGGTCCAGGAGCACCTCCTGGAAGCACTCTCTGTCGGTCGCCGAGAGGCGGGCTCCCAGCCAGCCTGCCCTCCGGGGGTCCAGGCCACGATCCACGGCCTCGGCCAGCTCCGCCAGGTACCCGCCCAGCTGGTCCCCCGGGCTCAGGGGCACTCGGTCTCCGGGGCTCGGGGGCACCCGGTTCTCGGCGTCATTCCTCAGCTGTGTTCTCAGCTGGCAGTCCCAGGAGGCCAGGTCACCACCCAGCTCCCGTGAGGAGCCCCGGGCCCACTCCACTGCGGCCGCCACCGACCCGAGCTGCCTCTGCAGCTCCCGGCTGCCCCCGCCGCCCTCCAGCGCCTCCCGGATGACCTGCCACATGCCCTGGGCCACGATCTGGTACTGGGAGCCACGGTCCTGCCCATCCTCTGCCAAGGATGAGATGCTCCAGCAGGCTTCCAGGAAGCGGCCCTCCAAGACCAGCTGTGAGAATCCTGGAAGAAAGGAACCCGAGGCCGGTGGCTCAGTGGGGGCTGCAGGAGAGGACGGTGGGTGAGGGGGCGGGGGGCTGCCGTGGGGCTCCTCAGGGCGACCTCGTTTGCCTGGGGGTGCCTGTGCTGAACTCGCCTATCCATCAGAGGTACTGGCAAGAAGACGAGGCGGCCTGCTTGAAGAGCCTTTGGGGCCCAGGTCTAGGGACCAGACAGGAGCAGAAGGGCACAGGGTTTTTCCCAGTGAACTTTTCATGTGGTCCCCTTCAGAGCCCGCCATGACATCTGTGAGCCTCTACGCTCCAGGGCGGATCAAGACCTGAGTCCCCATCAGATGACTGAATGGTTATCAGCACCCTGCCAGGACACAGAGGCGGCCAGGAGGAAGTCCCCCAGAGCTGGTAGCAAATACTCCAGCACAGGGCTTCTCCGCATGAAGGCCCATCAGGACCCCCTGGGGCCATCCGCACCCAGGTTGGGAGTCTGCTTTCCTGCCAGGTTTCAAGGTGGGGCAGGA
Organism: Cervus canadensis; assembly: GCF_019320065.1. Taxonomy (NCBI): domain Eukaryota; kingdom Metazoa; phylum Chordata; class Mammalia; order Artiodactyla; family Cervidae; genus Cervus; species Cervus canadensis. The sequence goes on from NC_057402.1 coordinate 5,862,466, forward strand.
GGTGCTGGGCCCGGAATCGCACTTGAGACCTGCCTCTCAACAGTATCCAAGGGCAACCAAACCCCGCTTCCTTCCACACACGGGACAGGTAGAGAGACGCGGGACAGGTAGAGAGAGAGATGATTGATGGATACAGAGAGAAGAAACAGATGACAGATACAGATAAAAGATAGTAAACGACAGGGAGGTGATAGATGATGGATCGACAATGGATGGATGACAGACAAATGACAGAGGATAGAGACAGACAGACAGAGATCCAGCTGTCATAGAACCATCCCCGGAGGGGCGGGGTGGGGTGCAGCTTGTGCCTTCCATTCCCCTCCCCGGGTGCCTGGGACTCCCCAGGTTCAGCCCCTTCTCCAGACAAGGAAGCAGCCCAGGCCTGAGCAGCAGCTGGAGGCAAAGCCTCCGAGATGAGGTGCTTGGTCTTCTCCCCAAAAGTTCAGAGAAAAAGAGTGACCTTGGCCACATCAGGCCAGTCTAGCGACGGACAGGTGGATGGACAGGAGAGTCCCTCTGCTGGGGCTGGTGCCCACTCGCGCCCTTGGACACAGGGTGGCCTCCCCGTGGTCCCCTCATCTCCATTCTCACCTCTGCCCTGCCTGCCCCTCCCCATCTAAGCACCCCATTCTCGGGAGCCCCAGTACCACCTGTGACCTGGCCACCCTGGGCTGTTCAGAGACCACTTCACCCAAGCAGGCACCCAGACCCGTAGTTACGTGGCCCAGGGGGTGGCTCTCTCCAGGACTAAGGGGTGTGTGATGGGGGCACAGGATGGGAGGCCCTTAGACCCCAGGGAGTGGGTCAGGATTGCCCACCAGCATGGAGCCAGCTGGGGCAATAATGGACAAGAAGGGTCACCCACTGTCCTGCTGGGCCCATGGGTGCCGCACCCTGGACTGGGGACCCGGAGGGCCAGAGAGGCTACCCCCCAGCGGGCAGCCACCCAGGGCCCAGGAGCATCTGGACGGTCCAGCAGCTGACGGCCTCAAAGGCCTCAGCGTCTCAGTATGTAGGGTGGGGGGCAGCAGCTCATGATGAAGGTGGCAGCCATGCTGCCTCTCAGCTCCCCCTCAGTAAGCACAAAGGTGCCAAGAATCGGCTTGGAGAAAAGAATGAAAGGAAGAGGTTTTGAAAATGCTGGAGGGAAAAAGGATGACACCTTGAAGTTCCAGGACAAAGCACTTAGGGGCTAGGGATGACCTTATTTCCTAAATGCTGTGGGTGTCAGGCAGGGAAGGGATGGTCCAAGGACCCCTCCAGGCAGGGAGAGACCAGAAGGGCAGAAACCCGCTCTGGATTCCAAAGGTCCTCAGCGACACAGCCCAGCCTGCAGCCACAGGAAGAGGTTCTGATCAGACTCCAGCCGAAAGGAGTAGCGGTGGGAGGAGGGCAATTCAAAGGCACCTGAACACCTCAGCATCCATTCTCAGGGACTTTAGCCTGAAAGGGCGTTCACTTTAACTCCTGAATTTCCCAAGTGGGAAGGGAGCTGTATTTCAAGTTGGGTCCTGGGCCTTTCCGTTGTCAAGGGCAAAGGCATGTTCTTCTCTTCCCCAGTCCTGCTTCCTGACTACTGGACGCACCTATGAAAACAGGAGCAGGGCAGCCCCCCTGAGCTACGAGGCAGGAGCCCCCCCTCGTAGCGTCTGGCAGCAGACCTCAAGGTCAAAGTCTGGGTCCCTGAGCTCTATGGGCGCTGAGCTATGACCAACCTAGACAGCATATTACTTTGCTGACAAAGGTCCATCTAGTCAAAGCTATGGTTTTTCCAGTAGTCATGTATGGATGTGAGAGATGGACTATAAAGAAAGCTGAGCGCAGAATTGATGCTTTTGAACTGTGGTGTTGGAGAAGACTCTGGAGAGTCCCTTGGACTGCAAGGAGAGCAAACCAGTCCATCCTAAAGGAAATCAGTCCTGAATGTTCATTGGAAGGACTGATGTTGAAGCTGAAACTCCAATACTTTGGCCACCTGATACGAAAACTTGACTCTTTGGAAAAGACCCTGATGCTGGGAAAGATTGAAGGCAGGAGGAGAAGGGGACAACAGAGGATGGGATGGTTGGATGGCATCACTGACTTGATGGACATGAGTCTGAGCAAGTTCCATGAGCTGGTGATGGACAGGGAAGACTGGTGTGCTGCGGACACGACTGAGCGACTGAACCGCACTGAACTGAGCTCTCTGGAGCACCGGTGTGTGCGCACTAAGTCGCTTCAGTCATGTCCAACTCTTTGCGGCCCTGTGAACGGTAGCCCACCAGACTCCTCTGTTCATGGACTCTCCAGGCAAGAATGCTGGAGTGGATTGCCAGCCCTCCTCCAAGGGATCTTCCTGACCCAGGGATTGAACCAGCATCTGAGTCTCTTGCATTGACAGGCGGATCCTTTATCACTGAACCACCTGGCAAGCCCTAAAAAATGTAAATTTTATCTTGCTTAAACCACTGTTTTGTTGGGGCTCTCAGGGAAAGCAGGTGAATGTACATCATAATAACGAAAACCTTTGAACCAGGACATATTGGATGAGGACAGCCTCCAATTTGACTACATTGGCAGGGGTGAAGAGCCCCTACGTACTCCTAGTAAATAGCTCCGTTTTTTTTTTTTTTTTAATTAATTAACTTTACTGGAGGACAATTGCTTTTCACTGTTGTGTTGGGTTTTGCCGAAAAAAAAAAACATGAATCGGTCATAACTACATATATATCCTCTCCTCTAGAGTCTCCCACCCATCTAGGTCATCACAGAGCATCAGGCCGGGCTCCCTGGCTACACAGCTTCCCACCAGCTGTCTATTTTACGCGCATGGTAGCGTATTTATGCGAATACTACTCTCTCAATCTGTCCCACTCATTCCCCCGCTTGGCTCCTTTATGATAATGAATTAGGTGAGATTCGAAAACAGGAAATCTAGCTCCTGGCGTCTCTGTGATGTTAGCAGCCTCAGGGCCACCCCGGCATCACTGCCCTTCTTTCCAGAGAGGCATTGTGCAGGGAGCAACCACGAGCCACACGTGGCCGCTGGGCACTTGGACTGTCCAGCTGGGCTGTGCTGTCCGTGCGAAACCCACATCAGTTTTCACAGACTGCATAGGGAAAAAGGAATGCAAAATATCTCACAAGGTTTTGTTTGTTTGTCTGAATGGCCATGCTTCGCAGTACATGGGATCTTAGTTCCCCGGCCCCGGATGGAACCCAGGCTCCCTGCATGGGAAAAGGCAGTGTCTTTAACCACTGGACCACCAGGGAAATCTCTAAAACATCTTAATAGTGATAATGCTGATTGAATGCTGAAGCATGCTAACATACTGCTTTAGCCTAGTAAACTATATCAGTAAAATAATTTCACCTATTTCTGTTTTTATTTGCTCCCGTGACTACAAAAGCTTCCTGTGTGTGGTTCACGCTGTGTCTCTACAGGACAACCCCCTCCTGGAGCTCATGCATCCCCCCACCCTGAACCTCAGAGAGGAAACCCCTGTTGATCCCACCCCACCCTGGCCCCCCTCTGGGTGGGAGCACCGATCCCCCTCCCCAAACAGGCCAGCCACCCTTACAAAGTCCTGAGGTCCCTCAGGCTTCCGACGAACACGGCTGTGTTGATGCTATCTGTCAGCAGGAACACTGGCGGGGACAGGGTGAGGCTGACGAAGGTCAGACATGGGGTGGTGGCCCCTGCTGTCTCCACACACACCCGAGCGATTGAGTGAAGGCAGATGGGCCTGGCCAGCACCCACCATGCCTTCCACCGGCCGGGAACCCGAGGACAGTTCGGCTGCCCCCGACCGCCTGACCATCTCCTGGTTTCCCCACCAGCCACACACTGGCCACCACAGTTGGGAAAGGAAGGGGAATGACCCTGGCACAGTGACCCTCCTGGCAAAAGTGCCCCAACGTCACCAGGCTAGTAAGGACCCGGGAGACTCCCTCCGAGATCCCATCTCCTGTGAATCGACTGAAAAATGCTTGTCCCTTAGGTGATGATGATGCTCACCGTCCAGATATCAGAGATATAAAGACAGCGGCCCCCACGACCCTGGGCTCCCACTGCAATTCTGCAACTTTCCACTGCCCACACGGAAAGCATGAAGCCTTTTCTCTTCAAGAGAACTCTCTCTAGCTTTTAAAAACACCAGCTCCTCCAAAAAAACCCCCCTAGCCTTTCCCCAAACGCCCCCCAAGACCAGAGCCTTAATTAACAGGGCAGTCCAGCCCCACTCCCCCACTCAAGGCCATCCAGTGAGCTTCCCTGGACACAGAGCCGAGCCGGGCTGTGGGTACACACACATGGGGCCCCCCACAGACCAGACACGCCCAGCCCCTGCTCCTCTTCTCTCACTCTCACAGAGCCGGGGGCGCAACCCCATACCCACTTCTGGTTGTCTGGATTGGAACACTGACCCCCTCACTTGCTGGGCAGGTGACTCAGCCTCTCGGAACCTGCGTTGCCTCAGCTTTGAAACGAGCTTCACGTGAGATCCACGGTGAGGTCTCAGGAGAGGGACGACTCTTGGCTGATGGACTCTGTGGGCACCATTCCTGCCCCTCCGTGTGAGCCCGAGGCCCCCCCGCCCTGCCCCCGGCCCGGGGCTCAGCTCCATCCCACCCCCATCACAGCTATCATCAACAAGCCAGCACCCCCGCATCTTGTGCGGTCCTCCAGGCTTGGGAAGGAGGAGTCTCATCACTCTGCCAGGTCCCCCCAAACCCTCCGCATGACAGCCTCGAGGGCGGCGTGCAATAAATACTGAAGGAAGGGATGGATGAGGAACAAAAGAAGGAAGGGGCAGACGCCACTTTCCGCCAGATGGAAAAGGTGAGAGTGACCCGGGTACCTTCAGAGCTCTCTGCCAGAGGAACAGCAGCAGTCTGGGGGTCTCGATGCCTGCGGAACCAGGCCAGAATCTTCCATCTTTTGTTTCTGGGCTGGCCTTTGAATTTTCTGTCTGCTCCTTCTCTTTCCTCTCTTGATTTCTTTTTCCGCCGGCCCATCTCACTCCCTTGATCCGTCCAGCTGGGCAGACAGCCTCGCCGAGGCTTCTGAGTCACCGACTTTCCCGGTCAGTCTCTATCAAACAAAAGAAATTAAGGGCGGGACGTTGCATGATAGCCTGAGAAGCTTCCTCTGCAACTTTCTAGCTCCCTTCCGAGCACCCCGGGAGTGGCAGGTCCATTCATTAACCCAGGAACATTTCCCTGGTGTCTTGGGTCAAGCCAAGGATGGAGCAAAGGCCATGCAACTGGGCAGGCCACACGAATCCTGTGCTCACAGCGGACCACGCCACCACCATCCTTCCACCCCATCCCTGTCAGTAGTAAGAACGCACTTTTGTTTAGGTTGTTTTTTTTAATCTGTCACTAATGAGAAATTACGTATAGCTGTGATTTCTTTCCTTTTAAAACAAACTGTGGTAAAATATATACAACACAAAATTTCTATTTCAATCATTTTTAAGTGTACAGTTGAACCGCATTAACTAATACACATTTTGGGGCAAAACCACCACCACCAGCCCCTCCAAAACTCTTCTCTTGCAAAACTGAAACTGTCTCCATACTAAATCCCCACACTCCCTCCCCCAGCCCCTGCCAACCCCTCTGCTTTTTTCTATCTCCATGCATTCGCGTATTCTAGGAACTTGGTGTAAGTGGAACCAAACAGTATTTGTTCTTTAGTGATGATTTACTTCACTCAGCTTAAAGTCCTCCAGGTTCATATATGTTATAGCATGTGTTGGACTTGCCTTCCTTGTAAAAAAAAAAAATACATACATATATATATATACATATATAAGCGCTATGACCATTCCCTGTGGACCGCCTGCTAAGCTTCTGCAGTCCCAAGCGAGGGGGCCTGGGTTCTATCCCTGCTCGGGGAACTAGACGCATGTGTCAACAAAGATCGATCCCGTGTGCCACAGCCAAGACCCGGCTCAGCCAAACAAATAAATATTTTCTAAAATATACGAAACTTTATTGTCAATTCACTTTTAAAAATTATTTTATTGTGTCACAACACACATATCTTTTACCATCTTCTCTAATAAGGAGCTGATTTTTTAAAGTTTTATGTGTTTATTTTTGGCTGTGCCGTTTCGTCATCACTGCCCGAGGGCTTTCTCGGTTGCCGCTGCGAGCGGGGCTCCTCTCTAGGTGGGGTGCAGGCCGCTCACTGCGGGGGTCTCCCTCTGTGGCGGAGCACAGGCTCTCGGGGCGCTGGCTTCACAAGCCCTAGCGCACAGGCTTAGCTGCCTGGGAGCATGTGGAATCCTCCCAGACCTGCACGCTAACACGTGTCCCCTGCATTGGCAGGCGGGTTCCCTATTGCAATTACTCCTTTAAGTAAGTAAATTAAGCTTTTAGTTGGAGTTTCAAAATCAAACTCTCAAAAATAAATAGAATGTGTAGATAGAAAAGTAGAAAGATAGAAAGTGAAGTCACTCCATTGTGTCCGACTCTTTGCGACCCCATGGACTGTAGCCCACCAGGCTCCTCCGTCCATGGGATTCTCCAGGCAAGAATACTGGAGTGGGTTGCCAGTTCCTTCTCCAGGGGATCTTCTCAACCCAGGGATTGAACCCAGGTCTCCCGAATTGTGGGCAGACGCTTTAACCTCTGAGCCACCAGGGAAGCCCATCAGTTGCAGCCAAGGTGGAGAGGGGGACGAAGTGAAAATTGCTCAGTCCGACTCTTTGCGACTCTGTGGACTATACAGTCCATGGAGTTCTCCAGACCAGAATACTGGAGTGGGTAGCCTTTCCCTTCTCCAGGGGATCTTCCCAACCCAGGGATCGAACCCAGGTCTCCCGCATTGCAGGTGGATTCTTTATCAGCTGAGCCACCTGAAAAGCCTATGAACCGATTCAATGTAATTAGAGGGATTCCCTGGTGGTTCAGATGGTAAAGAATCTGCCTGCAGCGCAGGAGACCCAGCTTCGATCTCTGGGTCAGGAAGATTCCCCTGGAGAAGGGAATGGCTATCCACTCCAGTATTCTTGCCTGGAGAATCCCATGGACAGAAGACCCTACAGTCAATAGGGTCATAAAGAGTTGGACACGACTGAGCGACTAATACTTTCAATATCAAACTCTCAAAAATAAACAATGAATAGACAGGAAAGTAGAAGGCTAGAGTAGACCTGAAAAGCACTCTGAACCAAATCAACATAAGTAAGATTCATACAATTTTCACACAACAGTAGGATAACAATTCTATTCAAGTTCCCATAGGCTATAAACCAGGAGACATCAGAACATATCCAGGTACATAAAAAACAAAGGTGCAAAAATTTCCTTGCCCAAAGGCATTGAAACCATAGTCTGTTCTCTTATCACTGTAGCATTATGTTAGAAATCAACATCAAAAGATATTCGAAAATAACTCACTTGTTTTCAAGTGCAATGTGATGTTTACCAAGAGAGATCTTTAACTTAGCCATTGAAAGCCTCAACAAAGTCATAAGACTGAAAAAAGAGAGAGGATGATTGCAAAGAAGAAAGCATTTAAATGAGAAATTAACATCAAAATGAGAAGTTACTACCAAAGATACTTTAAAAACCCCAGGTATTTGGAATTTAAATGTCCACTTTTAAATGACAGTTCTATCTAAAAAGCCATAACAAGGGAAATTTGAAAATATTTGTAACAGAATGAAAACAGAATTTATCAGAATTTGTTGCATTAGCTGAAGCTGCTCAATGTGACTGGCAGGTAGATTCTTAACCAGCAGACCAGGAGCCCTCATTTACCATTTTAACTGTTAGGTGAATCAAGGTGGGTTGTGAAAGAATTCATAGAAGTGTTAACAAGAGAAGAAAAGAAAGTTTTTATTCACTTTTCCAGGGAGGAAAGGGGCAGAGGCATGGAGTGGCTCTGGCCTTGGAGGTGGGGGGTTTGAGTCTTTTATTGAGTTTAAGGAGCAAGTTTCAGGAAAGAGGGGGCGCGCTCACGTCTATTCTGGTCTCTAGCAGTATCCGGGCGGGCTGCTCTCTATAAGATGTGGTTTTTCTGGGAATCTGTAACTTCTTGTCTTCAGTAATTTTCCAGTCCTTGGGTGTCTGAATGAGACTTGATAGTGGCCCTTGACAGATGTTACTCTATTTTGAACAGTGTTAGATGAGTTTTCATTTCCCTCCTCTGAATAGTAACTTATTCTTGTGTTACATGAGCTTCCTTGATGGCTCAAAGGTAAAGAATCGCCTACAGTTTTAGAGATTCTGGAGACCTGGGTTCGATCCCTGGTCAGGAAGATCCCCTGGAGGAGGAAATGGCAACTCTCTTCAGTATTCTTGCTGGGAAAATCCCATGGACAGAGGAGCCTGGCGGGCTGCCGTCCGTGGAGTCAGAGTCTGACACGACTGAGGCAGCTGAGCATGCATGTACCGCAGGGTTACATGGAACCCAGCTGACCCATTTTTGCAGAACTGAGGCTGAGGGCTCCTTTTCCATAACTTCTTCCTGTTGAGCTGGGAATAGAGCTATTTTCCTTGGGAGGCCAGGTGGGTTGTCTTGGAGGTGAATGATCTGAAAGGCAAGACCCCTGAAGAAAGGTTTGGTAAGGGCAGTGAGATTTTTTTTTTTAGAAAAGAGAGGAGAAACCTGATAAGACAGGGGCTGGAGCACTTACCTGGTGGTCCAGTGGTTAAGACTCCTCCTTGCAATGCAGGAAATGCACGTTCATCCCTGGTTGGGGAGCTAAGATCCCACATGCAAAGGGGCAATAAGCCCACGCTCCACAACTACTGAGCCTGCACTTAAGTGCCTGTGCTCAGCAACTAGAGGTCTGGGCCCCACCAGGAAAGATCCAGCATGGCAACGAAGGTCCCCATGCTGCAGCTAAGATCCGACACGGCCAAACAAAGAAGTAAGGATTTAAGAAAGAAAAAAGACAGGAGCCCAAATGGAGGAGCAGAGTCTGTCAGTTATGGCTGAGTGCAGGGCTGGCGCCTGAAGCCAGAGCTGTGGCCTCAGTTACCGGGACCGACAGAGGTTCTCGTTTAGTCCAGTATCGGAAAAGGTGGGGAGAGGCCCAGGCCTGGTGCGGGGGTGCATCGGGGTCACAGGAGTACGGTGGTGCGGGTTTGGATCCAGGTAGGAGGCGTACAGAGATACGCCAAGGTCCGGAAGGAGGGTATGCAGGCTCTAAGAGTCATGTTCAGAAGCTTGTACCTGAGCCTTCTAGCAGGGGGCAGATGACAGTTGGAGCAAGTCCCGCCAATGGGTTTGAGCAGGCAGACACTTTGGGAAGGCTGGAGGTGTTATTTTCCTATGTGAGAAGCTATTATTGAAAATCAAAGCTCCAAGCTTTTGGGGGAAAGAAAGAGCCGATGTACTTGGGACAGGTCCTACTTTCACCTGGGTAGGGAAAGTGCCACGGGTTATCTACAGGCGAGGCCAGGCGGCAGGCGGCGCATCTGCCAGGAGGACAAACGGAAGTCCCACGAGGGTCGCTCGTTCAAAGAGAATGTCGTTGTGCGTGCTTAGTCGCTCGGTCGTGTCCGACTCTGCGACCCCACGGACTGTAGCCCGCCAGGCTCCTCTGTCCATGGGATTCTCCGGGCAAGAATACTGGAGTGGGTTGCCATTTCCTCCTCCAGGGGGTCTTCCCAACCCAGGATCAAACCCTTGTCTCTTATGTCTCCTGCATCGACAGTGGGTTCCTTACCACTAGAGCCACCTCGGACGCCTTCTTAATGTCTAGAGCTTGAGACACCTGTTGGGTAATCTGAGAGGTGAAACTGGGGTGATATGTTTGTGCTGAGACCCCCAGGGTGATCCCTCTTCTCACAGTTGTATCGTTAAGAAGGGCTTCTCTGAGTCTGGGAGGGCCAGGGCCGGAGCAGAGGTGAGGGCTGTCTGGAGGGAGGAAAAGGCTGACGGGAGAGAAGAGTTCCCTTCCAGGGGTTCATTTTCAAGTCCCTGGAGGGCCTCAGAAAGAGGTTCCTTTATCAGGCCACAATGGGATATCCAGATGCGAAAGGAACCAGTGAGGGCCAGAACCACCCTTAACTCCTTTTCGTTATGAGGCAGGAGAGAGGCTATAAGCTCTTTGTGTTGAATAATGATTGCTTGCTGTCCTGGGGACAAGAGAAATTCTAGATGTTTGACTGGGACTTGGTTAGTTTGTGCTCTGGAAGGAGAAACTCGGTAACCCTGCAGAGCTGAGTGGGCGAGGAGGGCGGTGGTGTCAGTAAGGGTGGTCCCGGCAACAGAGGAGCAGGCCGTCAGCAGAGTACAGAAGATGTGTGAGAATGAGGTTAGAACACTCCCAACACGGTACGCAAAAATAAACTCAAAACAGATTAAAGACCTAAGCATAAGGCCAGAAACTATAAAACTCTTAAAGGCAAACACAGGCAGAATACTCTCTGACATAAATCACAGCAAGATCTTTGACCCACCTCCTAGAGTAACAGAAATAAAAACTAAGATGACCAAGTGGGACCTAATTAAACTTAGAAGCTTTTGCACAGCAAAGAAAACTAAAAATAAGATGAAAAGACAACCCTATGAATGGGAGAAAATAATTGCGAAGGAAGAAACCAACAAAGGATTAACATCTAAAATATACAAGCAGTTCAATGTCAGGAAAACAAACAACTCAATTGAAAAATGGGCAGAAGACCTACACAGATATTTCTCCAAAGAAGACATACTGTTGGCCAACAAACACATGAAAAGATGCATAAAAATGCTCATTATTAGAGAAATGCAAATCAAAACTAAAATGAGATATCACCTCGTGCAGGTCAGGATGGCCATCATCAAAAAAATCTACAAATAATAAATGCTGGAGAGGATGCAGAGACAAGGGAATCCTCTTGCACTGTTGGTGGGAATGTAAACTGATACAGCCCCTGTAGAGAAGCGTATTCCTTAAGAAACTAGGAATTAAACTACCATATGACCCAGTAATCCCACTACTGGGCATATACCCTGAGAAAAATGATAATTCAAAAAAACAAATGTGCGCCAATGTTCATTGCAGCACTATTTACAATAGTCAGGACATGGAAGCAACATAGCTGTTCATTGACAGATAAATGGATAATGAAGATATGCTACATATATACAATGGAATATTACTCAGCCACAAAAAAGAGCAAATTTGAGTCAGTTGTAGTGAGGCAGATGAACCTAGAGTCTGTCATATAGAGTGAAGTACGTCAGAAAGAGAAAAACAAATATTGTACGTTAGTGTATATATTTGGAATCTAGAACAATGGTTCTGATGAACTATTGGCAGGGCAGGAAGAGAGATGCAGACACAGAGAATGGGCCTGTGTGTTGAGGCAGTGAATGCAGGTCGGAAAAGAATTTCTAGACAGAGAGCATTTCAGAAGGGAGTGAGTTTATAAGAACAAAGAGCAAAGATAATGTGAACACTGTGGGCCAACCTCCTGACAGACCAGGGAGAGTTGACAGGTATTTTGAGTTAACAGTCAATTTTTACAGCCTCAAGACAAAGAAAATTTCTGCTGGAAGGTTGGCATTAGATGATTGGTTAGGGTGCTATAGGGTGTTTATTGGAGCGGGCATCTTTGCCTACTTTGGAGTCAGGAAACCTGCTAGTGATGATCAGGAGGCTCTTGGCAATGGTTACAGAGGTGCTTAGTCAGCTTTGGAGGTGACCTTGGTTCTGGGCTCCACTTTTGTGGCCTTGGGGCAGGACTCGACACTGCGGGCGGGGGCGGGGGGGGTGCGGCGCGGGGAGGAGAGGATGGGACAGATTGAGAGGGTAGCATCGTCATGTAGACACAGCCCTTTGTAAAACAGACAGCTAGCCCGAAGCCGCTGTATGGAACAGGAAGTTCAACTCAGGGCTCTGTGGTGACCTAGAGGGGTGGGATGGGGGGAGGGAGACTCAAGAGGAAGGGGATATATGTGCACCCACAGCAGATTCACGATGTTGTACGGCAGAAACTAACACGGCTCTGTAAAGCAATTATCCTTCAATTAAAAAATGTTTTAAAGAAACAAATTACTTAGCCACAACGAGGAATGGAGAAATGTTAAATGCATATTGCTATGTGAAGGAATCCAGTCTAAAAAGGTTATATACTGTAGGATTCCAACTATATGACATTCTGGAAAAGGCAAAACTAGAGAGAGAGCAGCAAAAAGATCAGTGGTTTCCAGGGGTCTGGGGAGGGAGTGGGCTAGACAGGGAGAACACAGGGGATTTTCTAGAGCAATGAGACTGTTCTCATGGCACTGCAATGGTGCATATGTGACAGCATTTATTTGTCAAAACTGACAGGCCCTACAGCACAAAGAGTGAACTGTAATGTAAGCAAATTTTTTTAAAAATTGGAGAGATCAGGAAATATCATGAAAAATGCAGACTCTAATGCAGAATCAAGAGACTCTAACTGTATTACAAATATGTGAAACAACCTCATGAAGAAATTGGGACGGGGGAATTTGCTGACTTAACTTTTGAAGTGAAGAATCTGTAAGGTGAAGGGCAAAAGAAACTGCACGTGGTAGCATACCACGGTTGACAAAACTGTTTCCTTTGGAAGAATGGGAATTGCGATGCGGCTCTACGTGCACGGTGGCAGTTTAGTCGCTCAGTCGTGTCCGACTTTTGTGGCCCTATAAACTGTAGCCTGCCAGGCTCTTCTGTCCACGGAATTTCCCAGGCAAGGATGCTGGAGTGGGTTGCCATTTCCTTCTGCAGGGGATCTTCCCAACCCATGGATCGAACCCAGGTCTCCTGCATCGCAGGCAGATTCTTTACCAACTGAGCTACCGGGGAAGATTTGCTCTACATGCATAGAGGATTTGAACAGTTTAATGAATGGATGACAATGCAGGAGCCAGGTTTCTCTCTGAGCAAGTGGGAATTTACAAATCAGCAAGGGTAGGAGGCGAGAATGACCCATGTAATGGATTAGAGTTGGAGATATCAGTAAGAACGCGTGTTTAACTTAATGTAGATACAAATGATAGAAATATGTGCCTATGTGTATACACCGGTGATTTGGATTGCTGTGGCTGTGTAACTGTTACCACAGTTGCTTAAAGCAAGCAAAATGCCAGGGGCCAGAAGTCCAAGGTCAACATGTCAGCAGGGCTGCCCTCTTTCTGGAGATTCTGGAGAGTCTGTTCCTTGCTTCTTCCAGGTTCGGGTGGCTTCATGCATTCCTTAGCTTGTGGCTGCCTCACCCCAGTCTCACCTCCAGGATCACATCACCTCCTCCTCTCTGAGCATCTCTCCTCTCTGTCTCTTTTATAAGGACATATGCTGTGGCACTTAGGGCCCACCCAGATCATCCAGGGTTATCTCCACATTTGCAAGATCCTTAAGTTAATCACAATTGCAAAGATCATTTTCCCAAAAAATGTACATTCAGAGGATCCAGGGATTTAAGGTAGATATCTTCTTTTTGGAGGTGGGGGAGCATTTTCAGCCCACCACACACAGGTTAGTACACACTCATATTTCTTGTCCCTGTCAGCTGAGAGGGCCTAAGCAAACACCACCTGTTGGCAACAAGTAGGTCCATTGCACAAACTTTGGTTTCTAAGTCCATGATCCAATAGAAGCAGCTGGGGCTCTTTGGATCAATGGCTGCTTCTACGACTGGGGTTGGATATATACAAGCCTTCTAGTGCCTTCTCAAATGACAACAATAACAACACATTTATGGGAGTATTTCAAAGTGGCAAAGGAGCCAACTGAGAGTGTTCTCAATGGCCAGAGCTGGGCAATTGAACAAGATCAATAAATAATACTTAATTATGACCCAAAGTATACAATCACTATCCATGGGTCTGTATTGGTATAAATAAATGATTGAGCAAATCAATAAGCTGGACAAATCTCCCATGAAGAATTCTAAATAATTTGTGTAGACACTTCACCTAAAGGAGGAGGATGTGATGACCCATCCCTTGAGTGTGGGCTGTGAATAGTGACTCCCTTCCAAATAGAACACTATGGAAAAGGGAGGAAAGAAGGTCACTTCCCGCTGGAGAAACCTGACAAATACTGCTTCAGCTAGGTGAGGAAGGTCAAGATCGATGGTTACGGCTCATGGTGATCATCTATACTGTTGATACAGCGTAAGGAAAATGACACTTCACCTCTGAGCTCTTCCTCCCAGAACCCAAAACCCTAGTTATCATAATAAAAAACATGAGGCATGTGTGAAATAGATAGCTAGTGGGAAGCTGCTGGATAACAAGGGAGCTCAGCCCAGCGCTCTGGGATGACCTAGAGGGATAGGATGGCGGGTGGCTGGGGGGAGGCTCACGGGGGAGGGTGTATATACATATATATGGCTGATTCACATTGTTATATGGCAGGAACCAACACAACATTGTAAAGCAATTGTCCTCCAACTACAAAAGGAACAGGCAAATTCAAATTGAGGGACATTCTACAAAATACCTCACCTGTACTCCTCAAAACGTCAAGGTCTTTGAAGACAAGGAAAGTCTAAGAAACTGTCACAGCCAGAAAGAGCCTAAGGAGGCATCACAATTAGCTGTAGTGTCTTAGATGATGTCCTGGAATGGAAAATGGACATCAGGGAAAAACAAAAGAAATCTGAATAGAGTGTGGGCTTAATTTAATAATATATATATGTACTAATTCGCTCAGGCATGTCCGACTCTTTGCAACCCCAGGACAGTAACCCACCAGGCTCCTCTGTCCATGGAATTTCCCAGTCAAGAATACTGGAGTGGGTTGCCATTTTCTTCTCCAGGGGCATCTTTCTGACCCAGGGATTGAACATGGGTCTCCTGCATTGCAGGCAGATTCTTTACCATCTGAGCCACCAGTGAAGCCCCAAGTTAATAATAATGCTTTAATATTGGCTCATTAATTGTCACAAATATGCCACACTAATGTAAAATGTCACTAATAGAAGCAATGTGGGCAGAGATGGGGGGTAACATATTGGTACTATCGTATGATGTGCTCAATTTTTTCTGTAAATTTAAGTGCCCAAAAATAAAGTCTGCTGATAAAAAAAAAAATACTGAATAAGAGTGCTGCCTGGAAGCACCAGGGTGGATGAATCAGAGGCTCGGGCTTGACCAAAGAGGTGGGGGCTCTCTAAATCCCTGAAGGAGGGAAGGCCAGGTGAGTTGTTGAGAGTGTCAGAGTCCGTCCATGTAAAAGCACATATATCCTGAGACTCTCAGGAGAGAGGGATAGTGAAGAAAGCATCTTTTAGAGGGAGGACAGTAAAGACCCGAGTGTTAGGAGAAACTGAACCAAGGATGGTATCGGGATTTGGGACTGCAGAGTGGAGAAGGACCACCTCCTCATTAACTACGAGTAGATGCTGGGCTGGGCCATAGGTGCCACCTGCCTTTTTGACGGGGAGAATAGGGAGCTATAAGGGGAGTTGGTAGGTCCAAGGAGTCCAGCGTTTAGAAATTTGTTATCGAGGGGTCTTTGAGATCTAAGACCCCCTCAGATCTTCCACTTTCATAGGATGTTGAGGGTGAGAGAGGTCCCTCATGGTGATAGTGACAGGAAGTTAGATGAGAGGCCCTCTCCAGGGGGTTGATGTCCCACACAAATGAGGGAATCTATTTATTTCTAGTGGGAGAGGGGAGTGCTGAGCATCAGAGGATGAGCCTCCTAAGATTCCAGGGAAGGAGGCTTATGGCTGGAGAATTGGCTGGGTCCTTCATTTGATCATAAGGCCCCCGCCTAGGAGTAGGGTGGGACAATTGGGAAAGACAAGGAAAGGATGCCAGAAGATCTGACCTCCAGTGAGCATACTAAGTCAAA
Organism: Cervus canadensis; assembly: GCF_019320065.1. Taxonomy (NCBI): domain Eukaryota; kingdom Metazoa; phylum Chordata; class Mammalia; order Artiodactyla; family Cervidae; genus Cervus; species Cervus canadensis. Next base: position 5,878,233 of record NC_057402.1, read on the forward strand.
GGTTTGGAACATAGGTTGAGTTTTGCTTTCTACTCTGATAACGGTGATAGGCGAGGGAATCAAGGGACCCGAAAGCTCAAGAAGAGCAGAGTGAGGGGCTTCCGTATCAATTAAGAAATTGATTTTCTTACCTGCTATGAAGAGAGTTACCGGAGGCTTGGCCAAGTCAATCTGACGTCGTGGAGCCAGGACCAGCATCGGGGCCGGATGGGTAGAAGGTTGTAGAAGTCCTCAAAGAGTCATGGGGGTAGGGGAGGTCACCTCAGGGGCATCGCTGGTTCCAGAAGCAGATTTTGTCCCCTCGAATCAAGGAGAGACAATCTCGCTTCCGGCGCCCTGCTAGTTTACAAAGTGGGCACAGTCCCGGGGGTAGCTTTCCCAGGCAAGCTCAACTCCAGTGCCCCACTTGCTTGCAGCTGAAGTAGAAGCCAGCAGTGGGGCTCAGTGGCTGTTTCCCTTCTCGCTGACTAGGGGGCCTTGGATCAGTCTTATCCTGAAGGCCTCGCTGATCGATAGCAGTGGCAATCATTTGGAAAGATTATCTCGGTTCTCAAGTCCTTCCCTCTTTTCCTTTCATACATCCTCATCTCAGTTGTTAAAGACCTTAAAGTCTAGTGAGTTTGGACTGGAGAGTCTGAGGGCCCTTTTTCAATTTCTGGAGTTTGCAATGGGTGTCAGGGCTGACTGAGAGATGAAATACATCTCCAAGAGAGTCTTGTCTTTTTGAGAGGTTAAATCTAAATGAAAGGGCAGAGAGCCTCTGAAAAGTCAGACTGATTCACACTACTGTACAGCAGAAACTAACATAACTAACATAATTAGCAGAAACTAACATAACTGTAAAGCAACTATACATCAATTAAAAAATTGTTTAGGGCATCTCTGGTGGTCCAGGGGTTATGAATCTGCCTTGCAATGCAGGGGACACCAGTCTGACACCTGGTCCGAGAAGGTCCCACCTGCCATGGGGCACCTAAGCCTGTGTGCCACGACTACTGAGCCGGTGCTCTGGAGCCCGTGAGCCACAATTCCTGAGCACACGCAGCAACGACCGAAGCCCGCGCGCCCAGAGCCCGTGCTCTGCAACGAGAGGCTACCGCAACGAGGAGCTCGCGCACCGCAGCTAGAGAGGAGCCCCACTTGCTGCAACCAGAGAGAGAGAGGCCTCGAGCAGCAGTGAAGACGAAGACCCAGCGCAGCCAAAAGAAATAATAAATACATGTTTTTAAGTGTTTAAAAGACAAGGCTAAAGATTTGATTACAACGTTTTTGACAAAGAAGCTTAACCAAGATGCTATGACATACAATATTTTAAGATAACAACTAGAATTATGACTGGTAACACTATACCAGGACATACCCGAATTTCAGAAATGTACACAGTGTCTAGAATGTCTATCTTAATGCATTTACCAATACAGTATAATCTACAGAGGCTTGTCACTCCTTTACAAAGCTTCCCATTTAATTTAACATACCAACCATTCCTCGTTCGTTTAATATTTCTCTCTGCCATGCCTTAGGGGCCCTCTGAAGCATTCCAAAGTTAGCTGGAGGTCAAAAGAACTTTAATTAGAATTTAATAGGAAGTTTGTCAAACAGTATCAGTTTCAAAACACTTGGTCAAATAAGATCAGGGGTCACTGGGAATATTTATTCACTTAATCAAAGTGACAAAAGATTTAAAAAGCAAATACAGATCACTTAAAGGCAAAGAAGTTCACATGATCTGTTATCAAAGGCAGCATTCCAAGAAAACTTTGAACCAAGTCCTGCATAGGCCTACTGTTAATAACAGAATCAATTTACCTAGTTAAATTCCATCTAATCTCAGCCTGTCCATACACGAAACTCCTTTTGCAGGGCTCCCCTTTCTACAGACCTTTCACAACTTTTTGTGTCCATGTTAATTGGCCCTTATTCTTCCTTCCAGAAGCAACTAGCTCTAGGATAAAATTACCCTTTTCCCTTTGAGAAAAATGTATTTTCGGGCTTCCTTGGTGGTCCAGTGGTTAAGAGTTCACCATGCAATGCAAGGGACACAGGCTCAATCCCTGGTCCGGGAAGATCCCACATGCCGCAGGGCAACTAAGCCTGTGCGCCACATCTCCTGGGCTCTGGAGCCCACAACTACTGAGCCCACGGGCAGCAACCACTGAGGCCTGCGTGCCCACAGCCTGTGCGCTACAAGAGATGTGACCAAAGCAAGAAGCCCGAGCACCGCACCTCGAGGGCAGTCCCCACCCTCCACAGCTAGAGGAAGCCGGCATGCAGTAACAAAGACCCAGTGCAGCCAAAAATAAAGACATTTTTTGAATGTATTTTTCATTCTTCATGCTTTCTTTCAATCCTACTTTCCTGGCATACTGAAACTTTTCTCGTATTATTTTAGTAGCTTTATTTACATATACTATAATTTTAGCCCCTAAAAACCTTAATCTTCAGGAAAAAACAAGAAGCAAGCAGTTGTGAACTGTCTGTCATACTAACATTTCCTGAATGGAACTTATGAACATATTCCCTAACTTCTTGAAATATGTCTTTACTCATAGCAGAATTTCTTTCTTCAATGTGATATAAGACATGTGTCTAACAAACCCAAACATCCTTAGTTTTCTTTTCATAAGAAGGCAAAGGTAAGTAAACTTAGAACCACCCAGTAATTGATGTTCCAATATTTTGTCCTCTTTGAAGAGATCCACATAGTCAATGAGATTTTGCTATTTGCAAGTTGCCAAAATCTGGGGAGACTATATTTGAGTAGACGTTCCTAAGACATAATTATTCCAAAAGAGTTCACCCAAAAAAACTATCTTATTTACATATAATTTTCTTGAGTTTTATCACATCAAATTAGTTTTCTTGCTGACAAATTTGCAACAGATATAAGGTCTTATTTGACCTCTAGTAACCAGGTACAGGGCTTCCCTAATAGCTCAGCTGGTAAAGAATCTGCCTTCAGTGCAGGAGACCCTGGGTTGATTCCTGGGTCAGGAAGATTCCCCTGGAGAAGGGATAGGCTACCCATTTCAGTATTCTTGGGCTTCCCTGGTGTCTCAGACGGTAAAGAATCTGCCTGCAATATGGGAGACCTGGGTTCCATCCCTGGGTTGGGAAGATCCCCTGGAGGAGGGCATGGCAACCCACTCCAGTATTATTGCCTGGAGAATCCCCACGGACAGAGGAGCCTGGCAGGTTACAGTCCATGGGGTCACAAAGAGTCAGACGCAACCAAGAACAGCACAGCACAAACTTAGGTACAACAGAAGTACTATATTTAACTTTAATGAGTCTAAATACATGTTCATATTAATCAAACCTATGAACTTAAGCTAGCTTTCATACAAGGTATTAACTTAATGATTCATTCTGGTCAGTTTCTTTTGTATTTCTGAGAATTTGTATATGTGCTCAATTTCCTTTAAGGCACTTAAAAAGAGCTCATTTGCAAATTAATTTTGACATCCATCCATATAGACAAAGAACTCAAAATTTTCCTGCTTAAATTTTAAAAGCCCTTTATTTTTCTTTGCAGTCTCAGGGATCACAGATAATTAAGCAGAAGTTCCTGAGAGCCAGGTAGACCACTTAGATCCCAAAAGTAGGTTCATCCTAGAAAACTGGCTTCTTCTAACAGCCTAGGCAAAACTCAGCCACCTTGGCCATTTTCAGGGATTTTTTTTTCACTTTCCAAATATGTCGATTACTGTCTAACAGTAATAAACAATAACACACATCATTCACTCACATTCACATCCTTCACTTTCAGAAAGAGGAACATGAATCAGCATTCAAGTTACCAAGACACTTAACAAATGTCTAGCCAGGAAGAGAGAACAGGATATGGACTCAGGTACAGAGACACTCACACACGTACCCAAGACAAAGCCAGACCAATTCCGAAAGACTCACTTTGCTGTAACTGCAGAGTTATTTGGGGTCTTTGTTCTCCAGGTATCAGGGAGTACTAAACCCAAAGAGTATTACAACCAAAGGATCATTTTCTTTCATTTATGGGAGTGTAACTGAAGATCTCCCAGTTTTGCAAAATACACCCTAAGGGGACTACAAGACGGAACAGAGCTCTGATTATTCACACTTAATTATTCATGGCTGGTGTTGGCAAATAGCAAACAAACAAACCAGCACAATGCAAATCGGTCTCTCAGGAGCACAGTTTTCCAGCCACAGAAAAGATTCCCAGCCAAGTCAAATGACCAAAAGTTCAAAAGGGAAAATCCCAGCCAGCGCTCTACGGGAGGTGAAGCCAACGCAACAGGGAAGGATGCCCTGGGGTCATCACCTGCGAGTCTCCCGCAGACATCTCAGTCAGCCCAGGCGAGAGCCCTGTTCCCTCTACTGCTTTGCCAAAGGTAAAGACCAAAGGAGTTACCCAAATGTGTTTAAGACAGAAATACAGATCAGTGGAACAAAATAGGAAGCCCAGAGACAAATCCATGCACCTATGGAAACCTTATCTTTGACAAAGGAGGCAAAACTATACAATGGAGAAAAGACAATCTCTTTAACAAGTGGTGCTGGGAAAACTGGCCAACCACATGTAAAAGAATGACACTAGAACACGTTCTAACACCACACACACAAATAAACTCAGGATGGATTAAAGATCTAAATATAAGGCCAGAAACTATAAAACTCTTATAGGAAAACATAGCCAAACACTCTCTGACACAAATCATAGCAAGATCCTCTATGACCCACCTCCCAGAGTAATGGAAATAAAAACAAAAATATACAAATGGGACCTAATTAAACTTAAAGGCTTTTGCATGATGAAAGAAACTATAAGCAAGGTGAAAAGGCGGCCTTCAGAATGGGAGAAAACAATACCAAAGGAATCAACTGACAAAGAATTAATCTCCAAAATACACAAGAAGCTCATGCAGCTCAGTATCAGAAAAACAAACAACCCAATCAAAAAGTGGGCAAAAGAACTGAACAGACATTTCTCCAAAGAAGACCTACAGATGGCTAATACACACATGAGAAGATGCTCAACATCACTCATTATCAGAGAAATACACATCAAAACCACAATGAGGTCCCATCTTACGCTGGTCAGAATGGCCACCATCAAAAACTCTACAAAATAAATCCTGGAGAGGGTGAGGAGAAAACGAAACCCTCTTACACCGCTGGTGGGATTGCAAACTGGTACAGCTGCTATGGAGAACAGTGTGGAGATTCCTTAAAACACTGGAAATAGAACTGCCATACAAACCAGCAATCCCACTGCTGGGCATACACACCGAGGAGACCAGATCTGAAAGAGACACGTGCACCCCAGTGTTCCCTGCAGCACTGTTTACAACAGCCAGGACGTGGAAGCGACCTAAATGTCCATCAGCAGAGATGAAGGTTAGGGAAGTTGTGGTACATATACGTAGTGGAATGGTTGGATATGTACATGGAATTACTCAGCTATAAAAAGGAACGCATTTGAGTCAGTTCTAATGAGGCGGTTGAAACTGGAGCCTATTATACAGAGTGAAGTAAGTCAGAAAGAGAAACAATAATATTGTATATTAACACATATATATGGAATTTAGAAAGACGGTAATGACGATCCTATATGCAAGGCAGCAAAAGAAAACAGACTTCTGGACTCTGTGGGAGAAGGTGAGGGCGGGATGATTTGAGAGAATAGCATTGAAACATGTATGTTACCAAATGTAAAACAGATGACCAGTCCAAGTTCGAGGCATGAAACAGGGCACTCAAAGCCGGCACTGTGGGACCACCCAGAGGGATGCGGTGGGGAAAGAGGTGGGAGGGGGTTCAGGATGGGGGAACACATGTGCACCCATGGCTGATTCATGTCGCTGTATGGCAAAAAACATCACGATATTGCAAAGCAATTATCGTCCAATTAAAATTAATTAATTAATTTTAAAAAATCAAAGGTGCTGACGGTCAGCTACACCTGATTGGCAGCCAGCCCTTGGGGCTGTCCCGGAGACAAACACACTCATGCAGCTCCCCTTTGAGGAGCCACCAGTGCCCAGGAACCAGTGTGCCACCAGGGGGATGTCCACTTGGGACTCAGGCTCCACCCTGGACACAGAATTGTTTTTGAACCAGTGTTGGTCTGCTTGACCACATGCACTAAAGCATCTACTGATGCCAGGTGGAGGTGAAGGAAAGCACAGCATTTATTGCAGGGCTCCCGACAAGGAGCTGGGAACAGATAATGCTAAAAAGCCCAAATTCCCCAGTGAGTTTCAAGGCAGCCTTTTCTAAAAGTCATTTTTAAAAATAATTTATTTATGTATTTCTTTTCTATTACGCTGGGTCTTCGTCGCTGTGTGCGGGCTTTCTCTAGTCGCGGCAAGCAGGGGCTACTCTCCACTGTAGCGTGCAGGCTTCTCGTTGCAGTGGCTTTTCTTGTCGCAGAGCACAGGCTCCAGGCGTGCAGGCCTTAGTACTTGCAGCTCGTGGACTCTAGAGTTCCGGCTCAGTAGTTGTGGCCCACAGGTTTTAGTTGCTCCATGGCATGTGGAATCTTCCTGGACCAGGGATTAAACCCATTTCCCCTGCATTGGCAGGCAGACTCCTATCCACAGTACCACCCTGAAAGTCCCAGAGTGGCCTCTTAAAAGGCAAGAGAGGGGAAGGAAATTGTAGGGTATGTGAATGGCTCGTGCACAGTTCTGATTGGTTGATGGTGAAAGAACAGGATGATGTCACAAGGGTTAACATTATCAATCCTCAGGCTCCAGGAGGTCTGGGGGCTTATGTGCTCATGCTCATCAAGTATTAATAGTTAATTTCGCCCATTGGGGTGATTTTAGCACCTGTAAAAACAACTCAGGAAATGTACACCAGGTACTATTATCTGGATACTTCAAAGAAGAGCTAAAGCAGAGGGCCTGGGGGAGGGGTCTGTCCAGGGAAGGCCCGTGGGGTCCACTCAGTTACAACAGCCAGCAGGACACAGAGATGGGCCTCTCCAGGAAAGGGAAAGATGGAACCATGTTGGGATCATCTCTCCCACATCTTAAATGCTCATGAAACAAAATCGTACAACAGGCCTGCCACAGAACTGTCAGCTCTCAAGGTTCATCTTGACACCCACTTTCCTTTCCAAAACCTGACTGTCTGGCCCCACCCCCGCCTGGGTCTGCTGCCTGAGGCAGGCGGGCGTCTTGTGAGCAGGGTGACACCCAGCCAGCTGAGTAGGGCCCAGTGGAGGCAAGGCCGTGGGTAGTGGAGGGTGGGCACAGGTGGGAAACACAGGGTAAGCCCAGACCTCGGGTGCCCGGGGTCAGTCTGTCCAGCCCAGGTAAGAACGGACTCTGAGGAATCCAGCTCAGCTCCCACGGCCAAAGGCTGAGGCCACGGGAAACACCCCTCTCCGTCCTCAGACCCTAAAGAACACGCACCCAGAGGGTGGGGGTGGATGCTCCAGCCTTCATCCACCCTCATGTCTGCAGAGGAGCCCATTTGAGGGCCCACGTGGGCCCAGGCTGGCACCACTGGGTGGGCAGTCACTCCAGCACCCCCTCTCCACCCCCGTCAGAGTGTGAATGCACCCTGACTGACCCCCACCTCCCCCTACGCCCAGAAGCCACCGCCTCTCCTCCAGGCCCAGACTTTCACCCAGCCTCGACTCCCAGAAGCCTGGCAGTAGAGCAGATGTGGGTGCAGGGCTGGGGTGTGGAGGCTGGGAGCCCAGATCTAGAATGAGGAAAGGCCTCCTCCCAGAACAAAACACCTGAATATCTCAAGGAGGCTCCCCTTCCAGCAGTGTTGAGTAGCTGGGCCATTAGTTATCTCAACAGAGTTAAATAAATCAAACACAATATTGGTGTTTTGTTGGTTATTTGGTCACCTGAATCAAATCTGGAAACTATTTTAGCAGAAAGTTAGAAAAGATTCAACTCACCAGATTTTTAAATTAAGACCAAAAAAACCACTATATGCAAAAGTTGCAGCGAATGACACAAACGTGCGCGCGCACACGGATTTATTCAAACCAATTAAGTGACAAAAGGAGAAATGACAACGTGAAAGAAGTGGAAAGTGGAAACATCAGACTTGCTACCGGATGACTCAATAATCCACGGTCATGGTTACACTTCCGAGTAACGGAAAACGAAGGTAAAGTCAGCAAGCTTCATTTTAAGTCGGCGAAGATTGCAGTGACTTCTGAAGGTTTTCTGTCTATACTGGAGCTCTGGTTTCCTCGTGGGCTCTTTCCTCTTCCCGCTGCTCTGCCTGGAGATCCGTTTGAGCGGAGACCAACCCGAAACCAGCGGCGGAGACCAGCAGCGAAAAGACTGGGCGGGTGGCGGGAAGCAGGTGCGCCAGGAGAAGGGGGCGCGGCTGCGAGGCGAGGACAACACCGGGGCGACGGCGGGGAGCTGCCCCGGGCGCCTCCTCTCGGCTACGCGGCCTTTCGCTCGCTTCTAACCCGGTCCCAGCCGCCCTGCCCTGGGGCGGACCGTCCCGGAGCGGCACCTGGAGTGCCCGCAGGCCTGGCGCCCTCGGGCCACGCTCACCGGGCGGTTCCCGACTCCCGAGGGCTTCTTCCCCCCGGGCCGTAGCTTCCGGGTGAGCAGAGGGCACGCCCCGGGGGCGCTGGCGGGGACGACCGGAAGCGCGTCACCGCGGTGCCGGCGCCTGACGGGCGGAGTCGCTTCGGCCAGATCGCAGCCTCGGGCCGCCACTTCGTGGTCCAGCGTGCAGGTGTTCGATGGGAAGGGCGCATTGCCCACATGGGGGCGTCTGCTCCCGGGTGAGCCCAGAGCGTGGAACTGGTCCCTTTCCTTCCAAAGAGAGCTGAGAGTCTGATCAACAGGGAACACTTTCGGAGTACTATTGCAGTCAACATTTGAAAGCTTAGAGTTCTTTCAAGAAAAATCCTCTCCATGGGGCTTCCCTGGTAGTCCAGTGGCTAAGACTCCGAGCTTCCAATGCTAGGGGGGCCAGGGTTCCCATCCCTGATCAGGGAACTTGATCCTGCGTGCTGCAACGAAGAGTTCACATGCCACAACTTAAAAAAAAAAAAAAAAAAAGATCCCACATGTCAACACATGCCAAAACTAAGACCTGGTGCAACCAAATTAAAAAAAAAAATTTTTTTTAAGAGAGAAATGTTCTCCAAAACAAAAGCGTGGAGTAGGGCAGAGAATGGGGCAACACTGATTATTACAGCAGCAGTGCCCTTATTATCACCAGGCAGTGTTACCTCCTCTGTGGTTCTCTGACACTAACAGGGCCACCCGGGACAGCGGCTTTCACACCCCAGTCCATGGTAGGAGATGCATCTCAGGTGTGACCCTGTGCACACTCACACAGACACCTGAAGTAACATTTACTCCCACACTGTGAGGCCCTTTCTGAGGCTTTCACTTCTACACCACTTAGGGTTGCCAGATTTAGCCATAAAAATATGGGACTCCCAGTCAAATCTGACTTTAAGATAAACAACAAAGACTTTTTATTAGTATGTGTAAGCCCTGTATAATACTGGGGATATATTTATACAGAAAAAAAAAATGCCTTCATTGTGTGAAATTCAGATTTAACAGAGTTCCTGTATTTTACCTGACAGCCCTTTAAAATGCTGGTCACAATCCCCTAACCTGATGTCATTAGTGAGTCTCAGGCCCCTTAGGTGACAGGACCGCAGCACTTCCTTTTTTATGGGGAAACCAAGTTAAGTGCTGGAGAAGGCAATGGCACCCCACTCCAGTACTCTTGCCTGGAAAAACCCATGGACGGAGGAGCCTGGTAGGCTGCAGTCCATTGCATCGCTACGAGTTGGACACGACTGAGAGACTTCACTTTCACTTTTCACTCTCACACATTGGAGAAGGAAATGGCACCCCACTCCAGTGTTCTTGCCTTGAGAATCCCAGGGATGGGGGAGCCTGGTGGGCTGCCGTCTATGGGGTCGCACAGGGTCGGACACGACTGAAGTGACTTAGCAAGCAAGTTAAGTGCAGGAACTAGATTTGAAGCCTGTGGGCACCACCCCTCCCAGCAGTCACACTCTCCTCCCCCTCCCCCCCACCCCCACCCCTCCAAAGGCCTGCACTTGCTGCAGTAAAAGGTTTGCAGGTTTTTTTTTATCAAGCAAGAATCTGTTAACAATTTTATTATTTTTGTGTTAAATACCATGGGGCCAGATTGGAAAAATGAAAAACTCAGTCAACAACCGCTTTACAAGGGATGAGAAAAATCCTGCCATGATATGAGCAAAGGTGAAGGAGAAAATTTACACTGTATAAGGCACCATTTCCCCATAGAATACCTCCTGGCATTTCCTGAATGAGTGGGATTAGCAATCTAAATAGATCATATTTCAAGTGTTAACAGCAACAGATAAAATTCAAAGGGATCATTAAAATAACATTTGCAAGACTCTGGACAATTCTTGGACTCTTATTAAAACCACAAAGAAAGAACAGTTCTTTATTTGTGAGTTTCATAAAGGACTGAATGTGCAATCACACCCGGTAGGGATGGTCTGGTGACAATGGCGCTGTCTGGAACCCAGGCTCTGCTCGCCCACGTCTCTTTCTAACCGCGGGACCGTTGCTGGCAAAGCCCACAGGACGCTGAACGCAGAGCATGGGCACCGTGGACCACAGCACCAGTAAGGCAGCTGTTGTTCAGTTGCTCAGTTGCGTCCGATTCCTTGTGACCACGTGGACTGCAGCATACCAGCCTCCCCTGTCCTCCACTATCTTCCGGAGTTTGCTCAAACTCATGTCCATCAAGTCAGTGATGCCGTCCAACCATCTCATCCTCTGTCGTCCCCTTCTCCTCCTGCCTTCAATCTTTCCCAGCATCAGGGTCTTTTCCAATGAGTCAGTTCTTTGCATCGGGTGGCCCAAGTATTGGAGTTTCAGCTTCAGTCTTTGCAATGAATCTTTTCTGGTCAAAAGGAAACAAAGAAATAGCACTCTGTACACGTCACTCTTCAAGGTGAACTTCCCTATAAAGAATCCAATGACGATGGCTGTGGTGACAACAAGAAGTGAAGGCAGGAGACTGGTGTCGTTCTCTCTAGAGGCCCCAGCTGAGCTGGATCCGGGTTTATCCGGATGTGCTCCCTTGCTGAGCTTCAGCCTCCTCCCTCAGGGGCTGGGTTTCTTCTTCCAGCTCCCCTTGGAGCCTCCTGCACTCTTCCATGAGCTTCCTCGTCTCGGTCTTGTTGAGGGTAACACAGTGCGGCTTTGGCAGGGGTTGTCCAGCTTCGCAGCGTTCAGAGGAACAGCTTTGCTGGGTTCCATGTCCTTCTATTTATCATTTGCACTGGGCATCTCAAATACACATCTCAGTTGTTGTTAGAAAACGCCGCGGGAGAAAGAAAAAGCCGCCTCTAAGGACCGGTGGTAAAGACCTTTTTATTAAGCGTCGCTCTCGCTCTCGGGCAGAACTCCCGGGGGCTGGTGAGTGAGGAGACAAAGGGAGTCTGCAAGGTATGAGGGGTGGGGAGGGGTTTTATAGTCCGGGCAGGGCGTCCAGGCCAGGTCTTTTCATATAAGGAAGAAAGCGCGGGCTACAGCGGTGGTCAGTGTCCGAGGGCTCTGTGTTGGTACCTGATTGGACCAGGCTGCAGGGGGCCAGCCCCTGAAAGTTTAGCCAGCCTCCGGAATTTGCCTTGTAGCACTTTCCCGGGGGCATGCCCCGACCTTTCAGTTGTGGTGGTGGTGGTTTAGTCGCTAAGTCGTGTCCGACTCTTGCGACCCCATGGACTGTAGCCTGCCAGGCTCCTCTGTCCATGGGATTCTCCAGGCAAGAATCTCAATTGAGAACCCATTAATTCATGGGGTTTTGCCTCTTTCCACACGGCTTCCATGTCTGAAACGCTTGGTGGAGCAAAGATGGTCTGTACCGTTAACTTGTGCTTACTCATCTCACTGGGGTCACCGTCCACCCTGGGTCAGTGATTCCGCTGTTGGGCCTCACACAGGACCCACGAGGTGCTGTCGTCTTCGCTTTGAAACACACCCTTTGATCTGATGGATTTCTCAGAGTAAGATTTGTAGTGACTGCATCTGTGAAGGGGCCTTTGAATTTGACAGGATCTGCTTGTGCTTTGCCGTGGCCGCAGGGGCGGATGCCATCGGAACCAGCACAGAGCCAGGGCATGCCCACAGCGTGTGGCTGGCTGCGGGTGGGGGTGGCAGAGGCATGGCCAGGCCTCCTGAACCCCGCACCCGCCACTCTGTCGCCAGCTCGCCGGGCCATCCGCTGGTCCACAGCTCCGGGTCTCATGACTGACTCAATCCCACACCAGCCACTGTGGCCACGTGCACTCTGGAGTTTTTTTTAAGATGACTTTTGTGTGCAGAAACAACTAGCAGCAGTCGCTTTGTTTTTTAAATAAACATTCAATTTATTAAAATACTACATTTAAAAACATAACTTTTCCTTAAGCGCTGACGTCCAACTTAAAAATCTTTTACTGTTTATAAACTCTATGTTCTGTGCTTCGTCGCTCAGTTGTGTCTGACTCTGAGACCCCACGGACTGTAGTCTGCCAGGCTCCTCCATCCACATGGATTCTCCAGAAGAATACTAGAGTGGGTTGCCATGCCCTCCTCCAGGGGATCTTCCCAAGCCAGGGATCGAACCCAGGTCTCCTGCATTGCAAGCAGATTCTTTACTATCTAAACTACCAGGGAAGCCCAAGAAAACTGGAGTGGGTAGCTTCTCCCTTCTCCAGGGGATCTTCCCAACCAGGAATCGAACCGGGGTCTCCTGCATTGCAGGTGGATTCTTTACCAGCTGAACCACCAGGGAAGCCCCTTTATAAATCCAGTCAATTTTAACAGTCATTTACCAGGGGCCTTCTTTGATTGATGTTCTGTCTCCCTGACAAACCAGTTTAAGTAAAATCTCTTAAACTTTTAAAACTACATATTTAAATGCTTCAAACACTTCAATTCAGTAATGAACAAAACATTACCTGGCAATATGGTGGGTCTTTGGTCCTGGCACAGAAGTGTCTTCTTTGCAACCACTGGCTGTGCTGATGCAGATGTTGGAGGGAGAAAGAGACAGATGGACACGTATACGCACACCCACGAACCAAGCCATGTCCTAGAGGGGGCAAGTGTTACCCTCTTTAGAAACCCGTCCATGACAACCGCTTATCGGTGACCACTTGTCCGCCTCCTGAATCTCAGTAGAAAACAATTCATTCCAGATAAAGCATTGCCGGCTCCCTTTTGAAGAAGATGAGCACTTTGGGGAGCAGTGGCACTGAGTGGGAAGGACAGGGAGGCATGTCCATAGCTGGAGAGGAGGAGGACTGGTCTGCCTCCGGCACAGTCCAGCCATCTTTACGGTTAGAGAAAATCAGCCTTCCAAACACCTCGGGATATCACCTTTGGGGTGACAGAGCCGGGCAAGAGCGGGGTTTCGAAGTGCAGATGTAAGGTTCTATTTCGTGATCTGAGCACTGGTACCCACAGGGGTCAGTCAGTCAGTCACGGGGCCATGCACTCTGCGTGTAGATCATACTTCAGTTTTGTTGTTGGTCAGTTGCCCAGTCATGTCTGACTCTTTGCAACCCCATTGACTGCAGCACGCCGGGCCTCCCTGTCCCTCACTGTCTCCTGGAGTTTGCCCAAGTTCATGTCCATTGCATCAGTGATGCCATTCAGCCATCTCATCCTCTGACACCCTCTTCTCCTTCTGCCCTCAGTCTTTCCCAGCATCAGGGACTTTCCAATGAGTCAGCTGTTCTCATCAGATGACCAAAATACTGCAGCTCCAGCTTCAGCATCAGTCCTTCCAACGGGTTATTCAGAGCTGATTTCCCTTAAGATTGACTGGTTTGATCTCCTTGCTGTCCAAGGGACTTTCAGGAGTCTTCTCCAGCACCGTAGTTCAAAGGCATCAGTCCTTTAGTGTTCTGCCTTCTTTATGGTCCAACTCTCACAATTGTACGTGACCACTGGGAAAACCATAGTCTTGACTATACAAACTGTTATTCACAGAGTAATGTTTCTGTTTTTCAACACACTGTCTAGGTTTGTCATCGCTTTCCTGCCAAGAAGCAATCGTCTTCTGAATTCATGGCTGCAGTCACCATCCGCAGTGATTTCAGAGCCCAAGAAGAGGAAATTTGTCACTGCTTCCACATTTTCCCCTTCTGTTTGCCATGAAGTAATGAGACTGGATGCCATGATCTTAGTTTTTTTAATATTTAAGCTGACTCTTTCACCTCCTTCAGCCTCATCAAGAGACTCTTTAATTCCTCTTTGCTTTCAGCCATTAGAGTGGTATCATTCGCATATCTGAGGTTGTTGATGTCTCTCCCACCTATCTTGATTCCAGCTTGTAACTCATCCAGCCCGGCATTTCTCATGATGTGCTCAGTGTGTAGGTTAAATAAACAGGGTAACAGCAGACAGCCCTGTTGTACTCCTTTCTCAATCTTGAACCAGTTGTTCCATGCAGGGTTCTAACTGTTGTTTCTTGACCCGCATACAGGTTTCTCAGGAGATGGTAAGATGGTCTGGTATTCCCATCTCTTTAAGAGCTTTCTACAGTTTATTATGATCCACACAGTCAAAGGCTTTGGGGTAGTCGATGAAACAGAGGTAGATGTTTTTCTGGAATTCCACTGCCTTCTCTATGATCCAGCGAATGTTAGAAATTTGATCTCTGTTTCCTCTTTCTCTTCTAAACCCAGCTTGGACATCCGGAAGTTCTTGGTTCGCATGCAGGATTTTAAGCATGACCTTATTAGCATGGGAGATAAGTGCAATTGTCCTATGGTTAGCACATTCTTTGGTACTATCCTTCTTGGGAACTGGGATGAGGATTGACCTTTTCTAGTCCTGTAGCCACTGCTGTGTCTTCCAGATTTGCTGACATTGAACACAACACCTTGATGGCATCATCCATTAGGGTTTTGAATAGTTCTACTGGAATTCCATCACATCCACTAGCTTTATTGAAAGAAGTATTTCCTAAAGCCCACTTGACTTTGCTCTCCAGGATGTCTGGCTCTGGGTGACTGACCACACCATCATAGTTATCCAGTTCATTAAGATCTTTTTTGTTCAGTTCTTCTGTGTATTCTTTCCATCTCTTCTTGATCTCTTCAGTGTCTACTAAGTCTCTACCATTTCTGTTCTTTATTGTGCCCATCTTTGGGTGAAATGATCCCTTGATATCTCCAATTTTTCTGAAGAGATCTCTAGTTTTTCCCCTTCTGTTGTTTTCTTCAATACTTCAGTAAAAAGCTCCAAAGTTTGCTTTGAAAGTCAGTCAAGCTTGTCTTCCTCTGGATACCACACTCATAAGCCAAAAGTTCGCTTCTCTGCAGGCCCAAGTAGAGTAGACTTTTTACAATAGGGTTCAAAGAGTTTTACCTCAAAGCATGAATCTCGCAGCAAGCACCCCGATGTTAACTCATTGCTCTGGTATTTCAGGTCAACCAGCTGCTCTCCCACCAGGCATCAGCCCAGGTTCTGGACCCTCTGCTGGACCCCAGGACAGCCTGGGGTGGTGGGAGGGGCAGGGCTGAGCTCAGAGTGGATGGGAACCCAGGCACAGGGTGCCCAGGACCGGCAGAGGGGGCTGGTGTAAGGGGAGGGGGAGCAGGGGAAGATGCAGGGTTGAGCCATCTGGGGAGGGGGTGGAGGAGCGGGGGTCCTAACATCTAGGCAGCAGGGGGAGAATCACTGACACCCTAAATGCCACCTTGAAAGTCAAAGTGAAAGTCAAAGTCGCTCAGTCGTGTCCGACACTTGGCGACTCCAAGGACTTAGTCCATGGAATTCTCTAGGCCAGAATACTGGAGTGGGGTAGCCTTCCCCTTCTCCAGGGGATCTTCCCAACCCAGGAATCAAACCAGGGTCTCCTGCTTTGCAGGCAGATTCTTTACCAAGTGAGCTATCAGGGAAGCCCAAATGCCACCTTGGTTCAGTTCAGCTCAGTTCAGTTGCTCAGTTGTGTCCGACTCTTTGTGACCCCATGAATCGCAGCACACCAGGCCTCCCTGTCCATCACCAACTCCCGGAGTTTACTCAGACTCACGTCCATCGAGTCGGTGATGCCATCCAGCCATCTCATCCTCTGTCATCCCCTTCTCCTCCTGCCCCCAATCCCTCCCAGCATCAGGGCCTTTTCAAATGAGTCAGCTCTTCGCATCAGGTGGCCAAAGTATTGGAGTTTCAGCTTCAGCATCAGTCCTTCCAGTGAACACCCAGGACTGATCTCCTTTAGGATGGACTGGTTGGATCTCCTTGCAGTCCAGGGGACTCTCAATGCCATCTTGGAGCTCCCAAATTCAAGTCAATTTTCTCATTGCCTCCCTACGAGAACTCTTACTACATTGTCCCAGGTTGTACACAAGGCCAACAGGGCCAACACAAACCAGGAAGCAGTCACGCCAGCACCAGGATAGAGAGCTATCCTACAGACCTGATCCTGCAGCCGTCACTCCCAGCCAGAGAAAACCCCACACTCAAACCAACTGAGGCCCGGCCAACCGGAACCTCGCCTGGGCTCCCGCCTCTGTGCCCAGCACTGCCAAAGGCAGAGACTGAGCCTGGGTCCAAGCTGGTCACCAGGAACACCGGGGCAAGTCCACGGCCCCCGAGCAAGTGATCCGTCAGGTTCAAAGTGTGGGCCACACTGCTGGACACCTTCCTAAACGTCAACAGCCTTACACTACGGGGGAGGGTGCTGATGAGAGTTTGAGACATAGAGACCTTACAGACCTGTGAGTGAGTCTTCCCGGTGTTCTTCTGGCTTTTCTCTCATCATCCTAGGGAACTGCTGGAAAGTTCTCTGCCTTAAGGAGATGGGGAGCACACCCACACAGAGATGGAGTCCAAGGCAGAGCCCCTCTGCAAGTTCATCACTTTCAACTGGGACCCACGGAAAGAAACCTGCCTCCATTATTACCCAGAGCACTCGGGGGTCAGCACTGGGCCCTCGGGGCCTGACAACAGGAGACACAGCTTTGAGCTCAAGTGATCAGGCCTAGGGCTTCTTCCCAGAAAGCTCAGTGGTAAAGAACCTGGCTGCCATTGCAAGAGACATAAGAGATGAGGGCTGAATCCCTGGGTAGGGAAGATTCCCTGGAGAGGAAATGGCAACCCACTGCAGTCCTCTTGCCTGGAGAATCCCACGAACAGAGGGGCCTGGTGGGTTACAGTCCACGAAGTCACAAAGAGCCGGACATGACTGAGTGATTAAGCACACACACCCTCAGGCCCAGGTGTGACCCGCACCCCTGCCCCCACTCCTGGGGCAGCGCCCCCCCCGCCCCCAAGCTCAGTGGGAAGTGCGGAGAGCAGGGACCGCGGCCCCTCCTTTCCCCACTCAGAAAGAAAGAACTCTCAGGAGGACGCAAGGCCTGGGACTTGAGCTCCAGCCAGAACATCCAGTTCAGCCGTGGGTTCCTCCCCAGGGCCTCACCGGCCTCCACTGCAGAGTTACACCAGGATTTGGTGATGGCTTAGTTGGTAAAGAATCTGCCTGCAATGCTGGAGACCCGGGTTCGAATCCTGGGTTGGGAAGAACCCCTGGAGGTGGGAACGGCTACCCACTCCAGTATTCTGACCTGGAGAATTCCATGGACTGTATAGTCCATGGGTTCCCAAAGAGACTGAGCAACTTTCACTTCACTTGGTGATTTTACTAAAGATGGCTCCCGCCTTATGAAAACAGACTCACAGACAGAGAACAAGGGCTGGGTGCTGGAGGGTGGAGGGAAGTGATTTGAAGAAGAGGATCAAGAGGGAGAACCCTCTAGTTAGGAAGTAAATAAGTCCTGGGATGCAACATACAGGATAAAGAATATGGTCAATGATCTTGTAATAACTCTGCGCGGGGACAGATGGTTACCAGACTGACCCTGATGATCACAATGCACGCATGTCAAATCATTCTGTAGTAGACCTGAAACTAACACGACATGGTGCATTAGCTATATGTCAATTATTTCAGACTTCCCTGGTGGCCCAGTGGATGGGAATCCACCTCCCAGTGCTTGGGACACAGGTTCGATCCCTGGTCCAGGAAGATTCCACACGCCGCAGAGCAGCTAAGCCTCCGAGCCGCAGCTACCGAGCCCGAGCTCTAGAGCCCGCATGCCTCAACCACTGAGCCCACATGCCTAGAGGCTGTGCTCCACAACAAGAGAAGACACCGCAGTGAGACGTCAACACACCACAACTACGGAGCAGCTCCGGCTTGCCGCAACTAGACAGAGCCCCCACAGCAGCAAAGACCCACCGCAGCCAAAAATAAGTAAATAAGAGATTTTTTTAAAAGTTTGCTCCCACCTATACTTATTCCGCAAATGTTTATTAAGTTACCCAAATACACCAGGCACTGTTTTCCAGGATGTTACTTTTACCCCAGATTGGGGGTCTTAAACAAGAGAATTTTCTCACAGTCTCAGAGGCTGGAAAGTTCAAGATCAAGGTGTCAGCAAGGCTGGTTTCTCCCGAGGCCTCTCTCCTCGCCTTGGGGACACCCGTCTTCTCTCTGCGACCTCCCATGATCCTCCCTCTGGGTGCAGCTGAGTCCTCATCCCCTCTGCCTGTAAGGACACCAGTCGTAGCCCATCAGGACCCCCCTAGTGATCTCTTCTTGACCTGACAGCATCTGTCAAGACTCGTCTCCAAATACATCCCCGTTCTGGGACACTGGGGGTTCGGACTTCAACCGGCCAATTTTGGGTGGACACAATTCGGTCCATGAGATGGATGTTGAATCTTAAAAAAGACAAAGAAAACAGAGTCCCGGGACCCGTCAGAATCCAGGAGATGTGACTACAGCCCCACCCAGAGAAGAGCTCAAACCCAGACGGGACCATCAAGGCAGGAGCCCAGAAGCGGGGGGCTCGAGCGGGGGCTCGCCTCACCCAAAACCACTGCGGAGAAACCCCACCCAGCCCCAGTGAGCCGTGTGTGTGTGTGTGTGTGTGTGTGTGTGGACCAGGTCACAGACGCTATGTCACCTGTGCTGCAGGTACCGGTGGCTCTCACCACATCCGCAGCCCCAGGGAAGCCCCAGGGAGCCATCTTTCCAGGCGGCACCCAGCAGCCTCTGCACTCAGATCAAGGCCCGGAGAGTAGGAACAACAGCAAAGCACAGAGCAGAGGCCAAATCCCTCCTCCGTCCAGCCCCTCCTTCTCCCCAAGAAGTCACCCGCTGTCCGGCTGCTAGCTCCATCCAGCAAAGACTGCTCTTACAAACAGCTGACCCAGATTCTCGGCTTGAATTAGGATGTTTCCCAGGCAGGCCAGGATGTACAGGGGTGAATTTAAATGTTTCTTAAAAGCAAACTCGGGCTGCCCTCCCCAGCGGGGACAGTGGTGTGGGCACCAGCCAGCGGCCGCGACCCCCAGGCGGGACCTCATCACAGTTCCTGCATCTTGGGCCTCCTTCCCTACGCTCCACGCTGACTCACGGAACCACTGCAGAGACATCTGTGTTTTAAATTTTAATTAACCCACATTCTTTCCTAGATCTCCTGACCTGATTTTCCATTCTTTCTCTGCTGGGACCTCCATGTAGCAATAGAATCACGTTCCATTTTAACCCCCATACCCATCAAACAGGGACTTTGACCCTCCAAGCAAAGGACATGCACATCAGGCAGCAAGCAGGAACTGGTGACAAATGAACGCATTGATTAGGGCCACTGTTCCCCTGGACCACCGCACCTGGGATCACAGGGGTGGAAGGGAGGGGCCCAGTCCAGGCCAGTCGTGGGCGAGGGAATGTGGACCCCACAGATCCAAAAATGGTAATCAACCCAGGGTCTCAGCCGCTGAGTCTGAAATTCATGCTCCCCGCAGCCCCTCCCAGTCAGGGACCTAGAGCAGCAAGGTGGAGAAAGCAGGCCTGCTCCTAGGAGCCAGCTCCTCTGATGGCCTGGCAGGACCTCTCCTAGGCTGCAGACCTCCCAGAATGCCATCAGCCTCCCCTCCTTCCCTGGGGTCAGACCTGCATGGCTGCCCACCTCCTCATGTTCCCTCCCACAGACATGCTCATGTTCAAACTTTTAATTCCCTTGCTTCTCAGAAAGTGAAAGTCTCTCAGTCTCTTTGAGACCCCATAGACTATATACAGTCCATGGAATTCTCCAGGCCAGAATACTGGAGTGGGTAGCCTTCCCTTTCTCCAGGGGATCTTCCCAACTCAGGGATCGAACCCAGGTCTCCAGCATTGCAGGCAGATTCTTTACCAGCTGAGCCACCAGAGAAGCCCAAGAATACTGGAGTGGATAGCCTATCCCTTCTCCAGGGCATCTTCCCGACCCAGGAATCGAACTGGGGTCTCCTGCATTGCAGGTGGATGTTTTACCAACTGAGCTATCAGGGAAGCAAAATAAAGAGACCAGCTGCCAGGCCTCATGCCTCCTTAGCTGACCCCATCCTTCACCGGACAGTGGCCAAGCCCTTCCTCCCAGCTCCCCACCCCCAGAGTCTGTCCTTCAATGCCGCAACCAGACTGACCTCCACCTGTGGCCTGACCCTGCTCCTGTCTGACCAGACATCGTCTGCAGCCCCTTTTCTCCCTCTGCCCTGGCCCCCGGCCCCCGTCTCTCTGCACGGCTGTTCCCTCCACCGGCAGCTCTTCCCAGATGCCTGGCCCTGACCACCAGCTCCTGGGGCAGCCTCCCCTCCCCCTCCCTCTGCTCCAGTTTCCTCTGCGACAAGGATACAGTTCACAGCATCACTCACGCCGCCTCCCCACTCCACAAGAACAAGGCGGGCCGGGTATCAATTTGCTTACCAGCGAAGCCCCAGGAACCAGGAAGGGCACCTGCATTCAACAAGGGGACGATGGAGCAGAGGAGGGAAAACCTAAGCGTCTTTACACCGTCATCTCCTAGGACTTTTCAGAAGAGGAAAATAAAGGGGAGAAACGATAAAACTTTTCAGAGCAGAAAAGAGATTCAAGTCTTCACGGTGAAAGAATAAGTCGAGTCCTGAGAAGGACGAAAGTAAAATAAAATAAAAATGAATTCTATTCAGAATATATAAAGAACTCTTGAAACTTAGAAAACAAACATCACAATTTTTTAAAAGGCCAACAAATTTGAACTGACGCTTCACCAAAGAAGACACACAAATGGCAAAAAGCATATAAAAAGATGCACAACATCATTAGTCATTAAGGAGCTGCAAATTAAGGCCACAATGAGGTGCTGCTAAACATTTATTAGAAAGGCTGAAATTAAAAAGATGGACAAAGGACTTCCCTGGTGGTCCAGTGGCTAAGACTCCACACTCCCAATGCAGGGGGCCCAGGTTCAATCCCTGGTCAAGAAACTAGATCTCACATGCCACAACTAAAAAAAAGAAAAGAAAACAGAAAACTGTCCCGCGTGCCACAATGAAGATGGAAGATCCCACATGCAACAACTAAGACCCAGTACACACAAACAAATAAGTAAAATATTTTAAAAATAAATAAATTAATTAAATGGTGTTCTATTTAAAGGAAAATAAATTTTAAATATGGCCAATTTTGTTGCCAGAGCTGTGCCAGGCCCTTGCTCAAAACCTACCATCCCCCACCTTTACCATGAGTTAATAAATCTTTAAGCCACAGATTCTAGAGATAAGAAAGGAAGCTCTAGAGAGAGACAAACAAAAACCAGATGGCACAAACTGGAATCAATATGGCCTTGAATCTGACCTCCAGGAGACCCTGAGTCCATTATACCCTGATTTTAATGTATTCAATGACACACCTATTGCAGCCATGACTGGAAATTACAAACCAAAAAAGGACCTTTGTCAGCAAAGTGATGTCTCTGCCTGTTAATACGTTATCTAGGTTTGTCATAGCTTTTCTTCCAAGAAGCAAGCATCTTTTAATTTCATGACTGCAGTCACCATCCTCAGTGATTTTGGAGCCCCAGAAAATAAAGTCTGTCACTATTCCCACTGTTTCCCCATCTATTTGCCATGAGCTAGTGGAGGTGATGGAATTCCAGCTGAGCTATTTCAAATCCTAAAAGATGATGCTGTGAAAGTGCTACACTCAATATGCCAGCAAATTTGGAAAACTCAGCAGTGGCCACAGGACTAGAAAAGGTCAGTTTTCATCCCAATCTCAAAGAAGGGCGATGCCAAAGAATGCTCAAACTACTGCACAATTGAGTTCTCTCACACACGAGCAAAGTAATGCTCAATATTCTCCAAGCCAGGCTTCAATAGTACGTGAACTGTGAACTTCCAGATGTTCAAGCTGGGTTTAGAAAAGGCAGAGGAACCAGAGATCAAATTGCCAACATCTGTTGGATCATAGAAAAAGCAAGAGAATTTCAGAAAAACATCTGTTTTTGCCTAATTAATTATGCTAAAGCCTTTGACTATGTGGATCACAACAAACTGTGGGAAATTCTTCAAGAGACAGGAATACCAGACAGCCTTACCTGCCTCCTGAGAAATCTGTATGCAGGTCAAGAAGTAACAGTTAGAATCGGACATGGAACAACAGACTGGTCCCATATTGGGGAAGGAGTGCATCAAGGCTATATATTGTCACCCTGCTTATTTAACTTATATGCAGAGTATATCATGAGAAATACCGGACTGGATGAAGCACAAGCTGGAATCAAGATTGGGGAAGAAATACCAATAACCTCAGATATGCTCCATCCTAAAGGAGATCAGTCCTGGGTGTTCATTGGAAGGACTGATGTTGAAGCTGAAACTCCAATACTTTGGCCTGATGTGAAGACCTGACTCATTGGAAAAGACCCTGATGCTGGGAAAGACTGAGGGCAGGAGGAGAAGGGGACGACAGAAGATGAGATGGTTGGATGGCATCACCGACTCGATGGACATGAATTTGGGTGGACTCCGGGAGGTGGTGATAGACAGGGAAGCCTGGCGTGCTGTGGTTCATGGGGTCCCAAAGAGTCGAACAAGACTGAGAGACTGAACTGAACTGATTTTCTGTGAAGTGATGGGACCAGATGCCATGATCTTAGTTCTCTGAAAGTTGAGTTTTATGCCAGCTTTTTCACTCTCCTCTTTCACCTTCATCAAGAGGCTCTTTAGTTCCTCTTTGCTTTCTGTCATTAGGGTGGTATCATCAGCATATCTGAAGTGTGTGTTAGTCACTCAGTCGAGTCTGACTCTTTGCAGCCCCACGGACTGGAGCCCTCCAGGCTTCCTCCATCCATGGAATTCTCCAGGAAAGAATACTGTCGTGGGTTACCACTTCCTTCTCCAGGGAATCTTCCCAACCAAGGGATAGAACGCAGGTCTCCTGCATCACAGGCAGATTTTTTACCATCTGAACCACCAAGGAACCTCTGTATCTGAGGTTGTGGCTATTTCTCCTGGAAATCTTGATTTCAGCTTGTGATGCATCCAGCCCAGCATGTCTCATGATGTACTTGACATATAAGGTAAATAGACAGGGTGCCAGGATACAGCCTTGACGTACTCCTTTCCCAATTTGGAACCAGTTCATTGTTTCACATCCGGTTCTAAGTGTTGCTTCTTGGCCTGCCTGCGGGTTTCTCGGGAGACAGGTAAGGTGGTCTGGGATTCTCATCTCTTTAAGAATTTTCCAGTTTGTTGTGATCCACACAGTCAAAGGCTTTAGCATAGCTAATGAAGCAGAAATAGATGTTTTTCTGGAAATTTCTTGCTGTATCTACCATCTAACAGATGTTGGCAATTTGATCTCTGTTTCTTCTGCCTTTTCTGAATCCAGCTTGTACATCTGGAAGTTCTCGGTTCACATACGATTGAAGACCAACTTGAAGGATTTTGAGCATTACCTTGCTAGCATGCGAAATAAGCTCAATTGTCCATTAGTTTAAACATTCTTCAGCACTGCTCTTCTTTGGGATTGGGGTGACAACTGACCTTTTTCAGTCCTGTGGCCACTGTTGAGTTTTCCAAATTTGCTGGCATATTGAGTACAGCACTTTCACAGCATCATCTTTTAGGATTTGAAATAGCTCAGCTGGAATTCCATCACCTCCACTAGCTTTCATTGCAATGCTTCTTAAGACCCAACTGACTTCACATTTCAGGATGTCTGGCTCTAGGTGGGTGACCACACCCTCATGGTTATCTGAGACATTAAGGCCTGTTTTGCACGGTTCTGTGTAGTCTTACCACGTCTTCTTAATCTCTTCTGCTTCTGTTAGGTCCATACCATTTCTGTCCTTTACTGTGCCCAGTTTTGCATGAAGTGTTCCCTTGGTGTCTCTAATTTTCTTGAGAGATCTCTAGTCTTTCCCATTCTATTGTTTCCTTTATTTCTTTGCATTGATCAATTAAGAAGGCGATCTTATCTCTCCTTGCTATTCTTTGGAACTCGGCTTTCAGTTGGGTATGTCTTTTCCTTTCTCCTTTGTTTTTCACTTCTCTTCTTTTCTATTACTTCTTAGCTATTTGTAAGGCCTCCTCAAGCAACTCTTTTGCCTTCCTTTCATTTCTTTTTCTTGAGGATGGTTTTGGTCACCACTTCTGTACAAAGTTAAAAACCTTTGTCCATAGTTCTTCAGGTACTCTGTCCATCAGATCTAATCCCTTGAATTTGTCACTTCCACTGCATAATCATAAGAGAAAAGATCTAGATCACACCTGAATGGCCTAATGGTTTTCCCTACTTTCTTTAAGTCTGAATTTTGCAATAAGGAGCTCATGACCTTAGCCACAGTCAAACCCAAGTCTTGGTTTTGCTAACTGTATAGCGTTTCTCCATCTTCGGCTGCAAAGAATATAGTCAATCTGATTTTTGTATTGATCATCTGGCGATGTCCATGTGTAGAGTCATCTCTTGTGTTATTGGAAGAGGGTATTTGCTCTTACCACTGCATTCTTTCGGCAAAACTCTGTTAGCCTTTGCCCTGCTTCATTCTGTACTCCAAGGCCTAACTTGCCTGTTACTCCAGGTATCTCTTGACTTCCTACTTTTGCATTCCAATCCCCTATAATGAAAAGGACATCTTTTTCTGGTGTTAGTTCTAGAAGGTCTTGTAGGTCTTCATATAATTGTTCAACTTTGGCTTCTTTGGCCTTAGTGATTGGGGCGTAGATCTGGATTACTATGATGTTGAATGGTTTGCCTTGGAAACGAATGGAGATCATTCTGTCGTTTTTGAGACTGCTCCCAAGTACCACGTTTCGGACTGGTTTGTTGACTATCAGGGCTATTCCATTCATTCTAAGGGATTCTTGCCCACAGTAGTAGATATAATGGTCATTTGAATTAAATTCACCCATTCCCATCCATTCTAGTTCACTGATTCCTCAAATGTCAATGTTCACTCTTGCCATCTCCTGTTTGACCACTTCCAATGTACCTAACACTCCAGGTTCGTGTGCAGTACTGTTTTTTTCAGCATCAGACTTTACTTTCACCACCAGACACATCCACAACTGGGCATCATTTTCGCTTTGACTCAGCCTCTTCATTCCTTCTGGAGCTATTTCTCTGCTCTTCCCCAGGAACATATTGGACACCTACCAACCTGAGGGGCTCATCTTCCAGTTTCATATCTTCTTGACTTTTCATTCTGTTCATGGGGTTCTCACGGCAAGAATACTGAAGCGGTTTGCTGTTCCCTTCTCCAGTGGACCACGTTGTGTCAGAACGCTCCACCGTGATCCTGTCTGTCTTGGATGGCCCTGCATGCGTGGGTCGTAGTTTCATTGAGTTACACAAGGCTGTGATCCATGTGATCATTTTGCTTAGTTTTCTGTGGTTTTCATTCTGAAGGTCGTGGGATACCAGTTCCTCCTTCTTCTGTCTGCCCTCTGACAGATGAGAATAAGAGGCTTGTGTAAGTTTCCTGATGGGAGGGAGTGACTCTGGGGAAAACTGGGTCTTGCTCTGGTGGGCAGGCCCAAGCTCAGTAAATCTTTAATCCAGTTTTCTGCTGATGGGTGGGGCTGTGCTCCCTCCCTGTAGCTTGGCCTGAGGTGGCCCAGTCCGCAGTCTCTGTGGTAGCATTACAGCCTCCATGATAAGGCTAACAGCAACCCGCACCATGAGAACTGAAGCTAACATGCCGCACCTCCCCTGACTGGTGCTGTAAGTGCGCCTGACCCCGCAGCAGGCCTCTGCTGACCCACGCCTCCGCAGGACACCCTCAGACACTCACAGGCAGGTCTGGCTCGGCCTCCTGTGGGGGTCACTGCTCCTCTCCCCTGGGTCCTGCTGAGCACAAGGTTTTGTTTGTGCCTTCCAAGAGCCTCTGGCGGGTATGGGGTTTGATTTTAACGTGATTGCGCCCCTCCTACCATCTCGTTGCAGCGTCTCCTCTGTCCTGAGACATGGGGTATCTTTCTTGGCGGGTTCCAACGTTCTCCTGTCGATGGCTGTGAGCCTCTAGTTGTGATTCTGGTGTTCTCGAAGGAGAGGATGAGCGCACGTCCTTCTGCTCTGTCATCTTGGACGTGTTCACAGGCACAGACATGTGTCAAAACTTATATTATACATCTTAAACATGTGCAGTTTACTGTATTGAGTTACACCTTAATACTGGGCTTTCCTGGTGGCTCTGGGCTCCCCTGGCTGGCTCAGACGGTAAAGCATCTGCCTGCAATGCAAGAGACCTGGGTTCGATCCCTGGGTTGGGAAGATCCCCTGGAGGAGGACATGGCAACCCACTCCAGTGTTCTTGCCTGGAGATTCTCTATGGACAGAGGAGCCTGGCGGGCTACAGTCTATGGGGTTGCAAAGACTGAGCGACTAACACACACACAGATATTATTATTCAGCTTTGCCAGGAATAGACATGGTCAGTAAATGACAGAAAAGTGACCAAGTCACCAAGACAGTGATGTGACTTTAAACAAGTGTGTACCAGACAACAAGGTCTTACTGTAGAGTGCAGGGAACAATGTTCTGTGATAAACCATAATGGAAAAGAATATTTTAAAAAAGAATATATATATATGTGTGTGTCTGTGTGCATAACAGAGTCACTTTGCTATACAGCAGAAACCAGCAATGTTGTAAACCAACCAGACTTCAATGAAAATAAAATGTGTAAGTGATAACACAGACTCAAGATCTCTAAAGTGAAGGCTGAGAGAACTTAAGAGAGAAAGGCACAGAGCCATTGTCTTAGGAAGAGATTTCAATTCATCCTTCAGATATCGATCCTTCAGATACTGACAGAAAAAAAACAGCATGGAGGTAAAAGATCTGGAGCCCAGTGGGTAACACACAGAGAGTTTTGTGGCCCGTAGGAAGGAATGCACACAGGTGCCCTTTATAAAAACCTGTCATGGGCCTTCCCTGTGGCCCAGTGGCTAAGACTCCACACCCCCAATGCAGGGGCCCAGGGAACTCAGATCCAGCCTGAGTTCACACTAAGTGGTCCCGTAGTGATCCCACTAGAGTTTGCCACAACTGAAGGATCCAGGGCAGCCAAATAAATAAATATTTTAAAAAAAAAATCTGCCAAGGGCCCAGCTGTCCTCCACCTGCCCTATACAAGGTCCAGGGCGGCCCCTGGGGGCTTCGGAGTCCCCCACGGGCCACAGGTCCCGAGAGTGGGGACAGCGGCCAGTTTGCTGGGATTTCCCAGAGCCTGACACCAGAGGACCGGTCACCCCGCACCCCGCCTTCCCCTCATCCATCCCCCTGGTCCCTCACCACACCCGGACCAAGGCCCATTGCCTCTCGCCCCGCCCCAGGCCTCAGAAGGGCAGACGCTGCCCAGCATTAGCTCCCCTGCGGCCACCGCGCTGCTAGGCACCTCGGGGAGCTCTCCCTCCACCGCTTTCAGGCACACACCTGCGGTCACCCTTCACACTTCACGTCACCGCTTCTTCATCCTCCACGAGCCCGTGTCCCTGTTTCATTGTGAGCCCTTACACCTGCGGTTCCCTGCCTGGAACGCCCCCCGCTCTGTTCCTCTGGCCACTTGCTGCTCAGAATGTGCGGCTTTGTGGAATCTGTCACTTTCCAAGTCAGCCGCATTCCGCTTTGTGCTCAGCTCATCAGGTTCCCACTGTCTCTGGTTTAGGTCTGTCCACACCCGAGAGCAAGGACCACAGCCGTCGGGTCATCGCCGTATCCTGGGGCCTCACGCATGGCCTGTATTCAGGAGGTGGCCGATAAACATCGATTTCTTAGCCCATCAAAAGCGGTGGCTATAACACTGCACGCCCCACAAGCATCTGGCCCCACCCTCCTCCCCAGCACACTCTCAGCCCTGCCTGCCACCGCTGGGGCCACTCACGTTCTTTCCAAACGCGGTCTCTGCTTCCACACCTCCACCCCCGTGGTTGGCTCCTGCTATTCACCGCCCCAGGACAGATGCCAACACCCCTCCTTCTCCTTCTCCCTCCGAGGCTGGGTCTCCTTTCCTGCCCACCCCAGCCCACAGTGCTTCTCTGAACGCGAGGTATTCTGGATTTAGCAGTTGTCACGTTGCATCAGACATAGAAAGTCGGTGTTCTTGGAGGCACAGAGGAGGTACTCAAGGTGTGTTGCTGGATGAATGGAAAGTCAGGGCCACTGGGGGAGATCCTTGAAGGTTAGCATTAGATGCTGTCTCAGGCCCATTGCCCCTCAGCTGAAGATGACTCTTTCGCAGCTGTTTGAGTAGCAAGTATCACTACACCCCGTCCCCTGAGGCGATGGGGTCTCATCACTGACCCTGATACTCAGCACCCAGTAGCTGATGCGGCAGGACACCTTCTGGGTGCCACAGTGACCTGGACGCCAATTGTAGCATCCGGTCACCAGGAAATTGGCTGAAAAGCAATGGAGTGTCTCAAAGAGGGTCAGAGAAACCTTTGGTCCCCTGATGGCCCTTGGGAGGATGAAGCATGATAAATGGATCTTTTTGTTTCAAAGTCTAGATCTCTCAAAGTAGCAGACTTGGTTGTTCAGCCTGGGAAGTCATTGGCCATGGCGCTTCTCAAAAGAGCAGTAGGAAGCTATTGGGTGGATGTGGGGCTCCCTAAATAGCCGTAACCGCCCTGGATCCTGGAGTGGGCTGCCATTCCCTTCTCCAGCGGGCCACATTGTGTCAGAACTCTTCACTATGACCCGTCCGTCTTGGGTGGCCCTGCCTGGCATTGCTCATAGCTTCACTGAGTTGTGCAAGCCCCTTCGCAAGGACAAGGCTGTGATCCATGAAGGGGATAACAGTCCATAAACAGGCACAAAAACGGGCTTGCCAAGGTGGAGGAGGGAACACGGGCATTCTCCAGGAGGGGCCTGGCAAGAGCTAGAGGGGTTGTCAGGGCAGAGAGAAGGCACATAGCATCATTTGGAAGAAGACGTGGTACCCATTCCAGTCCAGGGGTGGCAGCGACCCTGAATTCAGCATAGGCTCCATCCAAGGTGACCAAGCTGAACTGGCCAAGAAGCAACATCCCTGGTCACTTGGTTTAAAAGAGAAAGTGGCCAAAGATGGCATCTGACTGCTGAAGGCATCCTGACCTGTGCTGGGCCCACCCTGGGGAACTCCAGCTACACGAGCAAAGAGCCAGGCATGTCACAGTGGGAGGCCTGGGGTCCCGCAGGAGTCTCCTCGGAGCCCCCAAAATCTACATCCCCCCCTGGCCCTGAGGTCAAACCTCCACTCCATGGACAAGTCAATACAACAAACACGGTGATCTCAGGGCGATCTCTGCCCCTTGAAGCAGAACGTGAAAGAATGGCCAAAACAAATTTTCCCCCAGCTCAGATCTTTCATCTGGGCCCTCGGCATCCCCGCCCGCACCCCACACCTGCCGGCCACCTGGTCAGACACCGTCTCTGACCTCCCTCAGCTCTTCTAGGAGTGGCTGCCCCCAAACCTTCCGAAACAAAGCCTGACTGTAACAGCAGGTATATTACAGCTTCTTCCCACACTCCAGGCACTGCGTCACCTGACACTAACGCCACCTGCCCTGGAGGCGCCATGACCACCCCCGTCTCATGGCTGACAAGCAGGGGTCCCCAGAGGTACAGTATGCGCTGGGGTCACACATCAATGAGCCACAGAGCAGGCGTCAAACCCTGACACCACCCCACCCCCCGACTTCCAAGTCCCCAAGATTCCGAGTCCTCCAGCCCCGTCCTGCCTTCCTCCCTCCACGTTCCCAGCTGTCTCTTCAGTCCCTTCCCCGGGGGCTTCTCGGGGATTCCTCCCTACCCCAGGGAGCCTTCCAGGTTCTCCTCAGCCTGATGTGTCCCTGGCCCCTCAACTCTAAGCAGCGCATCTCAACCACCTGTCACCACAACCCAGTTAGAAAGAATCTTAGGTGACCGCCCGGCACAGGTGTGCTTGATAAGGGACCAGTGATCCAGTTTACGTCCTTCCAGTTTCTTTGAGATGCTCTTCCACATAAAATGTCCACCAAGAGTGACCCCCAAAGCAATCTATGGACTTTGGGTGCTAATTATGTGTCGTTGGAGGTTCATCTACTGGAACAGAAGTCCCGCCTGGTGGGGGTGTGCGTGTGGGGTGGGTTGTGGGGAGCCTGTGGCAGGCGAGGGGTAGAGGGGAGCTCTCTGTACTTTCTGCTCAGTTTACCATGGGCCCAAAGCTGCTCTAAAATAATTAAAAATAAGCATTTTAACAAACACTCTTCTGGCCTCACTACACGGCTTTTACCCCTGGCCATCCCCTGCAGTGTACGTCCTAGAGAACTCGATCTTGATCATACTTTTGGCCCACTTTTTTATTATTATTCCACTTGATGCCATACCAGATAATTTAGATAAAACGAGTGCCCTCCCCAGGGTGGCTCACTGCTGGGGTTTGCTGGGACAGAGAGGAGTGGAAAGACCAGGAAAGTCCTGAGCAAACTGGGACGAGTTGTTCCCCGGAGTTCCCCTCGCAGCCAAAGCTCCGTTAGCACCACGGAGTCTGACTTCTAACCCTTGAAAAGAACCTTGCTCAGAATCTGCAGGAGTTGAATAGACATGGGCCACTGTTTTAGGAAGATTATTCATGTTGATGGCCCCCACAGCGCCTGACCCTGGGGATGCTTCCATAAATGCTGACTGGGCTGCATGGGATCGGAATGGTTTTAAATTCCATTCCTAAATGAGGGTCTCCTTTGAGTCTCCTCGGTGCTCACCACTTCCATGAGGACACAACTTCCAAAGCTCTGGCTAAAGAGCCACACGGCCAGAGGCAGAGCAATAAATGGATCTGTTCCCTGTCCAGGGGGCCAGGTCCAATGACCGCACGTGGTGTTGTCCAGACATGGTCAGATGACACGTTTGACCTCTGAACTCTCCTTCTAGAGAATCTCAATTTCACAGCACGGCACTGTGATCTTGCTTTAGTAAGACAGATCACGACCTTGCCTGGTGGTCCAGTGCTTAAGAATCACCTTCCAATGCAGGAGTTTCAAACTTGGGTTTGATCCTTGGTTGGGGAACTAAGATCCCACATACCAAGGGTCAATGAAGCCCAGGTGCCCCAGCGAAGATCCCATGTGCTGCAACTAAGACCCAACACTGCCATAAGTAAATAAACAGAAAGAGTCATTAGTGGGGAGTGGAGGAGTGTGTTGGTCTTCCCAGAGCACGTGATGGCCTCAGGCATTTCATTCCCCTCCTCCCCTCCTCGCCAAGCTCAACACACCTGCAGGGGCCATATGCATTCTAGGTAGGCTAGCTCGTGCTGGTTCAGAGTTTTCTTAGAATAATCCAAATTCTCACAACAGATGTTAATAACCGAAGAGCCAGAGAAAAATCTATCTTTTGCAAGACATGTTAAAATCTCTCAGAAGCCCAGCAGAAGCAGAGACCTGAAGATGTCCAATGAACTCCTTTTGGCATTTTAATGCAAACAACCAGATACAGATAATTGCAATTCTTTAAGCTTTTAAAAAATACTTGTTTATTTTTGGCTGAACTGGGTCTTCATTGCAGCACACTGGCTTTCTCTGGTAGCGGAGAGCAGGGTTACCGTCCAGCTGCCGTGTGTAGACTTCTCATTGAAGTGGCTTCTCTTGTTGCAGAGCACGGGCTCTGTGGCTGGATGGCTTCACGTTGAGGCACGCGGGCTCAGTAGCTGTGGCACACAGGCGTGGTTGCCCTGTAGCATGTGGGGTCTTCCCTGACCAGGGACCGAGTCAGTGCCCCCTGCATTGCAAGATGGATTTTAACCACTGAACCACCAGGAAAGCCCCAGATAACTGCAATTTTAAAAGCTACTGGCATAAAGTAAGTATATCAAATTTTCTGCCTACCATTGAGCATTGGATTTTGTTGGGAACTGGCAGCTATTATCAAAATAAAAAAATTTTGTACTATGGGATGACTTGATCTAGGCAGTAAGATGAAATTAAATAAATTTTTCTATGTTTAAAAAAAAATAAGGTTGCTCCCTGTGGCTCAGACGGTAAAGACTCTGCCTGCAACGCAAAAGACTAGGGTTCGATCCCTGGGTCGGGAAGATTACCTGGAGAAGGGAATGACAGCTCACTCCAGTACTCTCACCTGAAAAATCCCATGGGCAGAAGAGCCTGGCGGGCTGCGGTCCATGGGGTAGCAAAGGGTTGGACACGACTGAGCACACACGGCAGCCACAGTCTCTATAGTCCCGGCCATTCCTTACTACCTGACTCATACCTTGCTGTCACTCTTGCTCTAAGGGACTAAGAAATTTCCAGAATCACACTGATTCCTTTACACTGTAAACCCTACTAAGGGGTGATCTCAATTTACTTTGGTTTCCACTTGTGTTGCAGAGTCTATTTCATGTCTTTAACTCTCCCTCCCTCTTTGGTAGCCCTGTAGAGTTAGTGTCCCTATTTTACAGGATAATAATAGCTCAGAATGCTAAAAAGACTAGCACCAAGTCACACAGAAAGTCAGAGCTAAAATTATGTATATTTGCCAAGGAACTTTTTAACTTAAAAAATACAGAAAAGCATAAAACAGTGAACAAATTTTATAAAACTATACATGTAATTGTTAACAATATTTATGATGTATATCATATTTAATTGTGGCAATGTGAGGTTTTATATATTTGGTATATATACAGATATGTTAGCTATATGTTGGTAAGGGTGAAAGAAGACAGTGAAAAAGCTGGCTTGAAACTCAACATTCAAAAAACTAAGATTATGGCACCTGGTCCCATCACTTCATGGCAAAGAGAAGGGGAAAAAGTGGAAGCAATGACAGATTTTCTTCTCCTGGACTCCAAAATCACTGTGGGCAGTGACTGCAGCCATGAAATTAAAAGATGCCTGCTCCTTGGAAGAAAAGCTATGGCAAACCTAGACAGCATTTTAAAATGCAGAGACATCAATTTGCCAACAAAGGTCAGTATAGTCAAAGCTATGGTTTTTCCAGTAGTCATGTACAGATGTGAGAGTTGGACCATAAAGAAGGCTGAGCACCAATGAATTGACGTTATTGAATTGTGATTCTGGAGAAGACTCTTGAGAGTCTCTTGGGCAGCAAGGAGATCCAACCAGTCAATCCTAAAAGAAATCAACCCTGGATACTCATTGGAAAGCCTGATGCTGAAGCTCCAATACTTTGGCCACCTGATGCAAAGAGCTGACTTATTAGAAAAGACCCCAATGCTGGGGAAGATTGAATGCAAAAAAAGAAGAGCAGTAACAAAGGATGAAGTGGTCAGATAGCATCCCTGAGTCAATGGACATGAATTTGAGCAAATTCTTGGAGAGAGGGGAGGACAGAGGAGCCTGGTGTTCTGCAGTCCATGGGGTCTCAAAGAGTCGGACATGACTTATGACTGAACAACAAAATAAATATATATTATATGGATTTATAGTGACTTGGGTTATTGTAGGCATTTTCCCTTATTGTGGTAAAATAAACATAACATAAAATGTACCATTTTACCCATTTTTAATTGTATTGTTCAGTGGCATTATATAATATATGTTGTTGTGTAGCCATCACCTCTATCCATCATCAGGACGTTTTCATCTTCCCAACTAAAACTCTGTCCCTATTAAACACTAACTTTTGAGAATGGAAATAGTTCTTGCCATATCAGTAAGCAAGGATGTAACAGTCATCAGCAATTCTAGCCTTCCAATGTGAGCCTAAGAGCACTCGGGAAGGAGAAGAATACCCGTTATCTAACGGCCATCAGATTGCAGCCACTCCCTATGGTGAGCCCAGGGGAGCTTGGGATGTGAAAACCACAGAATACTGACCCAGGATTGCTGAGGTGCCTATGAAATGAATGACTTCAGTGAGCCCAGACTCTTACATTTTCCCATTCATAGAAAAGTACTAAGTTCCTTAACTTGGGATATCTGGTTTTCTTAAATTAACAATAATATTTTTTGTTTTGTTTTGTTTTTTAACAATAATATTTTGATGCTCAGATTACCTACCCGTCATTGTAAAGCTTCTGTATAAACTGGCTTCTTCCCTCGCCTCCTTGGAGCAGTTCTCTCAAGGTTACTTGAGATGCTTTCTCCCAGGCTTGAAGTACCAAAAATTCTCACCAAATAAAACATAACTCTCAACTTTTAGGTTATGAATACTTTTTAAGTTTACACTCTCTACTCCCTCCCCAATTCAGGCCCTGGCAATATCCTTCTACATTCTGTCTCTCTGAATCTGCCCTCTTTAGGAACCCCATATAAGTGGACTTAAACAGTATTTGTCCTTTTGTGACTGGCTTATTTCACTTAGCTTTCACTTAGACATTATCCTAACTGAAAAAGTCAGTCACAGCTTTAAATTCTGACTGTGGTTTTAAGGTAGCCAAGCTGTGGGTTAAAAATAGCCATGAACTTTGTATATACCTAGCAAGAGAGTATGAAATGTGAGTGACCTAGCCCAGAAGACTTCTTTCTGTATGAAATACCCAAACATACAAGCAGCCTTTATGAGCTAAACTAAAAAAGGAACTCTGAGCTCAGACTCCTTGCACATGAAGCTCAGAATAGCTGCGCTTAACTTACCAAGTTTAACAGTACAAAATGTCATACTGGGAATATTGAATGTGGG
The DNA here is from genome assembly GCF_019320065.1 of Cervus canadensis. Taxonomy (NCBI): domain Eukaryota; kingdom Metazoa; phylum Chordata; class Mammalia; order Artiodactyla; family Cervidae; genus Cervus; species Cervus canadensis. The sequence continues at coordinate 5,913,147 of NC_057402.1, forward strand.
AGTCGATCACCCCAGGAAAAAAATCTCTCAACTAATTTAAGGGAACTCAAAATGAATCCATTCTCTCGTTCAGAATTCTGCTCTGCAAAAGTCCCATCTGGTACTAACTATATTTACTTAGCTAGATCAGTACCACAAAATAAAGGTTATTTAGAGCATCTTGTTATGGTTTTCTGGATGATTCTTCCATCTACGAGAGAATGCAACAGAGGCATAGGAAATTGACCCTAAATATGGACTATATTTTGTTCAAATGTAAAGACATCACCCTTCCAGTCAAGAAAACAATCGGACCTTTCATACATGACACGCACAGCCTCTGCAATCGCCCTGGGAAGTCCCTGGAGCAGCAGGGACTGTAAATGAGGGGACTGTAAATGAGATAAGCACTAGGTTTCATGATGGGGGCCAAGACACAGGCTAGCTTCACGCTGTCTGATGTCTACATCGCAAGGGGAAGAGTCAGATGGGCAAGGGAAAGCAGTTTGCTGAGCTTCACCCACTCACTGGAAAACACTGTTCTGTTTCCACACTGAGCTCTGCTTCCTTGGTGACCTTCACAGTGTAACCCTTCCCTGCCTCAGTTTCCTCATCTGCAAAGTAAAGTCACAGCAATCCACCTGGGAGGGCACAAAACTGCGTCAGTGTACATACTCCCCACAACTTGTCACTGGCGTGCTTTGCTGACGTTTCAGGAGTCTTGTCTCCCAAAGCGGATGATGAGCAAGGACCATGGGTTGTTTGAGGTGGGTTTTTTCATTATAATTATTCATTTATTTTGGCTGTGCTGGGTTGTTTTTGTTGCGCTCAGACTTTCCCTCCTTGCGGCAAGCAGGGGCCACTCTCTAGAGCTGCTGCAGGGGCTTCTCGTGGCAGCTTCTCTTGTTTCAGAGAATAGACTCTAGACCCAGTGGGCTCCATACTTGCAGATCACAGGCTCCAGAGCCTAGGTTCCATAGCTGTGGTGCACAGTTTGAGCTGGCCCACAGCCTGTAGGATATTCCCAGACCAGAGATCAAACCAGAGTCCCCTGCATTGCAAGGTGAATTTTTAATCACTGGACCGCCAGGGAAGCCGGAGTTGTTGGTTTTTGTTTGTTTGTTTGTTTTTAATGTCTGTTGTGAGTTGAATTGCACCCTCCCGAAAGAGACGTTGAAGTCCTGACCCTGATGAGGCTGAGTGAGACCTTGTTTGTAGCTGCCGCTTGCTGCAGATGTAATCAAGGTGAGGTCAGGGCTTCCCCAATGACCCAGAGGGAAAGAATCCGCCTGACGATATGAGAGACACTGATTTGGAAGATTCCACATGCCGCAGAGCATCTAAACCCTTGGCCACAGCTATTGAACCTGTGCTCTAGAGCCCAGAAACTGTGCTCCAGAGCCTGTGTGTTTCGCAAGAGAAGCCACCACAATGAGAAACCTGCTCACCACAATGAAGAGTGGCCCATGCTCGCCACAACTAGAGAAAAGCCCATGTAGCAAGAAAGACCCAGCACAGCCAAAAATAAAGAAATATATATATGTATATAAATATAAAGATGAAGTCGCACTGAACTGAGGAGGGCGGGTGCCCTTAATCCATCATGCCTGTTGTCCTTCTAGAAAGAGACACAGAGACAGGAGCACAAAGAGGAAAATGCCATGTGAAGACAGACACTCAGAGGGAAGAAGGTCACGCGACGGAGGCAGAGACTACAGTGATGCAGCTGCCAGCCAAGAACTGCTGGCCACCCTCAGGAGCTGGAGAGAGGACGCGGCCTTGCCAACACCTCTGGCCTCCAGAACTACGAGAGACTAAACCTCTGTTATTTAAGCCAGGCAGTTTGTGATGCAGCGGCACCAAGAAACTAATACAATGCCTTAAATGTTTAAATTCCCGAGAGCTGGCACACGGAGGGCATTTGATATATATCAGTTGAATGAATGAACCAATGAATAGATGAGTGAAGAAAACAGTGAGGCAGGCAACGGCAGTAACAGGACAGATGTAGACACAGGTGTCTACGCACACCTGGATGGACAGGGGTGACACTGGCTCTCGTCCATGAACACTCACGCCCCATCTTAGGCTCCAAATGACAGAGAGTTGGTTCCTGGCAAAGCTGCCACATGGGAATAAGTCCCAGGGTGCCAAAGCTTCCAACTTTCCAAAGAACCAGAAATCTGGGGTTTTGGGTGAAATCCCCGAAGTTCTTAGATGTTAGTTCACAACAAAGTGAGTGTACGAGCACCTCCAGAGGCTTAGCTGCATCTCTCACGTCTGGCTCAGCCTCAGGCAGGAGACACAGCGTCTGCCTGATGAAAATCACTGGCATAAGATAGGCATCGTTCGTAGTCTTGCAGATCTTTGGGGAACAGCATTAAGATAGGAACCTACAGATAAGTCTGTCCTTCCTTCCTTCCCCCTTCCTACTGTCGGGGAAAATAATCAATAAACAACTTATCAGAGGTACAGAAAAGGGTTTTATTTGAGCCAAACTGAGGACTACAGCCCAGAAGCCAGTTTCTCAGATTACTCTGAAAAGCTGCTCCAGAGAAGCATGGTTTCCAGCACAGTTTTATGTCTGGTCGGAACAAAGAGCATCACACAAGTCAAGAACATATTCCCTCAAGGTTTCAAAAATCAAATCAGTACATACCCAGCGAGTAAATATGGCCTTGGCACCTGGGAGGAGAGTCTTATCATTGAAAAGAATACAAGCATTGGTGCTCCAGAAAGAGAGGCATTTAATCCTTATTTTTAACATGGACATTCTTTCATTCTGGTCAATGCGCCCTTTTCTTCAATAATTAAAGCAGACGTGCGATGCATGCTTGATAGACCGCAAACAGGCTATTCTAGTCAGCATAAGACTCAAGCTAACTCAAGTATAAGCCAGAATAACTTGCCAGAAAATGTGAAATTTTCTGTTATCGTTTCCCCTTTTTTGATTGTAAATCTTTCTATAGAAAGCACTGATGATCAAAATATTTGTCCCTCGGGGCTTCCTTGGTGGCTCAGTGGTAGAGAATCCACCTGCAAATGCAGGACACGGGTTCGATCCCTGATCCGGGAAGGTCCCACATGCCACGGAGCAACTAAGCCCATGAGCCACAACTACTGAGCTTGTGCTCTAGAGCCCGGGAGCTGTGAGCACTGAGCCCTGGCGTCCTAGAGCCTGTGCTCTGCAACGAGAAGCCACTGCAATGACAAGCCAGAGAAGAGTCCCGTGCAGCAATGAAGACCCGGCACAGCCAAAAATAAAGAAATAATTTAAATTATCAAAAAAATATTAGTCCTTTAATGCCAGGGTGATTTCTGCCTGCCTTGGGTCCATCATGTCCCTTGATCATAGATCAATCTCTTTCTTTTTTTTTTTTTTTTTGTATTTTTATTTCTTATAGGAAAAGTGTTGCCTACTTATCCTCATTTGGGGGTAACTAATTGAATGCAATGGATATATATCGATGGGGGAAGCATTTTATAAGCTATATGTATTATCAACCATTATCAAATTGCCACAGAAACATAATACTTGTGATTTTAGCAGCAGACCAGGCAAGCAGTGATACATAGCATACATAGCTTGATAGTTAGGAAGAGGATGATAGCATATATATAAATATAATGATCATTTGTAAAGCAGAGTGGGAAAAAACAGCTTACTCCTGAAAGATGTTACCTAGAACAGGTCACTTAAGGGGTCAGTCTTCCTGACGTCTTGTAACTACCTTGCCTTTGGGGAAGTTGTTTCTAGGCAAGTCTCACCTTCTCCAGAGGCATTGCCATAAGTAGAACAAGCAGTGTGCGCGTAGCAGAAACGGCTCCTTGTCTGGCCAGCAGACCCTCTAAGGCAAGCCCACTGTCTAACGCTACGTTGGGTAAGGAATTTAGGACGCTGTTGTGCTGCGGTGTTGTCTGCAGTCTCTTCAGCTGTTTGACCAATGGTAGCTCATAGATTTCTAATTATCTCTCTGCTTACATATATTCTTGTATTCAGAACAAAAATATTTTGCCCCCAGGTATCGTGGTTTCTTGGTCTTCCCAGGTGACACTAGTGGTAAAGAGCCCACTGCCTGTGACGCAGGCTCAGTCCCCGGGTGGGGAAGATGCCCTGGAGGAGGGCATGGCACCCACTCCAGAATTCTTGCCTGGAGAACCCCATGGACAGAGGAGCCTGGCGGGCTACAGTTCACGGGGTCACACAGAGTCGGACACAACTGAAGTGACTCGGCACACATCTTGGTGTCTTTTGCTAACATGGACCTCTCGGCTCTGTAATGAGGACAGAAAGGAAGTTTATCTATTTCCTGACGTGTAGACAACGGGGCAATGTGATGTCCTAGTAAACATAAACCTTCTGTTTGTCAGCTGTTGAGACATTTATGTGCCCATCCTTGGGAAGCTGGGTCGGTTCCAAAACCACGTGTGAAGATAGAACCCAGGGAGCACAGGCGATCCCCGCCAGGGTTCTCCCATTGATAGCCTCATGAACTGAGAGTTCTGTCAACACAATTTTATTAAACTATGGATCACTTCTCTTGCAGGTTTTCCAAAAGTCAACTAGACTCTTGATATAAGGAAGTTGCTAGCACAATTTCCTTGCATTTTTCTCTTTGAGACATTTTTCAATTAAGTAAGGAACAGAGCAAGGGTGTCCTAGGGTAAAATACGTCTAATCTCTAAGAACAGAGGATGGTATCAGACAGGGGTGGGCATATTAGTGTGTTGGAGAACCTGAACCTGAAAGATTAGGTCAGAGGACAGTTGGTCTGGGTGAGTGATCACGTTAGGAACATCTGAACGGTCATTGATAGGTATTATGAGGGGCTTATCCCAATAACTCTACTTTATGACAACTTTACTAGAGCATTTTCTTTCCATCCTGAATATTGGAGCAAAAATATAGCTAGAAGTGAAACAATAACTTTCCATTATGATAGGAAGACAGATGTTTGACCAACAGTTTGATTGAACCAGTAGGATCAACCTTACAGGCCTGACCCAGATTCTTTGGTCAGCTGTTTGCCACTCTCATCTTCTTATCCTGATGAGGGTGTCATTTGATCTTAATTAGTTGAAGTCAGGTGTCAGAAATATGGGACAAAGTCCACTCAGGTGGAGAGGGCTTTTGTGTGTGTGTGTATGTGTGTAAGTTCAAGATTCTTTTTTTAAAATTGAAGTATAGTTGATTTAGAACATTGTCTGAGTTTCTGAAGTACGTCAAAGTGATTCAGTTATACATGTATATATTTTCCTTTTTCATACTCTTTTCCACTGTGGTTTGTTACAGGATATTGACTATAGTTCCTATGCTCTACAGTAAGACTTTATTGCTTATCCATTCTATATATAATTGCTTGCATCTGCTAATCCCAAACTCCCAGTTCATCCCTCCCCAACTCCCCATCCTCCTTGGCAACCACGAGTGTTTTCTCTATGTCTGTGAGTCTGTTTCTGTTTTGTAAATAAGTTCATTTGTGTCATATTCTAATTCCACACATAAGTGATACTGTATGTTATTTGTCTTTCTCTTTCTGACTTGCTTCATTTAATTAATTATCTCTAGGTCCATCAATATTGCTGCAAATGCCATTATTTCATTATTTTTTATGACTGAATAATATTATATATATCCATATGTATAGTGTTACATATGGATATATATATATATATAATGTTAGGCTTCCCTAATGGCTCAGACAGTAAAGAATCTGCCTGTGATGCTGGAGACCCAGGGTCAAACCCTGAGTCGGAAGATCCCCTGAAGAAGGAACTGGCTACCCACTCCAGTGTTCTTGCGTGGAGAATCCCATAGACAGAGGAGCCTGGCGGGCTATAGTTCATGGGGTTGCAAAGAGTCAGACACAACTGAGGGACTAACACACACATATAATATTATATATAGTATATATATGAATAACGTAATATATATAATATTATTCAGCCATAAAATAGAAGGAAGTGATGCCATTTGCAGCAATATGGATGGACCTAGAGATTATTATATATTAAGTGAAGTAAATCAGAAAGAGAAAGACAAATATCATTTAGTATTACTTATATGTGGAATCTAAACTATGATACAAATGAACTTATTTACAGAACAGAAACGTGTGTGTGTATATATATGCTAAAGAACCTGCCTGCCAACAGATAGACATAAGACACAGGTTCAATCCCTGGGCCGGGAAGAACTCCAGGAGGAGGGCAAGGCAACCCACTCCAGTATTCTTGCCTGGAGAATCCCATGCACAGAGGAGCCTGGAGGGCCACAGTCCAAAGGGTCGCAAACAGTCGGACACGACTAAAGTAACAGTATATATATATATAGTATCTTCCTTATCCATTCATCTGTTGATGGACACTTAGGTTGCTTCCACGTCTTGGCTATTGTAAATAGGGGTGCATATGTCTTTTTGAAATAGAGTTTTGTCCAGATATACACCCAGGAATGGAATTGCTGGATCATATGGCAACTCTGTTTTTAGGTCCTTAAGGAAAATTCATACTATTTTTGATAGCAGTTGCACCAATTTACATTCCCACCAACAGTTTAGGAGAGTTCTCTTTTAGAGGAGGTTTTTAAAATTAGAGATGTGAATCCATGAGTCTATGCCTTCTATTAATAGTTTGGCAGCACATGGATTAGTAAATAATAACTGATAAGATCCTTTCTGATGTGGCTGCAACAAATCTTTTATGTCTTTTCCAATAAACAAAATCTCCAGATTATAATCCATGATCTTTAAGGATTTCATCTTCCAGGAGCTCACAGTGAAAGGGGTTAGCAACAAATTTTTCATTTTCCTTATGTGTTTTAATAAGGCCCTGACAATAATGTAATATATCTCCTTGGAGTGAGATTGGTCCATATAGTCCCTCATCTAATCACAGGCCATCCTGTTAATTCTTTCAAAAGGAGATGGCCCATGATTACCAAAAAGCATAGATCTAAGTTTCAAGAGGCAGTAGCAGAAGATCTTTTGGCCATGAGAGATGAAATGCTTCTGAATGTTTTGCCAATTGCATTTTGATAGCGCCACTAGTCCTTTCTACCAATGCTGAAGATATGCACAGAGAAAATGCCACATAATTGGTCAAATGTCACATATAGATTTAATTATTTGTGCAATAAAATGAGTTTCCCAATCACTGTGTAATTCAGAAGGACTTCCCCAGATAGGAATTATTATCTTTTCTATGACAGCATATTAAAAAGCAGAGACATTACTTTACCAACAAAGGTCTGTCCAGTCAAGGCTATGGTTTTTCCAGTACAGAATGGATGTGAGGATGTGAGAGTTAGACTATAAAGAAAGCTGAGCGCTGAAGAACTGATGCTTGAGAGTCCCTTGGACTGCAAGGAGATCCAACTAGTCCATCCTAAAGGAGATCAGTCCTAAGTATTCATTGGAAGTACTGAATTTGAAGCTGAAACTCCAATACGTTGACCACCTGATGCAAAGTACTGACTCATTTGAAAAGACCTTGATGCTGGGAAAGACTAAAGGTGGGAGGAGAAGGGGACGACAGAGGATGAGATGGTTGGATGGCATCGCCAACTCAATGGACATGAGTTTGGGTAAACTACGAGAGTTGGTGATGGACAGGGAGGCCTGGCGTGCTGCAGTCTGTGGGGTCGCAAAGAGTCAGACACAACTGAGTGACTGAACTGAACTGAACAGCAATTTCCCTACTGTTAAAGCCATCGCTCTCCTGCACAGAAAAGCTTCAAGCCAGTGTAAAAACATGAAGATCATTATGAACATATATTTATTTCCTTGAGATGGCGGCAGCTGGACAAAATCCAATTGCCATACATCAAAGGGTCCCTTAGGAAGGGGAAAGTGGTCCTGTGACCCACAGAGTGACTTCCCTGGATTATACGTAGGACATACATTACAGCAAGCATATACACTATAAACCAGCGTGGGAGAAAGCTTCTACACATATTGTTTTCCCCACAGAATCACTTTCTCAGGCACCCAGTGAGTAAAAGAATGTATATATTGGAGCCATGGCAACTGGGCTCCAGCAGGCATTACAGGGCCAAACCGTTTTTGTGTGACAGGGTTAAATATTTCCCCCTTTTTAATTACCACATCTGTTTCTGTTCTTCAGTGGCAGTTTCTTGAGCTTGCAGAAGGAAATCCTTCGTTGACTGAGCAGGGTTGACAGAGAGCAGTGGACATTCTCAACGCTGGCCAGAATGATTATTTAGAGCTGCGTGCTGTTGGTGGCAGCACTGGCAAGCTGATTTCCTTTAGCTTCCGTAGCCTTAGATTTCAAATGTCCTGGGGCTTTAATAGGTGGTCACTCTTTGGGTAATTGTATAGCATTTAATAACTCTGCAACCCGTTTTCCATTATTTATTGATTGATTTATGGCTCTGTGGGGGCTTCCTTGCTGTGTAGGCTTTCCTCTAGCTGTGGAGAGCGGGGGCTGCTCTCTAGTAGCAGGGCAAGGGCTTCTCATTGTGGCGGCTTTTCCTGCTGCAGAGCGCCGGCTCTCGGGCGTGCAGCTTCAGTGGTTGTGGCACGTGGGCTCAGCAGACGGGGCTCCCAGGCTCACAGTTGTGCTGCACGGGCTTTAACTGCCCCGCGGCGAGTGGGATCCTCCCAGATCAGGGATGTCCCCTGCACTGGCAGGCGGGTTCTTTACCACTGAGCCACGAGTGAAGCCTTCGTTTACCTTTTTTTTTTTTGGTAGGTTGTCCCGAAGAGGTAAAAAACCTCATTGTTGCCATAATATCCCAAAGTCACGGGCCACTCCAAATGTATAAGAACTATCAGTATAAATAGTTGCTAGCTGGTCTTTAGCTAGTTGACAAGCTTGAATTAAAGCAGTTAATTCAGCTGATTTTACTGACCTCATTTCTGGTAAACAAGAGTTTTCAATTATGTCCATGGTGGACGTTACTGTATTTACAGCTCGGTAATATCCTCGTTCATCTTTTAAGTAGGACCCACCGGTAAACTAAATCAGACCAGCATTGTCAATGGGAGTTTCCTGTAAGTCATTCCTAGAAACAAGAAGATAATCCATCAACAGAACGCAGTCAGTCTTTCTAGATGGTGCAAGTGGTAGAGAACCCACCCGCCAACGCAGGAAACGCAAGAGACTTGGGTTCAATCCCTGGGTCAGGAAGATCTCCTGGATGAGGACACGGCAACCCATTCCAGTATTCTTGCCTGAAGAATCCCATGGACAGAGGAGCCTGGTGGGCTACAGTCCACAGAGTCCCAAAGAGTCAGACACGACTGAGAGACTTAGCACACAGCAAACAGAATGCAGTCATGGTCGTTTAATCAGCAGTCCTATCTATAGACCAAGTCTAGTGCACGACTTAGCAACAAAACAACAGGTAGAGAGAAAAGATAAATGCTTCCAATCTGTGTGTGTGTTTGTTTAGTCACTAAATCATGTCTGATTCTTTTGCGACCCCATGGGCTGTAGACCACCAGTCTCCTCTGTCCATGGGATTTCCCAGGCAAGAATGCTGGAGTGGGTTGCCATTTCCTTCTCCAGTGAGTCCTCCCAACCCAGGGATCGAACCTGTGTCTCCTGCATTTCAGGCAGATTCTTTACCACTAAGCTACCTGGGAAACCCTCAGATCTGTTTACAAATGTCTAATTTACCAAATTGCTATAAGTCATAATTAGCTTAAAGTGAAAGATTCCCTAATCTGGAAAATAAAGATTAAAATTTAGTAATATTTCAGACAAAAAGTCACAAAAATTTTACCTATATTTCATATTTATCAGTTCATTTAATCCCATGTAATTAATTTTTGTTCCACTTGAGTCCAGTTTCTCCATTACTTTTTTGACTTTGCCTGATAACTGAGGAGCACAGTCACAGCGATAATTTTAAGAAGTTCATGAGGGTTTTTGTTAAGATTAGTATGATTTGCCCAATAAAGTGGGTGCCTTGATCACTGGAAACTGTGGAAACCTAAGTGGAAAACTTAAACTAAGTGGAAAACACAGTTTCTAACAGCTTATTTGTCTCTGTGAGGACAAATTCCTTAGCCTTGCAGCAAAGTAAGGCTTTAACCCCCCCAAATGAAAAGCACTGTTTGCCAGGGAGCCAGGAGGAGCCTAGCAACCGTCTTGGGTTTCCCGAAGCCCCAACTGCTCAAGTCACAGCTATCGTTTACCGTCTAATTTCTCTGATTTAGGAGCAGACTGTTCTAAGGACCTCAGGATGGCAGGAGTCTGACAATGAGGGGTTAATGTTCTGTAGAAGCAGGATGGACTTTATCTACAAGCGCTATTATCTCTACAGAGTCTATTGTCGTTACCTTGGCATGAAAGTCAGAGAGGGCATTTCCCAAATACTCGGGTTCAGTTCTTTAATGGGAGCCTCAATTTTGATGACAGATAACATTTTATATCAGAACATGTATGATTTCCAGGAATTTCATGCAATTTCTATTTTTTTAAAATTTCTAAAACACTTATAACACATATACTTACATAGACATAACATAAAGAAAGCTTAATGTTACGTCTTATTTGACAGTGCTTCCTACATAATTTAATCTACCAAATAATCTTAGTTAGTTTAATATTTTTCTGAGATGACTCAGGGGCCCTATGAAGCACCTCAAAGTTAGCTAGAGGTCAAAAGAACTTTAATTAGAATTTGATATTCTAGAAGTTTGTCAAAAATATCAGAAAGCTTCAAAACACTTTGTCAAATAGGATCATAGGTTACTGTGAAACAATACTTATTTACTTAACCAAAGTGACAAAAGATTTCAAAAGCAAGTATAGATCATGTAAAGGCAAGGAAATTCATACAATCTGTTATCAAGAGTGACACTGCAAGAGAATTTTGTTCTCTCAACAAAGAGAAAACCAAATCCAGTCTTGCTTCAGCTTACCTTTAATAACAAATTTTATTTACCTAATTAAATGCAATCTAATTTTAATCAATTCTGACCACATACAAAATTCTCAAGTTTTCTTTTCTATAACCTTACACCACTGCTTGTATTCATTATTTGTCCTTTTTTTTCCATCCAGAAACAACTCATTCTAGGACAAAATTATACTTTTTTTCTCCTAAACAAAGATATTTCATATTTTATATTTTGTCAACATTAGATAGCCTACTTTTTTATAACTGAAATGCTTACTATTTTAGTATCTTTACTTACATAGATTATAATTTTTAAACCTTAAAAAACTTAGTGAAAATCAGGAAGCAAGTAACTGACTCTGTCATACCAGTATTTCCTGATTAGCAAACCTAAGAATATACTCCATAACCTTTAAAAACATACCTTTCCCTCATAGCATAATTTCTATTTAATGTGGTGCAAGACGTGTCTAATAAACCTGAATATCTTTAGTTTTTTTCTCTTGTAAGACAAGTAGGTAAATTTAGATATGTTTAGCAATGAAGGTTTCAGTATTTTTATCTTAATTGGAAATGATCTGGATATCAAAAAAAATTCTCATCATCACCCTAATTTAACAAAACTCTGGAGTTTCAAATTACCAAAAATCTGGAGAAACTACATTTAGACATACCATAAAACATAATCATTCTCTAAGAGTTTACCTAAAACTTTTATCTCATTTATTTCTATTTCATTACTTGTGAAAATATCATCACACCAAGTTAATTTTCTTGCTGAGAAATTTTGTGACATAGATAACATGAACTTACTGACTTTCAGCAAACTTGTGCAAAGTTGCTTTAGTCGTGTCCGAATCTTTGAGACCCTATGGACTGTAGCCTGCCAGGCTCCTCTGGCCGTGGGATTCTCCAGGCAAGAATACTGGAGTGGGTGGCTGTGCCCTCCTCCAGGCGTACAATAAAAGGTGTTATACATGTCTGTATTAATCAAACCCACAACTTAAACTTGTTTCCATTTATTAAAGATTAATTTTGATTAATTTTGGATCACATGCTCCTTTAAGCATTTGGATTACTTTTATGTTATGTTTAGAAATATTTGATTTGCAAGTACTTACTTTTAAAAAATTGAAGTATTATAGATTTACAATATTGTGTTAGTTTCTGGTATACAGGAAAGTGATTCAAAGATAGAGATATATATACACATACATAGAGATATAGGTATATAGCTATAGATACAATATATATTCTTTTCAGATTATTTTCCATTATGGCTTATTACAAAACATTGAATATAGTTTCATGTGCTTTACAACAGGACCTTGTTGCTTATATGTTTCATATACAGCAGTTTGTGTCTGCTAATCCCAAACTCCTAATTTATCCCTCCCCCATTTCCCCTTTGGTACCAAAGTTTGTTTTCGATGTCTGTGAATCTGTTTCAGTTCTGTAAATAAGTTCGTTTGTATTGTTTTTTCTGGATTCCACATATAAGTGATATCATATATTTGTCTTTATCTGACTTACTTCACTTAATATGCTAATCTCTAGGTCCACTCGCGTTGCTGCAAATGGCATTATTTAATTTTTTTTATGGCTGAGTAATGTAAGAGCTTGGGCTTCCCTGGTGGCTCAGTCGGCAAAGAATCCGCCTGCAATGAAGGAGATCCAGGTTCCATCCCTGGGTCGGGAAGATCCCCTGGAGAAGGGAACGGCAACTCACTCCTGTATTCTTGCCTGGAGAATACCATGGACAGAGGAGCCTGGCAGCCTACATACAGCCCATGAGGTCGCAGAGAGTTGGACACGACTGACCAACTAAGCACACTGTAAGAGATCACTTTTAAGTCAATCAAATAAAGCTCTTTTACAAATTCATATTGATAACATCATCCAGAGGTAGAAACACATCACATTCATAACATACACACAGACACACATACATCTAGATAGATACAGAGATCTCATAGTTTTCCTACTTGAATTTTAAAAGTTCTTCAGGGCTTCCCTGGTGGGAATGCAAGGGACACAGGTTCAATCCCTGATCTGGGAAGATTCCACATGCCGCAGGGCCACTAAGCCCATGCACCACAACTATTGAGCCTCTGCAGCCTAGAGCCTGTGCTCTGCAACAAGGGACCCCACAGCGAGGAGCCCACACATTGCTGCGGAGCGCTGCCCCAGGCACAACTAGAGAAGGCGCACACACAGCAATGAAGACCCAATGCAGCCAAAAATCAATTAAGTTTTTAAAAAGAGAAAAAGCCTCCCCCACTTTTTTCCCCCTTTGGTTTTAGGTTCTACTCATTGAGCTAAGGCTGTAGTCTCAGGCAATGCTGCTGTGTTTGCATTTCAAGGACATGATAAGAGTTACAATTTTGTTTTCTCCTGGGAGTACTTATGTTCTCTCAGGGTCAGAATTTTGAAAAGATGTTTTATCAAGCCAGCTTTCTTTAGTTGTGCATGCAAAAATCAGTTTTTGAATGGCAAAAAAGCTTTATCCTGGCTATTTAGGGTTAGGAAAGTACTTGTAAGTATTCATTCCATACAAATTGTAGAAGCCAGCCAGAGTTCGAATGGATGACTGCCTGCCCGGGTGCCAATAAGCTTTAGAAACACAATTTCCCCCCTTTCAAACTATTGACTGACCTATTTACTTGGTTGTTTCAGGTGTTGGTTGCAGCATGTGAGAGCTAGTTCCCTGACCAGGGATCAAACCCGGGCCCACTGCATTGGGAGCACAGTCTCAGCCACTGGACCACCAAGGAAGTGCTCCCCCTTTCTTTTAGATTCATTTTATTATAAGGTGCAAGTCTTAAGGACTTCCCAAGTGGCTCCGTGGTAAAGAATATCCCTGCCATTGCAGGAGACACAGGAGATACAGGTTGAAATACAGGAAAATCCCCTGGAGTAGGAAATGGTCACTCCCTCCAGTATTCTTGCCTGGAAAATTCCATGGACAGAGGAGCCTGGCAGACTATAGACCATGGGGTCACCAAGAGTTGGACACATGCATGCTGCATGGCATGAGCAAAAAAAGAAATACAAGGAAACCCAGATATCAGGAAAAACTTACTGAATCACCTGAAGGGTGCTGAGAAGCAGCAGAGGTGCAAGAGGCCCAGGCTTGGTAGCAACTGCTGCTCCAAAGCAGAGTCTGGGTGACATCATGTGGGTTTTTCTGATATCCTGCCAACTATGCCAAGTGCCTTTGACAAAAACAATAACAACTTATAATAGGTATAGAAAAGTGTTTTATTTGAGCCAAACTGAAGACTACTCTGATTACTCTGAGAAGCTGCTCAGGAGAAACATGGTTTTCAGCAGTTTTATGTCTGGTCGGAGCAAAGAACATCACACAGAATATAATCCCTCAAGGTTTCAAAAATCAAATTGGTACATACCCAATGAGTCAGCGTGGCCTTGGCACCTGGGGAGGGAGTCTAATTATCAAAGGAGGATGTCCCAGAAAGGGAGGCATTTAATCTTTATTTTTTAAACAAGGACATTCTTTACTTCTGATCAGTATGCCCTTTTCTTTAATAATTAAAGCAGATGTACAATGTATGTATGTTTGATAGGCCACATACAGGCTGTTCTAGTCAGTATAAAACTCAAAGTTAACATGTGTATAAGCCAGAATGACTTCCCATACCTCAATATGCAAAAATTTCTTTTATCACTACTTTCTTTTTTTCTTTTTATTTTTCTTTGCTTAGCACTGTACTGAGTATGCAACTGGTAGCTAACAATTACTTGCACAATAGAATCAAAGATTTTTAAAATATTGAAAACGACAGAGAATGATACATTAAACATCAATATATTCCCATATAGAACTAACGCTCAATATCCTGTAGTCTTTGTTCCAGATCTTTTCCATTACTCATGAAAGAAACACAGACAATACAGATTCAGTTGAATCTTTCTTTAGTATGTAACAACATTGTCATATTCTTTCTTAATCTCAAGGTCTACCACAATCATAGATGTTACCTTTATTCTTTACATACCTGTTATATTTAAATTGGACATTACATATTTATCATATAATGTTTTGCATATGTAGTAACTTGCATTTTTTTAATTCTACACTGTTTTTGAGAAATTTAGGCATATTCACATTATGTAAATTAACAGCCATGTAGTACTTCATTACATACATATACCCCAATTTAATTATCCTATACTGTATTGATGGATATTTTAGAGCTTCATTTTCAATTTTAGAAACAATGATGCAATGAACATTTGCCTTATAGTTCTAGAATATATACCTAGAAGTGGAATTTTTGAACTGCAGTAGTCATTGCCAGAATAATCTCCAAAGTTGTTCATTAGATTTATATAACTATTGATGGTTTATAGTCATTTGCACTTTCCAAGTTGTAATCAGAGACAATCAATACCATCTCCAAGAAGTATTAATAAAAATGCTGCCCTGAAAAAAGGTAGTTCGCACTTTTCCAAGATCCGGTCAGGATTGTTCACCCACTAATTCATAGCAACGTTGCTTTTTGATCCAAGATCTGGTCAAGACCTGACAAAGCCAAACTTTAAAACTCTGCTGACAGACGGGCAAAGAGGATGCTCCACTTTAGTGAGACTGAATGTTTATTTTCTCCTATTTTTATTACCCATTTAGATTTCTTCTTCTGTGAATCTGCTGTTAGTATTCTCTAGTTCATTTTTCAATTTGGTTGTTTGTTTGTTTTTCTTATTGATTTGTAGGAGATTCTTTGTTATGTTTTGAATATTAGCCCTTTCCTATCTCTTTTGTCTGCATGTGCACGTATTAAAATCTGCAACAGTCCATTGTTTTTCTTTGTTGATTTTGTGTAGGGCGACTTTTACTGAACAGAATTAAAATTTTTCATATAGTAAAAGAAAAGAAAGAAAAATGAGTGGCATAAAGAAAATGTATCAACTCATAGACCCCGCCTCCTCTAAAGAACACAGCACTAGAGCCACTGGAATCCGACCAAAGGAGAAGCCAACTCTGTGAATCTGGACGCGCCAAGCAGGGTAAGTAGTCCCTACCGCATGGGAAAAGCCCTAAAGCTGGGAGTCAGGACACCCGACCCAAGAACGAGGTAAATCGTCTCTCATTCACGAGAGGAGGTGGTACCGTGCATACCTGCCACCTCCCCGAGGTGTCAGGATGCCAATGAGAGAACACAGCGATAGGGCTTCAGCAGCAATACCACCTCATCAGAACTGTCAGCATAATCCTAAGGGGTGCGGTCAGTATAAGGCAAAGTCTCTGGACAGCCAGTCTCTAACTCCACCATTAGGCCAGGAGACCACTGCTGCGATGCAGTCATGGGGCATCAGTTTTGTTCTTTACTTATTTTGATTCACAGATAGACTGCCTGAATTAGGGTACCTGGACTATCTCAGAAGAAAGCTACTGGGACTCTGGTGTGGGATAAAAGAGGGACCCAGATTCCAAAGTCACGTGGTCCTGTGGCTCTAAGGCAACATGTTTCCGGAGGCCAGCAGCTCCCGCAGCACCTGGGAATCTGGTAGAAATCTAAACTCCAGGCCCACCCACACCTACTGAATCCCAGTCTGAGGAGGGCGCAGGGATCTCTGTTTCTCTAAGCTCTCCCAGGATTCTAATGCTCACCCCTACTCAGGAACCACTGTCTAAGGAAAACAGGCCATGCACAGGTAAGCAGCATAGGAATCCTTCAAGAAACAGAGAGCCCAGAAGGTAACCACAGATGTTTGCCCTCAGAAACTAGTCCTAGGTGTCAAGCCTACTCCAAGTGACAGCTGACTCAGCAAAGAATGTGCTTGCCTGGGCGTGGGTCTATGGCTTGAATCCAAGGCCTAGGCCACAGCCTGTCAGCAATCAGGGGGGTCACTGGCTGACTCGTGCATAAACTTCCTGACTCCAGACTCCCAGCTAGAGAGGCAGTGTGTGGCAGCAACGGGAACACGTTAAGATGTTTCTCACTGGAACTTCCCGGGTGGTCTAGTGGCTAAGACTCTGCACTCCCAACCAATGCAGGGGGGTCTAGGTTCAATCGCTGGTTAAGGAACTAGATCCTACATGCCACAACTAAATCCCAGTGTGACCAAATAAACATTTTTAAAAATATACATTCTCTCACAAAGGTTTGCAAATGGCTGTCAGGAATCAGAATGGGAATCGAGTCTCAGCAGCAGAGCCAGCTGCAGGGCACCCCGTGAGCAAGTGCTGTGCCCACTGCCACTAAAATCTCGGAGGAGAAGGTCAGTTCAGTACACACACACCTTGCTTCCCTGAAGAAAGAACCCAAGGTGACCAGAAGCCACCAGTATGGCCACTGTCCCATCGGAGTTGTGTGTGACTGGGACAACCAATCCAAGGGCAGGGCCTGCTTTCCAAGTCACCCATATTTCCCCGTCATCTACTGACTCAATGCCACTTTGCACTTTTCCTTTTCTTCCCAGGAGTGACACAGGATAGACTCTGGTCAGATTATCAGTCCCCAGTGACACCTGGCCTGGATACCTCCTCTTTCCCTCAGAGGCACCTGTCCCGTTCCCCAACTGAAGGACACTAGCCCTCAGCCAAAGTTCAGATTCCTTGGTTCTCCTCAAGGATAACTGTCCTGTCTGCAAGTTACTTACCCTAAGGAAGAAGAGGGACAAGTGAACAACTACAATAAAGTGCTGTGAATGCCAGAGGTTTGGGGTGGGAGTGGGACCAGTCACAAAGGCAGGGAGACATCCTGCCCAGAAGGTCGGTGAATCCACCGAGCGGGGTAAGCTTCACCTGGGGGTCCACCAGGAAGGTATTGGCCTCTACTTGTTGACATGTGGTCTCCCTTGGCAGGGCCTGAGATGTAGGCAGGGCCTTCATCCTCTCTGCCTAGTAATTCAAGAATGTTTGCTGACATGGGTGCATTAGATTACCATGGCTTAGGACGCTAGCCCTCAGCACAGCCAACGCCCCGCACTACCTCTGTACTCCCCAGATAACCTCCAGTTTCCTCCGGCAGCTTCGAATGCCTGCCTGCATACATTTACAGAATTGTGCTAGAAAAAGAATGATGCATACTCCCCGTAGCCCATCCTCAAGGAGGGGAGACAGGAGCTTAAGTCACTAATAATGCACAGCTTTAAAAGTATGCTAGAGGGTAGAGAGAGTTGAGAGGATGTCTTAGAGGGAGACCCATCACAGAGGGCAATGCCTTCAGTGGCCCTCAGCTCAGAAGCACAAGGTTCCCAGTGCGCAGACTTGATCTTGCTTAATTCATGTGAAACAGACTCACAGACACCAATAACTAAACAATCATAAGGCCAAGTTAATAATTTACCTTTTCAGTAGCTAATCATGTCTGCCCAGGACATGCCCTGAAACGCATAGTTCAGGCACTCATTTGACAGGGATTTCATACACACCAAGTACCCATATTTAGTAAACTGTGAGCACCTGGTTGGGGGAAATAATGCAGCCAAATGAGGCGGAGACCCAGAAATGGGAGACAGAATTGTGCAATGAGCTTGGCGTCAAGCTGGAGTTCAAACACTGTGCACTATTTACTAGACAGGTGACTTGAGGAAACTTAATCTTCCTGAGTCTCTTTCCTCACCTGTAAAATGGGCATAACACTCCCTCATGTGAATGTTAAATAATTAAATGAGGTTACACATGCATAACTAGGGTTACACATCCTAGTTTTATCCATGGTTATATTCATCTGGAGAGGCTGTGTGGTATAATGGTTAAGAGAACAGACCCTGGGATCAGACAGATCTGATTCTAGCTCTACCACTTACCAATATATCATCTAGGGCAAGCTGCTTAATTTTTTCCAGTAAGCTTCAGTTTGCTCATTTGTAAAATGGGAATAAAAATTCCTCACACAGGCAAAGTAAGTGAGATAGTGTATTCAAAGGACTTAGAAAATTCTAGGTTATAAAAACCATTCAACAAATGGTATGTTTGAGATTTTTAAAAATTGTCTATGATTAATGACTGACACATGTACTAAAAATTAAAATTAGTACAAACTTCAATGAAATTAAATATGGGGTCATCAAACATGATCCAAAAAAAGTGACCACTTTGTATTTAGTTATTTTTTTTTTAAGTATTAAATTTTTAAATTAGACGTTAAGGATAATTTACTTTATTTTTTAAATTTATTTGTTTATTTATTTATTTATGGCTGTGCCGGGTCTTTCTTTCTCTAGCCGTGGCGCACAGGCTTCTCATTGTGGTCGCTTCTCTTGCTGTGGACCGCGGGCTCTAGGATGTGTGGGCATCAGTAGCCAAGGCTCCCGGGTTCTAGAGCACAGGCTCAGTTGTTGTGGGTCATGGGCTTAGTTGCCGCGTGGCATGTGGGATCTTCCCAGACCAGGGAACGAACCTGTGTCTCCTGCCCTGGCAGGTGAATTCTTTACCACTGAGCCACCAGGGAAGGCCCTGTATTTAGTTATTAAAAAAACTTTTTGAGGAAGCAGGCCTCTAGCCTCAGACTAGTTTCATACTCATAAACTAGTTTCTAAAATAATGTCATTTGTGTGCAGTCATGCAAAAACTCAAAGTTTCAATACTGCTAAGTCAGGCCTCAGCGTGAACCAGAGAAGCATGTCTGGATCTATCTTTCCAGTTTGTGTGACCGGAACCCTGGTATCCATAAAGCATTATGCATTTGGTTTAACAATTATGTACCAAAGTATACACCATGTGATTCTAATAAAAGCCCATGCAGCAAAGGACAGATTATTTCTCTCAATTCTGGATCATCCCTTTTATTTATTTTCTCCCTTTTATTTACTCTCCCCACTGACCCTGTCGGGTTTTAAATGATTTATAAAGCTTACAAAACCTTGCAAGAGTAATCTTGAACTTTGATTTTAAAAATCAACATTTTTCAATCCTAACCTTGCAAATTTGAATGGTGTAAATCAAAGGTCAGCCCCTTATCCAACTCACCCTGTCCTCAGCAACACTGCTACTTCATCCAGATCCAGGAACCCACATAGCTGACCAGGACACTGCTCCAACCGCTCGGTTATTTGGCTCTTACTCTCTTATAATCAAGTATGCTTTCAAATTTCAAGGTGGACATTTTTACAGTCGCAACCGAAATTTTACACAAAAGTAAAACATGAGAGAGTTTCTGTAATCACCAAAACTAAAATTTGAGCAGCTCCTGGTAAACTGTAATCATTTGCAAGTGAATACACTGTAACTGGAACCTCATTATTACACCCACTTTGGTCTCTGCTTTGCCCAGCAAGGAGGTCACAACTCGGAAACACTGCGGGGGGGGGGGGGGGGGGGGTGTGATTCCACCAACGGTAAGGTGATGTGAAGCTTATTTTGAGCAAAGTGATGGTGGAGCAGGAGAACATGGAGACATTCCCCCCGCCAAGATCACTTCCAGGAGATCCAGGTGTTAAGAATTAACTTCGTGTTTTCCTCTTTAGAAAACATGTGGACAAGACACACCAGTCAACCATGGCCTGCAGACCAGGAGTCGGGGAAGGGGCGAGGCGGATGGTTGAATCACGATCGCCGCGACTACGCACACCTGAGCTTCGGAGGATAAAAGGCGGCACGTGGGACGAAAGACCCAGGCCCTCCAAGCTTCGCCCTCTGCCCAGGCCTAGGGAATTGTGGAGGAAAAGCAACTTCTTTCTCAAGATTGGAGGACGAGGGTCCCCGGAAAAGAAGAGACAGTGAGGAGCCCCCGAGAGTTCCCGCACCCGTCTCGGGAACACCTGAGGGAACGCGCCCTCCGGAGCCGCGACACAGGCAGCGGGGGAGGGGGGACCAACCGCCATCTTCCCCGGCACCCAAACCGACAGAGCGCGGTGTAGCGACGGATCTCCGCCGCCGAGGCCCGCCCACTCTCGCGAGACCGCGAAGGCCTCTGGGAAAAGCGGGGGAGGGGAGAGCGAGAGAAGGAAGCCGGGACGCGGGGCTGGGGGCGGGCGGAGGCGGCGAGTGGAGCCTCAGGAAGCAGAAAGGGCGGGGAAAGACGCGACAGACGCGGCATGCAGGCCAATGACGAGCGAGCTCGGGCGGACCGCCAGCCAATGGGCTGTGCGGCTTGGCGCGGGGGGCGGGCGCTGGGGCCGAGGGTAGCTTGAGCGCGGCGGCGGCGTTGTTCAGTCAGAGCGAGAACATTCCAGAGGTGAGTCCGGTGGAGGGGCGGTAGCCCCGTGCCCCCTCCCCCGTCTTCCCCGCCCCCTCGACCCCCGCGGGCCGCTGGCTGGCGGGGAAGGCGCCCGGACGCCTGCAGCTCACTGCGCCGTCTCTCCGTGCCAGGTCGCCAGGCCCCGGGCGCTGAAGGGTGTGGACCCCGGACGTCGCTGGGACAGCCCCTCCCCGCTGCTCGGCGGCGCCTGGCCCGGCCGCTGCTCGCTGCGCTGCCTCCGCCGCCTCTCCTCGGACTCGGGTTCGCGCGCCTCACTTCATCCCAGTCCCGGGCGAGCAGCGTTGGGTTTATGTCTTTATTTGACGAAAACGGTGAGTCGGCGAGCGGGCGGGCTCGGGCCGGCGGGGAGATGGCGGCCACACAAGATGGCGGCGCGCCGCGTGACCCGCGCGCGCGTGTGAGTGTGTGTTTGTGAGCGCGCGCGCGCGCGTGTGTGTGGCGCAGTTCGGGCGGGCGGCGGGGCCGGGCTCCGCGTCCTCTCCTCGTCGCACCCCTCCTTTCCCCCGCCCCCACCGCGGCCTCCCGGGAGCGCGCTGCGCGGGCCCGCCGCTGCCCGGGGCTGACTCAGGCCTAATTGCTGCATTTATGAGTCATCGCCGCGGCGGGGCGGGGCGGGGCCGGCGCCCCTCCGCCGGTTTCTGTTCCCCCGGCGGAGCAGCGGCCCTGCGTCCGCGGAGGGAGGCCCGGGCGGCGCACATGGCGGAGCTGCCGTGGGAGCTGGCGACGTCGCGCCGGCGCCGCGCCCGGCTCGAGGGTGCCGCCGGGTCAGCCCTGACAGCTAGGGGCGGGCGCGAAGGTGGCCAGGGCATTTGCGTGGAGAAGGGGGCCACAGTCCCGCGCGCCCTTGCGGCGCGTTCATGCTTCGTGGGCGTAGTTAGGGAAGTGTGGCTCTGAAGTAAGCGCTCGCCGCCGAAGGCTTCGATTTGGAAGAACAACTCCACAGCCAGCCGTCCTGAAGTGATGTTGATGTGTCTGAGAAGTTTGTGGGTACCACAGTGTCGATTGGGTTGGGGGGGTAGGTCTGGGTTGGCTTTTCGGTTAAAATACGGCCTACCACGGAAGCAAGCCGTCGACGTGATGACTGGTCTGATGAAAAGCTAATGCAGCGTAATTTGTCTTGTTTCAGTCTGGCATCAGCTAAAGTCACGTCTTCGTCAAAATGAAGGCTTTTTGTTGCTACCGGTGTCCCGTGAGACTAGTAGCTGTTCTTTATAGATAAACTCATGTTTTTAACGTAGAAGTAGGCGTAATTAAACAGAAAGGACAGGGAGGGATTTCGTTGCAAGAATTGTTAAACGTGGGGGTTTGTTTGTTTTCTCTTTCAGAGCTGTTGCGCAGCCATTGGTACCTGTATTGGGGAAACATAGCATACAAGCAAGAAGCTTACAGCCTCAGTGGCGAAAAATTTTTCATGTCAGAGACCGAGAACTCTTGCAGTCGTTTATGTCATCCCTTCTTCTCCAGACAGAGGATACCAAAAAATTGCAATCAAAGATCTCTTCATCTTATTGATAAAGCCACTAATAAGCCAAAATGTCTGTCAACGTCAACCGCAGCGTGTCAGACCAGTTCTATCGCTACAAGATGCCCCGTCTGATTGCCAAGGTAATACTAATCTTCATTTTAGTAGCAAGTCCTAAGCTTTTTTCATGGATTATTAAAGGTTGCTTCTCCCAGTGTGGACAATGCAAAATTAAACTTTTTACTTCCTTTAGGTTGAGGGCAAAGGAAATGGAATCAAGACAGTTATAGTCAACATGGTTGACGTAGCGAAAGCGCTTAATCGGCCTCCAACGTGTAAGTAATGCGTCTTTAATCTGAGAAGGCATTTTATTGACATAATTGTGATGCTCTCTGGTCAGCGAATCTTGCCTGAATTGATTAGCTTTTGAGTTAAGTGGAAACTTGGATTTAAAACTGATTGATAGCATTAGCTGGTATTAGTATATAAAATTACCAGGGCAACATTTTTTTAATTCTGTCCATTTAAAAAGAGTGATAATTCTATAAATCAGGGTGAGTAGCCAGAGAGTCCTAGAGTAAGAATTGGCAACCCACTGTAGTATTCTTGGCTGGGAAATCCTATGGACAGAGGACCCTTGTAGGCTACAGTCCATGGGATTGAAAAAAGTCGGACATGACTTGAGTGACTCAGCACTTATCCAAAGGTTAGTTAATTGTAATAAATTAGATTTTTTTTCGCCCCCAAATAGATCCCACCAAATATTTTGGTTGTGAGCTGGGAGCACAGACCCAGTTTGATGTTAAGAATGACCGTTACATTGTCAATGGATCTCATGAGGCGAATAAGCTGCAAGACATGTTGGATGGATTCATTAAAAAATTTGTTCTCTGTCCTGAGTGTGAGAATCCTGAAACAGATCTGGTGAGTGCCTTTGCGGTTCTTGTCAATAGGAGAAAAACTGTTTATTTCTGTGATGTCACCAAATCATGTTCCCAAGAAGGCAGAGCAGACTTATGTAAATTGCAAAACCTCAAATTTTATAGGTGTTTCCATACTGACCTTATTTTTTAAAAAATTCTTAAAAAAAAAATAAATAAAAATAAAAAAAAGAAAAAAAAAATTCTTTTGATGTTAAACCTGGTGTTCAGGTGGTTTTTGATGGTTTCACACTTTTTGAATTTTCATCATGTTAATGGGTGGCTTATTTTTCCTTTTTTGACAGCATGTCAATCCAAAGAAGCAAACAATAGGTAATTCTTGTAAAGCCTGTGGCTATCGAGGCATGCTTGACACACATCATAAACTCTGCACATTCATTCTCAAAAACCCACCTGGTAAGTGCTTGTGATGAACTTCTAAAACCTTAACATAAAGCAACTGATTGATGGAAACAGTGGAAGTGTCTTTACTGTTATAAAAAATAAGGTTAACCCTTGAACACCTGCGCAGATGAAAGTTTGCTTATAACAATAAGGTCAGCCCTGTGTACACACAAGGATCAACCAATGAACAGTGAATGGTGCAGTACTGTAGTATGTAATTACTGGGGGGAAAACTCCATGTAAATGGATCTGTGTGGTTTCAACTTACGTTCAAAGGTCAACTGTTTGATAAACGTGCTGTTGTATGTACTGTTAAAGGTAAAGTACAGGCTGCCATTAAACTCAACCACATCCTCAATTTTTAAGATATCTTAGGATGTATGAAATATTGGACAAACTGTCATGGGGTCATAGTAAAAGATCTACTTCTGGAATTGTTCAGTTCCTAAGTTGAGTTGGATTCTTTGCAACCCCACAGACTGCTTCTGGAATACTGATTTGTACATGAGGGCCTTGGCTCACTAGGCCAAAGTGGCTTTAGAGCATGCAAGCAACACTCTGTGGCAGATAATCAAAATTGTCTGACACAATTTGAGCTTGCTATAGCAAGAAAGTCTAACCTATTCCGGTGTTCTCCTCTCTGTGAGACTAGCCGTTATATAGACTTAAACACTGTTCTAATTTTTGGCTGAAGCATAGCTGAGAATACCTTTGTTTATAAGTTTATGAGGAGTGGAGAGAGAGGGTTGTGAGTGCCAACTTTTAGCTTTAAGTACTTGATCCACTGAGGTCACCTTGTGGTCCTAATTTTATTCAGTAACTAAGTGGTGTCCAACTCTTAATTTTACTAAAATAGCTAATACCACTGATATTTACTGGCTTTTGACTGACTGACTTACCTGTGAAACACAGTGGATGAATTTGATTTATGAGCCCTTTTAGAATTATAGGTAGGGTTTTCTGAGGGGAGGGTTTTAAATGTTAATGGTGGGCAATAAGGTGTACTATAACTCACAGTACTAAACTTTCTTTCCTCTTTATCCGTGTAGAGAATAGTGACAGTAGTACAGGAAAAAAAGAAAAGGAAAAGAAAAATAGAAAGGGCAAAGACAAGGAAAATGGCTCCGTTTCCAGCAGTGAGACACCACCACCACCACCACCAAATGAAATCAGTCCTCCTCCACATGCTGTGGTGAGTGCAAGGTTTGATGGGCGTGGTGGGCACTAAAATTGTATAAAATGTGACTTTCGGTTGAGGTGGGCAGAAACAAACTGCTTTTTCTTTTAACAATGTACAAGTTCATTGGGTTCCAGGTGCTTACTGGTTGATTAAATGGAAATTTAGTGAGAAAATGATAATTACACTAGAAATCTGGATTTTTTTTTTTTTTTTTAAATACACCTTTAAGGTCTCTTTTTGGCCAAGCATTTTTGTTATTAAAAACAGGAAGAAGAGGAGGATGACGACTGGGGAGAGGATACAACAGAGGAAGCTCAAAGGCGCAGAATGGATGAAATCAGTGACCATGCAAAAGTTTTAACCCTCAGTGATGATTTGGAAAGGACTGTTGAAGAGCGGGTCAATATCCTGTTTGATTTTGTTAAGGTAAAAACATTTTGTTGATCAGTAAGTCACCTTCTACCCAGCCTTGCGCTTTTGCTAGATATTTATTACCTTAAGCTGTTTGTTCAAAAATTTTTTGAGGGTGGTTCCAGACACTGTTTTTGGCAGGTTTGTAGTATTTAGAAGTCCTAGAATCTTCAGTTAGGTAAGGGAATGGTTCATCGGAGCAGGGACTGTGGTGCTGTGCTGTGCTGTTCTTAGTCGCTCAGTCGTGTGCAACTCTTTGCAACCCCATGGACTGTACCTTCCACACACTTGTCCGTGGAATTCTCCAGCCCTGAGTGGGTAACCGTTTTCTTCTCCAGGGGATCTTCCCAACCCAGGGATCGAACCCATGTCTTCCTGCATTGCAGACAGATTTCTTTTACCATCTGAGCTACCAGGGAAGCCCCAGGGACAGTGCAAAATGTGCCTCCATCTCACCGAGTTTCTTTTTTCTTTTTGACTTGTTTCCTTTTATTTGCAGAAAAAGAAAGAAGAAGGTATTATTGACTCATCTGACAAAGAGATTGTAGCTGAAGCAGAAAGACTGGATGTAAAAGCCATGGGCCCTCTTGTTTTGACTGAAGTTCTTTTTAATGAGAAGATTAGAGAACAAATTAAGAAATACAGGCGCCATTTCTTACGAGTAAGCAAATAGCTCTATGTTCATAGTGAGATTTGCAGGTGTGTGACCTTGGAAACAGCATTTTAACCTCCCGTTTATTCTGTCGTCCTGAAAAAATGGAGATAACTGACCTACCTTAACAAGCGTGAGAGTATCTGGAAAAAGCTACATGTGGTTCCATATATGTGAAGTAAATTAGAAATCTTTAAGCATTGACTTCTTACTGTTATAGGGCCGTCGCATCTAAGAAAGCTTGTTAATGCCAAGAATATCTATTTGCAGTTTTGTCACAACAACAAAAAAGCTCAGCGGTACCTTCTTCATGGTTTGGAGTGTGTGGTAGCAATGCATCAAGCTCAGCTCATTTCCAAGATTCCACATATCTTGAAGGAGATGTATGATGCAGACCTTTTGGAGGAAGAGGTCATCATTAGCTGGTCGGAAAAGGTGGGGAATATATTGATGAACTCTTAAAGATTAGAAGGATTGGGGCTTTTTTGGAAAAAGTTTTCTAACACCTAGTCTCTACTTGCTTGACTGGTATAATCTGTAGGGTGAGTCTCAGCATGGTAGCTTCTAGTAATGACTGAAGAAAATCTTACACCCTGCTGAATACATTTAATTTGCTGAGAGTTTGAGATTAGTATGTGGTTCAGTCCCCTCAAAGGATAGGTATAGGCAATTATGTATAACTCTCAAGTTACTGTTAAGTTGTTGGAACTAAAAATTTTACTAAACGTTTTTTAGACCTCTAAGAAATATGTCTCAAAAGAACTTGCCAAAGAGATTCGTGTCAAAGCAGAACCTTTTATAAAATGGTTAAAGGAAGCAGAGGAAGAATCTTCTGGTGGTGAAGATGATGATGAAGATGAGAATATTGAGGTAAACACTGGGGAAATTGTTAAATACAGTGTTAGTGGTAAGTGAGAATTATGCAGATTTTGGATAGTTGGAAATTAAATGTAATACAATAAAGCCTCTTATTTAGGAAAGGGATCACATTAATAGAAAAAGTGCTAGAAATCTTCCCTATCCCCAGACATGATGATTTCAATAAATACTGTGTGGGTTCTCAAAGGGGAGGGTTTTGTTTCACCTGTATAGTGGTCTATAAATGTAGAGTGTTAACTTAGTTTTTATATAAATTCAAAATTTTTCATGAACAAATGGCTGTTTCTAGGTAGTTTTTCTCCTTTGTTGACCACTGACTTACTGTTGTTTTTATGAGCAGTTTTACTGGAATAAAAATTTGCAATGAAAAATCTTGTGTTTTACCAGGTGGTGTATTCAAAGACTGCCAGTGTACCGAAAGTTGAAGCTGTAAAGTCTGACAACAAAGATGATGACATTGATATTGATGCCATTTAAAGGGGTGGGTGCAGCCCAGCTTAACAGTGTAATGCTGAGAATCTTTTTGCATCATCGGCCAGAAGTGCAACATGAATGTGCAAAAGCTAAAATGGCTTAACATCATGCTACACTTTTCTACTAAAAATGTATTGCTGTGAGTGGTCTGTATTTAAACCCAACAAGACATCTAGGGAGTCCATACACATATCAGTGAGCAGGTGTAGTTTGCTTATTTATAGCATGTTTCTTTTTGAAAAATTAGTGGTGGACACATTTGGATCACATTTATACAGTTATAAAAAATAAAGATTTGATTTTGGTCATTCTTCAGATTTTTGACTCTGAATGACTTAAGTAAGCTGAAATAATTGGCTCCTTAAAAATGTTGCACCATCATTTAATAGGATTTTTGGAGCCTGTTAGATATTAGGTGCCGAGACTTTAAAGAGGTCCTTCAGCAGAATGTGAACGTAAACTTATAAATACCTTACTCAGTCATTAGGAAATACATAGTGCTTTTTAAGTCTTATCTCTAGTCCCCGAAATTGGCATCTGATAATGTACATCCTTCCCATGCCAAGGTGGACAGATAATCAAATGACAGTGCAACACCTTTATCTTACTAAGAAGTTAAAATGACCTGAGTGTCCTATAAATTTAAGAGCAGGTTTTGAAACTTGAATTGTGTTTTTTTTTTTTTTAAAGTCTATACTTGCCCCAAATTGTAGTCTTTGAAGTCGTATGCATTGCACGTTGGATGAGCCAGGGGAATTATTACATTAACATACAAGCATTTTATTATGTGTATGTAGCTATTGCTTTATACTGAGAAAATGGAAATTTGGTGGAGTGATTAAATACTAATAAGCTCTATGATTTTATTTGGGGGAAGCAGGAAAATATGCAATTAATCTCAAGGAAAAACTGAGCGTAACTTCTCAGCATTTACTCTTAATTCAAATTACAGTTTGAGAATATTTAGACATACTGTATCTTTTGTTCAGTCTGAATTTTTCCCCAGATACTATGGTTCTTTTATTTTTGCATTTGGATACATAACTTATGCTTTTTCGGTTTTTGTTGCTATCTTGCCAAAATAAGTATTAACTGTGTCTCAAACTCCCTGCCACAGCCCCCTGAAAATGTGTTATTTAAAAAAAACAAAAACTAAAAGCATGTTTCTGAGTCATAGCCTATATTTTGGTGTAAGACTTGGGGTGTTTATTTCATACTGAATATAGTGAGATACCCAAGAAGACTGGTGATGGCAACTAGGGCCTGACCCAGCCCATCCTGGGCTTAAGATTTGGAAATAACATCATTGCAAATTGCTTGCCTAATTTGCTGATGTAAACTCACTTGATAGAAGGGCTTGTGAGTACATCTTAGAAGTCTTAAAGGTACAAATTTACACAGAAAATAGTGTGGGAATCAAATGCATGGAGTGAATTTTGTTTGGAACACTGGTTTATATCATTCATCTCTTTGTGATCCATCTCACAGATTACAGGATGTTAACAAATGTATGTAAGTTGTTTTTCACATTGAAATTATACAATCTGGCATAATAAAACCTTGTTGGCTTGATATTTTAAGGAAAAACACTGGCATTCTTACTGGGGAGGTACAACGTGGTCTCTAGCTGCCTTTTTTTTTTTTTTTAATAACTTTGTTGAGATTGAAGGAGAATCATATGTCTGTGGAGGGAATGTGCTTTGTCACACCAAAGAGAAGAGGCTTTTGTAAATTCACATCATACGTAGGTGTTCAATTTCTTGCCATTTTCTGAAATTTTGGGGAGTACCAAGTTGCATTCAGGATACCCATTATCAAGCTAATGAGGTTTTATTATAGAGGGGCTTTTTTCCCTTTTTTTCTCCCACCCCCCCTTAAATCTGAAGGAAAATGTTCAGGGCTTCTAAAACACTAAAGAGAAAACTTTGGCTTAGACCAGTGTTCAGTCTAGTGCCAAACTTAAAATTGGATTCAAATCCACATAGTAAGGAATGTATTCATAGCAGCTATCCTGATAGAGTGATCTTTCACTTTGCTCTATTCAACTCTTAAAATTTCCTGTTTCAAACAGCTGTTATTTGATTAAAACAATGTTAAAATTATTTTTGTCTCTAATATTAACCTGAATTTTTGTTTATAAAGTTGGAGTGTTGAAAACTCCTTTTGGTAGCTGTTGCTTCAAATTTGTGTTGGATGTTTCTTTGTGTCCTTGTGTCCCTACTCACAAAACACATGTTGCTAACATGTTGCTAAATACAATGGCTGTCCTTAGATGTTGTGTTCCTAGTCTGTATCTCAAATTAATTAGAAACAAAAGATCTGCCTTCATCTGATTTCTTAGTTGATTAGTGACTTTAGGTGGGTCAATTATGTAGTTAAATGACTATAGCATTTCTCTTTAGTTAAGAAAGGAATGTTTCTAAAATTCTCTGAGGTTAATGAACTTACTATGTGGGGTCCTAAAGGTTTAAGAGAAGTGTTCTCTGAAATCCAGTGTGTCCTATGTTCAACTGTGTTAGGATTGCTTTCCACTGTTTACTCTATCTAATGCACTAAGCCTTTGACCTGGACACAACTTTAAAAAAAAAGCTGACCTTCCCAAGATTGGAGAAGAACAAGAGGGTACTGGTGTGGATGAGCCTTCTGCATTTTGTGTGTTGGCTCAGTCTTTGTGGTATCTGAGATGTATTACCCTTTGGTCACTCAACTAGTCTGGCTCCTGTGTCTTGTAGTGCTTAGATGACATGTTTAAAACCCAAACAAGATTCTGCTGGCATCTACTTAAAATATACTTTTGATGAAACCAAACTGTTAAAGGTTTAAATTTTTGTTAGCATGCAAACCTTATTCGAGGAACTCTGATTGCTAGTATTCACTGGCCAGTATTCCAAGAGTAGCCCCAAAATGCCGGCTTGTCCAGTTTCTGCCTTGTCAGTTTCAGTGGTTGTACAAATTTCAGCTAAACCTGACCATTCCAAAGCTTCAGAGTGCTCTCTACCAGGAACAGTATAGCACTTGAATCTTTCTGCCTCTCAACTATTGGTTGGTTTATGTTGTGTTTCCTAAATTGAGTCATGCTTGCATTTTTATCCCCAGTACTCTGTATAGACCATTCCATGAATGACACTCCTTAAGACTTGCTGAAGTTGTTGTGGCTGACTAGTGCACAGCCTCCAGAATTTGTCCTTTTGAGCCGTTTGTTCATAGGAGGTTGGGAGCTCAAGTTCAGGGTTCCATATTCTAGCCCTAGCGCAATAAAAAGATCTTCAGAAATCAGGTTGCCAATTCTTTGTTGTTCAGTTGCTATGTTGTCCAACTCTGCAACACCATGGGCTGTAGCACATCAGGCTTCCCTCTGCTTCACTATCCCAGGTTTGCTCAAATTCACGTCCATTGAAATTGGTGATGGCATCCAGCCATCTCATTCTCTGCCGCCTTCTTTTACCCTCAGTCATTCCCACTATCGGGGATGGCTAGAATACTGTAGCTTCAGTATCCATGCTTCCAGTGCCAACCTCACGCACCCTACCTGTACTGGCCTGCACTTCACACTGGCTCCAACTCTGTCCCCACGTTCAGATTTACCTAGTGGCTGCCCTTGGTCTTCACTGCTGCGCGTGGTCTCCCTCTAGTGGCGTGTGGGCTCTGGGCTGGTGTACAGGCTTAGTTACTCCTTGCCATGTGGCATCTTCTCAGACCAAGGGTTGAACCCAAGTCCCCAGCACTGGCAGGTGGGTTCTTCACCACTCAGCCACCAGGACCCCTGTGCCCACTTCCCACAGCACAGGGGTGGGACTCAAGGAGGGAGGAGAAGATTGGGACTTTGAGGAATGTGTTTAAGAGGTAGCATTTCAAAGAGTAATTTGCCTGGTAGGAGTAAGTAGGGGAGCACTTCTGAAAAGTAGAAGCCCCTCTGAGCTGAACGCAGTGCATGGTGGTGGTGTCAAGGCTGGAGGAGAGGACAGGATCTGGAAGCTGAGCCCTGGAGGGCTGAATGTCTACAAGCTGCAGGAATGGAATTACACTTGTATCCTGCTGCCAGGAGTGCTAAGCTGCTGTGGGAATGGAGAGGTGTGGGAGTGGAGATCTATATCCCATGGTTCACAAAACCAGCAACTGCCTCAAGGGTAGACTGGTCAGACGAGGATGCACATTGGCTTAGGAAGGCTGGGGTCCCCAAGCAACCTGGCTTTTCTAAGGGCATAGTGTCAAGTTGGAAGGATTAACAACTCCAAACTCCTGTCCCACCTGCAGAAGAATCTGAAAGTGCAGGAGTAATGGAATTTTCCCTTGAGACAAAGATCTGTTTGGGGTAAGGGCAGCACCCAGGAGGGGTTTCTGGGAGGTTTCAGAGCCTGAGTGAACATGGTTCTGTTAGGACCTTCAAGTCAGGAGCAGCCATCAAGTGGTTGCAGGGTTGGATTCCTCACAGAGCAAAGGCAAGGAGTTTTAGCTGTGATCAGCAATCACATGTAGTCAAGTTCATGTGGTGACAACCAAAAGTCATGGAGTGGGGCAGAACAGTTTCCCAAGGGTTTATAACAGTTGTACTGCACAAGCCTGGCCTTGCACTGATCCAAAGATAGCAGCAGGTCCAGCCTTGTGGACACAGATGATATCAACTAGGTATCTGGGCAAGAAAGAACTTTTCCTCCAGGGCGCTGCTCACGTGTCTGCTGCTCTCAAGGTTCCTCTTGACTCTCTCCACTAGCCATGAGTTTTCTGGCCCTGCAGGACTGCACAAAAACACTTCGAATTTGCTTCTCTTGAAGCTGCCTAATGCCTAGTTTTCCAGACTTGCCAGTTCAGATCTGAGTCTTCACTGGTCTTGAGCATCTGTCAGGTTGACTTCACGTCTAGTACTATGAGCTTCACTCGCAGCTGCAGACAAATGGACCTGGGAACGAAGGGGTGAGGGCGTGTGAATTTTAAACACAGCTGCCAAAGGCTACCTCACGATGGGAATTTGTGATTGGAGCCAGAGAAACCCCAGTTCTTGGAGATACCTAGAACAGGTTCCTTTTCACGGGAACCTGATTTCTCTGTAAAGGACATCTACTCACCAGCCACCTCATACCAGCAGTTTAACAGCAAGTGGACTCTGCCCTTCCGTGAGTGACCAGCACTTTAGTTTTGCTGTGTGGGAGGCGAGGGGGGACAAGACATGGGTCCTACTGAGATCTTGCAGTCTAATGGAGGCACGATTTGCCTTTGGGAAGCTACTGGAGGTTACTTGAGAGAGGTGGCCTTGCACAGTTGTGGTTAGTATCTGTGAATACTGACAGAAACCTGTCAGTGCAGGTTTCCTGAGAGGATGCAGAGTGGAGGAGTCCCTGGGCCATTTGGGAGACCCAAATGATAGAGCCAGATGGAGACTTAGGAGTAACATTTGGTGTGAAAGAAAAATGAGACTGGTGGCCAGGCTATAGGTAACAACACAAGGGACATCAGGGAGCTAAAGATGTGGAGAAAGTCAAGAAGATGATGTCTTTAAAAACTCAAATTTTAAGAAAACAAAAATTACGGAGTTGTATTGAAAAGTACAGTAGCTAAAATGAGAAATTCACTAGAGGGATTTAAGGCCGCATTTGGGCACACACAAGAGGAAACTTTAAACATAGGACAATGGAAATTACTGACTGAAAAAAAATTGTATGTTAAAATAGAACCTAAGTGACTTGTGAAACACCATGAAGAGTAACATATGCATTGTGGGAGTCTCAGAAGGGGAAGAGAAAGAGCTAAAAGGCCAAGAATATTTGAAGAAATAATGGCTGAGAAGGTCCCTAAGTAAATGAATGAGGCTCCACAAACATCAAAGAGACTTAATTATAAACAGCCACCAGAGACAATCAAATTCTTGAAAGGTACAGAGATCTTGAAGGTATTAAGAGAGAAGCAACTCATACAGGGCCCCAATAACCTAACAGATTCTGCATCAGGCATCTTGGAGACCAGAAGGCAGTGAGTTGATCTATTTTTAAAATGCTAAAAGAAAAAAGAAGCCTGTCAACCAAGAATACAATACTGTCAAAACTGTTCAAAAAGGAGGGAGGAATTGAGACATTCCTGGATAAACAAAAGCTGAGGGCCTTGCAAGAAATGCTCAAGGGATTCCTGTAGGGTAAAACTAAAGGACACTAGACAAAGCCGACAAAAAAAAAAAATCCCAATAAAGGTAAATATATTGAACATTACTATTGTTAACTTGTAATAGTTTTCTATGTGGTTTAAGAAAATGATGCATTAAAAACAATTATTAATCTAAAAGCTAGTACTATAACTGGTTTGTGTTATGTTTGAGGGCACTACACTGTATAAAGATGTTACTTTGTGACATCAACAGGTACAGCTGGGGTAGAGGGTAGGGTAAGGCTATAAAGGGGAAGAGATTGTGTTAGTGAAAAGTGTGTAAATTCAAATTGGAGTGTTATAACTTAAGGGTGTTATATGTAGTGCCCATGAGAACCACAAAAGAAAAGAGCTCTAGATACATGGCGTTGAGGACTTCCCTAGCGTCCAGTGGTTAAGACTGTGCTTCCAGTGTAGGGGTCACAGGTTTGATACCTGGTTGGTGATGTAAGATCTCACATGCCATAAAGTGCGGCCAAAAAAATAAACTGCAAAAGAAATTTAAGCGTTTAACTGCAAAAAAAAAAAAAATTGTTTTTTTCAAATTCAAAAGACAGTAGTGATGCAGGCAGGAAGTGAAGGACAAGAAGCTATGAGACATACAGGAAGAAAACAAGTAGCAGAATGACAGAATTAAGTCCCTACTCACCAGTAATACTTTAAATGAATTAAGCTGCCCGGTCAAACGACGGAGATAGGCAGAGTGAATAAAAACACGTGACCCAACAACAAGCCATCTACAAAAGACACACTTGAGAATCAAACACAGAAAGATCGAAAGAGTAGAAAAAGGTACTCCATGATAATAATAGAAATAAGGCGTGGCTATACTAATGTCAGACAAAATTGAGTTTAAATCAAAAAAGTTTATGAGACGAAGACTTTGTTAAGAGTTTCAATACAAGATGAACAATTACACACCTACTAACAGACCAGCAAAAAGTATGAAGGAAAAACTGACAGAATTGAAGGGAGAACTAGATGACCTATAGTAGTAGTTGGAGACTTTATATATCCTACTGTCAGTAATGGATAGAACAAGCAGGCAGAGGTAGAGAAATAGAAGATTTAACACAACCCAAATCAATGCAATGAATATATATGTAACGCCATACCCAACAACAGCATACACATTTTTCTCAAGTGCACATGGGATATTTTCAGGGTAAACCATATGTTAGGACACTGTCTTGCATATGAGCTAAGTTGCTTCAGTCATGTCCAACTCTTGAATTTATGGACTGTAACCCACCAGCCGCCTCTGTTCATAGGATTAAGTCTATTAACAAAGTATCTTCTCTGACCATAATGAAGTTAAGAGACCAACAACAGAAGTAAAACTAGGAGGAAGAAAGCTGTAAAAATTAAACAAAATGCTCTTACACAAGTGATGGATCAAAGAAGAAATCCAGGAAAATTAAGAAATGCCTAGAGACAAATAATTTTAAAAATAGAGGAATTCCATGGTGGTCCAGTGGTTAGGGCTCCATGCTTCCACTGTAATGGGCAGGGGTTCGATCCCTGGTCAGGGAACTAAGATCCTGCATCCCATGCAATGTGGCCTAAATAAAAATAAACCACACACATCATACCAAAACCTAAGAGACACAGCAAAGTGATGCTAAGAAGGAAATTTATAGCTGTACATGCTTACATTGAAAAAACAAAGATCTCAAATCAACAACCTAACTTTAAGGAACTGGAAAAAGTACAAACTAAAGTTAATGGAAGGGAGGAAGTAATAAAAACCAGAGCAGAGATAAAATAGAGAATAGGAAGATAATAGAAAAAAAAATGAAGCCCAAAGTTGCCTGTTTTTCTGTTCTTTTAATTTTTATTTATCTTTTAACGCCAAAAACATTTTGTTTGGGGGTATAGTCAATAACGTTGTGGTAGTTTTAAGTGAACAGCAAAGGGACTCAACCATACATATACATGTATCCATTCTCTCGAAAAACCCCTCCCATCCAGGCTGGCATGTTGAGCAGAGTTCCAAGTGTTACACTATAGGTCTTTGTTGGTTATCCATTTTAAATATAGCAGACTGTACATGACCTTCCCAAATTCCCTATCCCTCCCCCTCCACCGGCACCAAAGTTGCCTATTTTTAAAAGATCAACAAAACTGATAAGACTTTCAGCTGGAATGAATAAGAAAAAAATAGAATTTTCAAATTACTAAGATCAGAAATGGAAATGGGCACACTACTATTGTCCATAGAAATAAAAATGTTCATAACAGTGGTATGCATAACTGTACAAACTAGATAACCTAGATGAAATGTGCATTCCTAGAAACACAGTCCTGTGGAAAATTCTTAAAGAGGTGGGAACATCAGACCATCTTACCTGCCTCCTGAGAAACCTGTAAGCAGGTCAAGAAGCAGAAGTTAGAACCGGACATGGAACAACGGACTGGTTCCAAATTGGCAAAGGAGTACGTCGAGGCTGTATATTATCACCCTGCTTATTTAACTTCTATGCAGAGTACATCATGCAAAATGCCAGGCTGGATAAAGCACAAGCTGGAATCAAGATTCCTGGGAGAAATATCAACAACTTCAGATATGCAGATTAAACTACTCTAATGCTAGAAATTGAAGAGGAACTAAAGAGGCTCTTGATGAAGGTGAAAGAAGAGAGTGAAAAAGTTGGCTTAAAACTCGGCTTTCAAAAAAACGAAGATCATGGCATCCAGTCCCATCATTTTCATGGCAAATAAATTAGGGAAAGATGGAAACAGGCAGATTTTACTTTCTTGGGCTCCAAAATCACTCCAGACAGTGACTGCAGCCGTGAAGTTAGAAGACGCTTGCTCCTTGGAAGAAAAGCTAAGAAAAGCCATGACAAGCCTAGACAGCATACTAAAAAGCAGAGACATCACTTTGCCAACGAAGATTTGTCTAGTCAAAGCTATGGTTTTTCCAATAGTCATGTATGGATGTGAGAGTTGAACCATAAGGAAGGCAGAGCGCCAAAGAACTGATGCTTTTGAACTGTGTCGTTGGAGAAGACTCTTGAGAGTCTCTTGGACAGCAAGGAGATCACACCAGTCAATCTTAAAGGAAATTAACCCTCAATATTCACTGGAAGGATTGATACTGAAGCTAAAGATGGATACTGAAGCTAAAGCTCCAAAACTTTGGCCACCTGAGCAAAGAGCTGACTCATTGGAAAAGGCCCTGACTCGGGAGGAGAAGAAGGCAACAGAGTGAGAGGGTTGGAGGGCGTCACTGACTCATGTGTCCTGGGCTAAGTCACTTCAGTTGTGTCCAACTCTGTGCAACCCTATGGGCTTGAGCCTGCCAGGCTCCTCTGTCCATGGGATTCTTCAGGCAAGAATACTGGAGTGGGTTGATTCGCTCGCCTCCAGAAGATCTTCCCGACCTAGGAATCAAACCCAAGTCTCTTACATCTCCTGCATTGGCAGGTGGGTTCTTTACCACTAGCACCACCTGGGAAGCCCCAGTACATGAGTTTGAACAAACTCTGGGAGATGCTGAAGGACAGAGAAGCCTGGCATGCTGGAGTCCATGGGGTCACGAGGAGTCAGACATGACTTAGCAACTGAACAACAACAAAAGAAACACAAGGCCTGCTATGACTAAATCGCCAAGAAATTAAAAATCTGCATAGACCTATAACTAATAAGGAGATTGAATCCGAAATACAAAATTTCCAAACAGTAAAAGCCCCAGACCTGATGGCTTTTACTGGTTTACACAACAAAACATTTAAATAAGAACTAATTAATTCTTCTCGAAATTATCCTTATGAACATTGAAGCTAAAGTCCTCAATAAAATACTAATATACTAATTCAGAAACATATTAAAATGATTATGTGTTTAGTCATTCAGTCATGTCTGACTTTGTAACCCCATGGACTGTATCCCACCAGGCTCCTCTGTCCATGGGATTCTCCAGGCTAAAATATTGGAGTGGGTTGCCATGCTCTCCTCCAGGGGATCTTCCCAACCCAGGGATCAAACACAGGCCTTCCACATTGCAGGCAGATTCTTTACCAGCTGAGCCACCAGGGAAATCCAAGAATACTGGAGTAGGTAGCCTATTCCTTCTCCAGGGAAACTTCCCGACTCAGGAATCAAACAGGGGTCTCCTGCTTTTCAGGCAGATTCTCTACCAGCTGAGCTACCCAGGAAGCCCCTAAAAGGATTATACATCAGGCCTAAGTGAGATTTCTTCCTGGAATGAAAAGATGGTTCAACACAAAAATTGGTGAGTGTTTACCATATTAACAGAATGGAGGAGAACATCTACATAATATATCTTGACTAATACATAAAAAGCATCTGGTAAAATTCAACAGTTTTTCATGACAAAAAACAAGCGACAATCTAGGAATAGAAGTCGGGAGCTTTCCTGGTGGCTCAGTGGTAAAGAATCCACCTGCCAATGCAGGAACAGGTTCAGTCCCTGGTCTGGGAAGATCACACATGCCTTAGCACAACTAAGCCTGTGCGTCGCGACTACTGAAGCCCAAGCACCTAGAGCCCATGTTCCACAAGAGAAACCACTGCAATGAGAAGCCTCACATCACAATGAAGAGTAGCCCCTGTTCACCGCGACTGCAGAAAGCCCTTGTGCAGCAGCAAAGATCCATCTCAGCCCTAAGTAAATAAACCTTCTTTTTTAAAAAAGAAGGAAACTACCTTAACATAATGAAAGATATAAATGAAAAGCCCACAGGGAAGG
The DNA here is from genome assembly GCF_019320065.1 of Cervus canadensis. Taxonomy (NCBI): domain Eukaryota; kingdom Metazoa; phylum Chordata; class Mammalia; order Artiodactyla; family Cervidae; genus Cervus; species Cervus canadensis. Next base: position 5,951,397 of record NC_057402.1, read on the forward strand.
TCAATGGTGAAAGACTGAAAACTTTTCCTCTAAGATCATAAACCAGGCAAGGATAGCTGCTCTGCTTTCAACACCTCTGTTCATCATAGTATTGGAAGTTCTAGCCAGAGCAATTAAGTAAAAATGCCAAGAATTCAACCAGAACAAACAATAGTTAGACAAACTATTAGAACTAATAAATGAATTCGGCAAAGTAGCAGAATACAAAGTCAACACGCTAAAATCTGTTTTATTTCTATACACTAACAATGAACAATCTGAAAAGGAAATAAAGCACAATTCCAATTACAATATTATCAAAAAGAATAAAATACTTAGGAATTAACCAAGGAGATGAAAGACTTGTACAATAAAAATTACAAAACACTGCTGAAAGTAGTTAAAGAAGACATAAATAAGAACCCATCCAATGTTCATGGATCAGAAGACTTAATATTGTTAAGATATCAATAAAACCCAAAACAATTAGGGATATTTAGCATTGCATCCCAAAGTTTAAAAACTCTAATTCAAATTTATATCTTTTTAAATTCAATAGCATCCTCTCAAATTTTTTTTACCACACCTTTCATTATTGCTGATAGAAATTATATCTTTATGCATTGTGTGCTCCAAAACAGGCTAATAATTATTTTTTATTCATTAGCTTTTTAAATCACATAAAGATAAAAAGTGGAGTTACAAACCAAAATTCCAGCAATACTATGTGTTTTTATAGTTGTCTATATGTTTACCTTTATCAGAGATCTTTATTTCTTCATATGACTTTGAGATACTATCTAATGTCCTTTATTTCAGCCTGAAGGACTTGGAGGACTGATCTAGTGGTGATGAACACTCTCAGCTTTTATCTAGGAATATATTAATTTGCTCTCATTTTTTTGGCCTCAAAGCTTGTGGGATTTAATTCCCCAACCAAGGAGTGACCCTGCACCCCTGCACTGGAAGTGTGGAGTCTTAACCACTGGACAACCAGGGAAGTCCCTGCCTTCATTTTTGAAGGATGGTTTTCCTAGATATGAGATTTTTGATTGACAGTGTGGGCTGTTTTGTTGTTTTTTTTCCCCCAACACTTTGGATATATCAACCAGCTGCCTTCAGGCCTCTGAAGTTTTTAATGAGAAATCTTAGTGGGCATTCCTGTATGCTATGACTTGCTTCTCTTGCTGCTTTCAAGATTCACTTTGTCTTTGTGTTTTGAAATTTTGAATATGATGCCTTGGTGAGCATCTTCTTGAGTGTCTGCGGTCATGTCTGTCATCAAAGTCGAGAAGTTTTCAGCCATTCTTCAATTACCTCTCTGCCCATTCCTCTCTCTCTTCGCCTTCTGAGACTCCCACAATGAATATTTTGGTCCCTTAGGTTCTGTTTACTTTTCTTCAGTCTTTTTGTGCTGATTCTTTTTTCTCCCTGCTCAAATTCACTTTTGAAATCCTCTGGTGTATTCTTCATTTCAGTTATTGTACTTCTCAGATACAGAATTTCCTTTTGGTTCCTTTTTATGCTTTCTATCTGCTGAAATTTTCATTTTGTTTGATTATTGTTTTCTTGTTTCTGTCCTTATATTCCTTTAGTTCTTTGACTATCTTGAAGACAGTTGTTTTAAAGTCTTTTCTAGCAAGTCCACCACGGGCTGCTCCTTAGACAAAGTTTCTATCAATTTATATTTTCCTTTGAATGGGCCAGACTTTCCTGTATCTTTATGTGTCTTAGGATTTGTTGTTGTTGTTGAAAACTAGATGTTTGAATTTTGTGTAACTCTTGAAATCAGACTCTCTTCTCCAGTATTTCCTTCCTTCTTTCCTTTCTTTCTTTTTAAAAAATAATTGTTGGGACTTCCCTGTTCGTCCAGTGGTTAAGACTCTGGGCTCCCAAGGCAGGGGGCCTGGGTTTGGTCCCTGGTCAGGGAACTAGATCCCATATGCTACAACTAAGACCCAGCACAGCCACATAATAAATAAATACAAAAAATAAAAGTTTAAATAAATAAATAAATAAAATAAAAATAAAATAATTGTTGCAGGGTATCTCTGTGTTGGGTATCAGCCTGAGGTACAAATTTAAGGTCTTCTCAGGTCCTCTCTGAGACTATGTCTTTTCTTGGGCATGTGCAGTGACTTTCTAAATTCCTGTATATGTGGTTGCTTTCAAATGTCCCCATCGTTAGGAATTCCCTGGTGGTTCAGTGGTAAGCATTCTGCTTTCCCTGCTGAGGGCCCAGGTTCAATCCCTGGTCAGGGAACCAGGATTTCACAAGCTACGGGGCATGGACAAAAAAACAAAACAAAAACAAAACTCCAATATAAAATGGCCCCATCCTTAATCATCCAAAAAAGAGAAAAGGGAATGATAAAAGGAGACTGGGGACAACAGATTGTCTCTTTTCTCTGGAAGCCGCTTCGGCCAGTGGGTGTGTGCTGTCATAATGACTGCCCACCTCTGTGTCTGCACATTTGTGGTCAGGAGCAGCAATCAATTGGTACACAGATCCCAGGTACTCAGAGAGCAGGGTCCTTGTCACCTCCCTGCCCTGGCTCCCAGAAATCACTCCAGCAACACGGGCATGGCTTCCTGTTGTTGGGCCGAGGGGACTGGGGAATGGTACCTGCGACTGCGCATGCTAAGAGATAAATTGCCTGGAATTAACCAGAGTTTATCATCTAAGCCTTCCCTGGAAACTGAAAGCCTTCCAGTCGACTCCAGAGTTCCAAAATAGTTACATCAGTCAGATTCTGCCAGTGCAATTGTTGCCTAGGTGGGAAGACAGAGCCCTGGCATTTCCTGCTCCATCATCTTCCCTGATGTCACTGCTATATAAAGAACTCAAATCAACTTCAATAACCCAATTTATAAATTATAAACACAAATACACCAGTTAAAAATTGGGCAAAGGATCTGTATAGACATTTCTCCAAAGAAAATGTACAGGTGGCTAATATACCCATGAAAAGATGATCAACACCATTAGCCATCAAGAAAATTCAAATCAAAACCACAATAAGATACAACTTCACTCCCACTAGGATGGTGCACTAGGTCAGAAAATGACATCTCAAAAGAAAGGCATGTCAAACCCCTGGAGCCTGGAAATGCCACTTTATGTGGCAAAAGATGTGATTAACTTAAGGACCTTGAGAGGGAAAGTTTATCCTGTGTTATTTGAGTGGACAGTAAAATGCAGTCACGTGTATTCTTATAAGAAAGAGACAGGCAGTTTTTATTGTTGCTGTTGTTGTTGTCTGTTTCTTTGTTTGTTGTGGCCATGCCCCGTGGCATGTGGGATCTTAGTTCCCCAACCATGGATCAGTTTGCACCCCCTGCAATGGAAGTGCAGAGTCTTAGCTACTGGACGGCCAGGGAAGTCCCGAGACAGGGAGTTTTGAGAGAGAGACACACACAGAGAAGGATGTGTAAGGACAGAAACAAAGATGGGATGTCTCCTCTTTTTTTTTTTTAATAAAATTTTATTTTATTCAAGTACAGTTGATTTACAATGTTGCATTTCTGCTGTGTCATATCCTCTCTTTTCTCTGGAAGAGTTTGTGTGAGATTCGTGTTACTTCTTTTCAGAAGGTAGGAGAGGGGTCCTGGCAGTCCAGTGGTTAGGACTGTGCACTCTTCACTGCCGAGTGCCCAGGTTCAATCCCTGGTTGGGGAACTAAGACCCCACAAGCATAACAGTGCTTCCAAAAGGAAGTTTGGTAGGACCAGCTAGTAAAGTCATTTGAGCCTAAAATTTTCCTTGTGGGAAGGTTTGGAGTTGCAAGCATAACTTCTTTGCTGGTTATGAGACTATTTAGATTTTCTATTTATTCTCATGCCAATTTGGTAAGATATATTTTTCTAGAAATGTGTCCATAGTGTCTACATTTGTAAATGTATTGCTATAAAATTGTTCATAATACCCTCTTATTGGCATTTTAATGTTTGAAGGAGCTCTAGTAATGCCTTTTTTTTCACTCTTGATGTTGTTATCTGTGCTACCCTCTTTTACCATGATCAGTCTCACCAGAGCTAAGATTTGTAGCTTTGTTCATTCTTTCTATTGTTTTCTCCTCTGTGGTATTTCCTGTCCTCTACTTCTTTGGGTTTAGCTCACCGTTCCCTTTAAAGCTTGAGATTCTTGCTTTGATCATGGATTTTTTACTCTTTCTTCTTCTTATCTGAAAGAATTTGTATGAAACTGAAATTATGTGTTCTTTTGACCATTTGGTGCAATTTGCCTGTAAAACACTTTGGGCTTGCTTTGATTTCTTTAATAGTTACAGAGCTATTCCTTTTCTATTCCTTCTTCAGTAGTTATTATGTATCAGTTTTCTAACAATTAATTGTTTCTGTATAAGCTTTAAAATCATTGACACAGGTACTTCCCTAGAGTCCACCTGCCATAGCATTGAAACATGTATATTATCACATGTGAAACAGATCACCAGTCCAGGTTGGACGCATGAGACAGGGTGCTCAGGGCTGGTGCACTGGGACGACCCTGAGGGATGGGATGGGGGGAGGTGGGAGGGGGGTTCAGGATGGGGGACACATGTACACCCATGGCTGATTCACATCAATGTATGGCAAAAACCACCACAATATTGCAAAGTCATTAGCCTCTAATTAAAACAAATTAATTAATTTAAATTTTTTTAAAAAAGAGCCCACTTGCCAATACAGGGGACACAGGTTCAATCCCTGGTCCGAGAAATAAGTTTCCACATGCCCTGGTGCAGCGAAGCCTGTGTGCCACAACGATGGAGCCTGAACCCTAGAGCCCAAGCTCCGCTACAGGAGAAGCCAGTGCAGTGAGAAGTCCATACACAACTGGAGAGAGGCCCCCACTCCCCTGCAGCTAGACAAAGCCCATACACAGCAACGAAGACCCAGCGCAGCCAAAACTTTTTAAAAGTTAGTTTTAAAAAGCATTGACACAAATTTGTTGATATTAGTCCCTTAATTTTTTTTATCTGTGCAACACCTGTGGCCCACCCTCCTTTATATTTTCAAATGTGCTTTTTATGCTTTCTCTTCTTTATTCTTGGCTAACCAAGGTAGTTTGCCTTTTTTTCCTAGTTTTTTCCGAAGAACTATTTCTTGGTTTTGTTGATCTCATTTTATCTTTGTTCTCTATTTCAGTAATTTCTGCTTTTCATTATCTTTTTACTTCCTTTGGGTATACGGGGTTCTTCTTCTAACTACATAGTATCAGCACAGACCTCATTGATTTTTAGCTCTGATTTTCCTACTGAAGCACAAGGCTATAGTTTCCTCTCTAAATGCCTCTTGCGTTGTGTGCCACAAATTTTGATATGTAAACTTTTCATCATCATTCAATTCTAGTGTTTTCTCTTGATTTCTCTGACCTATACATTTTCCCTGTGTGTGTGAGTTTGTGTCGGTTTCTGGTTTTAGGGGAGTTTTCAGAAGTTTGGGGTTTTGTTGCTGTCCCTGTTTGTTTGCCTGCTGTAGGTCTAGATTCAAGGGTTTAACAGAATCTCTTTGGGGTTTCCCTGGCTACAGAAACCAGTTCCTACTTATTAATATTCAAGCACATCTATTATTCATCTGAGCTTGGACGCATTACACACTCCGAGTCATCCAAGCTGCTGCCCTCCTTGTGAAAGGAGGCTTTGAGTCTGATGGCCCCACAGAGAGGCGTGTAGGTGGGACTCAGGGCTGACTCAGGAGGCCAGCCCTGGACAGCTCATGTCTGAGGTCACACCCGCCGGAAGAGAATTTTGTTCTAACAATTTGACGGGCTCCAAGCTGCCTCACCGTGCCCAGCTCCTGAGCTGTCTGTGCGAAGTCAGGGATTTATCAAGATAAAATGCTAGACTTCTGAAGGTTTCATTCCTCCAGTCCTGCCCTTGTCATTGACCTGGAATCGTACTGACAGCAAACGTTTTCCAAATGCAGTCGTGACAACTGCTTTCCCAGCTGACATTTGCTGGGGAATATGATGAACCATCAGAATCGTGGGACCAGCAGATCGGGGAAACAGAAGTGAGGGATGGAGGAAGGGTCTTCACAGGGCTACTCAGCCAACCAGGTCCAAGGTGGGTGGAGCTCTGTCTTCCCACCACGCTCTCTGTCCGCTTCCCACACCGAATCCACAAGGAGGGACAGAAAGGAGGTCAGTCACCGTTTATGACACCCTCCTGCACTGACTTCAAGACAAAGTTAAATCCATTAGCAGCAAGTAAAGAATTGCCTTCCTTACTTTCACAAAACCACAAAAATAGTCAACATAAACTAACTGTCTGCGTATTTTAACACTCTCTTGCCCATTTTGTCACTTCAGGTTGGTGAGCTTGAGCGAGTTAGTTAGTTCCACTAAACCCAAGTATAGTAGACCGAATAATGACCCTCAAAATGCCGGGTCTGATCTCTGGAGCCTACGCGTGTTACCTTGTGTGCCAAAGGTCTTGCAGATGGGATTCTGTTAAGGAGCCTGAGATGGGGAGATTGGGAAAATTGATTATCCTGGCTTACTAAAGTGGACCCTAAATGCCATCACAGTGTCCTTTTTTTTTTAAACAGTAAGTATTAATTTAGCTCAAGAGTGTGCAGGTAAGCTGAGGGCCTCTGCTGATCTGGGTGGGTCTGGTTGGTCTCTGCTGGGTCCATCCACTCAGGTACCTGCAGTCAGCAGTGGACAGGCTGGGAGCTGCCCAGATCAGCATGGCCTCAGCTGGGACAAGGCCGTGGGACATTAGATGCACAGAGGAGATGGCAGTGTTACTAGAGACTGACGTGACACAGCCACAGGGCAAGTAACACCAGCAGCCACCAGAAGCTGGGAGAGGCCAGGAACAGATGCTTCCGAGAGCCCCCAAAGGAGTGTAGCCCGCCAACACCTCAATTTGGGTCTTCTGGCCTCCGGAACTGTGAGAGAATAAGCGTACGTCATTTTAATCCACCATCTGTGGTCATCTGTTACAGTGCCCACAGGAAACTGACATGTAGAGACCCCGGGGCATCGTGGAGAGGATGTAGGTGCTCCATACTGGTCCCCAGGGAGCCCACCGCCCTGCTCGGTGGGCGTGGCCTGCTGGGGCTTGTCCAGACCCAGCTGATGCCCCTTCCTGCACCAAAGGGAGCCCAGGCCTGGCAGGCCCCAAGCAGCCCCTGGGAGGTCAGAGGTAGAAGAGCTCCCACCTCCCTAGCACCTCTGTCCCTGGCCAGTCCCTGGCTTCTGCTTCCTCCTGGTCTGCTGAGGAATTAACCACACGAGCAAACTCAGACTCCTTCCTCTGAGTGGATGGACAAGTCACCCATTCATTTTCAATTTTCTCACTGCTCAAATTCAGGGGCCGCAGGGACTTCCCTGGTGGTCCAGTAGCTGAGACTGCACTCCCAATGCAGGGAGCCTGGTCAGGGAGCTAGATTCCCCCATGTCCCAGTGAAGATCCTGCATGTCACAAAAGTGGGACCTGGAGCAGCCAAAAAAAAAAAAAGAGCTAGGGACTTCCCCAGATGTCCAGTGGTTGGGACTCTACGCTTCCACTGCAGAGGGCACAGGTTCGATCCTGAATGCTGCTTGGTAGGCATGGCCAAAAACAAAACAAAAACCCAAAAGAGCTAGTTTCTATCACTTTACCGCAATTCAGTTTTTTAGTTATTATATGTCCTGAAATTACATTATTCATGAGTTCTTTTACACATCTTGTAAGTGACATTGAGGGCTTTAAATTTTTCTGTTCAAGGTCATTGCTTCAGCCACTGCTTCGTACAAAACAGGTGCTCAGCTAACATTGTGGAAGAAAGGAAGAGAGGAAAGAGCAGAGGGAAGGATAGAGGGCCCGCATGAAGGGCTCACATGCCGTTTTGTGGGGGTTAAGGGGCCCCAAGGGATAGGTAGGAAACTAAGTAGTAGAAGAAATCTTTGCTTAGACACAGCTTACACTTAAAAGTTATTTGTATATGGGAGATCTGTATTTCTTGGGGGGTGCTTACTTTTAAACATTTATATATTCATGTTATAATTTTGTTTTCATGTTATAATCATGTTTATTCATAAATAAATATTATTTATTTATTTGGCTGCATCGAGTCCCAGTTGGGGCACGCGGGACCCTTCCTTGCGGCCCACAGCGGCGTGGGCTCCCTAGTTGTGACACACAGGCTTTGTTGCCCCGGCATGTGGGATCTTCGTTTCCCAACCAGGGATTGAACCTGCATCTCCTGCATTGGAAGGCAGATTCTTACCCACTGGACCACCAGGGAAGTCCTGGGGTTGCTTGCTTTAATAGGGCAACCCTAAAGGAATGGACCGGAGAAGGCAATGGCACCCGACTCCAGTACTCTTGCCTGGAAAATCCCATGGACGGAGGAGCCTGGTAGGCTGCAGTCCATGGGGTTGCTAAGAGTCAGGCACAACTGAGCGACTTCACTTTCACTTTTTACTTTCATGCATTGGAGAAGGATATGGCAACCCACTCCAGTATTCTTGCCTGGAGAATCCCAGGGACAGAGGAGCCTGGTGGGCTGCCGTCTATGGGGTCGCACAGAGTCGGACACGACTGAAGTGACATAGCAGCAGCAGCAGCAGCAAAGGAATGGACAGATAGGAAGCTCCAGGAGAGAGCGGGTTTTATTTACCCACTCATCATTTATCTCCCTCATCCTTTTGTTGTCTGTTTTTGCAGCCAGCGGGGTGTCAGGGCCACCTAAGTGGAATATGATGGCATTACTTTCTGCCTAGAGCAGCTTGAGTGAGCCTCCTGCCCTTCCTGAGTTTCCTGCCCTTCCTGAGTTTCCTCCTGCCTTTCCTGAGTTACCTGTCTGCAAAACAGAGATGATAAATATGAGCACAAACAACTTTTGTATTTCAAGGCCCCTTGCCAAGCACATTTGCACCCATTGCCTCCTGTAATGAGCTCAACAACATGTGAGCTGGGTGAAATTGGATGGGAGGAGGAGTGACCCCTGACCCCCCAGCCACCTGTGGCCTGGAAAGCCTTGACCTATGTCTCCAGCCTCCAAGTCCAGTGCTCATCCAGGGAAGAACTGAGAAGTGCAGCTGCCGGGAAGGTGGGTCCCCTCTGTGGTGGGAGGTGAACTCCACACATACATGCTGGCTGTTCTCTGGGCATTATCTCCATGGATCCCCACAGCAATCATGGGTAGAATGTTCTATTATTCCCATTTGACTGATTAAAAAAACTGTGCCTCAAAGACATGGAGTGATTTGTTCAAGGTCACCCAGCATTCAGGGCCACAGCCAGGGTTCACATCCAGAGTTGAAACTCCAGAGCCCTTGCTTTTCTGCCACCTCTGTTGTCTCCATAGACCTTTTTCTTTTTAAATTAATTTTTATTTTTTTGGCTGCGTGTGGGTAGATTTGCAAGTAGGGACTACTCTTGTTGTGGTACGCAGGCTCTAGGTGTGTGGGCTCAGTAGTCGTGGAGTTGTGGTGCATGGGATTAGTTGCCCCGAAGCATGTGGGATCTTCCTGGACCAGGAATTGAACCCGTGTCCCCTGTATTGTCAGGCCGATTCTTAAGCCCTCTCCATAGACCTTTGGATACAGTTCTAAACAGTGGGTTTTCCCAGCTCAGAGTTGAGAGGACAGAGAGCTACACTGTCAGGATGTAGCAAGGACACTCAACAGGTCATATACACATCTGGACTAGATTTAGATCTATAATCTCCAACAGATAAGAGAATAGAACATTTCAATAGCCTGGGGCCAGCAAGCACAAGGGAAAATGGCCCTTTCTATCTTCATATCCCCCAAGATCACCCCAATATTGCAGTGTTTCATGGGAACTGACAGTAGGACTATGAGTCCTTGATAAAAGCTGAACTTTTCAGAATAGTGTGTTTAGGAAGGCTGCGAAGTCTATGGTCTATCTTAGCATTTCAATAGCCTGGGGCCAGCAAGCACAAGGGAAAATGGCCCTTTCTATCTTCATATCCCCCAAGATCACCCCAATATTGCAGTGTTTCATGGGAACTGACAGTAGGACTATGAGTCCTTGATAAAAGCTGAACTTTTCAGAATAGTGTGTTTAGGAAGGCTGCGAAGTCTATGGTCTATCTTAGAAGCAGTCCATCCACAATTATCCTGAAAAGATACAGTACTGTGGAAGACAGAAAGAAGGAAAATCCCCGACAGATCCATGTCGGGTTTCTAACTGAGCCCTCCAAGGAAGTAAGCAACACAACTAGAATGCCTTCTGCTTACTCAGAACAAAAGGGACCAATCGCTGCTGGACAGTTGGAGGGCAAATCACAGCTCCGGAGTCTGATCATGGCTCTTCTCTGGACTGTGACAAGGCTGGACACCTTACAGCCCCTCTCTGAGCCCGGCTGTCACCTCCCTCAGCGGGCTGGTGCAGTCAGTGGTCTTGGCATAGGGGCCAGGTGCACTGCCAATAGAGCTGGAGCTCGGTGAATGTACTATGTACCCGGACAGCAGAAATCAAGGATTCTGCCCACTGGGAGCTAGTCTGAGAAAGTCCCATGCAAGAAGTCAGATGACAGGGCTTCATAACAAGAGGGAAGATCCAGGTAGTCTGGAAGTCATCCTGGCAGAATGGCCAGGACGCGAGAATTTCTAAGCTGTCTGCTGGCCCTCGCAGAGGACAACAGTGTCTTCACGGGGGTGAAGAAAGAATTTAATTCACCAGAGCAGTGAACTAAAAAAATAGCAGCATGTCTGCTCTGACCCCTACTATACTCCCTCGGAGAAGGCAATGGCACCCCACTCCAGTACTCTTGCCTAGAAAATCCCATGGATTGAGGAGCCTGGTGGGCTGCAGTCCATGGGGTCATGAAGAGTTGGACATGACTGAGTGACTTCACTTTCATTTTTCACTGTCATGCATTGGAGAAGGAAATGGCAACCCCCTCCAGTGTTCTTGCCTGGTGAATCCCAGGGATGGGGGAGCCTGGTGGGCTGCCGTCTATGGGGTCGCACAGAGTCGGACATGACTGAAGCGACTCAGCAGCAGCAGCGGCAGCATACCCCCTGCCTCTGGATGTTGAGGAGGGCGGAATCTGGAATGGACTTTGTATTTCCCTGGGTGGTGGCCTCTAAGCACCTGACCCAGTTGAGGACACACCTGTCCCTGCCTCCAGGCATGATGATCCCAGATGTCCCACAATCATCACAATTCTTTTTTTTTTTTTAAAAAGAAAGCTAATATTTAAAAAGATAATTTTATTTATTCACTTTTATTTACTTTTTACTTTTTTATTTAAATAAAAATATAAAATTACTTTTATCTACTTTATTATTTATTTACACATTATTTATTTTATTTATTCATTTTTGACCATTCTGGGTTGGTTGCTGCAGGGGCTTTTCTCTAGTTGCAGCTAGCTGGGGCCACTCTAGTTGCGGTGCGCAGGTTTCTCATTGTGGTGGCTTTTCCTGTTGTGGAGCACAGGCTCCAGGCTCAGTAGCTGTGGCTTCCAGGCTCTGGAGCACAGCTTCCACAGTTGTGGGACGCGGGCTTATTTGCTTCGCAGCATGTGGTATCTTCCCGAATCAAGGATCAAACCCGAGTCTCCTACATTGTCAGGCAGATTCTTTACTGCTGAGCTACCATGGAAGCCCCTCCTTCTCTTCTTGACTTTATTTATTCTAAGTGCTCAGCATTCTGTTCCTTATCAGTTACACAGCAACGACAACAACACACTTGCACACACAAGCTGAGGAACGGATCCTGGATCCCGGCAGTTCCCACGCCCTCTCACACCAGAATGGTGCTTGTGAGTGCTGTGCTGTGATGGGCAGGCGGGAGCAGGTCTTTCCACCTCTATCCGAACTAGGTGTGGTGCAGAGAACACAGGCCCGGGGATCAGGAGATCTGACCCCTTGACACTGGTTAGGCTTGCACTTAGCTGCAAAGTAACAGCCATCCTAAACTCTCCTGGCTTGAACAAACGGGGGCTTATTTTTCTGGCATAAGGAGTCTGGAGGAGAGCAGTTTCAGCGCTCGTGCCGTTGCTCTTTCTTTCTGGTGCTGGGGTGGATTGAGTGCTACACAGATTTCCCCACCACACGCCCACAGTAGCTGTGGACAAGGACACAAGTCTGGGGTTTCCGAAATCGGGGCCCATTCTGGCTCTAATGCTAATCAGCTGTGCAACTTCAGACTAGTCACGTCACCTCTCCCAGGCTCAGTTTCTCTTCTGTCCTACAGCAGCAAGGGTAGGACAAGATTATTTTCAAGATGACCCTCCTTCTTGACATGAAAGCAGGCCCTATCTGTGCACATACACAGCTTGGTGTATTTAGTTATATCTTTTCAGTTCAAGGAGCCTGAGATACAACCTATTTTAATATGAAGACAGGAGGGGCTTCCCTGGTGACTCAGTGGTAAAGAATCTGCCTGCTGGCACTTCGGCCTGGAGCGCCTTGGCATTCGGACGTTTGGCTAGGTAGCGGCCGGCGACGCAGCCCGCCCCTGCTTCTAGCTGTGCCATGGTGGACGAGGGGAAGTCATACAACGGTCAGTGCTGGTCCTTGAGCCGGGGAGAGGGGCGATCTGGAGCTTCGCTGGGCAGCGCTGGCCTAGGCCGCAGCGCCGGGGCGGGAGGCCGCGAGGGGCCGGGTGTCCGCGGGGAACGGCGGTGGGTGGCGCGGGCCCGGGGCGAGGCAGTCCGGGCCCTGGCTGAACTCGAGGGTGGGTGCCCGGCTCGTTGACCCCAGAATCTTGGCTTTGTGAGCACCTGCGGCTCGGAGCGGGTGGCTCGGCGGTGGGGTGACTGGATTCCTTTGAACTTTGTGGGTGGTGGATGCCTGTCAGTTCAGTTTGGCGGCTATACTAATGTGAGTCAGTGCCCTGTTCTTGGGCTACTGGTGCCCTATTTTCTACCATGCGTCCAGTCGGTCTTGCCCCCTCCCCCACTGTCCTCAGCTTTGGCTTAATATTTTAGACCTACACATTAACTCAGTGTTCTAGCCAGAACACTACATTGGGTTTAGGTCCAGAGTAGTGGTTACTTGGCACACAACAGCCAAGGTTTCAATTCTGAGTTGGCCATGCCAATCTTGTGTGAGTTAAACACTCAGGACTGATTTTCCACCCCCTTAAGGAGGATAGGAACAGTACCTGTCTCCTAAGTTTGTGTGTGTGTGTGTGTGTGTGTGTGTGTGTATGAAACAAGATCGTGTGTGTTGAGCGCCTGACATCGGATAAAGTTCTCAAAAAAAAAAAAAGAATCTGCCTGCTAACGCAGGAGACATGGGTTCGATCCCTGATCCAGGAAGATCCCACACTGAACCTGTGCTCTACAACTACACAGCCTGTGCTCTGGAGCCTGGGAGCCGCAACTACTGAGCCCACTTACTGCAACTGCTGAAGCCCGAGCACCCTAGAGCCTGTTCTCCGCAACAGTAAAAGCCACCGTGACGAGAAGCCCAGGCACTGCAACTACAGAGTAGTCCTCACTCACCGCTACTAGAGAAAAGGCCACTCAGCGATGAAGACCCAGCACAGCCAAAAATCAATACATAAAATTATAAAAAAAAATATGAAGACAGGAAATAGGCATATGAAAAAGGACAGAAGAAGACATTTCAATAACAATTTTCAGATCCTACCCTTCCATCTCTTCCAGACAGATCCTTAGATGTACATAATTTAGGCTACAGAGGGTCCTTTAGACAGAAAAGTGGGTTGTCTTTCTTTTTTTCTCCTCCATTTTGCGTGGAACATGTACACCTTGCCTCCCATTTCCAGGTCTTTATAGTACAATCATATTATTTGACACGAGTGCTATGAAAGTTTCGAAGTGTTTCTTTAATTGTAGCCTTTATGAAAACCAGAAGCATCTTGTTAAGTACTGTCAGCTTCATTTCCTACCTCTTGGCATTCACTGACTCATTATTTAATGTGTGCCTTCAGTGAAAAAAGCATTGAGGTGGAAACCTCACCCGCCAGCCACTTCTCTGGCCAATGTGGAATGTTCTGAATCGTCCAAACCCTTTCTCTCAGCTCCTGCCCCAGGCTGAAACCCTTTTGTGGGTCCTCTGGGTGTTTACGCAGCTGACCTAGTTAACATTCCTGTCATCAGGAGTGCCATGCTGTGTCCAAACCTGGCCTGGGCCTGGCCTACCCCTCCAGTCTCACCACTCACCTCTTGACCTTTACCTAAACCACCACGCTGCTCCTCATCCCCTTCCAGCCACCCTCACCTGGCTAACTCGACTCATGCATTTAGATGCAGCATAACCACCACGCTTCCAGGAAGCTTTCTTGACCACCTTCCCAGGTTGGGGGCCAAATGTGCCTACAGGGACTCCCACGGTCTTGTGCTCACCCACATTTCTCAGTTGAACTGTGTGAAACATACATTTAACTAACAAAAATCCAACCATCTCTGCTTGGCCAAAGAGAGAAAGAGAAGGACATTTTAATTCAAACAGGGCAATCTTTGGCCTGAACACTTTCCTGAGAGGAAGCAATGGAAGCCCTGACTGCATCTTAGTACTCCTATGTCCTAACATTGTGAGCATCTGTCCTTTCTGGAAGTGATTCTGGTGTTTAAAGACATATATGTCGCACAGGGCAGGAAATGTCCCAGACAGAGCAAGCGGAGTCACATCCTGGGGGACCAAAGGAGAAAACATTAAAAATAGAAAAAGAAAAGCAGGACATACCCACCACAAGCGCTTTTCTTTTATAAGTTTTAGGATACGAGTTCAAATCCCAGCCTTGCAGCTAACCAACTTGAGTATTTTGGTCACGTCACTGTAACCTGTTTAGACTTGGGATCACTGGGTGTGTCTGCCCATCTTAGAGGGTTACCCCGAGGCTTAAATGAGCTAACAGATGTATGGAACCCACAAGGTGGACTCTCAGTAGCAGATCACTGTTACTCCAGCTCCTTCCGCCCTGGCCTCTCAGAACCCCGCACTGAAGTATTCCATCCACCGCAGGCCACTCTGGGCAGGTCCACGCGTTACAATCAGAGGCTCAGGAGCTAGGACGGGTTGCAGGGGAGGTTCTATCTCCAACGTCTCAGCCTGCAAGCGTCCACTGAACTCCGACCCAAGGTGGGGCCCGGGAACGAAGAGTCCGGTTATAACCCTCCCCCCGACGGAGATTTAGGCAGTAGTCCCAGGGGGACTCTAGGGCTCCCGGCCCCCTTGTAGCACTCTTCTGCAAGCTGCGTCCGGGTCTATCTCCCTCACGACCGCGAGTTCCTCGTGGGCGGGACGGGCCTGCCGCCCTCAGGATGCTGAGCTCAGCCTAGGGCTGCTCAGCGTGCCGGGGGCAGGAAAGGTGACTGAGTTCACGGTTCCCGGATCACCGGTAACGATGCAGGAACTCGGCTCCTCCCCGCAGCCCTGGCCCCATAACTACTGTCACGGCTCCATCTGCATGCAGCGCGCTCCCAGCTTTTTTTGAGGGACGCGACCTCGGCTGTTGCACACAGCAGACGCTCCATCAACACTACAAACGCCAGTCCAACAGTCTTAGCTCAGGCCGCCGCCCAGGACCATTTGCCGGCTCCTTCCCGACGACCGCGTGCTCAGGACGCCGGGAACCCGCCGCCCCAGCCACCCGCGGGTACCAGCCAGCCCTTCCCTGCCATGGGCACCGCCCCCTCGGCCGGGGAGTCGCCCCTAGCAACAGCAGTCCGGCCGGCTTCCTCGGGCCGCGCTGATTGGCCGAACTCCGGGAGGCGGCGGTGTCGTCACTTCCGGCATCCGGAGGCAGCAAAGGAAGCCGAGAGGCGGCCATCTTGGGTCCGTGAGGCTCGAAGGTGCCGGGAGCGGCGGTGTAGGCAGCCACCGGGCGGAGGCTGAAGCGGAAATAGAGCCGGAGGGAGAAGAGTAGCCAGGCGCAGGCGCCGCTTCCGCAGTTCCCTCCATGGTCGGCGCCCGCAGCTCGCGGGGACCTGTCTCGCACTCCACATCCTCTTCTTCAGGGGCCGCCGGCGGCGCTGTGTGGAGGCTCAGGCGCTGAAATCCGCGGCGCGACGGGCGGGGGCGGAGGAGGAGGCGAGGGGGTCCGGGCCTGCGGGGCGCCCTGAGGCGCGGGGACGCCGGCGGGCCGAGCCGCAGCCCGCCGCCGCCGCCGCCGCCGGCGGCCCGGCCCCGCCACCGCCGACCGCGGGGCTCCTCGGCGCGGCCGCCGGGGCCGGGGGAGCATGAGCCCCGCGACCCTCCGGGGGACGGCCCGGGCCCGGCCCGGGTTCTAGACGGCCGTGGGGGAGGGGAGCCGCCCTCCCGCGGCGCCTCTCCGGAACCGCCGGGCTCTCCTCGCCGCGACGCCGGCCCCGGGGCCGCGCTGTTTTGTTTCGCCCTCGCGTTGTGAAGTGAAGTGAAGTAAAATGTCCACTAGGACCCCGTTGCCGACGGTGAATGAACGGGACACTGAGAACGTGAGTAACCTCGGCGGCCGCTCGGGTTGGGTCTCGGCGCGCCGCCCCCGGGAGCGCGGCCGCATCCCTCTCCTCGCCACCTGGGGTCCGGTGGGCGGCCCGTTTCCTGAACGCGCGGGGCGGGAAGCGCATCCGTGACTACGCCGGGTGCTCTCTCGGAAGCGAAGCGTTGAGGCTGCACCGTGGCCGGCCGCGGTCCTGAGAGGCGGTGGCCGCGCAGTGGGCTCTCAGAGCGTGTGTCGGGTCTCCGCTACCAGACTCTTTTCAGATGAAGTAGGCAGCTCTTGAGAGGCTCTCGGGTTAAAAACGGGTTCGTGGTGTTGACTAAACGTACTTGATTGGACCAAGTGGACTGTCCTTTATGCCTCGTTCTGTAAATCGTCTGCAGCTGAGTTTAGTGACAGTCACTAGAAGTAAACGTCCTCTGAGGGATCTTTTCGGCCCCCTTAGGTGGAACTCCAGAGCTATTCAGAAATTCTTGGAGAGAGTTTAGACTTATCGAGTAGCAGCCGGGTTTCCAGACGAATCTGTTTTGAAGGAGTTAGTTGAGCACCTTTCAAATGAGGGTGTGTTGTCAAGCTGCCTGCCTCGCACTGCCTAGCCGAGGGTTACCCACTCTGGGCTTAGCTCTTCTCCTTCCGAAAAAGAACTTGGCTTAGATGAGCTCTTTGGTCTATCCTGGCACTTACATTTTATGATTCTGTAAAAGGAACCTTGGCTTTTGTTCTTGTGAACTTTTTAAAAAGGCAAGGAACAGCAGTTTTAGTGACTGACAACTTGTAGTAAAAATTCCATTCGAGAAATGTTGACTCTGTCCCAGTGCGATTGGAACTCTTTTCTAGCTCTGGCTTCAGGACTGTTCCAGTCTAGCTGTGAGTTATCTTCTGTTAAAAACAAAAACATCTAGGTGGGGAGGGAGGGATGGACATGTACACACTACTGTGTGGATAACCAGCAAGGACCTAATGTATAGCGCATGAAACTCTGTTCAATGTTGTGGGGCAGCCTAAATGGGGAGGGGAGTTTGGGGGAGAACGGATACATGTATAGGTATGGTTGAGTCCCTCTCACCTGAAACTATCATAGCTTTGTTCATCGGCTATACCCCAATACAAAATAAAAAGTTTTAAAAAAATCTAGAAAATAACTTGTAAAGAAACTTCACTGGCCTTTTATTATAAGTGTTATGAGGTAATTCCTGGCAAGAAAATGCTGTCACTTAGGAAAAGCTTCCTTGCTCTGCCTGTTTTCATGCTTTCAATAACGTCCTGAGACCTTGTGACTTAGTGGTATCAAATACCTTCATTTCAATCTTCAAAATGCCACTTATTTGCTGGATAACCATTAGGTGATTTAATCTGTTTATGTAAATCTTGGCCTAAAGCATCCCTTTAGTATATTAATGGATGATATTTAATGCTCTTTAACCTGGTAAATCAGTAGCACAGTGATGTATGTACCTTTCCATTATATGGATTAGGAAATTACATAAAAAGCAGTAGAAAATCTAGACAAGGTGAATTGGTGAATTTCATTTTCTCATAGAACCTAATTCTTCATTGTTTTCTTGTTCTTTGTGTAGAGTGGAGCAGGCAAAAATGTGAGTTAACTTGCATCATTGACTTTCACTCAGAGAAGCACAATCTTACATTGAACCAGAGCAGGAGGTCCATACTTCCTCTTTTGTTACTATTTTTTTTCTATTTTTTGACTGCACTGCGTGGCATGTGGGATCTTAGTTCCTTCACCAGGCGTGGAACCTGGGCCCCCTGCAGTGGATTCGGGGAGTAACCACTGGACCACCGGGGAAGTCCCAGGAGCTCCATAATTTCTAAGTAAACTATAATCAGAAACAATGATAGCAGATTTGTGATAATGAAGGGTTTACACCAAATGGGTCTTTACTGGTTCTCTGTTGAATTTGTTGAATTATGGTGTAATCTTTGTGTGTCATTAGAAATTACTAACTTTAAAAAAAATGTAGGGTATGGAGTGTGCCTTTATTTTCTTGGAATGTATTTAAAATTGAATTTCTGACAGTGGTAAAATAGAGGTTTGTAGCACATCATTGCATTATTTCTCCATGCCCTCTTTTTAACTCTGGTGTTGACATGTTCTGAAAGTAGTTGTATATCTTTCACAGTGTGATACCTTGTGTGGTGTTTCATGTCTGGCATATACCATATTATTTACCTGATACTACTGAACTGAGTATTAGACTTCCTGCCAATTGAGTAATGAGGGTTCAAGAATGAATGGGAGTTCTCAGTCTGATGGGCAGCTCTTTTAAGTTGTGTATGTTGAGATAGAACATTCACTCTTCCCAAGTGTGCAGTTTGATGAATTTTGACAAATGTATGGTTATGTAATCACTATCACGGTCAGGTTAGAGAACGTGTCCATTGCCCAGAAAGGTGCCCTGTTTCTCTTCACAATTCCCTCTCCCTTCCCCCAATTGTTGGCAACTATGGATCTGTTACCTGTCTCTCTAGTTTTCCTTTTCTACAATGTTACTTAAATGGTGTCAAAGAGCGTATAATTTTGTGGCTAGCATCTTTAATTTGGCATAATATTTTTGAGAGTTACTTGTTTTTGTGTGTGTATCAGTAGTTCATTCCTTTTTATTGCTGAGTAGTAAGTAGTTCATTGTTCGGGTGTATAACAGTTTTTTTTTTTTTTTTAATCCGTTCACCAGTTGATGGACAATTTTGGCTGATATGACAGTTAGCTTTGTCTTTATATTTTGTAAAAAAAAGTCCATTTTGCCTACCCCAGGAATCTTCTTTAAATTTTAAATAATTATATATAATTGTGTAAAAAATGTTGCTTATAGGTCAAGAATAATAAAAGGCAGATAATTTGCAAAAAGAAAATTCTCTTCATACTAGTACACTACTCTGTTTTCATTTGATTTCCAGATTTGAATATCCACCTTTAGCTGATAGACTGTTACCAAATTATTTTTAAAACTTAAAAGGATTAAAAAAAAAACCTCAAAAGGACTAGTCAAACAGTTGGACCTAATGAGGATGTTGAGGCTCAAAAAGGTGACAGGAGCTGCTTGCAACTATTGACTTTAGCAGCAGAGCATCTACTAGGCCTCAGATCTCCATCCCAGCCCTCTCTGCTTTTTCGTGTATCAGGCTGTTTCTCTAAATTTTATGTAGTAATTATTCAACTAGGGAGATGCAGTTGTACCAATACATAGAGTATAATTAAAAGTAGACTTTTAAAAATATTTTTCTATGGAAAGCAAATAAAGAGAATTTAATGGGAATTTATCAATGGTTCTCAACTGGGGACAAGTTTGGCCCACAGTGGACATTCGACAGTGTTGGTTTTGGTTGTCACAACTGAAGAGGGTTGCTACTGACCAGGAATGCACCTAAACATTTTACAGTACACTGCACAGTGCCCCCTACCCCGTCAAAGAAATAGCCAAAATGTCAATAGAGCCAGAGTTTGGAAGCCCTGTTATATAGTTAGCACCCCCCCCATTCCTGTCTACTCAGCAGCTCAGTGACCAGACTAATTTTATATGTTCTGTCCCCAGGAATCAAGCTCAGTACATATCATTTCATCTCTAAAGCTTTTAGAAGAGATAAAGCTTCTTTAAAAAATGTAATCTTAATCCTTTGTCACAATTTTTTAATATCGAATATCCAGTTAGCAGTGTTCAGGTTTCCTCAGTTTTTTTTTTTAAAACACTTCGTTCAAATTGGAGTCTATATTGGGTCCACATATTATAGATGAGTAATATGTGAAACAAGTGCTTTTTTAACTTTTTTATTATTTATTTATTTATTTATTTTTAACAAGTGCTTTTTTTTAAAGGCAACAAAAAGTTTGCATTTTAGTTTATGTTCCACAGTCGACTTGTATAGAGGTCATGAACAGATTACGTCTGTGTACTGGTAAATTTGAAATGTATTTTCCACTTACATTTCAAAGCATATGACACTTTGTAAGTAAGCCTGGGTTACTTGCCAAAGTACCGGAGGCCCTGGAGTACTTTGCCAGTTAAACAGCTCCTGGTCTGTGCACATTGTGTCCTTACTTATTGCATTATTTGTTAATGCAGACAGTCATCAGAATTTCTTATCTCTGTGAAATAATAAACTGATGTTGTTATTGTCCAGCCAGCCACTGGCAGCTTGACTGTTACCCTGCTCAGACCTGAGTGCCTGCTCTGTGTGTGGCACTGTGCTAGGCTCCATGGAGGATATGCCTAGGAACTCCATCACTCCTCTGCCTCTGGGCTCCCAGTCCCCGAAGAACACACCACCCCGAGCTCTGTGAAACTAGCCCGCTAACTCTCAAACTGGAGCAAACACTGGAGGGCTTATGGAAGCTCTGATGGCCGGACTCACCCCCAGACCTTGATTGTAGCTTTGGGGCCCTAGAGTTTGCGTTTCTAACAAGTTCTACCTGATGATGTTAATGCTTCAGATCTAGGAACCACACTTTAAAGAATTGCTGTGTTAGTGAAGCCTTCCGTGAAGGCTTGCTGACTAAATTATGTTCCTTTAGATTGTATTGTGACTAAAGAAGAGGTTTCAGTGGTTTCAATAACATTTTCAGGTTCCTTGAGTTTTAAAATTGGTTCTTTGTTGAAAGTGAGGTTATCGAGAATAAAAATAGTTACTGGTTGTTGAATACTATGTATCAGGCAACAGTACTAAGTACTTTATATAATATTTAATTTAAAACATGTCGTGTGATTTCATTTAATCTGCTTAACTTCCAAGCACAACTGTCTATGGAATCAAGCGGTTTGGGCCTTAAAAAAAAGGGTTGATCTCTGAAGAATTAGTGTTTTTTATTGGGCAAAGTGTTTGGGAAAAGATCTTACTCAATTTGAGAGTTGTTTTCATTTCTTTTTTATGTAAATTAGGTGAAGGTGGAAATTTTCAGTGAGTAGAATATTTGTCGTTTTGAGTGTGTGTGTGTAGGCTTGGTTGTGTCTGACTTCTTTGCAACCCCATGGGCTGTATAGCCTTCCAGGCTTCTCTGTGAAGTTTTCCAGGCAAGAACACTGGAGTGGGTTGCCATTTCCTACTCCAGGGGATCTTCCTGACTCAGGGATCGAACCCTCATCTCCTGTGTCTCCTGCAGTGGCAGGTGGGTTCTTTACCACTGCTCCATCTGGGACACCCCTTTGATTGTGTAGTGCATGATTATTTGTACTGTAATTACTTTTAAGAGATTCATACACAGTTTAATATGAATTACTAGTACCTGTTTGTTACCTTTAATTTCAAAGAGGATTGCTCTGGATTCTAAAACATGGCTAGATTTTATCCCTGGAATTTGTTTCCAAGCTGGAAGTAAGAGTCAAGGACTATAGCCACTTCTGATTACCACTGGGAAGATTAAAGTATAAATTAACTTGTCTCCCATCCATTTTAAACTTTCAAAATAATGAGAAAACAGATCTCTTCCTTGGGAATCTCCCAACTTTAATGTTGTCTTACACAGAAATTTAAAGAATGTGCTTGGAATTGATCTACAAGTAGTCACAAAGGGTTTGTGCTGACCCACATGCACCTGCCTGTACAGTAATTGAGAGGGCAGAAGTTGGCACTGGAAGAAAATGACTTTTTTGAGGCAAGTCCAGCTTTTTCTTCAAACTAGATTCTTTAGCACTGCCCTTAGGTCACCTGAGCTGCTTGGCGATGGTTGGTTAGTCCTACACAATCTTGTGTAGAGTAGATAAGGCATTGTTTCTACCTCATTATATCTGGGTTACCTGGGATCTTGGTTTTCAGAGCTGAAGCTTGAACAAAGCTTAAGATGTTTTGTTTGTGTTTCTCACTAATAGGCAGTTGCTTGGGGCGGGGGTGGAGGTTAGATATTGTGGGATTTGTGTTGTTCATTTGCCTAGTTATGTCTTTGACTCTTTGTGACTCTGTAGACTGAGCACACCAGGCCTCCCTATCTCCCAGAGTTTGCCCAAGTTCATGTTCGTTGTATCGGTGAAGCTGTCCAGCTTTCTCATGCTTTGACTCCCTCTTTTCCTTCTGCCCTCAATCTTCCCCAGCATCAGGGCCTTTTCCAATGAGTTGTCTGTTTACATCAGGTGACAAAAATACTGGAGCTTCAGCTTCAGCATCAGTCCTTCCAGTGAATATTTAGGGTTGATCTCCCTTAAGATTGGCTGGTTTGATCTCCTTGCTGTCCAAGGGACTTTCAGGAGTCTTCTCCAGCACCACAGTTTGAAGGCACCCGTTCTTTGGCGTTCTGCCTTTTTTATGGTCCAGTTCTCACGACTGCACATGACCATTAGGACATTTTATATGAAAATCTATTTTGGGAGAGTTTCATATGAAGTTTGAGTAAGCTGAACTCAAGGGTCTTATTCTAGAATTTTATATAGCCCCATTCTTTTTGTAGTCAGTACCTTTATGACTTCATTGACCACAGTAGCAGATTAAAATGAGAATCCCAGAGAGGAGTAAACGTAGAACAATTTCCTAACACAGCCTTCCACTCTTAGCCTTACCATTCTTTGTCCAGAAGCATAATTTAAGCTGGGCAGGCAACTTTTATTTTTGAAGGCACATGAGGTGTTTTTGGTGGCACTCCATTCACATACTGTCTCCATCTCTTTCCGTGTCTTCCTTCCCTTGCGTAGTCCTTGCCTGTCCCAGACTTGCCTTGGTATTCATAGGCATGTGTTAGCTTCACTAGTGGAATGGACTAAAGGAGTTTATATAGTGTTTTTCTTAAAAGAAGGTTACCTTCTAGACATTAAAGATTTTCAATGATAAAGAACCTTCGACATACTATGGTAATGTATTCTAGTTTCTTTTTCTTTTTCTGTTAACTTAGGTCAGGTGCTTAACAGTTATTTCCTGCTTATTATATAGTTATCCTACTTATTATTGCTGTGGAACTAGCCACTCCACAACTTAGTAGTGTAAAACAACAACTGTTTCATTATACTCACAGATTTTGTGTGAGTAGTGTAATTCAAATGGAAATGACTTATATCTGGGACTTCACTTGGGGTATCATGAAAGGCTTGGGGATTTGAACAGCTGGGTTGAAAGATGCATATCGTAAGTGAAAGTGAAAGTCGCTCAGTCGTGTCTGACTCTTTGCGACCCCATGGACTATATACAGTCCATGGAATTCTCCAGGCCAGAATGCTGGAGTGGGTAGCTATTCTCTTCTCCAGGAGAATCTTCCCAACCCAGGGATTGAACCCAGGTCTCCTGCATTGCAGGCAGATTCTTTAGCAGTTGAGCCACCTAAGACTACTTCTTAATCTGGCACATTGACAGGTATTGTTAAAAGGCTGCTGGGGCTCTTGGTCAGAGCCATTGCGTGGGCCTCTCCAGCATGGAGACCTCAGTGTGATCAGACTCGAGGTGGCTTGATACTTCAGCAAACAAGACAGAGCTGCTTGCCTTTTATGGCCTATTCTCAGAAGTCGCATAGTATCAGTTCTTAAAATGCTAAAGCATTCCTGGATGCCCAGATTCAAGTGGAAGGGACGTAGCCCTTTCCTTGTAACGGGAGTCAGAGACTTTGGGGTCATGTTTTCCAGCCACTATAATAGTAACTCTTTGAGTTTATAATCTGACCTAGCATTTTTTGTGTGCCCTTGGACAAGTTTTTAACTTCTTCATGTCTCATCTATAAAATAAGATTTTACCTCATCTATAAAATGGGATTGGTGGTAGCAGTCAGCTCATGGGGCTGTTATAACACCTTCCATGCCGTGGCCTGCCCTGCCTCTCTGTTCTCATCTCCTGCCTCGTCTCACTCACTGCGTCCATAGACCCGGGGATCTTCTTGCTGTTCTTTGAAGACACCAGGGACACTCCAGCCTCAGTGCCTTGGCGTTGGCTCTTCTCTTTGTCCGAACACTTTTCTTCCAGGTACCCTCATGGCTAATTCTCTCACCTTCTCTTTTCAAGCCTCACCTCAGTGAGGTTTGCTCTAACCATTGATGGCCCTCCCAACCCCCCTAACCCTGATCTAGTGTCCCCCCCCCATTGCATTGTCACCTTTAGCATAGTATATAGTTTATTTATTTCTTAGGTTTATTGTGTTTTGTCGATATCCTCTGGCATACTGAACACTCCATGAGAGAAGGAATATTTGTTTTGTTTATTGATACTATTTCAAATACCTAGAACATGCTGGTCATTTATTACAGGTGATCAGTAAATAAATATTGGTTGAATTAGTGATTAAATGGGACAGTATGGGTAAAGCATTTAGAATGGTGCCTGACACATAGTAAGTAATAGATAAATGCTAGCCATCATTAATGCTTGTTTATTGGTGTTTTCATCTCATCTCTATGTTGTCATTTCTTCATCTCTCATGTCCTGTGTCTTCAGCCTCTTTTTTCTGTAGTTCCAATGAATTCATCATCTTTCTCCTTTTTTAAAACCTCAGATAGCTTTCTTAAAGTGAGGCTTAATGGAAAGAGTCTGGGCTTGGAAGTCAGAGTTAAAGATGGGAGCCTAAGACTGTGGTTGAGGGAGAGATTCTGAAGACACTTCTGAGGTGGAGTGGACCAGATGTGGAGCCAAAAAGAAGCAGCAGCAAAATATGAGAGAAATTTGGATTTGGAGTTAGAGGCTTGTGTTTGAACCTGGTCTTCCAATACTAATACAAGTAATTTGACCATGGGCAAGTTAATTACTTGTCTGTGCCTCATTTAAAATTTTTTAATATAATTAAAAACTTTAATTAATATAATTGACATGTAGCATCATATTAGTTTCAGGTGTACAACATAATGATTTGATATTTGTATATGTTGTGAAATGATCACCAAAATGAGTCTAGTTAATATTCATCACCACATATAATTAAGCGTTTTTTTCTGTTCACGAGAATCTTAGAATCTACGCTCTTAGCTACTTTCAAATATATAATTTAGTATTATGTATTCAATATAATATAATCAGCATGCTATACATTATATCTTTTTATTTAACAGAAGAGAGTTAACATCATCTATTCAGGGTTGTTGTGACTGAAGAAACTAACCCCAAAAAGTGCTTGGCCCAGTCTGCTCCACATGATGAGGATTCTGAATGTAAATGTCGAAGTCCCTCTTCAGGTAGCTTTTGTAGTGTTATTCTAGAAAGCTGGGTAATCTAAACTTTGGTTCATTATTCAAAGTTACAGACCCACCTTTCTAGTTCTGTTTTTTCTAACTGTTCACCTATTCTCCTTGACTTTTCACCTAGCAGTTTCACACCTGCTGGTTGCCAGGTCTTGTGTTCTAAGAATACAGAGAGAATTCTTACCATCAAGGAGCTCTTAGTCAAGTACTTCAGTGTAGGAATTAACTAAAGCAAGGGGATGCAAGACAGAAGTGCCAGCCTAGTCAAGAACAGAAAGAGAAGAAATTTCCAGCAGTCATGATGTCAAGGAATTAAGCCAATTTTTTTTCAGTGTTAGAGGTGTGTGAAAGAATTGTGAGAGGTGAAATTGGCTAGACCATCAGGTTAAGGGATGTCTCTCCCGGCACCCTCCAGGCTTTTTAAGCTTTCCTTGTGCTCATGTCTGGCTTGAAATGGCCTTCATCTTCCTTTAAAACTCTGCTACTTGTCTTTCAAAGACTCCATCCCCATTTTTTCCCTTCATCCTGGACATCAATTTTTCCTTCATCTTGCCCAAACGTGGTCATGTTGTCTGTGTGCTTAGAGCTGCATTGTCCAGCACAGTAGCTACCAGCTGTGTGTGGCTACTGAGTCCTTGAAATGTGACTGGTCTGAGTTAAGATGTCTTGTGAATAGAAAGTATATTCCAGATTTTAAAGACAATGTGAAAAAAAGAATGTAGAATCTTACTCTTTTTATATTAGGTGTTGAAATATTTGGGGATATATTTTTAAAAATAAATTAAAAATTGAATAAAATTAACCTATTGCTTTAATAGAAAGATGAAAACTTCACATATTTCTCACAAACCTGTTGGATGGTGCTTGGAGTAGTCACACTTTGATTTTCTCATGGGGCAGGGATTGCCCCTGGTTTCAGTTACTGTTCTCCGTTAGCTCCCCAGCTAAACTGTGTGCATATGTTCTATTTGTTTTATTCCTCTGTAGAACCTGTTATTTAATGAGTACTTAGCATATAATTAACTGGTCAGAAGCTACTGAGTCAGTTTTCTTTAGCTGCAATTTGTGCTTTATTCTTCTGAGGGTAAGTCAAGTAAATTTATTTTTCAGTATGTTTCATTATTACGATGCTTCATCTGCCATACCAGTAATCAGTTCAGTTGAGTCACTAAGTCGTCGTGTTCAACTCTTGTGACCCCATGAACTGCAGCACACCAGGCTTCTCTCTCCATCACCAACTCCCGGAGCGTGCTCAAACTCACGTTCGTCGAGTCGGTGATCCCATCCAACCATCTCATCCTCTGTCGTCTCCTCCTCTTGCCTTCAATCTTTCCCAGCACTAGGGTCTTTTCAAATGAGTCCGTTTTCACAACAGGTGGCCAGAGTATTGGAGTTTCAACTCCAGCATCAATCCTTCCAGTGAATATTCAGGATTGATTTCCTTGAGGATTGACTGGTTTGATCTCCTTGCAGTACAAGGGAGTCTCAAGAGTCTTCTCCCAACACCACAGTTCAAAAGCATCAATTCTTTGGTGCTCAGCTTTTTTTATGGTCCAGCTCTCAACATCCATATTGATTACTGAAAAAACCATAGGTTTGACTAGACGGACCTTTGTTGCCAAAGTAATGTCTCTGCTTTTTAATATGCTGTCTAGGTTGGTCATACCTTTTCTTCCAAGGAGCAGGCATCTTAATTTCATGGCTGCAGTCACCATCTGCAGTGATTTTGGAGCCCAAGAAAATAAAGTCTTTGTCACTGTTTCCATTGTTTCCCCATCTCTTTGCCATGAAGTGATGGGACTGGATGCCATGATCTTTGTTTTTTGAATGTTGAGTTTTCAGCCAGCCTTTTCACTTTGATCAAGAGGCTTTTTGGTTCCTCTTTGCTTTCTGCCGTAAGGGTGGTGTCATCTGCGTATTTGGGGTTATTGATATTTCTCCCAGCAATCTTGAGTCCAGCTTGTGCTTCGTCCAGTCCAGCATTTCCATGATGTACTCTGCATATAAGTTAAATAAGCAGGGTGATGGTGTACAGCCTTGTTGAACTCCTTTCCCAATTTGGAACCAGTCCGTTGTTCCGTGTCGGGTTCTAACTGTTGCTTCTTGACCTGCATACAGATTTCTCAGGAGGCAGGTCAGTTGGTCTGGTATTCCCATCTCTTTAAGAATTTTCCAGTTTGTTGTGATCCACACAGTCAAAGACTTTGGCATAGTCAGTAAAGCAGTAGTAGATGTTTTTCTGGAACTCCCTTGCTTTTTCAATGATCCAATGGATGTTGGCAGTTTGATCTCTGGTTCCTCTGCCTTTTCTAAATCCACCTTGAACATCTGGAACTTCTCGGTTCACATACTGTTGAAAGCCTCACTTGGAGAATTTTGAGCATTGCTTTGCTAGTGTGTGAGATGAGTGCAATTGGGTGGTAGTTTGAGCATTTTTTGGGATTGCCTTTGTTGGGGGTGAAATGAAAACTGACCTTTTTAGCCCTGTGGCCACTGCTGAGTTTTTCAAATTTGTTGGCATATTGAGTGCAGCTCTTTCACAGCATCATCTTTTAGGATTTGAAATAGCTCAGCTGCAATTCCATCACCTCCGCTAGCTTTGTTCGCAGTGATGCTTCCTAAGGCCTGCTTGACTTCAGACTCCAGGCTGTCTGGCTCTAGGTGAGTGATCACACCATCGTGGTTATATGGGTCATTTAAGATCTTTTTTGTGTAGTTCACTTCTGTGTATTCTTGCCACCTTTTTTAAAAAATACTTTCTGCCTCTGTTAGGTTCTATTGGGTCCTAATACCAGTAATAAGCATTTTATTACAAATGAAACCAAGTTGGCTGATTTTATGCATATGAACAATAATAGTTCCCCTTCCCTATTATTCATATTCTTGGAAACATTTTCATAAACTCAGCTGCAGAAGTCACATCTTGATGAGTGTAAGGCCGTTCTCTTTATTCCTGTTAATCCCTATATATCATGTCCCTTATCTTCCCAAGATGTTAGTGTTCTTATGTGTGTTCTTAAACCTGTATGTTTTGTGCTTTGTGTGAATATTCCAGTCTCATCTATGCATCAAACCTGTTGCCTCTAACTGTAGAATAGCACTTCTGTGGTATGAGTCTGCCACATTTTACCTACTTGCCAGAGGTTAGAGGCAACATAAAAGATACCCTATGGCTTTATAGAATATTGTAATCTTTGTATCTTTATATGTATATGCCTATCAAACTTTTTGTGTTAAATTAAGTTTAGACTTAAAATTGTAAGATTAGTACAGAGTACATATATACTTTTCACTCAGTTTCCCCTGATGTTGAACACATAGATACCAGTGAACCAGTAAAGTTGCTCAGTCGTGTCCGGCTCTTTGCGATCCCATGGACTGTAGCCTACCAGGCTCCTCCATCCATGGGATTTTCCAGACAAAGAGTACTGGAGTCGGTTGCCATTTCCTTCTCCAGGGATCGAACCCAAGTCTCCTGCGTTCCAGGCAGATGCTGTACTGTCTGAGCCACCAGGGAAGCCCAAACCATGGTACAGGTATGAAAACTAGGGAACTGACACTGGTCCAGTACCCTTACCAAGGGCTGCAGAACTTATGTGAATTGTCACCTGCTTTTCTCCAGGGTTCTTTCTCTGTTTCAAGATCCAGTCAAATATCCCACAATTTAAGTTTGTCAAATGTTTCCTCAGAATTAGATTAAGGTTATATCCTTTTGGCAAGAATGCCACAGAAAAGATGCTGTGTTGCTTTTGAGGGTACAGTGTGATGCAGGTATGTCTTGTTACTGGTTTTAACCTTGATCACTTTTTATTTCTGAGCTTTATTTAACTCTTTTTCAAGGCTGACCTGGTAGCCATGAAATATTTGTCCATGTACACTTTAGAGTAAGTTTAAAATTACTCATAAACTACTAGCTGGAAATGTTAATTGAGATTGCCTTGAACTTACAGATAAATTTGGGTAGATTGTATATTATCTGTCCAAGACTGTGGAATTCCCATTTTACAGTATATAGGATATCTTTTATGTCTTTTATTAAAAATTTAAGGCTTTGTCCAGGGAGCTCTTGCATAGTCTTTTAAGTTAATTTCTACCTACTTTTTAGTTTTTATTGCTATTGTGAAGGTTAGTTTTTAGTTAAATTTTGTGGTAGGTTACTACTCGTGTAGGGAACATTTGTTATAGGTTGATCTTGCACCTTGCTAAGCTCTCTCTTGAGTTCCAGTGGTATTTCCATTTCTTTTGGTTTGCAGGTAGTTTATATCATCTACAAATAATGACATTTTTTCTCTCTTTTTAAGATTCTTTTTTTTCTTTTTTTTTTTTTTTTAAGATTCTTATAAATTTTTCCTAAAAGTACTAGCCATGAGCTCCAATTTTTTGTTAAATAACGATAGTGATAATAGGCAGCTTTGTCTTGTTTCTGATCTTAAGAAAGTGATTCTAAGTTTCTCTGTTTAGGACTTCCCTGGTGGTCCAGTGTTAAGAATCCGCCTGCCAATGCAGGGGCACGGGTTTGATCCCTGGTCTGGGAAGACTCCACATGCCATGGGGCAGCTAAGCCCATGCACCACAACTGCTGTAGAGTCTGTGCTCCGCAACAAGAGAAGCCACTGCAGTGAGAAGCCCGTGCACCACGACTGGAGGGTAGCCCCAGCTCTCCGCAGTTAGAGATAGCCCACACGCAGCAGTGAAGACCCAGTGCACCCAAAAAATAAAAAATAAAGTCTCTCTGTTTAGTGTAATATTTGTTAAAGGGTTTTTGGTCTGTGATTTTTGTCAGATTGAGAAAGTTCTATTCTATTCCCAGTTTGCTAAATTTTTTAAAACACAGGTTATTCAGTCTTAACAGGTATTTTTCCTTCAGTGAATGAAATAACTGCTCAGTTGTTTTCAAAAGTAAATTTTGACTTTGTGACTATCTCTAAAGTACAAAATACTTGAGAAACAGGTTTTTACTGTCATAGTTTGGCTTTGTAGACCCCCCCCCCCACTTTTGTAGATTTTTTTCCCCCCACTTTTGAAAATCCTGCCCATGTGTTAACGAGGTGGCTTGTTATTTAGAAAGGATGTTTGGGCACACACATTTTATAGAAGAGGCTAAGCTCTGTTCAGGAAAAGTTAAGATACAGCATAAAGTTGTTGTTGTAAACATTTAAACCTGTTTTCTTAAGTAGGCCCCTCAAATTTCAGGTTGGTGCTTTAGCAGGTAGATCCAAGGGCAAACCTGGAATCATACACTTTAAAAAATCATATAGTTAAAAAATTTTTTTAGTGTGCATGTGTCTAAGGTATATTCTCATTTGTGTCATCACAAGCACAATAATTTATATTCTATGGCTCTTTTTTCCCCTCTAGGTTTCCTTTTTTTTTTTTTTTTATTAATTTTTATTGGAGTATAGTTGATTTACAACGTTGTGTTAGTTTCTGCTGTCCAGCAGAGTGAATCAGTTATGCGTACATCTGCTCTTTCTTAGATTTTATTCCCATGTAGATGATTACAGAGTTTTGCATAGTTTCCTGGGCGGTACTGTAGGTTCTTACTAGTTACCTTTTCTACTACAGTCGTCTGCATATGTCAGCCCCAGTCTCCTCGTTTGTCCCCCACCCACCTTCTCCCTCTGTAACCATAAGTTTGTTTTCTACGTGTGTGACTCTGTTTCTTTTTGATAAATAGGTTCATTTGTACCATTTCTTTATATTCCACATACAAGTGATAACACATGATAGGTGTCATTCTCTGTCTGACCTACTTCACTCAGTATGACAGTCTCTAGGTCCATTCATGCTGGTGCAGATGGCATTGTTTCATTCTTTTTTTTTTTTTATGGCTGAGTAATACTGCATTATGGGGCTTCTCAGTTGGCGTGGTGATAAAGAACCAACCTGCCAATGCAGGAGACGCGAGAGACACAGGTTTGATGCCTGGGTTCCATAGAGTAGGAAATGGCAACCTGCTCCAGTATTTTTTTTTCCTTTGTATTTTATATTGGTGTATAGCTGATAACAACGTTGTGATAGTTTCGGGTGGACAGCAGAGGGACTCAGCGATTAATATACATGTATCCATTCCCCCCCCAAACTCCCCTCCCATCTAAGCTGCCACATCACATTGAGCAGAGTTCCGATTGTGCTATACAGTAAGTCCTTGTTGGTTATCCTTTTTTTTTTTTTTTGAAATTAAATGTCCACTTTTAAATGATGGGTATATCTAAGAAGCCATAACAAGGAAAATTAGAAAATATTTGTAACAGAATAAAAATGAGAAGAGAATTTAGCAGAATTTGTTGCATGCAGATGAAACTGATTGATGCAGTTAAGTACAACAGGGAATCTTGAATAAGGTATGAAAACAAATAATGGACATTAGCATAAAATTTTGTGAAATTTGAACAAAATCTATACTTTGGTTAATACAGTACCATGTTAATTTCCTGTTTTGTTTCTTTTTAACAACATAGTATTTCTTTGTATTCTCAGAATTGGATTAAAAGTTTTAAACCTCATTCAAATTTTTTTTTAAGTCACTAAGATAATAAACTTTCTAGACTTTTAGTAGTAACTACTTCAGTATTCCTGCTTAGAAAATTCCATGGATAGAGGAGCCTGGAGGGCTACAGTCCATGGGGTT
Organism: Cervus canadensis; assembly: GCF_019320065.1. Lineage (NCBI taxonomy): Eukaryota > Metazoa > Chordata > Mammalia > Artiodactyla > Cervidae > Cervus > Cervus canadensis. The sequence goes on from NC_057402.1 coordinate 5,983,457, forward strand.
GCACAGAGTCAGACAGATTGAGCGACTGAACACACACCCACTATTCCATTTTATATATATGTTTTGTTGATGGACATTTAGGTGGCTTCTGTGCTGCAGTGAACATTAGGGTTTTTTGATGATAACCATTCTGATTGGTGTGAGGTGATAGCTTTTTGTAGTTTCTATAGCTCTTCTACATGTAGACACATTTTTAAAGAAGAACTAATATGTATAACAAAATGGAGTGCATGCCTCATTCACTCTTTTTATTGCTTCTTTCTTCAATATTGATATGGCACCTGGGACAGATTAGTAGTGCTTTGGCTAAAAGTAACTAACTTATACCGTGACTTAACCAAGTAAGGGTTTATTTGTCTCACAAAACAAGTCTAGACAGCCTCTAGCTTTGGTTCAGCAATTCAATATTGTTGGAGTTGGTGGTTTTTAAAAATATTTTTATCTTCTCTCTCATGTTTCAGACCTGCAGCTACAGGGTGACTTACAGAGCTGTAGCTCTTGTGGTTTCATTCAAGGCAGCAGAAGGGAGGAAGAGGCCGTATTAATTAGAGTACTTGTCTGAGAAACAGAGTTTTTCCAGGACCACCCAGTAGATTTTCACTAATGAGAACTGACCAGAACTAAGCCATGTGCTACCTCCAGCTACAGGGAAGTTTGGGAAAACAAGAATTTCACTGGCCGTGTTTCCTCCCCAAATTCACGTCTGGCTTCTGTTAGATAAGAAGGGAGGTATGGATGTTGAGTAGATACCTACAGTATTTGCTCCATTCCTTAATATTACCTAGCAGCTTAAATATTTTGCATTAAACAGAAACTTTAGTTTGAAAATGAACACTTTATGAATTTGTTAATACTCTTTTATCTTTGCCTTGATTCTGCATAATTTTTAGTAGCACTGCCCATGTTCTAGTTTTCTTGGTGGATAAAGTGGTTCAGCTCAATTCCCTGAGAGAAAGATCTGGACTCTTTTACTCTTTAATAAAGATTAAATTAAACAGCTTTGAGTGCCTGTTGGGTTTTTAGTGCTTCCACAAAAAGTGGCTACTATTATGTCACTTTTTGTTGTCACCTTAGGGAGAAAAAAATTTTTGGATAAATTGGCTAATAGTGCAATAATTTAGTTATTTGCTAAAACGCTAGGAAATTTTTTCTTCTTTGGGGCTACTGATGGATGCATGGGGAAGATGGAAGCCAAGTAGAATCAAAAATGCAGTTTAATTTGCTTCTGTTCTGAGAATTTTTTAGTTAAACACCTTAGATTTTAAAATTTAAGGAATTTATCAAACTAAATATTCTGAGTTTAACTCTATTGGAATTCAGCAAACATCAGCTATTTTAATCTGTTATATGAGTTTATACACTTGTGGGACAATACAGTTTTCTTTTTGGGTTTGTGTTATTATTTATTTGCATGAGGGTGTATTACGTAGGCTGGGTTATGCTGTGGTAACATACATGACCAAAATCTTAGTGGCTTAACATTGACTCCATGAAGCCTGATCTTCATTTCCAGGCCATTTGGTCCTATGACCCTCACTTTTTGGACAGTATTCTAAATTCAGGAGAACAGAAGAACACAGGGCTAGAGTCGAGCACTGTCAATAAATACTTCAGCATGAAAATGGCATGTTCACTTTCACTCATATCTCATTGGCCACACTTGGGCAAATGACTGTGGAACCTCAAGTTGAGTGAGTTTGTCTCTCTAGGAAGTGAGTGTAGCGTGGTGGGTAAGTGTCTACAGCAAAGTAGCAAGATAGAGGTAGATACAAGCAAAGTACATTGGGAGTCCACAGAAAAGGCAGTTCTGCTGGGATGCAGGGAGAGTCAGGGAAGATTGCTTAAAGATGGTGACAAATGACTCAAGCATACGGGAATGAGTAGGATTTTCTTAGGTTTGAATGGAAGAAAGGGCACTCAGACTGAGGGAGGCTCACGCTAGAGAATGGTGGCTGACACAGCAGCCGAGGAGCAGTGGGTTAGGTCAGAGGACCTTGCCTTCAGTCAGTGTCCGTGCAGCAACAGTGTATTGCATGGCCACCATAGCGGGCGCTGTTAGTTCCTGGGAGTATCTGATGATGAACAGAACAGACGCATCTCTGTTCTCCTGTAGGGTACGTGCTAGTGGGTGTAGTCCCAGGGAGTTCGTTTGGGGGGGCAGTTGTTTGTGTTTTGTTTTTTTAATGTTTTGGCCTTGCTTCATGCAGCATGTGGGATCTTAGTTCTCTGACCAGGGATGGATCTGGGCCCCCTGCCATGGAAGCGCAGGGTCTTAACCACTGGACCGCCTGAGAAGTCTCAGGATTTATTTTTTTATTATAAGTAGCTTGGAGAGTAAGCAAAGGTATAAACTTCATGCTTATGAATTTTAAGGTTCTTCTAATATTTCTATTTTACATGTAGTAGAAGACAGTTGATTTGTGCAAAAGTTAATATTTTGTCTACTGTGCTGCACTCCAGAAAATTAATTTTATGTAAACTAATAAATGCATGAAGGGTTGAATTTGTGAACATATAAATTAATAAAAGTGTATGTTTGCATTTAAAAAGCTTTTATAACCAAAATTTTGAATAGTAGTTTAATTTTAATAACTGTTTTCATTGCATAAATAGTAAAACACTTGACGTACACCTCATGGTTACAGGGACTTTGTTTTATGTACTGCTGGGTTTCTGACACTCAGAACAATGCCCAGCTCATAATTATATAAAATCTATTATACATTATCATTCAATAAGTATTTGATTAGAAGAAAGAAATTTGGGAGATAAAAATTTCTTGTAATTTAACCATCTGAATGCTACAGTGATTAGTGTTTTGATATCATTTATTTAGTCATTCCAATATTTATTAAGGCTTCCCTGTGGCTCAGTTGGTAAAGAATCTGCCTGCAGTGCAGGAGACCCAGGTTTGATCCCTGGGTCAGGAAGATCCCCCTGGAGAAGTAGATGGCAAACCTCTCCAGTATCCTTGCCTGGAAAATCACATGTACAGAGAAGCCTGGTGGGCTGCTTTCCATGGGGTCACAAAGAGTTGGGCACGATTGAGCAACTAACACTTTTCACTTTCCAGTGTTTAAGTACCTGTTACATATGTCAACTACTTTTCTAAGATACAGGAATAGGAAATTACTGTCCTTGTTTTTATGAAACTTATGTCTAGTTTGGAAATAAGCATATCTCGAACATGTTTACCAAAATTCTCTTAAAACTGTACTTTGTTGTTGTTCAGTCTCTAACTTGTGTCTGACTCTTTGTGACCCCATGGACTGCAGCATGCCAGGCTTTCCTGTCCTTCGCTATCTCCCAGAGTTTTCTGTAAACTCATGTCCATTGAATCGGTGATGCCATCTAACCATCTCATCCTCTCCTGCCCCCTTCTCCTGCTCTCAATCTTTCCCAGAATCAGGGTCTTTTTTTACCATGAGTCGGCTCTTCACATCAGGTGGCCAAAGCATTGGAGCTTCAGCATCAAGTCCTTCCAGTGAATATTCAGGGTTGATTTCCTTCTAAAAAAACCCATAGCTTTGACTAGACAGACCTTTGTCAGCAAAGTGATGTCTCTGCTTTTTAATGTGCTGTCTAGGTTTGTCATAGCTTTCCTTCCAAGAAGCAGACATCTTTTAATTTTATGGTTGCAGTCACCATCTGCAGTGATTTTTGGAGCCCAGGAAAGAAAATCTGTTACTGCTTCCACTTTTTTCCCTTCTATTTGCCATGAAGTGACTGGATGCCATGATCTTTGTATTTTGAATGTTGAGTTTTAAACCAGCTTTTTCACTCCTCTTTCACCCTAATGAAGAGGCTCTTTAGTTCCTCTTGCTTTCTGCCATTAGAGTGATATCATCTGCGTATCTGAGGTTGTTGTTGTTTCTGCCTGCAATCTTGATTCCAACTTATGATTCATCCAGCCTGGCATTTCGCATGATGTACTCTGCATATAAGTTAAATAAGCAGGGTGACAGTATATAGCCTTGACGTACTCCTTGTCGTATTCCTTTCCCAATTTTGAACCAGTCAGTTGTTCCCTGTAAGGTTTTAAATAGCTGTTGCTTCTTGATCTGCATACAGATAGCTTTCTCAGGAGGCAGGTAAGGTAGTCTAGTATTCCCAGCTCTTTAAGAATTTTGCACGGTTTATTGTGATCCACACAGTCAGAAGCTTTAGCCTAGTCAATGAAGCATAATAGGTGTTTTTCTGGGATTCTGTTGCTTTTTCTGTGATCCAGCAGATGCTGGCATTTGATTGCTGGTTCCTCTGCTTTTTCTAAATCCAGCTTGTACACCTGGAAGTTCTCGGTTTACATACTGTTGAAGCCTAGCTTGAAGGGTTTTGAGCATTACCTTGCTAGCCTGTGAAATGAGTGCAGTTGTACACAATGTACATTCTTTGGCACTGCCCTTCTTTGGGATTGGAATGAAAACTGACCTTTTCCAGTTCTGTGGCCACTGCTGGGTTTTTCAAATTTGCCAGCATATTGGGTGCAGCACTTTAACAGCATCATCTTTGAGGATCTTTCAGTAGCTCAGCTAGAATTCCATCACCTCCACTGGCTTTGTTTGTCGTAGTTCTTCCTGAGACCCATTTAACTTCACACTCCAGGATGTCTGGCTCTAGGCGAGTGATCACACCATCATGGTTAGCCTGGTCATTAAGACCTTTTTTGTACAGTTCTGGGTATTCTTGCCATCTCTTCTAAGTCTCCTGCTTCTGTTAGGTCCTTGCCATTCTGTCCTTTATCGTGCCCATCCTTGCATGAAATGTCCCCTTGATATGTCCAGTTTTCTTGAAGAGATCTCTAGTCTTTCCCATTCCATTGTTTTCCACTACTACTTTGCATTGTTCATTGAAGGTCTTACCTCTCCTTGCTATTCCTCGTTTGTAATGGGCTATTTTCCCAAAATTCTCATTTGAAAATTAGAATCTTTTTGCTACAGGAATAAAGTTGTTTAGATTTGCAACCAGTTTGTAAAAGTCTTTTTAACTTAAAATAGAAGAAAACCTATCTCAAAACTTGGTACAGAAGGGACAAAGATTTACTTAGAGGAATATAAAACCGTAGATGGAAATTAACGTGGACATTCTGAAAAGGATATCTTTTGTGGAATTCAGAGGTTGATGGCACAAATTCTTAAGCTTTCACTGTAAAATAAAGGTTTGTTTTTGGTTTGTTTTTTTTTCATTTTTCCTTGATAAGAATGTGTTACCAAGTGTAGTTTCTTATGTTTATCACCTAGAATCAGGCTTGTTTTGACCTACAGGTAGAGAGAGAACATGAGAAACAAGGGACGTTTTCCTGGACAAAAAGCTAGAAGGGAGAAAGGAATGAAGGTGCTTGAAAGTGTCCTGAGAGGGAGAGGAAGCTGTTAGTGGTCATGAGAGGTAGGCAGTGAGGTGTGGCAGCCTCTGAGCGTGTGGGGAGAGAGGACGCACTAGGCAGCTGGTCGCTTATGCATGCAGAGCTGTCCTCATCAGGCATTGGTAACTCAAGCACCTTTCTATTTAATGTGGTTAAAGGCATTTATGATTTGTTTTACCTTTTTGGAGTATGTTGAATACTGTATTCATCTGTTCAACAAATGTTTATCAAGGGCTTTAGAGTCTGGCACACGTCTTAAAAATCATTGTTAGCAGCATAGTTTAGAAAGAAGTTGGGAATCCATATTCTCTTTGGATTTCTCACTAGTGATTTGGTGGTGAATAAATCTCAAGATATCCTCATCTGGTGAATGGTGATGTTGCCTGTTCTACCTGTATCATAAGGTGTGTTAAGTAAAATATGTGCTGGTATATTTAATAGCATGTGGGAAAGTTAAGTTCTTTATGACTGTAAGGCAGTCTTCTTTCTCCTATTTTATGGTATAGCCACATACAGAAAATAATCTCATCTATCTGAACACCCAGTTGAAGCTCAAGACTGATATTTCTCTTCTCAGCATTTTATTTTCCTCATGAGTTTATATCACGTGGGGGCTTCCCTGGTAGCTCAGACGGTAAAGCGTCTGCCTACAGTGTGGGAGACCCGGGTTATATCCCTGGGTCGGGAAGATCCCCTGGAGAAGGAAATGGCAACCCACTCCAGTATTCTTGCCTGGAAAATGCCATGGACCGAGAAGCCTGAGGGGCTACAGTCCATGGGGTCGCAAAGAGTCGGACACAACTGAGCAACTTCGCTTCTTCACTTTGTATCACGTGGGCAAGTCCCCATAAAGTGCCGTATGTATTGGGATTAAAATTAAAGCAGTGATGTTTTGTTCCTTCAACTAGAGACTCTTAAACCTTGTCAACTACTGTGGGTTCCTGATTTCCTACCCTTTGTTGTCTGTTTTATTGTAGCACACATCACATGGAGATGGGCGGCAAGAAGTTACCTCTCGCTCTGGGCGCTCTGGAGCACGGTGTAGAAACTCTATAGCTTCCTGTGCAGATGAACAGCCTCACATTGGAAACTACAGGCTGTTAAAAACTATCGGCAAGGGGAATTTTGCAAAAGTGAAGTTGGCAAGACACATCCTTACAGGCAGAGAGGTAAGTAACAAATTATGCTTGATTTCTGTTAATACACTTTTCTGTTTATTGCCATGTGAGAGAAAGAGGGACACAGTGTATATATTTGGGCTTTCTGTAAGCTAATTAAACATTTTTTAAGAACAGGAAGCTTATATATTAATTATCCTGGGAGTTCTTTTACTTTCTCATTTCTTTACCTGTTGTAAAGATTACATATTGAGTGTTTGAATGATCTTTGCCTTTATAAAGAGGTAGCATTCTTTTTCAGTGGTAATTGTCTAACACCACAGTAAAAATGTTTAACTTCATTACAAGCTCATGGTACTTGCAAAAATCAAGTGTTGACTGTTTTTATAAATTTATCCTCAAGAAGCTTCTTCATCTCCCCAAACATTTATCTCATAGCTTATGTTTGATAGGTTATTATGTAGAAAGGCACATGCTTTCCTAATTTTTGTTATATTTGCTTTCTGCTCAACCACATTCCATGTTTATCAAAAACACTTCCATTAAAACTGCTCCTGAATTAAGCCCCTCCTCACATTGGCTTTGGGCAGCACAGAGCTGTTTTGGTGTCTGGGTTCTGGCTGCACTGGGTCTTGTGGAGGCGCGGGCCGTTTGCTGGCGTGCAGGCTCTTCAGCTGTGGCGCAGAGGCTGAGTTGCTCTGTGGCACATGGGGTCCTAGTTTCCCAACCAGCGATCAAACTTGTGACCTCAGTGGATTCTTAACCACTGGACCACCAGGAAAGTCCCTGTTCTGCTTTTTTTTTTTTACATAGTTTCTTGGATTTGGATCTTTGTACCTGCTGTTTCTTGCCTAAAATACACTTCATCCTTTTGTATTGGAATCACTTCTTGGGGAGAGTAGTGATTGACAGACTCCCTTTCCCCGGGCATGGCACTCATGATAAAAATCATGATACTTTCCCCCTAGATAGCATTTACCATTACGGTTATGTAAGTAATATGTTTTACTATTATAATTACAATTATGTTGCAAATTGCTTATTTATCTGTCTTTCCGCTCTAATCTATAGGGAAGACGTCAGCACAACCATATTTGGCACATATTAGGTACTTGTTGTTTAGTCGATAAGTTGTGTCTGACTCTTTTGACTCCATGGACTGTAATGCCCAGGCTCCTCTGTCCATGGGGTTTTCCAGGCAGTGGGTTTTCCTGGAGTGGATTGCTTTTTCCTTCTCCAGGGAATCTTCCCAGACCAGGAATCAAACCTGCATCACCTGCATTGACAGATGGATTCTTTACCACTGAGCCACCAGGGAAGCCTTAGTAAATTTTTTTAAAAAACTTTATTTTGTATTGGTATATAGGCGATTAACAAGTAGTGTTGTGATAGTTTCAGGTGGACAGCGAAGGGACTCAGCCATACATATCCATGTATCCATTCTCCCCCTGTACTTAATAAATATTTACTGAATGAACTTAATGTTACTTTTGAAGGCAACTGTAAAGAAATGATTCCCGTGTGGCAGAGGCTCCTGATACGTGTGCCAAGGCAGTGTTAAGATGTCCTGAGGCCTGCAGTCCACTGTGCAAGGGCCTGCTGGAGCGGGACCCACCCTGGGTTTTGCCCTACAAATATTCTAACTTCCTCTGTGTTCTGAGACCTGAAGAAGGTTGTGCATCATTGGTCTATTCTAACGGGAGTCTTAAGTAAAGACTGTAACTGAAAATTTGCCTCTTCACGTTTCATCTCAATTTTAGTGACAGTTCCCTGGTTAAGACTCCATAGGGATGCCGGGACTGCTTTTGGAATCAGTAAATAGCATGAGTTGATGGAGCTTTGTTTGCTGCCCTAGATCCAAACTTTTTGAAATAAGGAACAGAACCTCTGAGTTTATTTACCCCAACCAGTTTTAGGTGGTTACTTGGCCAGTTTCCTTATATAGATAGAGATGGTGGGTTAAAAGACGAGTGAGACAGATAGACCTTTTCCCCTTTAACATAACATATGTGTGCTGCAGTTAGACTTATGATGTTTACATCTAGTATGTTCTCTCCAGAAATGCTTGAATTTGACTAGATAGTGGCTAACTTAAAACACTTTTTTTTTGAGGTCTGGAAAAAATTGATTTTACTTTTTTCCCCCCATATTGTAGGTCTTACCCAGAATCATGTAAAATATAAACGTTACAGAAATTCATTATGTAGAAAATAAAATTCCTGAAACTTTCTCCCAGAGGATCACTTTCAGCAGTTTGGTATACATTACCACAGTTTTTTATATACACAGTAACTTTTTGTTTATTTTAACAAGAAAGGACATAATGGTAGTTTTCCCTAGCAAGTGGTCGATCACGTCTTGGTCATGTCTGGATGTTGGTGCTTCTAGATCTGACGCGCACTGTTTAATGGGATGTTGCCTCTTCTGGTGTGTGCTGGCGCCATGGTTTACCTGTATTGATGGGCCTTGAGTGGCTTCTGATTTCTTTGCTATTACAAACATCTGCACTAAATGTCATTACACATAACTTTCTGTCCTTTATTAAGAGTGTTTCTGTAGGATAAATTCCTAGATGTCTGGAAATCCTGGGTCAGAGGGAATGTGAGACTGTAGTTTGTTGCTGTTCAGGCGGTAAGTCGTGTCTGACTCTTTGCAGCCCCATGGACTGCAGCATGCCAGGCTTCTCTGTCCTCCACTGACTCACAGTTTGCTCAGGTTCATGTCCATTGAATTAGTGGTGCTGTCTAACCGTCTCATTCTCTGCCACCTCCTTCTCCTTTTGCCTTCAATCTTTGCCAGCATCAGGGTCTTTTCCAGTGAGTCAGCTCTTGGCATCAAGTGGCCAAAGTATTGAAGCTTCACCATCACCATCAGTCCTTCCAATGAATATTCAGGGTTGATTTCTTTTAGGAGTGATTGATTTGTCTCCTTGAAGTCCAAGGGACTCTCAAGAGTCTTCTCCAACACCACAGTTCAGAAGCATCGATTCTTTGGCGCGCAGCCTTTATGGTCCAGCTCTCACATCTGTACATGACTATGGGAAAAATCATAGCTTTAACTATATGGACCTTTTGTTAGCAAAGTGATGTTTCTGCATTTTAATACTGTAATAGGTACTGCTAAATTGGTTTTGAGAGAATGTGTACTGTTTTATTAGCCTACCAAAATGAATGAGAGTGCCTATTTTTCTACACCCTTGCTAACACTATAGATAATTTTTGTCTATCAGATAAACAAAAAAATGATATTTTTTAAAAGAGATTGCTTTTTCATGATAGCTACTTAGATTTATGATATTTTCATATCTTGGTGTTATTTATATTTTCTTTTTAAAATAAGCTTCCTGTTGTATATACTTTATCTGTGTTTCTTTTCTCTTTTAATCTTAGTGATGTAAACCTTTTATGTGTTTTTAGACATTGGTCTGATCTGTCTGGGTTTCATGTCTTGGTGAGAACAGTTTACTTTTTTCCCAGATTGTAAACATTCTGCTTTTTTCTTTAAATCCTGCTGTGACTGGTATTTGAATGTTTAGTTGTGACTTTCTGTGTATTTTGGAGGATTAGTGTGAGGTTTAGAGTCTTAACTTTTTCTCCCCTATTTATGTGCATTACTGTTTTCCCAGGGTCATCAGTTCTTTCCCCCGATTGTTAAATTCCCTTCTGTTTCTCTGATTTAATTCATTTAGCTTTATACCTAGTCATGGTGTTCTTATTATTGCAGCTTTTGATTGATTTGTTGGAGTAGGTTAAAGTCCCCTGCTGATTATTCTTATTTCTTAAGAGTTTCATTGATCTTCTCACCATTTACTCTATCAGATGAATTTTTATTTCATTCCACTTTTTTTGGCGGGGGTGGGGGGGGTGGCATACCATGTGGCATAAGGGATCCTCGTTCCCCACTAGGGATTGAATCTGCACCCTGCATTGGGAATGTGCTGGAGTCTTAACCACTGGCCCACCAAAGAATTCCTTGTACAGGTCTTTATGTGAGCATAAATGTTAATTTCTTTATTAATCCAGGAGTGGGATTGCTGGGTCATATGGTAAAAAACTGGTTTTTTTAGACAGTTGATTTTATTATAGGTTTATTATAGTATATATTATATTACAGGTTTATTATAATATTCCTCATAGATCAAAAGAAACCTAAAAACTGTAGTTATTGTATTTTTATCACTTGGTACTGTTCTGCGGTCAGCCCATTGAAAATGAAAGTTTTTCCATCAGCATTCTCTTGCGCTTTTATGGAAAGGTGATGTGTCTTTCCTATTGAGGTACTAAGACCTCTAAAGAAAACCCAGAGTGCTCCAGGAGGTGATTTTGGTAATTCATTCAGTCAGTAGATGATAAAGAGTTATTATATGGTATGTTAAGAGACATCAAACCAGTCAATCCTAAAGGAAATCAATCTTGAATATTCTTTGGAAAGACTGATGCTGAAGCTCCAATACTTTGGCCACCTGATGCAAAGAGCTGACTCATTAGAAAAGACCCCGATGCTGGGAAAAGATTGAAGACAGGAGAAGGGGATTACAGAGAATGAGATGGTTGGATGGCATCGCCGACTCAATGGACATGAGTTTGAGCAAGTCTGGGAGATGGTGAAGGACAAGGGAGCCTGGCGTGCTGCAGTTCATGGGGTCTTTAGTTCCCTGACCAGGGGTTGAACTAGTACCCCCCTGCAGTGAAAGTGTGGATTCCTAACCACTGGACTACCAGGGAATTCCTTGGAGTTCTAATTAATCAGAGATTGGAAGCCTTGAAAAGGGCCTTGATTTATATGATTTTTGATTGTGCCATACGGCTTGTAGGATCTTAGTTCTGTGACCAGGGATTGAACCTGGGCCCTGGCAGTGAAAGTGCTGAGACCTAACCACTGGACCACCAGTGAATTCTCAAGAGCCTTGATTTTTTAAAGTTTTTGTGTTTGTTTTCTATCTGTTTCTGTTTTGCTTTCTGGGAGTTGTCTGCATCTTCCAGTCTTTCTCTGAAATGGGTGTGAGTTCCTGTGGGTGTCCTCCTCCTCCCCCCAGCTCGCTCTTGTTCTCTGGTTATTTGTCTTTATAGTGTCCAGTTCTGGTATCAGTGCTGTTTCTTCTGTTAAATCCCTGAGGATGGTATAAAGCATTATTCTTTTTGTTGCTCTTGTTCCCTACATTGTTTCTCTTTTCGCTGGGATTCTTTCTTGGTGTCTTTCTTAAGAGACTTCATTTGGAACCTGGTAAGTCTTGGTTGTCTGTCTGTCTTAGGTGGAACCTTAAGAAGCTGATCGGAAGCTGGGTTCCCATGCATAGAATATGTTTGACCACTTTCGTTCGGGAGTTGTCCAGTGCTGTTGTTGGAGGACCCAGGTGTCTCTGCCATCTCTTCTCTGGGACCCTTCTGTTCTCTCGATTAAGGACCCTCTGCTCCGCTTGGGAGGCTCAGTGGTCTGGCCCCTCCTCAGTGGCAGTCTGACACCTGATCCCCCTTTTCCTCTCCAGGCCTCACTCCTGCCCTCTCCTGTCTGTGACTCAGTCCAGAGCCTTTTTTCTGGAATCGGTGGTCATTGGTTGGGCTGAGGAGCAGCAGCGTTCTTTATGCAGACTTTTGACTTTGAAATTAGCCCGGCAGCTCCTGTCACCTGGAACCTCCATTCCAAGCTGTGGTGGGAATCACATTGTTTCTGGTTATAGTGTTCCTCCACCCTCTCTCCTTTAGAAAGTTACTGAAATATATTTCCCACTGTTGTCTTCTCAAGTTGTTACTGCACTTTTGTGATTGTATGCTTTTACTGTCAGCCTGTGTCCTCTCTCCTACACTAGAGGAGGAACCAGAGAGGAGCGAGAGGAAAAAAGATTGCAGTCTTGAACCTCATTTGTCCTCGGCCTATTTTTCAACATACTTTTGGCCCTGATTTTGTATGCTGATTTTTTTCCCTTCAGAATTTTATCCTTAACAATTTTCCCCAATGCGCATAATCATAAATTGTAGGTTTCAGTCGTTATATGCAGTTTCATTGATTTGAATAGTAGTTTTCAAATTTTTTAATCTCACAATTCCATTAAACTTTTTAAATTGAGGACTCAAAACAAGTTTTTGTTTATATGAGTTACATTTTTTGCTGTTTACTGTTTTAGAAGTTAACACTAAGAAACTTTAAATATATATTAATTTATTAAAAATAATAGACCTTTTACTTGTTCATATAAACATATTTTTATGTAAAATGACTTATTTTCCAAAACAAATTACAAAGAAGAATGACATTATAGTCATTCTTATAGTTTTATATTATAGTCATTCTTTTAGTTTTCATTTTTTGCAGTTCACTTTAATATCTCATTTAATAGAAGGTAGCTGTATTTTTTTACTCCAGTACTCTTGCCTGGAAAATCCCATGGACGGAGGAGCCTGGTAGGCTGCAGTCCATGGGGTCGCTAGGAGTCGGACACGACTGAACTACTTCACTTTCACTTTTTACTTTCATGCATTGGGAAAGGAAATGGCAACCCATTCCAGTATTCTTGCCTGGAGAATCCCAGGGACGGGGGCTACCGTCTATGCGGTTGCACAGAGTCGGACACGACTGAAGTGACTTAGCAGCAGCAGCAGCTGTATTTTTATGTCTCTTCTGCATTCAGACAATTTTGGTATGTGGTTCTGGTTGAAGTGCATGAAGAAAATCTGGCCACACTCAGATAAGCAGCAAACAAAGAAAGGAGGACTTCATTATCTGTCTCAGGTGGTTCCAGGTATTACCCTTTGCTGCTCTGTTAAAACTCAGTAAGTAGTTGTTACTGGGATGGGGGCAGTGATTAATAGAATGTTTCTTCAAAACAGCTGTTGACACACAAAAAGAATATTTTGAACAGTTTGCTTTTATTGGAAATAATAGTAGCAGATTTGGAGATAAGTGAGCAGAATGGTAAAAGATAGCATTAGTAGTCTAATATAACTAAAAAGCATAAAGATGATAGTGGTTTATTATGGAGTATTTATAGTTAATGTGCAGAGAAAGAAAAAAACTTCACATAAACCTAGTTCCTACAAATTAAAAAGCACTTAATTACATAATTGTGACACTTTTTTATTGTGATAAAATATACATGACATAAAACTTAGCATTTTAGCCATGTTTAAGTATGCAGCTCAGTGGCATTAAGTACATTTATATTGTTTGCAACCATCACCACTGTCCATCTTCAGCACAGACCCACTAGTCAATCTCATTATTCGCAAATTCCATATTTGCAAATGTACATACTCTCCAAAATTTGTTTGCAATCCCTAAATCAATACCAGCAGTGCTTTTGCAGTCTTTTTTGGCCATGCATAGAGCAGTGAAAAGTTTGAATTGCTTTATGTGTGTTTCCTCTGCTGAGGTCCAACAGGTAACACTTGGCCTCCTTTCAGCTTTCATACTATAAACAAATGCCTGTTTTGTGGTTATTTAGTCCATATTTTCCACATTTTTTGTGCATTTTGATGGTGATTTTGCTATTTAAAATGACCCCCACCTGTAGGGCTGAGGTAACTAGCCAGTGTTTCTAAGGGCAAAGGCTGTGAGTACCTTATAGAGAAAATATATTTGTTAGATAAGCTTCATTCAGGCATGAGTTAGATAGTGCTATTCAGTGTTAATAAATCAATAACATACAGTAAATGAGATGTCCTTAGGCAGAAACATAAAACAAGGTTATGTATGGGTCAGTTGATGAAAATGTTATGACCAGGGGCTCACAGGAACCTCTTTTCTCCTAGAAACAGTGGTTCAGTATCCACTAATTCAGTGTTCACAGTGAATTTATAGAATGGAATTACCATGAATAATGTGAATCAGCTGTCTTTTTTTTGAAATAAGAGGAGGCTTAATTGTTACCGATGTTTTCTTGTGACAGCAGATACATGGAAAGGAATATTAGGAAAAATTGAAGGCAGGAGGAGAAGGGGACAACAGGATGAGATGGTTGGATGGCATCACCTACTCCATGGACATGAGTTTGAGTAAACTCCAGGAGTTGGTGATGGACAGGGAGGCCTGGTGTGCTGCAGTTCCATGGGGTCGCAAAGAGTCGGATGTGACTGAACTGAACTCAAGTGTCTTAGTCTTGAAAACATTTTCAAGAGTGGAGGAATCAGAAGCACACTGAGAGCTCTTTACATGAGGTGTGTGGACTTGGCTGGCTTAGCTTCACGGTGGCTGGGATGAAAGTTGGCCTTTCACTGGGACCTTCATTTACACAGCATTGCTTTGTTTTCTCTCGTCAATGAAGTTTTTCCTGGGTTGTATCCTTCCTTGAGCACACTCTGGGCTTGTGTGTGCCCTGCTGTGTGTGCCTCTTGATTTCTGTCTCCCAGAAATTGCTTCAGGTCTCTTGTTTGCTGCTGCTACTTCTCCCATTCTCTTTGCTTTTTTTTTTTTTTTTTTAATCGTTTTGTTTTTATTGTTTAATTGGACTGTCAGATGGGAGAAGAGAGAATGCACATGATTAGTGCGCCATCTTTAACTGAGAGTACTCACTATGGGTACGAGAGTCTTGTAATCAAACGGGGGTCTCCTGCTTGCAGGTGGGTTCTTTACCAACTGAGCTATCAGGGAAGCCCTTTAGTTATTTTTATTCAAGTTAATTATATCTTATACAGTTTAAAGAATCAGTGCTTGTTTTTTTTTAATGTTCCTTGGCCCTGCCCCAATTCCCTAATCTCCTCTAAGATGGCCTCTTTCAGCCTTTTAAACTGATCTTTAGGTTTTATTCTTAATTATTTTTCAATTTTAGGCATCATTAACTATTGACTTTTCAACTGTAGTTTTTTAGTCATCACTGACTTTAAAAAAATTAACTCCATATTGAAATATAGTGCACACATCCAGAAAAAAATTAAGTGTTTGTAAAACCATGACCCAGAGCAAAAATACACCATGATCAGAACCCCAGAAGTCCTCCCTTCCACCTCCTTCTAATCATTTCACTTTCTTCCCCCTGAGATAACCACTATAATGACTTCTAAAACCCCACGGATTATTCTGTTTGTTTTTCTCTTAAAACTATGGGTCGTACAGTGTTTATTAATTTGTGTGCGTCTTTTACTCTGCCTTGTGCTCGTGACATTCACTCATTGTGTTGTGTGCCGTTAGGGTTTACTTTGGAGTTGATAGGCTTGTTCTCCATTGCTGTGGACTGAATTGAGTCCCCCAGAATTCAGATGTAAAAACTTGTTTGCAGATAGAGCCTTTGTGGAAATAATTAGATTAAATTAGGTCATAAGGGTAGGCACCTGATCTGATAGGATTAGTGTGCTTATAAGAGACACCAGAGAGCTTGCTTGCTTTTTCCGCCTTGTAAGGACACAGTGAGAAGGTGAGCACATGCTCGCCAAGAGGAACTGCCTGTGCTGGCACCCCGATCTCTGACGTCACGTCCAGCTTCCCAGACTGTGAGAAAATAAATTTCTGCTCTTTAAGCCACCCTGTCTGTGGTATTTTTGCTGTGACAGCCTGAGCTGACTAATATGCCATTCTTCTGGATTGCTGTGTCCTTTTAAAGGACTTGGGAGTCTTTTTTCCCCTGCTCTTCTAGTAGTTGTAATGCTTTAACGCCCGTCGGGAGCAGGGTGTAAGGCTCTTTTGGTCAGTAGTTAATTGACAGGAACTGGAAGATAAGGATTTTTCTCCAGTGGGTTTTTGCCACAGGTTTGTTGGACTCTCTTGATTTGAGGAATGTTGAGGGAAGCCTTTCTTACATGTGAGCTCTCTTTTATTCCTATTTTGTAATTTTCCACTTTGCTTCAGGCATCAGGGGAACACATGGAATTTCCCGGAACTTTACACAAGTGGCAGGGACACTTCTGTTTCCTTGCCTAGTGAACCCCTGTGGCTTTTGTTGTGCAGGCGTGCGCTCACCTGCGAGCACACCCATACACACACACCCTCTACAACCTCGGGAATGACTGAGTGGTCTGTTGGGTCCGCATCTTTCTCAGGCGCCTAGTGATGCCACACAGTTGCCTCGAGGTCGGAGCTCTTCTCCTGGCTCCAACTCTGGGCCTAAGTTATTTTGGTAGTTGAGTCATCCCAGCAGGGAACTGGAAGGAAGAAGGGATTAGGAGCTTCCCCTTCAGCTTTCATTGCCACACATACATACATCGTGTTAAATGAGGACACTTGCTTTTGATAGAGCCTCTCTTCCACAGTGAGATTTAGCTGAATGCAACGTATTTTGAACTGTTTTTGCTTTAGATACTATTTGAACAGCTGCTGCTGCTGCTAAGTCACTTCAGTCGTGTCCGACTCTGTTTGACACTATGGACAGCAGCCCACCAGGCTCCTCTGTCCAGGGGAGTCTCCAGGCAAGAATACTGGAGTGGGTTGCCATTTCCTTCTCCCATTTGAACAACAGTACTTGAAAATGAAAATGTATATTAACAGAATCAGAATGGAATCTCTAGAAGGTAGATACTGAGCAGAGGCAGAAGAAATGAGAAACAAGGGGCCTCTGAGGAGAACAGAAATTGAACTGGAAAGATAGCATTTATGGTGGATTTGGACCTGAGAAGAAGGAAGAAAGCAGGATTGCGGCCAGAACAGTGTTATCGAAGGGGTTTCTTTGGGAATGGGCAGATCCAAGTATACCACATAAAATTACTTATGAAAGGAAAGTTTGTGGGGTTTTTTGGCCACGCCACATGGCATGTGGGATGTTATTTCCCTGACCAGGAATCGAACCCATGCCCCTGCAGTGGAAGTGCAGAGTCTTAGCCACTGGACTGTTGAGGAAGTGCCTTGACTTTAAAATAATGTAATTTTAAAACCGCACTGATGTTTGCTAAAATATCAGAAACCCTGTTCTTCACTGTTCTGTCTCCATCTGTGATGTGTCTGTGGTTACTGATGTGAGTGTTCAAGGCCCCGGGTCACCGCAGTAAGCATTGACTGCTTCCTGTGTACAGGTTGTGTGCTGGGGCTATAATAGGATGTTCTCTCCCCAGCTGAGGTACACTCACGGTGGTCATTGTTTGCATACGTCAGAAGCCAGTATTTCCTTTTCCTTTATTTAGTTTCCATCAAGTAGCTTCCATCAAGACTTAAATTTTCCAAATACAAAATTAGAATTTCGACTTTGTTTTTCCAATCGTGTGCACTCATTAACTCTCCCCTCCTCCACCAATTCTGATTTTTTTTCCTCCCAGGCAGGGGTAAAGGGGTGATGGGTTTCTTCCACTCCAGGGTCAGACTCACTGGATGCCTTTCTTTAGCTCATTAGGAGGCGAACAGATTCCTAGCAAGTAATCAAATATATGGGCAGATGAAGGCTTTAAACCAAGTTAAGCAGTTTTTTTAAAAAGCATTAATTTGAGTAGTACAGGGTTTTTTGAAGTAGGAATGTGGACCCCTGTAGGTGTTCTGAGATCCTTTTAATGGGGGTCTGCAAAATCAAAACTGTTTCGGTAATACCGTTAAGACATTATTTGCTTCTTTCATTCTTTTCCACAAGTGTAAAGTAGAATTTTCCAGAAGCGGTGTGACATGTGATATAATAACCGATTGACTACAGGAGGACATGTGAGAATTTTGGTAAAATGTTATTTATATTAACATGCAGTAGACTTTCTCAGTTTTTATTGTGATAACGTGCACATAGTATACAATGTAGTGACTGTTTTAAAATGTGTGTTTCAGCCGCACTAAACACACGCACACATCCCTAATGTTGGGCAGCCATCACCACGGTTCATCTCCTGAACTCTTTATCTTGTGAAACTGAAGCTGTATCCATTTAAGTCGCCACTCCCTCTTCTCCCCAGCCCCTGGCAACCAATGTTCTGCTTTCTATCTCTGTGCTTTTGAATATTCTAGGAACCTCATATGAGTGAAAGTATACAGTATTTGTCTTTTTGCTGTTGATGTTGTTTAGTTGCTAAGTTGTGTCCGACTCTTTGCTACCCCATGGACTGTAGCCCACCAGGCTCCTCTGTCCATGGAATTTCCCAAGCAAGAATACTGGAGTGGATTGCCAATTCTTTCTCCAGGGAATCTTCCTGATCCAGGGATCGAACACACATCTCCTGCGGCTCCTGCATTGCAGGATTCTTTACTGCTGAGCCAGCGAGGAAGCCCAAATATTGATAGATACAACCTGTATTTGGTTCAGCATAATCTTTAAGAATATAAAAGGGATCAAAAAGTGCAAGAACTGCTGACAAAGAATCTTTCATTCTTTGTTCTGAGGGACACGTGGTAGGAACACAGCCTTGTTGGTTTGGGGTGAGATCCTGGACCTCAGGTGTAAAGCTAGGTTAATTATGTATGTTCCCTAGTTCATGGTACAGACTCTATTCGCCTGTGTCCCCTTCTGTCCCCTGTCGTCACCCCATCCCCCCCTTCTTGCTGTCTGTAGTCCCTAGTTTTGGATATCCATTGTTGCTCAGTCACTAAGTCATGTCTAACTCTTTGCGATCCCATGGACTTGAGCTTGCCAGGCTTCCATGTCCTTCACTGTCACCCGGATTTTGCTCAACTCGTGTCTATAGAGTCGGCGATGCCATCTAACCATTTCATCCTCTGCCACCCCCTTCTCGTCCTGCCCTCAGTCTTTGCCAATATGAGGTTCTTTTGGAATGAGTCAGCTCTTTGCATCAGGTGGGCAAAGTATTGGAGCTTCAGCATCTGTTGTTCCAATGAATATTCAGGGTTGATTTCCTGTAGGATTGACTGGTTTGATCTCGTTGCTGTTCAAGAAACTCTCAAGAGTCTTCTCCAGCATCATAGTTCGAGAGCACCAGGTCTTTGGTGCTGAGCCCTCTTTATGGTCCAGTTCTCACGTCCCTCCATGACTGCTGGAAAACCACAGTTTTGACGATATGGACTTTGGTTGATAAAGTGATGTCTCTACTTTTTAAATTACTGTCTAGTTTGTCATTGCTTTTTTTCCAGGGAGCAAGCGTCTTTTAGTTTCATGACTGCAGTCACCATCCACAATGATTTTAGAGCCCAGGAAAAGAAAATCTGTCACTGTTTCCACTTTTCCCATCTGTTGGTAATGAAGTGATGCCATGATCTTAGCTTTTCGAATATTGAGTTTTAGGCCAGATTTTTCACTCTCCTCTTTCGTCTTCATCAGGAGGCTCCTCTTCACTTTCTGCCATTAGAATGGTATCATTTGCATTTCTGAGGTTGTTGATACTTCTGGCAGTCTTGATTCCAGCTTGTGATTGAGCCATCCCAGCATTTTGCATGGTGTACTCTGCATATAAGTTAAATAAGCAGGGTGACAGTATATAGGTTGGACATAATCCTTTCCCAAATTTGAACCAGTTTATTGTTCCATGTTCCATTCTGTTGCCTCTTGACTTGCATACAGGTTCCTCAGGAGGCAGGTGACGTGGTCTGGTTTTCCCATCTCTTTAAGAATTTTCCAGTTTGTTGGGATCCACAGTAAAAGGCTTTGGTGTAGTCAGTAAAGCAGAAGTAGATGTTTTTCTGGAACTCTCTTGTTTTTTCTGTGAGCCGACGGATGTTGGCAATTTAATCTCTGGTTCCTCTGCCTTTTCTAAATCCACCTTGAACATCTGAAAGTTCTTGGTTCACATACTTTTGAAGCCTCACTTGAACAATTTTGAGCATTACTTTGCTAGCATGTGAGATGAGTGCAGCTGTGTGGCAGTTTGAACATTCTTTGCGTTGCCTTTCTTTTGGATTGGAATGAAAACTGACCTTTTCTAGTCCCATGGCCACTGCTGAGTTTTCCAAATGTGCTGGCATATTGAGTGCAGCACTTTAATGGTATTATGTTTTAGGGTTTGAAATAGCTCAGCTGGAATTCGATTTGGATCCCAAATTAGATAAAAATGATGAATAATATTTTCATTATATAATCTCTCCCCTTGTGGCGTGGTTTCTGGGAGTTTTTTTCCCCCTTGTCTGTTTAAATGTAAAATGTTGTACCCATATTTGTATGAAGCCCCTCTTGTCAATTATAAAATATTTATAAAATGTTAAATAATTGTAACTAGTTGAGTTTTAAGTTTTTAAGGTTTGTTTAAGTGCTTGTCTTTCAGCAGTGTCTCCTGTCTGGGTGTTCACAAAACTGTTACCAGTTAATCTGTGATTACCAAATTCTTGGGCTTCCCTGATAGCTCAGTTGGTAAAGAATCTGCCTGCAATGCAGGAGACCCTGGTTGGATTCTTGGGTCAGGAAGATCCGCTAGAGAAGGGATAGGCTACCCACTCCACTGTTCTTGGACTTCCCTTGTAGCTCAGCTGGTAGAGAATTTGCCTGCAATGCAGGAGACCTGGGCTCGATCCCTGGGTTGGGAAGATCACCTGAAGAAGGGAAAGGCTACCCACTCCAGTATTCTGGCCTGGAGAATTCCATGGACTGTATAGTCCATGTGGTCTCACAGAGTTGGACATGAATGAGTGACTTTCACACCAAATTATTAAAATCCATAAATATTTATTAATTTATTTTTTTCTAGGTTGCAATAAAAATAATTGACAAAACTCAGTTGAATCCAACAAGTCTACAAAAGGTAAGATTGGTCCAACAGACGGTATTTTTTTAAAAAATGATTTTCAGTGCTAATTGCCATCTAATTTGTCCATTAATTACCTGTACTGTAATTTTTATTGTGTTTAGTACACAGTAAAGCTTCCTCTTCCTCAGATGAATACTACTTAAATATAATATTGTTTAAATGCAGTATTGTTCGATTTTTTTCCTTCCTTTCCAGTTGAAGATAATGATTTTTAAAATGTACTTAATAGCACAAACTGAAGGCTGTACTTTCAAATTGAATATTCTAAATATTGACTAGAATAGAATTATAAAAAGACAGAAAAACGTATTTTCATGTAATTAGTCTTATGCAGAGTTATACATCTTTTACAGCTAATACTGTGGTCTTTTTTCAAGTCAGCACTTTAGCTTTATTAAACTATCACTATATGTCTACTTAAGGAGTGATGATTAATTCATATGAAAGGAAAAAAGTAAAACTGAACTGATAGTTGAAAACTTGTTTGTAATACACTGCTGCCATTTGTATTATCTGGTGTGCTCAGAGGTTCTCAACATGCTGCATGTTAAAATCACCTGGGCCTCTTTTCAAGGTCCTCATGGCCCTTGGGAAGATGTCCTTGCTCAGGCAGGGCCTGGTCACAGGTATTTCACTGGTGCATCAGTGAGTGATTAGCACTCTTCATGAAAACATCCCTCTAGTCCTTTTTAGTTTTGCAAAGCCTTTATGCATTCTTCATTAGATTTCTAGACTTGGCCTGTGGTAGCTGGAAGGTACGGAGACCTAGAAATAAGAACAGGAAGTCCTCTGCCACTTAACTGAATGTCTCACTTGACCTTGAGCTAGTCACTTAACTTTCTGACATTGGGTTTCTCATCTTTAAAAACAGAGATAATTTCACTAAGTGAAGTAAGTCAGAGAAAGACAAGTACCATATGATCTCACTTATATGTGGAATCTAAAAAACAAAACAAACAAAACAGAAACAGACTTACAGAGAGCAAAAACTGTTGGTTGCCAGAGGGGAATTGAGTGAAATAGGTAAGAAAGACTTAAGTGGTAAAAACTTCTAGTTATGAAGTAAACAAGTCATGGGGATATAACATATAGCTTAAGGAACGAAGTCAATAATGTGGTGATAATTTTATATGGTGACAGGTGGTTATTGGACTTACAATGGTGATCATTTCATAATGTATTTGATTGTCAGGTCACTATGTTGTATACCTGAAGCAAGCATAATATTGTATGTCAACTAAACTTCAGTTGAAAATAAAAAAAATAATCAAATGGAGATTTAATCTTTTCATGATGGATTATATCCATGAAATAACACATATAAAAGAGTTTTGTATACTGCAAAGCAATGTGTAAGGTATTTTAAGTGTAATGCCTTATGTACATTTCTAATGTAGTTCCAATGGTTATTTTCCATTTACATCATGATTTTGAAAATCCTGTCCTTGAGGGGTGGGGTAGAGGTTGAGGTGGGAAGTGAGGTAGATTTTATCTTGCACTGAAAATGTTATTTAAACAAGTGGTTCTACAGGACATAGTGGGCTTTAAGGATTTTCAGGGTGGCCCTGGAAGGAGCCAGAAATTCTAGTCCTTTGTTCTGAAGATGAAATTATATCCCTTTCCTTAAACTTTCATTTCTTCATGCACCTAGGGACTTGGTGCTAATTATTAGGTAAGGGGTTATAAAAACTTGGTGTTCAGAACTAAAATTAGTATGTAAAGAAGTTTGCTGAGGATTCTAATGATGATACAAATCTTCCATTGTTCAAGTGTACTTGTGAATAGCTGGAATTCTAGCATTTTTCTAGGAAGAATTTTATCATAGTATTGAGTTGATTGCAATTTTTGTTTCATGCTTGATTGCTTTTTTCATTATTTTTGGTCATAGTTTTTAATTGCCACTATTCTTCTTTATTATTACAAATTACAGTTTGTCTTATCACTGTCAATTCAGTACATGATAGGTTGTCTGGCTAGCTTGATAGTGAGATTATTCAGATTTGTTCAGCATTAATTTTGGCACATAAACAATAGGTATGACTTTTAAGATTTGTTTGGTATGGTACAAGTATGAACCAGCCACAGAAGATTTATACTAAAGGAAGATCCATCCAAGTTAAATAATCTGAAAAGTGTAATGTTTTCAGTTTTAGGGCATTGTTTTAAACTGTAAATCATGTGTTCATATTCCTTTCTTATAAATTAAAAGCATTCTATAAATATTTCCTTCAGAATTCTTTTTCGCTGAGTTCCTTTTCCATGGAAAAGTGGCAGCAGGGTGGTATATGTACCTGGCATCTTACGCCCCTGGAATAGTGCTTCTTGCTTCTGGTTTTCTTCCTCAGCGTCACTTAAGTTGTTACCACACCTGCGTCAGCAACAGAGCTCTTATATTGTGATCTTAAACTCTGGAGCTTCGTGTACAGCTTTAGGAGCTAACATTTACATTAAGGAGCATTCTGTCAACAGTATGTAATCTTTTTGTACTGCCACTGCCAAAAGTATGTGGACTGGTTCATTCAGGCAGTGTTTGAACATCAGTGTTAAGATAGTTTAAAAGTGTTCGCAGTATCCTGGCTCACACATAGATCATGTCTGATAAATGCAGATAAGCAAACCTGAGGTGATTGCGTATTTGTAAACTGACATTATTTTCACTGACAAGTTCCTTATTTCTCCTTTTAATTTTTCTAGCCACTGAGTGAATAAATGTTAGATTCTAATCAGATATATCTTTCTCCATGGTTTTTTTTGGTGCTACCTAATTTCTGAGTAACTATCCCTGAGACATTTTTCTGTTTATAAATGTCTTTTAGGTCAGCCTTTAAAGAAATGTGTAATGAAAAAGAAGAAAAGAAATGTGTAACATTGTGTACCTATAATGCTGTTGAAAACAACAGGAGTTTTAAAAATGTTAGTCTTCTTCCTGGTTTTATAAAGTCATTTTTAGCTTTGATTTGTTACATGCAAATGGTCTTGCAGCCTTGTTTTGTTTTGTGTGTCATAAAGAAGCAAGTTATGACTTTATTAAGACATGCCAGTACACTAAGTGTGACCCACCTGAAGTTATTTTCTTTTCTAATCTTGGAGTAGTACTAACAGAAAGAGAAGGGAGTATAGAGTCATGGGTGGGAAAATGGTGAAGCCAGGCTACATGGATTCAAGTTTAGGCTTCAACCTAGCCTAACTTTGTGACACGTCACCTCCCTGGATCTTCATTTCCCTGCTTTTAAAATGGAAATAATAACATTATCTCTAGGGCTGTGGTGAGAATTAAATAAGTTAACATTTAAAAGCCCTTAGAAGAGCTGAGTTTTATTCCTGGCATATGCTAAGGACTGAGTGTTATTGTGTATCCTGCTGAATAT
This sequence comes from Cervus canadensis, assembly GCF_019320065.1. Taxonomy (NCBI): domain Eukaryota; kingdom Metazoa; phylum Chordata; class Mammalia; order Artiodactyla; family Cervidae; genus Cervus; species Cervus canadensis. The sequence continues at coordinate 6,007,821 of NC_057402.1, forward strand.
TGATTTTGAGGTAGAGTAGAAGATTTTCTTTGGTTTTTTATTTTTGGAGTGTAGTTGATTTACAGTGTTATTTTAGTGGCAGTGTACAGCAAAGTGAATCAGTTATACATATATATGTATCTATTTTCTCTCTCTCTTTTTTTAATTCTTTTCCCAGAGATATTTCTGTTTGTTTCTTTAATTTTACCCTCACAGGAAGTAAGTAAAGCTTAAGAATTGAATTGTGGGTTCTGACTTGGGTCTCATAGGACCTATTTGCTGTAGATTACTTCTGATAATGGCTTAAATGTGCGTGTTTAGTATAAAGTACTGTAGTAGTTTGCTCAAGGTGTTATAATAAAGTACTGTAGACTGGGTGGCTTTATTTCACAAATTGTGTTTATTTCACACAGTTCTAGAGGCTGGGAAGTCCAAAGTCAGGGTTTCTGGCATGGTCGGGTTCTGGTGAGAGCTTTCTTTTTGGATTGCAGAGAGCTGCCATCTCACTGTGTCTTCACAGCGAAGTGGGGGGAAGGTGTGTGAGCACATGTGCATGCTCTCTGATGTCTCTGCTTAAAAGGGCACTAATCCCATCATAAGGAAACACCCTCATGACCTCATCTAAACCGACTTAATTCCTGGATGCCCCATCTCCACATATCACATTGTGGAACAGTTTCATGAGGTAAGCTCTGTTACTCAGGAGAGAGAGGCCAGGAGGTAAAGTAACCTGCCGAGTCCCCTAACTGATAGATGTGCGAGCAGTCATTTCATGATGGGTGTAGTCAGCGTGGAGTTGAACGTTAGTGGACTCTTAAGTGAAAGCATGTTTAGCTCAGTTTAGATAACAGAGCAGTTGGTGTAAGCAGTGTCCTCGGGTCCCTCATTAGACAGGATTTCATTGTCGTTAGATGCTAGAGTTCCTGTGTCCCCACATACAGAGGCTTTTTCACACTAACTAGCCTGATGGATATCTTTTCCTCTTCATACTCTGTTAGGTGAGTATTACTAACATCTTGACTTTCCATTGAGGAGACAAACTGAAAAGTTAATATAGTAAGCTCTCCAGTTCGTAGGTGATGGAGCAAAGATGTAAATCTTAGTCCAACTCCAGAGCATGGACTCATTGCATTTCCTTACGCTACCCTTCTGTGATTAAATTTCCCTCGTTGTGGTGGGAACTAACCTGAGACTTCACTCTGTAGTGGTGGTGAAGAAGTTAGTTAATAATTTCAAATTTGAAGAAATATTTCAAGTACGTGAGAAAAGAAAGCCTTGTTCCCCACCTCCCCTTTTGAACTTTGCATAACTCATGTCTTAATGCAAATTTGTTTACTCACTCTTTCACTTAACACGCACTTCTAGTAAATACCTGCTGTGTGCCAGGCACTCTTCTAAGTACTGAGGATAAACACTTAACCAAATGAAGTTCTGGCTTTCATGGAATTGACGTCATGCTAGGGGAGTAGCAGTGAGCAGATACGTGGTGTGATGTCATGTCAGTGCCATACAGAAAAACAGAGCAAGATACAGGAACTGTGTTTTCCAGTTTTTTGTATTCTTGATGCTCTGGCTGATCTGGGAGAGAGTACTCCCAGAATTTGCCAGCTCCTGGAAATAGAAAACTGCTCCCCTCTGAGGATTGTTCAGGTGCAGACCAAGCAGTGCAGAGCCCATGCTCTGACCACGTCCTTTGCTTGTTCTTAAACTCCAGGAGCAGCTATTTCTCTGCGCTGCAGGTACTGGGCACCTAACAACTATACTTACACCTGAGATCTGCTGATATTATCCAAAGGAACCAGTCCTCAGCCTGCTCGCCCTGCCTGGACTTGCCTTTCCTGTGGAAACCAGGATAAAAACTTGCCCATGCTTTCCCCTTGCTCTTCCTGCCTCCTGACCCATCCTGGTGCTCCCTCACAAGGCCCTGAATGGTACTGTGTGCCCCTTTTTTGGGAACTCTAAGAACCATCCTTTTAGTGGTAGTCTTCTCCTAACCTCTTGACTCACCATACCTGAATAATAACTTATGTTTTAAAATACAGGGTGAGGAGATAGTGTTGTGAGGAATGTGTAGGGGTGTCCTCTTAGTAATTCATTTAAGAAACTTTATTGTTCTTCTGAACCAAGCCTTGTGATGATAAGTCAGACAAGTGCAGTGAACTCTGGGTGAACCCATATGGTTTGCAGTAAAATTTTACCTAGGCCTTGAGGATCTAAATGTTTTTCAGTAAGTCATGAAGCATGCAAAGACATTTTCAGTCCTCCTTGCAGTGCTGACATGGAGGTCCTCATTGTGCATTCTTGGAGAATTGCACAATGTGAGGAGCAGCAGCAGCAGCGGGCTGCAGAGGCCTGCAAGTTTGCAGGGCCATGTAAGGCCCTGAGCCAGAGCCCGTATCAGGCCGAACTGGGAGCCTCAAACGCCCCGGCTCTTTAAGGAACAGTCATCTGTGTATAATAAATTTTTCAGTGGTTCCCTAACCTTCCCCTGGGTTCTTCTGACTGAGATTGTGTTGTTTTAGAAATAGTCTTGGGACTTACCTGGTGGTCCAGTGGTTAAGAATCCACCTTGCACTACAGGGGATGCGGGTTCGATCCCTGGTCAGAGAACTAAGACCCCACATGCTGCGGAGCAACTAAACCTACATCCCACAATTACTGAGCTTGGAGTGCCACAACTAGAAAGCCCACGCGCCACAACAAAAGATCCTGCATGCCACAGCTAAGACTCGATATGGCCAAATGAAATTTTTTTAAAAACAACAGTCTTTTTGATCGCCTTACATCAATATAAGCAGTCCACCATCTGTTTCTTAAACTGGTACCGTTTAGTTAAAAACAAGAACTGTGTAAATTAATGAAATAATTGACTTTTTTTTCCTAGTGTATGTTTGTGACAGCTGGTTAGCTAGCATTAGAGTTTCCGTGGTGGCTCACTGGTGGAGAATCTGCCCGCAGTGCAGGAGACCTGGGTTGGGAAGATCCCCTGGAGCAGGGCATGGCATCCCATTGCAGTATTCTTGCCTGAAGAATCCCATAGATAGAGGACCCTGGTAGGCTGCAGTCCATAGGATTGCAAAGAGTCGGACATGACTGAAGCAAGTGAGTTAGCACTTAGCCAGCTTTAAACACACAGAGAGATGGAGGCATTCTTCTTCCTGTGCCTCTCTGTTCCAGTGTTGATGACTCCAGTTATTGACCAAATTTTTTTCTTTTCTAGTTAAACATCTGTCATCTAGAAACATGTATGTTCTCTGTTCCTTCATGTGGAGCTGTGGTGAATATGGCAATCCAAAAAGAAAAAAGCCCAAACCCTACTAATGCAATATAATCACCTATTTTGAGTCTTATTGGTCCCATCTGCAGAATAAACACTGAGCTTCTTGGGCCAACTACAGGACTTGCCCTCAACACAGGGCTAGTTTATTCCATATTTATATTTGATTTTTTTTTTCTTATCTGAATTTATCTGATTTTTGCTGAAAGCCATTTAATTGGTTTCCTGCTGTAATTCCAGTCTGCCAGGGGTAGTTTTGAAAAATGAGTGTTTTGTATTACCTGTCACTTCTAATCTGGTGCTCTGTGCTTTGGACAAGGATGTCTTTGTCCAATTAAAGATCTGACAGGGCAAAGACAGAGCCCTCAATGGAGAATCCATGTTATAGTTGATCTTGCTGACCCAGGAAAACATTTTTTTCAGTAAGATTCAAGCACCATTCTTAAATCCAGACTATTAGGAAAGGAAATCCCTCTGTTTAAAAAGTATTAATCAAAATTACAGAAGAAAAAGAAGAATGAACCTTAAATTCAAATATGCGCAAATTATGAGAATTCCCTGGTGTTCCTTTGGTTAGAACCCTGCCCTTCCACTGCAGGGGGTATGGGTTCAGTCCCTGGTCAGGGAACTGAGATCCTGAGTAACAGCACGGTTCAGTTCAGTCACTCAGTTGTGTCTGACTCTTTGTGACCTCATGGACTGCAGCACGCCAGGCTTCCCTGTCTATCGCCAACTCCTGGAGCTTGCTCAAACTCATAATCCATCAAGTCGGTGATGGCATCCAACCATCTCATCCTCTGTCCCCTTCTCCTGCCTTCAGTCTTACCCAGCATCAGGGTCTTTTCCAGTGAGTCAGTTCTTTGCATCAGGTGGCCGAAGTATTGGAGCTTCAGCTTCAGCATCAGCCCTTCCAATGAATAATAGGACTGACTGGTTTGATCTCCTAAGTCCAAGGGACTCTCAAGAATCTTCAACACCACAGATCAAAAGCATCAATTCTTCAGTGTTCAGCTTTCTTTATGACAGCACAGTACAACCAAAAAAAGGAAAGTATGTGTAAGATACATACCAGTTTACTGAATGATTATTGACCTGTTGACTATGGATTCCTTTTATCAGGGTCTTTCTGGGAAATTCTGCTTACACCCACTCAAGTCTGTTTTCTTAAGTCGATGTTTTTTTTGAAGCCACTGTAATGCTTAAGAGGTCTGTAAGTGACCTTTTCTTGGCATCCCAGGAAATCTTAGTTGTGGGACAAACCAAAGAACTGTATATTTGGAAGCAGAGAGAACCGGTTCATGCTTTTCATATGGTCTACAATGTAATTTACTTTTACTGTTAACCACACTAGGTTATTTGGAGTACCTTTGCTTCAGTCTCCTTAGGCCAATCTTTTTTAACCCTTGCTGTGCATTAGAATCATCTCTCGTGGAAGTCTCTGGCTCAGCGGGTAAAGAATCTGCCTGCCATGCAGGAGACACAGGAGATGTGGTTTCGACCCCTGTGTCGGAAAGATCCCCTAGAGGAGGGCATGGCGATCCACTTCAGTGTTCTTGCCTGGAAAATCCCATGGATAGAGTAGCCTGGCGGGCTACAGTCTATGGGGTCACAACGAGTCTGACATGACTGGGTGACTAAACACACAGTGGAGTTTAAAAAAAAAAAAAAAGTCCATGTTTTCTTCAGAATACTCCACCCCCTGGAGGTGCCGACTGGTTGGGTCTAGGGTGAGGCAGAGGGATCCGGGTGCTCATCTCAGATGAGAATGGATCCCGGACTTCTTTTGCTTCCCTGCAGGGTTCTTAATTTCTCTCCTCTTTCTGAGGGTGCCCTTTGTTAAAGGTGACCCCTTCCTCTTGTGGGCTGGTGCCACTACCACTGCTGAATATCTCCTCCCTCTCAGACTCTTCCTAACCAAATTTCTGGATTTCTTTACTTTTCCTTGCCCATCTGGTGAAGCACAGGTCATTTTTGGAATCTTTTTCATCAAGCAGCTCTGTTCATCTTTTTCCTTTGTTAATAGCTTCCTCTTTCCATATTGACTTGTAAGAGGCTAAGTAGCTCAGGCCACTAACAAAAAGAGTTGTTAGAGTCCTAGGTTTTTTTAAATTCATTTTTAAAAATTGAAGTATAGTTACTTATATAAGTTAAAGGTGTACAATATAGTGATACACAGTTTTTAAAGTTTATACTTACTTTATAGTTATTATAAAATGTTGGTTATATTCCTGTGCTGTACAATAATCCTTATAGCTTATTTCATACCTAATAGTTTGTACCTCTTACTTCGCTCCCCCATAATGCCCCTCCCCCCTCCCTTCCCCCCCATGGGTAACCACTAGTTTGTATCAGTGAGTCTGCTTCTGTTATATTCACAGTTTGTTGTATTTTTAAGATTCCACATTTGAGTGATATACAATATTTATCTTTGACTTTTTTTACTTAGCATAATGCCCTCCAGGTCCATTCACGTTACTGTGATGGCAAAGTTTCATTCATTTTTATGGCTTGAGTAATATTTTATATATACACACATACCACATCTTTATCCATTCATCTGTTGATGGACATTTGGGTTGCCCCTATATCTTGACAGATGTAAATAATGCTGTTGTGAACATTGGAGTGCATGTATCTGTTTGAATTAGTGTTTTGGGTTTTTTTTAAATACATACCCAGTGATGGAATTGGTTGTATATAGTTCTGTTTTTAGTTTTTGAGAAGCTCCATAGTTTTCCATAATGGCCGTACCAATTTACATTCCCATCAATAGTGTGTGAAGGTTCTCTTTTCTCCACATTCCGACCAATATTGATCTTTGTGTTGTTTTTGATAGTAACCATTCTGACAGATGTGAGGTAATATTCATTGTGGTTTTGATTTGCATTTCCCTGATGATAAGTGATATTGAGCATCTTTTCATGTGCCTTTTGGCCGTCTGCATTTCCTCTTTGGGAAAATATCTATTCAGTTCCTCTGCCCATTTTTTAATTGAGTTGTGTTTTTTTTGATGTTGTGTAATATGTGCTGTTCACATATATTGGATATTAGTTCTTTATTGGTCATATCATCAGCAAATATTTTCTCCCATTCAGTAGGTTGCCTTTTCATTTCATCAGTAGTTGCCTTTGCTGTGTAAAAGCTTTTAGGTTTAATTAGGTCCCATTTGTTTATTTTTGCTTTTGTTTCCTTTACTTTAGGAGAAGTTCCAAAAAATATTGCTGTGATTTATGTTAGAATGTTCTGCCTATATTTTTCTCTAGGAGGTTTATAGTATCCAGTCTTACATTTAGGTCTTTAATCCATTTTGAATTTATTTTTGTATATAGTGTTAGAGAATGTTCTAATTTCATTCTTGTACCTGTAGCTGTCCAGTTTTCCCAGCACTAGTTATCAGAGAGACTGCCTTTTCTCTGTTGTGTATTCTTGCCTATAAGTGTGTGGGTTTATTTTTGGGCCGGTGAGATACTGCTTTAATTGGTGTAGCTTTGTAACATAGTCTGAAGTCAAGGATGCCTCCAACTCTTTTCTTTCTCAAGATTGCTTTGGCTATATGAGATCTTTTGTATTTCTATGCAGGTTTTAAAATTATTTTTTCTATTCTTTGAAAAACACCATTGGTATTTTAATAAAGATTTCATTGAATCTGTAGATTGCCTTGGTCAGTATGGACATTTTAACAATATTGATGCCTTAGAGCACTCCATCTGAAAGCAGCAGAATACACATTCTCTTCAAATACACATAGAACATTTTCCAGAATAGATCACATGCTGGGCAACAAAACAAGCCTTGGCAAATTCAGGAAAAGGTAAACCATATCAGATGTCTTTTCTGACTACAACACTGTGAGACTAGAAGTCAAGTATAAGAACAAAAAAACTACAAAAAACACAAAACACGTGGAGGCTGAACAACATGGATCACTAAACCAGTGGGTCTCTGAAGAAATCAGGAAATAAAAAAAATACCTAGAGCCCTGACTGTTACTTACAATCCAGGGTCTGCATTCGGATCTGTGTGGTGAATCAGGTACAGGGTACAGACTTTTACAGCAGGATGCAGGAGACGAGCTCTAATACAGACCCTTCACCTTATGCACTTAAAATACTGAGAATTAAAATGCATGTGTATTGTTAGATTTCAAAAGTGATAATAAAAGTGAAGGAAAATATAGCTTCAATGTTGCTGCTGCTCTAGAGGGGAAAATTTCAATTTATTGCCTGACTTATTTTCACTTTGGGTAGGAGGTTTAGAGTAGATTTTGAATTAAGGATATTAGAGTTTATTTTTAATTGTACCAGTGGTTCACTGTGCTATTTAGAAAAGTCACTGAAAAACCAAGTATGTTAGCACCTTATTGACTGGGGATGTACTAATATGTCTTTTGTTGCCTGAAGGTTATTGACCGGAGACATATCAGTACGTTTTTAGAGAATGATAAGTTAGCATCACCGTGAGAAGTTGTTAGAGCTTAAAATTATCAGGGGTTCACTATACAACTTAACGATTGTCGTTGTCATTCACATTTTGCTCTGTTAGGTTTTTCTTTCAACCAAAGTATTTATTATAAACAGGAAATTTCCCAAAATGATGCATCATGATATTTTGAGTGTAGAAGAATTTTTCAGTGAGTTTTATGCAGATACTTTCTCTGATTTTCCGAGCAACATGTATACTAGTGTCTCAGAAGATGGTAGTTCTTCAGAACATAGTTATGATTCAGACAGTGTGAACGTTATACCAACAAAAAGAAAAACCTTAGTGATTGATTCTGATCCAGAAAGTGAAAATGAAATTCATGGTGCTGGAGAATGCTCCTTTGCTTCAGCAAAAGAGTGCAGAAGATATTTCACAGAAATTAGCAGACTTAACAGGTGTGTCAGGTATAACTACTGAATGTAGTAACCTGCAGTGCTAGTGAAATAACAATTTTTAGCTAACCAAAATAAAAATCACCAGCCATATGCATTAGTTTCTACAAAAATCCCCCGGTCAGTAATGAGTTAAAGGGGTCAGACTTGGAGCCCAGCCTGAAGAAAATCAATTTGCAAAAAAATTGAAAATAGGTTTAAAAACTAGACCTTTGGGAAAGAATCCTGGCAATAACAGCCAGAATCACAGCCACATGTTGCTTACTGTGTGCCAGGCACTGTTCCAAGATCTCTGCCTGTCAGATCGTTTATCCTGGGAGTACCAGAGGCCCAGGAGGTCCAGCCACCTTGGTTCAGTCAGTGAGTGAGTGGCAGAGGCCCAGGTGGGGCCAGGTAGTGTGCTCCGGAGGTCAGAGTCTTAATGACCATGAACGGTCTGCATCATTCATTGCCTGTTGTCACAGCAGCCCTGTGACATTATTTTTATCTGTAGTTTACAAATGAGCAGTTCAAGTAATGTCACATCCTTGTCAAGTTTTCGTCTGATTTTTCAGTTCTTGCCCATCTGGTAGATATAAAACTATGTCAGTGTGGTTTTAATTTGTATCTCCATGATTGCTTGATGCGTATTACATCTTTCATATTTGTATTGGCTTTTGTTCTGTCAATTGCCTGTTGAAGTCTTTTGTTCAGTTTGTATTGAATTCTTTTTCTTAATCATTTTAGAGATTGTATATTCTGTATACTAACATGTGACATGTAGCTTCTTCTGTTTGATGGTATATGTTTTCATTCTCTGGATGTTGTCTTTTGATGAACAGGAGAGATTCTTAATTTTAGCACACCTGAATTTATCAATCTTTTCTTTTATGGTTTGTACCTTTTATGTCTTGAACAAATTCTTCCCTGCCTGAGGCCATAAAGATAGTTTTCTCTATTGTCTTTAAGTTTTATAATCTTTAATCTACCTTGAAGTTGTGCATATTGTGAAATAGGAATCTTAATTTCATGTTTTTTTCATGTGTTACATCTTACTGTCTAGGCTCTCCTTTTTCCATTGATAACTGCAGTACAGTCTCCATTCATGCCTGTACACACACACACACACACACACACTTTGTTCTTCGAAGTGTTTTTTCTGGTTCATTGCACAATTGCTATTTTAAAGACAGTTATTTTACACTTATTTTCACATTTAAAATTTTTATTTTCAGTAGTAAAAGGGCAGATGATAAATAGAATCCCAAAATACGTGACAGGTAAAATCTGAGCTAAAATTAGAAGCACAAGAGTGACAAAGGAGGCTTCCTCTCTCAGGCTGTGTGTGGCATGTTAAGTAGAGGAAGAAAGATACAGGTCTTTATATAGAGCTCCTCCACTAGCCCATGTTACAGACTTGGACATTTTTAATTTAAATTATTTGGCCACACCTTGTGGCATGTGGGATCATAGTTCCCTGACCAGAGATGGAACTTGTGCCCCATGCAGTGGAAGCAGAGAGCCTTAACCAGTTGACCACAAGGGAAGTCCCACAAATTTGTGAATTTTTTTTTAAAAAGCATCCCTTTCTTAGGATACATTACTGCTATGTGCCAGGAAATTATTGTGATAACTATTCAAAACTATGACGACTGCAAGCAAAATGATTTCCTCAGGATTGGGCACTTGTGCAGCTAGCTATAGGCAGTGGTCCAGTTAATACAATTAATAAATCTAACTAAGAGATATTTCCAGGTTACATTTTCTGAACAAGCAGTAAAAACAGAAACAAAGAAAAAGTACCAATGTAAGGAACTTAAGGCACTCACAGAACTCATGGGGTCTAAGAGAAAATGCAAATCAAAATTGCAGTGTATCTAGAAAGTTACACTGTGTATCAGAACCTATAGAATACTGCTTTTGTTGTTCATGAAAATTTGAAACCTTAAACATACTATTAACAAAAAATGACAGTACATTAAATATTTAGTAAGTTAGAAGAACGAACAGAATAAATCTCAGGAACTAAGAATAATGTACGGAACTAATAATGGACTTCCCAGGTGGCACAGTGGTTGAGAATCCGCCTGCCAGTGCAGGAAAACACAGAGTCCTGAGTTTGATTCCTGGGTTGGGCTAATCCCCTGGAGAAGGAAATGGCAATCTGCTTCAGTATTCTTGCTTGGAAAATTCAATGGACATAGGAGCCTGGCAGTCTACAGTTCATGGGGTCGCAAAGAGTCAGACACGACTCAATACCTGGAGTTCACTGTGGCTCAGATCATGAAGTCCTTATTTCAAAATTCAGGCTTAAATTAAAGAAAGTAGGGGAAATCACTAGGCTATTCAGATATGACCTAAATCAAATCCCTTAAGATTATATAGTGGAGGTGACGAATAAATGCAAGGGATTAGATCTGGTAGCTAGAATGCCTGATCTTCATGGACGGAGGGTTGAAACATTGTATAGGAGGCGGTCACCAAAACTGTCCTGAAGAGAAAGAAATGCAAGAATGCAAAGTGATTGTGTGAGGAGGCCTTACAGATAGCTGAGAAAGGAAGAGAAGCGGAAGACATAGGAGAAAGGGAAAATATACCCAACTGGATGCAGAGTTCCAGAGAATAGCAAGGAGAGATAAGAAGGCCTTCTTTAGTGAAGAATGCAGAAGTAGAGGAAAAGAGTAGAATGGGAAAGACTAGCGATCTCTTCAAGGAAATTGGAGGGACTTCCTTGGTGGTCCAGGGGTTAAGAATCTGCCTTGCAATGCAGGGGATGTGGGTTCAGTCCCTGACTAGGGATTGAACTAAGATCCCATACGCCGTGGGGCAACTAAGTCCCTGGACCACAACTAGAAATCCCACATGCTGCAACTAAGACCCGCCACAGCCAAATAAGTAAAATATATAAAAGAAAAGAAAATTGGAGATATCAAGGAAACATTTCATGCAAGGATGGGCGCGATAAAGGACAGACGCGGTAAAGACCTAACAGAAGCAGAAGATACTAATAGGAGGTGGCAAGAATACACAGAAATACTATACCAAAAAAAGATCTTAATTACCCGGATAACCAGGACGGTTGTCAAAATGTATCAGAAACAGGGAAGAAAGCTGTAGTTCAATCTCACAACATCTGTTCAAAAATTGGGAATTAACATATTGGCATATAGGCCATCCAGTTAAACATTACTACATTTACCTTTGCTTGTTTCTCCCACTCACTAAATAGTAGTAAAGGAATGAAAAAGGAGTGTCAAAAATAGAGAAGACTAGCAGACAAAGAATTAAACCAGCTTTGCCAGATGGATAACAGATGGGTGAATAGGTGCATGTGTGTGTGTCTACACATTATTGTATGTTTTTTTTCACGTAATAGATTTCGTATATCATAGTGAGCTGAAACCAAGTCCCCAAAGGAAGCAGCTAGGGGCAGGAATAGGTAGGCTGGTCCAGCAAGAATCATGCTGAACCATGCCACAGAATTTAGAAAGTTTAAGAATGAGTTCTGTTAGCTCCTTTCGTGGGTGGAGGTACAAGTAGAACTGAAAACAGGATTGGCTGAAAATCTGTAATTGGACCTTATATCCACCTTAAGGCAGCCCGCCCTTCTCTCCCCCAGTAGAAATTGGGCAGCTTGTTTTCTGAAGAGGTTCCATCAAAGAGCATTAAACTTGGGGACCCCCATACTAAAAACAGGGGCCTGCTGAGTGATGAGTCTTTCTCCCATCTCCTTGCTTGCTTCCCAGAACTCTCTTGGCCCTTCATGTTGCATAAAAGGAGTTTGGAGGATTCTTCTCCAGGAGAATTGAGCTAAATTAAAATATAGCTAGAGACGTTTAATGTCTTTCAGTGAATCTGCTTAATCTCTGCCTGGTCATCCTCTGGTCCAGCTCTTATGAAACATTCTGTCCAGTGTTTTGGTGCCTCTCTCAAATATGGGAGGATAGCCAAGAATCTCCAGATATTTGAGGATAACCTGAAACAAACGGGAATAAGAGAAAGAAACACTGGAAGAGGAAACTGAGCTACTTTAAAAACAAACACACACACTATAATTGGTGTTTTCAAAGAGTTTAAAAAGAGGGAGACAGTGCAACAACCACCATTATATTCATGAAAGAAGAACCTGGTGCATTGAAGAAGGACTGTTGGGGAGAGGATAGTTCATGGTATTGGAAAGAAATTCAGTAAAGGGGTTAGAAAATAAAGCCAACAAAAGCTCTCAGTTCGTAGAGATGAAAATTAAGATACCATGTAAAACTGAAGTGCCTATCTAGGAGGTCTAGTTTCTGATGAAGAGGAGTTGTAAGAATAACTGGGGATAGGAGGGAAGGATTATCAAAGACTAACGTGATTTCCCAGAACTGTAGACCTGAATTTCCAGATTGAAAGGCTTAGTGCCAATGCAGTAACGGACAAAGATCTACAATATATCTGGACTGAATGCTAATGTACCAGAGGCTGAATCTGTGGTACATTAAAACATAAATACATCAAAATTAAAGAGAAGAAAGGGGGGGGAAGGTCATAAAGAATTATCACTGTAAACTGGAAGAAAATGGATCAAAGCCTTTAAAATTCTGAGAGAACTGAATATTCATGTGTAAAAGAATGAAACTGGACCCCTGCCTTACACCACTCACAAACATTAACTCAAAATGGATTAAGGATTTAAGTGGAAGATCTGAAAACAAAGTTCATGGAAGAAAGCACAGGGGGAAAACTCCTTGACATTATTCTTAGTATTGATTTTTTTATATGACACCAAAAGCACAGGCACAAAAAGTGGGTCTACAAAACTTCTGCTCAGACCAAAAAAAAAAAGCAATCAACAAAATGAAAATGCAGCCTGCAAAATGGAAGAAAAGGAACTTTTAAAACCCAATAGCAAATAAAACCCTAAAGAATCCAATTTAAAAAACAACAAAGGATCTGAATAGAAATTTTTCCAAAGAAGACATTCAAATAACCAACAAGTACATGAAAAGGTGTTTAACATCACTAACCATCGGGGGAATGCAAATTGAAACCACAGTGAGATATCACCTCACACCTGTTAAAATGGTTATCAAAAAAGACTAGATAAATCTGACAAGAGTGCAAAGAAATGGGAAATGTGTACTGTTGGTCTGAATCTGAACAACTACTATGGAAAACAGTGTGGAGGTTTCTCAAAAAATTAAAACTAGAGGTATCATACAACTCAGCAATCCGTTTCTGAATGTATATCCATAGGAAATACAGTTACTATCTCGGAGAGGTTTCTGATCTTCCATGTTTGTTGCAGTGCTGCTCTCAATAGCCAAGTCAGGGCGACAGCCTAAGTGTTCATTGACAGATGAATGGATAAAAAAAAGCATGAGGGGTATTGTTATTCTATATTTCATAATTGTATATATTATATATATTATGTAATAATAGGAATATTATTCAGCTGTAAAAATGGAAATCCTGCCCTTTGTGACAACATGGATGGGCCTTAAGTGCATTATGCTGAGTTAAATCAAAGACAAACACTTGTTGTTCAGCCACTCAGTTGTATCCAACTCTTTGCGACCCCACGCAAACTCATGTCTGTTGGGCTGGTTATGCCATCCAGCCATCTCATTCTCTGTTGTTTCCTTTTCCTCCTGCTTTCGATCTTTCCCAGCATCAGGGTCTTTTCTAATGAGTTGGCCCTTTGCATCAGGTGGCCAAAGTATTGGAGCTATGATATCAATTATGTGGAATCTTAAAAAAAGAAAAAAAAAACTGAACTCATATAAAAAGAGTTCATAGTGGTTACCAGGGGGTGGGGGGTTGAGGGAAATGGGGAGTGGTTGGTCAGAGGGTACAGACTTCCAGTTGTAAGATGGGTAAGTTCCAAGTTTCTAATGTATAGCATGGGGACTGTGGTTAACAAGTATTAGGTACTTGAAAGTTGCTTTGAGAATGGATCTTAATTAAATATTCTCACCATAACAACAACAAAAAAATGGTAATCATGTGAGGTGAAGGATATGTTAACTAACTTTATTGTGGTAACTATTTCACAGTATCTGCGTGTATCAAATCATCACATTGTACTCCTTAGACTTAAACACAATGTATATTATATGTCAAGTATATGTCTTTAAAAAGGGGTGTGGCACTTGCAGAGAAAACTTGACCGTTACCAACTTTTTGCTAACAAAAAGTTACCAGAGAAAACTTTAGAATTCTTTAACCAGCCAAGTGTCAATCAAATGTGAAGGTAGAATCAGAACATTCTGGGCCATGCAAGGTCCAGAATTGAATTTGGATTTAGACATCTGCTTACTCTTCCTCAGGAATATTGGTGGGGCTAGCAAGGGAGAATACTAACAAGTGGGAAAGCCTAGGATCCAGAACAGGAAATCCAACACAGCTGGTCTTGAGATCAGAACAGGGGCCTCCAGATTATTAATATCTTCAGAGAGGAAAAAAGAATACTTGACTATTTGAAAGTATCTGAGAGGAGATGTACAGTTCTGTTACAGAGCCTAAGGATGGACCAGTAAAGTGAGACCTATATAGAAAACCTAAGTGAACAAAATAACCAAAACAATTATTAGCTCAAAGGAAATCAAAACATTTTTGATAAATAAAAAAGAATGGAAATGCATTCCTAGTGTGGCTGTAAAGAATATTTATAATGCAAACTGAATAATTTAGCCAAATATTATGGTGACTGATCAGAGGAAGGAGGGAAGGGACGTGGGGGGAGGGGCAGGATGTAAGAGCAGTCTTCATTGCTAATATTACCAGGTCAATAGCTAATCAAGGGGGAGGAGCTAAGAAATCAGACTAGCAGCACTTCTGCTCCAAAGTAAGGCAGCTCAGATACCTGGGGTAGAGGGCTCCTTGTTGTGAGCAAGGGTTGAGGGTGGAGAGAGATGCTACATTACACAGTTCGACTTTCAAAGCTGCATATATGTACTACTTTTATCAATCAAAATGAAACTATTTAGCCAAAACTGTAATAGAACCTCATGAAGACATTGGAGAGGGAAAGCATAAGTCTATTTGGAAGGGCTTTAGGAAAGCTAAATCCACAGTGGGAAATCAAGGAAGCCATATAATCTGGCATTTTAGAAATATGTAGGTGAACAATAGATGACATCGCTAAAGAAGCTAAAAGGATTGCTTATGAAAAGCCAGCAGAGAAAGAGTCAGGATGAATTTATATAAGTATCCAACATTGTCTGCTATGGCAGACAAAGTTCCTATTTCCTTACTACATAAAAAGTCTTGCAAATTAAGGAGAAACAGGAGTATATAACCTGATAGAAAATAGTCAAAAGATATACTCAGGCAATTAATAGGATAGATGGTGAGTGTTCAAGTAAAAATGTTCAACATCCACATCCGAAAAGAACACATCTGTGTCTTTCACATCAGATTTGCAAAAAGCTGATAGTTCATATTGTTGGCAAGATTGCAGAGAATCAGGAACTCTCTTATTGGCAATAATGTGAATTAATATATTTTTAGAGAATAATATAGTACTGACAAAATTTTAAAAGCATGTATGCCCTTTGGCTTCCATTCAGTTTCTAGGAATCTGCTCTGCCAATATAGTTTCAGAAATGTATGAGGATGTATATATACAAGGATGCTCACTGTAATAGTTCAGTAGCCAAAAGTTAGCAATAAACCTACGTGATATCAGTAAAATACTGGTTAATTACATGCAGTACATCTACACATGGGCTTCGCTTCCCTGGTGACTCAGTGGTAAAGAATCCGCCTGCCAAGCAGGAGACTCTGGTTTGATCCCTGGGGTGGGAAGATTCCCCTGGAGAAATAAATGGCAACCCACTCCAGTGTTCTTACCTGAGAAATCCCATGGACAGAGAAGCCTGGTAGGCAGTAGTCCATGGGGTCACAAAAGACAGAGCGACTGAACAGCAGCAACACCCACACGTTTATCTCCCCCATCTGTCGGCAGCTCTTCTGGGTAGGAGACAGGTCACCGCTTTTGCCTAGAGTCAGACAAGCAGGTTTTAGTGATGCTTTCAGTCACCTTCTCTCCTCTGTTAGCTTCCCTGTCCTGTTGTTTATTTCCATGTTAGGGTGGCCTTGAGAGGGATTGAACTGTCTTGAAGCTCCTCAGGTTTTGCCTTACTGTGCTGGCTCTCATGTTTGCTGGTGTGGTTTTTTTTTTTTTTTTTTTTTTTTTTTGCTGGTTTTTAAAGACATTCCCTGGAAAACTTGCTTGCCTTCCACCCTCCGGCAGCTTTGGCCCACACCATGAAAACAATAGTAAACTCTCTTGTTAACAGTCCTCAGAATACAGCAACTTTCAGCTACCTTTTCTTTTTCAGAAAAAAACCCTTTTATCCAAAAAAAAAAAAAAACAAAAAAATACACACTTTATTTTCAACCTTTTTCTTAAAATTAATTGGAGAAGAGGAGATAGATAGTTAGATATTTAGATCTAATTTAGATAAATAGATAATTAGATATATAATTCAGTTGTGCTTCAGAGTTCACAGGATAGATAAAAGTATAAGAGTCAAAGTCTTTACCCGTCCAGATGCCTGCCCAGAGACAGCCAGTGGCATTGGTTTCTTTGGTCCTTACAGAAATACCCTGTTTATAGAGAGGCGAAGACATGTATATTTTTTTCTTTTTCATACCAGTGCCTTTTCTTAACAGTTCCTTCTCCATGAACTCTGACATTTGCCAGGCTCTCTCCCTCAGTGTTGTCTGAGGGTCTTTGATTTGTTCTTTTGCTCAGCAGAGGTTCTGTGATCAGTGTGGGGAGTGAGACAGACGGACATGCTGAGGAGAAGTGGGTGATCGTCCTTCCCTCCTTCCTTCATAAAGTACCCCAGAGATGTTCCAGGGTCAGGGAGGCTGGTTTTAAATCGAGGTTTGTGACCCCGCTTGTCAGTCTGAGGGAGGCATTGGATTCCGGTGTCTGGGTGTCATTCTGTCACTCCAGCTGCATTTTCTGTGTCTGTATTGTGATCCCCATCTTTTTTTCACTCTGAAATGCTTGTTCGTTGATGTTTCTGTCTTTCCATTTTTCAGTTAGACATTTGTCATTTCCTTCCAAGGATACTATCCCTATGCTGATAATTCTGCAGAATAGCCCACATTTCTTCCTGAGCTTCAAACCAAAATACCAGCTACTGAACTTGGTTTTCACTATCGTCACTTAATTGCCTTTCACGTGGTGTGTCCTAAATCAGACTCAGCCTGCTGCCCTTCCTCACTGCAGCTTGAGTCTTCTCTGTCTCACGGTGGCATCCAAATTCACAAACATGGGTGTCAGCTTCAGCTCTGCCTCCCTCTCCCTTACCCACTGAGTGTTTCTTACTTACAACCTTGGGTTTACAGTACGGCTCTTTCCTAGTAAAGAAGAGGTAGGTGATTGTATGCCTGTTCATTATTTCTAACACATAAGTTTTCATCCAGTCAGTTGCCCAGCTGACAGGCTCTCAGCCTTTGGCCTGTCTCATACCTGTATGTCCAGAGAAGCCAGTTGGGTCACTTTTGCCATGACGACTTATGTCCCAGTTTGATGACTGTGACAATACCTCACCCCATGCCCTCTCTGATATGCTCATTTTATCCTTTTAATTTTATTTATTTTTGGCTATGCTGGGTCTTTGTTGCTGCATGGGCTTCTCGTGGCGGTGGCTTCTCTTGTTGCAGAGCGCAGGCTCTAGGTGCCCGGGCTTCAGGAGTTGCAACTCCTGGGCTCCAGAGCACAGCTCAGTCGTTGTGACACACAGGTTTGGTTGCTCTCTGGCATGTGGGATCTTCCTGGATGAGGGATCAAACCCATGTCTCCTGCATTGGCAGGCAAATTCCTCACCACTGAACCCCCAGTAAAGACACTGCTCGTTTTATTTTTAGGTCAATTGATAAAATTGTTTTTTCCCAAGGATAATTTCTCTATGTCCTCAGTCCTGGCTTTGGGGACATTTGTTTTTTCTGTGGTACTGTAGGCTTAGTGTCTCTTCAGTATTCTCATCACCAGGATCCAGGTCTTTGCCTTCAGAAATGTTTGTTCTCCTCCTATCTGCCAGTTCCTAAAGGACATAAAAATGGGAAGATGTGTAGAGCAGGGGTCCCCAAACTCTGAGATCTAGTGCCTGATGATCTAAGGTGGAGCTGATGTAATAATAATAGAAATAAAGTTCATGATAAGTGTAATGTGCTTGAATCATCCTGAAACAACCACCCCAGCGTCCATGGAAAACTTGTCTTCCACAAAACTGGCCCCTGGTGCCAAAAAGGTTGGTGACCGCTAGTGTAGAAGATGGAGATTAATGAAGAGAGGAGAATTCTTTCACTTTACACATTTCTGTGTTATTTCATTTTAGTTTTTACAACTAGCATCTGCATAAGGTTGAAAAGGAATGTAGAGAAGTAAGGTAGTAGAAATCAGTGAACTTCTTATTTAAATGTCCTTTTATAGTAGCAAAACTTAAAAAAAAAAATTTGTACTATCCTAGTGAGGTCTTTCCTTAATGTTCATGTTTTCAGCAAATTATTTCTACCCAAATTTATCTTCAATCATGAGGTTCACAATGAGATCTCTGGCATGTTAATCACATACGCAAATTGTCAACTTTAAAAAAAATTCTGTGCAGTACCCACCTGTTGCTCTGGAGTTTTCTGTATTGCCAACTTGTAATGTACTATTGTTTTACGTGTACGTTTCAAAGGTGGCTGTTTGGAATCATGAGATGAGTTAGGACTTTGGAGTCAGACAACTCAAACTCTGAGCTCTGGCATGTGTTAGCTGGGAAAACTTGGACTGGTTTCTTAACTTCCTCAGTCCTCCTTTCCTGTGCATTGGAGAGGATCATAGTCACCTGACAGAGTTGTAAAAATTCAATTAGATAGGATCACAGCTGTGGAGCATCTAGCGCTGAACTTCAGACACAGGTGACACTCGACAGCTATTAGCTTCATGCCTCCTCTCCCCACCCCCTTTGATTAAGTTGGTACAGAGTTGATTCTAGTTTCTGCTTGATACGTAATTCTGACAGAGGTAAATACATAAAGTTATTTGGTGATACCCTGACACTGTCCAACTGGGAGACCTTTGGCTACTCTATCTGCCTACGGAAAGAAACTTGTACTTTTCATCCCTATGTCTGGTTCCACTCACCTATCCTGTGTGTTTTTACAACACATCCCTTGGTGTGGCCTCTGCTGTGTGTAACTCATTTCAGTCGCTCAGTCGTATCCGACTCTTTGCAACCCCAGGGACGGCAGCACACCAGTCCTCTCTGTCCATCACCATCTCCCGGAGCTTGCTCAAACTCATGTCCATTGAGTCGGTGATGCCATCCAACCATCTCATCCTCTGTCGTCCCCTTCTCCTCCTGCCTTCAGTCTTTCCCAGCATCAGGGTCTTTTCCAGTGAGTCAGTTCTTCACATCAGGTGTCTAAGTACTAGAGCTTCAGTTTCAGCATCAGTCCTTCCAATGAACATTCAGGACTGATTTCCTTTAGGACTGACTGGTTGGATCTCCTTGCAGTCCAAGGGACACTCAAAAGTCTTCTCCAACACCACAGTTCAAAAGCATCAATTCTTTGGCACTCAGCTTTCTTTATAGCACGACTACAGGAAAAACCATAGCTTTGACTAGACGGATCTTTGTTGGCAAAGTAATGTGTCTGCTTTTTAATATGCTGTCTAGGTTGGTCATACCTTTTCTTCCAGGGAGCAAGCATCTTTTAATTTCATGGCTGCAGTCACCATCTGCAGTGATTTTTGAAGCCCCAAAAAGATAAAGCCCGTCACTGTTAGCTTTGTTTCCCCATCTGTTTGCCATGAAGTTATGGGACTGGATGCCATGATCTTAGTTGTTTGAATGTTGAGTTTTAAGCCAACTTTTCCACTCTTCTTTCTCACCTTCATCAGGAGGCTCTTTAGTTCCTCTTCACTTTCTGCCATAAGGGTGGTATCATACGCGTATCTGAGGTTATTGATATTTTTCCCGGCAATCTTGACTGCAGCTTGTGTTTTATCCAGCCCAGCATTTCGCATAATGTACTCTGCATGTAAGTTAAATAAGCAGGATGGCAACATACAGCCTTGACTCCTTTCCCAATTTGGAACCAGTCTGTTGTTCCATGTATGGTTCTAACTGTTGCTTCTTGACCTGCATACAGATTTGGTTTTCAAACTTCAGTGTTTCCTCTAGTGTATTACCTACTACTACTCTCTAAAAATTACTCTAAAACTTAGCAACTTAGAACCTGTGTTATCTCAGTTTCGTTATCTGTTTGAGGGTGACTTAGTTGGATGATTCTGACTCAGATGCTTTCAAGATATTTTGGGGAAGAGCCACAGCTGCAGGCACCCAAAGGTTTGATTGGGGCTGGTGCATCAGCTTCTAGAAGGCCCTATCACCTGGCTTTTGTCTAGGGCCTACTGTTCCTCACCAGCCGCAGGTGTGAGTCCTCATTTCCTTGCTGTCTGGGCCTGTCCATTAAGGTACTTAATGTCCTTACGGCATGCATGTCAGTGATCTGTGAGAGCAAGGAGGGAGTCCCAGTGCCTTTACAGCTTAGTCTCTGAAGTCCCCTCCCTATCGCTCTGCTTTCCTCTCTTCATGAAAAGCAAGTCACGAAGTGCAGTCCACACTGAAAGGGAGGAATATTAAGTTCTACCTTTTGAGAAGAGGATTGTCAAAGTATTTGTGGACCTGTTTTAAAAGCACCTCACCAGGGGTGCTGGTTAATATGTAAAATTCTTAAAGCTCATTTCAGATCTAGTGATAGGTAGAACCCAGGAACCTACAGTTTGCACAGATATCCTAATGTTCTGATGCTGGTGGCTTAAAGTCCACACTTGGAAACCCACTGCTCTGCCAGATGGAGCACCTGGTCTTCTTGAAATAGTCTTCATTGGTTGCACCTCGCTGTCTTGCTCAGATCACCAGCCCATTTTGAACTGCATAAATCCAGTTACCTCCGTGGTGCCTATCACCGCAGGCAGAAGTCAGCTCTCTGTCCCTTGGGTCCCTGCAGGACTCCGTCTTTCTCCTGCTCTGGTTCTGATGTTGTAGTGCTGTGCTGCTAGTAGGATGTAAGTTGTTATTTGGCGTCTTTTGCCAGCAGAACTGTGACAACCCTGTCATAGGCATTCTGCTACTCAGGATCTAAAAGCAGCGTGGTCATTAGAAAGCTGAAGAGACGGGCTCAAACCACACTTCTTGGTAGTCAGTACTTTCTTGCAGGCATTTATCAAACAAATGAGTTCCTGTTGTGTGCCGGGCTGGGTTTCGAGGTTCCACTGGTGACAGGAGGCAGACACACTCCCTGTAGATGAGGCGGCAAAAATGAACTGATAAACACAATGTATTATCACAACGTGAAAGACATTCTGGGAAAGAAGCGCTGTGATGTAAAACAACGGAGACCTACTTAGATAAGATTTTCAGAGAATCTGCCTGAGACTTGAAGGATGAAAAGGAGAAAAAATTGTAAGGAAAGAAGGAGTTAGTATGTTCTGGGGGAATCAGAGCGCCTGGAGTTGAGGCTGAAAGTGTAAGCAGTCTGCGGTGGCCATGGTCAGGGTTTCATTCTAAACACAGTGTCCTGAGCTGAGTTAGTATGATAGCCAACTTGTCACTCTTGTAATTTAACAGTTGTAGAAATAACTGGGAGGTTCAAATTATAGGTACAAGTCCAGCTATGATGAATTGGGAAAACAAGATTCCTCTGTTTGCTTAGCACAGGGAAATGAAGAAAAAGCCCAAGCCTTTAGTGGATGATCCAGTATTCTAGGTGGTGGTGGTTTAGTCACTTCAGCCGTGTCCAGTTCTTTGCAACCCTATGGACTGTATAGCCTGCCAGGCTCCTGTGTCCATGGGATTTCCCAGGCAAGAATACTGCAGTGGGTTGTCATTTCCTTATCCAGGGGAATCTTCCCAACCCAGGGATCAGACCTACGTCTCTTGTGTCTCCTATTTGGCAGGCAGATTCTTTACCACTGCACCACCTGGGAAGCCCAGTATTGTAGACAGAAAGGCTATTCATCTTGATTCCAAAAAGCTCTGAGCTGTTTGTGGGTCAGATACCGTGCCTCCATGCCTGTTTGTTGCTGATTTCATTTCTAGTTTAGACCTGGGGGACAAAGACAAGTACAGGGAAGGTCCCTGCTACCTCATCCCATAGGCAGCTGCTTCTCGTTTCCCAGACCGCTCTCCAGCCTCGCCTCCTGCAGGCTGTGATACCCCGGGTGCTAGGAGACTGGTTCTGACCACGTTCCCCGTAGAGAGATAGGAGAGCCTTGGAAGACCTTTCCTCTCTTTTTCTGGTTTCCACTGGTTTGCCGGAGGGTGTCTAAGATGGCCTCTAAAATTCTATTATTATTTTATGAGATCTCATATTAGCCCAGACCATGATGCTGTGACCCGCCTCTGAATTCACAGCATGTTTGTACAGCAACAGTTTAATACTCTGCCTTATTCTGTGTGATGGCTAGGCAGTTAAATAAAGCCACTTGAAGTGGTTTTATTTAAAGCTTTATAGAATTACTTGGAATTATCAATCTAATACACTCAAGATGCAGTTCATTGGGACTATACAAGTTTTTGTTTGCAGAATTAGAGTTCCTCTATAGATACTGAATCGGACTAAGTCTAGTAACAAACTACTCCTGCTTAAATCTGATTTCTGTGTTCAAGATAGTAAAATATAATTCAAAGTATAATTCACAATAGCAAAATCTCCTCCTCTGGGAACTCTGCTTTTTCATACGATAAAATTGACGCATTAGTATTGGAGCATTAAAATTGACGCATTTAGTATTAGAGAACAAAACTACGTCATAATTACTCTGGATTTCCATGTCTTAGATGTGGACTACTAAACATTATCAGTGAATCAGTTATCTAAGAGAAAAATTTAATTTACATTGCCACTGTGGAATATAATGTTTAATAACCTGTGTTGGGGGGATTGTGTGTGTGTTTGTTTTTTAGCTCTTCAGAGAAGTGAGAATAATGAAGATTTTAAATCATCCAAACATAGGTACTTTCTGCTTTCTTAAATACTTTTGGGTCTAAATGCATTCTTGAAACTTTTTCATAAAGCTAAACATATATTCCAGAAGTGACAGGAGATTTCTTCCCTTCTCCCGTTCCAGGTACACTTTTAGAATATATGTGTGTGTGTGTGTGTGTGTGTATAGTTGATCATTTCTGTTAACTTTTTGAAATTGCTCAAGATAGGTTAAAAGATTAGATATTAAACATTCAAATGTAAAGCTTTAATTTAGTAGAAACATCTGTAATCAGATTGTAATTTTCTAAATTTTAATATATCAAAATATCATAATTGTACCTAAATTTTAGATAGAGGGAATTACAGTAAGCTAAAGTTTTCAAAGGTGTTTTTTGCTCTAGCTGTATTCCTAAGAAAATAATGGTGTATTGAAACATATTTTTAAAAATAAAGGGAATTTCCTGTCAGTCCAGTGGTTAGGACTCCGTGCTTCCAGTGCAGGGGGCACAGGTTCGATCCCAGGTCAGAGAACTAAGATCCCACATGCTGCTCAGGGCGGCCATAAGAAAAAGATACAGGGCACTTGCTATCTAATAAGAGTTTTTTGGCATGAATTGTTTCACACTGTACAGACCTGCTTTATGTGTCCTCTGTGCTTTATGCAGTGAGGTGTGTCTAAAGATGAGGGTGGGTCATGGTCCTGCCCTCATTGTAGTTGTAGGAACAAGATGAAAGCTGACCCTGTGTACACACCTCAGTGAAAATTTTTGATTCCATGCATAATGCAGATCTTTTAAAATAATACAACTGCTTTCTTATATAGTAATAGGTCCTACAATCTAAAAACATTTGAGTGAAATAGCTCATAAGACAACCAATTGTATCAGCTTACTATCAAAATCAGTTCTAGGAAATGGAGTGTGATAACTTTGGTGTTAGGGATATCATATCAAGACT
Organism: Cervus canadensis; assembly: GCF_019320065.1. Taxonomy (NCBI): domain Eukaryota; kingdom Metazoa; phylum Chordata; class Mammalia; order Artiodactyla; family Cervidae; genus Cervus; species Cervus canadensis. Next base: position 6,031,869 of record NC_057402.1, read on the forward strand.
TCTTGAAGCACAAGAATAGAAAAATAAAAGGGAACCACAGGATGGAAAAAACGTACACCCTATATCATCTAATCTGAGCCACCATCATTTAAAAGGCATTATTGTGTTCAGGTACTGTTAAGAAAATTGCTACCAAGCCATTATCCCCTTATCAGTGATGTTAATTAAAATGTGAAAAAATACATATCTTAGAATGTGAACTGTGACATGGTTGGAGAAAATAACAAGGGATATAATAGTGAAAAGAAAGCCTTTATATTTTATTTCAGCTGTTTGAGGTTAGCTAACCAACTCTAGATTTCAAATTTCAACTTCCCACCACAAATACACTGCCAAGAACCAGCTCACTTAAACCTATTTGTTTTGTTTTTTCTTAAGTGGTACCCTGATTAAAGTTCTCTATACTTACTACTAAATGACATATCTTTGAAAATACAAATTTCTAAAATTTAAATTCTCAGTGGATTAAAATAGTTTTCCTAGAAGAACCAATATTTGCATTGGAATTTTATATTTAAGTTTATCTTTGGCTTACCAGGTCTTAGCTTCCCAACCAGGGATCAAACCCAGGCCCCCTGCAGTGAAAGCACAGTCCTAACCCCTGGACTGCCAGGGAATTCCCCCTGCATTGGAATTACAGAATTTATTAATATGTTGATGGTTTACCAGCATATGTCTTAAATTTATTTAAATAATTTTTCTTAACAACCTGAACATACGCCATCTTAGAAATGTTGTGATAGTTTTAATTCACCAGTTTGACAAACACATCAAATACTGTGCAAGCTACTGATCTGATTAAATACTCTGTATTAAAGCATCAGAAAATAACCCACAATAGAAGAGATTAGCATTTTCCCTCACTGCTCTCCTTTTTGCTGAATTTAATTGTAACATATGTATTAACAAATTAGATACAGGAGATAGTGATTTGATAGTTTTAGGAATTAGCTTCAGTTTTATTTAAAAATTACATATTTTTGATTGATTTGTTATGGTTTTATGAGTTAGCAGCAATAGAAATATTATTTTTATCTGTAATAAGAGACTGCTATAGCAGTCACACTGACCCATTGAAAATAATTAAAAAGTTATTTTCAGTGTAATCGGTTCTATTTTTCGGTCTCTGGCTTTAGAATAGAAACAAAGGAATCTTAGGAATTCCCTGGTGGTTAGGACGCTGCAAGCTCACTGACAGGGCCCAGGGTGGATCCCCGGTCAGATCCCTGGTGAGAGAACTAAGATTCTGCATGCTGCGTGGCTCAGACAAACAAAAATAAAAAATAAAACGTACATCGTTAAAAAAGAGGGGAATCTTTTTCTCTGAGAATTGTGATAAATTTCTTAAGCAACAAAAGTCTCAAGTGGAATTCTGTGTATCCTTAAAGCCACAATGACAGGTGAATTGAACATATAGGAGTAGGATAGGTGCAGACATACTACAGGAGCATGAAATGAGAGCAGATAAACTGCTGAGTGCATCCTGAATTTACAGTGTTTGAGAACCCAGAAATTATGTTTATTTTTATGGGATTCCATGTTTTCATAAAATCTTTTCTGCTGTTGTAATATAAAGTTTCCTAAAATCATTTTTTTAAGAGGGCCATATATTAATAGGGAAAAAGTTAACTTTTTGTAGTTAGTTTATATGTATATGGTATGTACATACAGACATTTGTTTCTTTTTCTCCTGTATCTTCTCTCCTCTCCTAGTGAAGTTATTCGAAGTCATTGAAACTGACAAAACACTCTACCTAATCATGGAGTATGCAAGTGGAGGTAAGGCATTTATAAATTGTTTTTCTTCCGTCCCTCCCTTTTAGAAGAATATGCACCCGCACTGCCCATATGGATAATTGATAGAGTTTCATTTAACCTTCAGAATCATAATACACTAGGATGAGAATCAGAAAGGCTGATTGCTAGCAGTTCAGTGGGTTACTGTTAAGCATTTCATTGTTCCCATCATTAATTGATTGTATGCAGATAGTTGGATTTTTTTTATGGTGTAATGTAAAGTTTACCATTTTAACCACTTCAGGTGTACAGTTCTGTGGCGTTAAGTACATTCACATTGTTAACCAATACCATCATCCATCTCCAGAACTTTTTCATTTTCCCAAAATGAAACTGTCCCTATTAAACAATAATTCCCCATCCTCCCTCCTTGCAGCCCCTGACAGCCACCATTCTGCTGTCTGTATGAATTTGACTACTCTAGGGACCTCATATGAGTGGAATGATACAGTATTTGTCTTTTTTGTGACTTCCTATGTCACTTACAATGTCCTTAAGGTTTATCCATGTTGTAGCATGTGTCAAAATTTCCTTCCCTATTAAAGCAGAGTAATATTCCATTGCTTATAGCACATTTTTTTATTCCAGTACTTCAATTTTCAAAAGCATCAATGTATTAGCCTATTTGAAATAAATGTGTACTGCATGCTGGATGGATTTCTTTATCAGATTTTTACGTCAGTGGTGCCTGTTGTTTCCCAAGGCCAGAAATGGTGGTCACAGTGTATACGATTAGATTTCCTTCAAGATTAAAGACTAGTAATTATTTGCCTCTAAGGATATATAAATGTAGAAATTTTTATGAAATGAATGTATATAGCTGTTCTCTTTTGCAGAGATTCCTATTTTACGGTCATGGCTAGGCTGTGCTAGGTTTTGGACCACGCGTGAATGTTGTGGAGGCAGAAGCTTTGTTATCTGTCTTTGTCTTTTCCCTGCCTCTAACACAGTGCCTGGCACAGAGCAGACTCTGAGCAAATAAGAATTGAGTTGAATGAATGAAACTTTAAACTACTGGAGACATGTTCTGTTTAACTCCACAGTGTAGATTTAATTGTTTTTGATTATAGTAGAGTTTTATTTTGTTTAACAAGCCCTTTGGTCCAGAATGTAAAACCTGAGACAGAAAGTTGAATCACAGCCTCATTGTGATGCGTTGACCATTAAATAAAAGATTGTAAATCTGTTGTGGGCAGAGCAGGCACACCCCTGACACCACTTTTTCATACTCCTAATTCATTATTTGGAGAAGGAAATGGCAACCCACTGCAGTGTTCTTGCCTAGAGAATCCTGTGGACAGAGGAGCCTGGTGGGCTGCTGTCCATGGGGTTGCACAGAGTCGGACACGACTGCAGCGACTTAGCGTGCATGTGTCCCTGGAGAAGGAAGTGGCAGCCCACTCCAGTGTTCTTGCCTGGAGAATCCCAGGGACAGCGGAGCCTGGGGGCTTGTCCTCTGTGGGGTCCCGCAGAGTTGGACACGCCTGAAGCGACTTAGCAGCAGCAGCAGTTCATTGTTAATTGTGTGCTTCGTATTTTAAATGTGTGGGTTGAGATTTTAGTTGGGATTTTCACAGTTGAGTAGTAGGAAGAGCTGAAGGTTAATTGTAGAACCATAAATCTGTATGGAGTTCCAGTGCTTTCTACTCATCTTACAGTTCGTAATCTTCTCCTTTGTGGAGCCTCTACAGTGTACCAGTGCTTTTTTCTCTTACTTGATCTCCTTTGACTTTCACAATGGGTCCATGATGTGGCCAGGCAGTGAGTGAGGAGATGGAGGCTAGGAAATATCCCCATGGTCATGTTGCCAGGCCTGGAGCCCCAGCCTCCCAGTACCACGTAGCCTCTCCTGATTGGTCAGTCAGTCATGGCTTCCTGTTTCATCTGTTTTAGGTCACAGGGTCATAGCAGTTGCTCTGTACTGGAGAAGTGTCCATCCCGAAAGGACGGGCTCTGGGAAAGACAAACATGGCGTCAGTCTGGCCAGTGCCCCTCACTGGCAGTGTGGCCTCATAAGTTGCATGTCTCTGAGCTACTCAGTGGGCGTGGCCGCTCAGTCCTCCTCCGAGGGCTCAGTGCCACTGCCTAGCGTTACAACAGCACTGAGCAGCGTGGTTTATTGGCTTGGCCCATTTGTTTAAATCAGCTCAACAAAGCACCTTCTGTCTCCAAGGCAGCGGTTTACTATTGATAGTTTGCCAATTTGAACAACAAAAGTTTCATTAAATTGGCTACCTACTCCTGCTACTGCTAAGTCCCTTTAGTCGTGTCCGACTTTGTGCAACCCCATCCCTGGGATTCTCCAGGCAAGAACACTGGAGTGGGTTGCCATTTCCTTCTCCAATGCAGAAAAGTGAAAAGTGAAAGTGAAGTCGCTCAGTCCTGTCTGACTCTTTGCGACCCCATGGACTGCAGCCTACCAGGCTCCTCCGTCCATGGGATTTTCCAGGCAAGAGTACTGGAGTGGGGTGCCATTGCCTTCTCCGACCCAGCCTCTTATTTTTCAGTTTTATAGAATCATAGAATTTTACAATTGGAAAGAATCTCAGAAAGTCATCCAGGGCAACTTCCTAGTTTTTACAGATGAACCTCTGAAAAGTTGGCCTGGTGCCCATGGTTTCATCACTGGTTATAGTGACGGGACCTGAACCAAGGGCTTTCTGAACTGTCTTGACATGGGTGGGGAGAACCACTGTATGCTGTTTTTTTTACTAGTAAATGATATCATGCAGAGATGCTTAATTTAGTTGCTTACCCTGGTTGCTAATGCATTTTTAATGAGGGGGGTTGGAAATCTGGGTTGTATGCCTGGTTTATAACAGTGATTGTATGACTTTATGGCTCCAAAATCTCTTAACAGGTTTATATTGCATTGGAATTCTAAAATATTTTAAAATTAAAAAAAATATATTTTAAAATTACATTGACATTATCTGTGTGACTGTACAACTACTGGGTTTAATCCATAAGTTTTTTTTTAAGTCAAAACTGTACCATGTGGTATGCACACATCTTTGTTTTTTCATTTTTTTTTTTTTTTTGTTTTTTGTTTTTTCATTTTTTAACCACTTGTTTTGACATATTTTTTTACTCTGCAGATAGAATGGCATTCTTTGAGAAAATACTGACATTTAATTTTATAATTCACCATAGTTAAATGTATTGTGTAGTGTAAATTAACAATATGTAATTCCTTTTAAAAGATGATGCAGTCGGTAATAACTTGAAAATATTTACGCTAATTTATTAAAATTTATTCAGAGTTAGGGCTGAAAGTTCAAAAGTCAGAGGTACCAATGTACAGTTCAGAACAACCTTTTCCTCAGAAACACTTAAGTTCTGAAACTAAGCTTTTCAAGTGTCAGAGTGTTTTAGCTGCCTATTGACGACAGGATGCCCTCCCTTACAGGAGTCAGCACAGCGCTTATGCGTGCGCGTGCACGCACACAAATGCGCACACACCCTGTTTCTTTCCCCTGATCTTTCTCCACAGTACGTTTTATCATCTGATACACTGTATATTCATTTATTTGCTTATTATCTGTCTACCCCCTCCTGGAATGTAAACTCCATGAGGAGAAGGACTTTGCTCTGTTCACTTGTGTATTTCCCCAGAGCCAAGAACAGTTCTCAGCAGTTAGTATTCTCTCAGTAATTATTTGTTGCATGAATGAATTTAGGAAATGCTTTTTTGTCCTAATCCTATAGTGAAAACACCTTCTTTGAACACACATAATATTTCCATTTTAACTTTCAATTTTAATTTCCAAGTTTTTACTAAACCATACTGGAAACAAAACCTTTAAAGTAAAAGTATCATAATAGAAATATATGAGAATTTAATGTTAAGGCTTTTCTATAACTTAAAAGATTTTATCAATAAACTTGTCCTATAGTTAAGACTGGGTTAGTTCAGATTCCACATATTTCTGTTTATCTTCATAACTATATTTTTAAAATTAAAATTACAGCATTGCTAAAAGTGAAGCATCTTTAATTCATGGGAAAGTTAATGCTCAGAAATAGGACTTCGGCTTACTTTTATTTTTCTCAATTATAGGTGAAGTGTTTGACTATTTGGTTGCACATGGAAGAATGAAGGAAAAAGAAGCAAGAGCTAAATTTAGACAGGTATGGATTGTTGCACGTTTAGTTTATTGATTAAATAACATTATCTGGCTAAAACCCTGACGCACGCAAGTGTTTGCCTCTATAAATGTCATAAGGCCTGTTGGATGGAGCAGAAGTTAGCCATTCAGTTCAATGCAACAAAATTTATTAATTTATTAAGTGCTTTCATGCCTAAAGCACTGTGCTAAGGCTATGAGTTCTATTTCTAGCTTTGTAATTGGAATTATAGTCCCACTCTTAATCTTAGTTTTTTGACAGTTGATCCTTAAAAAATGAGTCTTTGAGCACTTGTGATTGCATTAATTAAAACGGTTTTCAATTTTTAGCAAAAAGTGTTACAATCTAAAAATTCATTATTGGTTTTGTCTTACATAAGCCAAAACCAAACAGAACATAACCTGTGAATTAACGACTTATCTTCTTGCTTTGTCTCTGCCCATTGCCTTAAAGAGACTGATTTTAATACATAAGTTTTGAGCATAAATGTGATCTAAGTCTCTAATAAAGGTAACTGTTGATTGATCCTTATCTGTAAGTGTCCTACCTTTTGCTGTTGCTTAAATTACTTTTAAAATCTTAAGACATCCTAATGGTACTTTGAATTAAAACCTGTTACATATCAGACTTTGACCATCATTTAACTTTTCTGATCCTCAGTTTTTCTAGCTATAAAAAGAGGAAGTTTTACTTGATTAATTCTGAAGGCCTTTCCAATTTTGATATCACTTTATTCTGTGGTCTATGGAAGGGAGCTCAAATTTCTCTTTGTTACAAAACGTCTGTTTGGCCCTTTCCATATCTATACTTTTAATTTTTATAAATTGGCCACCTGAAAATCAAGATTTTTTTGCCTCATAAAACTGGAATTCCTTCCCACTCAGATGAGTGTGACTTGCAAGTGTTTATGTGAGTGTGATTTATTGACTGTGAGGAAAGGGCTCCTGCCAGCCCTCATATCAGATGTGAGCTTGGACCTTCTCCAGGGAAGCAGTGTGGTGCTTAGATCTCTGGCTCCTCTCTTCTTCCTTCTCTACCCATCTCCCAGGTAGGATCTGACTTGTGAAGGGGACTTGGACATGTATCACTTTTTAACTTTTTTGACCATGCTGGGTCTTCATTGCTTTGCTTGGGCTTTCTTTCTCTAGTCGTGGTGAGCGGGGCTGCTCTTCCTCGTGGTGCTCGGGCTGCCGTTATGCAGAGCACAGGCTGCAGGCTTGCCGGCTCGGTAGTGGTGGCGCAGGAGCTTAGTTGCTCCACAGCACGTGGGATTTTCCCGGGCCAGTGATCGAACCTCTGTCTTCTGTGTTGGCAGGCAGATTCCCACCCACTGTGCCAGGGAAGTCCTGTCACACAACTTTTTATCTTAAAAATTTCCAGCACAAATTATGAAGCATGTAGTTGAGGAATCTATTAGTTAGTCTAGGAAAGATAGTTTATGTGCTTTTACAGTTAATGACTTGATCTACAGTGCTTATAATTAATGTAATCTTTTCTCCTTGCCATGGTGGTTCCGTAAGTTCGCTGATGTAAACCTGGAAAGGTCAGGCATGATATTGGTTCCTCCACTTTTCTGTTTTTAATTGCCATACTTTCCAAAAGGTTTTTTTGTTGTTGTTGTTTTATTGGAGAATCCAGAAACTTAAGTCCTCATTACTTTGACTAAATAGAAGATTTTCCTGTTTACAGTGGAGACAAAGGTATGCCACACACACAGAGTACACTATGCTTCATCTGCTTTCTGTCAGAAAGAGGCCCTTCTTTCCATATTCATCAGCAGGTGGTCTTTCCTCTTCCCGCCTCCTTCACCACACTCATCCTAGTTACTGTTTATGCTGTTTTAGTTTCATGGCTTAGCTCTTATTCTTCTCAAAGAAGAATAGATTGCTGGCTCCACTTCTTTCCTCGCCCTTCCTTGGTGGGTTGCTTGTGTTGCTACCTCTACCTTTTCATGTGTGACTAGAAGTGAATTAGGCTTGCATTCTTATTTTAACCTGGGGCTCAACCTGGGTTCTCAGCCTTCCATAGAAATAACTACTTTTACATTAAAAGCAGAATGTGAAAAGGCATTAATTTAAAGTTGAGTACTTCCAAGTTGTGGCATTTGAGCTGCTTAGAGGTAAAAGAAGAGAAAATCTCTTTGAGAAATGGTAGGAAAGTGTCAAATCTGGTTCAAAAGTAGAATTTGAAAATAACCTATGACTGACTGGGGGCGGGGGTGGGGGCGAAGGGACAGGGAAAATTGGATCAGGCAGAAGTAAGATAAAATTGTGTCCTCAGGAGTAAACCTGTTACTTTGGGGAAACAAATCTATGTCACTTTCCCAGTTTTCATGCTGACAGAATGGAGCAACGTCGTTGCTAACAGATGCTCTTGAATCCGTGTCTTGGCCTTGGGATTTGTGTGCCTCTAGGTGACTGTGCGGAGAAGGCAATGGCACCCCACTCCAGTACTCTTGCCTGGAAAATCCCATGGACGGAGGAGCCTGGAAGGCTGCAGTCCATGGGGTCGCGAAGAGTCAGACAGGACTGAGCGACTTCACTTTCACTTTTCACTTTTCTGCATTGGAGAAGGAAATGGCAACCCACTCCAGTGTTCTTGCCTGGAGAATCCCAGGGATGGGGTTGCACAAAGTCGGACATGACTAAAGTGACTTAGTAGCAGTGGGTCTGATCTTCTGCGTATTCACTTTATAATGTAGGAAGCTGCTTAGTGAAGCCTTGATTCTGGCATCATTCCCAACCCCAGCCCACCTTATCCTTACTGCTTATTTTGAACCAATATCAACCAGTAGATCAGCCCTTTCTGAGTTTTTGTGTCCAGTATAGTTAGGTGCATATTGCTTACAACTGAAAGTTGATGAGTTGGAGAAACAAGCAGTATTTTCATTATAGCCCCCAGTTTTGTATGTACGTAATCATATATATTTAAGTACACATACATAATACCAAAGTAAAGACTTGAAGCAAATACACCAGAATAACAGGAAATGTCTCTGTTTGATGGCTATAAAAGCATATTCTTGAATGTACTATCTGTATTTCCTAAAATTTTATAATCATATAAAACTTTATTAAAGCTTATAAAGTTTTAGAAAAAGAGTCTTAAAAGTTGGTAGTAAGTGTGAAATTTCTAGAGCAGTTATTTAACAGTGCCAATCAGGGAATTCCCTGGCGGTCCAGTGTTTGGGACTCAGCACCGTCACAGCTGAGGGCCCAGGTTCACTCCCTCGGGTTGGGAAACGAAGATCCTGCAAGCGGCGCTGTGCAGCTGAGAATGATAGTAATAGCAGTGCTAGTCCCAGGGTGACCAATCGTCGGCTCAACGAAAGGGTGTTATTTGCTAAGTGTAGGAGGGCTTCTTATTGATAAAGCACATAATAGTTTTCATAGTTTGTAGTTCACGTACATTACAGCATTCATTCTTCCATTTTAAGAAAGAGGACACTGATCATTAGAGAAGTGAAGTCATTTTTGCTGTCCTTGAACCTACATTAGCCAAAAGGAAGAGTGTGTTGTCAGGAGCAGACTGGCAAAGGAGAACCAACCTGATAAAACACCTGGTATGGAGGATCCGTAACTGCTGGCTTGGCTTTGAGCTGATGATGTGGGCATGGAGAGCCTTCTAATTCTGGGCCCTGGGCAGCCAGGGCCCTCTGGGTCCCACTGGCTTGCTGAGCCCTGGCACCACACTTAGAAGTAACTAGCATGTTGAGGGACAGGGCCTGAGAGGAGGCTTTATAGTTAAAACTGGAAAGAACAGCCTCACCTCGGTCTTCTTGCACTCACCCCTCAGTCTCTCCAGATTGAAAGGTGTAAAACATAAGAACATTATCTTTAGAGATCCACACAGCCGTTGAAGTGCCAACTGAGTGCTTTGCATATGTGACCACGAGGGGCGTATTTCCATCTTGATCATGAGTCTGCAGCAGTGACGATTAATGACCTTGCTTTTCACCTGTCCAGATCGTGTCTGCAGTCCAGTACTGCCACCAAAAGCGGATCGTTCACAGAGACCTCAAGGTGAGTCAGAGTGCCCTTACTCGTGTACGCTTTCCTCGTATGAGTTCAGTTCTCCTGCTGCTGACGACACAAATGAGGGATATATTAGATTGTGTTATTAAATTTAAAAAGAATCCTAAGGTTTAGTTTCCATTTTAGTTAAAGCAGCTCATTGTTGGTCTCTAGAGAAAAATCACCCACCACCAAACAGCTGAGCGCTCCCAGATATGCACGCTCTCCCCTGGAAGCACGCTCAGTGCTGCCTGCACCCTTTTCTGTCTCCCTAGTCAGCATTCTCTCCTGTTAACAGCAGTGGCTATTTGAGACCTACTGCACGGTTCTCCGCCTTTGCCTGCATTCCTGGCATAGGATCAGGTTTCCTATTTCACAGAGAAAATAGAAACAGCAGGCAGAAACTCCCTGTTTCCCAGCAGGCCCTCCAGCTTAGCTGCACCTGCATCCACCCTTGACCTTTCAGAGTTTTCCTCTTGTTGCAGGATAGCACAGCACTTGTGCTGACCCCCCTGGTGTTCAGGGTCTCTGCCCCTCCCTCCCAGGCTGCGTCATTGTCTCTTCCCACCCCTCCTTCCTCACCTCCTTCTGTCTCTGCTGGCGCCTCACTAGCAGCATGTATAAAACGTGCTTACATCCACACCCCTTCTACCTAAGAACCTCCCACCCCAGTTGTTCTTCCCGTTATACCCTTTTATTCTCTTCACCTTCACAACCATTTTTCTCTAAACATTGTCTCGATTCTTTCTTAACTTCGTCATCACTTCCTCTCTCTCCTCACATAACTGTTATTTACTGATTTGCTTGTTCCTCTGTTCACCCACCCTTGCTGCATTCACATTCACTCCATCACCTCTGGTTTGCTAATCCCCAGATCTGTTCCTGCATCCAGAGCTCTCTTCCAGGACTCAGTGTCCAGCTGACAAAAGGACACCTCTTCAGCACCCCTCAGGCAGCTTGACTTAGCATGTTAAATACCTAAACCCTTCCTTCCCAAACTTAAATTTGTATTTCTCATTGTGGTGACTGATGTACCCCAAGTGCCTCTCTCTCCTTTGCTCTGACACCCACTCGGTCCCCAGGTCTCTGCTGTGTTCCCCGCATGTTACTGAGCTTGTTCTTCTCTGTCCCCACTCGCATTGTCCCTTTCCAGTCCACTGGCGTCTGGGGCCGGATTACTACACTGGCCTCTTGCCTGGTCCTCCCTGCTTCCAGTTTTGCCTCTTTCTTCCATGTCTGTTTCCTACATTGCAACCAGAATGGTCCTTTAAAAACACAAATAAAACTGTCATGGGACTTCCCTAGAGGTCCAGTGGCTAAGACTCTGGGCCCCCTGCACTGGGGGCCCAGGTTTGATCCCTGGTCAGGGAACTAGATCCCACATGCCGCAACTAAGCCCCAGTACAACCAAATAAGTAAATAAATGTTTTTTTAAAAATCACACACACACACACACACACAAATAAAACTTGTCATTTCCCTGCTTGAATGACTTTTCAGTGGCTTCCCATTGCCCTTAGGATAAAAAGCTAAACTAACTGAATACAAGTCGCTCAACTTGCCATTTTTAATTCAGCCATAGCATGTCCCCTGCCCTCTATTCCTCTCTACCGTACGCTGCCTTTCAGTTTCTTGAGCAAACTGTGTTCTCTCTCACCCTCTGGGTTTTCAGACTGTTACTCTGCTTGAAATCCCTCTTGTTGACACACCCACTGCCGTCACCTAATCCTCGCAGTGGTTTCAGTTCCATCCAGTTAGGGAGCCAGACCATACCTTTCAGTGCCGGGCCCACCACTCCTCTCTTCTCGGTCACAGTACTGAGGTCCCGGAGTATAGCTGCAGGTTTTTCTTCCCCTCCGTTTGTAAACTGTGAGCTTTCTGAGGGCAGGACCCTGTCTGTGCATCCAGACACTAATATAACACCTGGTGTATGATTGCCACATGATAAAATGTCTGTTAAGACAAGCAGTCATGACTGTGATCTCTGTCTTAAATGAAGTTTAGGATGCCCCTCTTCTCAGTAATAGCCATTATACACCTTAGTTAGCAGTGTTTGTGAAATGTGACTGTCCACTTAAAAGGGTACTTAGAAGGATCTGTTTTTTAAAAGCCCCTTATTCTTAGCTGAAAAAGCTCTTCCAATACTGTTTTGTCATGAACATTTGCTGTTTAAATTGGTGCTGGAATTGATCTATACAGTTGGGCCCCTATATCCCCAGGTTCTCCATCTGTGTATTAGGAAGGCTGGCTGACTGGACTGTTTTATATGACGGTGGAGGATGGTGTCCACGGGGTCCGAGCCGGTGCCCTCAGAGACCGAGGGACCACTGCATCTTACACCTATTATTGGTTGTTAATGCCAGAACATTAAGTCTTCTGAATTATCTCCTTTTTTTTTCTCTCTAGAAAGAATGTTTTCTTATTCATTAGGATATATTAAGTTTATATCATTACAAAAAGCTTTTATGAAATGCCTAATTCTATCACAGTTCATTATATTTTTTTGTTAAATTTCATTTTTGTTTTGATGTTTTCCCTCTAGGCTGAAAATCTATTGTTAGATGCTGATATGAACATTAAAATAGCTGACTTTGGTTTTAGCAATGAATTTACTGTTGGCAGTAAACTGGATACGTTTTGTGGCAGTCCTCCATATGCGGCCCCAGAGCTCTTCCAGGGCAAGAAATATGATGGGCCGGAAGTGGACGTGTGGAGTCTCGGCGTCATTCTTTACACTCTAGTCAGCGGATCGCTCCCCTTTGATGGGCAGAACCTAAAGGTATATGAAGCAGTTGCATCCTTGTTCTTCAGAAAGCTTAAAGGATTTTATCAAATGATCAGAGTTAACGTGTCAGTGTTATTTCAGTGGGGGAGTTGGGTTCTTTTTTAACCTAAAAGTTGACTTAGTAGTTTTCTTTCCTCTCTACCTCCCCAAAGGAACTGAGAGAGCGAGTATTAAGAGGGAAATACAGAATCCCTTTCTACATGTCCACAGACTGTGAAAATCTTCTCAAACGTTTCCTGGTGCTAAATCCAATAAAACGAGGCACTCTAGAGGTAATAACATGAGTGGGAATGAAGAACTTTGAAGAGTCTTTGAAAGTATTTTTAGAATTTTGCTTAATTTGTATGACGTATTGAATACTATCCTGGGTTTTTTGTGTTTTTTTTTTAAGCAAGATTGAGACATTTTTAAAAGTTATCCTTTGAACCATAATTGATGAAATGTTGAGAATAAATTTCCCTAAATATTGTGATTATCAGAATGCTTCATTTATACTGCTAACGACACAGTTCACCTTTCAGCAAATCATGAAGGACAGGTGGATCAATGCAGGGCATGAGGATGATGAGCTGAAACCATTTGTTGAACCAGAACTGGACATCTCAGACCAGAAAAGAATAGGTAATTACTCTGTGCCTGCATGCTGGTGTGTGTGCAAGTAACATACTTGTTGTCCCTTCATTGATATGTATACACCTAAAACGGGAATGGGCTTCCCTGGTAGCTCAGTCAGTAAACAATCTGCCTGCAGTGCGGGAGACCCAGGTTCAGTCCCTGGATTGGGAAGATCCCCTGGAGAAGGAAATGGCAAATTGCTCCACTATTCCTGCCTGGAAAATCCCATGGACAGAGGAGCCTGGTGGGCTACAGTCCATGGGATCACAAGAGTTGGACACAACCCACCAAAAGAGGAATAATAATGGGGATAAGTTAGGTTACATGAAGCAGCTAATATGTTTTGTCATATTTAGGAAGTTATCTGCAGGCCCAGTAATAGTACTCAGTAACTCAGAAATAAGCCAGCTGCCCATTTATGTTAGAACAATGTGTGATCTTTTCGGTCAAATAAAGGAAATTAGTTTACGCTGTAATGTAATGATTTCTTAACCAAAGGAAACCCGTAAACTGTATTATGCCCTTCTTTTAGATATTATGGTGGGAATGGGATATACACAAGAAGAAATTCAAGAATCTCTTAGTAAGATGAAATATGATGAAATCACAGCTACATATTTATTGTTGGGGAGAAAATCTTCAGAGGTAAGTATAACCAGATAAAAACGTATAATATCCTTTTGCGAATTATTAGCTCATGTAATAATTAGTTTTGGGGTTTTTTAGTGTGTATAACATTGATAATATTTTTAAATTTACCTTCAAATGACTGATCTAACTCCTATGACTATTACGAGTTACTATTTTAGCTTTAAGATAATAACCTTTAATAACTTGGCTTTTGTTAACCTGTGTAGTCAGTAATAGTTTTAAAATGGTGTAAAGTATCAGATGAAATAGAGAATTTTTAGTTTTTTGAAAAAGCCTAGAAGAACATAAATACCTATTCTTGTGTGAATTTTTCCAGTAGTCAGAAAAATACTTTTGCCTGAGTTTAGGGTTGTGTTTTTTGTACACTGTGGTTTTTCTCCCTAAATGAACAGTTTGTAAGAGGTTTGTGTGTTATGAGAAGTTTAGTTTCATGATAAACCATTTGGGCTCGTGTTGTGGTTTGCTCTGTTTTTCTCATTTTCTCTTAGCTGGATGCTAGTGATTCCAGTTCTAGCAGCAATCTTTCACTTGCTAAGGTTAGGCCAAGCAGTGACCTCAACAACAGTACTGGCCAGTCTCCTCACCACAAAGTGCAGAGAAGTGTCTCTTCAAGCCAGAAGCAGAGGCGTTACAGTGACCACGGTAAGTGAGTTTGAGATCATTCCAGCGTGTTCCAGGCCTCCTGTTAACCAAGAGGCCTCCTGACATTGCCAGGCATCCTTTTGCTTGTGGCCTCCTGGGGTTAAGGTTGCTTGATTGCCCTTCTTAGCGTTTCTTGCAAAGCAGTCCTGCAGGCGCTGCAGGCTCTGATCTCCGTGGTACACCCAGTAGTCTTGGGTTGATTAAGGCCTGGGTGGGTAGAAACCTGAGCCACATGGGACTTTATCAAGCACTTGAACTGAGAAGGTGATTTTCAGTTTTGTCGAAGTTAAATTTATAAAGCCACATGTGGCCAGTGGCTACCACAGTGGACAGCACAGCCCTGGAAAATGTATAGTACACCAGTTTTGCCTTAATTGGTTTAAATTTTTGACTCATGTCATTCTCGACCCACACTCTTAACTGTCCATGTGTCTGAACACCTCACTCTTAGGTTTTCACCATAGAGTGAATCTTCCATGAGACTTAGGACCCAAAAGGATGCTTAGCAAACGTGACAATTATTCTGCCTTCAAGGCAGCCCCATTTGTTGTAATCCAGAGACTCTAGCAGATGTGCATTTATTCATGTGTTAATTCCTTTAATTCCAGTGCACAAATTTATGTTGGCCTAGTCCTGACTTGGAACGTGGAATCCTCGTTCATTTCTTTGTTCAGGTCACTTCCCTTCCCTTGACTCTGTCCTCCTGTTTTCTTCCACCTTGAGAGTTGGTGCTTAGAACTGTACGGAGTATTCCAGGTGTCTGAGCTTTGGTTTTGGACCAAAAGTGAGGACGCTATGCTTGGTTTCCATTTCTCTTCCTGCTGCCCGCGCCTCTGTGTGGTTAGGCTGAAGCAGCACGTGGCACTGATGCTGTCAGTAAGCTGTCTGCACATGGGCTGTTTTCCAGGTGTGACTGAGCGCTCAGAGCCTATCTGATGCCAGAATGTTACAGCTGGCATTTGTAAAGCAAGTGTTGGTCTGGGTCTCAGTCTTTTGTGTTCTTATTAGTTGCTAGCAAGGAAGGGTTTTTCTGTGTGCTACATACAGAGCAATTAGCAAAATGCTTACATATTGCTCTGAATCAACCAGTTTAAAGGGAATTGTTCCTAAATCCTGGAAGAAACCTGGTATTAGTTTTCTCATGTCCCTAATAACTGTCTTAGTAAGTTCATTCTTCCCTAAGCAGAATCTGTCTGGATTAGTAATGCCCTTTTTCCCAGCTCAGAAGATTGTAGAGCTAAAAAGAGATCACCAAACCCCCATATTGGCAGTAAAGAAATAGGTCAAGATTGCTCACCAGGTCTTCTGGGGTTAAATGGAAGTGGAAGTGCTTGAGACAGAATCTAGCACTCCTGGTCCCTGGTTTAGGGGCTCAGTCCACTAATCCACCCATTGCCTCTTGTAGTAGTGCTTTTATAGTAATAATCATCCTGCCTTCTTGGAGCCTTTAATACTAAAAAGAAATTCACAAAGGAACATTTCAAGAAATTCTGTGCATAGATCACAGACCCAATTCCACATTCTTTTTTTTACTCTTTTTGGGGATGAAGATAGTGGTCAGCAATGAAAGAAGAATTGATTATGCTTCTAGCACTGTTCATATAAGTGCTAAGAATGGGCTGGGTTCCAAGAACTGGGGTCTAATAAAGCACATCCACTTGGTGCCAGGTGCGGCAGACAGATTGTGGCCAGTCCAGCCGTAGCTCAGCCTCCCACCCTCATCTCTCATCTGGTCCTCTAGCTCTCAATGCCACTGGCTTACAGATGCCTGCCTCTGTAAAACTGTAACAATTTTTCTTTGTGTTTCTTCATTTGGGTCCCACGTGTGATCACCCCCCCACCCTGCTGCTGTGTGTATATTTTTTCTTCTGAAGGGAGCTCTTCATCAGATTTGTAAGGGATTCTTTTATTTTTTTGTTTCAAAAAAAGGCTGAAGCCTCACTATTCTATTAATAAATGGTATTGGGGTAGTTGGTAGTGATCAGGAAAAAAAAAAACTGCATCCATTTTTCATATCCTATACAAGGTTGGATTCCAATTGAAATAAAGATGTAAATAAATAAACAGAAACCAGAAAAATGTTAAAAGAAAAAAATGAGATAATTTCTTTGTAATTTGGACTTGTTAAGGTCTTTTTAACTATGGCCCCAAACACTAAAAGCCACAAAAGAAAAGACTTAACAAATTTGACTACATAAAAGTCATATTTGGGGGAATTCTCTGGTGGTCCAGTGGTTAGTTAAGACTCTAGGCACTTTTCATGGCCCAAATTCACTTCCTGGTTAGGGAACTAAGATCTGGAAAGCTGCGCAGTGCACCCCCCTCCACCCCTAAAAGATAAAAAAGAACAGTCACTTTTTTGTGTGATATGGAACACACCATGGAACACTCCTTAGCAATGAAAAGGAGCAGATTGTTGATAAATACAACAATTTAGATGGATCTTGGGAGAGTTATACTGAGTAGGGGAAAACAATCTCAGAAGGTTACATTGACTATTCACATAACATTCTTGAAATGAGGGAATTACAGAGGTGAGAACAGATGGGCCAGGATTTAGGAAAGGGACTTGCGCAATAGAGGTGGTTGTGAAGGGTCAGCCTCAAAACCCTTGAGGCAGAACTGTTGTGTGTCTTGGCAGAGGGTGAGCACATGAATCTGTACATGTGATTAAAGTGTGTAGAACTGAATACACTGCACACAGCGCACGTGAAACTGGGGCGGTCTGAAGGAACGAGGTCAGTGGGCTGTGTCAACAGCCGTCTCCACGCACAATCTCAAATCCTAAAATGAAGGGGAAAAATTACCCTCTTAATCAAAATAATAGATGTTCAAAACAAATTGATATAGTTTTAGAATGTCATTGGATGTATCATGATAGAATAAAAACTAAGTGTTAAGGGTAGCATCATCCTACGTTTGGCTGGTTCTTTGTTTTATATGTTAAAATTGCCAGACTGGGAGCTTAATTGTTCTCGTCCCATAAATGAAATCAAATCTGTTCATTTTTAATTCCTTTCCAAATAGATTTACTGTTTATATAGTTATTATTTATTGGTCACACTGAGTGTCTTGCGGGATCTTAGTTCCCCACCCAGGAATAGAACCCGAGTCCTTGGCAGTGAAAGTGCAGTGTCCTAACCACTGGACCACCAGGGAATTCTCTAGGTTTACCATTTAGATTATTGTCCAAGAAGTAGCTTTTCTGTATCCCACTTCATCCTATTTTTTTATTGATTTATTTTTCTATTGAAATATAGTTGATTTGCAGTGTTGTGTTAATTTCTGCTATACAGCAGAGTCACTCAATTATACATAAATATACACTCTTTTTTATACTCTTTTCCATTATGGTTTATCTCAAGATATTGAATATAGTTCACTGTGCTATACAGTAAGACCTTGTTTTTTTACCCATTCTGTATGTATAGTCATAGGACTACGACTCAAACTCATTGTCCCTCCCTTCCCCTTCCATCCATTTTTTTAATAGACCCAAGTATATAAAATCTTTTCTCAACATAAATGTTGAGCATTTGGTGCTGTTTCTTAAGATTACCACTGGACGTTATATATAATGAACATGCAAGTTATCTTGTTCATTTCCAAAATTTTTTGAACTCCAGATCTCCTGTGTCATCACAGTCTCTAGATGATTTCTTGCAAGACATCAGTTATTTGCCGCCCGGGATGTCCCTAAGCACCCTCCTGGGAGCAGATGTGAGCTGCAGCACCCCGCCCCCCATGTCCTCTCAGTCACTTGTGTGAGGAACATGCTTTCCTCTGCTTGTACTGCCTTTCCTCATCTACTCAAATTCCTGTTTATCCAGAAGAGTATGAGTGCTTTAAAAAAGATGCAAGATAAAGTGTCAAAAGAAATGGCCTGTAAATCTGTACTGTTCTTTTCCAAAAGGTGAAGGCATCTCTTGTACAAAAAGGATGAGATTCACTCAGATGTACCAGGTGAAGCAGTTATTCTGCATGATGTGTGTGCATACTTATCTGTCCAGGAACACCCTGTGAAGATGTTTCAGGACAACTATATAAGCTTACTAATTAAAAAAAAAAAAACACTTTTAGAAAGTTGGGGACTAGTAAGTAAAATTTTAAAATTGAATTCATTGCATAGGGAAAGCATATGTGAATAGGAATCATCTTAGAAGATTTCACTGTTTTATATTAGATGAACAGAAATCTTGGATCATCTTATAAAGTTTATTTTCATAAGATAAAATATAAAACTTGAAAAATATTCAGAATATAAAATATTCTGACTTTTAAAACGTGATTTCTTTATTTTAGCTGGACCAGCTATTCCTTCAGTTGTGGCATATCCAAAAAGGAGTCAGACCAGCACTGCAGACAGTGACCTCAAAGAAGACGGAGTTCCCTCCCGGAAACCAGGGGCCAGTGTTGTTGGAGGAAAGGGGATTGCTCCAGCTAGTCCCATGCTTGGGAACGCAAGTAACCCTAACAAGGCGGATATCCCTGAACGGAAGAAGAGCTCCACTGTCCCTAGTGTAAGTTGTTGCGCTCTGGAGCCTGCCTAGGATTGCAGGATTGAAATGACACCGCATTTTGCTCCTCTGTTCTTATGTGCCTACAAAGCCCTGCTCCTGGGCCCCTGTGTATGTTGTCACCCTGTTGGGATCACCAGCTCTGTTGCTGGTGTTTCTTATTGCACTCCATCCCACTGGATGAGATCCTTCATGTCAAGGGCTGTTTCTAGTTATTCCAAAAACGTCTGAGAGATGGAAAGACCGCATAGTCTGACAGAAAATAAATAAAACCAGTGGTGACAGTGCAGACAGGTGGTCACACACAGCCTGACAGATTCTGTCCAGGGCACTGTGAGGTCTAACTGCAAGGCAGGAACATGGTGTTTGCCCCGCATGTCAAAGGGCTCTGTCGATACAGAGTATTGACTGAGTCCTAACATTGTGCCAGGGACCCTGCCGAGTGCTTTTCCATGTATCAGCTAAATCTCAAGGTGAAGAAATTGAAGAAAAGTTAGGTAATTGTCCAAAATTACACTACTGACCTAAATCTCCTAATTCCTGCGCTTAACAAAATCTCCCTAGAGAGTAGGTAGTGTTTGTTAAATTGAATCTGTTCAGTTTCAGAAACTTTTCATGGATTGAAATGTGTTCTCTCTGAGCTAAAAAAATAATCACTCCTCTTAGCACTGTACAGAATTTTTTTTTACTTGTGATGAGAACTTCTTAGGTTTACTCTCTTAGCAACTTCCAAATATACAATACAGTATTACTAACTATAGTCACCACGCTGTATATTGCATCCCCATGACTTATTTATTTTATAATTGGAAGACCCCAAAAGTAATTTTGATAAGAATTTGCAGAGAATGAACAATTTTAAGGATATTCTGTAATCACATTTTCCCTGAAAGTTAACAGTGACACAGCCTCCTTCAACCCTAAAGAGACCCAGAGTCAGGAGGCAGCACTTTGTGAAGGCACAGCTCCCTTGTCCTGTTCTGGGGAAGGGCTTACACAGGAGCCCGAAGAGTCTTGTCTGCTCTGTCCACTGACCTTGTGCTTCTTCAGAATAAACGCTGTGTGGAAAGGCTTTTTATTTCGACTTCAGTCGTCATTCCATAGCCCTGCAGTTTAAATCCAGCCTTAAAGAAACTTGTTCCTTGCCTTCATAACTTCTATTCCTTGGCTCTACTCATCAGCACATCCCCCTTTTGAAAATATATCCCAAGCATTATTAGCCACTCATATTTATTTATAAAGGAAAAAAGTATGTTGCTTTAATTTTCTCCCATTTGTCTTCAGAGTTTCCTTATATGTGACCTGCTCATGCTCTGGTAAAGGTGGCTGCTTTTAATCTTTTCTTGAAATTATCTGATAAAAGTTGTGCTGTGACTTTCATTTCTCCTTTTTTTTTTTTTTTTTAATTTTGAAAGTATTAACTTTTAAAAATTGATGTGAAGTTCACGTACATACAGTTAACCATTTGAAGCATTTATTCAGCACATCTAGTGCATGTGCAGCCTCTACCTCTCTAGTTCCCAAACACCACAGAACGCCCTGTGTTCATTAAGAAGTTCCTCCCCAGTCCTCCCTTCCCCAGCCCCTGCAGCCACTAACCTCATTCTCTCCCAGTAGATTTGCCTCTCCTGGACATTTCATATACGTGCACTTACATAGCCTTTTGTGTCTGACTTCTTTCACTCACCATAGTATTTCCAGGTTTCATCCAAGCTGTTGGGTGAATTAATCCCTTTTTACACGCCGCAGTCTGTCTCCGTGCCTGTCGGTGGGCATCCAGCGCGTCCCCTTTGGTTGCTGTGAACAGTGCTGCTGTGAGCGTTCGTGCACCAGCGTGCGCACCACAGCTGACTCCTTCACATCCTTACGGAGTCACGTCCTCGTTTCTCCACATTCTTGCCCCATTTGTTGTTTTCTAGCTTTTTTTTTTTTCAATTGTAGCTCTCCTAGTGGATGTGAAGTGGTATCTCATTGTGGATTTGACTTGCATTTGCTAAATGGCCAGTGGTATTCAGCATCTTTTCACACGTTTATTGGCCGTTAGTATGCCTTCGTTGGAAAAATGTCTGTTCTGTCCTTTGCCCTGTGTGTGACATATCAGAATCTCTTGTCAAATCCAAGATTATGCAGATTTATCTGTTATATTTATTTTTTATTTTTTTGCTAATAGTTTTGCAGTTTTAATTCTGATATTTTTTATTTTTGTTTCATTTGTATATTTACCTCATAATCCTTGCTTTTTAATGTTTCAGTTTGAAATTGTTACCTTTTAAAAAGTGAATTTCTCTGTCTTCCTGCTTCATTTTAAATAATCCATGAGTTATTACTTTATAGATTATTGTAGCCAGCTTTTCAAAGTCACTTTGCCATAGTCATTTTTCGTTGTTGCAGAAATACTGGACGGTAGGAAAGAGGATAGAGGTTGCTGCCTTCGTCGTCTTTGCTGATCTAGTGCCCAGTGCTGTTAATACTTTGTTGTTCTTTAGTCGCTAAGTCATGTCCGGCTCTTCTGTGACCCCTTGGACTGTAGCCCTTCAGGCTCCTCCGTCCATGGGATTTCCCTAGCAAGAACACTGGAGCGGGTTGCCACTTCCTCCTCCCGGGACCTTCTCAAGCCCGCATCTCCTGCATTGGCACGTGGGTTTTTTACCACTGAGCCACCTGGGAGGCCTGTTAATAATTCAGGTTTATTTAAAGACTAAGTACTCATGTTTATTTAAATGGGATTTTTTTTCCCTGCTGTATTATACTTACTAAATTGTTTAAGACCAAAATGCCCTTTTTTTTAATAGAGTAATACGGCATCTGGTGGAATGACGCGACGGAATACTTACGTTTGCAGTGAAAGAACCACAGCTGATAGACATTCAGTAATTCAGAATGGCAAAGAAAACAGGTATGAAATCTTACCTGTTTGCAAGAAAATGTGTTTTTCCCAAAAGAAATGGAAGGATGATATTTACTTCTTAATTTTTATAATCAAAATTCAAATAATAGTGGTAAGTATTCTCTAATGGTAAGTTAAATTTAAATGCAGTTCTAGTGAGATCCTAGAATTCCAAATTCCTCTCCTGGTCCAGAGCTTATTCTCTTGGCCGGCTGGGTGTGATGATTGGAAGGGTTGAGTTAAACCAGAGAGCTTTCCCAGATGAAATAGGTGGTAAGCTATGCTTTAATTGTAGAATTATGAACAGGGAAATGGAGATTGCTTTGTGCATGTGGATATCTTGAACCAAGACTGGAAGCGGGGAAGGATGATGACCTGAGACGGGGAGCCACGCCTCAGGGACGTGGAGCCCCAGATGGGGTGGGTGGGCCATCAGTTATAGGTCAGCATTGTGCCAGAAGGGCTGGGCAGACAAAACACTTTAAAGGTGGTCTTCACCTTGAATATCCAGAGAAATGGAAAGTTCAGTCTTCTCAATGATTTTAATCTGGTAGAGAGGAAATCTTACATTGAATAAACATGATTTTTAAATACTAACAGTAATATATCAGTAAGGAATCAGATCATACAGACCCTTTTCTAGGGGTTTCAAAATAAGAACTAGAAAAGTGGGATTAAGTAGATCCAGAAACCATACAGTAGAGTTCAGTTTGGATAGAGAGAAAAGAGAAGAAAAAGTTGGCTTGGTAGAGTAGTTAAATATATTCTGTATAGAAAATATTTCTCAAATGGGCCTGGTTTTCCTTCTTTTGTTTTGGAAGAGTAGTATAAAACTAAATTCAGAATGATGAGGTAAAGTGAGCAGAAAAGTTCTGAAATAGAAATCCATAAAATAAATTCACATCATCTTTCATTGTCTCCTGGCCTCTCAACTTGAACATTATTTGGTCACAGCACATTCTCATGTGTAGCATCAAAATTGTTTTTCTTCTTTTCTGACCTTTGCTTTTTCTGAAATGACACTCTAAAGTTTCTGTTCCCTTAGATTTCACCAGTCAAATGAAATGTTTGATCACTAACTTCTATAACAACCTATAAACAAAAATTCTGTCATTTTTCATCCTTTAAACCAGACTATTTTGTCATTCCCCTCTTCCACAGGCCACTTATGTTCGAATTGACATGAAGGGAGAAGCTGGTTCTGTGAGGTTACATTCATTCATTTTTTTCAGTGACTTTTTAGAAATATTTACATCTTGGTATTCTGTCTTTGAATCTTGTCTATGCTTGTTCTCTCCTAATAACGTGAGTAGAGCCACTGGGCTAGATAACTTAACGGATTTATGATTGGTATGTTTATTTTTTTAATAGTAGTCTGTTGTTTGGTAAATTTTCTTTTATTGCAGTTGCTTTCTCAAATATATCAAATTGCTTATAGTTCAGGTGACTGAGTAGGAGACACCAATAGAAGACTTAGTTAGAAGTTTCTTTCTTTTTCTTTTGGCTCCACAGGATCTTAATTCTTAGTTCCCTGACCAGGGATTGATCCTGGGTCCCTGCAGTGAAAGCACCAAGGCCTAACCCCTGGATCACCAGGGAGTTCCCAGACATTTCTGTTAAGAATTTTATTTTTATTTTATTTTTTTTTTCTGTTAAGAATTTTAATCTGTAGAACGAGAAGAATGTTGTTTTCATGACTGTTGTTTTTTAAAAATTCTTCTAAATTATTGAACTGTTCTCTCAGATTCCTCTTGAACTTTAGAATACACGGTTCTCTGAGGTACAGAGTCAGACTTTTCTTTGCAAGGCTGTTCAGACCGCCATCTCTCTGCTCCCTCAGTTTGTGTCTGTGCGCGTAGCTCCTAGCTCTCCTCTCCTGCGGCCACACAGTCCACTCTTTAGAAACAGTTTTAAGAATGCTCTTGATTTCTTTGGAGTCATTACCTGGTTTCTGCCTACAGATACCTTCCTCAGTGGGGCTGCCCCCTCTTTATCCCCACCTGGGCCTCGTTGCTCTGTTGGCATCAGTTATTTAAGTGCTCTCCTTCTGAAAGTATTGTCTTTATCTTTAGTTAAACAGCCTCCTGCCACACAAAACGAGGCACATAACTTTAATAATACCTGGATTTTGGTTTTGTATCTTATAAATGAATTGAAAAATTATGGAAAAATATTGGAGGTTTGAGTGCCACACTAGTCGTCATATTTTTTTTTTTTACTTTCAGTTAAGGAAGACATTAAATGTGATGACTTTTTCACCCTTAAAATAGATGCTTGAGTGATAAATTATTCACAGAGCCTTCTCTGTGCACAGATGACGTCTTTGGCAGATTGTTGCTTTTTCCTCTCCTATAGATACACACACACACATATCTTATTCTTTGACTAAAATACTAGTGAGGTACAGGATGCCTGGATCTATGTTAACTTCTGGAAGAAAGACATGAATTCCTATTTTAGCCTTTAGTATGTTCGACTTTTTTCTTAAATATGTGAGTGTTGTTACGGAATCCCAACATAAGAATGATCACGGCTAATAAAAATTAGATGAACAAAAAAGGTTTTGTCACAGTTACCACATGTATCTTTGGATTATATTTTTAATTCTGCTTTTGCCCAATCACTGAGTATGCTTTGCATCAGCAGCCAAAATGTTTCATATTAGAATGTTCCAATACAGAATAAAAGTCATATCAGACATATTTAGATATAAAGACAAAAGATCAGTAGGAACATCACACAATTTTAATTTTAAGAAACAGTGCTATTTCTTTAAGTTAAGGTTTAAATAATGATTTTTTTCCTTGGACCCAGAACTGCTAAAAATATGATGCAACTACTGTTTTGTTTGTGTAAATTTTTGTGGGATAGTCTGTGGACTATAACCATCCTATTTACCACATTTCTGAGGAAAAAATTTTGTCCAGCTTTCACAACAACCAACTTGATGCAGCCCATTGTGAGTTGGGATTGTTTGTTGTAAATAGAACTTTTGTGAGTTTGTACAAACATGAAATTCACAAACATTTCTTGAGTTTACTGATTCCTAAATTGAGGTCCTAGGCCTGCTTTGAGAGTTTAAAAAAAAAAAATCTGTTTTGTTGCTTCCTTTGTGGAACTCGTGATATGACACGATTAAATTTCTAGAGAAATAATTCTTTTCATTGCTTGTAAGATTATGCCAAAAATTGAATAATTTATAATGAATATATCAATTTGCACTTCCTTTTTAAAAGGGTCTCTGACTCTGAGGAGGGTCAGTTTTTTGCTGCAAAGTACCTGTTCACATAGTCTTGCCTGCGCCCTCCAGCCAGGGGGATAGCTCAGGGCGAACAGACTGAGCCTCTCCCTGTTCAGGATTCTGACTAAAAGCCATTTCCTCATCTGAGTCTTTGGGTCCATTTATATATTCTCCAGGGAACATGCCAGGTAACCCCTACCACCTCTTCTTCCCCTGCTTTTTTTTTAATGCACTTACTAATCCTAGGTCCTAATTTGGGCAAGAGAATGTCAGCTGCTGGGCAGGGGAATAAAGCATGTTGATCCTTGACCTGCTCTGAACAGATAATAGAGCACAAAGGACAGTTGCATTTATCTGTAGGACTTCCCTGGTGGCTCAGCTGGTAAAGTTATTTATCTGTAACTTAGTAAAGTAAAAGTGTATGTGTCTATGTGTATGTATGTCTGTATGTGCATATTGAAGACAACAAAGCCTTTCTTCAAATAGTTGAATCATTTAAGACTCTTATGTTGGGGTGACAGAAAATCAGTCCAAACAAATTTAAATTAAAGGGCATCTGTGAATTCTTGTAACTGAAAAAGTCCAGGGATAGAGTCAGGATTTGTCTCCTAATTCTGCTGCTTCTTCAGGAGTTCCTTGGTGGGCTCGGTGACATCAGCCTTGATGTCCCACACTCAGCTCTGCTCAAGCAGAAGCCCTGGGGCAGTGTTGGTTTGGCTGTGGCCTGCCCATCTCTAAATCTGTCACTGGCCAGGATAGTGGGAAAATCCAGCGGGGAGTCAGTGACATGGGGAGATGGAGACCAAGAGCCTATTTCTCCCAAAACAGAATTCAGCTGCCAAAGGAAAAAAAAAATGTCAGAAACAAAAAAGTGAATCCATTTTTATCTTCATAAGGTGATTGTACAGTTCTGTGACTGTATTAAAGTCACACTCACCCAAGTCAGAGGGCAGGATTGTCAAAGATAGAGGGGCAAGCAGATCTTCTTGAGTAGTTTATTATACAGACCTGTCTCCTTCATATTGGGACTGCTGGAATTCCAGTGGCTCACCTCATTAACGTGCCTTTTCAGTTACTGAATATTCTTAAGCACCTGCTCTAAGTGAGGCATACTGCTGACCACAAAGTAACTGTCCACATAGTCTTGCACATACAGTGTGGGGTCCCATTGAGGCTGCAGGCCGTGTTTCCAGAGCACACAAGCAGACGGGGGCCACTGCAGCACAGTGGGGCGTGCGAAGCAGGTGCCGTCACTGAACACACAGAGGGAAAGGGGTAACTGTGGGTGAGAGAGGGCACTGGTGACGCCTTCACGGCGGGGGTAACCTCGGAGGTGAAATTCTGATGAAAAGAGAAAGATGTCAGCTCTCCAGACACAGAAACTAGCTCCTGCAAAAGTTCTTTGACCTGATGCATGACCAAGAGACGGCAGGTCATCAGATGGGCCAGAAATTCAATTTCCGGGAAGTGACAGTGGAAGGTCAAGCCTGAAGAGGTGCCAGGGGCGCAGCCAGACGGGCTCCTGAGGATGCGGCTCGGGTACCAGGATGAGGAGTCTGAACTTTATCCTGAAGATGCTGTGTGCTTTTGCAAGGTTAAAAGCAGACAAGCGACAAGGACGAAGTCAGGTGTGTGTTTTAGGAAGTTCACAGCTGTATGGTGGACCGACTGGAAAGTGTGACTGTGGAGAACAATGAAGACAGGTGGCTGAGGTCTGGGCTTGGAAGAGAGATGAAGTTCTGCCCAGAGACCCTCGGGTGTGGAGGTGTGGGGCCCAGTGAAGTGCTGTGAGGAGTTGTGACACCAACAGGGTGACCCAGCTGCTCTGTATGTCAGACGTGAAGGAAAAAACCTGATGGTTTCTAAGTTTCAGGCTTTGAGAGGATTTCTGCAGAGAGACACTGAAAGAGTATGGTCAGAATTCTAAATCCCTGATTGTCCTTAACTGCTCCCTTTGAAATTCCACGGACATGATGGCTGAGCTGGCATTAAGAATGAGAAAAGCCCTAGGTCGCTGTGTCCTGTAGCTAGCTGTGCAGGTGTGTGGTCACTGTGTCTCTCTTTCTCTGTCTGTAAATGGTTAATTTGCTCTTATTAGTTTTCCCACCTTGAAAAAAGGGGGCTTTGTTGACCTCTTAAGAATTGTGATCGTTTTTTATAAAGAAGTCAGTGTGCTTTGAGTAGGGATGGTTTGATAACATAGGATACTTTGATAAGTACAACTAGTTACTACTACAGCCGTAGTTTTTCTAGTCCATTTAATGTATGCCACTGTGCTTTGGGAACAGGTTGAGAGCGCAGCGGACGTATTACATATTCGCTTTGATTTGAATGGAGATAAGCTTTATTTTACACATAGCTCGGAGATCTTCATCACTCTCACATAAATATTCAAACATGTACAGTGTTACTTTCTTTTCTTTAAAGCTAATAAACTTTAAAAAATTACTCATTTTTAAAAAGCAGATACAGATTAGCAATTACTCCAGAATCCCCAAAACGAGTTTAAGAGATTTTTGTTCTTTGACAGAAATGAGATGGTTTGGGGAGGAAGGTAATGTGCTTTGAACAACAGGTTGCTCTTTTTGTCACTGGTCCATCATACTGTTGTTTCTGCCTCTGCCTGAACCCAAACCCCCTCCCAGCCTGACAGAAATGTTCGCTTACGCAGCTAGCCCTGCCTCTGTTTGTAAGACATCTTCCACCTGTCGGCTGAGACATCAGAAGTCGATGTCCATGTCAGCCTCTGGGCACCCCAAGATGATGTTACCTCCAATAGACAGTGAAGGAGATAACTTCAAGGCTATGTAAGAAAAATGCACATTCCTTGTGAAACTAATGTGTACCCACTGCTTCTTAATTTTGTGCTGTGGATATTATAGTCTTAAGGTTTTGTTCCAGTTGTCCACAAAGTGTCCTTCCTGTGTGTGGTTTTAGTTCAGCGCATCCTGTCTCATGGTGTCCCTGGTCATCTTTGTATCTTCATGCCTCTTCATACTATAAAGGATGTAAGAAATTCCCCTTTCTCTCCAAGTTGCTTTCAGCATGTGGAATTTTACAATACTTATGCCATTTTTGTGCTTCCGAAACTTTTTAGTTGCCTATTCTTCAGTTTCACCTGCATAGCCTTTGTTTTTTTTGTATTGGCAGGGTTCTCTGCATGTAAGCAATTTGAGAGGGACGCAAAGGAAAAGAAGCTTGAGTTAGCTGTTCTCTGTTCTAGAATTTCCTCTCATTAATCTTGTCCTTGAAAATATGTGTGTATCGTTCCCTTCAGCTCCAAAGGTGTTGTTTCACTGTGTACTATTCCTTTGGTGCCCTTTGCCGTTTAACTTACCTTTTGCTCTTAAGTCCTATAAAATACCCCTTGGATCTGGATTTATATACTGGTTATCTCTACTCTATATCAAAGGTATATCATGACTATAAGTGTTTGTGTGCCATGTTTGCTACGAAGCCAGGATTTTGTGATCGAAGCTCTAAGAATCTGTCATTTGCTGATCTCCTAGCACTGTTCCTGACCAGAGAGCTCCAGTTGCTTCAACACACAGTGTCAGCAGCACCACCACCCCAGATCGAACCCGATTCCCAAGAGGCACTGCCAGCCGCAGCACTTTCCACGGTCAGCCCCGGGAGCGGCGCACTGCCACGTACAACGGCCCACCTGCCTCACCCAGCCTGTCCCATGAAGCCACACCATTGTCGCAGACTCGAAGCCGAGGCTCCACTAATCTTTTTAGTAAATTAACTTCCAAACTCACAAGGAGGTAAGTGGCAGGTGGTGCTGGTTGGTTGGAGCAAACATAAGGGCAAAAGGAGAAGTGTTTACCCCCCATTATGTGAAGCCACTGCACAGATGCTTTTCATTCTTTCTTTAGCTCACATTTGTCTGGTTTGTATATCTCATTCTGTACTTCTGAAACCTTTTAGAAGAGAAATTATAGAGCCCAGAGTCCTTTCACAACACTGAAAGTTCTCTAGCGCTTGGGAAATTGTTGTTCCTTAATTACCATTTCTGTTAGTCATACACTTCTCCACATGGTGTGTGCATTGCATTTAGCAAGACCCCAGGTGTGGTATTGTGCAGCGGCGGGTGCCCTGCAGGCTGCCACTGAGGAGGACTGTGGGGTGTGACCACCCGTAGACACGGTGCCTCTCCTCTCGTTTCATGCCAGTGTCATGGAGGAGCACTGCATTTCTTACAGCTTAAATCTTGACATTCTTCTCTCTGTCGGCCTAAGGTATAATGAGAACAGATAGCATTCTTACATTGTATAGTTTTGGAGATAAAATCCCTGCTTTATTCCCAGGAAGAAGCTAGTATCTGGTGATGTATAAAATCTTTTGTTTGTCCAGTTGACTGTCAGCTGGGGCCTTGGGGAATCTCTAAGGTACTTTACTTGCAGAATCTAGTCTAGAGGTTGCTAAGCCTAGAAACATTGGCTGCTACCAGAGGAAAGAGACAAGGTACCACTGTACACTGTTAGCAAGTAAGCGAAGGCACCTTTAGCCAGGACCACTCGCAGGAAGCCTCCAAGCCCCTGCAGTTCTGGGGTACTGGAGGAAGTTCTTTGTACTTGAGCCTCTCTGTGCAGTAGTCTTTTCTCCAGGTGTTCTGCAGATGTGCCTCTTAGAGACCCTCACAGGACAGTGATGGGGCCTTCCCAGAGTCTGAAATGATAGATGCCCTCCTCACTCCTCCTCATTTCTCTGCACTCCCTGTGGTGCATTATCCTGCTGATCTGTTCCATTCCATCTGTGTTACTTAACTGTAAGCTGGGCATCACTTGGCAGTCTCCTTAATGCCTCCAGTAATGTTATTTTAAATCAACCATCTAAAACTTAGACAAAACGGGACTTCCCTGCCAGTCCAGTGATTAAGACTTTACCTTCCAAAGCAGGGGGTGAGAGGTCAATCCCTGGTTGGGGAACTAAGACCCCACATGCCTCAGGGCCAAAAACACAAATTGAGAGACAAAAAACATAGTAACAAATTCAGTAAAGACTTTAAAAATGGTCCACATCAAAAATAAAAAATAATTCAGACAAGTCACATTAAGCTGTCTTTCCCCAGATTATCTCTTCATTGTCAGGATGTTGAATACCAAATTAAGGAGGACGTCTCATACCCACTGGCAATTGACTAGAGATCAGAGGAGTAAAAAGTTTCTGGTCTACCCTCCTATTCTCTTCTTAGCCCTTTTGCTGAGACCTCCCATTCCAGGATGGGCTAAAGAGCAGAGTGGTCCAAGGGGCCTTGCCAGATTCAGGTCACCCATTTGTGACCACAGGAGAGACAATGAGTTCAACCCAAGGAGAGTCTGGTGACCCCAGAATAATGCATTGCCTCCTTTCAGGGTCATTCCGGGGGCTATCCCAAGCCTCCCTGTGCCTCAGCTCATTCCTTGGAGACTAGGCTGCTTAGTATCAACTGGTATTTTGCCTTCTGGTCCCCGAGCGCGGAGGCGGGGTGTGGCAGTCAGGTCTGTCTAGGCTCCAGTCACAGGATGAGCAGCTTTGTGTCCTTAGGCTTTGGTCTCAGATGGGCTCTTTAAATAAAGCCTTGCACATCATTAAAATCCTTGCATTTATTTGTCTCCTTTGTGTTCTTTTTCTTTTGTCTTCTTAATTCTATCACTGATAAAAGTAATATCAGCCGCAATACATCAAATGCTTACTATGTGCTAACAAATAGATGTCTGTGCATTTATCGATATGGAGATACTTGTTTTATATAGCTATGTATGCATACATACATTCTCCCTCACACACACATTGAATCTCCACAGTCTACCCTGTGGAGTGCACATTATCCCAGTTTTATAGAAGAAACTGGAGGTAAGATTCAGAGAGAATAAGGCACGTGTTCAAGATCCTATGGGAGAAGAGTGCTGAGTCAGGCCCATGGTTCCCGGAGGGGCCCTTGATCCCCGCTACATAGTGTCCCTAATTGTTTATTTTATGTATTTGAATTGAAATTGAAGGCTGGGGCTCCTCGTTAAAAATACTCTAGAGAGGGTCGTCTTCCCCCAGGTTTTTTCAGGAAGTCCTCTCTCTGTTAGTTTGCACGCAGTCCTGTAGCCTCCCGTGGTGCTGTGCTTCTGTTGTCGTCAGCTCATTCTTAAAGGCAGTCAGAGTCCTTGCTGCTCCAGCAGCATCTTCTTAGCCTCCCCTAGTAATGGTGCTGATCAAAGCTAATGCCCAGAAGGCTCAGGTGTTGGCACTTGAATGCCACAGGGGAGACCTGCCGGGACGTGGCAGAACAAGGACTGGTGTCCGAGCTCACCCTCTACCCCTGGCTGTGCGCTGGATAGTGTGAGCGCTTTAGAGAGCCCGTCCTCTGCAGGCGGGACAGCCCGGGTGACGCGCAGGGGCCCTGTGCTCCTGGGTCGTCCGCGTGCTCCCTAGGCGTCGTCCTCTTTATCCCTCAAGGAATTTGTGAGAGGACAAGTTAATGTCAGTCCTGTGACTCCTGAGCAGTCCCCTTAACTTTTCTCAGGTAGAAAAATCGGAAATGAAAATAGGTCTTAAAGACCTTTTAATCAATTTTCACAGGCATCTTTCCTACTGTGTGTATTCCAAGGTGTACTACTCTTGATCTGAGTATGGAGTAAATGGTGCTTATCTCCAGTAGTTATATACTTTTCAAATTGGTAGGTATCTGAAGCAGTGCCAAAGTCATCCCAAATTAGAGAAAAATAAAAGAACAAAAAGAAAACTGTTAATTCAGTCACTCAGCAAAATACTCATGGGTACTTCTGTGCTGTCACAGAACTGAGATTCAGAAGTGTCAGTAGTTTGACAAGCCCAGGACGCGCTCACCCAGGAATGCGTATCGTGTCATCACACAGGCCTGAGCCATAGTTGGAAGTTTCTTTTGTCAAATTCAGTTCAGTACAGCCTAAACATTTCCTTAAATTTTTTAATAAGCAGAGTCAGTTCTTTTAAATAGAGCTCTTTCAATGTATTACTTAAAAATGAAACTCCCAATGTTGTCATTTATTTTTCTATCATTTTGGTATAAAAGCTTTAAAAAGTCTACTTCATTTTAAACTCCCAGGAACGTATTACAGTGCTGTATGTCAATTATATCAAAACTGGAGGGGAAAAAAAAAATCTCCAATGACTTTTTTTTTCCTCTCCTTAAAAAGTGATTTATATCGAGCCACTGTAATAAGTATTGATTCTCTTCATGGATAAACATTTTATAATGAAATTTTTAATGTTTCTGTATAAGGTGATATTTTTTGTTCAAAGATATGTTGAGAAATATTATTTTTAAAAAAATATTATTTTATTTCTAGTACGTTGAAAATGGTTTTTCTTTAATACAAGATGTTGGATTTTATTATCTTAAGGTGTACCCATCTGAAGAACCTTAAAAAATTTAACTGTAGATACTGTCAATATTTACTGTTAAATTTTTTCTTATTAGTACAGATTTTTTTACATTTCTATTTAAAAGACACATAGTTATTTGTGATAATTTTACTCTTCATCAGATGTCACTGTTTTCATTGTTCACTGGGTAGGAGAGGAGCCCTGTTTTACTTGCTGGTTTTATTTTATCTGTAATAACTATTTAACTTATGCAAGTCATTTTTGTTAATTTTTTTTTTTTGGCTTAATTTCTTTTAGAAACATGTCATTCAGGTTTATCAAAAGGTAGGATTTATATATACACATTTTTTTTTCAATCCTCACCCCGAAATGGCTCCTGCAATTAACATCAGGTTTGGCTTTGTAGCCCTGTTGAAAACTAAACTTTCTGCTGAGAACTAAATACTTATTTCTTTGAAAGGAAATTGGAGAGAAAGAGATTAACTCTGTCAGGCATCTTAAAAGGGACTGTTGCACCCATGTAACAAGAGGCCTACGCATGCTCTGTGCATTTTCTTCCTTTGATAGAATTGTTTAGCCTCCAAATAATTCTGTCTTCATACTAATAACACTTAGCATGCTTCTGTTTGAAGAATGAGATGTTCAGTAACAATATGCAATTAATGATTAGCCCCAGGCATGCAAAAGGTAAGTGGTAATTGTGTTTTTGTTTTTGTTTTCTTTTTTAATTTCATGGAGGATTGCATTTGGGAAAGGCTAAGAGTTGAAGAGTAAATAGTATTGTATCTAAAAGGCACTTTCCACCAACTGCTGAAGAAAGTATATCTGACTGTAGTAAATATTACTCTTATTGGGTAGATGTTTTGTGATGTGACAGTCAGGAGACCGGGGGCGTTGCTCACACTCTGAGGACACATGCCCTCAGGGAAAGCGGCCGCCGCAGCCTTGCCGTGCCCACGCCTCTCAGCTCCCCGGAGGCCAGGCCGTGGGTCACCTGCGACGCCGTAAGTGGGCCACAGAGAGGCTTCATTCACGGGGGCTCTTTGTCAGAAACCACAGGAAGAGTGCCTTCTTCCTTCCTTCTTTCCACCCTGTGATGATTTAATTGGAAACCCACTGTACTTAGGGGCTGGAGACGGAAATGGCAACCCACTCCAGTATTCTTGCCTGGAGAATCCCATGGACAGAGGAGCCTGGTGGGCTACTGTTCATAGGGTCACAAAGAGTCGGACACGACTGAGTGACTAAGCACATACTTTGGGGAGTGATTAAAAAGTCAGAATAACTCCAGTCGAAAGCCGTGCACGTGCACAGATTCCAGAACTGGGCAGGAATGCCTGTCGTGTATGAAGCAGATGTGCGGCCTGCCTCCTGCATGGCCTTTGTGGGCACATGGATGGTTTTTGGCTGAGTCACACCTGCAAGAGTACAAGTTGTAATGAGCTCAACAGGTGACCAGAAAGTGCTTTGGGTTCGTTTTATAATGTCTTTATATTTGGGTTGGTCGTGTACTGGTGTGTAAGATTTCTTTTCTCTTTCCCACTTCTCTGTGCTTCTGCATTCTATTCATTGAGGCTTCCAACTGAATATGAGAGGAACGGGAGATATGAGGGCTCCAGGTGAGGGAAATGATTTTTACTTAAAATATTTTATAGGTATTTACTTCATTTCTGTGGCAGAGGCAACAGTTTTCCAACATTCTGCGTCATATCCGATTTGCTCCACGTGGGGTTGCTTAGGGCGGCAGCAGTCTATGGTCAGGAAGCGTGTGTGCTGCTGGCGCCCGGCGGCCACGCGAGGGCGCTACGGTGCCGCCGCCGCCGCCTGCACACCGCCCGTCCCCATCCAGGTTCATGCTAGTGTTTGGGTGCTAAAAATACCATTCCTCCTGCCTGTGCTCTCCTGAGGTCTGGGAGTCTATAGCAGCACTGTTGACATGTGAAGACTCCTGGTCTAGCGCTAGTCTCAAGGAAGGAAAGCAGAATATTTAGGAGAATGTCTTTCTTTTCTTTTCTTTTTTGGCCTTGCAACGTGTCTTGTGGGATCTGAGTTCCCAGAACAGGGATTGAACTCCAACCCTGGCCCCAGCAGTAAAAGTACCGAGTCCTAACCACTGGACCTCCAGGGAGTTCCCTAGGAGAATTTTCACATTTTAAATTAAATGTCTTTTTTTTAATATATATGTAAAACGATTATGTGGGGCATTCCCAGGAGGTCCAGTGGTTAGGACTCTGAACTTTCACTGCCAACAGCCTGAATTCAGTCCCTGCTCGGGGAACTAAGATCCCACAAGCCATGCAGTGGAGCCAAAAAAAATGAAAAAAGAATGATTATGTGGTTGAGTGTTTTGCTAAAAGCAAAAAGTTTTGTTCAGCTGTCACTGCATGGATTTGGCTGTGGAGAGAGTGACCAGATGGGCTCAGGACTCTAGATTTCTTCCATGTGGGCCCTTTTTTATACTGGTCACCATCGTGCTGTTTCAGGTCCTTGTTAGTGCATCTACTCTCTTCCTGAGGCACAACTCTGGTCATATGACTTCCCTGAATAAAAGCCTGCAATGGCCCCCTCGCCTGATCGAGCATGTCCATATGAGGTCCTGTGTGGTCTCAGCAGCTCCAGGTTCCCCCACACACAACCTCCTCAGCTGAGTAGAAGTTTGGGGCAAGAGCCAGGAGGCAACTCCAGCCTGGCCTGGAGCAGGTCTAGCTGCCCCGAGTTTGTTTCCCAGCCACAGTCGGAGGCGGAGGGACAGAGCCTTCCTCCTGGTGTGCTGAGGATCAGGGGCTTGGTACACATTCTGCGCTTCTGTACCTCCTTGCCTTCGTTAGATTTCCTCTGCTCAGCAGGCAGGCTTAAGCCGCCTCCATCATGTTGTTGAAAGCCCCTGGGCTTTTCATAGCTCTCCTCAGTCGCTGCTCCCCACCCCTGCCCTCGTCCCTTCTCTCTCAGTCCTCCCGTGAGGCGGGCTCCACCTCTCTGTGACCCGAACAGACCACCTGCGCTTCACCTGTGCTGCGGCTGTGGCCCTGGGGTTTAGTCTCTTCCCCGGACCCTGGCTCTGAGTGCGTTTGCTTTTTTAAAATAACCTATGTCATATTTAACAGCACTTTATACTTAGGAAGCTTTCAAACAGTTTTGGCAGATGTGAACCAAACTGCGTATTCTACTAGCAGGTGGATGACAGGGAGAGCTACGTACATAGTAAAACCCATGGCCCACCCTTAGCGCTGATGAATTTGCCAAAGGATTGAGTGTATTAGCATATATACACTGGGAGGTTTTAATGATCTAGAGTGTTAGGTATTCACCGTCCTAATTGAGACCTCCAGAAACACAGGAGGCTGTGAGTAGCGGCTGCTGGCAGTAATGACGGCATGCTGCAGAGCAGACCCGGTAGGTGCCTGTTGGAGCTCCCCAGAGGGCCGCGCCTGGGACCGCAGCCTGCGCTCTGTGAGTGTGTACGGTCTGCGTTCAGACCAGTCATTTTAGTGCTCAGCAGCAGAGAGGTCTCAACATGCCACTTCCCTGTTTCAGTAGTAAGAGTTATTTTTAACTGTGAGGTTTGAGAAGTTTAAATGAACAGAATAGAAGGAAAAGCGCTAAGGTTTTTGTAGGGATCTGAGAGAGTGGCCCACCTGCCACCCGGCTCTGTTCAGCAGCTGCGGCCATTTACGGGGAAAGTGACTTTAAAGTCCGTCGTCACTGATTATCCTGAACAACAGTGAGAGTGGAGGTTATGATGAGTTTTTAAAAACCGGTAGGAGAAGCAGCCAGGCGGGGCAGAACTGGAGGCTGGCGTGCTAACACCACCTCCCCGAGCTGGGCCTGTGAAGGGCTGTGGTGGGCCTTGCTGCCTGCAGCCAGCCTGGATGACAAGGGCTGGGTTCTTGGAGATGTGCTCAGATCGCTCTCTACCTTGCCTGACTCCCAAGGATTCTGTTTAACAAATTATTTTCTTAATTTTCACCAGATGACTGGTGAAGGTTTTTCAGCCAGGTAGATTTTTTGTGTCTTGGCTTATGATGTGGTGGGAGAATGGATAGATGAATGCTTCTTAGAGAAGGAACTGATTACCAACGGTGAGCCTCTGTAGGAATGACCCAGGAGTCGTTTGTTACGCTGCATTGAGCTAGCTAGAATAGAGAAGGTGGGGTTTCCTATGCCATTAAGAATAAACCTGCCACTGTGCATTTCAGTCGCAACGTGTCTGCTGAGCAAAAGGAGGAAAACAAAGAAGCAAAACCTCGTTCCCTGCGCTTCACCTGGAGCATGAAAACCACTAGTTCCATGGATCCCAATGACATGATGCGGGAAATCCGCAAAGTGCTGGATGCCAATAACTGCGACTATGAGCAGAGAGAGCGCTTCTTACTCTTCTGTGTCCACGGCGATGGGCACGCGGAGAACCTCGTGCAGTGGGAGATGGAGGTGTGCAAGCTGCCAAGACTGTCTCTGAACGGGGTCCGGTTTAAGCGGATATCAGGGACGTCCATAGCTTTCAAAAATATCGCTTCCAAAATTGCCAATGAGCTAAAGCTGTAACCCCGTAATTATGGTGTAAATTAAGTAGCAGTTTAAAGTGTTTTCCTGAACACTGATGGAAATGTATAGAATAATATTTAGGCAATAACGTCTGCATCTTCTAAATCATGACATTAAAGTATAAGGACGAGCGCACGCCTGGGAGCGAGAGCTGGCCTTTTTTCTACGAATGCACTACATTAAAGACGTGTGACCCGTGTGCCCTCTGTCTTCTTTCCATTGCCCTGAAGTCAGCGTGTGACGCCCGTCTGCACGGGCCTCCTGTCTGCGGGTGTGAGCGTGGGCGGTGTGCGTGTGCGTAGTGCTGCAGAAGCATCTCCTTACACTGGCAACCAGAGCTTTTATGAGTACCTCTGTGGGAGATTATTTGGTGCTAAAACATTAAAATTGCCAAGGAGGAAAATATTGAATTACGACTAAGAATTAACTTTTAAGACTAGTTGATAATTAATACAGGTTTACAGTTCATGCCTGTGGTTTTGTGTTTGATGTTTCGTGTTTTGTTTTTTTTTTTTTTCAGTGCAAAAGGTTTAAATTTATAGTTGTGAACATTGCTTGTGTGTTTTTCTAAGTAGATTCACAAGATAATTAAAAATTCACTTTTTCTCAGTAAAATCTTGCTTTGTCTCCTGATGCTCTATTTAAGACTCAGATTAAGGCAGTGACTAAAAGTATGTGTTTTTGCCTCCACCGCCACCTTGAACAAAAGCAAATGGAAAGCATGTGAAGGCTAGGCCACTTTTTCCTTCTCGTGGATCCTAATATTTTGTCATTTCTAGCATCTTCTTTCCCCAAAGGCGCTGAAGGGAGAAGACAGTCCACGTGGCGACCAGAGCTGGACGGGAGTAGGGCGTGGCTGTTGGCCTCACCCTCGGGAGTCACGTGCGCCCCTGTGCAGAGAGATGCCAAGGCCTTGGCTGCTCTGGGTCTGTTCTCCAAGAAGTATGTAATTTTCCTCTCTTGTCCATTGTGATTCAGGGCATGAATTAGACCCACAGCCTTTTCCCAGCTGCTGCATGATTACGCAGAGGGGGTACTGAGGTCATCGGTCAGTCTGACGTCCCAGTCTCCTGGGAATGCCGTGACATTGGTGGCTGTGGGTTCTGGGCTTGTCTGTGGTGGTCCAAATATGACAGTCTGGACACAAGGTCATCAGTGCTTACGTCTACACGGGCAGGGAGGTGGTGTAGGTGTTTGGGATGCATCCCTGACCTCTTTAAGTTTATGTCCTAATAGGGCAGCAGTCAGTAAACAGTAATTAAGTGTCTAGTACAGGAGAAAGGGGTCAGTGGCACAAAAAACATCAGTGCAGGGTGAGGCATCCAGAGGTCCCGGGGTTTGAGTGGTGCCGTGTTAAATGGGTGATGGGTGGGGATGAGGTGCTTTAGCTGAGACGTGGCTGCAAGGGAGGCACCCGAGTCCGTGTCTGGCTGAGGCCAGAGTGCAGCCTGTGTGCTGGAGCAGAGTGGTGGGGGCTAAGAATGCCCACCTGGGCCACGGAGGCCACGCCAGTGTGTCTACTCTGAGATGGGAGGTTGGGAGTAGGCTTTCGAATGGAAGGAGAGTGGCCTCAGGCTTTCAGATGCTTGTTCTGGCAGCGGTGTTGCAGGATCACTGCTGGAAGCGAGGAGAGGCCAGCAAAGCCACTCGCAGGCTGTTGGCAGTAGTGAGGGAAGAGGGGATGCTGTCCTGGTGAGACACGGGTTGGGTTCTGGGGATGTTTTGATATAAGAATCCATTTGCTCTTGGATTGGAAGTGGGTGAGAAAGAGCCAGAATGCCTGCCCCCCCCCTTTTTTTTTTCTTTAGCCAGAGCAGCAGAAAGTACAGGGTTGCTGTCCGTGAAACGGGGCCAGTTGTAGGAAAGTTTAGAGGTGTGAGAGAGCAGGTGTGGACACAGTTTGAGGTACCTTTAGGTATAGGTGGTGACTGGGGGGAAGACCCCAGGAGCCCTCAGCCAGTAAGAGGAGCAGAGGAGAGGACCAGCGCTGAGCCCTGAGGCGGTGCCTGGGGAGGCCAGGACAAGAAGGGGGCCCGGCAGAAGAGCCCTGTGGTGGGGGGAGGCCAGACCGTTGGGCCTGAGTCAGGGGTCAGGGAAGGGTGGCGGGGTGAATGCCTCGTGACCTAACAACAGAGCAGGTCCTTTTCACCTTCCTGGAACTTCATGCTCTAAAGGACAGACGGAATACAGACCTCTCGTAAAGGAGTTTAATTTCTCTGATTGTTCATCTGTCATAAGCTATCTGTATTTTAGTATGTTACTGATCCAATGAGAAATGGTGTCTTTAGCACCAGTGTTCACCTGCAGAAGTCATCTGAACTGGTCATATTTAAAGGGCTCTAACAATAAAGGTTTGATTTTAGTGGCAGCATAGATAGTGTTACCTTTACTGAGGTTAAAATGTGAAATCTGATCCATTACTAGAGGACCCATGTCCTTCCTTGAGATACTGTATGTACCCTTGGGATAGAGCATTTTTATTCCTCATACAGTGAATTTTGAAAGAGAATATTCTAGAGTACTTCAGACAAAGCTGTGTTTTTTTTGAATCCCCAGAAGTGAGGTAAGATACCTGGCGGGGGCATGCTACTGTTTTTATTTACCCAACACCCAGGATGTTTTCTTATTCCTGAAAATAAGGCTTATCTCCTAGTTAGGTTGACTTTCCTCTCATCTAGATCAGGCATATCAGGTGAACCAAGACATCATTCTTTATTGACGGACCTTGTCCTCAAACTGTCCTTTCATTTCCAAAAGTGAAGACCCATGCAGAAAACTGTTAAGAAACATCACTGAAAATTTCAGAACAACTGTGATCACTTTCACTTTCACAGCATATCTTGCTCCAAAAACCTAGAGAAGATGGTGTTTAAAAAAAAAAATTTCCCTCTGTGCAGTATGAACAAGTTACCATTGCCATGGAAACCGTCCCTGGAATACCCTCTCCCAGCAGTTCTTGCTCAGTGAGTGATGCTCGGTGACCGCGGGATCCATGGAGCTCGTGTGGCTCCGTGAGCAGCATCGGGGATGCCAGGGGGCACGTCTGTGAGGCGCTGCCTCCTGGTCCGGCTCAGGCCAGAGGGGCAGCAGGGACAGGAAGGGCTTGGAGCGCAGGGCCCAGAACTTTGCTCTTTTGGGTTTTCTTGTTGGGGTGGGTTTTATTACTAATTTGCCGTGAAATCCTTTAGACAGTTCAGCAGCCCTGTAAGTGGGGAGGAAAGTGGTAGCTTTGAAGGGAGCGGTGTGAAGAGCACGGCGTGCCTTGCAGGCGTTCTGATGGTGCGCAGGTGAGTCCGGGTGGGTCTGTCCCCCCCAAGTCCCCGAGGAGGCCAGAGGCCAGCAGCTTTGCGAATTGGTCTTGGTTTGCCTGAGAGAACAGAGCCCAGCCAGAGGTGACAGGAAACCTGGGCCTCACTTGTGTCCCCAGGGAAGGAAGCTCACCAGGTGAGGAGGGCATGTGGAAAATGGGTTTTGCTGGGAGAATCTGAGACTTTTCTTCAGTTTGGGCCCGACTCTGAGAACGCTGAGAGTGCAGGGGTGGCCTTGGGGCCCAGGACAGATAGTAGACGGGGCATTTTGAGGAAGCCTGTGTGAATTCAAAAGTGAACGTCCTCTTCCAGGAAGGGGGCCGCTGCCTACCGTGGGGCCTCTGCCTGCTCCTTGCCACGGCAGGGTCAGTGCTGCCAGGGGGGCCAGGGCGGAGCAGGTAAGGACCGGAGTCTCTCCCTGTGGTCCTCAGAGCCCTGTTCAAATGTGGGTCGGGCACCATGCCTTCGCGGTGTCTGCCCTGGACCTGGGCGGCCTGCTTCCAGATTCCAGCTTCTTAACCTCAGCTTTCCTCCCCAGAAAGTCGGCATGTTTAAGGTGTCTCATGCTGGGGTGCTGGCCGGGTCCCTCACATGGCACATGCAGAGCAGGGCTCCTGGCAGCTGTCTGGAGGTCATCAGCTGTCTGGAGGTCAGCAGCTCCCCAGGCGCAGGCCCTGTTAGGCCTGTTAGGCCAGTCCTCGACTATACCCTCCTGGCTTGCCCAGAGCACAGAAGTCCCCGAACAGCGTTCTCTGGCGTTCAGGAGGGGACCCTGCCCTGCCCGCAGAGACTTCGTGAAGACATTCCCCCTGTGTCTATGGGGTTCTGGGCTCAGAGCCTGCTGTGAGGAAGGTTGACAGGCCTGTGCCAGTGTGCCCAGAGGACAAGAAGTGTTGGGCCAGGTGTGAGCACCAGGCAGGAAGCTGAGGGCGCCTCACCTCCCCTGGGCCCGAGTCTCCTCCTCCGCCAACGCTGGCCACTCCTGGGCCTGCCTGCCCTGCTCAGCCCTCGGTGATCAGCATGCCCCGCTCCTGCCACCCTAGCAGCCAACAGCATTTACAGATTTCCCGTGTCTCTTGTC
Source organism: Cervus canadensis (assembly GCF_019320065.1). Taxonomy (NCBI): domain Eukaryota; kingdom Metazoa; phylum Chordata; class Mammalia; order Artiodactyla; family Cervidae; genus Cervus; species Cervus canadensis. The sequence goes on from NC_057402.1 coordinate 6,073,417, forward strand.
TCTTTGCTGTTGCCAGACTGTAAGACCCACGGGGCAAGGAGCTTCGTCTGTTTTTGGTTTTTTTGGTTTTTTTTTTTTTGCCCCTTTCTGTAACTGAAGGACCTAGCATGGTGCCTGGGACATAGTAGAAAAGAGGTAGCCACTGGCGACAGTGACGGAGCACAGGCCCGAGGGGCTGGAACACGAGGTGGCTGCTCAGAGTCCCCCTGAGCCGCCTCTCGCCCGTCAGCCCAGGCTGAGACAGGCTGGCTCGGGCTGCAGCTGCAGGGAGCCGTGTTTGGTCCAGACAAGGCCCATCCTGCTGCATCTCCAGCAGCTCTCTGGGCCCTTCCTGTGTTTCCAGCGAGGCCCGGCGGTGGGGTGAGGGTGGAGCCCCTGGTCCCGGCTGGGCCAGTGCTCTTTGCTCTTCACCCGCCTGCCTGTACTGATGCCCATGTGGTGTCGTTCAGCCCAGACCGTGCAGGTTCCTGTAGACGCCCAGGAGGAGGCCACCTGGTGAGACATCGGCCATGAGATGCAAACCTTCGAGTCGAAACACTTGGCTGAGCGCCTTATTCTGGGCCCGGCCCTGAAGAGTCGCACGGTCAGCGTGGCATTTGGGTTTCAGTCCCTTGAAACAGTAGCGACCTGAGGCTCGCCAGCCTGTGAGGTGTGTTCAGTCAGGAGGTTAGTCAGGATTCACTTGGGCGTTAGTAGTGGCCCCACCGTTAACTCTGATTAGCGGGGGCCCCCACCATTGTCTCTGTTTAGAGGTGGCCGCCACCAGTTACCTCTGACTGCTTAGCCACAAGCTGGAGCCTCCCGCAGAGCAGCGTCACCTTGGGGCGGAGGTTAGACCAGACCGCACTTGCCAAGTCGAGTCGACCCAGGCTCAGGGGCCCCAGGGGCCCCTGGGGCCGGATTGGCCGGTCTGATGCCGTCAGCGTTGGTTTGGTTGCCTTGTGGATTTTCTTGTGGTGGTTTTTTTGTGGCTGCCTGTGTGACGGGGCTGAGTGGTTACATGCTCCGAGGTTCTCGTGTCCTCCCCAGCTCCCTGGTATTCATTCCTGCGGTTTCTGGCTGCAGTGATACACAGAGGCCTTGGTGGGGGTGCCGCCAAGGGAAGAGCCGGCAGAGCGTCCCTCCCCAGCCTGTGCCGTGTCCCCTCCTGCCCGCCTCCGCCTGCCCTCTCAGAAAGGAAGCCTGCAACTGCTCACCAGGACCGTCTCCGGTGCCCGGGTCTGCTGGGAGTTCCGGCGGCTGCTGCATTTTCCTGACCTGTCGCACACCCTGGCGTGCTCTGCTCTCCTCGGCAGCTTTATGCTCAAGGCTCAAGTGTTTGAAGATCAACATTGTATTCCTTCCTGAGTTTCACCACTCCAGGTGATACGGTCCTAGTTCAAGTGTTGTCAGGACAAGATGGGAAGACTGTCATTGTTTCTGTTTGTGTGTTCACTTAGCGACACTCGCACTAAGGGTTCGGGGTGGGACAGCTGCTCTCTGGGGGCCCCGTGCTGAGCTCTGGGCTCCGGGAGTAGGTTAGCAGCCATGTTCCCTCACAGGAAGAGGGACGCACGCACAGCCGGGAAGCCTGGCGTGGCCAGCGCTGCGTGAAGGGACGCCGGGCTCAGGGCCGAGCAGGAAGCCCAGTCTGGGTGGAGGAGGCGGGCGGAGACAAGGAACGCCCGGAAGCCGCATGTTGCCCAGTGGGAGCGGGGAGTAGGTACCCTGTGTCAGGGCGGGCACGGCGGCTTCGCCGCGTCCCCGGGTCGCGGTGGGGCAAGTGTCAGGGCAGCAGCGGCTCGGCGCCGCCCTGCCCCGGTGAGGGGACTCGGGCTCAGCACTCCTTAGGGGTGACTTGGCAGGCTTCGGGGCACAGCTCTGCCTCCAGACCAAAGCAGACCCTGCCGCCCTGGGCAGCCCGGTGCTGGGGACCAGACAGGAGGCATCCGCTGTGGCCCGGGTAGTCCTCCCGCTCTTTCTGGAGTGAGGGCTGCCCTGGCTGCCCGTCCCCCTCGGGGGGGTGCTGCCAGCAGGCGTGGGTGGGTGTGAACACATTCTCAGGCAGGCATGTTCTGCGTGCAAGGGAGCCGGGAAGTGGGAGCACATGCAGTCCTGTTCCCTCATGTGGGACCAGGAGACCTTGGTAGAGGTGCCCCTGGGAGTCGTGTCCCGACACCAGAGCCGCGGCCCACTCCACCAGCCCCAGACGCACCCGGTTCCCTGAAGGACCGTGTGCTGGTCCCTCCTCTGTCGGCCTTCAGCATTCAGCTCCACTGGTACCTACTGCCTCCTGTCTTTGGTATCCTCCCCTTCAGCCCGGCTGACTTCTCTTGCAGCCCCAATGCCCTAGGTCCCTGGGTCCTCTCCCCTCCTCCTCTGAGCTCTGGAGATGGCGTGGGCTTATCTCGTGGCTTAGCCTGTGAGTAGAGGATGGGAGTCGTGTTATCCTGAAAGAGCATGCCGGACATCCTCTTGTCTTGACCTCGCTCAGGATGTAGGGTGTGTGTTGCTGATCTGAGTTTCCTAGTCTCTCAGTGTTAATGAATTGAACCAAAATGCTGGGACAGGACTGGAGAGGCAAAGCTGTGTTAGCGTCTCTCGCTGATGCTGGAGAGTAGAGGAAAGACGTCGGCACCTGCATCCTTCTCTCCAGGCTCCAGGAAGGAGGCGGAGGCAGGACCCCGGCCCCCCCCTGCTCAAAGCGGCTCTGCTCAGACAGACACTGCACTGGTGCCGTGACTGTTGGTGTCGCCTGCAAGTGGCCCCTGGCAAACAGTCAGCAGTTTCAAGTGTGGATGAGTATGGACCACCTTTATTACACTCTTTTGAAACTGTAATTCTGTTTGAAGTGTTGGGCAGTTGATGGGTCAAAAGTGTTGACAAAAACTAGACTTTTTACTCCAGTGGAAACTTTATTTCCTAAATGGTATATTTCTAAAATAACCAGGGCATGTATTAACATAGACCACCTGTAGCAGACATAGGAGCAGCCCAGTTTGGGTGGGGTGGGATGAATGGGGAAAACACCTAAAGCCTCACCGCATAGCCAGTGTAGGATAACAGCATGGAGAAGGATGGGTGAGGGCTAAGGTCCTTCTTTTCTGTTCAGTGAGAAAGTAGCTTTATTGAGGGACATACTGTTAAAAAGCAGAGACATCACTTGCCAACAACGGTCCATATAGGCAAAGCTGTGATTTTTACAGTAGTCATATACAGATGTGAAAGCATTCCATAAAGAAGACTGAATGCTGAAGAATTGATGCTTTCAAATTGTGGTGCTGGAGAAGACTCTTGAAAGTCCCTTGGACAGCAAGGAGATCAAACCAGTCTATCCTAAAGGAAATAAACCCTGTGTATACATTGGAAGGACTGATGCTGAAGCTGAAACTCTAGTAATTTGGCCACCTGATGCAAAGATCTGACTGGTTGGAAAAGACCCAAGTGCTGGCAACAGGATGAGATGGTTGGATGGTGTCACCGACTCAATGGACATGAGTTTGAGCCAACTCCAGGAGATGGTGAAGGACAGGGAAGCCTGATGTGCTTGGGGCCATGGGGCTGCAAAGAACTGGGCTCAACTTAGTGTGTGAACAACACCACCACTTTCCATAGACACAGTGTAGGCCATCTCAGAAGGTGAGAGTGACCCCAAAGGATGAGGATGTCAGTTTTCATAGGGATGGGTCATTTCATATGCTAATGAGTAGGAGTACTCCAGCTGTTGGGGGAAGGGGCAGGGATTTCCAGGAATTGGGCCACTGCCCACTATTTAACTTTTACAATCTGCCTTGGAAATATAATGCCTATGGGTGTGTCACTTAACTTTCTGGCATGTTATGGTGAGCTTATACTGAGGCTCAAGGTCTAGTGGAAGTCCACTTGTCCACTGTCTTGGACCTAGATGGTTCTAGTCAGTTTATGGCATGTTCTTGGGCTGTGTCATTCTTTTAAAGGCTGTGCCAGGACCCCTTCCTGACTAATTCACCCCTCAGAGGTTTACTCCCACATTCTTATGGGAAGCAGAGGGACAACAGTGCGTCTTCTGTAGCTGCTTCTGGGCTGAGGAGGGGCATCGACCCCGCCTGTCAGGGAGTGAAGATCTCTGGATGCCTGATCTAGGGCCCCAGGGGCAGGACAGCTCCTTGTTTTGAGTAGGTATGCATAATCTCGCACAGCCATTATCTTGATGTGGTATTGTTATAACTGCTTCCATAGCCTTCCTGTTTTCGAAGATGAAGCATTTTTGTGACAGCATCAAGGTACAATAACTGTCTATAAACAACAGAAAACTTAAAAGGCACAGTTAAACATCTGATTACAGTGTAATTGATAAAGAAGCTTAGTCATTGATATGACATACAGCATTTTAAGGTAACAACTAGAGCTCTAGCATTATACCAGGACATGTTTCTGCATTAATAACATCCATACATTATATTTTTTAAATTTAAGAATTTTTTATTTGGGTAGAGTTGCCTTACAATGTTGTACAACAAAGTGAGTTAACTGAATGTATACATATATCCCCTCCCTCCCACACCCCTAGAGTATGTTTTTAAGTAGGATTATGACTCGTGATAATGCTCTCTGTGTAATTTAACATGCTAATAATAGTAGTTAAATATTTCTCTCTCAAATGCCTCAAGGTCCCTCTGAAGCATCCCAAAGTTAGCTGAAGTCAGAAAGTTTCAAAATACTTGATCAAATAAGATCTCTCACTGCTGAAACCGTTTACCTCAGATTGGGACTTGAACCCATGTGGCTGGGACTCACACTAAGCCAGAACTCTGCTTGAGACTCAAAACCCACATGGCTGGGACTCAAACCCAGCCAAAACCCACAGAACCTGGTTTCAGGACCTAATGAAGCTCAGGTTCTTAATGACTCATCACAAAGAATTCAGTGAGACAAAGTGATAGGTAAGAAGTGGATTTATTCAGATTCAGAGAGAAAAAGCATACTCCATAGACAGAGTGTGGACCATTGCAGAGGGTGAGTGCAGCTGTGAAATGTGGTGTGGTTAGTTTGTATAAGCTGGGTAATTTCATATGCTAATGAGTGGGAAGATTAGTCCAACTGCTTTGGGGAAGGGGTGGAGAGTTCCGGGGTTTGGGCCACAGCCCACTCCAGTTCAGTGGCTCAGTCACGTCCAACTCTGCGACCCCACGGACTACAGCACACCAGGCTTCCCTGTCCATCACCAACTCCCAGAGCCTACTCAGGCTCATGTCCGTTGAGTCCGTGATGCCATCCAACCATCTTCTGTCGTCCCCTTCTCCTCCTGCCTTCAGTCTTTCCCAGCATCAGGGTCTTTTCCAATGAGTCAGTTCTTCACATCAGGTGGCCAAAGTGTTGGAGTTTTCAGCTTCAGCATCAGTCTTTCCAATGAATATTCTGGACTGATTTCCTTTAGGATGGACTGGTTGGATCTCGTTGCAGTCCAAGAGACTCTCAAGAGTCTTCTCCAACACCACAGTTCAAAAGGATCAATTCTTCAGCACTCAGTTTTCTTTATAGTCCAACTCTCAACATCCATACATGACTACTGGGAAAACCATAGCTTTGACTAGATGGACCTTTGTTGGCAAAGTAACGTCTCTGCTCTTTAGTATGCTATCTAGGTTGGTCATAGCATTTCTTCCAAGGAGTAAGCATCTTTTGATTTCATCTCTGCATTCACCATCTACAGTGAATTTGGAGCCCCCAAAAATGAAGTCTGTCACTGTTTCCATTATTTCCCCACCTATTTTCCATGAAGTGATGGGACTGGATGCCATGATCTTAGTTTTCTGAATGTTGAGCTTTAAGCCAACTTTTTCACTCTTTTTTTCTCTTTCAGCCAGAGGCTCTATAGTTCTTTCTGCCATCAGGGTGGTGTCACCTGCATATCTGAGGTTATTGATATTTCGTATGATGTACTCTGCATATAAGTTAAATAAGCAGGGTGACAATATACAGCCTTGTCGTACTCCTTTCCTGATTTGGAACCAGTCTGTTGTTCCACGTCTGGTTCTAACTGTTGCTTCTTGACCTGCATATAGATTTCTCAGGAGGCAGGTAAGATGGTCTGGTATTCCCATCTCTCTAAGAATTTTCCACAGTTGTGATCCACACAGTCAAAGACTTCTGCTTTATTGACTAATTGACTAATAAAGCAGAAGTGGGTGTTTTTCTGGAACTGCCTACTCCTTGGTCTTTTAACAGTGCCTTGGAACTGTCAGGGCACCTCTGGGTGTGTCATTTCACTAGTTACAATGGAGGATCAAGGTCTAGTCTTGGCTAGTCTTGGTCCCTTTTGATTCTAATCGGTTTATGTTGTATCCTTGGGCTATGTCATTCTTTCCAAAGGTGTGCCCTGCCCCTTTGCCTCCTGTTACACTGAGACAGTATTTATTTGCTTCACTGGTAGCTCAGACAGTAAAGAATCTGCTTGCAATTCAGGCTTAACAGAAAGAAAAACCAAATCTAGGTGTTACTTTAACTTACTCCCAACATACTAAATACTACTAGTTAAATATTTCTCTCTGGGATGTCTCAGGGGCCCTCCCAAAATTGATTTATCCAACTAAACTCAATCCAATCTTAGAAAATCATGATTGTACATAACTCTTTTTAGTATTTTTTCATTCCTCACACCTTCTTTTACTGAAAACACATGCTTTCCTTAAAAGTTTTTCCATGTTGAGTAATTTTTCTTGCTGACACATTAGCAATAGATAAACCATGGTACATAACATTGATGACATCAGTTTAGTACTAGATATTTTCCAGATGATGTGAAACTGAAGTTCATTCTGGCCAGATTAGTTTCTGAGTATTTATATAAGCGCTTAATTTTCTTTAAGTCAATTTCACGAATTAGTTTTTGGCAGTACCTTACATCTACAAGACACATAGAGATACATTCGAACAGGCAAACAGAGAGGCTTTATAGTTCCTGTTCTAAAATTTCAGCCATGCGTCAGGCACAGCAGTATAAACCCACTAGTCTGCAAGAGAGGTTGGATTAAAATTGAGTTTCTGGCAGATGGAACAAATCAAGTTTATTTGTCTCACTGGCAAAACCCTTTCTACTAATATTTATGGAAAATGCTTAAGATTTTTATTTGTCCTTGACAAGTTCCAAATTATTATTAATTTGTTTAAATTTGGCTATGTGGGTTATTAGTTGCAGCACATGGGATCTTTTGTTGCCACACACAGACTCTAATTTTGGTGTGGGGGCTTAGTTTTTCCATGACATGTCAGATCTTAGTTCCCTGACCAGGGATCAAACCTGCATCCCCTGTTTTGCAAGGCAGATTCTGGACCACTGGACCATCGGAAAAGTCTCTGTTCCAAATTATTTACTCCCTCTTTCAAAATTTGCGTTTTATTATTTTTAATGAAACAAAGATGAATATTTTTAATGATAAAAGGTACAATTCACAGAGAAGATAGACATCATAAACCATTAGACACGTAACAACAAAGAAAAATAGATAAGCAAAAATCATATCAATCTTATATGCTACACAAATACATTTAAAATGTTGTATCTTGTTCCTTGTTATTGCATGTCCAAAGGACATTTAGAAAACTTGGCTAAAAGATAAATATTACTTATTTTCAAAAAGTAGAATTTTTGTGTGTGTGATTCACTTATATACATATATTATTTTTGAAATTATTTTCCATTGTAGGTTATTACAAGATATTGGGGCTTCCCTGGTAGCTGGTAAAGAATCTGCCTGCAGTGCAGGAGACCCTGGTTAGATTCCTGGGTCGGGAAGATCCCCTGGAGAAAGGGATAGGCTACCCACTCCAGTGTTCTTGGGCTTCCCTGGTGGCTCAGATGGCAAGAATCCACCTGCAATGCGGGAGACCTGGGTTTGATCCCTGGATTAGGAAGATACCCTGGAAGAGGGCATAGCAACCCACTCCAGTGGATTGGATTGGGTTGGAGAATCCCCATGGACAGAGTAGCCTGGCGGGCTACAGACCATGGGGTCACAAAGAATCGGACATGACTGAGCAACAAAGAACAGAACAAGGTGTTGACTGTAGTTCCCTGTGCTATACAGTAAACCTCTGCTGCTTGTGGCATGTCTGTTTGCAAAGTGAAAGTCTGAAACTCTGACTTTCAGATTTTCAATTTTCAGTGAAAGTGAAAGTCGCTCAGTCGTGTCTGACTCTCTGCGACCCCATGGACTGTAGCCCTAACAAAAACTCTCCAGAATACTGGAGTGGGTAGCCTTTCCCTTCTCCAGGGGATCTTCCCAACAGGTATTGAACCCAGGTCTCCCGCTTTGCAGGCAGATCCTTTACCAGCTGAGCCACAAGGGCATTCTCTTCATACTAAGTCAAACAAGTGATTCTACTTTTCTGCATTTTAAAAAGATGGCAGAGATGGGAGTTCCTGGAGCAAACCACGTAGGGCATTTGAATCTCCAAAGCACAGGCAAGTTCCTCCCAGGATGACTTTCTTTAATCTTAATACTTCTTTAAGATCAATGGGCAAGGTTTGGAGAGTGGTAAAAGGATTGGTGGGTTTTGGATTGCTTTTAGAGCCACACCTCTAGTTCTCTGAAGATCTGACTTGCAAAACAAGGACAATTTTTTTTTTCTTTTTTAAAAAAAATTAGGTGGCTACCTCAATGATATTGAGAGACTGACACACTCATGTTCACGCATGTTGGAATGTTTTACTTTTCCTCATTTAACTTAGGCGGGAAGCCTTCCCCCAAAATTCCTGTCAGGTACAGTTAGTCAGACCATCGGCCTCCATTTTGGTAATCTGTTTACAATTTTGTATGGCCCTCAGTCTGGCCTTTGATGTAAGGAGGCTTGTCTGTAGCCCCATGGAATCCTATTTTTAAAGGTACCAGGACAATTTTTTTGCCAGACTTTTACATCTGTATCCTGTGGGCACCGTTGGCTTGAGTTTTATAAGCACACAGAGCGGACGCATTCATGGCATTGCGGTGTCTGGGTCTGTCCACTCAAAGGCAAAGACGTGTTCAGAGTCTGGGTGCAGAAGAAAGCCACGTTTACTTCCAGCAGCATGAACCAGGTCAGCAGCCCATAGTTTGACAGCTTGGATGGGGTAGAATGGAGACCTCTCGCTTGGGACTGAGCATGCTCCCCTCCCCACCAGGAATAACTCTTTCTTGGTGGGTGCCTTTTATTTGAGGGTCTCCAAGCTGTACAAGTTGCCTGGGATTTGGTGAGCAAGGCCGTTTCCCAGCAAGGGGGCAGTGCACTCCGGCACGAGCAGCACTTGGCTGGGGGCTTTCCATCAGTCCCCAACATCTTACAGGATTGGGAAGGAGGTCAGTCAGCCGCCGTTTCTACTAAGAAAACTACCAGCCACGTCAAGGCTTACCTGAGACTTCTCCAGAGAAATGAACCGTGGAGGCTTCTCCAGGTGTTCTTTGGGAGATGGGGAGGCCCTGGGCCCTGTCGGCCATCATTGGTTTGAGAGCCCCAATATCCCTTCAGGACTGGTGGCAGTCACGCTTCCGGTGGCCCTCTTGTCCGCACTTAAAACATGTTTTCTCAGTGAGACAGCGTCTCTGATCCAGGCTTCCTGGGTCCTATCCTCAGCATGGGTCTTCGCAAGGGTGCATAACCTTGAGGTGGTGCTGGGGTTACGGCTGCTGCCAGGAATTAGGCTTTTTCATGTTGTCCCTGAATCCTTTTTGTCTCTTCTCCCCTATAAAGAAAAAGAGAAATGGTTAGTCATGTTCAGCTCTTTGCAACCCCATGGATTGTAGCCTGCCAGTCTCCTCTGGCCATGGAATTCTCCAGCAAGAATACTGGAGTGGGTTGCCATTCCCTTCTCCAGGGGATCTTCCCAACCCAGGGATCGAACCCACATCTGCTTTGCAGGTGAATTCTTTACCATCTGAGCCACCAGGGTTGCCCCTTCTATGCTGTTAAGTATCCCAAAGGCCATATCCATGAGCTTATTGATAGGAGTCTGGGGTCTCCAGCCCCCCCAGATGGGACATTAGGGGTAAAGGGTCTGGAAGACCGCCACCCCTTCAGAATTGGGATAGGTAGGAGCTCCCAATTGTGGACCTCAGGGTGCTTGACTCATAAGGGGATCATCTAAAACATCGGGTGGCTCTGGGGGGACAGGGTGTGAGCCAGGCACGCCACGCAGTTCTCTAGACTCGGATTTTGGAATAGGGTCTTGCTTCCCTGATAGTTGGTAAGGAATCCGCCTGCAATGCAGGAGACCCCGGTTCAATTCCTGGGTTGGGAAGATCCACTGGAGAAGGGATAGGCCACCCACTCCAGTGTTCTGACCTGTAGAATTCCATAGGCTATATAGTCCAAGGGATTGCAAAGAGTCCAACATGACTGAGTGACTTTCACTTTCATTTGAACATTAGGATGAATGGGACTTCCTGCCCGATTTGCCTTTTCTTTTACAAAGTAAGACCGTCAGCTGCAAGATGGTATTGTAATTTAATGACCCAATATTTTTTGCCCTATCAGTCTAAATTTTCCCCAGTTAGCTAATATGCATCCTAGCAGGAGTCCATCTGGATGTTTGCAGTTACTTCTGTGTTTTATTGGGATGAGTTGACAGGGGTCTGATGGGTCCTGGCTGATGGTACTTATTTGTTCTGGCATTCTCCCAGTGTCAACAGTGGGGTCCCCGTGAGCACCTAAAGTCTGCCAGGTTGGTCAGCCTAAGGAGGACCCTTGGATTAGTCAAGGAAAGGATCAAGGGCCAGTCAGGGGGACAAGCAACCAGAGTCAGGGCCTAAATCCTTCAGACCCGGAGGGAGGAGACGGAACTGAACAGTTTTCACTGAAACAACAAGGACAGAGGAACAGAGCCCAGGGCAGGGCTGGAGTGCCTTAAGGCAGTGATCCACAGGAGACAAGAGCTGCCCTCAGTATGGGTCCTTGTGACGGAGGCTGGTGTCCACAGAAGTGACGGGGGCAACGCCCACCTGCTGGCTGGGCTGGCGAGGAGCCTGGAACCAGTAGACAGTCCAGGAAGTCAGGAGAGAAGCCTCAAGTCTCCCACCAACTAGGACACCTTACAGCGTTTATTTTAAACCACTCCAAAAAAAAAAAAAATTGAGCTATTTATATAAGGAATACATGTTCACTGTAGCAACTCTGGAAAAGAAAATGCAGGAAGTCACCTGTTACCCCACCACCCACAGCCGACTACTGTTCTCCGGGATTTTTCCATCCGTGATCTGTGTGGGATCCCACAAGGACAAGCTGTTTTATAACCTGCTTTTACACTTCTGCTGTTTTAAGCGTGTCGCCGGCTCACCAAGTTCTCCACGCCCGCGTGGCACCACATCGAGGGAGGGAGGTGGCCCAGTTCTGTAGCCAGCCCTTTATTGTTTGAGTCCTGACCAGCTCACCCCTGTCCTGAGTGATTGCGTTTCGTTATCTCTGTGCAGTGATGGTTCTTGAAGGGGCCGAGGGCGACCTGGGCCCCCAGGGAACCCTTGGCAGTGCCTAGAGAGAGAGTTTCTTCCCGTTGTCCCAAGCAGCGAGAGCGATGCTGCTGGTATCTAGAGGCGGGCGGCAGCGAGCACCCCCTCCTCCCGCCCGCTGTTGGCGGTTCCGTGGTGGGGGGCGTCCTGGCCGGCCCCTGCTGCGCTGCAGGTGCGGTGCGCTCTGGTGCTCCTGGGTAACTTCCACTCCAGACCCTGAGTGAAGACAAGTGTGTACTCTGTGGCTGGGCATTTCTTAGACTTCCCATGTTCGACCATAGTTTCAAGGGATATTAAAATCGCCCTGCTTAAAGGTCTCTTGAATTCAGAGGAAAGGGGGAGAAGTTGTAGGGACTCTGGCTGAAGGGTCCACGGAAGGCTGAGCAGAAGTGCTCTCGCTGGGTGTATGGTCTTGTTCCAAAAATAGTGCAGCTTACAAGTTCGGGTTGAGTAAAAAGTGATAAAATGGGTGGCCCAGGGAGCAGCAGTGGGTGTGAGTCAGGGTAGAAGACACTTCTCCTTACAGGGTCCCAGGGAGCTGGACCCAGTTCCTGAGGGCCCCACCCCAGCTGTGGGCACAAGGGCAAGGCTCCCCGGGTGTTGACTTGACTGTCTCATAAGAAATCCTGCAGGGAGCCCTGCCCACCCGCCCTTCCTGGTGACAGGCCTGCACAGGGTGACCTGAAGTTCCAGCTCCTTTGGTGTGATCACTGCTAGTTCCGGGCACGTCCCACTGGGACAGTCTCAAAAAGGTGGTGAACGTGTTGGACATTCCATCAGGAAGTGATGTGCCTGCCAGGCCAGGCCCGTCAGGTACCCCCGCACAGTCATTCCTGAGACAGTCCCGGGTGGTGCGGGGGGGTTGGACAAGCGGGGGGGCCTTCAGCTGGAGGGGGCACACAGGCAAGGCCTCAGGCCTGGAACCCTGCCTGCTGGCCACACAGATGATGGCGACGCAGCCACCCTGGCAGCTCCTGGCCCAGCAGGGAGGCCTCCCACCCTGCTGCTGCCTCTTCTGAGCTGCTCAAGCCCCTCAGCAGGGAGAGGCCTTCCCAGAGGCGCACACTTCCGTGCTTTCCGCTCTGAGTCACCAGACAGTCTGCAAAGCACGGCCTGGCCTGGCCCAGCCCCCACTTGCTGGAGGGGGACCGTAGCTGGAGAGGAAGCTGAGCAAAGGAGTCCTGCCTGATAACTGCCCCTGACCTGGAACTTCATGGCAAGAGGAGAAGTGCAAAACTGGGCCCTGGCCTGCAGGCTAGTCAAGGACCCCCAGGATGGTGCAGAGACCCCTTCTGTGCCAGAGGGCTTGCCCTCATGCCCAGCCTACTCGGGTGTTCACTCACCCAGCCTCTGCCCTCCTCCCCCGGCAAAGGCTCTGCCTGTGAGTCCCTCATACCCACCTGGCCACTGAGGAGGACGCCAAGGCATGCCTGCCACTCCACGGCTGTCCCTCCAACCTCCTGGTCCTGGGCCCTGGGGTCTAAGTTGACAAAATGCCCCTGGGACACGAGAGCCCATGGTTCTTGGTAGGCATGACTGCCAGCCCCGGGCGGGCTTCTCCCAGCGGCAGGTAACCCCAGGAGGGTCAGGTCTGAACGGCTGATTACGCAGGGGCAGCCCTGGCCAGCAGGGGGCAGCAGGCCGTCGGTGAACTGAGGCGCTGGAGCCGACAAGCCCAGGGCGGGGCTGCTGGCTCACCCCTCCTACCTAGGGTGCCTACCCACCCATGGTGGGACCCCCAGCAGCAGCCAGGAGACAGACCCAAAGACCTTATTCCGAACAGCTCACCCCCTCCCTGTTTGGGGACCCGCCAGGGGAGGCCCAGGAACTGGGGCACCGAGGGTCCTGGAGAAGAGGCTGCAAGGATGGGAGGACTAAGGGGGCCCTGGGGCTCCCTGGGAGGGACGGGAGGGCTAGGCCTGGGGAGGCTGAAAGGGAAGGAAGCAGAGCAGAGAGATTATTTAGGAAATAGAGTAGGTGTTAGGGTAGGAGGGGGAGGCAACAGGGAGAAGCTGCTTGCGAGAGGAGGAAATGGCTTTCGGGGGCGGAGCTGGAAAAGTACCAAATTTCTGGGCTCCTGCCCTTCCCCCAGCATCCAGAGCTCCTCCAGGCTACAGTCTGGGGCCAACTGAAGTGCCAGGCTCCACCCCGCAGGCCCCCAAATAGATCCTCTAGATGCTCAAGCTGGGGCTCTGCCAGCAGCCCAACATGGTCCTAAAGGGAGGGCTGAGGCAGGAGGGCAGAGGTTCACGAAATAGGACTGGGGGGCACCCCGGTCCCACCTGACATTGAAGCGGAAGGGGCAGGCCAGGCCTCGGAGCCCGCAGCTGGGCCCTGGGCTGCCCTGGAAAGAGGAGGCACCACTCAGACCTGGGACAGGCCAAAACTCTAGTTTATTTCAGCATCAGCAACATCTCAGCCATCACAAAAATAAACTCTACCGAGGGCGACGAAGTCTCTACAGCAAGGCTAAGGGCTCAGCCCCCACACAGCGAGCCTCCGGGCGCGTGGTGGGCACGGCCTCGGCAATAAGTTAGGAAGCAGCGGAGGAGCTGGTGGAGGCGGCAGGTGCAGCCAGGGCCTCACTTCTGGGCCGGCATGAGGTCATCGATGGCCTGGCCCTGCTCCAGCCGCTGCTCCATCTCGATGAGCAGCTTCACCCCGTCCACCACCATCTGCACCAGCTCCACCTCCGAGAAGCCCAGGCGGTCCGCGTTGGAGACGTCGAAGACCCCGCCCACGGCGGCGGTGTCCACACCGCCTGGGGAGACAGCCAGCTCAGCGGGGCTGGGTTGGGGGCTGCCCGGGGGAGCGGGCTGCCTCGCGGCGCCCCCGCCACTCACCTGTGCCTCGCTTCTGAAGCCGCAGCCGCTTGAGCACCTCGGGGAACTTTTCGTGCTTTCCCAGGTGGGGCAGCTTGATGTGCACCCCGGCCCGCAGACCCGTACCCAGGTTGGACGGGCAGGTGAGGATGTAGCCCAGGTGAGGGTTCCACATGAACTCGTAGTTCTTAGACTTGAAGAGCGTTTCAATCTGGTGGTGGAGAAGGTGTGAGAGGGGAGGCATGGCTGAAGACACCCCCCCAGGGGACCAGCTGGGACCCGGGGTGCCCCCTCCCACAGGACCCTGAGGCAACAAAGATCTGGTCTCCCCAGGGGGTTGATGGGGCACCTCCATCTCTGCCTGAACCCTGGGGCCTGGCCCTGCCCCTCCGTGGCACCAGCCCTGACCTGGGTGAGGCCGTTGCAGAAGCGCGTGAACACCTCCTTCATGTTGCCCCCCTTCTGCATGGAGATGACCCGCAGGTGGTCCTCCTCGTTGATCCACACCAGGAAGGTCTTATTGTCATTGTGCCTGGGGGAGGGGTACAGTCAAGCCGCCTCCCTGGACAAGGGTCTCGGGACATATCCAGGAACAAAACCTCTCGAGGCGCCGAGGGCCGGGGCACTTCCCAAGTCGCTGAGGTGCTCACCCCAGCTGGCCCTAGGGCCGGGGGGCTGCTATCTCGACTCTAGACCCATCAACACCCTGCGGGCACACAGGGAACCTCAGAGAGGGCACACAAAGCCCTGAGCTGCTTCCCAGCTAGCCGGTCAGGTACCGTGTGGTGCCCGCCTAGGGGTTGAGGGGCAGAGGCAGCAGGCCCGGCCCCGCCCCGCCCACGGGGGGCCAATCTATCCCGTGCGATCCGATCCGAGCCTGTGAGCCCTGCTCCCCCACCTCGAGGAAGCGTCTGCGTCACCCCGCACCTGACCGACTCCCCGCGGGTGGCGGGTGGGAAAGGAAAGAGCAAACAAGGAGCCGCGGCTCCCGGAGGCGGGGGAGGAACGCCGACACGACGGCCCCACCCGCTCGGGGCCCTCCCGCACCTGCGCGGTCAAGGTCAACTGCGAAGAGGCCCGGGAGCACCAAACCCACCCGAGGAGCGCGGCGCCGCCCTCCTCCCTCCGGCACGGGGCAGGCGGGCGGGGGATACTCACCAGATGCCGCGGGCGTCGGGCCAGTCGCGGGCCATGCCCGAGGCCAGCAGCAGGGGCGACACGGGCTTATCGAAAAGGAAGTGGTCGTCGATAAGCTGCTGCTGCTCCGCCTCCGTCATGCTTTTGAGCGCATAGTACCTCCCAGCCAGGTCACCGTCCAGGCTCGACAGGGCTGCGAAGGAGCACGATCAGAAGGACGGGTGGGCTCCTGCCCTACCCCGCCACCACCCCGCGCGCTCGGACCCGCCCGACACCCCCAGGATGCCCGCTCGGCCTGGCTGGAGCCCAGTCAGTGCCCCCGGTCCGGAGCGACACGGCCCAAGCCGACCCTCGCCCGGCCCCAGGGCGCTGTGGGCGCGGGGCTGGGCGTCGGTCCCTCCGGGAAACCCGAGCCGGCGGGGAGATAAGAGCGCGGCGGCTCGGGTGACTGGTAAACAGGCCGGCAGGGCCCGGGGCCGAAGAGCGCCGCTCAGCCGGCCCGACCCTTACCTTCGACGGCGAGCTTCTCGATGGCGCGGCGCTCCCCGCGGCTGCAGTGCGGGGGGAGGCAGAAGCCGCGGATGCTGCGGCCCGTGCGCACCCGCGAGCTCAGCACGTAGTTGGGATCCAGGTCGTCGCCGCCCTGGGGGCCAAGCAGGGCTGAGCGCCGGGCGGCCCCTCCCCACCCCGCCGGCCCCCTCGCCCCGGGCCACCCGCACCTGCAGGTTGTCGGGGTTGAGGTCCGTCTTGTGTTCGTCGGTGGGCTTATAGCCTCCGTGCCGGTCCTCAATGATGGGGTCAAAGAGCTCCTTGAACACGTCGTACGACTCCTCGTCGCCGGCCACGCAGCCCACGGTCATGATATAGGGGTGGCCTGGGGGGAGCGCGGAATGGGGCCAGTGACGTCACTGCCAGGCCCAAGCAAGCCGCCGAGGACCCTGCAGCTGTGCGCGCAAAGAGGGCGCCCGGACCTTGGCCCGGGGGGGCCCAGGGGGCGGGGGCGCTGGACCCCAGCCGCGGGCTCCTGTCCTGACCTCGGGCCCGAGGCGCGCGTACCTGGGTTGTCCACGCCGGTCTGGATGACGTCGTCCACCGTGAAGCCGCTCGGGGTGCTCTTCGCGCGCAGCTCGGCGTACAGCTCGGGGGTCAGTACCTTGGCCATGTGGTTGTTGTGGCCGCTGAGGTCGGGGAACTCATCTTCGGCCGGGAAACGCAGCTTCAGCGTGTTGTGGCTATTGGAGAAGGGCATGGCGGCGGCGGGCTGCGGGGAGACGCGGGAGTCAGCGGGGACCCGAGGCTCCTGGCCTCCTGGTGACCTGCTAACCACCCAGGGCCCCGGGCTCCGGTCAGCCCGGTCGCGGTCAAGGTCACCGAGGTCGGCGCTTGCACGCATGGGGCTACCACAGCGCCCAGGACCCCCGGCCCAGCTGGAGCGCCTGCTCCAGGCGTCGGACCCCGGGAGGTCCGGAGCGCGCCACGCCCTGGCCCTCGCCCCCCGCTCCGTGCATAACAACCCCCACCTCGCTGCCCCGCGCCTCCCACCCCCGGCCCCCCGGCTCACTCACTGAGCAGTCGGGCAGGGGCGGGGGCTCCAGGTCTGTCTGCAGCTCAGGGCGCGGCGCAGGCGAACAGCGGCGGCTCCGCGCTCCCGAGGCTCTTAAGGGGCGCGACGCAGGCCGCCCATTGGCCGCTATTTATAGCCCATTCATTCCATTGGGTCGCGCTGCGGGGTGGTGCCGCCGCTTTGTCCGCCACCCTCTGCTCCCGGAGCACCCCCCCCCCCAACCCCAAGCAGCCCACCCCGACTATCCCCTGGCCGGGACCCCGCGCAGCCTGCCTAACCCCACCCCGCGCCCGCCCAGGATCCCGAAGCCAGAACCTCAGGCCCTCGGACATTCCGGATTCCCCCACACCCACGCCTGCCTCCGAGCGGGAAACCGAGGCAGGAGAGCCGGCCAGGCACTTGAGAACGCTCGGCCTTGTCTGCACCCCGGCCCCTGCCTTCCCTCCTCCCGCTAGTCCTCGTGGTGGTCGCGGCGACGGGCCAGGCGGGAGCCGTCCCGGGCTTCCACGGCAGGTACCACCACCCACCGCCGCCCACCCCACCCCCGCAACCTTCTCCCTCACAGTCTGAGTTGGCGCCGAGCCGCCGACCTTCTTCAAGGTGCCCGCAGGCATCTCCCCGGCGATCTTGGTGCAGAGCGAAGGCACGCCGGAGGCGCAGTCTGGCTGCGGCCCAGCCCGGCGGCACCCTTGGTGCCGTGACCTTGGGCAGGTCCCCGGGCTTTGGGGTCATTTGAGCCAGAGACTCAGCCCCTCCTGGTTGATGAGCGAATACTGACTGTGGCCCTGCTGGGAAATGCACAGTCTCAGAGCCCCCAGACCCCAGGCCTTGGCCCTCTCTTCCAGGGACAAGTTCATCTCCACACCCCACCCCAAAGGTCGTCCTCAGAGACTCTCCGCAGAGGCTGGAGGAAATGCTCACAAACAATAAGCACATGTGAGACTTAAAAAACAAAAAACTCACTGAAAATCAGAATCGTGCAAGTGAAAGTAATGACTATGCCTTCCACTATCCCCAACACCCCAGACTGGCACCAGCCAGTGTTGGCTATGGGCCGGAATGTGGGGAAACAGGCATTCACAGGCTGCCTGCAACTGTGAAGTGCTACATTAGCTTTGGAAAGTAATTTGGTAGTATTTATTAAAACATAAAATCTTTGTACTCCATGACCCGACAATCCCACTTCTAGGAATCCAGCCTGTAGTCTCATCTCTCTTTGCACACAGGCCAACCCTCTCTAGTAGGAGAAACAAGCACAAACAGACCTGTATGTAACCGGCTGCCCATCACCTGGGGACTGGCCGGGGGTAGGGGAGGCATCTCTCCAGTGTGGAATATTATACAGCTATTAAAAAGCATGAATTAGGGACTTCCCTGGTGGTGCAGTGGATAAAAATCCAGCTACCAATGCAGGGGACAGGGATTTGAGCCCTAGTCCAGGAAGGTTCCACCTGCCCAATGGGCAACTAAGTCCGCGCGCCAAAACTACTGAGCCCCAGGAGCGGAGAAGCCACTGCAACAAGAAGCCAGCAGGCCACAGCGCAGACTGGCCTCTGCTCACCGCAACGAGGGAAGGCCTGACCGCAGCAACGAAGACCCAGAGCAGCCAAAAGTGAATCAATAAATATTTTTTTAAAGGGTGAACTGGCACTTTAATGGTTAACATCCATCATCTGGTTGCTTTGTGAACAAAACAAGGAAGGGGGAAAACACTTATCTGTGTGTTTATTCAACAAAATCCCCCCAGAACTGCACAGGACTGCTGGAGGAAGACTGAGCTCGGCAGCTGTCAGCAAGCAGCCAAGGGAACAAGATATGGTCAAGAACCGAGAGGAGACGGGTGCCTCCGGCGGGGCTGAGCGGCGATCCGTGTGCTGGGGCCCCTGAGGGCGCCGGAGCACAGAGTGAGCACGTTCCTTTGCCTCTGCCTCTGTGCAAGGCCCGTGGTTACCATGGAGGACTCCTGCCTCTTCCCTTGCTCAATTTGGCATGTTTTGACCTGCTCCCAGTCAGCATTTTTTTTAGACCCGTAAAGCAAAGCAAGGTGAAAAGACAAATGGCTCCGGACTGGCCAGACAGGTGTCCTCTAAGCCTGAAATTCCTGTGTTCCGTGCCCCCTGCTGCCCCTCTCCCTAATTTTAGAAATATCTGCACCTGCCCTCCCCGACTCCCCACCGACAAAGGACTCATGGACTCAAGATTTTGTTTCTAGAAACCAAGTGCTGGCTCTGGAGGCCTACTTGACTTTCAGACCCCAGAGATTGGGGGCGGGGGGCGCTCAGGGCTTCCTTCCTCTTTGTAGCTTCGGCAGCTTCTCAGAAGGTTCCCCCCCACCTTCAGGCCACCAAGGGCCTGACCCACTTGGGGGGACGGGGACAGGGAAGGACCCCATTCCCCTCTCCCTTCACAAGCAAGGTCCTCACTAGAGAAGCGAAGTCCAGAGGTTTGGGGTCTTGCCCAGGGCCTGCCTGGGGCTCCAGCAGTTCTTAGCCTTCTGAGATGCATGTTTTGTCCTAGTTTTGCAGATGAGCAAAGGGAAGATGAGAAGGTGGGTGATGGGGAACCAGGTCCGAGGTCTGGCAATCCCCCTGTGATCCTGCAGTGCCTGGCCCTGTGCTAACCTGCCTGAGGGCCCACCCTGCAGACCCCGAGCTGGCCACGCCTGGGCTGGACTCAGACTGACAACACATGTGGTCAGCAACTGTGACGGGGGAAGAGAGGAGGGGTCTTGGAGGCCTTTAGACCCAAAAGTCAGGGTGAGGCCCCTACCGGGCAGCGGCCACTTGGGAGTCTGGGTGGTCTTGAGCAAGGGGACAAGGAGAGGGGCCCAGGAGGGTACCAGCCTCCACTTCAGTGGAAGAACGCTGCTCCCAGCTAACCGAGCCCTCCCCTGTGGACCCTCCAGTCTCCCCAGGGCCCACAGGAGCCGGTTTGGCAGCGTCTGGGCAAGCAGCTAGGTGACATCATCCGGCCAGTTTATGGTCCAGGTTTCTCAGAAATCACACTTGGTTACACATTAACCACCTGGCCCTGGAGGGGGTGGGGAGCCTCAAAGGAGTCCCTGGCCTTTCATCCACAGAACACAGCCCTGCTTGGCAGGCACAGAGCGGGGCCGGTGGAGGAGGGCCAGGCCCCAAGCAGGGGCTAGGACTTCCTCCTAATGCCCTGTCCCTGAGTTTCACAGAACCCAAAGGGGAAGTTGGTTGGGGTCAGCAAAGGGGCAGGGGCTGCCTTGTGGCCACAGAGTATGGTGGGGCCGGAGATTGAGCTGGTCAGAGATCAGAGCAGAACGGCCCTCCCCAGAAGGCATCATCGGCCTCCTGCTCTCCTCCAGGGCCCTGTTCCTGCCTGTTCCCACCTTTCTTCCAATCTGCCTTTGGTTTTCTGAAGCCGAGTTTACTGACTTTAAATCCCAATCCCACTTTGGCCACATTAGTTGTGTGATCTTAGGCAAATTACTTGACTTCCCTGAGTCTGTAAAATGGTCCCTCTCTCACAGGATTGTGGGTAAGGTTCAAAGTGATGACACTTAACTGGGCTTACACAGCATCAGTTTTTTTTAGGGGGGGGCACTATATAAACTCTTCCCTGGGCAAAGTACCCACCTGACCTGGCTAATCAGTTGGTGCTTGAGGACTCAGGCTGAGGGCTGGGCAGAGTCAGAGAGAAGACGGACAGCCCTGGGAAGGCTGCCTGGAGGAGAGGGCAATGGAGAAGCTGGCCAACCAGTCCCCCACAGAAAGGCGATGGGAAGTTGGAAACCAGAGGAAACCACTGCCGAGTCACCGAGTCCAAATTTAGGCTCTTAGTGTGCACTCAGCCTCTGAGTAGCTGAGAGGCTGGGGAAGAGGAACCCCCAAGAAGTGGAAAGTTGCTATCTCCCAGGAGAGCAATTAAGAGGTGATTCAGGCGGGTGCAAAGTCACCTGGATGGAACAAAGGTTGGAGAGCTACAGATGGAGTTGAGTTGTCCGAGAGGAGGAGGAAAGGCTGTGATGCAGCCACACAGGCAGCTGGTGGTCAGAGCACTGGCCCCGCAGGGACAGGAACCCACAGAGAATGGGAGGTCACCAAAGGCCCCCACCTTCCTCCCCTGGGGTTCCAAGACGCAGGCCCAGTCAGGAAAGGGGCATGGAGGAGCTAAGGCTAGGCACCTGGGTCTCCATCATGGACTCTGCGGTCCGCAGACACCCTCGCTAGGCCCGGCCCCAGAGGAGGGAACAGTTCAGCGCCCTACAAGTTGACAGGGCTCTAGGAAGGGGCTGGTTCCGCAGGGCCTGGCCACTCCCAGTTGTCCAGGATGGAGCAGCCTGGGCCTGGGAAGCGTGGCCAAAGGTCAGGCTAGCTGGCCCTGAGTTGGGGCTCAGGCCCCAGCCTGGCTGGGTGGGCTGGGGTCTCCATCAGATAAGGCCTGGCCCACGGGGACATGCGCACTGGAGGAAGACGATCCCTGTCCCCGTGCTCCTCCCCCGCGCACACTGTCCGCCCAGCCCAGAGCCTGGCTCTGATTCAGCCCCGCTGAGACACAATGGGGCTGCAGCTTCCCTGTTTCTGCGGGGCCCTCCAGATGGCCCTCCCCCGCTCGGGCCGCTCTTCCTGTCCTCACTGACCCGGCCCCAAGAGAAGCCCCGTGCGTCCAGTGCTCAGCGCACCCTGGGTTCCAGGAGAGGACGCAGGGCTCCCTCCGTCCTGGAAGCGGCTTCCGCACTCCGGAGAAAGTGCCCGTTTCAGGAGCGGCCAGGCCTGGGTCTAAGGCCGCTTCTGGCCACCGTGCCCTGCTGCTCAGGCTGCCTCCCGCCACAGTCTTGTGGGACCACCCGCTCCTCTGCAGCTCCATTTTCTGGAGTTTCACCAGTCACGCCCGCGCCCACAGAGGAGACCGCGGCAGCTTGGGGGCGGGCTACCCGGGCTCTCGGTGGTCCTGGGCGCGAGGAGGTAGCACCGGGACAAGCCGACCGAGAGCGCGCCACGGACGCGGGGAGGGGCAGTGCGTACCCCCGAGACACCGCCCTCTCTCCCGGGAGCCCCCGCGCGCGTCAGGGGGCGTTGCGCCGTGACGTCATCGGCGGGCGCCGCGCCCCAGCCGGCGGAAGTGCTGCCGCGGCGACGCGAAGCCACGTGCGGCGCCTCCAGGAGTTGGAGGGCGACGAGCGTCGCCGGTGAGGCTCGGCCGGGCCACGGTGGCAGAGCGCGGGTAGTGTAGGGGGCGTCTCCCAGGCGGGCCCTGCACGTCCCGGCAGCCCCACGTGGCCGCGCCCAGCCCTGTTGTCGGCCTGGCCTGAGCCGCCGCCCGCGGCCTCTACGCAGGCCAGGCCGTTGTTCCTGTTTACTGCCCGCTGCACGGCCCCGGCCTTCGCTTGGGGAACCTGTGCATTTGCATCGCCCCGTCATCCGTCTGCCCAGGAGCCCGCCACGGGGGAGAGTGAAGAGAGAGGGGAGTTCTGCCTGGCCTGGAGGTGACCTCACGGGCCCCCCTCTGCGTGGTCCCTCTCTCGTCTCACAGCTAGAGAACGGGAGCCAAGCTCCCGGAGAAGGATGCCGAGGGAGAGGGTCAGGCCCTTACTTTGTGGGAATCCTGGGACCCGGCCTCAGTCTCTCCGTCTGAGGTTTGGGCTGATGGCTCCCGTCTTAGGACCAGACCAAGAAGGGCTTTCTCCCTGGATGCCAGGCGCACATTCCCGCCTCCTGGCCCCTTACACGTTCATGCCCACACTTCCCAGGTCCCCGGCACCTGCCGGACCAACAGCACCATGAGCTTCGTGGCCTACGAGGAGCTGATCAAAGAGGGTGACACAGCCATCCTGTCCCTGGGCCATGGCGCGATGGTGGCCGTACGGGTGCAGCGTGGGGCCCAGACCCAGACCCGGCACGGTGTCCTGCGCCACTCAGTAGACCTCATCGGCCGCCCCTTCGGCTCCAAGGTGACCTGCGGCAGAGGCGGCTGGGTGTATGTGCTGCACCCCACGCCGGAGCTCTGGACACTGAACCTCCCACACCGCACCCAGATCCTCTACTCCACCGACATCGCCCTGCTCACCATGATGCTGGAGCTTCGGCCTGGCTCCGTGGTCTGTGAATCCGGTGAGTTCTGCAGGATGCCTTGGTTCGTGAAGGCGGAGGTCAGACCCAGTGTCCAGGCAGCCTCAGCCTGCCCTTCCAGAGCAGAGGCACACTCACCATCTGTTTCTACAGGGTCTTTCTAGGGGGCTGACTGCAGCGAGGGGGGAAAGACACAGGGAAGCTGGTTAGGAGACTGGTGCTGTCCTCCAGTGAGACTTAATGGGATCTGACTGAGGACAGCCCGCAGGAGGAGCCGGGGCCCAGGGGGAAGCCTGCCTGTGTGAGGTGGGGAGGGGGTGGTGAGCGCTGCTCGGCGCTGACCAAGGTGCTGACAAAAGGGTAGGGGTGCCTGGCCTAGCAGTCCCTCACTGCTGCGAATGGCAGCCCCAGGCCCAGGGCTGAGGATCGCCTCTTTCTGGAGGGAGGCCAGGGCTGCTCCAGGGTGCTCACTGGGGGGGAAGAGCCTGCCTGTGCTCATCCCAGGCCAGCGCCTTCATCACTGAGGCCAGGCCTGGGGTGCAGATGGAAGTACCTGAAGCCAGATATTCCCAGACTCTGCGTATGTGCATGCACACACACACACTCACGCACACACACACACACATGTGCTGTGGACTGAAGCTTACAGCCTGGCCAAGAGCAGCCAGGCCCAGATGTGCCTGGATTTCCAGAATGTTCTGCACACCCTGGGCCCCTGTGCTCCGGGCTCATGAAGAGTTCCCAGCAGCACTGCTGCCAGCTTTTGGAGGCTTCAGCCGTCTCCTCCATCTTTGGGCCTTGGTTTCTCCGTGCGGATGACTGGATGGTTGCCTTTGCCCAGGCGATCACTTTGAAATGGGGAGAGTCAGATGCAGAACCTCAGCGGAGAGCGGGTTCAGAGAGTCGGTGGGGGCTGGGCAGGGGCCAGCCGCTCCGCACCAGGGGAGCTGGGGGTGGACAGGATTCAGGGCCAGCTCGTCCCCTGCTGCCCGCCCCCGGGCATCTACAGCCAGGGCCTGGCTCCACTCAGCTGAAAAGCGCGGTCAGCAAGCGGGCTTCCGGGCTCCTCTGAGGTACCAGCTCCCCTTGTGGGAACCGTGGGTAGAGCCGCGACAGGTCAGGCTGGGTTTCTGCTTCTTGAAGGGGACAGGCAGTGGGCCCAGCGTGACCATCTCGGTGTGACTGCGGACTGGGGGCTGCGCATTTCGCTCCGGCTGGGTGGTCAGGGAGGACCTGAGGAGGGAGCAGTGAGGGACACGATGGGGAGCCGTGAAGAGCCACTGGGGAGGGTCACCCCAGAGGAGAGCCTCGCAGAGACCCTGCGTGCGGGGCCGTCGAGGAGGCCAGTGTGGCCGGGGCGGGGACGAGGTCAGGGAGGAAGCGCTCGCCGCCAGGGGGGTCACTAGGAGTCCGACTCTGCTGTGGAACAGAGGGCCGGTCTGACTGAGGCTGCAGGGAACCCGCGGCTATGGAGGCAGGCCTGAGGGCAGCGCTCGGGGGCTGTAACAGGGAGGGAGGGGGCCCAGGTGGGCGCTGCGGGCAGCTGGGGAGAAGCACCTCCTGGAGAGATGGGGGAGGAGGTGCCGGCGGGGGCGGGGGCGGCTCCAAGGCGTCTGGCTGGGCAGTCACCGCCCTGTCACTGGGAACAGAGGCTTGGCAGGGAGTGGACTGGGGCTGGATCGCTCCAGCTCTGCACTTGTAAATGCCGGGTTCTGTTTGCGGTCGCGGGGGAGGTGGTCAGTGTGCAGTGGACACAGAGTATCTCCATCACGCTTGGCACCTGGAGCCGTGAGGGGTGGGGAGGTCGTGGGGGGTGACAGGGCCCCGGCGCCGCAGGACAGGATGGCAAGCAGAGGGGCAGCCTGAGGCTGGAAGAAATCAGGGGCGACGACGGGGGCGCACGCTGGTCGCCGAGTCAGGGTGAGGGCAGAGCTGCCCCGTGTGGCAGGCGCGGACTGGGGGTAGGAAGATGGACTGACCTGCATCCCTTGGGCCCAGCCACCGCATGGGACGGGGCAAGCCTCTTGGTCCACTCTGCCCAGACCCTGCACGGCCCTGGGGCAGTCTGGCCCCTCTGAGGACCCCTGTTGGGACCCCGGTCTGGGCATCAGGGTTTGCTCCAGAGCTGGGGTGGGCAGGACTGCCCCCCGCCCAGCAGGACCCCCACCAGATCAATAGGCAGGCGGCTCCCCTGCGCCCACCTGGGACAGCCCGTGTCCCAGAACCCCACGGGGAGCCCCGGACTGGTGCCTGCTGGTAACAGGGGCTCAGCCGACCTCATGGACCCCAGTGGGTCTCCCCAGGGTGAGGGTAGACTCATTTCCCGCCTGACTCCCGTCCCCCCGGCCAGGCACCGGCAGCGGCTCCGTGTCCCACGCCATCATCCGCACCATCGCACCCACGGGCCACCTGCACACGGTGGAGTTCCACCAACAGCGGGCAGAGAAGGCGCGGGAGGAGTTCCAGGAGCACCGCGTGGGCCGCTGGGTGACCGTGCGGAACCAGGACGTGTGCCGCAGTGGATTCGGCGTGAGCCACGTGGCGGACGCCGTCTTCCTGGACATCCCCTCGCCTTGGGAGGCCGTGGGGCATGCCTGGGACGCCCTCAAGGTCGAAGGTGAGCTGGGCTTCTGGGAACAGGGGGGTCAGAGGGTCGGGGTGGGTCAGAGTAGCCCAGGGAGGTTCGGGGGTGGTTGGAGAAGTCAGGATTGGGGAGCGCAGGGCTCAGCTGGGCCCCTGCCCCTTGGCTTGGCCAGCTCCCACCCCAAGGTGGGCGATGTCTGAGGTCCCTGGGGAGTATCCCGGCAGCCCTGCGTGACTGAGAGGCGGGGCATGCCGGAGGTCAGAGGTCAGCCCCTGACCCCAGCCAGTCCCTCCAGAGTCTCCCCTCCCCACCAGCCACAAGCCGGGCAAATGCGTCCCTTTTAGGGAAGATGTTGGGTGCAGAGGCGGGGAGGGTGGCTCTGAGCCAGGAGGCGCTGGCGAGGCCCTGGGTTTTTCCCTTTTCTGGAGAAGTTGCTGGCTCCAGCAGCCAGGCCTCTGCCTCCTCCCCACTGAGCAAAGCAGCGGGAGGGGGACGCCCAGCGCCCCGGGGACAGCCCGCCCCTATGAACGTGGATGCCTGGCCAGTGGGTCCCCTGCCCGCTGGCCTGGGACTGCCATGTCCCCGGTCTGTGCCAGGGTGGCCAGGGAGCACCAGCTCCCCCGCCCCCGCCCCTTCCGCTAGGCCCCCGACGCCCGCAAGTCCCTCCTGCCCGGGGACCCCAGCGGGCCCAGGCCCGGATCCCCCGAGGCCAGAGCCGGGCGCATGGCCTGGGCTGAGCGCAGGCGGCCCCTGGGCCGGGAGCCCTGCGTGTGTTGTCCTGTCCCCTCCGCCCCACTGAGCCCTGCTCTCTGCGTCTGCTTGTTCTGGCCCAGAGGCTCCCGGCTCCCTCGTGGTCTGGCGGTTCTCCAGGGCTCGCCTGCCCGCGTGAGCCCGGCGCCGGCTTGGTGCGGCCCTGGGGCCCGGCCCTGCCCCGCGGGGCCGCCTGGGCAGTGCGCACGAGGGCAGGCTCCCCGCGGCGACCCTGTGCCCTCCAGCTTGACCTCGATCCTGCCTCCAAGCGCAGGCCTCCCTGGCGGGGCTGAGGTGACCAGGCCTCAGGGACCTTTGCGGGCTGTCCCAGGCCACCTCGCCTCCCAGCCTGGCCTCCCCGCCCCCGCCCTGCAGGTCCCGGGCTGGCTGGGGAGGGAGGCGGCAGGCAGGAAGGGGCTCCCGCCCTGCCCCTCATCCTTGGGCCTGGGGCTGGTTCCGTAGGCGCCTCCAGTTGCAGGAGCCGCGACAGCCTCTCATTTTCTGCGACAGCAGCCCCTGCCCCGGGCGCTCGTTGAGGCTGGAGCTGTTCTGGGCTCAGCGCTCCAGCAGCTGCCATGCGGAGACTCCGCCCTGGCCCCAGCCCTTGGCCGCCGGTGGGGATCGGGGTGGTCGTGCCCACGGGGGCCCAGGGGTGAGGCAGTGGGCTTGGTGCAGGCGGCCCCATCCATGTGGGCCCTGCCGGCTCCTCCGCTGAGGCCTCAGCTACTGGTAGCCGGAGGGCTTGGCCGTCCTCGGAGCCCAGAGCATCTCTCATAGCAGGGTCTCTCCCAGCACCCACTCCTGAAGGCGCCGGGCTGCATTGCCTCTGCGCGGAGGTCCCGGCCATGGACCCCTGGGCAGAGGGACGGCCGGCGGGCAGGGGTGTGGGCAGAGCTGGGGGGGTGGGCTCTGGGGTGGCCGGAGGCGGGGCTCGGGGCGGCCCTCTGACCCGGCATCTTGCCCCACCCCCACAGGTGGGCGCTTCTGCTCCTTCTCGCCCTGCATCGAGCAGGTTCAGCGCACGTGCCAGGCGCTGGCGGCCTGCGGCTTCTCGGAGCTGAGCACCCTGGAGGTGCTGCCCCAGGTCTACAACGTGCGCACCATCAGCCTGCCGGCGCCCGACCTGGGGGCCAGCCCCGGCCCCGACGCCGGCCCCTTCCGCAGCGGCACGCCCATGAAGGAGACCGTGGGCCACACCGGCTACCTGACCTTCGCCACCAAGACTCCGGGCTAGGGTTAGGGCTAGGGTTAGGGTTAGGGCTAGGGCTAGGGAGCCGCCCCCCGGGAGCTCCGGGGAGCTGGAGGTGAAACCGGGCCAGAGACTGCCTTGTATGGTCAGCGGCTGCCTGCTGGGCCAGTGTTTAGAAATGGACTTGGAGCGGGGAGGGTGGAGCAACGGGGCCTCCCTGACAGCTGGCAGGGTGGCGGGTGGGGGGGCTGCCGCCGTGGAGCAGCATCACGGCCCTGGGGGAAGCGCTCCCACCCGCGGCCCCCTGAAGTCAGTGTGCCCGCTCTGCCGTCTCGTGGCCTCGCGGTCTTCATTGCCGCGGGCTCCTCCGGGTGGGCATGTGGCCGGCGCGGGTTTGACCCTCTTGGGTGACCCCAAACAGGTAGGGCGGAGGAGGAGGCCCAGGGATGTAGGCCTTGCGCCCAGGACCCCCACCGCCTGGCTGCCAGCAGAGCTGTGGCCCTGCCGCCTAGCCTCAGGCCCGACCCCCGACCGGGCACTGTGCGAGCCATGTGCCCAGGTTCCCTCCTGGCAGGCCCCACCCACCACCTGGCTTTTCCACCCAGTAAGCACCTGCTCCGCAGCCCGGCCCGGCCAGAGCCCATGTGCGAATCCGTGAGAAGACAGTGTCACTCTGCGGAGAGCAGAACGGACGCGGGCTGCCTCCTGGCGGCCGGCGGTGCTAGAGCTGGTCCGCGTGCCTGCCCGGAGGGGCCCTGGGGTCCTGGACTGAGCGCTGCCCCGCCCTGCCCGGCCTCCAGCTCTGTGTGGCACCCCCCCCGCCCCAACCCTGTTTCACAAAAGGTCTGGGTGCCTGCCCTGGTTTCAGCCAGCCGGCAGGAGCCTCAGTGACCCCGTGTTGGCACAAGAGCCCCAGGGGCCCGTGCTGGCCTGGGACTGCTGCCCGACCACGCCCGGCGGAGAAATAAACGCTGTTGCCCCCACCGCAGTGACTGGTCCCCTGGTGCCTCGAGGCCCGGCCTCCGCTCCCCACACCAGCATCCAGCTGGACCTCGCCACACGGCACCCGGCCCCTGCTCCTTCCTCTCCCAGGGCCGCTGCCACGGGGCTGTGGACTCCAGGACAATGGCCTGGGACGTGGTGGACAAAGGGGTGAGTGTGTGGCCGCCCCCACCCCCACCCGGCTGCAGAAAGGGCCACTTGTTCCGGGAGTGGGGGTGAGGGGAAGGAGAGCGTTCCTGGCTCTGTGTGTGTGTGTGTGCATCCGTCCATCCATGTCCGTGTCCGGCTGGGCCCAACCTCCCAGGCCTGCTGTTCTGGCCCTAGGCCACCACCCAGGTTTTGGGGGTCCTTGGAGTTGTGCCAAATGAGGTGAACCTCCAAGAGGACCAGTCTCCTGGCAGCAGCATCACGGGGGGGTGGGGGGTGGGTATCTTCTGTCTCCTAGGAAGACCTGTGTCCCCTGTGAGACCCTAGGGTCCTCCAAACCCCTTGACCTGCTCCAGGGGTCATATCCCCCTTCAAGGACCTGTGCTGACCTCTGACTCCACGCCTAGTGTGGGGACAGAGGAAGGGCCTGGGCTCTCCTCTGCCTTCAGGAAAGGCCTGGGGGGCATCTGTGTAGGGGGACAGGCCTGGCACTGCCCGCTTCCCGAGGGGCTTAGGCCGGCGGCCAAGACCGCTGCCTGGGGTGAGGCTCTGGGGCCTGCACTGGGGGCCCTGTGAGCCGGAAGGGAAGCCAGCCTAGGATGGATGACGGGCAGAGGGCCACCAGGTTCAGGGTCAGGATTCCTGGCCCCCTGTCCACGCATGTGGTTTTACTTGGCACGGAGCCACTTTTTTAAGGGTGGATGGTCCTCCAGCCCCTCGACTGGGCCCACACTGAGCCCCCAGAACTCCGCCGTACCTCAATCCCATCCAGGGACTTTAGCCTGGAGCCCCATCTGGCCCTGAGCCAGCAGTGAGCTCCCGCGCATCCTTCAAAGCCCATCAAGCGTCCCGGTGCCTCTCACCCCTCGCCCCCAGGTAGTCTCACTCAACCCTTTCCTGCTCCCCGGCAGCCCACACTAGTGATCTCCCCTGTAGGGGTGTCCCTGGCCAGGAGCCCCTGCAGACAGATCGGGCAGAAGCTAGGTGGTTCCCTTAAATCCTTCAAACGGGGAGTGTGCCACCCAGGGCCCCTGGTGAGCGAGTGACCGATGAGCAGGTCACTTGGTCATCCCCTCGAGGCAGCAGCTTGGGGCTGGTCACAGGACAAGGATTCACCGGGAAAGTCCCATCCAGCCCCAGACACGCACCTCTGGCCTTCAGTTTTTCCTCGGGAAGTCTTGCACCCACATGGCCCTGGCCCGAGGGGTGTGACGCATCACCCTGCCACCCACCCCCACCCCAGCCCCCAGCTCCTGGGCTCAAGCCCCGGAGACAGCTGGCCTGGCTGTGAGACTCACCTGTCTGGAGGGCCCCAGGTGGGATCAGAGCCCATGTCTGTGGGGGCCGCCTCCAGCCAGCTCCCCTGGAAGCCCTCCAGGCCCGCCCCCCTCAGCTCCAGGGTGAGCTGCCCCCTGTGCCCCCCTCACCCCGTCACCTGCCTCAGAGGGGCTCTGTGCCCAACCGGGGGCGATGCGGGTCGGGGCCCCTGGAGGCTGTACCCGCCTCGCAGGGTGTGGTCAGGGCAGGGGTGGGATTCCCATCCCTGTCCCTGCGCCTCTGCTGTGTGCTGCCCCCTCCCCATCCCCTTCTCTCTGCCTCCATGGCCTCTGTTCTCCCAGGAATGTATGGCTCTCGGGCCTCTAGCCTATGTGGGAGACAGGTGGGCTGCTTGGGACCCTGGCCCGGGATTGGGGGTGGGGATGGTGCGGCTCCTATCCCATCCCAGCCCAATGCATGGGGGGAGAAACAGGCTTGCGCTGCAGAGGTGAGACTCACTGAAATCCCATCCACCCCCACCTCTGCCCATCCACCCAGGACCTCCCACATCTGCCACACTGCCCCCCTGTGTGGTTGTTGGGTGTGACCACAGAAGCCAAAGGAGAGAGATGGCTGTTACAATCCTAGAAGGCTCCTTGGGAGAGGTGACGTCCTGCATGTGGAAGGGCAGATGGGACTTAGAGGCCAGTGAGCAGCCGGCCTCCCCAGGCAGGAAGCTCCCCGCGGCCCAGGAGAGGGAGTGGAAAGCGCCAGGAGTGGCTGCTTTGGAGCAAGGTTGGATCAGAGGGCAGCCTCAGGCTGGAAACTGCCAGCCACGTTTGCAAGGCTTCTGAGCTCACGCATGTCACAGGACCAGTGCCCCACTCTGCCCAGGGGCTGCGGGGCTCCCATGCCAGCCAGGGTGGGGGGTGCCCCTTCCTTCCAGTGGCGCCTCAGGTGAGAGGGTCCAGGGGGTGGTTGGCCCTGCTGGAGGTCTTGGCTCCCAGTGCCGCCAAAAAGGAGCGAGCAAGTGGGGGGTCCAGTCCTCAGGGCAACCATCTTCATCAGCCTCAGGCGCTTTCACCCAGCAAACGGGCTGAGCACCCTGGGGCGCTGAGCACCCAGGCCTCCAGCGCAGCCTGTCCCGTCCTCAAGGGCTCCAGGGACCAGGCACATTCACTGCAGGCAGGAAGAGCCTGCTCCAAGCAAAGCAGGCAGCGGGGGCAGGGAGGAACAAGAAGGCCTTGCCAGGACACGGCCTCCACAGTCCCAGGGGAACAGGGACTTTGGACAGGGCCCTGCAGGCCTCCTGACCCCAGCAGGGATGGCCAGACCCCACGCTGCCCTCCCGAAGATGCGCTTAAGGGCTCAGGCTTCCAGAATCACATCCTCCCTCCCGCCTGCCTGGGGGGGGGGGGCGGGGGGGGCGGCTGCCATGAGATTAAGCATCACATGGATGTGTGTGCAGTGTGTCCAGTGTCTCGATGATGGTCAGCACCCGTGGGAGCCTCTGCCACCTCCAGAAGACCTCTGATCCTGCATTTGCCAAGGCCAGAATTTGACGACTGCTTCTGAATCCATCTGAGAAATGTCCTCTGCGCTTTGTAGCACTTGAATAGCTTTTTGCACCTTCAGGGACACTTGCATGTGTATCAGAAGACTTGACACTGAGACTCTTCTGGAAAATCCGGGTCATCCAGTCCCTGTGCCTATAGTTAGTTGTGTAACTAAACCAGAAACAGGCTGTTGGATCACGCAGAGGCAGGCAGCGTTCAGCTGACCCCCACGGTTTGAGAAGTAGGTGTATTAGTTAGCTGTCGCCACAAACATGCTGCATAACAAATAATCACCCTCAACACCCCCCACCCCCGCTCCAAAAAAAGCATTCGGGCTTAAAGCCGCAGCCAGCTGCTCTGGGCCTGTGGCTTGGCGGCACTCGGCGACCAGAGCCGGCTCTTCCCCGTGTGGGGCCAGAGCTTATGTAAACTGCCCCTCCCCTTCCTCCTGGGCCCGGCTCCTCTCGCGGCCCAGGCGCGGTAGGGGCGAGCCCGGTCATGCAGGCGCTTTTCGAGCCTTTGGTCACATGGCCTAACCTCGGGTCCCAGTGGAAAGAGAGACCCTGTGATTTTAGGGGAGGAGCTGCAGGGCCCGGCCGGGGGCACGCAGGGCCTCGCCCTCCCCCCGCGTGTGCGCACGTGTGCGTAAGTGTGTCTCCGGCCCGCCTCGGGACGAGGGCATTTCAAAGTCAGGCTGCCTGGGAAGCGGCAGCGCCGGTGGGAGGGAAGTACTCGCTCCCACCAGGCTGAGAATAGCGCGGAATTGGGTCACGCTCCCGGGAGCTCGTCACAGCCTCCAGCTCGGGACGATAATCAGCTTTCTCCCCGACAGCTGTCCCTTCAAAGAGCAGGGCAGGCCGGCTGCGGGCACGTGTTTAGAAGAAGCCAAGGGGGTCGAGACGGACGGGGTGGGGAGCCTCCACTGACCCGCCCCCGCTTCCTTTGCTGTCCCTGCCCGGCCGGCCGCCTCCCTCCTCCCTGCTCGCCCCGCTGCTCCCCCACTCCTCAGGGCCCAGGCACTCCAGGGGCATGCCACTCCCCAGGGCCCGGCGCTGAGAGAAGGCTCCACGGTGCCCCCCACAGCCCCCCGCACCCCCGCCCCGGCTCCTTGCAGGATGAAGGTGTCCGTGGGCAGCGGGCGGCCCCACCCCTCTGAGGCCACAGGAGGCTCAGGTCGCTCCAGGCCCTGAGGCCTGGACGTGGCCCCGGTACCCCCACATTCCCAGCAAGCCGTGGGTGCGCCCGCCCCCGCGCCTGGCACCGGCGGGCCTCAGGCCCCGCCCCCGGCCCCTCCCTGGGCGGAGCCGCCCCTGCGCAGCCAGGTGTGGGCCCGTCCCGCCGTCTGGACGCACTGTGCCGCTCGGGGGAGGCGAGATGCTCGCGTGGCCTCGCCTTTGGCAGGATCCCAAGCTCCGCCCGCCCCCCGCTTCCTCTCTCGGTCGGTCCTCCTGCCCCACTGCCCTACCCACCCCCGGGAGGCCTTTGGTCCTGTCTCTGCTGGCCACCCGCCCTGCCGACCGCTGAAGCGTCCAGACGTGACCCTGCTGGAGAGGCGGAGGTCCTGGGGCTGCTGCTGGGTGCTTGCGGCCCTTGCCTGCTGCCCTGCACAGGGCTCTGAATCCTGCTCCCCCGACGCTCTTCCCCCCAGGGACACCGAGTTGTCTGCGGGATGCGGTCTGTGGGCAGCAGCCCCTGCGTGTCTGGTGGCGGTGGGGGTGGGCCCAGGACTCGGTAAGAATACCAAGCTTGGCCTCAATCCCAAGCCTTGGTAAGAATCTCAAGGTGTGTTTTGGACAGATGCCCCAGGTGGTTCCAGACTTGAGAAGCACTAGCTTAGCTAATCTTGTTCCCTCTGATTCGGCCACTAGGAAGCTCAGGGCCAAGTCTGCGGTCCATCTGGCAGCTGTGGAGAGAACTTCACCCTCTTTCATCTTATGTCCCACCCAGCTTCTCCTGATGTCTTCCTCTCTTCCTCCCAGAGTAGCCTTGAGATGACTGAGGAGGGTGATGTCGCAGGTCCTCCGAGCCCGTGTTCCTGTTGGCCCCTGGGTACGCTGCCCCCAAGTGGCACATTAAAATGTCAAACCCATCCTCGTTAGCAATTCAGTTATAGTCCCTGTGGCCCACACTCAGTTGCTCCAGTCCTGTCCGACTCTGTGACCCCGTGGACTGTAGCCACAGGCTCTTCGTCTGTGGGATTTCCCAGGCCAGAGTACTGGAGGGCGTTGCCATTCCCTCCTCCAGGCCATCTTCCCAACCCAGGGATCAAACCTGTGTCTCCTGCATCTCCTGCGTTGCAGGCAGATTCTTTTACCACTGAGCCCTCGGGGAAGCCCCAAGCACCTCTGACTGAGACAGAGAGAGAGATAGATAAGATCCCCTGGAGGAGGATACGGCAACCCACTCCAGTATTCTTGCCTGGGAAATCCCAGGGACGGAGAAGCCTGGTCGTCCATCGGGTCACAGAGAGTCAGACACGACTGAATGACTAACACTACAACTATATCCATATCTTTCTGCTGTGGGCATGCCCGCCACTGTTTTTGGTTCTTTAGTCGTTACAAAGGCACCAGGCAGTCATCTTGTTTCAGGTGACAGAACCTTTCCTGAACGCAGGCTGTGGGTGTGCTCAGGAGACGTGGGAGCTGCAATGGAGTGGGGTGGGGCCTGGACCAGCTGCCTCCGAGTCACCTGGGAACTCGGGGAAGTGCAGATTCCCAGGCCCCACCTGACCACGTGCACCTGGAGCTCAGGGGTGGGGGGTGGAGGGCCCAGTGACCCCCACCAGAGGAACCGGGACCTCTCACACTGCTCTCTTCTTTCTTAAACAAAACCTTGGCGTTCATCAAACCTTGATGGGCTTAAATGACGTGGTCACAACTCAGGGAGCTTCCAGCACCATCCACCTGGCTCTTTCCAAGGCCGTGCTGTAGTCAGCAAGAGGTTAATTTTGCCTCCTTTGGTTGGAATGTTTGTGTGCAGGCCCCAGGCCCCTCTGGGATCCCCGTGTCTCCCAGAGGCTTCATCACACTAGGCCCCCGAGATCCCGGAGCGAGAGCAGCAGGGACCTCTTTTGGTTCTGATTTGAACAAACCAAATGTTTTATTTTACAAAATAAGACAGTTGGAACATTGGAAGCCTGAGTGGATGTCTTGAGGTTTTGGGAACGACTTTTAGGCGTGCTAATGATACTGTGAAATGATAGGGTGGCTGCAGTCTGCCTCAAAATAACCTAGGGGGGAGGGGAAAGCTGAAATCCTGGTCCCCTGAGACCTGGCAGCCTCTGGGATTCTCTCTGCTTCTGCATTTCTTTGACATTTTCCATTGTAAAACGTTTGTTTTCGGCCTTTTTTTTTTTTTTTTTAAGAAGCAATGCTCTAGGCAACCATTAAGAGGCCAACCAGCTCAATGCCCAGGGTCACCAGACTCCTCCTAAGTCAAGGATGGTGGCGTATCCTGGGCTTCGCCAGCGCTGGGGCAGGGAGCCGCGGGTCACGCACTGTTTGCCACGAGAGACATGCAGGGGGCTGGTCCCGGCCGGGCACACAGTGGGCCACGCACTCTGGTCCTCCCAGCGTGGGTCCAGTGGCCGCTGACCCGGGAGCCCACTTGCCCAGGGGGAGGGTGGACCTCAGGAGCTGCCCCCCGCCTCGGAGGGCAGGACAGGCAGGGCTGCAGGGACCCCTCACTGCCCGCCTCCGAGCTCCGAGGCGGCCCCTCTCCTGGCCCGTCCGACTCCAGACACCCGCCCTGTTCCTCCTTCCAGACCTTCCCACCACCCTGGCCCCCTGGCCCCCTGGCCCCCAGCTGCCACCAAGGCCTGACCTCATCCGCAGCCCCCAGAAAGTAGCTGAGGCCTCCTGCCTCTTGCAGTGAGATCTGCATGCAGCTCAGGGAGTCCTGGACCCACAGACGCACTCCCAGGGCCCCCCGCCCCTCCCTAGCCTGTCTCCTCCACGCCGGCCATCGAGGCCACTTGGCTGCCTTCTGGCCCTGTCACTGCATTTGCTGAGAAGGTGAATCTGTGGGGGTGGGGAGGCAGGGGGAGGGCGTGAACCAGGGGATGAGGCATCTACAGGCACCCACAGGGCCGGCAGCGGGCCGAAGGCTGCCCAGGACCCAGGCCGCCAGACACGCTGACAGGAAGGCTCGGGGCTGCTGGACATGCTTGGTGAGCACAGCCTGGGCCCGCGGGGGCGAGGGCCCGGCCCAGGAATGCGGGTGGCCGGCCGTGGGGCGGGAGTGCAGGGCCCACAGAGGCCTGTTGCTAAGCTACGGGCACAATGGACATTCCGGGTCCCGGGTGACGGACTGGCCAGAGACCTTCCTGGGCGAGAGGAGATGGGGCCCAGGCTGCCCCTCCCCCGCTCCCCTGGCCCCCAGGACACCGAGGCCCTTGGCTGCCTGGCCCCTTAGGGCCCCCGACAGCCAGGCCTGGGAGCTGGGCACCCAGTGGGAGGGTGGTGAGCGCGGGCTCCTGCGACTCAGGCTGCCCCAGCCTCCTGGCCGGCCACCTCCACCAGGCCTCTGCCTCCACAAACCAGGCTTTCTGGACGGTCCTTCCAGGTTCAAGCACAGGGCTCTCACCGAGTTACGAGCAGAGCTTAGAGGCCCCAGTAGGACCCAGTCCTCTGCCCCACCCATCCCCAGCCCAGAGGCTTGGCACCCCACCTGGCCAGGGCCGACTCTGCCAGTGGCCACGCCTGGCAGGGCCCCAGACCCCCAGCAGCCGGCCTCAGAGTCCAGCGTGGCAGCTTTTGTCTGGGACAAGACAAGGGGCCATGTTGGCTCCCTTCCGGCTCCACTTCCTCCCTTCGTGGAGAGACTGCTAAGGAGCTCTGGGCCGCCCGCCACCAGCTGGCGCCTGGGGGACGGGGCTGGCAGCCCCCGCCCCGCCAACGGTCCCTGAGCTCCTGGTCCGCCCTGGCCCTCACCCTCATAGATCTGCCTCCACCTGAGCAGCTGAGACCCCCATGCCCCCTGCAGCCCCCAGAGATGGGTGTCCAGGACCCCGCCCAGCCTGCCTTCTCCTGCTCGGTGGTGCCCTGTCTCTGCTGGCCCCCCCCCGGGCCAGCCCCCCGGCCTCTGCCCGAGGAGGTGCCCAGTGCCGTCTGGAGCGGGGGGCCGTGCCCTCACCGTGGACAGTTGGCAGGAGCGTGGGATTTTCGCTAGTCCCACCGCCCCTGGCAGCTGGGTGGTTTTGGACAAAGGCCTGCAAGCCTCTCACCCCAGCTCACATATGTGCACACACGCACACACATGCACACACACGCAGAGAGGAGTGCACAGGTGCACATGCCAGGCGTCATAGGATCCGGGGAGATAATGGATTCAGAGCCCCGGCCCCCGCCTGCTGGTCCTGGGGGACCCAGACAGACAGCTGGACCCCCCACCCCTGCCGGGCCGAGACTCCCCCCAGCTGCCGGCCCCAGCAAGGCTTCCGGGTGGGTCTGCACCTCAACAGGTGCTGTCACTGATCGGGAGCAAGGCGGAGGGGGGCGGGAGAGGGAGAGGCTGCTCCTGTCCCCTCCCCGGCCCCCCACCCCGCAGTTCCCAGAGACCAGCCCGGGCCTCCAAGGCCGAGCAGAGGCCCCTCGGGGTCTCTCCTCGGCCGAGAGCTGAGCACAAAGAGGCAGCTGCCAGCGGGGCGGGCTGGGGGCGGCGGCCTTTGTGAGCATGGGCCCCTCCTGGTGACCTCACCGCGGGCCAGAGAAGGGCCCTTTCTTCCCAAAGGCAGTGGCTGTTGGGAATCTGCCTGGGGACAAAGCTGCCGCCCCGCGGGGGGCCTCATGGCATAAATTAGGGGGGGCGGGGGGGGAGGGGAGGGCGGCTGCAGCTGATGCCTGGACTAGGACACGCATGCCCTCGTGTGCAGACAGCCCCCCCCACCACGCACATGGGAGCGCGAGCTGCCCCCCAGGGCCTCACTCATTCATTCCCCTCCGCTCCTTCATTCATTCCGAAACTGGGCACTGGCCCTGGGATGCAGGAGGGCATCTGGTGGATGAGGGCGTGAGTGGACAGGTGGGGCGGGGCCCCCATCTGGGCAGGGACTTGGGACAGTGGGTCACAGTGGCCCCTGGGCTCTGGAGCTGGGCAGGGAGCTGCTGCCCCGAAGCGGGCACTTGGACACCCAGAGCCACACGTCTGTGCCCGTGGGGAAGCTGATGCCTGCCCAGCCAGAGCCACAGAGCAGGCACTCCGCAGGGGAGGACCGGAGAACACCTGGTTTTCAATGAGAAAACACACCTGGTGGGTGTCGGGTGACAGCCACCTTCTGTGGGGCCAAGGGCTTCCTGTCCCCAGGGCCCCGCGCTCCAGAGCTCCTTCCCTCTTCAGGTCACCTCCCGTGCACCAGAGATGACCCCTACGTGAGGCCCTGCTGGGTGGGTTAGCCCAAGAAGGCCAGTGGTACAGGCCCCGTGGACACCACAGACATGCCCCATGGACGCCCCAGATCTCCTCTGGGGCTTGCTGAGTCTCCCTGGGCAGTGGAGACGCTTGTCCGCGGCCCCAAGGCTCTGAGTGCTCCAGGTGGCCTTCCCCCAGGCGGAGGCAACCAGGGGAATGGCCCTGAATGTCAGGCTGGTCGAGGAGGCAGGCCCAGGAGGCCTGGTACTGTCAGCAGGTCTGATGTCCGGCCCCGGGGCTCTCCTTCAAAGAGTGACAGCCCTCCGCACCCGCCCACCTGCCGTGCGCAGAACCTGGCCCTGCGTCCTGTCCACGCTGAGTCCAGAAGCCAGGAGGAGGTCTGAGCGGGCAGAGGCACCAGCTCAGGACTCTGTCCCCAGTGCTCCTGGCTGCCCCTCCCACCCAGACGCTGTCCTGACTTGGGGGCCTTGGCCCCAGTTGTTTGGTTGGGGTCAGAGATCTTCGGGGCTTGCGGTCACTCCAGCAGCACAGAGAGCTCAGAAATTTCTGGGCTGGAAACTTCCAAAGCCCTTTTGCAACCACTGGGGCCCAGCCCCCAGGAGACGGGAGGAGCCTTAGGGGGCTGAGCACGATTGGGTGCAGGACAGTTCTGTCCCATCACCCCACCTGTGGACGAGCAAGCGCGGGGCTTCCAGGTCACTGAGCCCCCAAAGGCCGGGGCGCATCCCAGGAGCCCCGCACCCCTCCCTGGGGCGAGCGCTAGCAGGCGGGGGCGGGGTGTAAGTAGGCCAGCGCTCTCTGCCGCGTTGCTATGGCGCCGCCGTTGCCGCTGTGCAGGCTTCCTCCTGGGCCCTGTTCCCAGGACACCTCGAGCTGGCTGCCAGGCGTCCCTCCCCGGCCCCGCCGGGGTCAGGGGCTGCTCTCAGTCTCCGAGCCCTCCTCTACCCCAGGCCCCTCGAACACCCGCAGGCCTCTGGGGGTTCTGTGGTGGGCTGTCTGTTTCACACACAACACTCATATGCATACACACACAGGATTGCACACAGCACTCCACACATACATGCACACAGCACCCACAGACACGCACACATGGAACATAAGCACACACATGCAGATAGGGCACTCACATGCGTGCACACAGCACACATGCACACAGCACACATGCACACAGCACACATGCACACACAGCACACATGCACACAGCACACATGCACACACAGCACACATGCACACAGCACACATGCACACACAGCACACATGCACACACAGCACACATGCACACACAGCACACATGCACACAGCACACATGCACACAGCACACATGCACACACAGCACCACGCACCTGTGTACCCACTCACAGCACGCGTGAAGCCACTCGAGGCACTCGGCCTGACCCAGCGGGAGTGAGGGGAGGCAGGCTGCAGCGCAGGCTTCGGCTCCGAGATGCCCCTGGACCCTGAGGGGCTTCGATGCCCAGGGCTGGACCTCAGAGGCCTTGCCAGGGGGCTGTGTCAAGGCCGGCGGCCCTGCTGAGACGGGGCGGGGAGGGGCTCTTCGGGCCTGAAGGGCAGACTTAGCAGGGCCCCAGCGGTCCACCTGGGCCCCGGGTCCCACAGGGCTCTCACACCGCGGGCTTCTGCCGCTCCCGCCCCAGGCCTCAACCCCGAGGTGAAGTGGCCTTCACTGCCCGCTTCACAGACATGGTCCAGGGCCTCGGGGAGCTCGCAGAGGCCCTGCAGCCCTGGGCTGCCCAGCCTGACATCAGCTGACGTCAAAGCCTCGGTGAGGGAGCTGACCCCGGGTCCCCGTAGGCCTGCCGGCCGGGACCCCAGCAAGGAGGGGCGGGGAGGGCTGGGTCCCCTGGGGCAGCGCTGGGCAGGAGGGGCTGGCAGACTCCCAGGCCCCCTTTCAGGGTCACAGCCGGGCTCACAGAGCCCCTGCCCACGTCTGACAACAGGCCTGGCCTGGGCTCCCTGCGCCCCCCGTCTGTGGGTGTGCTGGCTCCTCCCCCACAGGGGGGCTGCGTCCTTCGAGCTGCCTCCTGCGGTGCTCCCCGCCCCTGGGAGCACCTCCATTCTCAGGGTGACCTCTGCGCCCCTTAGAACCCCGAGGGCCCGAGGAAAGGCCTGAGCTCTTCGCAATGGCAGGCTTCTGTGTAAAGGCCTGAGGGTCCAGGACGCCGAGGCTTATTCATGGGGGCCTTAACTCTGAGCCCCCCGTGGCCTCCCCAGTTCACGCAGCCTCTCTGGGTCACTCAAGACCCCCTCTCCCCACGCGGTTCACTTGGGGTCGCCTGGGCCCCGCGGGGCTTCAACAGCGCGGCTTCTGTGGAGGGGCCTGGGGTGGCGCACTGGAAGGGCAGGCCGGGCCTGGGGCAGGCAGAGTGGGTCTTAGGGCCCCCACCCCGTGCTTCCTTGGGCAGGAGCCTGGTGGAGCGGTAGCAGAGGGAAGGGGCTTCGTGGAGGGGTGGGCGGTGGGCTAGAGGCGGGAGCGAGCATGCCAGGCCCTCGGGGAAGGGCAAGGTGGGAGCAGCCGTCAGCACAGGGGCGGTGGGCACAGGGGCGGTGGACACAGGGGCGGTGGACACAGGGGCGGTGGACACAGGGGCGGTGGGGAGGGCTCTGCTCCTGGCGCTGAGGTGGCAGTGTCGCCGAGACCTGCTTTGGGCACAGGCCAGTGCCACCCTGAGGCCAGGTGGGGCCAGAGTTAAGGGGCCCCTGCGCCCTGGGCCACCACCAGACCCCGGGGCAGGGGGTGGGCGAGGCGGCTGGAGCCAGTACCTCTGTCCCTACACCTGCCCTGCCCGGCTGCCACGGGCAGCACGGGTCCAGAAGCCTGCCTCCCAGGGGACAAGATGCACAGTCGCCTGAGCTGCTACGGCTGCTGCGGACACAGCCCGGGAGGTCTGCAGCGGGGAGTGGGGGCCCGGAGCAGGACAGGGGGGGACAGGAACACGGGGGGACGCCCAGGCACGGTGAAGCCCAGCCTCCCCTCTCCAGTGCCCGCAGCAGCCTCTCCAGCCCCGAGGGCCCAGGCCCCCAGCCTGCGCTCACCCACCTGCCGCTGGTCTTCCAGCTCCTGGGCCCTCCTGCCCTAGACCTCAAAATACAGGAGCCCCAGTGCGGGCCAGAGAACAGACTGGGATCACCCAGCTTGGGGTGGGGGGTGTCTGTCCAGGGCCAGAGCATCTGGGAGCCCTGAGGGCCAGCACACGGGCTAGGTGGCACTTGCAGGAAGTGGCGTTTAGCTTGAGTGTGAAGGTTGCCCTCAACTGCCCAGGAGGGAGGACCACCCTGCCTGGAGATGGATGCAGGCAGGGGGCGAGGCTGCCCTGCCTGCCAGGCCTCCCGGCTGCACCCTAACGGCATGGTGCCACGTGAGCCGTGGGTCGGGGGGCTGACCCCGGCCGGGGATGGTCCCGCCGAGCCCTCAATTCGAGGGGCGGGTCAGAACCTGCGAGAGGCTCCGGCCCCCGCAAGGATCGTCAGAGCGCAAGGTCGCCGTGAGACAGGTCATGGAATCCGCAGGAGCAGCACGGCCAGCTTGCGGGCAGAAGCCGCAGCCAAGCGGCGCCGCGGCCACCTGTCCGGCATCTCGAGGGCAGGTGGACCCGGCGGGGCTCCGGCCCGACAGCTGCGCGGCCGGCTGCTCCCCCGACCCGGCCCGGGCGGGTCCAGGGCTTCGCGATCCCGGGCCGCGGGCGCCGCCTGGCGGCCGCACAGAAAACAACAAGCAGTCAGGGCGCGGAGCCGGGGCGCGCCGGGCTCCGGAGGCCGCGCTTCAAGGGCCCGGGCCGCGCGGGAGCAGGTGCCCCGAGGTGTGGGCCAAGCTCTTTGGGGGCCCGGGCCGTGGGGCGGGCCATTCTAGATCATCCCTTCCCACCCGCCCAGGCAGGCGCCGCGCAGTGGGGCTCACACAGGCGTCCAGGGGTTCATCTGGGGGGACCCCCAGCCCCAACACTCAGGGGCAGACAGCTGGCCCACACTGGCCCAAGCACACTCTAGCCCCTAAACGGCCGTCCAGGGCAAAAGTCCCCCGGCCAGGCTTGGTGGAGCTGCTGCGGGCTGGGCCTGGCACGTCTCCCACCCCAGAAGCACCGGTCCCAGAGGCACCTGAACGTGGCTCTCTGTTCTGGGGATGGGCGGGACTCTGGTCTAGGATGGGGTCGGGCCCCTCCAGGTGCCCTTAACTCCCCAAGCCAGCGAGGCCCCAAGGGTCCAGTCTGCAGGCTCCCCCGCTGCACCTCTGGGCCCGGGCACTAGCCGTCGGTCAGCCTGCATGCTCTTCCCCAGACCCACCGTGCTGGCCCGCTTCCTACACCACCCCTAGGACACCTGAGGTCGGGGGTGAGGGCCAGATGCCTATTTCTGGAAAGATGGAACCTGGGCCTCCCAGAGAAGATAAGACCTCTGAGCACGGCCTGGGTGTGAGGAGGCTGCAGACAGCACCAACAAGACCTCAGGCTTAGGAGCCAAAGACCGGGTCCTCGCTACCCCAGGACAGGGCTGGCTTATGTGCCTGTTAGATTCTTTGATTTTTTTTTTTGGCCACACCGTGCACCTTGGGGGATCTTAGTTCCTGGACGAGGGGTCCAAGGCAGGCTCTCAGCAGTGACTGCACGGAGTTTGAACCACAGGACCACCAGGCAGTTCCCTCTTCGCACCTTTAATAACCAGCCCATTTGGTTACTCAGCTCGACCCAGGGGTCTCTGCACTGCTTATGTGACCCTGTCCCCGTGAGGAGACCCTCCTGCCGTTAGGCCAGAACCCCGGGAGTCCCCAGTCCCTGGTGCCACCTTCACCACCCCTGTAAGTCCTCCCCCGGGTCCCTCACTCTGCCTGCTTCTCTAGGCCCCCCTGCCCTGGCCCATTGCTCCCAGTTCAGCCGCTTCTCTGCCACTGGGGCAAGCATTCAACAAAGCTCCTAGTCTTCAAAGACCTGAATCCTCCCCTGGCTCACCAGCCCCACCCCCGCCCAGCCCCCTGCTCCCTGCCGGGGTTCTCCCAGGCCCCCCATAGTGCCTGGCTCCAGACTCGGGGCCCCTGCACCAATGCTCCCTCGAGGCCCCCCACTCTGGGAGTCTCAGTGTGAAGGGTCGGCCCCCAGCACAGGGGCCCAGGGCATAAGCACCCTCACCACCAGCCTGGCCAGCAAGACGAGGTGACGGAGGAAACCACAGGCCCAACCCGGGGGCCCCGCACGCGGGGGCTGCCGTGTCCCTTTGGCGGGTCACCCAGCTGGGCGCTCAGCCAAGCTCAGCTCAGCTCAGCGTTGCTCAGAGGCAAGACTGTTACACGCCAACCTGGCTGGCCTTCCCGCCACACCAGCATTGGTGGCGAGCTGGGTGTGAGGCAATTTCCTGCTGGCGATACCAGGGTTTCAGCTGCAGGTGCAGGAGACCAAGGGGCTTGGAATCCTGATGAGCCACAAAGGGCCGCTGATTTGATTTGGTTTTTGGCCGCACCATGCAGCTTGCAGGATCTTAGTTCTCTGCCTAGGGTGTGAACTGGGGCCTTTGGTAGTGAAAGTGCCAAATCCTAACCACTGGACTGCCAGGGAATTCCCGATTTCAGACACTTCATGAAGCGATGCAAACATCTGAGACTTTCCATTCACTTTTTCAGCCAGTGTTTCGGGGGCTGTGTATTATGTGCCAGAAGTGGAGGACACTTTCTAAAGAGGAGCGCATCCAAAGGAGACCCGAGTGC
Organism: Cervus canadensis; assembly: GCF_019320065.1. Classification (NCBI taxonomy): domain Eukaryota; kingdom Metazoa; phylum Chordata; class Mammalia; order Artiodactyla; family Cervidae; genus Cervus; species Cervus canadensis. Next base: position 6,116,980 of record NC_057402.1, read on the forward strand.
CTCCCGCTGCCAGGGCCTGAGGCGGCAAGGACGGAGAGATGGCTCTGCCAGGGAGGGCACCGCCTGGCCGGGGAGTGACGGGCGGTGGGCCCTGGAGGGGGGCGGGTACCTGGCCATGCCCACCGGATGGGCAGGAGGCCGCAGAGCCCGCAGGTGGCCCGCCCTGCCACCCTTCCCCCCGCATCCTGAGTCCCTTGGAGGACGAGGTGGGACAGTCACGTGGGCATGAGGCCCGGGAAGCCGGGGGCTACAGGGATAAGGGCACAGGAGTTTAAAGGATTATTATACAAAAGCAGCCTTCTGCTGCGACCCAGGAGTGAGGACAAGGTGTGTCATTCAGTGTTTCTCAAGCGGGGAGTCATGGGACCCGAGGCCTCAGAAGGTCTGTGGCTCCCGGGGGGCCTGCCAACCATGAGCTGCCGGGTCCTGACCCTCCGTGCCCCCAGCCCCTGCCTGTCCAGCTGCCCTCGTGGATGGAACCGGAGCCTGGGGTGGGCCCCTCCGAGTAGGCCCTGTGCTTGCCTGGGCCACGGGCTGCCCTTCTGGTTCACCGTGAGGTCTTGGGCAAGTGAAATACATTTAGTACCAAAGCCTGCCTCAGAAGGGCTCCCAGAGTCTAACACACATATAAGCTCTCTCTCACAGGGCCCGGCAGATGGCACGGTTCATCCAGCGATAGCTTGAAGGATGAGGTGACGCAGTGATAGCAGAGGCCCCCCAGACACGCGGACGGCCGGGTGCCCACCTGCACCTGCCCCCCGCAGGCCCACAGCCGGCGCCTCTGCACCCAGAAGCCAGAGCCCCGCTGGGCCGTGCCGGGCCCCTCAGCCCCTGGGCCACATCGCCGCCCAGCCTGCTCTGGGGTCTCCGCTGTCTCGCTCCTGACCAGCCTCGGGGGTCCCTGAGCCCCAAACCTCAGCCTCCCTGGCCTCTGGCGCCCACGTTCTCTCTCCAGCACACGTGCCCAGTTCCGAAATCCAGGTGTTTCTGCCCGAGACAGCGGCGGGACGGCTGGCTCACCGCCGCGTCTGGTTGAGGCGCACTGTGCTGTCCTCTGCCGTGTCCGACCCTTTGCCCTTGGCCGCCCCACAGACTGTGGCCCGCAGGCTCCCCTGTCCACGGGATTTTTCAGGCAGGCATAGTGCAGTGGGTTTCCATCTCCTCCTCCAGGGGATCTCCCTGACCCAGGGATCGAGCCGTCTCCCCTGTCTCTGGCACTGCAGGCGGCGTCTTGACCAGCTGAGCCGTCGGGAAGCCCACGGGGCCGAGCGCGGCAAGGCCTTGACGACGGTTTCTCACGCGTCGGAGACCCCAGCCTGACGGGCCGCGCACAGCCTGGCGGTGGCAGCGGCTGAAGCTGTCAGGTCTCCCCCGAGTGAGTCTCTCCTGAACCTGTACGACTGACTTGTTTGTCGCGGCCCGGCCCTGCCCAGGTCACACGGCCGCGGGGCAGGGCTGGCCGCACGGCTTCTCCACCTGAATCACTGGGAGGAACCCGGAGAAGACAGAGGGGGGCTTGCAGGAAGAGGCTGGGGAGAGGCAAAACCAGCTGCTGCCCCCGTGTCGTGAGCGAGAGCAACAGGTCCTCGGAGAGGCAGAGCTGGGAGGCGGGCGAGGGCAGCCCTCCGGGCGTTTTGGAAACGCCACCGGAAGGACTCACTGGTCAGAAGCACCGCCGCCCAGCTGGCTGGGTTGGTGGAGCACGAGACTCTTTAACGGTCAGAAGTAGGTCTCCATTAATGAGTTTCCACAGCACACTAACGCAAACCTTTTCTCTTGGGAGGTTCTTTCCAGAACACTTCCAGAGCTTTCCCTTTTACATGTTGGGGCAACTCGTGTGAGCAGCGGCCGGAGGGCACGCTCCCCAGGAAAGCCGGGCTGAGGCCACGCCTGCTCCGGTTCTCTGGCCCTCACACTTCCTGGGTTGTTTGAAGGGGGACAGTTACCCCTTTACCCACCCCCCAACTCTGGCATGTGCTCACTGCAGCCGCCTCCCTGCAGCACTGCCCCCAGCTAGAGTGAAGGCGCCCCGGGGCCCCGGCCAGCCCGAGGCACACCCGGGTCAGACAGGACCCGAAGGTGAGAGCGTGAGAACAGAACTCACACCTCAGACTCACGGCCTTTCTCCACTGCAGAGATGAGCTAAGGGATTTTTTTGTTTATTTCATCAATAATTAAGGGTATACTAGTATGTATATCTCAAAATAATACTGAATTATTTAAGACATGGTATTACAATAGTCACACGGTTGATGGAGGGGGATGGGAACCAACACACTGGAATGACACGCCTTTATTACACATTGACATCAATGGCAAATATTTCTCCAATCACTCTCAAAAACACTATGAGTTAAAAGCTAAAGAGCTTTGTTTAAAAAAACCTGTATGTACAGGATAAGCTTAGAGCCTCAATAAAACATTAAAAACATGCCAAGTAAAACAAATGACAAAAATACTGGTTAAACCTTTCAAATATACTAAATCATGTCAAACATCAATATACTATACCAAGGCAGTTCAGCAAAATAGAGCATTAAATTGTACTTAGTAGACACATTCATTACATTTATTCTCGTAACTACTTCATTATAGGCTGATCAGTTCACTTGGAGAAAGAATGACCTGAAAGCAATGCTGAGGGGAAGGTAAAGAAAGCAAACATTGCCAGCCACTTTTTTTTGCATGAACACGTATGATACAGTTTAATGCAGACCCAAGGCCAAACACTTTGAGGGGGTAGGTAGGTTTTACTTCTAGTACAGATTCTCTTCATGTAAGATCATAAAAATACAATACAATGCAGTGAGCCCAACTTAAAAATTACATGCAGCAGCCCATGGTCACACGATGCCTCCCAACAAGGGACAAGGAAAGCTAAACCCAGTGTCGCGAGGGCTCATTAAGGGAAGAGGGTCATCAGGTACAAGGAGCTAGAGCAGACTGGAGTCAGGAAACATCACTCCTCAGCAGTCACTCAAGGCTGATCTGATTATCTCAGGGACCAAAATAATCCACGTGAGAAATCCGAGACAACTGGACGGCCCGGTATCCTGTACTCACCCCGACGCTCAAAGCTGAGCCGTCTGAGCCGTCTCTGCGGGTCACGGGAAACTGTTGGAGATGAACAGGAGGGGAAGATGGGCTTTCAGATAACTGTGGACCCTCAGAGGAAGTGCTGACAATGAACTTTCAAATCTGAAGTTAACGTGAAGCAGGAGGCCTGGTGCAGGATGTGGGTACGTCTGAAGTGAGGTTACCACCTTGATCACCCACTGATATAACTCAAACTGTGCTTGAATTTAACAACCCTTCAAGATTTCATTTGGTTGGAATGAGCTACCAATAAGGGGCACTGAGAGCCCACTGGATGTGCAGACGGGAGGCTCATCACCCAAAGACCTCCAATTGCCCTTTGACCCCACTATCCTATAAATCTAGGGTATTTCTAGTAGGAAGGATATGTCAAGGGCTTTTCATTATTGGGCAGTACTGAGGCAAAGTGAAAATTCCTTAGGGCTACACATTTACTCTTTTAGGTATTTAGGGCTATTCCTTTATTCACCTTATTTTTTAGCTGTTTACAAAGTTAACAAATTAATATCTGAAAGAAAACAATGAATTACTTCAGAGTTCAAAAGATGTACTCTGATACAATTATTTTGTGAGGGTGACTACAGAGCAGTTTGTTGTTATGATACTGGGGCAGCATGTTATCAAGGCACTTCAGAACTTTGGGAAATTCTTGTTTACATCAACAGGCAACTGTAAAACTTGTTCCTCAAAATATACAGAAATATGTATACCCTTTGGCGGGAGAAGAAAAATTTCACACAGTGACAGACCTTATCGGCCCTTTCAGGCACTAGAGAAACATCCACGTGCCAGTAACACGGGCTGAGGAGCACAGCAGGGGCCAGGAGCTCAACAAGCTGGGAGACCTGGTCCTGCGCGGCTACTGACGGCCTCTGCTCTGCGAGCAAGGCGGTCTGTTTCGAGGAAGCCCATTATGATACCTGCAGACTTTTTTGCTTATTTTAGCATAACCTGATAACTGGTAACTGATTTCCACTTTTCATTATTCTACTATGGGTGTGGGTGTTTTATCTTTTTTTTTTTTTTAAAGTTCATTAGCTTCATTTAAATGTTCTTATCCTTACTGATTTCTAAGAGAAATTATAAGTTTAGATCTTATCAACAAAAACAACTTGAAAGTATCAGCTGGTGCTTCATCCCTTCTTTGCTGCAGTCTCAAAGGTGTTTTTGCTACTAATTTTCATAATTTTCTTATATTGCTCACAAAAATAGGACTCCCTCCCAAAGGCAGGGTACAGGGGAACATACACTGTATTTCAAACCAAAGTATGTTTATCGAAGAACCAACCATCTAGAAAAAACACTCCCACCCTATTAAATTGGGTGGGACCACTGGGTTTTATGAATGAAAAAAACCTTCCTGCTTTATTTAGCGTAATAACAAAACATATCATTGTACTGCATTTGTGCTTGGACCTTACTTCTATTTAACCAAAAATTTCCCCCTTCCTCATAATTGTCTTAGTATTTATCACATATTTCTAGATTCTGAAATAGCTGTATTTTAATGCTTGAACAACCATTAAAAATGTTTTAAAAGCTAAAAAAAAAAAAAAAAGGTTTAAAAGCTGCCCCATTTCATTTTCTGATTTTTTAAAAAACCCAAAAAACCACACCACAACATAAGGATAGTGATCCAAATGCAAAAGTTAATACGCTGTAATATTTGTTTTGCAACATCAAAAGCAGCAGATACTGAATATAATTTGCTTAAATCATTAAATACTGAGATTGATATATGCATGTATAAATCACATTTAGGCTCAACGAACTGAAAACTCTCTATAGATACACAGACATGTGCATAAAGTGCAAAACAAGAATCAGCAGCCGCAGGCTCTCTGGCTGTTCAGTACTCCCACTCGTCGGACTTTAGGTCCAGATAGCTGAGGATGTTCTGCGCCAGCTTCACAGCCTGTTTCCGGGCGGCCTTACACTTCTCCTCGCCCTGTGGGTCTACCGCGTCTAGGGCGAGCAGCTGCTTGGTAAGCAGCTCTTCCAGGCGGATGTAGTTCTTGTCGGTTCGATTGCCATCGAAGGAGAGCACTTCGCCCTGGATCTCCGACAGGTTCCCCAGCACGTCCCAGACCGCCCTGTGTGAGGGGTGCTCCTCACAAGCCAACAGCTTTCTTTTCTCCAGGGCTTCCTTCAAATCAATGTAGGTGATGAGGGTCTGCACTTCAATCACCGCTCTTCTCCGGGCTTCCCGGATGCAGGGGTTTTTTTCAAGACTCACCTCGTCCAACTGCCCAATCAAACCCTGTAGTTCTGTTTTGGCGCTCAGGTATAATTCAGAAGGATTCTGTGCTTGGAGAAGTTCAGTTTTGATTTCTCTCATTCTCTTGAGGACCTTTTCTATTTTCAGAATGGAATGGTTCTGTCCTAGGTCAAATGCATACGTGGTGTCTGCTTCCTCTTCTAAGTCCAAGTATCTCAGTAACTGGTTGATGTCTTCCACGACCTCCTTCCGATAGTTTCTGATTTCCGTGTGGCCGCACACATCGAGAGCATCCAGGTCGGCCATCAGCCCCGAGAGCACACAGGACAAGTGCCTGCACGTCTCCTTGTTGTTCACGCCCATCAGAAGGGCAATCAGTGTGCCTCTGGTCTTGTTCACTTCACACATCACAGAGTTGATCTTGGCAACAGAGGGGTGCGCGTCTTCAGAGAGCGGCAGGGAAGGCTGCTTCTTCATGCAGTTCTCGATAATCTCCTGCACGGCACAGATTTTGGTTAAGGTGTGATACCGTGCTTTCCGCAGGGAGACCTTGCCTCCGGTCTTGACGTGTGTCAGCCTCAAAATGACATCCTGGATGCCTTCTTCAAACTCATCAGTTACACAGTTGCCTCCACTATAAAACGGCACAACCTTCTCTTTCACCAGGGCCTGCGCTTCTTGAAAAATGTTCTGTATTTCGAGCCGGTGTGGGTGGTTTGCATTCTGCTCCAACTCTTTGAGAAGACGCTCTGTCTCTTGTGCTGCCCTCTTCCTGGCTTGCTGAATATCTCCTTTCCCTTCAGTATCTACAGAGTCTATTTCGAAAAGCTGTTTTGTGAGAATCCTCTCCAGTTTCTTGTAATTCTTGTCATCTGACAGACCACTGAAACCAAGTACTTGCTGTTCTATGCTTTTTACCTCCTTTTGAATTTCCTGAAGCCTACTAATAGAAGGGTGTTGGTTTCCCATCTCCATACTTTTGTTGTGTTCAGTTTCACAAGCACTAAAAGATGACAAAAATAACTTGTTACACCACAAAGCCTGAAGAATGGTAACTGTGTATTATCTCATTCTAAAAAGATATGCTTAGGAAAGGGCCTGTTGTCACTGCAATCCAAAGACCACACTCCAGTACAGAAATCAGAGTCTATCAAACCCTCTCCTGCAAGCAACCTCCACATGGCAGTGATTGAGACTGGGTTATTGCACTGTGGAAGATAAGCTGGAGCGCTGGGGCTGGGAACCTCAATTTTCCTCAGTCGTAAAAGAACAGTGTGTGCCTACATAAGTATGGCATGAGGTTGAGCTGTCAGCTTGGAAAAAGCACAAGCACCTTAAGTCTTCACAGTGGAAACTGCTTTTTGGCAAGAGCAGGACACCTTTGTGGAAAGTAAACCAGTAGCTCTTCTAAACTTCCAGGCGTTTTGAGTACAGCTAGGCACCCCCACCCGGCCTAGCTTCCTGTAAAAGGAACTCAGCCACTGAAACAAACACTAGGGGTTCGCAGGCACTCGCGGAAGTCCCCGTTTCTACATGCCTCTCCACCCGTTAAACACTTCCAGAAAGACGCCCTGTTTCTCGCCCCACCCTTTTTGCACCTCATAAACCTTCCCTGCAGAGGCTTGAAATTCCACAGGGAAGGCGCCTGGCATTATGATAAAGGCACCAGCTTGGGCTTTGGAGGCCTAGTACTCTCTAGGCCCTGTTATGCCCCCCCACACACACACTCCAAAACACACCCCAAGACAATGAGACAACGATGACTAACTCATTCATCAGCCTCCCATTGAGGCTCCAGAGTGGCTTAACGCATTCCCCCCCCCCCCCCTCCATTCTTCGGTTTCTATCAAACGCTCACGGGCGGGGGATGGATGCTCAATCGAAACTAATTCCCTGCGGGTGTCCGAGCCAAGAACGCGCCTCCGGAGAGGCCCCGGAGCGGCGGGCTGCCTCGGTTCTTCCCTCCCCTCTCGCCCTGCCCTCCCGGCACTTTACCCAGACGCGGTCTAAGCGGGCTTGGTCTTGGCGCCCCGCGGGTGAAGTGGCCAGGTGGTAGGTCAGCCCTTTACGGGGTGCGGCACCGGAGCCGGGCCCCAAGCTGCATCCCTCTCAGCCCTCCCGGCTAGGTCTGGACGGGGCAGCCGGTGAAGGGGCCGGCGGTGGCGGCGGCAGCTACTGGCCGCGGCGGCCGCTCCGGGCGTCTCGCCCGGACCCCACAACGCGCCCGCCGGCCTGACCTCACAATGGCCCGCGGCGGGAGGGGGCGGGCGCGCTCGGTCGGGCCGGGAGAGCCGACGGGGAGGGAGGGGACTCGGGCCCGGCCGGCTCGGGGTTGGGGGGCGGGGGGTCCGGCTCCGGGACCAGGCCCGGCCGCGTCGGACCCGGGGCGGGGATGGCGTCGACTCCGGCAGGGCCGCGGCGGGGCGTCGGGACCCGGGGGACTGGGATCGTCCGGGGACCGCCCGCGCCGAGGGGCGGCCTTGCTGCCCGCGCGGAGGAACAGGGGCCGCGCCGCGGCCGCCCTCGCTCACCTGTGCCGCCCGCGCCATGGCGCGCCTCGCCGCCGACGCCCCGCGACTCCGCAGCTCCCGCTGTCCCCCCTGGCCTGGCCGAACACCCGCCCCCCGCCTTGGGAAAAACGTCTTCCGGCGTCCGCGCCGCACCTCTCCCCTGGCCGAGCCCGCTGCTGGCCGCCCAGCGCAGAAGCCGCCTAGAATGGCAGCTCCCGAGGAGCCGCCGCCCTGACGCGCCGTCAGTCCAACCCCTCAGCCTGTCAGACGCCAGGCGAGCGCACGGTGGGCCGCGCCGTGCCCTCCCGCGGACTTTGCGACGGTGCCGTAAGGTAGCTCCTCGCGACGTCGCGACTCTGCCGTGCGGCGCGGGAGTCAGCGGAGGACGGCTATGGCTTCCCGGCGGCCCGCGAGGAGGCTCGTCCTCACCGCTCTCTGCCGCGCCTTCTCGGGCCGCGGCTGTCAGCTCGCCCCCGAGCGCGGCGCCGAGCGCAGAGATGCGGCGCCGAGCCGGGTGAGTGAGGTTCCCGGAGAGGCCGGGCCGCGCCCCCCAGGGACACCTGTGGTAGCGTCCCCCGCGTCGGCGGAGCTCCCCAGGAGTGGGGTCCCTGAGCCGGCGCGGGCCGGGCGCCCGGCGGTCCGCCGCGCGGACAGAGGCGGCGGGAGAGTGGGGCGGTCCCGAGCCTCCGGGGCTCCTACGTCGCCGCCACCCCGGGGCTCTTGACAGAACTTCTGTCAGGTAGGGGCAGAGTCCGCTAGCAAGTTGATTTGTACCGTATTTCTTGTCGAGGATAACTAGTCTTTATGGTTAAAGAGCTCTTGATATGCAAAGTGTCTGTGTGCGCGCACGGGCGCGTTTGGCTGCATTTAGGTTATTAGTGCTTTTCTTCAAGTGGTGGCAAACTTTACTATCGTATTTCGTAGGACCATTCCACACGTTGAACGGTTCTAGTTTGGAAACGTTGTGTGTATACATTCCTGTTCCTGACCAAAGGTCCCCAAAGATTAATATCTGCAGCGGCAAGGAGTGGCAAGCAGTTTTTAGAAGTTGCCCGGCTTTGGGGAAGGATGTTTTTGTTTGAGGAAGCCCTACACCTTCATTCCAGCTGTCATATGAAAATGTGGGCTAACGGCGTGGAATGGGCTGCAGATAGAAAATTTAAACCAAGCATCCAAATACTAACACTTCATTTGCCAACAGGGTAAGGAGGGAGGCTGAAAAGCATCCTTTAAACCATCCTTAAAGAAGGATTAAAAAGAGCCTGTTAATTCCAAAGCGTGCCTGCCTGTTAGCAGGGCAGCTGGTCACTGGGACCCCAAGCCTCTGGCTCAGTTCCCTGACTCAGTGGCCACAGTCCCTGACTTCTATTCCTAGAACATAAAATGCACCCAGCATCCCACTCTTTGGACAGAAAGATACTCAACAGGTATCTGAAAATGCTCTGGGAGGGCAAACAGTTGCCCCCAGGGCGAGGACTTAGCCCAGCTTATTTTGTGAGCCAGTGCTGGAAAAAAGAAGAGCGCCCAAACAGGGGTTTCTCCACTGACACCCAGCCTTTTGTTAAAGTAAGTCTTACCGTGGGTCTGTTCCTTGAGACGAGCCCTGTCTTGCCTTTTGCAGTCCGGGTGACAAGCCAGTGCACACCTGTCAGGCTGCCTGCCCCTGAGAAGGCGACCTTCTCAGCGATGATGCTGAGAGGGAGGAGCTGACCCATGAGTCACCCTTCTAGTTCTAGCCTTATGACTTTTGTTTTTCTTGGGATGTGTTCCCCATTATGCGAGGTATTGGCGGGGACATTAAAGAACAGTTCTTTCCTCAGGGAAATGTGTAATTCCTGTGTGTTTGGCCTCATCTTTCTGTGCTTCCTGAGCACACAGCCAGTTCTCCAGGTAATTCAATTCCTGCAGCCCAGACAGACTGTTGTCTCGCAGTTTTTGATTTTAAATATGAGGTCTTCTTAGAAGTCACAGGCTGTACATTTTTTTTAAATCTAAAGAGATGTGTTTTAATTCTGTATTTCTTTTTCACTCTATGTATTTTTTTAATTAATTCTTTGTTCTTCACTTGAGTGAAGGAGATCTGCTTTTAGGACCTACACGAATTATCTACCTCTCTAATCTCTAGCTACCAGTTTGTTTGTTAATTAGTTGATTAATTTATTTGACTGCATCAGGTCCTAGTGGTGGTCCTGGTGGCTTAGTTGCTGCATGCGGGGTTTTAGTTCCCTGACGAGATTGAGCCTGTATTCCCTCATTGCAGGGTGGATTCTCAATCACTGAACCACCAGGGAAGTCCCTGTTTTGTTTTTAATTTTGTTTGTTTCTTGGCCGTGTTGGGTCTTGTTGCCGTGGAGGCTTTTCTCTAGCTGCAGCGAGCGAGTGGGGGCTAATCTCTAGGTGGCGGGGCTTCTCATTGCTGAGGCTTCTCTTGTTGTGGAGCGTGGCCTCCAGAGCACAGGCTCAATGGTTGTGGCCCATGGTCTTCATTGTTCCATGGCATGTGGGATCTTCCCAGGTTAGGGATGGAACCCACGTCGCCTGCATTGGCAGGAGGATTCTTTAGCACTGAGCCACCAGGAAAGCCCCAGACTACCAGCTTTTTAAAAATTACCACTATTATTATTTTTGGGCTGCACAGCACATCTTGTGAGATATCCCTCCCTGGACAGGGATTAAACCTGGGCCCTCAGTAGTGAAAATGTACAGTCCTAACCGTTGGACTGCCAGGGAGTTCTCTGACTACCAGTTTTTTTGTAGAAAAACATTAGAACCTAGCGTTAAGTACCACTTTTCCTTCCAAATCCAACTCAGCTGTCAGATCACATGTTCTCTAGCTGTGTCATACCTGCTTATTCTTTATCTTTGTTGTTTATATCATTGTTTTACACCTTTGCCTGCATGTTTGGAATCATCTGGAAGAGTAAAAAGTGCTGGGACCCTCTCCTGGAGAGTCTCATGTGGTTGGTCTGGGATGCAGCCTGGGCGTCAGGATCTTTACTTATTTTCCCCGTTTGTCTAGTTGTTTTTCCCCCGGTTTTGTTAAGATAAAGCATCAGGATTCTTTTTAAATTTTAATTTATTTTTTAATTGGAGGAAAATTGCTTTACAATGTTTTGTTGGTTTCTGCCATACAACAATGTGAACCAGCCATAATTATTCATATATTCCCTCCCTCCCAAAGCCTCCCTCCCCTCTCCGTTTCCCACCCTTCTGATTATCATGGAGCATCAGGCTGGGCTCCCTTAAAACATCAGGATTCTTGGGTTCAAGTCTAATAAGTTCACAAGTTAGAGAACCACAGCTACATGTTATATGCATTAGTATTTGCTTATGGTCAGAATTTCATTGACGTTTATACTTATAGTTTACATTTCTCAAGCATTTGCATGCACTGTTCTGAAAGCTTTGCATATTTTAATTAAACCTCACTATTCTGTTAGTAGGTGCTTTGATCATCCCTATTTACAGATGAGATTGAATAATTCAGTTCAGTTTAGTCGTTCAGTCGTGTCTGACTCTTTGCGACCCCATGGACTGCAGCACTCCAGGCCTCTCTGTCCATCACCAACTCCTGGAGTTTACTCAAACTCATGTCCATCAAGTCAGTGATGCCCTCTAACCATTTCATCCTCTGTTGTCCCCTTCTCCTCCTGCCTTTCAATCTTTCAAATGAGTCAGTTCTTCGCATTAGGTGGCCAAAGTATTGGAGCTTCAGCTTTAGCATGAAATTCATGTTCCAATGAAAATTCAGGACTGATTTCTTTTAGGATGGACTGGTTGGATCTCCTTGCAATCCAAGAGACTCTCCAGAGTCTTCTCCAACACCAAAGTTCAAAAGCATCAATTCTTTGGCCCTCAGCTTTCTTTATGGTCCAACTCTCACATCCATACATGACCAAAGCTTTGACTGGATGGACCTTTGTTGGTAATGTCTCTGCTTTTTAATATGCTGTCTAGGTTGGTCCTAACTTTTCTTCCAAGGAGCAAGCATCTTTTAATTTCATGGCTGCAGTCACCATCTACAGTGATTTTGGAGCCCCCCAAAATAAAGTCTGTCACTATTTCCACTGTTTCCCCATCTATTTCCCATGAAGTGATGGGACCAGATGCCATGATCTTAGTTTTCTCAATGTTGAGTTTTAAGCCAACTTTTTCTTTCTTTCTTTCACTTTCATCAAGAGGCTCTTTAGTTCTTCACTTTCCGCCATAAGGGTGGTGTCATCTGCATATCTGAGGTTATTGACATTTCTCCCAGAAATCTTGATTCCAGCTTGTGCTTCATCCAGCCCAGTGTTTCTCATGATGTACTCTGCATATAAGTTAAATATTAAGTAATTACTTTTCAGTAATTACTTACTTTTACAGTAAGATTGAATAATTTTTTCAAGATCATAATGCTTGCACATAGGACTATGTATGTTTTAGTTCCTTTATTTAAAAGAAGATGAATTCAAATTTTTCTTGTAGTAGTTTTTAGATGAACAAGAGCAAAGAAACAGGCCCTCAGCAGAGAGAGGTAATGTTTACTAACGACAGAGAATGGGAACTACTGATGCTACATTTTGTGTCACATTTTCATTAAGGAGACTGATCTCCAGGACTTCCCTGGACTTCCCTGGTCCAGTGGTTAAGAATCTGCTTGCCAGTTCAGAGGACTTGGGTTCCATCCCTGGTTCAGGAAGAAACCAGATGCCGTGGGGCAACAAAGCCCGTGCCCCACAACTGCTGAGCCGGTGCCCAGGGCCTGTGCTCCGAAATGGGAGAGTAGCCTCCGCTTGCTGCAGCTGGAGAAAGCCCAGTGCAGCCAAAAACAAAGCAGAATGATCCCCAAAATTCCCAAGTTTAGATTTGGAGTGAACTTCATGGGAAGAAGTTGAAACTCAGGATACCTGGGAAACTGGTGAGAAAGCAAGTCATCGACTATTACGGTTAACGTGGATATTTCTGGTATTTAGGCCGGGGCCACACCGTCGCCAACGGAGAGGCAGAGCCCGCAGAGGGAAAAGAGCGAGGGTGGCACGCGCCACCACCGGCCTGCTGGCGGTCGGCCGGAGCGACAAACCCTTGTGTCGAGGGGCTGACTTTCAATAGATCGCAGCGAGGGAGCCGCTCTGCCCAAGTAGGAAACCCCGACCCAGAAGCAGGTCGTCTAGGAATGGTTTAGCACCAGGTTCCCCACAAACATGCGGTGCGTGACGGGCGAGGGAGCGGCCGCCTTTCCGTCCGCGCCGCATGTCCCAGGACGAAGGGCTCTCCGCACCGGACCGGTCCCGACGCGCGGCGGAGGGCGCTACGCTGCACCCCGAGGGACTCGGGCGATAGCCCACCGGCGGGGACGGCGGGGGACCGGCTATCCGAGGCCAACGAGGCTTCCGAGGCCAACCAGGCTTCCGAGGCGCTGCCTTATCGTTCCGCCTGGGCGGGATTCTGACTTAGAGGTGTTCAGTCATAATCCCACAGATGGTAGCTTCACCCCATTGGTTCCTCAGCTAAGCACATACACCAAATGTCTATTTCTGGTATTTAAAAGCCTTTCAATAAATAGTTGGAAAACAAAGCTGAGGTGGGAGGACTTTAAAAACCATGTAGTTTAACTGTCCTATCATGAAGGTGAGGAAATTGGGACCTGGAGAGGTAAAGTGACTTGCCTGGTGTCAGAGTCAGGACTGAAACCAGGGTCGGCCCACTCTTACTCCAGTGTTTTGACGTTTCCAAATGCTTTTTCCTCACCTGTTGAAATGATCACGATTTGCCCTTGTTCTGTTAATGCAGAAAATTACATTGATTTCTTGGGTTTCTCTTTTTTTTGTTACTAATGGGAAATTTAAAATGTGCAAAGATAGAAGAATATGGGGCTTCCGTGGTGGCTCAGTGGTAAAGAATCTGCCTGCAGTGCAGGAGACCCGGTTTTGATCCCTGGGTGGAGAAGATCCCCTGGTGGAGGGCATGGCAACCCACTCTAGTATTCTTGCTTAGAGAATCCCATGGACAGAGGAGCCTGGCAGATAGCAGCCCATAGGGCCGCACAGAGTGGGACATGACTTAGTGACTAATAGCAGCAGAAGAAAATGAAGAGTTGCTCTGTATACAGTACCCTGCTTCTGCAGTCATCCAGTCATGGCTGTTTATTTCATCCTTACCACCATCCAGTGCCCCCTTCCAGATAATTTTGTGGCAAATAGCAGGCATCATATTTCATTTGTAAGTACTTCAGTATGTATCGTTAAAAGATATGGACCTAAATATATATATATATATATTTATATAAAACTTAATACCATTGTCACACCTAATTATATTACAATAATTCCTTAATCCCAGCAAATTTTGAATGTTCAAATTTCTTTGTCTTAGAAATATCAGAAATGTTTCCTTTTACAATTTGCTTGTGTCAGGATCCAAATTAGGCCTACACACTATGATTGATTAATATCCTTTTAGCTGTCTTTTAATCTATAAGCTTTGCCTCTATGCCCTTCTGTTAACAATTTTTTTTCTTTTTTTTGCTGCTCCAGGTCTTAGTTGCTGCATGCGAACTCTTAGTTGAGGCGTGTGGGATGTAGTTCCCTGACCAGGGATTGAACCCTGGGTCCCCTGCGTTGGGAACTCAGAGTCTTAGCCACTGGACCACCAGAGGTCCTCCCTTTCCTTTTTTCAGGCAGTGTTTCTGGGGGGCTCAGGGGAGTGTGTCCTTTGGATTTTGCCGAGTGCCTTCCCACGGTGTAATGTAACTGTGTGTCGCTTGTAAACAGACATCCACGTTATTGAGCCCTGACTTCGTGCGGGTTTGACTTTTTTATTTTCAGAAGGCTGCTTCATCGGTGACCGATTTTCTGATGTCACACCGGCCTTGCGCCCCCAGCGTAAACCCAGCTTGGCCCCGACGCGCTGGCCCTTCTGTGTACTGTGAACTTGGTGTGCTGGTTTGTTGAGCATCCGTCTACAGTGGGAGGCTGGGGGCTCCAGCCCTCCCAAAGGTGTTCAGTTCCCACCCCAGAGGAGCCAGACCTCTCGGCCAGGAACACACCAACCACACTGAATCTTGCCCATGTTTGTTCCTTTCATCATTGCCCGTTGACGTCCCCAGTGGCTGGCTGTGGAGTACTAACTTGAGAGAAGCTCTGTGTTGTGTGCAGGCACTTCTGGGAAGGAGGGCGCTGCACAAAGTCCCGGCTTCTAGAAGGCGAGGCCGGGGGTGTGCCGGCTGAGCTCTGGAGCCTGCTGTGAGGCAGAGGGGTGGAGGGCCAGGCTGCGCCCGCAGAGCGGACAAGAAGACGCCGGCGTGGGGCTGCCGGCCTTGGCACTTTACAACTAGAGAGAAAGCTGGACGGTTCACCTCCACCCCACCCCCAGTCATGAAAGCGCAGTGTGACCGGTCGGAACAGGCGGGTCTGGCGGTTCTCCACGGCTCCCCACGCACACCCCTGCCGCCCGAGCCTCAGGAAGCTGGGCGTTGTGTGCTTGTGCTGTGAGAACCGTGAATTGCGGTAATTATTCAAACCTCAAAGGGATTCTTTCTTTTCCTCCCCCAAGCTGCTCCTTCTCCTCCCTTTTAAATAGCAGTTCTAGGGTGAACAAAGACAGAATGGATGTTTATAGGGGAGAGCAGAGGAACTATTTCCACCATAATTGAAGATAGGATCTCTCAAATTATAATGGAAACCTGAGAATGATTGAAGGAGTTGGTTCACAGAGTTCACATATAAACTGTAAATCAGTTTATCAGCAATAACTCAGAGATACCTAGGGACGGTAACCGACACACCTGCACCTTTTTGACTTGCTTCGTCACGTGTGGGTAGCTTGGGGTAGCTTCTTGAGCATTCTTCATAGGGAACCTGTCAGGACAGGTGGGGTACCGTTAGGGTGGAACCTGCCCCCCCTTTGCCTGCTGCGGCAGGGCTGGCTCCTCCCAGGCTGCTCTGCAGCCTCCCCGGCCTGCCTGAAGGAGAAGGGAGCCCCCAGCTTGCGGTGGATGTTCCCGGCGCAGGGCCCAGGCCTGTTTCCGTCTCCGCTCACTGGATCCCTTTGTGTGGCTCGCCTTCAGTTTCTGAGAATGCCTGAATATCACAGATGCAAAAGCTCTGTGGGAAAAGTCCAGAAATACTTGCATAAAAGTAGTTTTTTTTTTTAAGGGCTTTTTTATTTTTATTTTTTTAGTTCTACCAGTTTACTGCTACCAACCCATCTCCCTCCACCCTCGTGCACACGTGCTCAGTCATGTGACCCCATGGACTGCAGCCCACCAGGCTCCTCTGTCCATGGACTTTTCCAGGCAAGAACACTGGAGTGGGTTGCCATTTCCTTCTCCATAAGGGCTTTTTTAAAAGGAAAGGAAAATGTGGTGACCATATGTTGTTCTTAGAATAACGGATAAACCGTTGAAGATCTTCGTTGCAGTCCTGCCTTTACTAAGAAGGATTCTCACGACAGTCTCCTGTCGAGGCGGTGTACTCCGCCCCTGCTGGTGAGGAACATAGTCTCGGTCTGCGGGGCAGGTGCGGATGCCTTTCTGCCTGTCGGGGGCCCTGTTCCTTCCACACACGAAGAATGAGTTCAGTCCCTTCCTGGGGACTGGCCGGGCCTTCGTGTGAAACTCTCCACTCTGGCTGTGCCTCTTTATGGCTCAGCTTTGCCTCCCAGTGACACCAAGAGAAGAACCAGACGAAAGTAAGAATGGTCACAGGTAAAGATGTCTTGAGTCTGCAAGAAGAAATGAATGCAGAGTGAAACAGCTGTGCCGAGCTAGTCTGGTGTGGGGTGCGCACCGGCCACGCGGAGGTGCCGGCGTGCCTAGACGTGCCCCGTCTCCCTCTGCCCGTCACCAGCAGTGGTCAGCCTGGCTTTCCCCCTCCCCTGCAGCTCTGACCTGCCCACCAGTGCCTGGACCTCCCTGGACCTCCACCTCGAGTAAGCTGTCCTCCAGAGCACGCAGCCAGTCCGCGCGCTTCTGTGTCTCTGATGTGCAGCCTTGGAGAGTCTCCCAGAGAGCCCACAGTTATGTAAGGAGCAGCTTGGTGGTGGCGGCTTCTAGCAGGCTCAGAGCTGCTCAGCGTTCTGGGGCTCGTCATTGGTGACCGCCGGGTCTAGTTACACTGGTTGGATGTCTCTCCACCGGACCTTCATACAAATCAGGCTTTTTGAGGAGGAAGGGATTTCTCTGTGTAAGCGTAGAGAAAAGGAACAGGAAAGAGTTTTAGCAGCTGGGAAGAGCATTCCCCCGACACACACCTGTTCTCCCGCGGATGCAGTTCCTGCCCCCATGGGCTTGCCGTCCAGTGGGAGGCAGCTGTGTCTCCTCACCTCCCAGGGGGCTCAGGACACCCTGGGGATGCACCCTGGAAGAGACGCTAAGGCCTGTGGGGGGCGGAGGTCCGAAGTTGGCCCTATTGTCATGAAAAGAAGTTCCGTTTGGGGCCGAGGAAGGAGAGGTGGGCAGGCCTGGCTGCTAGATGCAGGTGAGGATTTTAGACTTCGTCCTGACGGGGTGAGGGGTCACTGAAGGATTTGAAGGGAAGGGATGGCGCAGGTAGGGTGGGTGCTGTGGAGAGGTCGCTCTGGCTGCAGTCTGGAGCGCTGGTGGCCCTGGGGACCCAAGTCTGGAGGCAGTTGGTGCTGCTCACGCTGGCTGAGCTCGGAACTGGAGCCGTCTGCCTGCCGCCCTGGGCCTGGAGCAGCCGCTGCGGGAGGAAGTCGGTGCAGCTGCAGCTGTTTGAATCCCCACCGGGCCTGGTGTGAGGATGCCAGAGTTAAGTGTTCCTTGAGCCTGGAGTTCCGTAAGCTTATTCTCTGAGCCACAAAGAAGGAGGCTTCTCAAAAGATGGCGTTTGACTCCCTTTAACTTTCATCAACTATAGGCTCTTACTGCTTTTGCATCTGTGAGAAAAATTCATCTTAATAAAAATGTTTGCATCAATCATGAAATCAGTTAGCATGAAATGGGTAGAAGGTTTTAGTTCTAGCAGCTTCATTCTCTAAAAGTCTGAAGATGATTTAAAAAAAAAGTATTGGAAGCATTAGAACCTGCTAAGATTTAATATTCATTGCTCAGAAATGAGGCTAATGGTACAGAATTATTAGTTTTAATGTATTTTTATTTATTTGGCCATGCGACGGGGCATGTGGGATCCAAGTTCCCCATCAGTGATTGAACCCGGGCCCCCTGCACTGGCAGCGTGGCGTCTTAGCCACTGGATCCCAGGAGCTTCTTAAGCTCCATTATTTCTGGGTAAATTTCGGTGAATTTTCGGCAGTATTCCACTTGTCATCAAATCTTTAACTTGTTACTCAATAATAGCTTCTTTTCAGTAATTGAACATTTTCTATCAATCTTTTTTCCCCACTCAAAAGCTATTTTTTTTTTTACCTCATCTGTCAAGGGTCCTTAAAATTTCAAAAGTTTTTTAAAAAAATACTTTTCTAGAAAACTTTGAAAGTCTGAGGGAATCATATATACTTTTCAAGATTTCCTGCTCATTCACTTATTCTAGACTCAAAATAATTTTCTAAATAGTAAGCATTCTGATGCTGAGCTGAACCTACCACAGGTGTTTAATTAAATATCATGAATGCCAGTGCCGTCCTAATGCTGTGTTCTCAGATGTGAGGGAAAGCTTTTTGCATGGGCAGATGACCCTGGGTGTTTTATAACCAGACCTGCTGAACCGCGACGGGTGATGGCAGAGCAGATGTCACCGCCTGGAATGCTCTCTGTGGTCTGAATCATTCATGCTGAGTGGCTGCCCCAAGCTCTGTAACCCACTTCCGACCAAACCCGACGCGCTCCTGGTCGTGTTTAAACTCTCCCTGTTTTTGGACTGCTTGGGAATTTAGACGATTTAGGAAGGTCACAGCGTCCGAGGCAAGTAGAACGCCGGCTGTTGGCGCTGTTTAGCTGTCTGCTTCAGTCAGTGGCAGGTTCTCAGGATGCTTGGTGTGGGTTGGTGATGATTAGTGGAGGCCATCCCAACGAGAACGGTCAGTGTTTCCTAAACAGTGACTTGGTTTCCTTTCTCAGTCTCCACTTGGTCCTCTAGCTGTCAGGGGTTGAGTCTGGGGACCTAAGAGATGGTCAGACCGCTCCGTGGACGGAAGGCTGAGGCCCGCGCGGAGAGCTGAGCTTCCCTGGCCTCACCTTCCTCCCGTGCCGCTCCTGCCAGGGGAGCCATCGCAGAACCCGCGGCTGCCCCGGCGAGCTGCGCTGGTCAGAAATCATTAGCTCTTAAACCCACGTTTCTCAAGTTAAATGATCAGTAAGCCGCTTACCGATAGAAAAAAAGCTGCTTTATCTTCAATTTTACAAACCGTGTGTCTCTATCTTTAGTGAAAGTGGTGAAAATGAAGGACTGAAATATCCTGAATGAAATGCCTGCTAAATGCAAAAGAACCGTGAATTATGTTCAGTATGGTAATTTTCTTTCCTTATAAGTTTTACCGCTCTCTCGTCGCCTTTGCTGAGTGCAGTTTGTTTATTTTTTAGAAAGATGTGTCTTTGGGCTGCCCGCCTTCGTTGCTTTGTGTGGGCTGTCCCTAGCTGCGGTGAGCGGCCTCTCCTCGCTGCAGCGCCCGCTTCTCTTGTGAAGCTCGGGCTCCAGGGTGCGGGCACAGCAGTTGTGGCTCACGGGCCGAGCTGCTCCGCGGCACGTGGAGCCTTCCCAGACCAGGGATGGAACCCGTGTACTCTGCGTTGGCAGGCGGGTCTCAGCCACTGGACCATCAGGAAAGTGCCAAGAGATTTCCAAATTTACTGTTATTTTTCCCCATGAATTATGATTACATTGACCTTTGATCAGCAAATGGAAAGCTAGTCTTTTGATTGCTTAGCTGATTTTTTTTAAAATATCAGGTTTATTGAAGTCCAGTTCACATATAATAAAATTTACTAAAACACATACACCACAATTCAAGGTACTGATCACCTTCACCACCCCCAGAAAATGCCTTTGTAGTCACCCTCTTCCTCCTCGCCAGCACCTGTCTTTCTCAAGATGCTTCGGCAGTAGAATCACCCAGCACGCGGCCTCCTTGGTGCCTCTGAGAGTCACGCACGTCACCTGCAGTCTCCTCTGTTGTCAGGTGGTATCTGTCACACGGACACAACGTGCTGTGTTTTTCCCCTCATCAGTGGAAAGGCATTTGGGCTGTTTCCAGATTTTGGTGGTTATACATAAAGCCACTTTAAACAGTCATATCTAGGTTTTATTGTGAACATATGTACTCGTGCACCTTGGGTAAATAACCTGGGAAGGGGTTGCTGGGTTGCGTGTTAAGTGTGTGTTTAATATTATAAGGAACTGCAGGCTTTTTTCCCAAAGTGGTTGTACCATTCTGCATTGCCACAAGCAATATTTTTTTTTCACAAGCAATATTTAAGAGCTTGATTGTTTTACATTCTTGACAGCTCTTGCTTTGGCAGGTTTTATTTTTTTTAATAGCCATATTAATAGGTGTGGAGTGGTATCTCATTGTGGTTTTGATTTGCATTTCCCTATTGACTCATGATGTTGAGCATTTTTTTTTTTTATGTGCTTGTTTGCCATCTTTATATCTTCTTGGGAAGCTTTTAGATATTTTGCCCATTTTTAAATTGGGTTGTATGTTTTCTTATCATGGAGTTTTGAGACATCTTTGTATGTTCAAGAAACAAGTCCTTTTACAGATTTGCATGTATATTCTCCCAGCCTGTGGCTTGTCATTTGATTTTCCTAATAGTATCTTTAGGAGAAGAGACAGTTTTAACTTTGGTGAAGCCCAGTTCATTTACTCGTTCTTTTGTGGGTTGTGCTTTTGGTGATGATGTGAGAAATCTTTGCCTAATCTAAGAGTGTAGAATTTTTACTGTGTTTTAGGAATTTTATGGATTACACTTTATATTTTAGGTCTTTGGTCCGTCTTGCGTTAATTTTTGTATACGGTATAAAGCACAAGTTGACACTTTGTTTTTGGTCAGGATGTAAATTTTCCCAGTACCGTTGTTGAACATGTTTGGTGCTATTGTTGTTCAGTCACTGAGTCATGTTGACTCTTTGTGCCCCATGGACTGCAGCACACCAGACTTCCCTGTTCATCACCATCTCCCAGAGTTTACTCAAACTCACGTCCATTGAGTCGTTGATGCCATCCAACCATCTTATCCTCTTTTGCCCCCTTCTCCTTTTGCCCTCAGTCTTTCCCAGCATCAGTGTCTTTTTTCCAGTGAGTTGCCTCTTCACATCAGATGACCAAAGTATTGCAGTTTCAGCTTCAGCATTAACCTAAATGTTAATTTCCTTTAAGATTGCCTGGTTTGATCTCCTGGCAGTCCAAGGGACTGTCAAGTATTCTCTAGGACCATAGATGGAAAGCATCAATTCTTCAGAGCTCAGCCTTCTTTATGGTCCAACTCTCATATCTGTACATGACTCCTGGAAAAACCATAGCTTTAAGTATATGGACCTTGTTGGCAAAGTGGTGTCTCTGCTTTTTAATATGCTGTCTAGGTTTGTCATAGCTTTTCTTCCAAGGAGCAAGTATCTTTTAATTTCGTGGCTATAGTCTCTACGCCCAAGCCTTTGACTGTGTGGATCACAACAAACTGTGGAAAATTCTTCAGGAGATGGGAATACCAGACTACCTGACCAGGCTCCTGAGAAATCTGTATGCAGGTCAAGAAGCAACAGTTAGAATTGTATGTGAACAACAGACTCGTTCCAAATCAGGAAAGGAGTATGTCAAGGCTATATATTGTCACCCTGCTTATTTAATTTATATGCAGAGTACATCATGCAAATTGCCAGGCTGGATGAAGCACAAGCTGGAATCAAGATTGCCAGGAGAAATATCAATAACCTCAGGTATGCAGATGACACCACCCTTATGGCAGAAAGTGAAGAAGAACTAAAGAGCCTCTTGATGAAAGTGAAAGAGAAGAATGAAAAAACTGGCTGAAAACTCAACATTGAGAAAACTAAGATCATGGCATCTGGTCCCATTACTTCATGGCAAATAGATGGGGAAATAATGGAAACAGTGAGAGACTTTATTTTCTTGGGCTCCAAAATCACTGCAGATGGTGACTGCAGCCATGAAATTAAAAGACATTTGCTCCTTGGAAGGAAAGCTGTGACCAACCTAGACAGCATATTAAAAAGCAGAGACATTACTTTGCCAACAAAGGTCTGTCTAGTCAAAGCTATGGTTTTTCCAGTAGTCATGTATGTGAGAGTTGAACTGTAAAGAAAGCTGAACGCCAGAGAATTGATGCTTTTGAACTGTGATGTTGGAGAAGACTCTTGAGAGTCCCTTGGACTGCAAGGAGATCCAGCCAGTCAATCCTAAAGGAAATCAGTCCTGAATATTCATTGGAAGGACTGATGCTGAAGCTGAAACTCCAATACTTTGGCCACCTGATGCAAAGAATTGACTCATTGGAAATGACCCTGATGCTACGAAAGACTGAAGGCAGGAGAAGGGGATGGCAGAGGATGAGATGGTTGGATGGCATCACCAACTTGATGGACATGAGTTTGAGTAAGCTCCAGGAGTTGGTAATGGACAGACATGGAAGCCTGGCGTGCTTTATTCCATGGGGTCACAAAGAGTCAGACACAACTGAGCCACTGAACTGAACTGTTTGTGTTAATGCTGTTTATTACAGTTAAATTTGGATATTCTCTGGCACATAGTCTTTAAAAGAGGACGTTAACAAGGGTCTTTAATAAATCTGGGCTGTTCATTTTATAATACTAGAGATTCATTTAGTTGTATATTAACTCCACGCTTTCTGTTGAAGGTCTCAAGATTCTGCCCTCCAAGAAAATCTCGCCATGATTGGATAGGACCTCCAGATAAATATTCAAACCTTCGACCTATTCACTTTTACATCCCTGAAAATGAGTCACCACTGGAACAAAAGCTAAGAGAATTGAGACAAGAAACACAAGAATGGAACCAACAGTTCTGGGCAGACCAGAATTTGACTTTTCATAAGGTATGTTTAGATTTCAGGTCAGAATGAGAAATAATACAGTTGGCCACTTGGGGGCGCTGAATCTTTAGTATCTGCTCTGCCTTTCAGTTACTTGGTAGCTTCTCAGTCCCTCCCCTCCATACATATACATGTGTGTGTATATACACATGTTTAAAATCAACGTGTAACTGTAGAGAAGGAACATTGGTCCTCCATAGACTCACGGGTCTTGAGACTCTCCAAGAACTAAAGGGAGTGAGTAGCAGGGCCAGAGCTAGAACTGCGGACTCCCGTGTATCACGCGTGTGTGTGTGTGTGTGTGTGTGTGTGTGTGTGTGTGTGTGTGTGTGTGTGTGTGTGAGAACAAGGGGGTCTAGGATGTGTTGTCATTCTTCCTGAGAATCCAGAATTCTTAACAGCGTGCTCATCAGTAAACTACACCAGAAAGAAGTGTAACTGTTCTAACCCAGGAGGAAGACTTCGGCGGGGTGTGTTTATCCATTTGGGCAGGCTAAGTCAAATGGAGTGTATTTATCTTCTGTGGATTTATAAACAAACAGTGTCTCCCTAAGTTTATTAAAGCTCTCAGTTTCAAATCCTCTCTCAAGCAGGGAACTTTTAACTAAGTCGAGATGGTTTAAAACGGGCTTTGAGATGGGCCGCTTCTCAGGAAACCCACATCCAGACTTCTCCAGAGCGCTGAGAGCTTGTCCTAGCCGAGGAAAACAGACGAAGAAAGGGAGTTCTGATAGCTGTCTTCTTTTAGGAAAAAGAAGAATTTGTTCGCTCAAGACTCAAAGCCAAAGGCCTGGATCTGAGAACCGAATCAGGTTAGTTTGTTCTTTCTCTGTTCTCCCTGTTTTCTTGGAGTAACTGTATGGGAAGATGAAGAAGCGAGGATGCTGGGGGCTTCCGTGGCAGACTGCAAGGGGCACCGGTCGGACCCCTGGCCAAGGAACCAAGATCCTGCTTGTCTCTCTGCACAGCCAAGAAAAGAAGCGGGGCCTGGGGGGAAGCAGCGGAAGAAGCAGCGGAAGCTCGGGGGGCAGGTTTGGCTCCGTGGGGCAGGCCTATTCTCTGCGGCACGTGTTTCTGTCCTCCCCACGTTCCCACTTCTCCCTCTGGACGAGGTCAGCCCACTTACCATGCTGGGTTGTTCCAGTTGATGACCTCTTGCTGACCTTTGGACTTCCATCCGAGGTCCCGTGGCTTCAGCAGCCTCTCTGTCCTGTGCTGGCCTCTTCCCCGGATCCCTGGCGGCAGTTCCTGGTCCCGCCGGCCATGAGCTGGAGGCCACGGGGTCATCCTGGAAGCCTCGACCCCGCCCCCGCCCCCTGTGGTCTCTCCCCCCGGTTTACCTCTTAGCCGTGCTCAGCACCTTCGCTGCTCCCTGTCCTGGAAACACGGCTTTAATTCAGGCCCTCATTAACTCTGCCTAGCGCGGTATCTTCCTGACCGGCTCCCTGGCCCCCAGTCTTGGAATCAGGGCTCTTCAAGCTTTCTGTAAAGAGCTGGATAGTAAACAGTGGAGTCTTTCTCGGCCATGAGGGTCTCTCCTTCAACTACTCAACTCTGCTGTTGTTCTGTGAAAGCAGCTGTAGAAAATACATAAATTAATGGGTGTGAACTTGCCCCAATAATACTTTATTTACAAAACCAGGTGGTAGGCTAGGTTTGGCCTACAGGCTGTAGTTTAGCCACTCATGTCTGAAACCCATTCTTTGCAGTGTAGCCAGACTCTTCTGCAAAATGCAGCTTTGACACTGCCACTCAGCTTGTTTAGGCGTTTAAATTTCCTGTGGCGGCGGAAGGACATGCTCCTCCGCATGTGTGGATTGGGTGTGGATTGGAGGCTGGCCTGGCCCCTGCCCTGTCCCACCCCTTTCCCGGCTCCTTCCCCAGGCCGCGCCCCTGGTGTGCCCGCACAAGCTGCACTCAGTTCCCCCTGCCTTGCTGTGCCGACCTTTCTTTGTGGGTGAAGAGTCTAGTGCTCAAAATAGCCTTTCATCGTTTTCTCCTCCGGCTGTTGATGTTAGACTGAATGTTTTATACTGGTGGTTAAGCAGACGTCTCCTGTGAAAACATTCTGATGGAAAACCTGAAACCACTGACCCCAAAAGCCAGGTCCGTGTTGGGCCAGAGCACCGTCACTCTGCAGCCTTGCTGGTGTGAGTTAGAATTCGGGGCTGGGGCGGGGGGAGTAGCCCCCGTGCTGGGCTCGGCCGTGTGCGGTCTGCTGCACGGCCCCATCCAGGGTCTGCGAGGGCAGGAGCCAGCAAAGGTGCGATGTCCCAGCAGGGTTTGTTTGTTCGTTTGTTTGTTTTACTGAGCAATAAATACATTTTTAATTAATTTATTTGGTTGCATCAGGATCGTCACTGTGGCATGAGGGATCTTCCGTTCTGTGCACGGGCTTCTCTCTAGCTGTGGTGTGTGAGCTTAGCTGCTCCTTGCCGTGTGGGGTCTTAGTTCCCTGACCAGGGATCAGACCTGCATCCCCTGCGTTGGCAAGCGGATTCTTAACCACTGGACGACCAGGGAAGTCCCCAGCAACAAATATTTTAATTTCTGTTTTATTTTTTATGAAGACAATCTTCAAGTTTTTTTTTTTTTCCAAATACAAAGCTAAACCACGAGCAGGTGCAACTGAGACGTTTTATCTTGCATTTGCGCACTCCCTTTGAATCCTCCAAGTGTGGGGCCAGGGCGGGGGCCTCGAGGTGAGGACGGGCTCTCTTCCCAAAGCCTGGAATGATGGCCCCGATTCCAGGACTGCGCTGCTATTTGCACGTATTTTCTGCTGTTTCCCGCAGTGACTCCTTGAAGTGGAAACTATTAGTTAATGTTGTTCTCTGGAAGGACTGATGCTAAAGCTGAAGCTCCAGTGCTTTGGCCACCAAGATGCAAAGAGCCAACTCACTGGGAAAGACCCTGATGCTGGGAAAGACTGAGGGCAGGAGGAGAAGGGGGTGGCAGAGAACAAAACGGTTGGATGGCATCACTGACTCAGTGGACATGAGTTTGGGCAAACTCTTGGAGATGGTGAAGGGCAAGGAGGCCTGGTGTGCTGTAGTCCAAGGGGTTGCAAAAAGATGGACATGACTGACCGACCAAACAACAACTGTTACTTTTACCGTTTTGTGGAGGAAGTGACTGAGGGCAAGCTGTTTGACCAGAATCACACAGTGAGTAAGTGGAGGGGGCCCAGGTCCCATCCTGTAGAATGGGTCCCAGGCCACGGCCACGAGCCCTCTCCTAACAGATGGGGAAGTTGTTCTGGGTCTTTTGTTAATATTGTGGATTCTTACTGATGGCGTGACTGAGTATTGAAAGACGGGCCTTAATTAGATATCAGATTAGTTTGGTAAGAAAACAGGAAGGAATGTGTTGAAGGAAGGACTCATGGAGGGATCTGCCCGCTGTGTCAGCTGTTTGAACGGTTACCAGCTTGCAGTGATGGAAATGCTGTGTGTATGGCGGGGTGGGGGGGGGGGGTGGTGACGGGTGTGTCTGCCCCTCAGGCCAGAACCCGCATGTGTGATACCTGAGTGTAGGGGTCCCACAGAACCCAGGGAGGAGGAAGTTTGTGTAATGAATGGTGTTGGAGAAAGTAAGTACTTTTAGCCCAAACAGGTCAATTTAGATTCATGCTCCTTTTAATTTGAATATATTCCAAACGGATCAGGTTAATTATTAAGAATCAGTTGTTCCTGAAGTAAAAAGTTAAGTACATCACTCCCAACTGTAGAAAGTCTAGCAGGATAAAAGGGAGCCTCCATTATCGGAGTAGTGGCGAGTCCCTGCGCTTGCCAGTAAGGGCAGAGGATTCAAGGACGTCAGAACCGACACTGTCTGGCTTGGGTAGCGTTCGCCGTGGTCTCTCCTGGAAAGGAGAGTTTGCTGAGGAGACAGGGAAGTGCCGAGACCTGGGCGCGGGCCGCGCTGACCCCAGTGTCCCAGGAGCCCCGCACGCCTCCCCCCTCCCGTGTGCACTCCGCTCTGCCCCCTGCTTCGGCCTTCTCTTGCTGTGAATGGGCTTTCCCTCCCAGGTCCGAGGAGGTCAGCAGCCCGAGGCTCCTCCCAGGCCGGCTCTGTCCAGGGAGCGGGTCAGCTCCACACATGGTGCCCAGCAGGCCCGAGGGCTGGGCAGGCAGAGGGGCCCGCGTCCCGAGACACTTTAGCAGTGGACCGCAGGATGGGGGGTTTGTGGCAGAGATGGGGAGGCAGTCTGGACTCTGTGAAAAGCCTTAACAAATTTGTAGAAGTAACAGGACACCTACAGATGAATAATGTGACTCCAAGAAAAAAAATTGCTCAAACTCCATATTTTGCAGTGCGTGTTAAACCAGCAGCCAGGCCTCGTTTGACACTTACTGAATTCAAGGGGAAGACATTTTCCCAGCTCCCTTCCAGAAGGATTCAGCTGCATTAAGTACGCATATGCCAGGAGGCAGGGAAATTCTGGCCACAGAATCTCTAAGAATTTATCTTGGAGAAAGGGCTCTCCGTGCCCCATGCGGCAGCGTCCCTCATAACCAGCGGTGGGAGCATCTGTGCCGCGCCACGCTAAGTTGCTTTGGTCATGTCCGAGTCTTTTGCGGCTGTCGCCCACCGGGCTCTTCTGTCCATGGGATTGTGCGGGCAAGAGTCCACAGAGTGGGTTGCCGTGCCCGCCTCCAAGGGATCTTCCCGACGCGGGGATCCAATCTACATCTCCTGCAGCTCCTGCATTGTAGGTGGATTCTTTACCATCTGAGCCAGCAGGGAAGCATCTAATAATTTTAGATAAGATAAGGCCATGGGGGCCCACTGGCTCTAGAACATTCGCTGGAATGTTCTGCAGCAGTGGAGAAAAATTGTTGACTTAATTTCAAGTGCAAAAAGCAGAATACCATGGCTTCATCTCTGCCTGTCCCCAGATTGAACCTCGCTTGCAGGGCAGGTGTGGGAGGCCTCTCGCCCCTTATTCCTTTCACTGCTAGAGTGTTTGTGCAGGTGTGGGGGGTGCCGTCAAGATGGGTTTACTTAGTCAGCTGGTGTTTATGAAACACCCTCTAGGTTCTCAGGGAACGTGTAATCAATTAGGTTGTTCCACCCATCTTTTTCATTTTACCAATTCAGTGTCACATGGCAGTGTTGACAGATGTGGAATCCGAATTACTCAGCAGTCATGGTGCATCTGCTTTATGCTGAGCGTCACCCGGGAACGTTTGGGCAGGACCCCAAACTCGACCAGTAGCTGAAGGTGGCACCCTGCCTGTCCTTAGCACCCTGGGGCCCCTGCCCCTCTGCCCGCAGTGGTGATGGGTGCGCCCCTCTGTTTCCTGCCCAGCCCGCCTGCCACGCGGCTATGACTCTGTTTGTCTCAAAGCAGCCTTGTGAGGTGTGCTGTGGTGATCCACGTCCTGGAGATGGGAGACGCCACAGGCTGGCTGCGGGCCAGTGAGGGTCAGAACCCTGTCCAGGGAGCCGCCACCTGCTGTGCCCAAACGGCGCTGCCCTCCTCCTCTACCCCTCCCGTCCTGGGAGCGGCTGGGGACGCTGGAGGAGGGCGCCCACTCGCCTCTCCCTGGAGGACTGCCGGGGCCCCACCCCCTGAGGCTGCCAGCCCCGTGCCCCCGGCCCTGCCTGCCCCTCCCACTCATGCCGGGCTCCCCGCTTGGTGTCTGCAGACCCTCATTGGCTCTGCCTGGGCTGCCCCCTTTCTCTGCCCTGCGGGATCCTATTCATCCTTCAAGACCCAGCCAGACGGTCACCTTCCCTGGAGCCTTCAGCGTCCCTCTCCTCCTTGGGCGGCGGCTGTTCCCCCTCTTTCCCTGGTTAGCATCCATGCATTGGTTGATTTCCAGTGTTTTTCCAACGCCCGCCACATCCCAGGCTAGTCTGGGGGCTAGTGGGGACAAGAGAGCCGTGGCCCTGCCTTTGTGGGCTGGTTTCCTCAGGTGGGGTGGGAGGGTGCCCCGCTCAGGCAGTGCTCTTCACACCCTGGTCATTGACCCCTGGAGGAGGAAGAAGCTGGGAGGGCAGACGGAGTGGGCGTTTCCACAGGGGCCTCCGGGAAGCCTCTCGTGGGGGAGGCAATGGGGGAGGTTGGCAGAGAATCTTCTAGATGGAGGTTTTGAGGAGCAGCAGGGGCCTGAGTCAGAGGAGCGAGGACTTCACGCAGGCAGGGGTGTCCAGGTGGCACGCGGGCCCCTCGTTAGGCTGGCAGGGATGTGGCCCTTGTCTCCTGTCTGGGGATGGCCACGATCGTGCTGTGCGGCGCAGCGCTGGCCACGGCCCTCCTGTTTCTCTAAAGCTGTGCCTGGGGGTTGCCTTCCCGGCTCTGTCTGTGTCTCCCCCAAATCCTGGTGGGCTGGAAGCGTCAGCGTCGCTCTGCATTCGGGAGACTCGGCCTCCACCTGGAGACGGTATCCGTCGGGGGCGGGTGGACTCACCCTCCCCGTGGGTGCGCGCTGCACGCGCAGGAGCTTGGGCCTTCTAAGCCCGAGTGCCCCCCCACGTGGTCGCCTTCCTTCACCCGGAGCCCCGGTCTGCTGGGCCGTCCTGCGTCACAGGAGCCCTACTGCGCACCCCGGCAGGCTGTGGCCCCTGTTCTGTGTGGCCTGGCGGGTCTGGTGGGCGTGTGGGGGTGCAGGGGAGCCCCGAGAGTGGGCGCCGCGCTGGGCATCTCCTCCCGTGAGGTGACCAGGGTCTAATGATAGAGGAAGATAGTTTGTCCTCCCTAAGTCTTTTTTTATCACTGAGACATAATCCTCTCACCACAGAACGCACACTTTTTAGTGCTGACTAGACTGCACACCCGTCACCACCGTCTGACCCCCGAGAAGAAAGTCTGTACCCACCGGCAGTCGTTCCCAGCTGCCTCCTCCCACCAGCCCCCGGCAGCCACCACTCCTGTCTCCGTGGGTTTATCTATTCTGGGCGTTCCCAGATAAATGGCATCCCATACAGGCACCCCTTATGTGTACTCTGAAGACGCTGTGGTTTTCTCACAGATTAGATGTTTTATAGAGCAGGTCTGTTGGCACAGTTTTTACAACAGCAGTGTTTTGTAATTAAGTTATGTATGTTTTTTAGGAGATAATGCTATTGCACACATAATAGACCACAGTATGGTGTAAACATACCTTTAAAAGAATGTTTATTTGGCCACGCTGGGTCTCAGTTGCAGCACCCAGGGTCTTCGTTGTGGCGTACAGAC
The DNA here is from genome assembly GCF_019320065.1 of Cervus canadensis. Lineage (NCBI taxonomy): Eukaryota > Metazoa > Chordata > Mammalia > Artiodactyla > Cervidae > Cervus > Cervus canadensis. The sequence goes on from NC_057402.1 coordinate 6,146,955, forward strand.
CTAGCTGTGGCTCAGGAGCTTAGCTGTTCCTCGGCATGTGGAATCTCAGTTCCCCGACCTGGGACTGAACCCTCATCCCCTGAATTGCAAGGCGCATTCTTAACCCCTGGACTACCGGGAAGTCCCTAGAATTGTTTTAATTTTATTTTCAATTTGTATGTTGCATGTGAATCAGAACACAGCTGACGTCCGTGTGTTGACGGTGCATCCTGCAGCCCCGCTGGACTCATCCACTATCTCCAGTGATCGTCTGTAGAACCTTCTCCTTAAGTCTTAACGTTCAAGTTGTATTTAATTTTTAGGTCAGAAAGCAACGTTGAATGCAGAAGAAATGGCTGACTTTTACAAGGAATTTTTAAGTAAAAATTTCCAGAAGCACATGTATTATAACAGGTGGGTGTCTGCTTTTTTCCTGAAAATCTGAAAATCACATGCATGTTGGCAGGGATCGTTTTGCTCCCTGAATTTAACATTTTTGTCTATGTTTAAAGTAGACATTGCTATCAACTTAATTTTTGTCCTTTTAAATAAAGTGGATGGCTCACAGTTACTGCGTGGCCGCCCCCTGGCAGGGTGCACCGCTTGGGTGTAGAGAGTGGGTTCTGCCCGCATGCTCACTGCCGGTAAGGGGAGCACAGCCCGGGGCAGGGGCAGCCGGAGGGGTCACGGCATCTCGTGTTTGAAAGCGGGGAGCCCAGCGGGGTCGGGGGGAGTGGCCCAGCAGGCAGCAGCAGGGGCTCCTGCAGGCCAGAGGCGGAGCCGTTTCAGCCGTTCGAGGAGGAGGAGGATGAGGACGGAGCAGTGGAGTCAGAAAGGGAGCATTTTCCTGACGCAGTGACAGGTCTGGGCACAGTCGCCCGCAGCTGCCGGAGGCACTGGGCGGCAAGGCCGACGGGGACGCCACCGTGGCTGGGCCTGGCTGACGGCGCCCGGGCTCCCGGGGCCTCTTCACGCCGGGCGGGGCGAGGCCGTGGCCTGTGCGCGAGGCGGTGAGACGCGGGGAGGCCCTCACCCGCGCGGGGGCTGCCGTCTGCCCGGCCCCCGGGTCTGACGCCAGGTTACGGGAAGGAGACGAGAGGGCGCTCACAGGCCGTGCCTCAGTGAGGGCTTGAGGACCCAGCCCCCAGAGGCTGGGGGTGCTGCGAGACAGATGTTCTGGTTTCAGCGAGTAACGAGGGTGGAGAAAAGTGAACGAGGGGAGAGACCACCTATTATTTTTGACAGAGGAAACCAAGCAGTCACTGTGTATTAGGCTGTATTAATACACAGGGACTGTGAATGGTAAGCGATCGTTCACTTTATCAGATGCAGTGATGGTATTGCGGTTCTGTGTGTTTAAAAAGCATTTAAAAAGTGCTTTGACGATGCACAATAACACATGTTCCCAGGTAGAGTGACAGGATGTGGTCTGAGGTTCACTCTGACATTCCTGGAGCAGTGACCATGCCGGATGGGCAGGTGGGGCAGGGTCCGGAGCTTGATCTGATGGTCGAGGCTGGAGGAGCTCTCGAGTGACGCGCGAACGTGAAGCCCAGTCCTGCAGCGTCCAGATTCTGTTGCAGACGCTGTTGTGTGTTGCTCTGAACTAGATGAATTATTCAGTCAAGCCAGGTTTCCCTGGACCTTTGATTTCTGGCGTGAACATAGTAGGTTGACATCTTGCTTCCTCTCTGGCCAGCTCGATGTGTCCCCTGCGGCACCTCGAGCAGAGAGGCGTGTAGAGAGCGGGCCCGGCGGTAATGGAGCCTGAGCGCCCCCTCGCCGTGGCCTCACCTCCCCCGTCCCTGCTTTCTTTAGGAAACAGGCAGAGCTTAGTCTGTCTTCTCCACTGCGCTTTATCAGTGGGGTTGTCTGCATGCTGCAGTGGAATCTGGCTTTCCCTTAACATGGGAACTTTCGTCTCCATGGGATACCAGTTTTCTTTTTCCTAGAAGCCTTTGTTATTTATTTCGGGCGTTGCTTCCCATTTATCACGTCCCTTGTGGAGAGGGATTTCTTTCTGGTCCTGTGAAGGCTCCTCTTGCCTTTAAGCCCTTGGTATTCTGTGTCTTCCATGCTGAGATCCAGTCAGTCCTTCGAGTCCCACCCAGCTGGACTAGCAGTTCCATGTTCCCGCATTGGCTCATTTGGACGAAAAGCGTTGGCACTTGTTGCATTCTGCTTCCAAGGGCTCTGCACTGGGAGTCTGGAATGTGCGCGTTCCGTTGGGAAACCTGCCAAGTGCTGCCCATTCAGCTGCTGACAACGTGGTGAATTTGCAAGTTCCGACATGTTCTGTAGATTAACTCACAGGCGAGTGTGCCTGTGACAGCCTGTAACTCCATCCTAGTATTTTATTTCAATGAGAAGCTTTAGAGACACAAGTTATCCAAAAGCCCAAATCACCTAGAAGAAGAAGGTATGGAACTTTATGATGCTGGCATTTGCGATAAGCTAGTGTCTCAAGATGGAGTGCTTGTGGCATGTGCGTCTTACGCAAATAAGGGGCCAGAGCCAGGCGGGTCCCTACCGGTCCCCTCTGCGCCTACAGAGCCTGCGGTCCTGCTGCTGAGTGGCCACGCCCCCATCACTCTGTGCTGTTTCCTGGAGGATGCCACAGGGCTCTGGGGCTTCAAGGCTTCTGAAGGCTCTTTTGGAGCTTCTAGCAAAAATCAGAGGAGGGTTGCAGCGGCCTCCAGGAGTGGAAAGGGGGACCCTGGGCACATCAGCCTGATGAAAGTCCAGGTGCAAGGAGAGCAGGCTTTTGTGGACAGGTGAGCTTTAGTGAGGGCGGGAAAAGGCAGAGCTGGTGTGGAAGGGCGGGGGAGGAGGCAGTTCAGAGGCCTGGTTGCTGGCCCTGGGGTTCTGAGCGTGTGTCACGTGTGCTCATCTTGTTCCCTTGTAGGGACTGGTACAAGCGTAATTTTGCCATCACCTTCTTCATGGGAAAAGTGGCCCTGGAGAGGATTTGGAACAAGCTTAGACCGAAACAGAAGACCAGCAGTTAGGAGCCCACCCTCACCCATCCACCCGGTTCCTCGTCTGAGGTTCCTCGAGGAGCAGCTGTCTCTGGGACTCGTTTCACAAGGGTTCTGAAACCTGTGAGCGCAGGGCAGGCTGGAGGACGCGGGTCCTAGTATGTACGCCGAGGCCCACGCGGCTCCGTCCTGACTGCGAATATTCCACGCTGGCTCTTGGCCACTGAGATGATGGCAAATAAAACACAAGCACTGTCCTCTGAGTTTTTGAATTACACCAGTTTGAAAGAGAGGGCTTCCCAAGTGGCTCAGTAGTAAAAGAATCCACCTCCAATGCAGGAGACGCATGGTTGATCCCTGGGTTGGGAGGCTTTCCTGGCGAAGGAAATGGCAACCTGTTCTAGTGTTTTTGCCTGGAGAATCCCATGGACAGAAGAGCCCCCGGGCTATAGTCCATGGGGTCGCAAAGAGCCAGACACGACTGAGCGCACACGCACAATTTGGAAGAGAGCGATATAAAAATATTAATAAACTTTGACTGAAACATTCGACCCCACTGACGGGAATGACCTGGAAGCTGGCTGCGGTGTCTCCATGGCCTCCCCGACCGGTGGGCCCTGGTGACTGGCGATCCCAGGTCCAGGCCCTGAAGACACGCAGCTGTCCTGGGAGTTGCACAGACCCCAGGGGCCCGAAGGGGTGCCTTGGAGTTTTCTCGGTTTACCCCAGTGAGGCAGAGCCTTTTCCCCAAGTTTTCCACAACAGATTGCTACGGGTCATAGCCTTCTCTTTCAATCCTTGTGAAAGCAGCATTGTTTGAAGTAGGGTTATGTGGTTATAAAATGATGAGGCTCCCTCTGTGCTGTGTCCTGGAGCCGTGGCGGTGGGCGGGAGGGCTGTCCTCAAGGACAGACGAAACATCTGGATTTTACCAAAAGGCAAAGGTTTTTATTCCAAAATGAGGTGTGACAGTGGTCGACAGGCTAGGTTTCTTCCGTAGCTTACTAACTGCCACCGAAGATGACCTCCAAGGAGAAATTCCGGAGCCCAGGGGAAGCACACACACACCCCCACCCACACCCTAGGCTTCTAAGGGCCCCGCGGACAGACGTGGGAATGCCGAGGTGCCGGGTGAGGCTGCGCGGTCCGTCAGCTCTGTGGACTCTTAACCCAGTGTCCACAGAGGTCCCCACGGAGTGGAGCACGTACACCAAGCAGCCTGAAACACCAGGCTTCCCAGGAATAACCCCATCTCACTCATCACGCCACCGCTCAACACAGCCCATCTCCAGCCGGGTGACACCGCGGGTCTGTGGAGAGACAGCAGCAGGGCCAGGGGGCCAGGCAGGGCCCTGGTTCCGTGTGAGCGAGCCTGGAGGCATGAACCGTTCTTCGGCCTTTTTTGTTGTTGTTGCTCTCTGGCTTTTAATTCTTGCTCCCATCTGGTCAGACTCACTGACTGGCTTTCAGGTTATTTAAGTCTTAAATGGGAAAGATTGAAGTCAGAAGGAGAAGAGGGCAACAGAGGATGAGATGGTTGGATGGCATCACCGATTCAATGGACAGGAACTTGGGCAAACTCCAGGGGGTAGTGAGGGACAGGAAAGCCTGGCGTGCTGCAGTCCACGAGGTCGCAGAGTCAGACACGACTTGCCGACTGAACAACAACATGTTCTCCCAACAACTTCCAGTGGTATGGTTTCTAATTCCTTTTGCGGATCAATTTTTAGAGATTTTGAGGGTGTCTTTTCACAGTAACCAGTTGCAAACAGTTAAAAGATCCCTCTTGTTATGAGTTACCATCTCTGTGAAGACTGAGGGAGAGCTTGAAAATGGCCACCTGTGGGCTGGTGAGCGGCCATGCAGACGCAGGTGTGTCCTGAGACGCCCTCTGAGATCCCGAGGTCCCGGCGGTTTGCCTGGACCTCCCGACAGCTGATTTATAGGCTCACTGAGCAAATGCATTCTGGGCTTCAGCTGGTGGCCTGGTGACACATTCCCTGTATTTGTCTTGTCCAAGAACATCTTCCCTCCGCAGCTCTTCCTGCACGGGTCATAATCTGCCTCCTTGGGGCAGGCCTCCTGAGGTTTCAAAGGACAGAACCTTAGGTAAGCTCTGGGCAAGGGTCAGGGGCAAGTAACAGGTGGAAGCCAGAGGTCTCCAGGAACAGGCCCCGTGGGCCTCCACACTGGGGAAAGCCCAGCAGCCAGGGCCGCTGTATCCCCAGGCTGGGTGCTCGGGGTGGCGGGGCGACGCAGGGCTGGGCAGAGACTGAGGCTCTGGTCCTGCCTGAGCCCCTCGGGGCTGGGGCCAGGAGATGCTGCTACCCTCACGGTTTCTAGGATGCTTCAAGAGTGACTTCGTCACAGCGAGAGAAAAGCGCGTGGACGTCGCCAGAGAAGCCTGCACCCCCGGCAGAGAGGGACCCCTACACACCACAGCTGGGACCCACCGCCGCCAAATAAAGAGTGGCTTCAGGATGAGCCAAAAGCATGTTCTGTATTCAGACAAAAAGCATACGTGGCTCTCAGACTTTGTAATTAAAAATTGTGAAAGGCGAGCTTGCTTTGAGAAGGATCGGAAGCAGCAGCGCCCACAGTGGCCACGTCCTGGGCTGGGGGGTGGGGAGGGGACGACGGGTGTCTCGACACCCTGTGTCACCCCGGTGACAGGACGGCCGGAGCGGGGGCGCGGTGCAAGGCACCCCCAGTCCTGGTGCCAGAGTCCCGAGTGGGTCTCCGGGCATTTGCACTTGACATAAATTACATGGCAGTTAGACACAGGGGACTCGAGAAGCATTTTAGCAACATGGGTCTTAAGGGTGGTTGAAATGCAGTAACTGTATGTTGTCTTTCTGTAATAATTTAATGCCTAGTGGCTACTTGACTGATGGTGTAAACCGTATTGCTAGGTTCTTAAATGCTGAGTGAAATTAACTAGAAATGACAGTGCTGTTTTCCTCTTCAGTTCTTAAACATTTAAAATTAAATGATGGTGTTAAATGTTACTTTAGGTCACAAATAAATGCAAATAAAATTTTTATTGAAGTCCAGTTGATTTCTAATATCGTGTTAGTTTCAGGTGTATAGCAAAGTGCTTCGATTATACATATATATGTATATATGTATGCCTATGTTCTTTTTAAATTATTTTCCATTATAGTAAATCCTTGTTTATCAAGAAAATTTTAATTACGTTTATTTACATGTGGCGCTAGTGATAAAGACTCCACATGCAATGCAGGAGGCCCCAGGTTCAATCCCTGGTTTGGGAAAATCCCCTGGCGGAGAAAATGGCAACCCACTCCAGTATTCTAGCCTGCAGAATCCCATGGACGGAGGATCCTAAGGGCTACAGTCCAGGGGGTCACAAAGAGTCAGACATGACAGAGCGCACACACACATTTGACTCTAAATTTGTATGCTAAGTTTAAAAAAATTAGGTTGTTTTAAGATGATTCTGTCACAGCCATATTTAAACGTTTTGATAGACTTTTAAATAATTACAGAATAAAAGTTATCTCAGTTATGTATTTTATTCTGCTTTTCCCAGAAAACATCTCTGATAGATTTAATGCTTCTGTTCTGAATTAAAAAGTAGAATAAAATTGTCTCTCTCCCTCTCTGTGTGTGGGTGCTGTTTATTCAGTTCAGTTCAGTCACTCAGTCGTGTCCAACTCTTTGCGACCCCAGGGCCCGCAGCACACGAGACCTCCCTATCCATCACCAGCTACTCCCAGAGCTTGCTCAAACTCACGTCCATCAAGTTGGTGATGCCATCCAACCATCTCATCCTCTGTCGTCCCCTTCTCCTGCCCTCAATCTTTCCCAGCATCAGGGTCTTTTCCAATGAGTCAGCTCTTCGCATTAGGTGGCCAAAGTATTGGGAGTTTCAGCTTCAACATCAGTCCTTCCAATGAATATTCAGGGCTGGTTTCCTTTAGGATAGACTGGTTTGATCTTGCAGTCCAAGAGACTCAAGCGTCTCCTCCAACACCATAGTTCAAAACATCAATTCTTCGGCGTTTAGCCTTCTTTATGGTCCAACTCTCACATCCATACATGACTACTGGAAAAACCATAGCTTTGACTAGACGGACCTTTGTTGGCAAAGTAATGTATCTGCTTTTTCACGTGCTTTCCAGGTTGGTCATCGGGTGCTGTTTGTAGACATTGGTTTTTTAGTTGCTCATGTTTGCTACCCACCCCCCCAGCCCCACAAAGGAACCAGGATGGTCATCAGAAGCGCAGGGGACTCGGCCTGTCTGGTGCGAGTCACTGATGGTGCATCTGAATTGTATTTCCGTGTTGTAACCCTCACCGCGTACTGGACCGGCTGCCTCCAGAGGAGGGCCTGAGGAGCGGCTGTGTGCCAGCCTGCACTGAGGAGACTCCCAGGGAGACCAGCCCGGCCTCAGCCTCCTTGGCTGCAGTCACTCACCCAGCATGTTGCAAGTGTGAGTGGGGGGCAGTGCCCGGCACTGACCAGGCTCCTCACAAATGCAGAAGTCAGCGCCTAATAACATCCAAAGGGCCGGTTCCTGAGCACCTCCTGCCTCCACGGGGACATGAAGCCGAGCCCCAGCACCAGCGGGAGTTTCAGCGGGAGGTGTCTGTAGGTAGGTGTCACATACCGGGGGGGAGGGTGTCTTGCAGGGTCGCCCCTCCTTGAATGAGCCTGCGCTTTGATCCCCTCCGTCCCTCCCCTGAGGAGACCCACCTCTGTGACCGCCCTCATTGGAAGCCTGAACCCTGTGCAGAACGCCCCCCTCTGCTGGAGTGGACGAGCCTCATGTCAGAGCCCCGGCCACAGCTGCGGGCACTGGCTTGTGACGGCGTGGCCCATCTGCGGGGAAAGCGGAAGGCAGACAAGACTTGTTTTAAAAAGAAAGGAGCGTCCTAGTGTCTCCTTGCTGCCCCCCCAGGCCCAGCCACGGTGGCCAGACGTCAAGTACAGCCCTGGCCGGGGGGCGTCCCCTCTGGCAGGACACCTGCTGAGCCACCTGCACAGACCCAGCTCCCCACCCCAGTGAGGGGCTTCCGCAGAGAACGAGGACGGGCCTCCCATCAGCCAGAGCCCCGCTGCACCTGGGCCCAAACTCCAGACTCTGAGACATGGGCCAGAGGTCACCAGGGGACATGACTGCCCCGTCCAGGGGAGGTGGCCTTCTTCCTGGTCGTCATGCCCAGCCCCCACCTGGCTCCCCCCGCTGCCTGGCGCAGGGTCGGCCCTGGACACACAGATGTGCTAAGGAGAGCCCTGTAGCCTGGACCCCTTTACTGAGTAATAGTAACAGTGAGCCAGTGTTACTTCCTGCTGGGCACGGCTCGTGGAGCTTCGTTCAGATGGCTGCCTGGCATCCTCGGAGGAGCTCAGCGGCCCCTCAGAGCACAGGGTCCAGGCGGGCCGGGCCAGGCAGGCCCCTGCGCCCAGGGTGCCCTGGAATCAGACCTGCCCTGATTGGCCCGGCCGGGTCCTGGGCCCGCCCCCCGGCAGGGAGGATGGATGCTGAGAGCCCAGGTCAGAGGCGTCCCGTTCAGTGCCTGATGCACAAGGCTACTGCGGGGAGGGGGGCCATCCGTGAACAGAGCTGGCAGGAACCCTGGGGGGGCAGACACGTATGCAGTAAGGAGTAGATGATACAAAAGGTCACCAGATGCTCAGCGCCGGGAAAATAAGCAAGTGCGGGGTTCGGGAGGGAGCGGATGGCAAAGATGCCTGACCCAGATCTGGGCAGAAGTGACTGAGGTCCTGGGGCTGCAGGGGGTCCGGCAGAGCCAAGATCAGCAGGATGGCCAGCGTGGTGGGACAATGGGAACCATGGGGGACAACGGTTTGGGGAGGTAGGCCAGGGCCTGGCAGGCCACCACACTGACCCTGGCTTTTCCCTTGAGTATGAGGGGGGAGCCACAGAGGCCTCTGAGCAAGGGAGGCCGTGGCCTGATCACTCTGCAGGTGGCCAGGGCTGGGGAGGCCCTGCTAAGCTCCTACCAGGACTCGGGATGGCAAGGAAGGCGGCGCGAAATAGCCTGTCCAGTCCAGGAGCCACTAGCCATTCGTGGCTATTTGTGTCTGTGTGTTCGTTGCTCAGTCGTGTCCAACTCTGTGACCCCGTGGACTGTAGCCCACCCAGCTCCTCTGTCCATGGAATTCTCCAGGCCAGAATACTGGAGTGGGTTGCCATGTCCTTCTCCAGGGGATCTCCCTGACCCTGGGATGGAACCCTGGTCTCTTGCATAGCAGGTAGATTCTTCACCATTTGAGCCACAGGGAAGGCCTTTGATCTTAGCCAAAAGGCCGAGAAGAGAGAAGTGTGGTTCTTTAAATTTCAGTAAATGTAAAGCGAAGTTAAAACTCAGTCCCTCGGTTGCACTTGTTCAGTCGCTCAGTCATGTCCGACTTTGCGAACTCCTGGACGGCAGCACGCCAGGCTTCCCTGTCCTTCACTACCTTCCAAAACGCTCAAACTCATGTCCATTGAGTCGGTGATCCAACCACCACCCAACCACCTCATCCTCAGTTGCCCCCTTCTCCTCCTGCCTTCAGTCTTCCCCAGCATCAGGGTCTTTTAGTGAGTCAGTTCTTCGCATCAGGTGGCCCAAGTACTGGAGCTTCAGCTAGTGCTCGGTTGCCCCAGCCCTCGTCAAATGCCCAACAGCCACGTGTGGTTCGTGGCTACTGTGTCAAGCATCACATATTTGAAACATTTCCGTCATCACAGGAAGTCCTTGGTGCCAGGCCAGGAGCTGCGGTGAGGTGTGTTCTTCCTTCTCTGGTCCCGGGGCTGGCAGTCAGAGTGTGTGAGTGTGGGCTCAGCAGCAGGTGGGCTGGGACAGAGCTCAGAGCTGAGGAGCGGATGCAAGAGGCTGTGTCCCTGGGAGGACAGATGGGTTGCTCAGGGGAGTCAGAACCTGGCCGGGTGGGGCAGGGATCCAGGAGATGCTCCGAGCCAGTCACAGCCACTCAGCTTTTCCCAGGATGTATGTCTGGCATAAGCTGAGGCCACATGGCCTCGAGCGCTGGAGATGTGGCTGGGCTGAGCTGAGCTCTGCTGTGAGCCTGCACTGCTCCCCAGACTCCAGACTTAGCGTGAGGAAAGGAGCGCAAACCATCTCACAGCTTTTTATCTGTCCAGGAGATCACGTGCTGAAATGGTACTTAGATATATCGGGTTCAGTAAGATATATTTGTTGTTGTCCAGTCCCTTACTCATGTCTGACTCTTTGTGACCCCATGGACTGCAGCATGCCAGGCTTCCCTGTCCTTCATTATCTCCCGGAGTTTGCGCAGACTTAACGTCTGTTGACTTGGTAATGCCATCCAACCATCTCATCCTCTGTCGTCCCCTTCTCCTCCTGCCCTCAATCTTTCCCAGCATCAGGGTCTTTTCCAGTGAGCTGGCTCTTCAAATCAGGTGGCCAAAGTATTGGAGCCTCAGCTGTAGCATCAGTCCTTCCAATGAGTATTCAGGGTTGATTTCCTTCAGGATTGACTGGTTTGATCTCCTTGCAGTCCAAGGGACTCTATTAAACAGCTTTAAAGGAAATTCTGGGACTTCCCTGGAGTTTCAGGGGCTAAGACTCTGTGCTTCCACTGCAGGGGGTCTGGGTTCAATCCCTGGTCAGAAAGGGAAGATCCCACATGCTGCAATGAAGGTCGAAGATCCTGTGTGCAGCCAAATAATTAAACATTTTTTTAAAAAAGGAAATCCAGACAGAGGCTGTAACATGGATAAACCTTGAGGACAGTGTATAAAGTAAAATACGCCAGAGAGAAAAGGACACACTCTGTGTGATTCCACTTATATGAGGCACATGCAGTCGGCAAACTCCCAGAGACAGGAAGCAGAGCAATGATTGCCAGGGGCTGCAGGAGAGGTTATTGTTTAGTAGGTATAGAATTCCAGCCTGGGAAGATGAGAAAGTTCCATGGCAATGGTCGTACAATAATGCGAATGTACTTCATGTTCCTGAGCTGTACACCTACGGTAGCTTACAGAAATTATTTTAGTATGTTTATTTTGCAAGGAGATCAAATCAGTCCATCCTGAAGGAAATCAACCCTGAATGTTCACTGCAAGGGCTGAGGCTGAAGCTGCAATCCTTTGGCCACTTAATGCCAAGAGCGGACTCACTGGAAAAGACACTGATGCTGGGAAAGATTGAAGGCAGGAGGAGAAGGGGGCGGCAAAGGATGAGATGGTTAGATAGCATCACCGACTCAAGGGACATGAGTTTGAGCAAACTCCGGAGATAGTAGAAGACAGAGGAGCCTGGCATGCTGCGGTCCATGGAGTGTCGAAGAGTCAGACACAGCTGAGTGAGTAGACAGCAGCAATGTATTTTGCCCCAGTTAAAAACAGTAATTTTTTTTTCTGATAAAATTTGCTGAAAAAAGAACAATAGTATGTATATCTGTCTTAGTAAGGTTAGTTTCCCCTGCTTCTTTTCACCTTTTTTTTAACTGTAGCAACCAGACAATTTTAAACAACAATGTGGCTTTACTTTAGTTTCCTGGTTCTGTGTCCTGGTGGTTCCCAAAAGGTACGTCCACATCCTAAGCCTTCCTACCTGGGTGACCTGATTTGGAAGCAGAGACTTTGCAGAGGTGATTAAGATAAGGATATCAGGAAGAGATCATCCTGGATTTAAGGGTGTCCTTCGAAAGGGGAGGGAGACGAGACTGAGACACACAAGGGGAGGCCGTGCACAGACAGGTGGACACAGAAGCTGAAGTGACGCAGCATCTTCAAGCCAGGGGCCTCAGGAGCTGCCGGAAGCTGGGGAGAGGCCGGCGACAGCATCCAGAGGGAAGCAGCCATGCCTGTACCTCAGTCCCGACCTCTGACCTCCAGAGAGCACATTTCTGTGTTTGAAGGCCCCCAGTTTGTGGCCTTTTGTTCCAGCCACCACAGAAAACATACTCTGACGGGCTCCAGACTTAACGGTGAGTGAGGAGACGAGCAGGAGAGCTCACTGCATTTTGGATGAGATTGTGTCGATTCACAGCCCTGAAAAAGGAGAAGGAGATTTATGTCTGATGGATCAGCAGCTTCTAGAATTAATCAATAAATGAAAATTTCCAGAGGCCCTACTAAAAGCCTCTTCCTGAATCCAATCTTCAGAGGCAAAGACATGGGCAGAGGCTTCAGTCTCTCTCACTGCGGCAGCCGAGTGGGCACTCGACGTGGGGTCCAGGGACTAGACCTCAGTTGAGGCCTCGTGGCCAGTTTCCCCTCTCGAGCCTCAGCTTCTCCATCTGTGAAGTGGGATCGTGCTGCCTGCCCTGGCTGGCTCTTGGGGAATGGGTGTGCCAGACACAGGATGAGGTGGTCTGTGGTTTCTGAGCATCTCTGCAGACGGGGTCACAGTGCTGGATGAAGCCAGAGGCCTTGGGTGCGGCTTAGAGGGGCCGGCAGAGCCCAGCCCAGGTGAGCTCACCTCGGCTCTTCAGAAGGCAACTGTTTCCTCTGCAGCCCGGGCTGCGATGTGTCCCTTCGCACAGTTCCCTGCTCGGCGCCTGCCCCTCCCGGCCCTGTCCTGCTGAGCCGTGCGGGGGGCGGGGGGGGGGGCCGGCACAGACAGAGGCCCACCCCAGGGCTGAGTCCTCCCTGGGTGCGGCAGCTGGGTCTGCTGGCTGCAGGGTTTCTGCCGGCCTGGCCTTCCCCTCTGCACGCGGGACCAGCGCGGCGGCCGTCGCGGGGGGCTGGGGGTGCTGCTCCTCTGGGTGCACTGGCCTTTGCCCACCTCCCCTCCCCCGCCCCCGCCCCGCGCCCTTCCTCCTGGACGGTTCTCAGGTCACGTGGTCCCAGCTGGGCCGGCCTGCAGGTGACTCCAGTGGGCGGGGATAACAGGCCCTCCTCTCCCAAAGGTCAAGTGGGGACCAAGAAATCCACGAAGAGAGAAAACCTTCGTCGAAGGCGCCCGCAGTCGCGCTCCATACATAGTCAGGCGTGTCTGGCAGCCGGCGGTTTGCGGGAGGAAGGACGGAAGCCAGTCTGCAGGCAGGGACATGGGCCTGAGGGTTCAACAAACCTGACTGGCTGAGCCAGAGCAGACGTCTGCTTGGAGGTCTGCTTGGAGGTTCCCCACCGCACCCCACCCCCAGAAGGAAACGCCTGCTTTGAGCTCAGAGAGCCCCCTGTACAGAGGACCTGCCCCCAGCCTCCATTCTGTCCCCCGTCCAGCGGCAGCAGGCTCCCATTGCCTTACTCTGCCTGCAGTGCAGGAGACCTGGGTTCGATTCCTGGGTCAGGAAGATCCCCTGGAGGAGGGCATGGCAGCCCACTCCAGTATTCCTGCCTGAAGAATCCCATGGACAGAGGAGCCTGGAGGGATACAGCCCATGGGGTCGCAAAGAGTCAGACACGACTAACACTTTCCCTTTCAAGGTGAGGTGTTCTCCCAGAGGTGGGTTCCAGGGAGCTTGGGACCTGGGAGGTGGAATCCCGCTGAAGCCCCGGGCCAGGCGTTATGGGTGGATGAGAGGTGAGAAGCTCTTTCCTTCTGGACAGTGGGGTGCACAGATGTGATGTCTGGAACTGCTGCAGCCATTTCTGCTCCTATAAAGGGAGCCGGACTGAGGCCTGACCACACCCCCAGACAGAGACAGAAGGGAGAAAGCCACAGGAGAAAGCCTGACCATGGACCCGGGAGTGGGGAGGGGCAAGGCACACAGGGATTCCCAACCGGGACACGTTCGTTATTTGCTCATTCACACACTCATTCATTCATTCAGCTCCACTGACCTAGGGGAACCTGGGGTGGGTGGAAGGAGGAAGGGCCGGGTCTGTGCTCCAGGGCACTCGTGACGCTGGGAGACAGCTGGTCTCGCTGGATGAGGCTGGTGCCGTGGAGAGGCAGGAGAAGGCTGAGTCCTGAGGTGTCGGTGTGAGGCTGGCGCCGTCAGCATCCAGAGCTTAAACCCCCAACAGCTCCTGTTTGTGGGGGGGCTGCAGCCTGTGCCGATTCCAGGAGACCTGGCACCTGCAGGGCTACTTTTTCTGTCTTAAAACGAGTAAGCTATGCATCTGGCTGTGTGAGGAGCCCCAAATTTGTGTCCTTGAGCAAGTCAACACCCCCTCCCTGGAACCACAGCCATCTCAGGTGAAAGGAGGGGGTGACCAAGAGGTTGTAGACCCCCGGGCCTTCAGCATTCTGTACAAGGATGGCTGATGGGGAGATGGGGAGATGATCTCTCCGGAGGGGCCTGGCCACCTGCCTCCAGGCTGCTCTTGCGCTGGGAGCGCAGAGCTGAGGCAGCAGAATCCTCAGGAGAGAGAAGGACCAGGAGGACTGCCTGGAGGAGGCCAACTGTGCTGGACCATAAAGTGTGGGGCTAGGTGGACGGGGCAGGGATCTGAGAGAACATGACAGGGTCAGTCCAGGCCGTGAATCCACTCAGGACCTTGGGGGCGGGGGCACGGGGCAGAGGGGACCACAGCCCAGGCCTTCAGACCGCGAGAAGCCCCTCAGGCTCTGAGCCCTGCTGTAGACACCAGCCCTCCCCCGAGGGAGCTGGGGGAGCTTGCCCCTCCCGGTGGTCGCCATGGAGACTGGCTGAGCCCCTTCCCCGAGGAGGTGCCCCCAGGCGCTGCCACTGATCAGCGGTGCCCGGGGATCAGGGTGATACACGGGACTGGCACTCTTGAGACCTCTCCCAGCCACGGGCTCCTCCCAAGTTTCCCAGGGGCAGATGGGCAGCGTGATTATCCCCCCTTCCCAGGCGCAGTTGGGTCTGGATCTCTGGACTCCAGCAGGAACCTCCTGATTACAGGGGCGAGTGGACAGCTCAGGACTGGACGCGGTGCCTCCTCTTTCTCTCTCTCCCGCCCCCCGCCTTTAACACCCTGTCGTGACCACCAGGAGGACCTCACCTCAGCTGTGGGCAGGAAGGGGCCTCAGGGCCGCCTCTGTCTGTCCCCCGGTATCAGGGGCTCCGAAAGGGCCGTGAGCACTGGAGGAACGGGGTCCTGCTGGGGGAACAAGCCACCCCCAAGCTCAGCGGCACAGCCTAGTGGTCTGTGCTTGAGGCCAGCCTGGTCAGGGGTCTGGGCTGGGCACACACACCTGGGGTGGCTTGTCCATGCTCCGGAACGTCTCAGGGGCGGGGGAATACCAGGGCTGGGGGCCTGCACCATCCGGAGGCCTTTGCACTCACACGTCTGCAGGTGAAACTGGCTGTCAGCTGACCGTCTATGCAGGCTGCTCTGGACCGTCTCACCTGGGGACCGCTCAGGCCTCTCAGCAGCATGGCAGCCAGGTGCCGAAGAGTGAGCTTCCCAAGAGAGCCAGGCGGAGGCAGGATCAGCCCGTGAGAGCTGGCTTCTCATAGAGTCACACAGCGTCACTTCCACTGTAGCCCAGGCCTGCCCTGATTCACAGGGAGGGGACAGAGACACTTATCTTTGTTGGGAGGAGTGTCAAAGTCACTTGGTAAGAAGAATGTGGTGGTAGTGGTGGTGGGGTGGGGCGGGGCGGGGGGGAGATACTGAAGCTGCCATCTTTGGAAACTGTAAGCTGGGCCTGCAGCGGGGCTGGTCCTGAGACCACCCAGCTGCCACCCATCTTTCCCCCTGAGATGACGGTTCGCACTCTGCACCACACCACACCTCCACACCTGCAGCTCCACACCTGCGGCTTTGCAGCACATGTTCCAGTGAGGCCTGAGGCCTCCCAGCAGCCATCTCTGCTTGGCCAGCATCACCCCACCGTAATCCAGGTGTGGCACCCCTGGGGATTCCTGCTGGGAGGTATGACTGCCCTCTGTTCCAAACCATCTTTTCAAGGGTGCTAGGCTAGCAGATTGCCACATATGGGATGCTCATACACTGGGGTGTAACATGGCCAGTCACGAAGAAGGTTTGGAAGTTTCTTATAAAACTAAATATGCCCCTTGCTCTATAACCCGGCAGTTCCAGTCCTAGGTATTCACCTGAGAGAGGAAAATGTATGTCCCCCACTTCTTTCCAACTGTGGTGCTGGAGAAGACTCTCGAGAGTCCCTTGGACTGCAAGGAGATGAAACCAGTCTATCCTAAAGGAAATCAGTCCTGAATGTTCATTGGAAGGACTGATGCTGAAGCTGAAGCTTTGGTCACGTGATGCAAAGAGCTGACTCATTGGAAAAAACCCTGATGCTGGGAAAGATAGAAGGCAGGAGGAGAAGGGGACGACAGAGGACAAGATGGTTGGATGGCATCACCGACTCAATGGACATAAGTTTGAGCAAGCTCTGGGAGATAGTGGAGGACAGAGGAGCCTGGTGTGCTGCAGTCCATGGGGTCGCAAAGAGCTGGACACGACTGGACAACAACAACATGTTCCCCAAAGACTTGTAGGAGAAAGGTTAGATCAGATTTATTCACAGTAAACAAAGTGGAAGCAGCCCAAGTCCCCGTCAATAGGAGGAAGGCGACAACAGGGGTGCAAACTTCTAGTTGCATGAAAGGTGCCAGGCACACAGGTAGACACCTGTGGTTCCATTTTACGTAAAATGCTTGAGCACCCAAAGCTCATCTACAGTGAAACCAAAGGAGACAACAAAACAACGTGGCTGGGCGACTGCCTGAGAAGGCACGTGAGGGAATTCTGTGCTGTGACAGGAGGTTTCCATTTTCTGATGGGGCTTTCAGTGACACAGCTGTGAGAATGTATCAGAACGCACCAAATGGTCTCCTTAGGATGTATGCGGGCACTTTCCTGGAGGCCCAGTAGTTAAGACTCCCGGCTCCCAGTGCGGGGGTGGAGGGGGAGGGTTTGAACCCTAGTCAGGGAACTAGGTCCCACAAGCCTCAGGGAAGACCCCGGCGTGCTGCAGCTAAGACTGGGCACGTCCGAGTAAATAAACAAAATTTAAAAAAAGAAAATTTAAAAATTAAAAAAAATAAAATTTGGAAAAAGAAAATTTAAAAATAAAATTAAAAAAAAAACAAACACGTGCATTCTACGTTGTGTAGGTTTTTTCCTAAAAAAGAAGGAAATCAGGAATTGCACTCAGCATTCAGGAACGCTGGGGGCCTAGGGCACTCCTGCGGGCTCAGACTTCTCCAGCAGAACCCAGGCTTCACAACAGAACAAACAAACAAACAAAAAAACTAGAGGGCGGAGCTTCTCGCTGCAGCTCCCCCCCTCCCCCCCGCTCCTCGCCCCCGGCCCACCCCCGGCCCCTTCCCACCCCGCGTGCCGCCGTTTTCCCATTTGAGCGAGCGGTTCCCCGAGCTCAGTGAAGCCGGGCAGCGCCAGTTCTATAAAGGAAAAGCCCCTGAAAATTTGATAAATGCCATTTCAGAACGGAAGCCCGAGAGGGTGTGGCCGGCCGCGGAGAGCGAGGCCGGCCGCTCAGGGGTCGGCCCGGGGGGTCTGGATGCCAGGCTTCCCCGCCCCGGGGGTGCGCCGGCCGGGAGAAGGCCCGAGAATGCCCACGCTGCTCCGGCCGGGCTGGCGGGCGGTGCCCAGGCTAGGGGCACGCGCGGTGGGGCCGGCGGGAAATTGGGGAGTCCTGGCCGCACGGCCTGTATTTACCCTCCCCCCTCCCTGCCCTTCCGCGGGAGCAACGCCCGCGTGGCCTGGGCCGACTGGTCAGGTCGCCCTCCGGACCCGAGGGCTGCCACCCAAGTACCGCTTCCCGGCCCCTCCCGGGCAGGCCGGCTTCCTAACCCCTTCCTCCCTCCCTCCCTTCCTCCTTCTCAGGCCCTCTCGGGACTGGGGCCGCTGCCGCCTCCCACCATCCCTGAAGACTGCGCAGGATCAAAGGGAAACCTCTGATCCCGGTCTCCCCCAAAGGGCTGCCTCTGGACACAGACAACCACAGACATTTTCAGTAAAAAGATGGATGCTTTAAAACCACGGTAAAATCGGGCCCCACTGTCCACTGGAGACACAAGGCTGTGTGGTTTGTTGGGTACCATACTTTTCTTCCTGCAGTTCCTCCACTGGGGTGATCCCAGTTGCCATGTGAATGCCACTCTTGCAGGGGTCCCCTGATCCCTGGCCCACCTGGCCCACCCTCCTCACCTAGCTAGCCTCCTAGGCTAGCCTCCTGTCTCAGCTGCTGCAGGCCCTGGGCTCACCTGTGCAGGGGCGTTCTCCCCTTGCCCAGCCTTGCACCCAACATCAGTGGTTCTCAATAAATCCTGGCTCCAGTAGTCATGTATGGATGTGAGAGTTGGACCATAAAGCAAGCTGAGTGCTGAAGAATTGATGCTTTTGAACTGTGGTGTTGGAGTAGACTCTTGAGAGTCCCTTGGACTGCAAGGAGATCCAACCAGCCAATCCTAAGGGATATCAGTGCTGAATATTCATTGGAAGGACTGATGCTGAAGCTGAAACTCCAATACTTTGGCCACCTGATGTGAAGAACTGACTCATTGGGAAAGACCCTGATGCTGGGAAAGACTGAAGGTAGAAGAACAGGATGACCGAGGCTGAGATGGTTGGATGGCGTCACTGATGCAATGGATATGAGTTTGAGTAAGCTCCGGGAGTTGGTGATGGACAGGGAAGCCTGGTGTGCTGCAGTCCATGGAGTTGCAAAGAGTCGGACACGACTAAGTGATTGAACTGAACTGAACCCTCCCAGACTGTGTGTGATGCCTCAGTGACTCCAAATAGCAGGAGTTTAGCATTTAGCGTGTTTTTTTTCCTTCCCCACTCTTCATTGACCAGGGACGTCAGTCACTGCTCCATCTGCGCCTTGGGGGCTGTACAGTGGCCCCAGCCTCTGTCTCGACCTACAGGCTGCCTGCTGATGTCTCAGGGTTAGAACAGGGGCTTGGAAGGTGCAAAGGAGACAGAAACAGAGGAGGGCAGGAGGATGGAGAGACAAGAGACAGGCAGAGAGAGTGAGGAGGCGGCCACAGCTGCCTTTCCAGAACGGAAGATCACTTACCCGGGATGAGGAGGGAGGAACCCCTAGTCCTGCCTATGGGGTGGGGTGCCCACTGGCCCCCCAGGCACGGCCTCACGCCTCCAGGACCCAGGCTGGTCAGGCAGGCTGTTGGCTACAGGGATGTGCAAACGTGTTGCCCGCCTCCAGGTTTATGGGAAGGACAGATGAAGGCTTCGCTGCCCCTGCAGAGGCTTCCCCACCACAAAGGCATCAACTCCTGGCTCTGCGGGTGCCTACACACAGAGACCCAGGGCCTGCCATTTGTTCCTAAAGCTGAATGAACGCCTCTTCCCCAGGAGGCAGCAAGCAGACCTCCGAACGTGCAGGGCCTCAGCTGCGACATCTATAAAATGGAAACAGCGGCACTTCTCTTGGGAGTCATGGTGAGAGTCAGAGGACTGAAGGAGACAGGATGCCTGGGATCCTCAGGGAGGATGGACAGATGGACAGATGTTTGCCGGTCTCAGTGGGAGGCCGTGGGTGAGGATGGGCGCTCCGCCCAGCTGCCCGGAGGAGGGTGCCTCGCTGTGCTTCCAAGAGGGTCCCCGGGTATGATGGATGATTGCCCTTTTCTCTTTTCGTCATCGCTTCAGATTCATTCCCACCCGAGGACTTTTGCCTGGAGTATCCTCGTGTCCCCAGCTGCTTTGCAGTTGGCTCCTTTCTGTTGCAGATCTCAGCTCACTTGCCTGCCTCAGAGTTGACCCCATCACCTTGCCTCTGCCAGTGGGGATCGTGTGTGCCTGCTCAGTCACTCAGTCGTGCCTGACTCTTGCAACCGCATGGGCTGTAGCCCACCAGGTTCCCCTTGGTTGTGAGATTTTCCAGGCAAGCATTTCCTTCTCCAGGGGATCTTCCCAACCCAGGGATCCAACCCAAGTCTCCAGCTTGGCAGGCTGATTCTTTACCACTGAGCCACCTAGGCATCATTGAGCACTGCAGAAGCAAGAGCAGGTATCTTCTGTATCCTGTTTACCAGCGCATGTTGCCTCTTATGTGGACCACTGGCAGTTCAACAGATATTTGTTGAGAGAATAAAAGAATGAGATAATAGGGCCTGAATAGCTTGGCAGCAGTGGGGATGTAGGAGGGGTGGCTCGAGCAATCGTAAAGACGTCCACTTTTGGCCACCCATCGGAAAAGGGCATGAGCATCCCAGGCCCCTCACTTGCTTCCATGATGGGTGAGTGGAAGGAACAGTCACCGAGCCCAGAGTCACGGACGGAGGAGGAAGCCTCGCTCAGCCTGCTCCTCCTCCTCTGCAGCACTGTGGTCACAGCTGCCCGCCATGCCCAGTCTAAGGCGGCTGTTGAGGAGCAGGTCACATCCAAGCTGCGGTGTGGCTGACCCAGTGAGGGAGTGTGGAGGGGTGGTTTGATTGACTGCTGGTCTCTCTCTGCCCAGTAATTGCTGTGTCACTTTAGGAGAGTCCCCACTTTTAGCTCAACTTCGCATTTATAAATGAAAGCAAAGGAGCTGGACCTTCCTGTGAAAATCTAGGGGCATTCACTTCCTCCTGGGTGACTCAGTAATTGCAGGGTTAAAATGGCTGCTGGTGCTGGGGTGGTGACATCTGAACAGCTCAGCAGCTGGAAAGCAAGTGTGTGGGGGGTGGGGGGTGGGGCTGGCGCAGAAAGCCCTCCTGGCTGATCATGCCCCTTGGGACCTCTGCAGGCACCGGGGTGGGGTGGGGAAGACGACGTTCTCCCAAGCTGGTGGCAGGCAAGGAAAGCTGAGCCTTGCCCACTGCATCAGCACGTCCTCTGGGCTGGCTGCTGAGTCAGGCCCGCAGAACCGCGATGCAGCAGGATGGGGCCCAGCAGCACGGCCTGACCTGGAAGTACTGCCCTTCCGGCTGGGCTGGAGGTCATGGCACCGCGCGGCCAGGGGTGTGCCCTGGCGATGGCTGCCGGGTGGGGTCCGACAGCAGAGGTGGCATCTCTGTTTTTGCCAGGAAGTAGGGGTTAAGTAAGCAGCCCACCCCGATTGTGAGCCTGCGGTGCGGTTCCTGCGAGGCCTTGGTGGCCGAGGGGAGAGCCTGGACAGTGCGTTTGAGCTCGGGCCCTCTAAGACCCGATGGCCCAGGGACGAGGGAACGAGACGATGGGCAGGGCATGGGGGCCTGGGAGCCAGGTCTCCACCAAAGACTGGCTTTTTCTGGACAGTGGCCTCCTGGCTTAGCCTAGCGCCTCTGGACCCTTTCCTTTGGTGGGGCTGGCGAAAGCTCCCCTAGCCCACCCCGCCTCAAGGGTTCTGGACAGATTTAAGTGAGCACATAAAGCATGAGAATAAACATTATTCCTGCTACGTGAGAGCGTGAGTCGGCGCGCCCGGGAGGGAAAGGCCCAGGCGTGGTGCTGACCGGCATGCTCTCCTAGCGCCTTCCTCAGGCCCCCTTCTGCCCCGTACCCACGCGGGGCCGCCCCAGGAGGGCCCCCTCCCCGCCCCCGGGCCGGGGACCGCATCTCCATCCCCGAGGCGCGCTCCGCCCGCCCCGCCCCACGGCGGCGGGGCAGGTGACGTCACGGAGGCGCGCGGCATGATGGGGCGGGAGCTCCGAGCCGGGGGAGGGACGCGGAGACGCCATTTTCGGCGGCGCGAGCGGCGGAGCCGGAGCCTGCCGGGCGCGGAGCTGCAGCTGCGAGGAGCAGCAGCGGGAGACAGCGCGCGCGGGCGGCCGAGGATGCTGCGGGGCGGCCGCGCCAGCGCCCATCGCTCGTGACCGCGGCGCCGCGCCTGAGGCGGCTGAGGCGGCGGCCCCCGGCGGCCCCGGCTCCGCCCACGCGCCCGCACCCTCCCGGTGCTGACAGCGCGAGCGCGCAGACCCGCGGGAGCAGCACGGTGAGTCGGCGGCCGGCCCGGGCCCCCCGCCGCGCCCGTGTCCCCCCGCCGGCCGCGGTCCTCGGGCAGGCTCGTGCGCTTTCCCCCCGCCCGCCCTCCAGGGCCGCTGCCCCTGCAGGCCCCGGCCCCCTCCCGCCGCGGCTTCTGCGGGTCCCGGCGCCCTTCGCCCGCCCACCTCGCCCCGGCCCCGCCCGGCCAGCATCTCAGTCCCGGCCCTGCATCCCCGGCCCGGCCCCCCCGCGGGGACAGCTGGGGTCCCGGGAGCCGCCCCGGGAGGGGGCCCGGGGCGCGCGGGGAGGGGGCGGTCGGCCCGGCTGGCTTTGTCCGAGCTCGTCCCCTTCCTTCCGGCCTCCGCCCTCTCCCGCGGCACCGCCCTGGGCGGACGCGCCTGTCACGCTCCCGGGCTGGCGGCCGGAGGCTCGGAAGCGTGCTTGGTCCCTTCGGAGAGGCCGGCTGGACCCCGCCCGCCCGCGACCCCTTTCTTCCAGTGACAGACCCTCAACGCCTCACCCACAGCGTTCGCCTAGGTTGGAGTTGCGCCTGCTTAACCTGCAGCATCGCTGCCCCGGAATACGTACTCTGGTCACATTTGCTGCACGTTTTTCTTTAAAAAATGAAAAGATTTGTAGAGCCAGGCAGTTTTGTATTAAAGATTATGTATCGTTGCTTTTTTCAACCTTTTCCTTAAGCAACATATTCAGAGTTTGCATATTAACCGTTTGATAAGGAGTTCTTGGAAAAAAATGTTTTTCTAAAAGTGTGAGAGCAGAACATTTGTGATACACCATTTAAATTGCTGTGTGAAGGGTCAGTTGGTTCTTTGATTCTTTGCATGGGTTAAATTTTTAGACTTTTCTTTGTAGAGCATGACTAAGCCATTGATCGGAATAATTAGCTCAGTATATACATTGTAATAGTTCAGTGAATAGTTCCATTAGAAATTGGAACAGCGTCCTTAAATCTCATAATCTTATTTAGGATGACCCTCTTTCAGGGACTGGCAGCAAGACTTGTTAAGGTGGGAAATTTGATCCGTTGTTCTGTTTTCTAGGTACTTCTAAGAGTACAGACATACTAAATGCTAAAAATTCCAAATTGTGTGGGATTGTATGTGGGGGGAGGACCCTCTCTTGAGAGCCAGTTTCTCCGAGTCATCCAAGGATGCAGCCTCATGTTGCAGACGCGTCTGGCCACCCTGTGCTGTCATGACATGACAGGGGGGTGGTCACCTCACTGTGTCCTGGCTCGGTCACCTAGCTTGGCAATGTTTTCTAAGAGTACTGTCTACAGTGCATAGTGAAGAAAGGCATGCATGGTCATCGCCAGCAAGGAGGAGGGAGGAGAAGGCTCTGAGGAGAGGCACCTAATACCTAAAATATTTTATAGTAAGTAAAAGCTTAACTGCAGTTACTTACATTTTACTTTGTTTTAAAAAAATTATACCTTCTTAAGCATGTTTCATAATGTTGAAAAATAAGTCAATGTGTAGCTTTCCATGTAGGGCTATAAACTATCTCAGACTATAATTCTATAAAAAGAAAACTAGAAATAGAAAAATGAAAAGTTAAATAAACTGTAGGGTTCATGTAACCTGGAGTGTTAAGTGAAATATAAGAAAGCAGAACTTTATAAATATATGATCAGTACAAAGGTGCTGGGAAATTTAAATGTCAGCTTTGTGGCCTGGGATAAACGTGATTAGCCCATTAAGATGCGAAGGCATGGTCTTATGTGTCCTTTGAGAACCGGCTGAGCGGTAGGTGCTCTGCTGACGAGTCGCTGTCCTGGGGGCAGACACAGACGGCAGTAAACGTGTGCTGAGTGCTCCGTGCAAGTTAGTCTGGCTGTGAGACTTGAAAAGTGGGGCGGGCCTGGGAGTGGTGATGCTGCAGATTGGGAAGGGGCGCGGTCGAGGCAGGAGAGGCAGTGTGTGCAGAGGGCTCGGGGCGCTCCTGAGGACACAGCTTCCGAGTTACCAGGCAGGGCGAGAGGAGCCTGGGAGCAGAAGAATTAGAGAGGGACTGACGGGGAAGGGTGGGGCTGCAGGCGGTTTTCAGCGCGTCCCTCCTCTGCTAAAGTTCTCCCAGTGTTCTGAAGTGCCCCAGCCCATCTTTCCCCCTCATCTTCTGTCTTGCCCTCATCCAGGTATGTCCAGGCGCATCCGGAGTCTCCTTCTTTGGGTGTCAGTGTGTCCTCAGTTCCCCAAGCACTCCTTGGCATGTCTCACTATTTGCAATACTACCTCATTTTACTTATTATTATTTTTCTTTCTTTATTTTTTTTGCCATACCACTTGACTTTTGGGATCTTAGTTCCCCGACCAGGGATCGAACTGGGCCCTTGGCAGGGAGAGCATGGAGTCCTGACCACTGGACCGCCAGGAAATTCCCTACTTAATCATTTTCTTGTTTAGTTTATCATCTGTCTCCTCCACTTACATCCACAGTCTCCACGAGGGCGCTGGTGTGTTCAGTGTCGCTCCTTGGCATGTAATGTGAATAACGCATCTAGGATCACTTCCTTGTCTTTCACTTGGGTGAAAATGGGAGGAGGTGGTGAGCGTGGGTTTGGGTCAGTTAAATCCACAGTGCTCATGGGTGGCCAAGTGGATTGGTAGTCAGTCGGAGATCAGGTCTGGAACTCAAGACAAAGAGTTAGGCTGGAGATGAAGATTTGGGAGCATCTGACCTTTGGTAGTGATTGCGGAGTACCCTAGGATAGGGAAGCCCAGGGACACGGAGGAGGAGGAGGAGGGTAGTATCCTGTTGGCTAAGAGGCAAAGGAAAATTTGGACGGAAGAGTATTGGATTTGGTTCTGGACGGCTACTAGTGACCTTTTTAAGTTTTCCTGAGACTATATTGCTTTCCGGAGAAGGTAGTGGCACCCCACTCCAGTACTCTTGCCTGGACAATCCCATGGACGGAGGAGCCTGGTAGGCTGCAGTCCTTGGGGTGAAGAGTTGGACACGTCTGAGCGACTTCACTTTCACTTTTCACTTTCATGCACTGGAGAAGGAAATGGCAACCCAGTCCAGTGTTCTTGCCTGGAGAATCCCAGGGACAGGGGGATCCTGGTGGGCTGCCGTCTAGGGGTCGTATAGAGTCGGACACGACCGACGCGACTTAGCAGCAGCAGCATTTTGCTTTCCAAGGCAGGAAAGCTAGTTGAGAGATGATCTGCATTTTTTCTCCCAAGCTGATCTTGTGCCATTCTGTCCTGTAGCTTGCTGGCTAATATACTCTTAGATCAGAAATGAACTATGATTTTGTATTTTACTTAGTTTTGAGAATATTTTTAAAATTAATTTTTATTTTTGACTGCTCCAGGTTCTCATTGCTGTGCTCGGGCTGTCTCTGGTTGTCACGAGTCGGGGCTACTCTTTGTTGCTGTGCCGGGGCTTCTGATTCAGTGGCTTCTCTTGTTGCAGAGCTTCGGCTCTAGGTGCACGGGCTTAGTTGCCCCTAAGCATGTGGGATCTTCTTGGAACATGGATCGAACCTGTGTCCCCTGTATTGGCAGGCTGATTCTTAACCACTGGACCACCAGGGAAGTCCTGTGATTTTATTTTTAATTGACTTTTGCAGGCAGACAAGAGCTTTTAAATATACTTGGCGTGTTGTGTTGTTGATAATAAAGCAGATGTAACAACAGACTGGTTCCAAATAGGAAAAGGAGTATGTCAAGGCTGTATATTGTCACCCTACTTATTTATATGCAGAGTACATCATGAGAAACGCTGGGATGGAAGAAGCACAAGCTGGAATCAAGATTGCTGGGAGAAATATCAATAACCTCAGATATGCAGATGACACCACCATTATGGTGGAAAGTGAAGAGGAACTAAAAAGCCTCTTGATGAAAGTGAAAGAGGAGAGTGAAAAAGTTGGCTTAAAGCTCAACATTGAGAAAACTAAGATCATGGCATCTGGTCCCATCACTTCATGGCAAATAGATGGGGAAAACAGTGGAAACAGTGTCAGACTTTATTTTTTTGGGTTCCAGAATCACTGCAGATGGTGATTGCAGCCATGAAATTAAAAGATGCTTACTCCTTGAAAGGAAAGTTATGACCAACCTAGATAGCATATTAAAAAGCAGAGACATTACTTTGCCAGCAAAGGTCCATCTAGTCAAGGCTATGGTTTTTCCAGTGGTCATGTATGGATGTGAAAGTTGGAGTGTGAAGAAAGCTGAGCACCGAAGAATTACTGCTTTTGAACTGTGGTGTTGGAGAAGACTCTTGAGAGTCCCTTGGACTGCAAGAAGATCCAGCCAGTCCATTCTAAAGGAGATCAGTCCTGGGTGTTCATTGGAAGGACTGATGCTGAAGCTGAAGCTCCAATACTTTGGCCACCTTATGCGAAGAGTTGACTCATTGGAAAAGACCCTGATGCTGGGAGGGATTGGGGGCAGGAGAAGAAGGGGACGACAGAGGATGAGATGGCTGGATGGCATCACCGACTTGATGGACATGAGTTTGAGTAAACTCCAGGAGTTGGTGATGGACAGGGAGGCCTGGAGTGCTGCAATTCATGGGGTCACAAAGAGTCGGACACGACTGAGTGGCTGAAGTGAACTGAAGTGACTATCAAAAGAACAAACAATTTAAGCTAAGTGCATATATAAAGTAGAAGTTATTTCCTTGGTTCTAAAATATCCCAGTTACTTCAACCTTGGATTGTTCCCTTTGATGGTATGTTGTGGAAATTTAAGCTCCGCCTCTTTGAAGTTACTACTACTGATAAAACTGGTAGTGGTGAATGTGTCACTGTGCTCGGTGAACTTGCTACAGTCATCACTTCCATCTTGTTGCTGGGGAAATTGAGGATTGGAGACATTTGATAAGGTTTCGGCAACCAGAGGGATATAGCTGTGAAGTCAGGCTTCTAACTTGTCTTTTTCTTGCATGTTTCAAGTTTTGAATCACTAATCACAGCAGTATTAAGCTCAGTCTTCCAGTTGCCTTCCCTGGGAAGCAACTGCCCCATTTCCTTCATTTCAGAAGCCCAGTGGTGCAGCGGGGTCATGGTCACTCCTTGAAGTTTCTGTCTAAGGTGTAGTGCTTCGGGTCACCATGCTGGTGTATTTGTGTTCTTCACAGAGGGTCACGCAGGCTGTGTGGTCAGTGAGAGCTGATTGAGTCTTCATTCTTATGGTGATTATGGTGTTGTGTTTTCTCTTAAATTCACTTACTCTGTTTAAAAATGACTTGTGTTATTGACCAAATGGGAAGACTATGTTGATTTCTATTTTTTTTTAGATTGTGATCTTAAAAAAATCCAATTTACCATCTTAATCATTTTTAAATAAGTTCAGTAGTCTTATAAACATATTTACATCATTGTCCAGTAAGTCTCTAGAACTTTTTCATCTTTTAAAACTAAAGCTCTTTAATGTATCCATTAAATAACTCCCTATTTGCCCTATCCCCTTAGCCCATGGCAACCACAATTCTGCTTCCTGTTTCTGTAGCTTTGTCTACCTTAAATGCTTCACACGGCTGGAGTCCTGCAGTTTTTGTCTTTGTGACTGGGTTCTTTCACTTGGCATAGTCTTCTCAAGATTCTTCTGTAATTTCTGTCCTTTTAAACTAAAACATCATTAAGTCCTAAAGCTTTTTGTGTGTGTGATGTTTATATTAGTTTTCTATTTACCATATAATTACTGCAGATTTAGTCCCTTAAAACAGTAACCTTTGTTGTCTCTGAGTCTCTGTGGGTGAGGGGTCCGGGCGTGACTGGCTGCAGCCTCTGCTCGGAGCTCACGTGGCTGCCGTCTTGTGCTGGGCTCAGTTCTCCTCCGGAGTTCAGGGCGCTCTTGTAAACTCTTCTGGTTGTGGCACAGTTCAGTTGTTTTGACTGTAGGACTGACGTCCTGGTTTTCTCACCGACTGGTCTCTTGCTGAGGGCTGGCTCTCTCAGCTCCTGGAGGTGGCCTGCACTCCCCTGCCAGCAACACTGATTTTCTTCTATAACTCCAGCTTAGTTCTGTCTGTTCTAAAATATCATACAAATGAGATTAAACAGTATGTACATTTTGCATCCAGCTTCTTTCCCAGCATAACCATTTAAAATTCAACACATGGAATAGCGTGTGTCAGTGGTCTGTCCCTTTCTGTTGCTGAGTAGTGTTCCCATGTACAGATCTACCATGGTCTAGCCATTTTCCTCATGTGCATCTGGGGCAGGGAGTACTCATTCTTGTAAGGACTGTGGACGTACGTTTTCTTTTTTTTTGGCCAGGTCATGTGGGGTCTTAGTTCACTGAAACCCATGTCCCCTGTGGTGGAAGCTCTTAACCACTGGACTGCCAGGGAAGTCCCACATTTTCATTTCTTTTGCATAAATACCAGGGAGAGGAATCACTTATAGGATAGGTGTAGGATTGACCTTGAAGACACTGCCAGCTTTCCAAAGCGGTTGTGCGTTTGACACTCTTCTCCAGCTTTTGGTATTGTCTGCTTCATCATAGCGGCTGCTGGCTAGTGGCGTCTTCTGATGGGTTTAGGGCACCTTTCCCAGATGACTAATGATGGTGAGCACTTGTTAACATACTTGCCTTTTATATACCTGCTGTTGTGAAGTGTCTGTTCAATTATTTTGCCCATTTAAAAACAATTTTTAAAAAAATTATTGATTGTAGGAGTTCGCTAGGTATTTGGATTTGTGTCTTTTGCCATATGTTGGAAATATTTTTTCCAATCTGGGGCTTAACTGTTTTTTGCTTGTGCCTTTCAAGAGTCCGCCTGCCACGCAGGAGACCCCGGTTCGATTTCTGGTTTGGGAAGATCCCCTGCAGAAGGGAAAGGCTACCCACTCCTGTATTCTGGCCTGGAGAATTCCATGGACTGTATAGTCAATGGGGTCGCAGAGTCGGCAACGACTGAGTGACTTTCACTTTCACTTTTTAATAATCAATAGTTTTAAATTTTGATGAAGTCCACATTATCAGGTTTTTTCCTTCATGGCTCCTGCTTTCTGTTTTCTTTGTTTGAAAACCATTAAAAACGTGTGCTCTTTATGAAAAACTTAGGATACAGAAAGATGTAAAGGTTTAAGTGAGTTGTCTATTTCTCTTTTCCCATTTTCTTTCTCTCAAGAGAATTCAAAGATTTTTAAAAAACTTTTTTTTTAATTAAGAAAGAATATTATTCCATATGTGTGTTATTGATTAGCACTTAACTACATAAACTTTTAGTCTTACGGTATTATGCTAATATGCTGACATTTTTCACTTTGAAATAAAAATGCTTTTTTAAACCACAGAATGAATACTCTGTATTTATACTCGTTTGGCCCGTCACCCGTAACACCCTCTTATGTATTCTCTTAGTCACACTGGCTGGTGAAGTGGTTTTTCCTTTTCACTTGCTCAACCAAGGACTTGTAACAGAGACATCTGCATCATTTGGGCTCACTCATCCTTGTTTTAGAAAAACGCGTGTTCTCCTATAATTTCATGTAGTACCCTTCCTTGCAGTTTCTCATGCTTAAAATTTGCATCCAGAGAGATGGGCCTGTGGTCCCACGTCACATTAAACAACCTCTTCACGCTCTCGGCCCTGGCCTGGAGCCCTGCTTGGGGAGAGGGAGGCGCGTCACCCGCTGGTGAGGGACCCGGCTGCCTTGTAAGATTCTTTCCACAGTTGGTGTGGTTGGTTATCATAGAGTTAGAGGATCTCTGTACACAGAGGTGGCTGGTTGCAAAACAGAACCACGCTCAGTCAGGTTCTGAGTAGGGCTGTGTGGATAAGTACCCAGAGCTCTGACTGCCTTCCTTTCTGATTCTTTCTACAAGGGCATTTATGGTAGACTCACCCAGGAGGAAAATACATGCTTTTGTTTTATCCAGTGGGTTATAGCTTCTGGATGGAAACACGTTCAAATTAGATGCTGTAATTGTGGAGACTTTAATTTTAAAGCATTTCACTTTATAGGTTTTTCTGATTTTTAAGCCAGCAGGATTCATTCATTCAGTTCCTCCTTGTGATTCAAGTTTAGCAGAGGAAATAAAAGGATTAGGTAAAGTTAGATCAGAGGAGATGCTGTGGTTCTAGTAGAAAATGATGCAGTCAGTCAAGTCTCCATTTGGGAACATTTCAGACTCTGGACCTATACCTGTCAGTTACCTCTGTCTTTTCCTAGCCCAGAGGTAAAGTTTCCTGATAGAGTACCTCCTCCCATGAGGAGACATGGTGGTTCTTTAGGGGTAAAGGGTAGGCCATGTAGAGCTGGGTAAAATATGTTTATCATTATAATGTGGTATTATATTTAGGAAACAAATTCGTTATTGTAATACAAAGCGTGAAAGGGCGTGACATTTGCATTTTTAGCCATAAATGTCATGGTGTGAAAAAGATTGAGACCCTGCAGGAGACGTTTTTGAATTTTGCTTTAATATGAACCTTAACTTTATTATATAAACTGAGTGCCACACCTTCTCCCTGCTTATCCTCCCCTGCCCCCACCAAAACAAAACCAGCCATCCCTTGGAAATTCTCAAATTACTGTTTACTTTTCAAGTAAGCTGTATTCTCCCTTTGACTCCACACTGTGTAATTTTCATTCTGAAATTTCAGAACCAAAAGGTATGTACATTTTTACTTCTAACATTACTATTGATTACTTTACTCTTCTAATTGCAATAAGTAATTAGGGTTAGGGTTAGTGTATTAGAAATTTTAAAATACCTTGTAACGGGCTTTAGATTTTTGTTGTTTATCAGAAAGGGACAGAAGGTAAAAAGATTGAGAAATGATGCTTTCTGTGACTCCCTGGCAAAGCTAAAGTAGATTAGGTAGGTCTCAGAGTGGGGTTTTGTGTTTTTGTTTCCTGTGCTTTGTATCATTTAATTAAAAAAAAAAATTCTATGGAGAAGGAAATGGCAACCCACTCCAGTATTCTTGCCTGGAAAAGTCCATGGACAGAGGAGCCTGGCGGGCTGCAGTCCATGGGGTCACATGACTGAGCACGTGTGCACGGGGGTGGAGGGAGAAGGGTTGGTAGCAATAAACTGGTAGAACTAAAAAAAAAAAAAAAAATCTGGTTGTCCTCCTCGCCCTCCAGCCTTTGGCCACCACTAATCTACTTTCCAGCTCCATGGACATTTCATATAAATGGAATTATGCAACGTGAGGCCTTCTGTGTCTGGCTTCCTTCAGGTAACACAGGTTAGCTGTGTTGTAACATGCATCAGTGTTTTGTTCCTTTTTATTGCTGAATAATATTCCACTGTTTGGCTGTACCATACTTTGTTTATCCATTCATTAGTTGAAGAACATTTGGGTTGTTTTCACATTTTTACTGTTAACGATTAATGGCAAAATTTTTTGTTTACAAGTTCTCCATTGTCCAGAGTTTTATTTTTTTGGACCGTTCAGGTGTAAGTTTCTACGTAGCCGTGTTTTCAGTTTTCCTGCGTGTGTGCCCGGGAGTGGGATTGATGGGTCATTTGTGTATTTACATTTTTTAAATTTTACTGCTCTGTCTCTGCTGCGCGGCACAGGGGCTTGACTCTGTGCATAGACGTATCTGCTCTTGTTTGTGTCTGGCCTCCCCGTGTGGGTCGCCACAGAGGCTGCGCGGGGCCCCCTGAGCTTACAGCAGGTTCGCATCGGTCACCTGTTTTACATGTAGTGTCAAGACTGTGTGTGTGTCAATCCCAGCCTCCAGTCCACCTCCCCCGCTCTCCCCCTTTGGCGTCCATACATTTGTTTTCTACCTCTCTCTATCTATTTCTGTTTTGCAAATAAGTCATTAAATTTTTTAAGTTTTGACACTTGTATCATTTTACCCACAAAACACTGTAATCCTGGGTTCCAGGGTACTGAGTGTCTTAGTCCGTTCAGGCTGTTGTAACAGTCCAGTGAGCTGGCTGGCTTATGAACAGCAGGGACTCGCTTCTCATGATTCTGGGGAGTTCTGAGGTCCTGGTGGTCGGAGGCTAAGCACCTGCTTTTGTCTCAGAGGAGGAGTCTCCCCGGACTCCGGGCGAGCGGCGCGGGGGTCCTGTAGGGTCTCTTCTGTGAGAGCAGGAGTCCTGCTCGTGAGGGCTCCACTCCACCCTCAGGACCTCCTGCAGGCTGCCTGTCGACGCCATCGTGGTGGGGCCTGGGCTTCAACATAGGGATTTGGGGGAGCACGAACATTCAGATCATGGGACTGAACTTCCTGAGTACAACTTGGGTTGTTTCTTCAGACCTATTAGGGGCTCCCCGCTTCTCTCCCCGCCCCCCTCCCCTCCCCGCCCCCCTGCATCGGGACCTTCCTGCCTCCTGTCCTCAGGGCTTGTGTAGAGAGATGGGCCATGGGTCTGGCTGGCTGCTGGTTTCTCACTGGGTCAGCTCTTGGAAAGACATCTTAAATATGGTTTTCTGCTATTAATCTTTGCAAGGCAAAGACTTCTATGTTTTCCCCTCCGTCTTATTTTTATTTCTCTATGCTATCTTCTGCTGTGTTTATAGGAAGTTCATTTTGCGCTCGAGAACTGTCAGAACAACTCACCTTTCTTTCTTGGCTGTGATTCACTCTGCATACAGACCTGTTGCTCCCCCAAGCCCTTTTCTTTTTTTAAAAGTTGAGATATGGGAGTGGGGCAGGGGTGGGGAAGGGAGACGGAAAAAAAAAAAAAAAAAGTTGAGATATAAGTTCATAATAACATAAAATAAACCATTTTAAAAGGTATAATTCAGCGATTTTTAAAAAAAGTATATTCTCTATATACTTGGGCAAATACTACCACTGCTAAGCTAATTCTACACATTCCTTTCGGAGTGCTTGGGTTTCTTTTGTTTATTTTTTAACTTTCTTTATCTTGAGCTTTTTAACTCCTTCCTAGCGGAACTTCATATTATAAAACCTCGGGAGGTAAAGTGACCAAGGTGATAGGTACTCTTTCCATCTCTGGACTTTGCTTTGTTTTTATTAATTTTTGAGAGGGGGGAGTTTGTGGTGAAAGTTGTCAGGCTATTGAAAATCGTATTGCCTGCTAATTGGTAGGGTACTTGACTGTGTGTGTAAGCTCATTGTCTGTGGTCCAGAGGAGGAGAGAGTGAACGCATGACCAGGTGGTAGGGCGGGGAACAAGGTTGTCACATGAAAAGTGATAATCTGGCCTGACAGAACCTCCAACCTGTGTGATCTGGAGTGGTCTTTGAAGAGTGGCTTTAGACTTTTTGGCCTTATGAAATATGCAGTGTGTTCACTGTTTCTGTTCTTGGCTCAGTGTTAGGTTGGCCTGTGGCAGAAGTGTCGCGCCCTCTCTGTGTTGCCTGCGGCTCCGGACGGTGCGGTCAGGTGTCACCGTCCCCGAGTGGTGAGCCTCAGGCACAGCCGCGTGGGGCTGGAGCGAAGGCGCGCCTGAGCAGGGCGGACGGGCTCGGGTCGGTTCCTGTCTGGGTCGTGTGGGCTTCAGTCCCATCAACGGTCTGTCTCCTCCGTGGGGAATAGGAATTACACTGTCAGTCGGCTAAACTACCTGTTGATAATAAACTGGCTGTTTATTGTTTTTGTTCCTTTAAAACAACACATATGAAAATGCTCAAAAATGAAATTGCTTGGTTGATGTCAGTTCTTAATACACATATTGCATATTAACTTTTTGGTTTTATTTTTGTCAAAGCTATACATGTACTTTTTTTCTATGCTTTGCATATTGATTTTAAAAAATAACCTTTTTACTTTAGAATAGTTCTTAGTTCACATAAAACTAGCAGAGATGGCACAGAGCTTTCCTGAGGATGAAATGTCCCTAGTGGGACCTGTGCACTGCGTTCCCGGTGTTGACCTCTGTGTCACTGCTATGCCTTGGGACAACTCAGGAATCAGGGGTACGTAATTGCTAACCAAACTCCACATTTTATTTGGGTTTTACTAGTTTTCTTCTTTTTCTGTCCCAAGACCCCATCCAGGGCATCATATCACCTTGAATTTAGCTGTCATTTTTCCTGGTTTTTGACAGTTTTGAGTGGTGAGTGCATGCGTACTAAGTTGCTTCAGTTGTGTCTGACTCCCTGCAACACTATGGACTGTAGCCCTCCAGGCTCCTCTGTCCATGGGATTCTCCCGGCAAGAACACTGGAGTGGGCGGCCATACTCTCCTCCAGGGCATCTTCCCGACCCAGGGATCGAACCTGCGTCTCCTCTGTCTCCTCTGTCGGCAGGTGGGTTCTTTACCACTAGCACCACTTAGGAAGCCCTTTGAGCAGTACCTGTCAGTATTTTATAGAATACCCCTCAATTTGTATTTGTCTGGTCTATTTCTCATGGTTAGATTGGGTTTGTGGGTTTTGGGAGGAAGACCACTGGGCCCAGGGGTGGTTTCTAAACCGTTCTGTCAGACAAACTAAGATTCCTTGGACTAATGGCTGATTCTAAGGCTAGGGTAGGGAGAACACAAGATGCGCCTGGAAGATCTTGTGGTGTCAGAAAGTGCTCGAAAAACAAAAGGATGGGCATGTCAGGGGGCACAGAAGCAATGGAGCGGCTCCCATGGCCAGAGCTGGAACAGTTGGAGCAACACAGTAAATAGTGTGGTATCTTTAATGGTTAGTATTCTTTAGGGACAGCCTATATCAAATGGGCTTTCCTAGTGGCACAGTGGTAAAGAGTCGGCCTGCCGCGCAGGAGACTGTGTTGGAGAGATGCCCTGAAGAAGGAGATGGCCGCCCACTCCAGTGTTCTTAACCTGGAGAGTCACACGGACAGAGGAGGCTGCAGTCATGGGGCCAGAAAGAGTCAGATGTGCCTCAACAACTAAACAACAACAAAGGTATAGAACAAACTCCCACAGTCGATACTGGTGTAAATGATGAACGAGTGAGGAAAGAGGCCCTCTCCCAGACAGGAGAGTTTCACAAAACTTACACGGTCTCTGGAAGAGCTCTTAATGCTTCTCCCCAGCGCTGAGCGTGGGCTGCCCTGAGTGACCTGCTGGTGTGTGGGGAGGTGACCTGCAGTGGGGGACCACACACACGACCTCAGCAAGATGACCGAGCCCGCCGTGGCTCAGGCGGGGCCCGGACTCCTGCTGACGTGAGGCCAGTGGTACCGTCCCTTTTCAAACAGTCTGATGGTTTCGTCTCGTTGGGTTTTTGTCACTTGCTCTTCCTTTCCCTCTCCCCAGAAGTAGCTGTTTTCACTTGTTTTCAGTGAAATGATAGTTTTTCTATAATGACCACCGTTTCTAGATAACATGCTTATATTGCTGTCTGATGGTTTTTCAGTTTTGACTTCCCGCTCCAGATGTTTGGAACTTGCCTGTTTTCTTGCCCCTCCTAACTGCACAGGTGTGTCCTTTGCATTGGCACAACCTCCGCATAGAATTATGCTTTAACTTGCTTGTTGCTTGGGTCAGTCTTGACCGTTTGTGTCTTTATCACTGTGGAAGTGCCGTAGCTGAGCCATGCGGTAAACCGCTTACTCCTCCCTCTCCAGTCTCTTGCTTTCTCCGGAATGGATACTTGTTTTATCTCCTTACTCTTGACGTTGGGGCCGGCGCGCCCGGAGTCCTGCGCGCGGAGCCCGCGTGGGGCGCGGGGCTGCCTTCCTGCTGCGCGAGCCTCCCGTGCGGAGCCCGCGGGTCCTGCTCTGCGCCGCGGCCTCTCGTGCTTGCCTCTGCTTGGTGGAGCACGTCTTTCAGGAGCCTGCGGAAGGCTGCGTGGCAGGTGACGAGACCTGTGACTGAAAGTGTCATTCTGGTCTTCTCACAGTTGACTGCTACTTTGGCTGGCTATAGAGTTCTAAATTGGAAATAATTTTGTTTCAGGCATTTGTTTATTGCCTTTTGCTTCCAGTGTTCTCGAGAAACCTGAAGTCATTCTGATTGTCATTCTATCTACATGACCTCTCCCTGCCCCCGCACGTAAGATATTCCTTTATCACCACAGTGTTTTCTTTAAGAAATAGTCCTTCGGTAAAGTCTAACCCCGAAGCCTAGAACAGTGTCTGGCGTAGAATTGGGGGCTCAGTAAATATTTATTGAGTGAAGGCATGTTCCTGTCTTTGGGCTGGTGGGATCTTCCCCTCGGAGGCGAGGCCCGGCTGCCTGGTCCGTAGGCCTGCTCGAGTTGAGGAGGCATCGTCCGGCTTCTCTCTGGTGTTGCCAAGCTCAGTTCTCACATGCCCCTGCCAGGCTTCACTGGACCTGGCAGTCTTTTTTCTCAGTTTAGAGCCCCAAGCTAAGATCGTACCGAATTGTCCATCTAAACTGTTCCATTCCTGTCGTTCCTGGCAGGAGTTAGTTGTAACTCTGAAGATTTCTCTTTTTATTCCTGGTGTGTTAGAGCAAGTAAAAAACCACTCTTGTCATAAAGCACAAGTTATGTTAAAAACGAATCGAAAGGAATGATGGCTTGTAGTGTGTGGTGTGAGCTGTTTCTGTTGGTGCATCACCTCTCAGATGACGTCAGAGCAGAGGTAAAGCAGCAGGACGTGCAAGTCAGTGTCCTTGTTGTGCTCGAGACTGTCCATGCGTGCGCTCCCGCGGCTGGGCGTCCCCTCTGGGGTCTGCCGGGGCCCAGAGCCTCGCCCTGCCTCTGTTACGGAGAACGTGTGACAGAGACAGAGGCGAGGCGCTTCCTTGTCCGTCTTGTTTCAAGCTTGAGCGTGCGCTGACTTAGTCCCTTCCTTAGTGAAGGGCTCGTGTTTTGGTTTCCTGTGTTTCCCAGGGGCAGGACAGCCTTTCAAAAGGAGTACTGTGTTTTTCAAGTGGCATTTTAAAAAGAAGTAAGAATTATTTTTAGGTTACGGAATGCTCCAGGCAGGATTTAATTGAGGGTCTAAATGTGTGGAGATAAGCTAGATTCTTATTAGTTCTCAATTTCTGACCACAGTGTGGTCAGATGAGTGAATGATTGCAATAAATCCTTGGACATGAGACTCCTGTGTGTGTGTGTGTGTGTGTGTGTGCGAGATTTACTGAAGTACAGTTGTTTACAGACACACACACACACATTCTTTTCCATTGTGTTTGTTACAGGATATTAAATATAGTTCCCTGTCCTCTGCAGCAGGGCCTTGTTGTTCATCCATTCTGTGTGTAATAGTTACATCCGCTGATCCCGAACTCCCAGCCCCCTGATAACCACAGGTCTGCTCTCTACGTCTGTTGCGACTCCTGTGTATTAAAAATGCCTATGAAAGCTGTTACACTGGGACTTCCCTGGTGGTCTAGTGGTTAAGATTATGCTTTGCAATGCAGGGAACCCAGGTTCGATCCTCAGTTGGGGAACTTGAGTATTCCCTAACCCATGCCATGGGGCACCTAAACCTGCAAACCACAACCAGGGAGTCAGTGTGCCTCGAGGAGAGAGCCGCTGTGCCTCAGCTGAGGCCCGATGCAGCCGGGTGAGTGAATCTCTTCTAAAAACCTGCTATATACACTGTTGGATAAAAATCACAAAGATTGAATCAGTGTTTAAAATAATGGGAACAAAAATAGTTCTAAAGTTAAGCTTTAGGATTATTTTTGTCTTCATTATTTTACTTAGTGACTGTTACCATTTGCAGTCAGGGTAGAGAATTTGTTGGGGACTTGAATCCTGAGAGTTGGAACTTAGTAATAATAGCTTTGCCTGTTGAACTGTGGATTTAAGAGATTTGATAGGAAGAACTTCTTGTGTTTTAGGAACTTAATTCAGATGTTGGATTTCTCAGCTTCTGCCTTGGAGATCATGCAGTTAAGTGTTTAGTTCCTTTGCTTTCCCAGAGGGATAATGGGACTTTAAAGAGTTCTCTTTTTGGAAATAAAAGCACAGTAAACAATTTCACAGTGAGAGACTTTATTTTTTTTGGGCTCCAAAATCACTGCAGGTGGTGACTGCAGCCATGAAGTTAAAAGATGATTGCTCCTTGGAAGAAAAGTTATGACCAACCTAGACAGCATTTTAAAAAGCAGAGACATTAATTTGCCAACACAGGTCCATGTAGTCAAAGGTATGGCTTTTCCAGTGGTCATGTATGGATGTGAGAGTTGGACTGTAAAGAAAGCTGAGCGCCGAAGAATTGATGCTTTTGAACGGTGGTGTTGGAGAAGACTCTTGAGAGTCCCTTGGACTTCAAGGAGATCCAACGAGTCCATCCTAAAGGAAATCAGTCTTGAATATTCATTGGAAGAACTGATGCTGAAGCTGAAACTCCAATAATTTGGCCACCTGATGCGAAGAACCGACTCCTTGGAGAAGACCCTGATGCGGGGAAAGATTGAAGGCAGGAGGAGAAGGGGATGACAGAGGATGAGATGGTTGGATGGCATCACCAACTCGATGGACATGAGTTTGAGCAAGCTTCTGGAGTTGGTGATGGACAGGGAAGCCTGGCGTGCTGCGACTCATGGGGTCGCAATGAGTTGGACAAACGACTGAGCGACTGAACTGAAACAGTTTCAGTGGTTAATTAGAATAGCCTGAGGCCAGATGTTATGTGTGCCGCTGAAGGGAAGGGAGGGGAGTATTTCTGAGCCCTTAACCACGTCCCAGGTCAGGTGTGTATCCGTGCCACTTGACGTGCGGTGAGATCGAGCCTCCAGGAGTTCACGACGCAGGTGAGCGAAAGGCAGGGTGTTTGACTGGACTCAGATGCGCTGCCTCTGACGCTGCTTCCCCGGGTACCTGTGAGCAGTGCCAGGCCTGTGCTGGCTGAGTCCTCCTGCTGGTCTCCTCAGGGCACACTCCTCAGAAGTCTTGGAGGGAGGGCTGACGAACCCGGGTGTCTGAGATCACCTGGACGCCAGTATTTTTTACCTTTTAGACGTCACTGTGACCCTCTGCCTTAAATCTTGAGCTCTTCACTGTGATGGTCTGCAAAATAGTGTTTCCTCAGAAAGTTGGTCACCAGATCAGACTTTAGTGGGAGATATTTTTTGGTTGTGCCGTGTGTTTTGCGGGATCTTCGTTCCCTGACCAGGCACTGAACCCAGGCAGCGAGAGCAAAGACCCATAACCACCTGGCCGCCAGGGAGCTCCCTCAGAGGTTCCTCGTTTACACAAGCTCTTACCTGTCTTTCCTTCTAGTTCTCTGCTATTTTATTCATAGGATGCTCTTTACCTTCATCTGTATGTGTATAGGTATTTGCCTAAATTTTATTCTGGTTTCTTGTGTTTTTTTTTTACCTTTAATTCTTTATTCAGTATGGAATTTATTTTAGTGTATAGTGAGGGTAGGAATGCATCTTCTTTCCCCCTCGATAGACAGTTGCCTCAGTGCTATTTTTTATGTACCCCACCTTTGGTTATAATGGCCTAGCTTGCAAATGAGAGAGAGAGTGAACAGACTAAATCTAGGTGCCACTGTGTGCTGCCCTGTGATGAAGCGGCAGGCAGAGTTGTGTCCGTGTGATGGTGATCCCGATGGGAGGTAAGGAAGCTGTTAGGATAAAGGCGTGTGCCTGAGGAGATAGTTTGGAGACTCTTGTTCTTGTATTTGAAACGTTATCTTGTGGATGAGGTAGTGAAGGTATTTTTTGTTTATTGCAGAGGGCAGAGGTTGTAAGTTCTTAGTGGGTAGAAGTTACAAGGGGAGGTGGTATC
Organism: Cervus canadensis; assembly: GCF_019320065.1. Lineage (NCBI taxonomy): Eukaryota > Metazoa > Chordata > Mammalia > Artiodactyla > Cervidae > Cervus > Cervus canadensis. The sequence goes on from NC_057402.1 coordinate 6,186,166, forward strand.
AATGTGGCAGAAGGACTCACTCCCTAACTGAAGTCTGGAGCAGTCTACCACGGAACTGTCCAGCAAAGCGCTGAGCTATGGGCCTGCATCTGCAGACCTGCCGGGGTCATTTGTCGGGCGTTCCTGACACCTCAGCCCCCGGGGGGTCGGTGCCGAGTCCCGCGTGGCTCTGCGCTTTGGGCCTTGCCTCTGCCCACGGCGCCCAGGAGGTTTTGGCGCTGTGGGGACGGCTTGTGGCAGAGCCAGGCCTCTGGCTGCCCACTGCACCCTGAGAGCTGTGGGCCCAGGAGCGTTTGGACTCTGTGATTAATTTTCTTTTGGGAGTTTTAAAAAGATCTGCCTTAAGTGACTTCTTCTTGGTGGCGTGTGCGCGCGTGCGCATGCATGCACGCATCCACATAACGTTTGCACTCATCATTCCTGTGTGTGGTTAAAGCTGTTACAGAAGTGTGTGAGCGTGCGGTGCCCTGTGGCTGGTCTCGTTACACAGTCCTTAAAGACTTAAAGTTGGTTTCTTTAAATGGGTTTACTTAATTGAGGCGTCTCCTAGTTAGAATGGCCAGTCTTTTCATTTTGTTTTGCTTTTGTTCTACCTTGTGTGGTTTTCCTGCTTTTATGTAAACACTCTGTCCCCCTTTCTCTTTTTCGTAAACACAACTGTCCCCACTTCCCTTTTCAGCTACCGCTACAACCTGTAGAGGTGTGACCCTGCTCGTCCAAACCCGACAGGATTTGGTCTGTACAGATAGGCAGAGCAGTTGCTGGCAAGGTGTTTGGCTTTCTGGGGAGAGGCAGGGAGCCTGAGGCCAGTCACGGGCTGGAAAGTGAGTGCAGCATGTCTGTGTGTCCCCCCAGTGTCAGTGAGGGGCGTCTCCTCCCCAGGGGTCTTCGAGCCTCAGTCCCGCATCCTGGAGCCCTGGTCTGCATTCACCGCCTCCACCCTGCTCCCTGGGAGTCCCCGCGGCGAGGCCTCTGTGCTTTCACCGTTGTGGCCTCAGTTCAGTCCCTGGTTGGGAGCTGATATCCTGCAAAAAAGCCACGTCCCTGTGCCCGGCATCCGTCAGTCCGTCCGTTCACCAGGTGGTCTGTGGGTGTGGGAGCCGTCCTGGGTAGTGTGCGTCTGGCGGGCTACAGGATGGGGTCCTCCTGCCTTTTAAATAGAGCTCACATCCACGGGGATAGAAGACAGTGAGAGAAGAAAGACTCGGTGTCGCAAGTGCTCTGCGGCAAATCACCCTGACATGGTGGATTCCGACTTCCATCCCTGTCACTCTCCTGAACAGGCTTTCCTGATGGTCACTGTTTATGGCCTTAAAACAAATGAATTACAGGATTTAAAAGCAGACACTAAAAACTGAGAGATGATAGTAAAAAGAGCCATTGCTTCGTTTCAGCCGTCATCACCGCTTTGCTGACCTTGTTTTATGTTGTGCCCTTCTCCACATTCCTTCTCCCTCTTGGTGTACTCTTGTAGTTTTTAACTGTTTAGCTTTTTGGCTCTGCTGGGTCTTGGTTGCTGCCGGTGGGTTTTCTCTGGTCGCAGTGTGTGAGCTGCTTCTGCGGCTCCCGGCTCTAGAGCGAGCGCTCACTCATGGCTCACGGGCTCAGTTGTTCTGCGGTCTGTGAACGCCATGTCCCCCGAGTTGGCAGGCAGATGCTTACCCACTGGACCACCAGAGACGTCCCCTGGCGTCCTCCCAGCGCTGGTCATGCTGCTGTCTCCTATGTCACCGGGCTGCAGTCAGGGGCAGCCCTCTTGCCACTCTGACTGCTCTGCGTTCCTTTGCTGGTTTCTCTCTTTCTAGCTGTGACTGCTTCTCAGGGTTTTATCGGGTAAATATGCGATGGAATTTACTGACCCTTTTGCATTTCATCCCTGGAGAAGGAAATGGCAACCCACTCTAGTACTCTTGCCTGGAGAATCCCATGGAGGGAAGAGCCTGGTAGGCTAAGTGTCGCAAAGAGTCGGACAGGACTGGGCGACTTCTCTTTCACTTTCTTCTTTTCATTAAGGAGAAAAAAGCTGGTGAACATTCAGAGGAAATTTGTTCACTGAGACCTTGTGTCTTGGAAATGTCATTTGGATGTTCTGCTGCTTTTATTGATTTATTTATTTTTTCATTTATTTTTATTAGTTGGAGGCTAATTACTTTACAGTATTGTAGTGGTTTTTGCTATACATTGACATGAATCAGCCATGGATTTACATGTGTTCCCCATCCTGATCCCCCCTCCCTGTTCTGCTGCTTTTAATGTTTGGCATTACTGTCATTTCTTCTGTAAAAAAATTCAGACATAAGCCAGAAGAGTAATTAATTTGGTCTGTAAAGGAAAAACAGAAACAGTGCATTTATAGTATCTCAAGGGAATAAATCATAATATACTTATTTATTGTTTACCTGTAAAAATGTTGATTTAAAAGTCTTCATATGTGTACTTTGCTAAAGGTGTAACATAAACTAAGCCTGTAATGCGATGTCTGACTCTTTCCTTTTTCCATTCTAGAATGTATGACAACATGTCCACAATGGTGTACATGAAGGAAGACAAGTTGGAGAAGCTCACGCAGGATGAAATTATTTCCAAGACAAAGCAAGTAATCCAGGGGCTGGAAGCTCTGAAGAATGAGCATAATTCCATTTTGCAGAGTTTACTGGAGACACTGAAGTGTTTGAAGAAAGATGATGAAAGTAATCTGGTGGAGGAGAAATCAAACATGATCCGAAAGTCCCTGGAGATGCTGGAGCTTGGCCTGAGTGAGGCTCAGGTACGGTCTCATGACATGACCGTGAACTTGCCAGTCTAGGAAAACGGAGACTGTTTGGAATATGAGGTTTAAACTAGAGGGCAGATACAGAATAACTGAAATCATCTTATATGCGGGTTATGTATGCTGTGCAAACGATGAGTGATTGGGGAATGCGTCAGTTTTAAAAAGTAGAGTGAAAATAGAGGTAAGCCTTGGTGTCAGTTGGGGTTTGATTCAGCTGCACAAAAGCAAAAGCGTCCGCTCACATGTCGGAGGTAGACTGCATCACTGAGGTGGGCCGTCCCAGACAGCTCCACTGCCCTTTTCAGGAGAGGGAGGAGACGCCCCTCACTGACACGGGGCGGGGCGGGGGGGGGGGGGAGGGTGGGACACATGCAGACACGCTGCACTCACTTTCCAGCCCGCGACTGGCCTCTGGTTTCCTGCCTCTCCCCAGAAAGCCAGACAGCTCGCCAGCACCTGCTCTGTCGCATCTGTACAGACCAAACCCCCTCCCAGCCCAGGTTCTCGGGCTGTTGGGTCCCTGCCCCTGCTGCCCTGCACCCCAGCCCGCCTGTCTTGTGGACCAAGACAGGGTCCAGCTGCCGCCACGTGACTCTGTCCTGGGACTGCGAAGGGCGCAGGGAGGTCGTGCCTCCCTCGACTTCCCTGAACTGTGCCCGGCACTCTGCTTGCATCTCGCTGGTCCCACGGGCACATCTGGCTGTGAGGGACACTGGAGAATGGTGCCTCTCCCCTTATAGTCCCTGGCTCTTAAGCCTAAGGAGGCGGGTGAGTGGATGTTGGCCAGCAGCTCACTTCTGTGAGTGTGAGCCTCCTTTGTCAGGCGGGCAGATATTGGCGTTAAAAGGAGGAGGCGGGAAGAGCCCCTCATCCTAGACATTCAGGTTTTAGACCTGGGAGGATAATAAGAAGGCAGGGCAGGCGCACGGACTGCCGAGAGGACAGACCGACCGGAGCCAGCCTTCCTCCGCAGCCCTTGCCCTCCCAGGAACTTGTCTCTGCCCCAGGCTGGCCCTTCCCTGAGGCCCACCAGTGTATCCCCAGCAGAGCCCGGCGGGGACCTCCGCCTGCGAGTGCATCAGGGTGTCCTGGCTCTCGCTGTTGGCCACAGAGCCTCCCTCCCTCCCCTTCAGTGGCGAGGGCGACTTGCCCCGTCCGCAGCCCACTCTGCACATGGATATGTGTGTGTGCCTGGCGTTTGCTCATGGCAAAGAGTCTCTGAGAAATTCTCTTGGCGGCACCACCTAGGTAAAAAATAAACGAACACAGCTTCGTCAGAACAGTTGCTGCCTGTCCACCATTAGAGGTGCTTTCAGATAGAAAAAAATTGTAATTTTTTTAATAGATGTTCTGAGCAAGTCAACATTCTTTTTTTTTTCCCAAGAGAGAAGGAAGAGGCATTTAATTTAGCTGTTGTCTCAGTCAGATCCGGCTACTAGAATAGAATGCTGTCAGGTCAGGGCTTCAGCAGTGGACGTTTATTTTCCACAGTTCTGGAGGCTGGAAGTTCTAGGTCAGGGTATCAGCACGGTTTGGTTCTGGTGGGAGCCAGCTGGTTTGCCGATGGATGCCTCTTTGCTGTATTTTCACCAGGCTGGGGAGTGCGGTGGGCAGAGAGGCAGAGGCAGAGAGAGAGAGAGAGAGAGATGAGTGATGAGTGGGTAATATTCTTGATCATGCTCTGCATGTAGCTGGTGACTGAAGGGTGGAAATAGGAAAGAGCAAACTGTGCTTGTACGCACTCTGGAGCGCGCGTCTGCGAGGGTCGGCTGGCGCTGCCGCCCCGGGGCGCTTGTGGAGGCGGGAGGTGGTGTTCGGTAGGCTGAGCGCTGCAGTGCCATCAGCGTCTCTGTTGGTCCAGGTCATGATGGCGCTGTCAAACCACCTGAACGCCGTGGAGTCGGAGAAGCAGAAGCTGCGTGCGCAGGTCCGGCGTCTGTGCCAGGAGAACCAGTGGCTGCGGGATGAGCTGGCCAACACTCAGCAGAAGCTCCAGAAGAGCGAGCAGTCTGTGGCTCAGCTGGAGGAAGAGAAGAAGCACCTGGAATTCATGAATCAGCTGAAGAAGTACGACGACGACATCTCCCCTTCGGTGAGTGGTTCCACAGGAATGCGGGATTCACGGTACACCTTCCCCGGTGGTGGGCTCAGTGGAGCCAGCCATGCTGTCCTTTCCCCTCCGGAGCCTGCCTTTAACATGACCAGGGATTAACGGTCCTGGGCTGAGTCCCTGGGTGAGTCATATACATTCTCTTTGGAGTACTTTTCTCACATGTGTTTTTTTTTGAACAGTGGTTAGAAAATGGAAAAGTCCTTGGTAAATACAAAATAAATGTGTGAGGGCTGTCCCAGCTCGAGATCTGCTGGGTGCCCTTGGTGCTTCCTGTCAGCCCCCCGCCCAGCCCGCCGCTGGATGCACCATCAGCAGCGCCCGTCGTCCCCTGTTGTTGGGGCTTGGGATGCCTCTGTGGTTTGTGTTGGATCTTGGCTTTGTCTTTGAGATCCCCCCCCAACCCCGGCCACAGGGCACCGCTTGGTCCTTCTGCCCCCTTGCTCGTGTGTCTGCCTTGGTCTCTCTTGGGGTTCCTGGAATGTTGGGGCTCCCCGGGGTCTTGGTCCTTTTCTTCTTTTAGTGCTCTCTGGATTTTCATCCTAGTCTCTATTACTGTTGTTTCTGATTCAGTTAACTTTTTAGAAAAGTAACCTTTTTCACTTTGGAATGATTTTAGATTCACAGAAAAGTTGAAATGGTACTGTGAAGGAAAGTCCCATATACCCTTTACTCAGTTTCCCTGGGTCGGGAAGGTCCCCTGGAGAAGGACATGGCAACCCACTCTAGTACTCTTGCCTGGAGAATCCCATGGACGGAGGAGCCTGGTGGGCTACAGTCCATGGGGTCACAGAGTCAGACACGACTGAGCGAGTTTCTTTTCACTTTCAGTCTCCCTAGTGCTGCATCTTGTGTCTCCACAGCATGTGTCTGAGCTAACCCAGGCCGTGTCTGTCTCCAGAGAATGGCAGGCTGCACGGCTCAGACAGCAGACACTTGTTTCTCCTGCTTCTGGAAGCTGGAAATCTGAGCCTGAGCAGGGTGGCAGCTTTGTTGCAGTCTTGGTGAGGGCCTTCCTCCTGGTGTGTGCCGTCACACGGCCTCTTGGACCTGTTGTCTGCTCCTGGTGCTGTCACGGCACTGACGGCATCACGGTGGCCCCACCCTCAGGGCTGCGTCTGACCCACGTTACCCCCAGATAGCATCACATTGGGCTTTAGGGCTTCAGCATGTGGATTTGAGGCAGGTGGTGGGGGCAGACTTTCAGTCTGTAGCAGTGCGTGTGTTAGAAGTGGGAAGGCACCGCTGTTGCATCGCTGTGAACAAACCACAGCCTTTGTTTGAATCCCAGTCCTTCTTCAGTGCCCCTTCTCCACTCTAGGGTCCAGTCCAGGGTTTCACACTGTGTGTGGGGCTAAGGGTTGTTTACTGTCTCTATAGTTCTAGGCGTGATCACTACGTAATCTGTATGCTGTTGAGTTCTGCGTTTGTGTCTCCTGTCTGAGCCCGCATCCTGTCTGTTAGAATAGTTTGTGCATTGCACCAGCAGACCTGCACTTACTCTGTCTTAGCTTGGGCTGCCGTGCAAAATACCATGGACTAGGTGGCTTAAACCACAGAGCATGAGTTTTGTCGTAGGTCTGGAAGTGGGGAGTCAGAGATGAGGGTGCCAGCAGGCCTGGTTTCTGGGGAGGACTCGTCCCTGCTTTCAGACAGCTGCCCTCTCACTGTGCTCTCACACCATGGGGTGGGGGCATGGCGCGGGGGGAGCTCGCTCTGGTGTCTCAGGGCCCGCACCAGGGCCGCAGCCTCGTGATGTTTCTAACCGGTTCCCTCCCAGAGCCCCGTCTCCAGATGCCGTCACGCGGGGTTGCGGCTTCGGCGTGATTTGGGTCACGGTTGGTCCAGAGCGCCCTGTTTCATTAGACTTGCTGTACTTCTTTCTTGCATCTCTAAATCAGGAGCAGCTGATGTTTTGATTTAAAAGACACTCCTGTAGGCTGCTGTGGGAATAAGGATAGAGTAGCTGATTCACCTGGAAAACGAGGTAACACTGAGCAGCGGAAAGCTGCTCTCTCAGATTCAGAGACGTTTAAAACTTGGTATTTGGAAACATGTCTGGCTGGGAGCAGAGACGCAGTGAGCCAGCCCCGCCTCCCCTCTCAGGTGCTGCTGTGGTGATGCTCCTGCCCTGTCCTGCTCCTCCTCGAGCTGCCAGGGTACCTCACTAGCCCGAGGGGTCTTCTGTGGGGGCCAGGGCGACTCAGGAGGCTGAACGGGGTGCCGTGTCCCCTCTCCTCTGCAGCCCAGAGTCCATGTTCGCTCCTGATCTCTGCACAGTCGTCGGTGGCGCTTCCCACTCACCCAGGATCCCGCTCAGGACCACGCGTTGCACATGGTGGTCACGCCCCTTCAGTCATCTTTCATCGGGGACAGGTCCTTTCACAGGGAGAAGAAAGTCCGTCTTTGTCTTCCACGACGTTGGTGTTCTTGAAGAATATAGGCCAGTTACGTCACGAGTTGTCCCTCAGTTTGGATTTGTCTAGTGTTTCCTCATGAGTGTATTTGGATTGTGCGTCCTAGACGGGAGTGTTGGAAAAGTGGTGTGTGCCTCTCGGTGTCCTCTCCAGAGGAGCCTGGTGTCCGTCTGTGCCGGGATGACGCCGAGTTCTCACCGGGTTGAGCTGCTGACTGTCCACCCCGCCATCTGATCACTTGTTACCTGCGGGCTCATCTTGGGGGGACACAGCCACAGGCTGTCACACTGCTCTTGGGGTCCCGTGTGGTGCTGGGTGGGGAGGGGGTGTCCGGCCCGCCAGTCCCGCAGTCCTCGGAGATCGGCCAGTTAATCACTTCCTTCCAAGCACGGCGAGAAAGCGCTCCCTGCTCCTTGCACTCCGGGGCCCGGGTGGCGGCTCGGACACAGGGGCGCTCGCGTGGGCTGTGTGCGGCTCCAGGCTGCACAGGCACTTTGAGTTCAGCCCGGCAGGCGTTCCACTCACTGCTCTTCCCTAAACCGATGGACAAAGCGAATTGCGGCTAATCCTAGATTTGATCTGGAAAGGGAACTGTCTTTTCTATTTCTAATTAAAATGAAATTTATGTCAAAGATATCCAGCGCAGCTTTTATAATATTTGTGAAAATAATACTGTCCTGGGTTGGTTTCACAGGAGGACAAAGACGCTGATTCCACCAAGGAACCTTTGGATGACCTCTTCCCAAATGATGACGACGAACCCGGTCAAGGAAGTGAGTTGGGAGTGGTGTGTGAGCGGCGGCCGGTGGGTGGGAGGTGGCCTCTCCTCTTGGGGGCTCTAAAGGGTGTGCACCACCAGTTCCCCGCGGTCTGGGTCCTCAGCGCGCAGAGGAGGGGGGGTCCTTCTGGGGCCGCGGCAGCCTGGCTGTGTGGTACAGGGAGCGGCAGCCCCTCAGCCGCCGCGGCAGGCTGCGGGGGACGCTGTGGTTGCGGGCCCCGCCGGCCTCCGCGTCTGAACGGGCCTCTCCCCGCAGTCCAGCAGCAGCACAGCAGCGCCGCGGCGGCCGCGCAGCAGGGCGGCTACGAGATCCCCGCGCGGCTACGCACCCTGCACAACCTGGTCATCCAGTACGCCTCGCAGGGCCGCTACGAGGTGGCCGTGCCGCTCTGCAAGCAGGCCCTGGAGGACCTGGAGAAGACCTCGGGCCACGACCACCCCGACGTGGCCACCATGCTGAACATCCTGGCCTTGGTGTACAGGTGAGTACTCTGCTTCTATCCTCTTCTCTTCACCTGGATGACGTTTTTAATGAACTTGCCCCAAGAATGTGTTTTTATAAACTGCTGTGAGCTGCTTCTCCAGCCTTACCATCCGTTTGTCTTCAGAACAGCCGGGGGTTCTCGTTCAGAACACGGAGCCGCTCTCTGGCAGGGGCATCACCCTGTAGAGCGGACGCTGCCTGGAGCGCCCAGGCCGGCCTCTTTCCCTCAGGCTGCACGAGACTGTTGGCTGTTTTTCCCCGCAGTGCTTGGTGTACCAGGCTCCCTGTGCCCAGAACAGCCCCCCGCTCCTCCTGCCTGTCTCCCCACCTCTCTGATCCCCGTCAGCTCTCCTTCCCGGCTCCAGGGCTCCGCGCCCGTCCCCTGTTGGCCCCGCCTCCCTTGACCCCGCCTCTCTCATAGCTCCTGCTCTGTTCTTGGCATGCTTGTTTGAATTTTGTCATCTCTTCTGGAATCCTGATTCCTTGAGGTTGAAGACCAGGTTCTCTGGTCTCTGCCTTGAGTTACATCCTTGAGCATGTTTCCTAACTGAGAAGCCCTTGATGAACTTACTGAATGAGGTTGAGTAGTTTGCCTGTGGCCTGGGGCAGTGGTCCACCAGAGCCCTTTGCTGAGCTGAGCTGAAATGGAGCAGGCCGGATGAGTGGGGACCTCAGGAGGGGCCGTCACTTCCAGGACAGGACTGGTCTGCGGCGGCCGCTCTGGCGTGGTGGATTTCAGGGAGCTGCATCCTGTTTCTTCACTAGCTTGATTGTTTACAGCTCAGCAGACATTTTTGAGACCCAAGTGTGTGTGTAAAACTTTGGGCTGGTTCTTGTGAGGCTGTACAGATGAACACATAACACCTGTTCTCAAGGAGAAACCAGGATACTGAATTGGAAGTCAGAAGTCAGTTTGCATCTCTGCTAAGTGGCCACTAGACTGAAGGTGTTGTCCGGAGCCCTTAGGTTTTCTGAGCCTCAGAGGGTTGCAGGGGTTGTGAAATGGGACGTTACGTGGCAGTGTGAATGAAATAGATAGCATCACCTAAATGTTTCTCAAGGAACTTAGAACCTTGTTTAGAGAATAGGCTGGTTATGTTCAGGTGTAGTTACAGAAGCAAGGAGACTGTCGTTAATAAAATAACACAGGCGTCGGGATTCCGCGGCAGTCCAGTGTTTAGTTGTCAGTGCTTTCACTGCCAGGGCCCAGGTTCAGTCCTTGGTCGGGGGACTAAAATCTCGCAGGCCTTGCAGCATGGCCAATTAATAATAAAATCACACAGAAGTGTTGATGGAATGGAGAGATGCCTTCTACTTGAGAGGATTGGGGAGGCCTAGTGGAGGGGTGCGAGTGCTTTCTGGGACCTTGCAGGATGTGTTGGGGACTTACTCCTGCTTCCCATGGGGCAGAGCAGCGGCAGTGTGGTGGGAGGAGGCGATGGGGCTGCAGGGCATGTGCTGGAACGTGCCTGTGCCCAGCGGCCGGGTCTCAGGAGAGAGATGTGGGGGACTGGAGCTCAGAGCGGCCTGTGGGCCAGGCTGCAGGGTCTGCTGCGGCTGGAGCTGGGCACCTGAGCGGGGCGCAGACAGGAGCCAGAGGGTCTGTGAAGAGACAGCAGTCAACCATCGAGAGAGAGAATGTTTTTGGCTAATCCTAGTTATTTTTATTGTGAACGAGTTAGGTGAAAAACGCATGTAGAACGTGACTGGGATTCGTTGTACATAGAACGCATGGTCACATAGATGTGCTAGGAATTCGATGGCCTCTCTTTTCTCTTGGTACTGTAGTGTGAGAGTTTACTCATGTCAGCAAAATGTTTGGAAACAGCAGCTGCGTCTCTGTTCATATTGTATTCAATACTGAGTCCTAAAGCTGAACCGTAACTCACTATTTCAACTTTCTTCTATTAAGAGACATCTAATTTTAAGCTTTTTGGGGGAGGGGTATTAATATTATACTGATGAACATCTTTTGCTCAAGTTTTGCACAAAAGATTTTGAATTTTTTTCAGTGTCGATTCCTGAGCGATACGAGTCTACACCTTACACGCTTCTTGATACAGATTGCCCAGGTGCTCAGGAAGGTGGTGTCCGCTCACCCTCAGCGACCGTCGCCAGCCTAGGGCGGGGCTGGTCATCTCCTGCTCTTTATTACAGAGACAGACAGCTTTGTGTGTTAATCTGTGTTCTGCGATTCTGCGTTTTTAGTCATTTGGGCCTTCTGTGAAAATTCTGTGATCTTGCCCACTTCTGTACTCGGATTTATTTTAATGCTGGCAAGGTGTGCATTGGTTTTCGTTTGAGTTTGAATTTTTGGATGGGCTTGTGGAATGCGTGCTGAGCCCCACCCCGCCCCGACCGCTTCTGATTGAGCGGGCGTGGGGAAGGGCCGGGTTTCTAACTGGCTCCAGCTGTGGCTTGGGGTTCTTGCTCTTGGCGTGACCGCCCTCTTGGCTGATGGGTAGTCCTGACATTTGACGACAGGCCAGTCTAGAGCAGCTCTCAGTGTGCCTTCTTCACCCCATTTCACTCACAACTGGGAGATGGCTGTGGCTGGTATGTTTAACTGGGTCTGCTAGTTTTTGAAACACTGTTTCATACCTGCTGACTTTCACAGAAAGTTTGAGTCAGTTTAATATAAGATGTTAATAATATAACACAGTATAAGATGATAATGTAAGTTTAATATAAAAGAAAAACTTTAGTTACTCAGAGGAGTCAGCGCCCTGTAAGGACCTGGAAGCTTCCGTCCTTCCGCAGGGCGGCGTGGGCAGAACCTCGCTGGGCGGCTGTCCTGGCGCTGGGGCAGCGTGTATGCTTAGTCTCTCTCACACGGCGCGTGACCGGTGTGCAGCCCGTCCATCGGTCGGTCGGTTGGTCACACTTAGGCCCCCGGGGCCGGGCTGGGCCCGAGCTGCTACTGTCTCCCCGTAGTCAGCGGGCCCCTCCGCCCCGCCCTGTGTCCGCGGGCACAGCCCTGTCTGTGTGCGCGCGTCGTCCTGAGCTGCTGCTTTGGCAAGTCATTGGCTTCTTAGGGCAGCTCTGTGAGTCCCGTCCTTCCTTGCAGTAGGCTGGTTGAGGAGGCCACGTGACACGCCAGGCCACGCGGCCTGCAGCCGGATCCGTTCTGCCTGCCTGCACGGTCTGTACGGCCACACTCACCTGTGCGGGCAGCGGGCACGTGCAGACCCCTCGGCACACGGGGCGGTATTGTCCCAGCGGTCTAGCTTAGCAGGCCCGATTCCCAGCTCTCCTTGCCAACGTGCTTGTTGAGGGAGTCTTTTCTCTCCTACATTAGGAGTGTTTTTAATAGTTTTAATAGCTAACTTTTAATTTTTTTCATAACTGAAACTTAATTTTTATTTCCTTAGTTCCAGAATTGCATTTCAAAAAGATGTAGTGAGCTGTGTCTAAACATATAATTGTGTGTTTTTTAATTTAGAGACCAGAATAAATATAAAGATGCAGCTAACCTACTGAACGATGCCTTGGCCATCCGTGAGAAAACTCTGGGCAAAGATCATCCTGCGGTTTGTATACTGGTTCTTCCATCCTTTTCAAATTTTACTGTCCCTAATACATTTTTTTTTACCCAACTCATTTCACTGTTAAACTCAACAGGGAAGATTTAAGAGCTGCCCTTTGACTGGCCGGCACAGGTAGGACTTCCTCGCTCGGAGCCAGTGGTGAGCTCCGTGTGGGTGACTCGCAGTTAGCAGGTTTCAGCGTGCACTTCTGTTGATCACCCACCTCAGATGGATCACGTACGGTGTTTTTGATCCTGAATCAAATTGCATGTACTTCTATAAATTTTTTCCTAAAAATTTTGTATTGTCTTTTTATTAAAATCTGGTTACATTTGCATATAGATCTATTTTGGTTGGTTTTGTGGCTTCCAAGTGAAATTTTAAAAAAGAATCAAGATCATATTGATTTGTGTAATGGCCTGTGGTGTTACTTTATGACCCACTGGACAGTGATGTTGCTCTCTCGCCTCTGAGTGAAGTCGGCTGGAGAGCACTTCCATCACGCACTGGGGATTGTGTGTGTGTGACGTCTGACGTCCCCTCCGCCTGGCGTTTACCGTTCTTCCTGGTTTCCTGTGTTGGTAGGTGGCAGCAACTCTGAACAACCTCGCAGTGCTCTATGGCAAAAGAGGGAAGTACAAAGAAGCCGAGCCGCTGTGTAAGAGAGCCCTGGAGATCAGAGAGAAGGTGCGCCCAGGATGGTCCTTGTTCGCGGAACGCCACGCTTTATGCTTTTAAATAATTCACTCTACATTTTGAGATAGGACCATGGTGATACATCCTCACTGGCCATATACCAAAAATAAGCCCTTCATTCTGGTGTGCAGTCTGAGACACAGCCGATGGGCCCTGCCTGGGAGTCTTGGCGGGGTAGCGGTGCAGAGGGTGGAGCCTTGAGTTCTAGGCCCTTCCAGCCTGAGGCCTAGAGTGGCCTAAAGTGACTCGGCTGAGGAGGGAATTTCTGAGGCCTGGGAGTGCCAGGCATGGGGCATTTCATTTACAGTGGGGCACGTGCCTATCATGAAGACAAATGTGAAAATTAAACAGTCACCAAATATGCTTATAAAACTTAATGCAATAGCTTTTCTTTTGAGAACTAAAAAGTAACTCAGAACTAGAGATTCAGTCAGCGTCATGGATGTTTACTGTGAGTTAGTACAGTTTATAGTGATTAGGTATTTTAAAAATGGATCTTGTTAGTTTCCACAGTACTCCATATAACTGTGTATTCAAATGTTGCAGACACTGGGCAGGTCCACGCCATGATAATTTAATTTGTGTGTGTCATTGTTACCAAATGTTACCGTATTATCAAATATTATTTATCATTGATATTGAGAGATTAATCATTTAATTTCGAGTCTTAATGGCGAGGACTTGGGGAAAAGAAAATGAGAAGAAGCTCATTATCAAATTATACAGGTCAAGTTTTGTCCATGCTGTCATTTGCGTGATATTTATTAAGAAATAAAATTATTTTTATTTTATTTTTTATTTATCCACTCAGGTTTTGAGTGGGCTGGGGTTAAAATCAGGGAGAACCACAGATGTATCACGTTGCGGATTATGAACTCTAGATGACGTTCTGTTAGGTTCTTTTGTGTTTATTTGCTCTCATTCACGCATCCGGCAAATGTTTATTGAGGACCTGGGGACCCTCACTTGGTTAGGGGTGATCATTTCGAATCAGCCACAGCCTCTTCCCTGGGCGCACGGCCCGCCAGGCAGACGCTGGCTTCTGGCCGAGAGCTCGGGGAGGGTGCAGAGCAGCAGCTCCTCCAGGCCTGGGGCTGGGGCTGTGCTGACGTGGCCTCCCGCCATCGCTCGGTCTGGAGCCGAGTCTCAGGGCTTCCCAGCCAGGGGGAAGAGGGCAGTGCAGAGGTCGGGAGAGGCAGCTGCACAGGTAAGGGCACTGGGCAAGACCGAAGGCTTGTTCAGGTCCTGAGGGGGAAGTTCATGTTCATTCATCCACCTGTGTGCCAGCACCTTTGTAGGTGCTGAGGTAACATTGCATCTAGACACTGAGACAAAGCATTCTGAGGCTTGCATTTTAATAGGGGAGAGTCAGGCAATAAAGAACTAAATCGATAAATGAGAGTTTTGAGTAGTGATACTAGCAAAGAAAGAAAAAAACGCAAGTGATGTGCTTGTGAGTTAACTGGGTGGGGACGGACTCACGGTTCCCTTAAATTGGATATAAGGAGGTCCCTTCTGAGGGGACCTGAGACCTGCAGGATGAGTTGTTGGTGGGAGTGGGGAGCTGGGTAGGGCTGGGAGAAGAGTGTCGTGTGTCTGGGACAGCACATTTGAGTGAAGTGTGAGGGGCCTGGTTTGTGATCACAGAATCTGGTTTTAAAGAGGGGATGCGTAGGATGTTAGTTGAGGAGCTGGGAGTTCCCTTTGAGGCTGTTCTTCACAGGAATGAGTGTAATCCCGTTAGAGTCAGGGAGGGCTGAGTGTGAATTTGGGCATGTTTAGAACTTGGCAGTCATGTTAGATAGCCTTTATAAAATCCAGTTTCTTCATCTTCAGAATGTCCATAATATTACCTACCATGTAGGATTATTGTAAGGATTCAAGACTCCAAAGCTTGGGAAGGAAATCAGCACAGCTTCCTCCCTCCCCCGAGAAGACGACTCAACAAAGGCTGGTTAAGTGATTTTTCTACTGTGTCGGTGGCTGTTTAAGTGTCATAAGCCTGGAAGCAAGGCGCAGTCCTCTTGATTCTTAGGAGGAGCCTTCTCGTGGCAGGGCAGGGACTGGGTTGGACGGTACCCTGTGAAACAACAAGTGTCTCTGATGCTACTTTTCATTCCTAGGTTTTGGGAAAGGACCACCCAGATGTCGCCAAGCAGTTAAATAACTTGGCTCTACTGTGCCAGAACCAGGGCAAGTACGAAGAAGTGGAATATTATTATCAGAGAGCCCTCGAGATCTACCAGACAAAACTGGGTCCTGATGACCCCAATGTGGCCAAAACAAAAAATAACCTGGTATGTTGACAGAAGGTCAGCTCTGTAGACAGATTCCTTTCTTCCTGAAGCTTCAGCACTGTTTCATAGTGTAACTGGTAGATGAGAATGTGTGCTTCCCTGACGTTTGAAGAGTAGTAAGTGCTTTTTTTATTTTAAGGCTTCCTGCTACCTGAAGCAAGGAAAATTCAAGCAAGCAGAAACCCTGTACAAAGAGATCCTCACTCGCGCACACGAAAGGGAGTTTGGTTCAGTGGATGGTAAGAGATGCACTTTTGTTTCTAAGCAGATGCAGCTGTAGGGTGTGTTAAACATAGGGATTTCCAGCTTAAAACTCAGTAATACCCAGGTCATCACAGTCTTGGGGATGGCCCACCTGCCTCACGTGTTTCCAGGTTGCCCTCACCCGAGTCTGCGCTTGTGTTAGGTACAGCCTGGATGCAGTAACTCCAGAGTTCCTCCCTGGAGTCCTTGGCTGCTTTCTTGAATTGTTCTGTGGTCCAGTGGTTCAGAGTGCCAGCAGGAACCCAGCAGCTCCAGCACCACCTGGGACCTGTCAGAAATGCAGATCCTCCGCCCGTCCCAGTCCTGCCGGACTGTCTGACGGCCGTAAGGAGCTGAGGCCTGTCTCCTTTATAGTCCTTAAAGTATTGTAGGTGCTTAATACACAGTTTTGGAATAAATATTTTGTCAGACTTTTAACTGCTCAGTAAAACAGTATCTGTATGTTACGTGAGGCATCTTTCCCCCTTCTGTGGCCGTGACAAGAGGGGTTGAGAATGTGGACAGTTGTTACCAGTGTGTTAGAAACCTTAGGATTCGTGGGGAAGAGGTATGGTTAATAAATACTTCCTTTTATGGAGAATTTCTGGAAAGCACTTTTGAAAACCTTTTGAGAAGTGTATTAATTTTTCTCTGTCAGCAAGAGGAGCAGTAAGTCTGTTTTACTGCCAGAAGGTAGTAATGCCCCAGGCTTATCATTCTGGAAATGGACTCTGTCTGCCTCAGGCCCTTACTGGGTCACAGCTCACCTCCCCGGACTTCACGGTCCACAGGGAGCTTCCGTGTCGTGTCCTCTCACAGCAGAAGCCTTGCTGGGTTTGGGTTGATTCCAGGTCATCAGCTTAAGGCTGCTTCAGATAAGTTTTACTCAGGGAAGTGGTCTGCTAACTTCCCTGGTGATTGTAACTTCTCTCTACTGAAAGTAGTAGCATGGAGTCCAGTTACTTGGGTTCTAGTCAGAAGCGGTTTTTCGGTGCTTGGATTCACCCTGCACACAGATGTTAGGACAGAGGACAGAAAGCTGCAGGTGTGCCCGGAGGGGCCGCGGGGCGTGGCTCTCAGGCCACAGGCCTTTCCTCTGGTGCAGCACTGACGCGCACGACCCGGTTCCTTGTCAGGAAATCCAGTTCTCCTAACTGAGCTGGATTCTTGTCTGACAGTAGGATTAGATTAGTACATAAAACGTCGGTAAACAACAGTGTTGGTTCAGTTCAGTCTCTCAGTTGTGGCCGACTCTTTGCAGCCCCATGGACTGCAGCACACCAGGCCTCCCTGTCCATCACCAACTCCAGAAGCTTGCTCAGACTCATGTCCATCGAGTCGGTGATGCCATCCAGGCATCTCATCCTCTGTTGTCCCCTTCTCCTCTTGTCTTCATTCTTTCCCAGCATCAGGGTCTTTTCCAGTGAGTCAGTTCTTTGCATCACGTGGCCAAAGTGTTGGAGTTTCAGCTTCAGCAGTCCTTCCAATGAATATTCAGGACTGATCTTTCGGACTGACTGGTTTGGTCCCTGGCTGCCCAAGGGGCTCTCAGGAGTCTTCTCCAACACCACAGTTCCAAAGCATCAGTGCTTTGGCACTCAGCTTCCTTTATGGTCTATCTCTCACATCCATACATGACTACTGGAAAACCATAGCTTTGACTAGATGGACCTTTGTTGGCAAAGTAATGTCTCTGCTTTTTAATATGCTATCTAGGTTGGTCATAACTTTCCTTCCAAGGAGCAAGTATCTTAATTTCCTGGCTGCAGTCACCATCTGCAGTGATTTTTGGAGACCAGGAAAATAAAAGTCTGTTACTTTTTCCATTGTTTCCTCATCTATTTGCCATGAAGTGATGGGACTAGATTCCATGATCTTAGGTTTTTGAATGTTGAGTTTTCCCCTCTCCTCTTCCACTTTCATCAAAAGGCTGTTTAGGTCCTCTTCACTTTCTGCCATAAGGGTGGTGTCATCTGCATATCTGAGGTTATTGATATTTCTCCCGGAAATCTTGATTCCAGCTTGTGCTTCATTCAGCCAGGCATTTTGCCTGATGTATTCTGCATGTAAGTTTAATAAGAAGAGTGACAATATACAGCCTTGATGTACTCCTTTCCCAATTTGGAACCAGTCTGTTGTTCCATGTCCAGTTCTAACTGTTGCTTCCTGACCTGCATGCAGATTTCTCAGGAGGCAGGTAAGGTGGTCTGGTATTCCCATCTCTAAGAATTTTCCACAGTTTATTGTGCTGCACACAGTCAAAGAGTTTGTCATAGTCAATGAAGCAGAAGTAGATGTTTTTCTGGATCTCTTGGTTTTTCAATGATCCATTGGATGTTGGCAGTTTGATATCTGGTTCCTCTGCCTTTTCTAAATCCAGCTTGAACATCTGGAAGTTCACATTCACGTACTGTTGAAGCCTGGCTTGGAGAATTTTGAGCATTATTTTGCTAGCATGTGAGATGAGTGCAATTGTGCGGTAGTTTGAAGTTTCTTTGGCATTGCCTTTCTTTGTGTTTGGAATGAAAACTGACCTTTTCCAGTCCTGTGGCCACTGCTGAGTTTTCCAAATTTGCTGGCATATTGAGTGCAGCAGTTTGGTCTCCTCGTGATGATAACAGCATCATCTTTTAAGATTTGAAATAGCTCAGCTAGAATTCTATCACATCCACTAGCTTTGTTTGTAGTGATGCTTCCTAAGACCCACTTGACTTTGCATTCCAGGATGTCTGGCTCTAGGTGAGTGATCATGGTTATCTGGGTCATTAAGACCTTTTTTGTATAGTTTTTCTGTGTATTCTTGCCACTTCTTCTTAATATTTTCTGCTTCTGTTAGGTCCATACCATTTCTGTCCTTTATTGGGCCCATCTTTGCATGACATGTTCCCTTGGTATCTCTCATTTTCTTGAAGAGATCTCTAGTCTTTCCCATTCTATTGTTTTCCTCTATTTCTTTGCATTGATTGCTGAGGCAGGCTTCCTTATCTCTCCTTGCTGTTCTTTGGAACTCTGCATTCAAATGGGTGTATCTTTCCTTTTCTCCTTTGCATTTGGCTTTTCTTCTTTTCTCAGCTATTTGTAAGGCCTCCTCAGACAACCATTTTGCCTTTTTGCATTTCTTCTTCTTGGGATGGTTTTGATCATCACCTCCTGTACACTGTTAAAACCTCCATCCATAGTTTTTCAGGCACCCTATCTATCAGACCTGATCCCTTGAATCTATTTGTCACTTCCACTGTATAATCGTAAAGAATTTGATTTAGGTCATACATGAATGGCCTAGTGGTTTTCCCTACTTTCTTCAATTGAAGTCTGAATTTGGCAATAAGGAGTTCATGATCTGAGCCACAGTCAGCTCCTGGTCTTGTTTTTGCCAACTGTATAGAGCTTCTCCATCTTGGCTGTAAAGAATATAATCAGTCTGTTTTCAATATTGACCTTCTGGTGATGTCCATGTGTAGAGTTGTCCCTTGTGTTGTTGGAAGAGGGTTTTTGCTATGACCAGTGCGTTCTCTTGGCAAAACTGTTCGCCTTTGCCCTGCTTCATTTTGTACTCCAAGGCCAAACTTGCCTGTTACTCCAGGTATCTCTTGACTTTCTGCTTTTGCATTCCAGTCCCCTATGATGAAAAGGACATCTTTTTTTGGTGTTAAGTTGTAGAAAGTCTTGTAGGTCTTCATAGACTCGTTCAACTTCAAGTTCAGCGTTAGTGGTTGGGGCATAGACTTGGATTACCGTGATACTGAATAGTTTGCCTTGGAAACGAACAGAGATCATTCTGTCATTTTTGAGATTGCACCCAGGTACTGCATTTTGGACTCCTTTGTTGACTAGGAGGGATACTCCGTTTCTTCTAAGGGATTCTTGCCCACAGTAGTAGATATAATGGTCATCTGAATTAAATTTACCCATTCCAGTCGACTTTAGTTCACTGAATCCTAAAATAGCCATATTCACTCTTACCATTCTGTTTGACAATGTCCAGTTTACCTGGATTCATGGACCTAACATTCCAGGTTCCTGAGCAATATTCTTTACAGCCACATCCACAGCTGGGCGTTGTTTTCGTTTGGCGCCATCTCTTCATTCTTTCTGGAGTTATTTCTCCACTGATCCCTTGTAGCATATTGGGCACCTACCGACATGGGGAGTTCATCTTTCAGTGTCATATCTTGTTGCCTTTTTATACTGTTCATGGGGTTCTTAAGGCAAGAATACTGCTGTGTCAGTAAGTTTTAAATACTGTTCAGTCTTTTTTTTTTTTAAATTGAGATTTAAAATATTTTTTCAAATATTTAAACAGTTTTTGTGCCAGCACCCCTAACTGAATAATCCATCTATTCCCACCACTAAGTCTTAAGGTCATATTGGTCATATTCTAAATTCTTTATCAAGTCAGGGGTTTTATTGCTGTTGTTAATGGTGGGGGTGGTTTTTGTATTGAACTGTTTCTTTCCACTGATGCAGATACTGATTCTTGTGCCAGTTACACATCTTCTTGGCTGTTGTGGTTTGAAGTGAGGCAGGCGTGGGAGGGGGTGAAGGTAGAATATGTGATGTGTCAAGGGCTCTCTGATTAATCTTTGCTTTCAAAATTTCCTGGGCTGGTCTCACTTTGTTTTTTTGCTTTATTTTTTAAGTTGAAGTATAGATTTAAAATGTTAATTACTGCTTTGCAACAAAATGATTCAGTTATGAACATATATACATTCTTCTTAAAGTATCTTTCCCACTGTGGTTTATCACAAGATCTTTCAGCCTCTGTGCTGTTCAGTAGGGCCTTGCGGTTTGTCCATCCTCTCTGTGATCATTTATGCCTGCTGGCCCTGGCCTCCCTCTCCGCTTTCCCCCAGCCCATCAGCAGCTCCCAGGCTGTCCTGTCTGTGAGTCTTGTTTCTGTTTCATAGATAGGTTCGTTTGTGTCATAAATTAGATTCTGGGTGGTATCGTATGGTATTTGTCTCTCTCTTTCTGACTTACTTCACTTAGTACGACCCGCTCTAGTTGCATCCGTGTTGCTGCAAATGGCATTATTTCATTCTTTATTTTTCTAATGACTGAGTAGTATTCCATTGTATAGATGTCATCCATTCATTTGTTGATGGACATTAGGTTTGTTTCCAGGTTTTGGCTGCTGTAAAAAGTGCTGCTCCGAACACAGGGGTGCATGTATCTTTTTGAAACGAGCTTTCTCTGGGTATGTGGCACGGAGCGGAATTGCGGATCTCACGGCGACTCTTCAGTTTTCTGAGAAACCCCCATACTGTTTTCTGAAGCAGCTGCACCAACTTACACTCACGCCAGCCGTGTTGGAGGGTCCTTTTCTCCTCACCCTCTCCAACGCGTCCTTTTGTAAACTTCAATGATGGCCATTCTGACAGGTGTGAGGTGGTACCTCATTGTAGTTTTGATTTGCACAGCTCTAATAATTAGTGACGTTGAGCATCTTCTCATGTGCCTGTTGCTTATCTCTATGTCGTCTTTGGAGAAATGTCTGTTTAGGTCTTCTGACCATTTTTTGATTGGGTTGTTTGTTCTTTTTTGTGTTGCTGAATTGTGAGAGCTGTTTGTATATTTTGGAGATTAATCCCTTGTCAGTTGCAGCCTTTGCAAATATTTTCTTCCATTCTATAGATTGTCTTTAATTTTGTTTATGGTTTCCTTTTCTGTGCAAGTATTCACTCTTTTAAAACCAGTATTTAAAACTAGCTTTACTCTTCTCCTATAACATGCCAAATAATCATGATAGTAGTTAACCATGTACACTAGTCTTTCAATGAAAAAAAGTTGAAATTTGTAATGTTACTTTTCTTAGCAGTTCTGTGAAGTGGGTCACACCTTACTCCATTTTAGGAGCAAGGACCCTGCAGGCTAAGTGCTTCTCCCAGATCAGGAAGTTATGAGTGGTTGGATTGGGTGGGGACACAGGTCTTGTTCTCCAGAGCCTGAAATACGTCCTCATTGCAGGAAACCTCAAAAATAAGTGCAGAGACGGGAACAGGAGAATCACTGTCATTTCATTACCCGGATACATCTTTTAATGTTTTTAGTGTCTCTCCTTCCTTTTTTCTTATTGATTTGTGTAGTTGAAGCAACACTTTACATGTAATCACATCTACTGATTATTTTCCTTTATGCTAGTAGCTTAAGCATGTTCCATGTCATAACCTTCACTTGTAAGACTGCTTGCCTGCTGTGTTGGGGTACATTAGTTGTTTGGAAGTTTTGGGTGAATGGTATGTGTCAGCATTCTCAAAAGTTAAGAAAAATTTAAAGGAATGTTGATTTATAATTTTTTCACTTTTTCTCTCAACATCTTACTACTTGGACTTTGTTTAATGTTAGGTTCCTCAAATTCTAAATGGTCCAAGTGTTACGTGAAGATTCTAGCATTGAAAATTTTCCTATAGGGTTTTTTACCTAAGCTCCACGGGGAGACTGGCCTACTAAGAAACATACCTTCTCTCTGCTAAAGACTCTGCGCCCTGGAGCCTGAGCAGAGGAGCTGTACAACCCCAGATGTGCTAGGATCAGGATTGCTGTAGACATTCAGCTTGGCTTGTGTTGAGGGAACTCTTAATAGCTTCTGCAGCTCGCTAGGAGCACGGTTTTGGCCCGGCTGGGAAAGAGGCTAGAAAACAAAACACACATCATCAAATAGCCCACAGTAGACAATATCACTCTCACGCCTCACAGTTAGGTGCTGGAGAACTCAGGTCATTTCTTTTTTATCTGTGAATCCCCAGCTCTCAGAAAATAGTAGGCTTTCAGTAAATGTTTGGAGAAACAAGTCGGTGAATAACAGGAAGTTTCCTTATAAGGACGTGAGCATTTATCTCTGTTTTTGAAAGTTTCCTCTCTGTCTAGGTAGGCACCTTTGATTCCGTGCCTTCTGTTCACAGAATGGCGCGTAAATGGTCATTTCCTTCTTATTTCTTGGGTCTGGTTCTGCCGTCAGAGTCCTTTTTCTCCAGTGTGATGCCTAGTCCGTTCTTGTTGTGAAAAGTAATATCTGAGAAGGGTCATGTGGAAAACAAAACAGAAACCTTGCAGACTCTGGAACTTGACAACTTCTACGTAGTGGACTCGGTTACACCTCGATTCATAGCATGTTATTTTTTCTTCCATAGATGAAAATAAACCCATTTGGATGCATGCTGAGGAGAGAGAAGAATGCAAAGTAAGAACACATTATTTTGTGAAGTTTTCTAAACTGAATATATTGCTTGATAATTATCTACTTGAAATTCTTTGTTGCAATTTAGGGAAAGCAGAAGGATGGGACGTCTTTTGGAGAGTACGGTGGCTGGTACAAGGCCTGCAAAGTTGACAGGTGCGTCTGCTTGCCTGGGAAACAGACACTCAGCTGTGGGAGGCGCTGATGCTTCAAAGGCAGCCTGTCAACCACGTCATGTGTAAAGTTCCTCAAGGTGATGTGGCTGCACAGGCCCTTATTTTCCCCCAGGTTCCAATAAAACTCCATAACTTTGTAAGTAAGATAATTTGCGTATACAGAACCCACCTTAATGTGATGCCATGGGCAAAAGCATGGGCCCTGTTCATTAACGCTGAGTCTTAAGACTAGCTCCCAGGTGGCGGGAGGAGAGATGGCTAAGCGGGGGCACAGCCTTTAAGGCCGTAGGGCAGATTCGCAGGAGCAGGCCGGCAGCCCTGCGGAGCTAGCACTCTGCAGCTGTTCCAGGCGCACACCCCGTCCCCCACGGCCTCCGGGCCTCCCGTCTGCAGAGGGCGGTGTGGCTCCTCCAGCATCAGCCCGCCAGCCTGGCCCAGTGCGGTTTCCTCTTCTGACCGGAACACTTTTCTTGTCAGTAGTCTCTTCCTGTTTTAACTTTCACGTATTCTCTAAGACTCAGTTTACTAGTCTTCTGTTACTATTTCAGGAAAACTCTTTTTATTCTGAATCCCTAGTTTGGAATAAATATCCTTCCTCTGACTCCCCATAGCACTTATCATAATTTCTGAATTTCACATGCTTTCTCCCAGTACTTGTAAACTGTCTGAAAACATGGAGTATAGCTGCTTTATCATTTACTTAAAACTATTTATTGTATCCTTTTTGCTGCATTGGGTCTTAGTTGCAGCACACATGGGATCTTTTTGTATCTGCAGTGTCTTTTTGCGGCACAGATTCTCTAGTTGTGGCCCTCCGCCCTAGTTGCAGTGCAGCATGTGGGATCTAGTTCCCTGACCAAGGATCGAACGTAGACCCCGTGCACTGGAGGTGCAGAGTTCTGGCCCCTGGACCACCGGGGAGTTCCCAGCTTATTTCTAAAGCTCCTGTCATCAGTAAGAGAACAATCCCCTGGAGCATATCTGTAGTAAAATGAGCTAGATTTATTTCTCATTTGTTAACGAGACTGCTCTGTCAGCAGCACAGAAACACACCGTCTGTGTCCACGCTGCTTGGTCTTCTTTTGCACACACAGCCGTCATTCTTTGACTCCCGTCCTGCTGGTGATGAGTTTTGGATTCGCGCTGTTTCCCCTCTCCTTGCAGCGGGAAAGGAGAAGGTGGAGAGCAGCGCTGGAACGTGTGTCCTCTGCACTGCCTGGCGCAGTCAGCTCTGCTTCCAGGGGACGCCTGATGGTCACTGGACAGACCCAGCACAGACCTTCCTGCTGAGACTGCCCAGTAGGCTGTGTGAGCGGAAAGAGCTCCGGGGTTTGTCCCACCAGCCGCGGGGCTCAGTGCTGTAGGCAGGGCATGCTTGAGTTAGAAGAGCCTTGTAGGATTTTACGGGTGAAAAGAAGCGCAGACGTTTAGCTTCAGCCCGACGACAGCGCGTTTGTCCGCAGGCTGAGGGCTGCTGCTGGCGGCCGCTCCGGGGCGCGCACTGCGTCAGCCTGCGCCTTGTGTGCTTTCTTACAGTCCGACTGTCACCACGACTTTAAAAAACCTCGGGGCGCTTTACAGACGGCAAGGCAAATTTGAAGCTGCGGAAACACTGGAAGAAGCAGCCATGAGGTCTCGTAAACAGGTCAGTTAGCAGCCTTCTGCTTATAGCTTTGAGTTTGATTCTGTTTTATGAGACTTGTTGAAATACTGACTTAGAGAGAGGAAACATTTCCTGTTTTAGTTTGTACAAATAAAATCGGGTTGCTCAAGTGAGGTGAACATGACACCACGGGCACCAGCTGCAGAAGCAGGAGTCAGAGCCGCCAGAGTCAGCACCGTCTGTGCCTTTGGGGACGTTGTCAGGAAGACAAAAGGCGTCACGGAGTGGGTGGACGGGTTTGCAGACCACATCTCTGATGCGGTCCAACATCCAGAATGTATAAGAACAAAACGACCAGCTCATGAAGAAATGAACACAGGCCCCAAGCCGACATTTCTCTGAAGATGCCGCACAGCCGCCACCAGCACATGGAAGGACGCTCCAGGTCGTCAGTCATCGGGGAGGCGCGTGCAGACGCGGCGAGGCACCGCTTCACACCCTCTAGGGTGGCTGGCAGGAAAAACAGCAGAAGTAGCAGGTGTTGAGGACTGCAGCCCTGCTGACGGCTGGTGGGGACGTGGACGGCCCAGCTGCCTGCCAGAGAGGACGGTTGGGAGGGTCCTCCAGGAGTGAGGCCTGGAGCTCCTGTCTGACCCTGGGCGCCCGCTCCTGGCGCCTGCCCGAGAGGGCAGCCGGGTGCCGAGGCAGATGCTGCTGGTTCCCCTTCCTCTGCGCTGTGTTCTGTGCAGCTGCTGAGTCAGCGAGTGGTGAAGCCCTGCTCATGGGAGGCACAGTCAGGCTGCTGCAAGTCTCTGGTCACACTTCGTCACCAGATCAGCACGGAGCTTGTCTGCACTGCTTCTGTCCAAGGACACCCTCTGTAGTGTCTGTCGTTGACTCGTTAATGTTGACGTCATGGCCGGCAGCATAACTCCTGCCTGAAGGGAGCTCATCTCCACAAGGCGCGTGCCCGCCTTCTCGTGTAAGCTCAGGTCTCCAGAGGACACCTGAGCACCACTCGAGGGGCCACCGACCAAAATGTGGACAACACGGTTCTGAGTGCCTCAGACTGGGGGAAGGACGTTGTCTATAGCATGAGATGAAGCAGGAAAGCAGTGTCGCCTTGTTCCGTCTTAGTGGGGATGTGCATGTCAACTGACCTGAATTTTCCTCCACTGTCTGTGTGTCTGTGAACCCCCACGGAAGCACTGAGAGTGTTGATTTGGGATGACAGATCCATTTTGGCCGGTAGGTGAATTGGCAGGTGTGGCCTCCGTGAGTGATGAGGAAATACGTTCATGGCAGCGTTGGTTTCAGTAGGTTGAATGTCCAGACAGCTGCACGTTCATCGATGGATGAATGGATACACCGTGTGGTATATTTATGCGATGGAATGTTATTTGGAAATAAAAAGGACTACTGAAGCACTTTGCTTCATCAGTGTTTTAGTTACGCTGAAACACGGTGTGTAGGGAACTTAAAGGAGAAGGCTTGCTTACTGCCCTTTAGTTACCCGTTTTCAGAGTTAAGAGGGTAATATGTTACTATATACGTGTACAGGTATAAAGATGGCAGGTTTTGTTTTCTGTTTTTAGGCCTGGAGGGGCTCATGTGGTTTTTCCCCCAGAATGGTATATGTGTAGGCTGTCATGCAGTTGTTGGTTTATGGCGACTTTCGGGCTGGGGTTAAAGTTACCCATCAAAATTCTGTGCAGAGGGATTAGGGAAGGCCCAGCCGAGGGCCTGGCCGTGATCCTCTCCCTGCCGGTGCCCCCGCGGGAGCCCCTCTGTCACCCTTCCTGGGTCTCCGACTGAGGGGCTGCTGTTCTGGGAAGGGGCTCTGAGCACGCGCCCTGGGGGTGTGCGGCCTGGGCTTCTGGCTCTCCGTCTGCGATGCCCCTTCATCGTCGGGCCTTGCTGTGAACCAGCACCGCATAGTGTTACCAGCCAGCAGCGTTGAGTCTGGAGCTGAGCTGCAGGCGTTTGAAGAAGGGGTTGCCAGTGCTTTGCTGAGAACGGCCTCTCCTGACAGGAGGGCCAGGGTCCACTTCCCTGTGGATGTCACCACAGCCTGTGGTCTGTTTGGGGCTGTGCCCCTTGAGGAGGAAACCGTGAGGGTCAGCAGAGGGATGGTGTTTGCGTGCGCTGTCTGGGTGGGAGCTTCGTCTGGAACTTCAGACGGGCTGTGCCTGCTCATCCGATGGCTCTGGGGTGCACGTGGGAAGCCCGCTGCCAGGCGCTGGCGCAGGGACCTACATGCAGGTGTGCGCGGGTGGTCCTGAGGGTAAGGTGCATGGCCTCTGCTTCCCGTCTCAGGAGCAGGAGTTTGCCCTGAAAATGCTGTTCATAAGCCAGGGGCTGATTTCTTAAAATGCTGTACTGAGAACAGTGTAACCCATGAGTCTTCACCCTGTACTTTGGAGGTGCGGAACACCGAGCCCTTGGCGTTACACTGTTAGAAACTGGGCATTTCCCCAGCATCTCATGATGAAACTTCCCAGACGTGGAGGAGAGACGTTGTCCCCGTGTGCTCACCAGCTGGACCGAGTCATGAGCGTCTCGCCCCCATCTGTCCTTCAGTCCTTTTGTTGGGATGCCTTTCACAGTTGTAAACCTCAGTACACTTCCTTCTGAATACTTCAGCGTGCACCTCACTGCCCGGAGCTCAGTATTCGTTCACAGTGTTTTAAAATTTGAGGTAAAAATCTACGTACGGTGGAATGTAAAGTCTGTATGTTCTTAAGAATCCCTGTTCTCACTTACCCTCCAATGTTTCAGAGCTTTTCCCCGCTAATACATGTTTAGTCATCCCAGAAATCCACAATAGGCTCAAAATTAGAGTCAGAAGGTCAGCGTGGCAGAGTCCCGGGATGCGTGGAGGGCAGAGAAGGCTGGTGCAGCAATTCAGCGAGAGGAAAATCGCTTCCCCCACACCGGCCTCTGAAGCTGGCGGCCATCTTCCCCGGGAACGCACAGACAAACCCACAGCACAGGGTTGGTAGGAGGAGAGGAGATCGACAGAGATCAAGCCCTGAGCATCTGGAGTGGGGCGCTGACTCCAGGAGCCTAGACCACCGGAGAACGCTCCCTGGGGCGCATCAGGCAGTGGGAACTCACACAGGAGACCACTTGAACACATCACCCGGATCCCCCAACCACCAGCAGCGCCCTGTGCAGGACGCCTCATCTAAACAGCAAACAAAACAAAAACACAAACTGAGTCATCAGCAGACAGGATTACCACCTCACGCAACCTTGCCCAGCAGAGGAAAAACAAACAAAAAACTCAGCACGAATCTCACCCTGTACGAAGCTTGCACAAACCACGGGGCCAACCACATGAGGGCAGAAACCAAAAGGAAGAGAGAGCTCAGCTCTGAAGCCTGGGAAAAGGAGACCTCAAATACAGTAAGTTAAAAAAAACAAAAAGAATGTAAAGGCAGAGAAATACTACCCAAATGAAGGAACAAACTAGAAACACAGAAATCGAAATAAATGAAGAGGAAATAGGCAAACTCCCTGAAAAAGAATTCAGAATAATGATAGTAAAGATGATCAAAAACCTTGAAAACCAAATGGAGAAAAATGCAAGAATCAATTAACAGAAACCTCGAAGAATTAAAGAATAAATATACAGAGACAAACCGCACAATTACTGAAATTAAAAATATTCTAGAAGGAATCAATAGTAGAATACTGTAGAGTATTAGTAGAATATTGTAGAATAATAGTAGAAGCAGAAGAACGAATCAGTGAGCTGAAAGATAAAATGGTGGAAATAACTTCTGAAGAGCAGAATAAAGTAAAAAGAATGAAAAGAACTGAGGATAGTTTCAGAGACCTCTGGGACAGTATCAAACGCACTAACGTTTGAATTACAGGGGTCCCAGAAGAAGAAGAGAAAAAGAAGGGGTATGAGAAAATTTTTGAAGAGGTGACAGTTGAGTATTTCCCCAACATGGAAAAGGAAATAGTCAGTCAGGTCTTAAGAGGTGCAAAGAGTCCCATACAGGATAAACCCAAGGAGAAACACACCAAGACACATACTAATCAAACTAACAAAGACTGAACACCAAGAAAGAATATTAAAAACTGCAAGGGAAAAGCAACAAGTAACATACAAGGGAAACCCCATACGCTTAACAGCTGATCTTTCAGCAGAAACTGCAGGCCAGAAGGGAATGGCAGGGTATATTTAACCTACTGAAAGGGGAATATCTACAACCAAGATTACTGTACCTGGCACGGATCTCATTCACAATTGATGGAGAAATAAAAAGCTTTTCAGACAAGCAAAAGTTAAGAGAATTCAGTACCACCAAACAGCTTTACAGTAAATGTTAGAGGGACTGATATGGTCAGGAAGCACAAGAGAAGGGAAGGATCTACAAAATCAGCCCCAACAATCAGGAAAATGGCAATAGGAACATATGTATCAGTAATGACTTTAAATGTAGATTGATTAAATGCTCCAACCAAAAGACACAGACTGGCTGAATGGATACAAAAACAAGACCCATATATATGCTGTTGACTAGAAACCCACTTCAGACCTAAAGACACATATAGACTGAAAGTGAGAAGATGGAAAAATACATTCCATGCAAATGGGAAGCAAAAGAAAGCTGGAGTAGCAATCCTCATATCAAACAAAATAGACCTTAAAATAAAGAAGATTACAAGAAGATTACAAGAGATAGGAAGGACACTGCATAATGATCAAGTCATCAATCCAGGAGGAAGACATGACAACTGTAAATATCTATGCGCCCAACATAGGAGCACCTCAGTACATAGGACAAACACTAACAGACATAAAAGGAGAAACTGATAGTAACAATAATAGGAGATTTTAACCACCCCGCTCACACCAATAGACGGATCATCCAAACAAAAGTAATAAGGAAACACAGGTCTTAAATGATGCGTTAGATGAGATGGATCTCATTGATATCTTTTAGACATTCCATCCAAATGCAGAAGAATACACCTTCTCAAGTGCACATGGATATTCTCCAGGATAGACCACATCTTGGGTCACAAATCAAACATCAGTAAATTTAAGAAAATTGCCATAAAAAGGAACGCATTTGAGCCAGTTTTAATGAGGTGGATGAATCTAGAACCTATTATATACAGTGAAATAAGTCAGAAAGAGAAAGATAAATATCTTATTCTAACGCATATATACGTGATCTAGAAAAATGGTACTGAAGAATTTATTTACAGGGCAGAAGGCAATGGCACCCCACTCCAGTGCTCTTGCCTGGAAAATCCCATGGACGGAGGAGCCTGGTGGGCTGCAGTCCATGGGGTCGCTAAGAGTCTGACATGACTGAGCTACTTCACTTTCACTTTTCACTTTCATGCGTTGGAGAAGGAAATGGCAGCCCACTCCAGTGTTCTTGCCTGGAGAATCCCAGGGACGCAGGAACCTGGTGGGCTGCCCTCTATGGGGTCGCACAGAGTCGGACATGACTGAAGACTTAGCAGTGGAGAAACAGACGTAGAGAATAGACTTAAGAACGTGGGGAGAGTGGAGGAGAGGGTGAGATGCATAGAAAGAGTAACATGGAAGCTTCCATCGCCCTGTGTCAAACAGAGAGCCGTGGGAATTCGCTGTACGGCTCAGGAAACTCAGACAGGGGCTCTGTATCCACCTGGGGGGGGGGCAGGAGATGGGAGGGAGGTTCACAGGGGAGGGGACATATGCATACCTGTGGCTGACTCATGTTGAGGGTTGACAGAAAACAACAATTCTGTAAAGCAGTTATCCTTCAATAAAACATAAAACACAGAAGTCCGAATACAACGTGAGTGCTAACGGCTGAAACCCCCGTCCCCTGCCTGGCTGCAGGGCCTTGACAATGTTCACAAGCAGAGAGTGGCGGAAGTGCTGAGTGACGCTGAGAGCGCGGAGAAGCGGCGGAGCCGGGAGAGCCTCAGCGCGGACGCGGTCAAGTACGAGAGCGGCCCCGACGGCGGCGAGGAAGTGAGTATGAGCGTAGAGTGGAACGGGGTAAGTACAGTACACAGCGCGCCCGCCCGGGCCGCCCCGCTCCCCCGTAGGCTGCCTGCTTTTCTCCAACTAAGTTCAAATTAAGCCTTTTGTAAGTTCGAACCTTCTGCTAATACTGCAGTCTGTTACTTGTTTGAAGAGATTGTCTTCTCTTTAGGAATCTGTGAGAGCTGTTGGCTTTCCTCTGAGCACGTAATGCTGATTGAGTGTCCTGGTTGTTTAAAGCATACTCCATCATCTGGTTTGATTTTAATGTTAGGATTAGTGCGGCAGAGAACTAACTTGCTTTTTTAACGTAACCCATTTTCATTGCTAACTTCAGTGCTCCTAATTTCACTGACGAGGCTGCTGTAGATTTTGTTAGAATTAATCAGTCCTTCACAGGAAGATGATGATCAAATAGAACTTGTTTGTAGAGGAGAACAGGGTGGGGCCTCCCACGTGGCACCAGTGGTGAAGAACCCACCTGCCCATGCAGGAGACGTAAGACACGCAGGCTCAGTCCCTGGGTTGGAAGGTCCCCTGGGGGAGGGCATGGCAGCCCACTCCAGTGTCCTTGCCTGGAGAACCCCGTGGACAGAGGCGCCTGGCGGGCCGCGGTCCGTGGGGTCGCAGACAGTCAGCCCGAGTGACTCAGCACACCTGCACACTCTTCCTGCGCCGGCTCAGTCCACCGAGCGCCTTTGGGTTGCAAGCATGTGCTTGCATCAGACATGTTTCACCTCCCTGGCTGACTCCCTCCGAGGAGCGTCTTCCCATTGCTGTTCCCCAGGGTCGCCAGAGAGCGTGTGGCCTTCTGCACGATCTCCGGTGCGCTTTTGTAACACTGAGCCGGTGTCTTTGAAAGTTCACTTTCAGAGGCGAGGGTTGGATGCAGGTTCACCTTTAATAGGTCAGGTGTACTGTTCTTTTTCTTTTTTTTTTTGAAGTCATGTTATGCAATTTGATGAGGGTTTCCCAAGTTGCTCAGTGGTAAGAATCTGCCTGCAATGCCAGAGACCTGGGTTCTATTCCTGGGTTGGGAAGAGTCCCTGGAGAAGGGAATGGCAACCCACTCCAGTACTCTTGCTTGGAGAATTCCAGGGACAGAGGACCCTGGTGGGCTACAGTCCA
The DNA here is from genome assembly GCF_019320065.1 of Cervus canadensis. NCBI lineage: Eukaryota > Metazoa > Chordata > Mammalia > Artiodactyla > Cervidae > Cervus > Cervus canadensis. The sequence continues at coordinate 6,217,579 of NC_057402.1, forward strand.
TGCAGTTGCAAAGAGTTGGACGAAACAACAATAAAAAGTACCATCTGACCAGTTATAACTGTGCAGATGTTTTGCCAAATATTTTAGGGTCTTTCTTACAGTCTGTCTTTTTGAATCTGTCCTTCGGGATTTTCTCTGGCTATAGCAGTTGGGCACGGGTCAGCATTCTGGGCTGACGTTTCGCACAGAACTCTGCCGGCCAGCCTTTGAGGGAGCGCCTGTTTCTGTCTTTATCCGGCGGCTTCCCGGCTTTGATCTTCTGTGCCAAGACAACCAATCAGCATGTGCTTCGACCACGCGCCCGTCGGGCAGGCGCCCGGGGCGCGGCGGTGGCGTCCGCGCCCGCGCCCCCCGCACTGTGTACTGTGCTCCCCGTGGTGGCAGCCGTCCGCGTGCTTGGTGTGGAGGGCCCGCCCGCCGCTAGTCCTGAGAAGCCAGGGGGCAGGGCTTGAGCCTTCAGAGTGAAGTTCTGGGGGAGCTTTCTCTTGAGACAGTATTTCTAGGTCATTCTTTCAGTGACATCATGGGATAATAAAATCATTGACACCTCAGGGTTCTCTTAGAGTCTTCACGGCTGAGACCCGGGGTGAGGAGAGCTGCTCTCATCCCCCGTGGAGGGGTGGGCCGTGGAGCCGTGGGTGCAGAGGGTGGAGACCCCAACTCCCTCCCCCAGGGCCTGCCTGCTCCCGCTTCCGTCTCACGTCCTCTCCCCGGGACAGGCTGTCACTTAGGACGTGCACACGTGGGCACAGGGGCCTCTTTACTTAACTCTTGGACACCAGTGGCTCTGCGTGTTTGACAAAATCCACTCCAGAGCATTTGGCGTGGCAGTAGGTTCATTGGCTGAAAAGAATTAGATTTTAGGTCATCCAGTGCAGCGCCTAAAATCACTTTGGGGAGCATAAGGGACCCCCCCCTTCAAATGGGGTCTTCTGTGCAGCAGCGAGTAAGCAGAGAGCTCCTGGGGTTCACTGGGGTTCACAGGGAGAGCCCGCTCAGACCACCCCGCCCCCGCGGGCCTTGCTGTCAGACCAGCGTCCCTGGAAGCGCTGAGGTTCGGGGGCCACGCTGCAGTTGACTTGTTTTATTTTCACTGCATAGGTTTTAAGAAGAGGCAGGAAAGCTGTATGCCCCTTAAGTGTTGTTTAAATTCAGCTTTGCTGAATCAGAGGAGCCCATTGTAAGCGTCACCTGGGTTTGGGGCTCACACACGCTGTCCCCACCTTCTCTGCCCAGGTGTGAGGTTAAGTGCCTGATGCCATCTCGGTGCGTGTGCAGGCTTCCCTGGGGCTCCGAGGCAGACAGGTGAAGAATTGTTGCTGTTTGCAGCCACTTTCCTGTGGGCATTAAGATCTTCTCAGCGTTACGTGGTCAGGATAAAAGATAGAAATAAACTGAGAGTTGAGGCGGACGCTGAGGCTGGACCTGTCTGTAACTTCACGTTTCAGATCACAGGTTCTGCGAGGCAGCTGCCTTGTTCTTTACTATCATAAGGACTTGGTACACACTGAGAAAATGCTATTTAGGTTTTATTTTATATTGGGGTTCTATGTTAGAATTTAATTTTTTAAAAAAGGATTTCACGGGTAAAGAATTTGTCCCCTAATAAATAAATGTGAGCCAAGTGGACAAAAACACAAAAGGGTTTCAGTGCTCCTTAAAAAGTTTGGGAGCCTCTGTGGAGGGAGAGCGCTGAGCCAGCAGCCCTCACTTGGGTTTTCCCAGGACCCCGGCTGCAGGCCTTCCCAACACTCAGAGGTGACACTGGCCATGAGGGGCAGTCGAGGCCGGCGCCGGTGGGTTGTGATCTTGACCCTGCAGGTGCCGCGCGGCTGGCTGAGCACCCAGCTGACCCGAATGCGGTTAAAACGCAAGGGTAGTAAGCCTGCTGGGCGTGTTCTAATAGTTCAGGTGACGATTCTGGATCAGATTCTCAACATGGTAGATAACTTCTTTAGAGAGGTACCATTCTGTTCTTTTTCAACGTACCATAAAGATCATAATTGAAGTACCTGAAAGTGTAACTTCATCAAGCGTTGTTTTTAGGTAGACTCTTCAGGTCTAAAAGTCACTGTCAGGATAAGTCTCTAAATGGTCCTGCCTCTAAAGACACAGATGCTCCATGCACACTAACCCTTTCTGGGTAAAACTGGCCTTGTGGGTCTCTGCGGCCCTCGTGTGTCAGCCGTGGGGACTATGCAGAGCCTCAGGGCTGCACTGTGATTAAGGAATTGCGTTGGCAGTGGTCCCCCCAGGCCACCAGGAAACGCCGCACATCTCCCATTCTGAGTGGAGTGTCGGCCTGGAGTGCCGGGTCCTCTGCTGGGGTCCTTCTGAAGGAGCCCCGCTCCGCATGCGCATTCTTGTCAGGCTGCCCCCCATGTTAATGATTCCGAAAGCTTCTCACACAGTAAGCTCTTCCCCGGGATTACTGGGAATGAGATATACTGTTAATGACAAATAGTTTAAATTTTATTTTTAAAAAATGACATTAGGAAGACAACGAGAACATACCAAAGGGAGAGAATTTAAAAGTACCAAGTCACCTGAGTCCGTGGCTAATATGCACTGCTGTGCCACGCTTTACCCGATCCTTGCACTGTCAGTGTCTGTTCAGAAGCCCACTCTTCGATGCAGGTGTTCTTCCGTGGCAGGATAGCGATCTAGACTGTTTTCCAAGTTGAATGCAGGGACACTTCCCACCCCTCAAGTCTGTGCTGAGTAGAAACCCACCCGGTTTGTGTCGGTTTGTGCTGTCCTTCCGCTGGTTCTCTCAGGGGAGGGTCCCAGGGGGTGAGAGCAGGGAGGGTGGGCACCCCCCCCCGGATTTGCCCCCCTCCAGCTTACCCCGTGGGGGGGCGGGAGAGAGTGAGTGTGTGCATGTGTGTGAGAGGGACTTCTGGAACCTGAGTGAACTGACTCTTCCGTACCCTGAGTGTCTAGGACAGGAATATTATAAATGGCACGCCGATAGTGTAGCACTGAATTTTGAAGTGAACGGAAGTTGTACTATTTACAGAATTATATTAACATTTTAATAACATTCTTTTTCTGAAGAGCAGCAAGAACTTATGTTTTCTTGTCCTCCCAGCACTGATGGGGAGTTGGTAACAAGTTTTATTTTTCCATTTTAAAGATGAGAAAGATGAAGCTCGGGCTGGTTAAATGACTTGCTCAGCATCGCATGGTGAGTCAGCGCGGGCGGGTGGGCGCAGGTCCCCGCGGGCGGGCTCCCTGCTGGCCAGGACCAGGATGCGCGCCGCCGCGGACATCTGCGGCCTTAGTTACTTTTACTTTGGATTATCAACTGCATGTTTAAAATGTGCTGTAAACTTTGGAAGCCAGTGTTTCTTAAAATTTCTGAAATGCCTGAAATGTCAGTGTACGTTAGGGGAAGCCCTGTCTGAGTTGAGAGGCCCCTGTGTGGCTCGGGGCTGCGGGCCTCCTGGGTGCAGGCTGATGTGAGCGCACTCCTCGCCAAGCGCGGACTCCTGTAGCCACTGTGCTTTCGTTCCGGAATCTCCTTATGCTCAGTGGCTCAAAACACGTGTCCTGGTTGTCTGTCAAGGAGATGTCTGCCACGGTGCCAGTCCATGTTCTAAACTGTTGGATTTTATTCAGACGATGATTTGGCATGATGGGTAGATGAAGTAAAGGTAGCTTACATAAGGCCCAGGACCTGTTTCATCCGGGGCTGACAGGAGCAGGCAGAAGGTCATCCCAAATACCGAAGCAGTTAAAACGCCGCCAAGGTGTTGTGACCTAGAAATACTGTGGGCCGAGCCGCGCTGTGAGGGCGCGGTCCGGCCCGCTCACCGGCTCTCTCTCGTTTCTGTCTGACAGGCCTAGCCGCCCTGTGCGACACCCGCTGTCTCCTGCATGACGGGCTCCTCCTCTCTCCAGTGCTGACCGCTGTCTAGCATCCCTAGGACTCTCTCTCTGACTGGCCACTCCTTCTGGTGCTGCTGTCCTGTCGGGGGCTCCTTATCTCTGTATACATGTAGCTTTGCCAGATATGTACTTAGTAATACAGACTGTGTTAATAAACCACCCGCTGTGTAACGCGAGTTAGGCGACGACGCGCGATTAGCCATCCCCTTTGTGAGAGGTAGTGGTAGTCCCCGTGTCCCTGCCATGGCATGATGGTGCCCGTGACCCCCCTAGCTGTCAGAGCAGGGCATGTGCTCTCCCGGGCGCCCGGCGGTCCTGGCGCGGCCGCCCCGGGCCCTGGGCCCTCCCCTCCGGATCGTGCTCACGTAGAGCCTGCTGTGTAGTCTTCATGTGGAATTTTGACGATTCTGCTTTCCTCTGCTAATCTTTAAGTGTTGAGTGATTTGTGTACTTGTGTCTTTCTAACTTCTAATAAACTCACCCCAACTGACCTGCGTCTTGGTGTCTGTCTGCCTCGTAGAACTTCTCACGCTTTCCATGGAATGCGGCCTTGCCGGAGCTTCTACAGGGGGAGGGGTGGGGCTCCTGCTCATCTAACCAGGTGGTTCCTTCTGAGAATAAAATCTGCTCTGTACACATGTTTTTCACTCTTAAGTGTTTGATTTTCACGTCCAGATCCTGCCACGGGTTTCAGTTATTAATGTCTGAGTCAAGAACGGGAGAGCTGGGTGCACTTTACTTGTTTCCTACCAGGGTCTAAGGGCTTTTAGTTACGTGTATAGGATGAATGTTCTGTTTAGCTTCCCCACTACTTTTATAATCAGCATGTAATAAAACAGTCCTTTAAAACTGAACGAAGCAGCAGTGTATCTGTCGCACGTCGATGGAACTGTTGAAAGGCAGCTGCCGGTGTCAGATCTGCGTGGTCCGGGTCCTGTACCGGTTATGTGGACCCAGCGCCTCCATGTAGAGTTTGATTTTGGTGCTATTTCTAGAAGCTGCCTTAATTTCCTTGAGACTTTCTGTGTATCTTTTGTTTCAAAACAGTAATGTAATTAATTTTCCTTCGGGGATTTTATTACTTTTATTTGAATAAGCTTTTTCATGTTCAAACGTTTTCATATTCTTTGGGTTATCTTTAATGAAATTTAAAATAGGAAGACTTCTGTGTGAAGTGTGTTTGCATACATGGTAAATTGGTAATTTCCATAGGACTCATATAACCAGCAAGTTGCAGACCGGCAGGTCGACCATGGTGTGGATTCTTGGAAGGAGAACCCCCTGCAGCTTCACATTTGTTCACGTTTCTTTCAGGATGGCACTGGATCTTTAAAACGCAGTGGTTCCTTTAGCAAACTCCGGGCTTCAATTAGACGCAGCAGTGAGAAGCTGGTTAGGAAGCTGAAGGGAGGAAGTTCACGAGACAGTGAACCAAAGAACCCCGGGTAACTATCTCCAGCCCGCGCGCCCCCTGCCCCGCCCGCGCCCGCCTCACCCACTGGCTTCGGCACACATCCCGGCGTGCGCCCCACGTGGTATAGCCATGGAAGGGTTTAGTAGTTGCAGTCTAATTATTTGCCAGGACAAGTTGAGAGATATTGTGAAATTTCCTGTTTAGAAGCTAAAAGAGCTGAAGGCTTTAAAAAATGTATGGAGTTCTTTAGTTTTGTTTCGTTACATGTTCAAAGAAAGCCTTAGCAGTGAAAATTAAGAATTTAATATTAAAATACTGAGCATACTAACTTTTCTCTTAACATGCATTATTCATTTTTAAAGCCAGTTTTAATCTTTTGAAATCAAATGGCAGCTGAGTATATTAAATCCCATCATACAGGTATTATTATAGGAAGAAGAAGGTTTGACAAGACTTTTTGTTATAATGAGTTTCTTTTGGAGATTTAAAAAACCTTAGCTTTTGCCATGTGTTTAGAAAAGGTCTCGTTGATGAATCTTTTAGGGTCTTTGGAACAAAAGCTTTTAAGTTGTCAGAGGAATTTGGTTCTAAGATACTCCTTGTCTTGTATAAGGGTCCTCAGGGGAAGGGCTCTTTGTCCTTCTCTGTTACGTGTTAACAGGTCGCCTGGTTTCTGGTTATTTTTGGTGTAAATGGCTTCCTCTTTCTGGGAGCGTTTCTTCTAGAAGCACCGTGCTGTGCTGTCAGCTGGGCTGCGAAACTCAGCCTCCCTAAAACGGTGCCTGCTTTTTAAGTGTTGATTCTTAGTGTGACTCGGTTGTAAAGCACTTCATGCTAAGCGCTGCCCCGTTACTCCTTTGGGTGACGTGTGGGAATGTAGAGCTGTGTCCCTTTGCTGTTGGGCATGTCCCGTCTCGTTCCTTCGTCCTCGGGGAGGGTCTGAGTCCTGAGACCCTTGGTGTCGCTCAGCCCCGCCCTCGGGCCCGAGCCTTGCTGGTGGGGAGAGGGGCCCGCCTTGGCTCTGCCCCCACCGTGGTTTGGCTGGTGGCGGACTTGCTTGGAGGCCAGAGGGACGGCTGGATTTCTGCATGCTGCCGTCGCCCTGCTTCTCAGCATTGTCTGCAGCCGTGCCCGCACAGGGAGCCGCGTGCGAGCCTCCGACGTCCGTGGTGAAGCCGCCGCAGGGCTTGGACGCGGGGCTGTTGTGCTGGTGGCGGGCCTGCCTGCTGGAGACAGGCGCGGCTAGGGAAGGAGGTCCTGAGGGGTCCCCGTTTGATTTCCAGAACTAAAACGATGGGGTGCTGCCTGCCCCTCCGACGTTTGGAAGATTGAACCTCTTGTTCCCAACGCTGGGAGGGCTGAGCCGCTTGCTGGGCGCCGGCCAAGTCCGCTCTTTCCGCAGCCGGCTCTGAGGCGTGCAGGGACCGCCCAGCATGCCCTTGGTGTCCACAGGCCGCCCCCGGGCGCGCACACGTCGGCCGGCTGAGGGTCTGGGCGTCTTGCGGCCCGCCTGTAACGCGGAGCCCACCGTTTGTCTCTGCCGTGGCATGTGTGGCCGCTCCCTGGCGCTCAGTGCTGGGCCAGCCCGAGGGAGGGCCTGCTGAGGATGGACCCCCACGGAGCAGACTAACAGTCTTCACATATAATGTAACTTGGGATGGCATCTTATGGAACTTTTTGAAAAGTAAATAATTTATGTTTATTCCATCAAATGCGTAAGAGAAAGTGATCTTTCCAGATAAGAGGAGCAATCTTAGTTCATGGACGGGTGGCTCCAACCCGAGCGGGCCTCAGTGTTTCCTGGGCCGGGGCCCGTCCCTGCGTTTCTGATGGGTGGGGGGCACACGAGGGGACTTGCCCTTCCAACAAGTTCCCGGGTCGTGCCAGTGCTGCTGATCGGGCCACATTTGACAGGCACCGAGCTGGGGGTTGTGGGAGCGGCGTCTGTGGCCCGCGGTGGGCACAGTCCAGGAGGCCCTGGATGCCTTGGCATTGCAGACCCTGAGGGTTTAAGTCAGGGTGAGGATGTGATTCAGAGGTGTTGACAGGCATCAAGTTATTCTTTCATCTCATCTTGTAAAGAGAAGTTTGAGCACAAAGGTGGTGTATCTTTCTTAGAAAACACTAGCTGGCCAGTTACATCAGAGAATCGTGAAGCATGCCCAGATGTCAGTGCTTGAGATTGGGGTTGATTCTGCGCTGCGCTTTGCTCCTGAGAGGTTCTGGACAGAGGAAAAGCCGTGCAGGGGCTCTGGGTTCCTGGGATGTTTCTGTCCTGTCCTGGGGGGAGTTTGGGGAGGGAGTTTTACTTGGCGATCAGTCAGTTCAGGCTTTGTTTTCGGTGTAGTTTGTTCGGGGAGACCCCAGGACGTGCCTGCCGTGTGCCTGGCACTCTGCCTGCGGCACTGGTGGCCACGTGGCTGGGCCTCTGGTCCCTGCAGCTGGAGCGCCGGTGTGTGCGTGTGCGTGTCCGGTTGTACTCAGCCGCCACACCTGTGCGTCAGCCTCACGGCCACGCACTCAGCATAGTGGGCACTGTCGACGTCAACAGTTCAGATGCAGAATTACTGATCCTATTAAAAACAATTAAAAATCACCCTTCCTGTTGGTCCTTTTAGCTTTTAAAGCTAAGGTGACTTTCTGTTTGAGGTCATCCATAGTGGCAGTAAGCAATGCAGTATCTTATAACTATCCGTAATTTAAGTTTAGATTGTAGGTAACTTGCAGGATATATTAAGTATTTTAAAGGTGTCAAATCGAAGAAAAAAGTAAATATATGTATAAATCACTCTATTTTGTGTAAATCCAAAGCCATGAAATTTGTTTTAAATTTTGGTTTCTAGGCAGAGAAACCCTAGCCTCAAAGTTTTACTAATAAAAGGTTACTTGTTTTTTCTTAGATTTAATATGGAAAAATCTATGAAATACATACTGCGTTCATGCATTTGATCTCAGTAGTGAGCTCCGCGGGGCCCTCTTTGGCGCGGTCGCTCAGGGCTGCGTCTGTGGGCCCGCGGGAGGCACTGGCAGGGCCTCTCGGCTCCGGGAGGAGCCGGGCTTCAGAAAGGGAGGCTCTGAGGACGCCGAAGTTTATCCGTGGCTCTCCGAGACGGGCTTTTTGACGAGGAAGACGCAGAGAAACTGCGGTTTTTGTCTAAGGGTGCGGAATACAGTATATCTGGGGCATCCGTGTTGGGAACTGGGTGGGCCTCCCAGACGAGGCGAGCTGCAGGCCTGCTCCCGGTCAGGGTGGCCCAGGCGCCCGTGGTGATGGACCGTGGAGGGCTGGCCCAGGCCCCCGTGGTGATCGGCCGTGGAGGGCTGGCCCAGGCCCCCGTGGTGATCGGCCGTGGAGGGGTGGCTTGGCTGCGCTCCCCGCTCCTGGTGACTCACGTGCTGATGGTTTGTCCTTGCATGTCCGCCGGGCCGGTGCAGCATGAAGCGAGCCAGTTCTCTGAATGTCCTTAACGTGGGTGGCAAGGCGGCCGAAGACCATTTCCAAGTAAGGAGCCCCACCCCGCTGTAGCATCCGTCGCCTTCTGGACGTGCTGGCGGGGCCCTGGCTCCGCTCCGCCGCGGCCTCGGCACAGCCTGTCCATGTATAGCCTTCCTGGTCCCAGACGAGCAGACATCATGATGCCGTTTTCACAGTCGGCACGGACTTAACCATCGAATGGTGGGAGTGCTCGCTTTTCGGGAACATTCTAAGCATGTAAATGGTCTTCAAAATGTTGATTGACAATTAAAAGCTAAATGATAAAGTAATAACAAAACTTGACCAGCTGTTAACGTGTATTATTAGTTTATGATTTTAGCCTCCAGCGGTGCCAGCGTGTGTAACTAATACATCTGGCTAAGCTGTTCAGTGTTTTTAAATGACCTGAAACTTTACTAAGATGAACACGTGTGGTCACTTTGTCACCTGTCCAAGTCTTACACGAACCGGCCATCTCTGCATTTAAGACCGTTGGCATCCCCCTCTCCATCAGACGTGGCCTCTTTGTCTTCCATGTGTGGCCGGGCCCCTGGCCCTTCTGTGACCTGGCGTGGGCAGCTGTCCCCTGGGCCCGGCATCCTGGGCACTGCCCCTGGCTCCCAGTTGCCTCAGTCCCCCTGGTGACTGTGATGTCCTAGGCGGTGGCAGGCCAGCTGGTGTGCTGACCCCCGCTTCCCCCAGCACCCAGGGTGACTGTGCACAGGCCTCTGGTCAGGGGTGCTGACCCCCGATCTGTCTGTCAGGGGCTGCCTGGGGCCTGGAGGATGCGTTCCTGGTGAGGACGGTGAAGGAAAGCCCCTCTGTTTTCAGAAGGTCGGGAGCTGATACAGTCCTTCTGTCTGATTCTTGTTGCTTGCACACACACGTCTGAGCATCAGGACTCTTGTGACGTGAGTCAGCGCCAAGACCACGGGAGGCTGGTGTCTGTGAGGCGCTGGGGAAGAATGACCTCTCCGTGTGTTCTCTCATGCAGGAGCGAAGGCGTTGTCTGGCAGACTCGAGTGCCAGGCCCCCGGGGGAGGCAGAGCTAAGTTAAGCCCCGAGGCTAATGCGCAGAGACCCTCAGAGCTTGGCCAGGGCCCTCCTCCTTGAGGGGCCGCCGCCTCTGCTGAGTTCCATTAAGTCTGCAGCCCTGGTGTCCAGGAGCTGCCACGGCCGACAGTGAGGCCGCTGCCCGACTCCGCCCAGCTCTGAACCCGCTTTCACTTGTGCTGTGTTAATGCTGCTCACGGAGAAGGGAGCCTTAACCACGTCCTCGGGGAGCGGGAATCGGGGGTGGGGCTGTGGGCAGGCCCCGCCCCGGGCTGCAGCCCCCTCGCACATGGAGATGCCTGTGTTCCTTTTAACAGCTTGTCTTTGTAGGGTTAAGTAACCCGGGGTGGTTCTGACGGAGGCATTTTCAGATCAGCCCTGAGGTTGCTGAAGGGCATCCTGAACACCAGCTGGTTCGCTGAGGGTGACTCCAGGTGACGCCCCCGGAGCACAGGGTGCGCGCTCACTGAGGGGCTGGGGGTGCGGGCGTCCTGGTGCCGTGGAGGCCAGGTTTAGTTCTCTTCCTGTTCCGGTGGGAGATGTCCCAGCAAAGGCACTTCCAGCTGCCTTTCCTGCCGGAGCTGCGCTGGGTCAGGTGGTGGGGCTCCCCGGGGCTCCCTCTGGGGGTGCCCTAGCTGCACCCGTCCTTCACCCCAGCAGGGGGCGGGGCGGAGGCAGCAGCCCCCTGGGGTCGTCATGGTGAGGTGGGGCTTCAACTTCGGGGGTTTCTCTAATCGAAGAACGGGCCACCCCTGCACAGGGGCCTGCTTGTGAGTGCCGCTGTGTCCCTGGAGGCAGGGGGCCGCCGGGCTGGGGCTCCTGACAGCCCCGTGCGCTGCAGCCGCTCAGCGGTCAGGACGTTTCTGAGTGCTCCCCAGAGGTGCGTTAAAGGAAGGGGAGAGGAAGGCAGAGCCGTGTCCCCATGCGGGCACTGTGGCCCCTTCAGGTGCCCGTTTAGGTGGGGGCGATGTGTCTGTCACCTCACCGCCCGGAGAGGGGCCACGGCGTGGTCCCAGCTCCTACCTCCACTGCGTTCATGTTTTCTCCCAGCCGCGGAGCTGGTACAGGACGTGTGAAACCACCCAGGTTCCCTTCCTGACTGTTGTCTCTGGAAAAACAAAGGGCATCCAGAAAGAGCGAATGTGGGGCTGAGGCCAGAATGCTCCCAGCTGGTGGAAACTGACCTCCCCTGCAGGGCCCTTGGTTGACCCTGGCCTGGCATGGAGCCCGCTGGCCCCTTTCCTGGGGGTGTGGTGGCCTCTGCAAGGCCTCCTGGAGGCAGTGTTTGGGTGAGCGGGGCCGGGCTGCTAAGAGCTGGCCTGTTCAGCGGGAAGGTGCCCTGTTCTGGTCTTTGAGGGAAGCCCAGTGTAATCTCAGAGGGCACCTGGGGGTCCAGCCCGCCTGCCTGCCCGCCCACCCTCCTTTCCTGGTGAGGGGACCCTTGGGGGCCAGCACCTGTTTCTCCATTGTTTCTGACTAGTCAGACTCCCCCCAGCCAGAGGACCCAGGCTGTGGATGGTCTGAGCGTCCGCAGGAATGTGAGGGTAGGGCTGTGTCAGGGCGGAGGTCGGGAGGACCCGGGCCTTCTCAGCCTCCTGCCCCTCCCCCGGGTGCTGCAGGGATTCAGCTGGTTATTTTCTGAAAGTTAAAAGTATTCCTCTGTCTGGTCAGAAGATTGCTGGGAATAGCACGTACCAGTCGTCGTCCTCTCGGGGAAGTAGCAGCCTCCCCGAGGAGTCGGTTTACGGAGTGCGGCTCTCGTGGGTAGACTTTATACGAGACCCTGGGAAAGCCCGCTGAGTCTTGTGGGGCCAGCTGCTGATGGGTTTCTGTTTGCGCTTGTGTTTGAGTCGCCGGGCACACAGCCTCCGTGGAATCCCCGACACAGATGCGTGTGTTTTCACTCAGCTCGCCAGCAGGGCAGGGGATGCGGGCGGTTCACAGAGTGTGGAGCCAACCCTCAGGGTCGCCGGCCTGCGAGGCCCGTCTGGCGGTCCCTGGGGTGTGGGCTGGGGACAGGCAGGCAGGCAGGCTCCTTCCCGAGACACGGAGGGGAAGCCCCACTGCAGGGTCCCGGGGCCTGTGGCGGTGCGCGTCGGCCTGCCTTCCGACGGGGGCGGCCGTTCTCGATCTCTTTTCTCACTGTGGGTGTGACTTGACTAGGAAATCATTTGGAACTGTCCATAGTTAATTACAAAAATAAACTTTTATTTCCTGTTGTAAAGTCCCTGTACTTTGCAGAAAGGCTCTTTGTAAAACTCCAAGCCTGAAAGCAGCTTTTCCTATTTAACACTGGCCACTCGGTCTTTTAGGGTCACAGGCTACTTTGAAAACATGATGAAAGCTGGAAACGGATCATCCTGTCCTAGGAAAACACACAACAGAGTGCCGATGGCCAGGGCTGGCGGTCCAGCCGAGAGCCCGCAGGGCGGGCCCGGGGCGCGGGGGGTCGGCCTGCACCCTGCCAGCAGAGCGGCCGTGAGGGGGTGGACGTCGGGTGGGGGAGGCCCAGCAGAGGGCCAGTGCTGCTGAGGGCCGGGGCGGCGGGCACCTTCACTCAGCGTGTTTGTCCACAGCGGCTGGGCCGGCTGCCTGGCGGAGGTGGGCAGAGGCGTGGCGGGGTGACTCAGCCCTTCTGGAACTGGGCCTGCGTGTCCTCCGTGACTGCAGGGCCTCGTGCTTCCACACGGGATGGTCGTGCTGGGCTGAGCCAAGGGTCCGTGTTCTGTGCAGAAGCGCCGGCCGTGGTGGGGAGCTGGGTCTGGGCAGCGGTTCCTGCCAGAGTGGACCCCCCCCTTCCCCCAAGGCCAGGACCGAGGTCCCAGCCGCTGCAGCACACCGGGAGCTGCTGCCCTGTAGACGAGTCCTCATGGGCCCAGAAGGGCTTTCTGCAGACGGGCTGAGCCGCCTCCTGCAGCAGGGGCAGCTCTGCACCCCGAGGGGGGTCCTGGGCGCTGCGGTCAGCCGCACGTAGTCCCAGGCGTCCCCCGCACGCCCTCGGAGGTGATGGTGTAGGAGCAGGATGAGGGCGGCAGGTGGGGGGCAAACACCACCCTGAGGGTGCGGCCAGGCGGGGCGAGCGCAGCCTCCTCGGGGCGCTGCCGGTCGGCCAGCAGCCTCACGAGCAGCTGGTTGGCCCAGGTTATTCCCAGGGCTGGGGACATCCTGAGATGGGAAACACCGCCACGCGTCACCTGCGGAACCAGCGCCTCCCTCCCACCCCCGCCCCCAGGGCCCCCAAAGCCCTCCATCCTTAGGGCATCACTCACCCTGGCAGCCCGGCCACTGAGTCCTGCTCCTCCAGGGCCTCCGTCACCTGGAGGGTGCAGAGCGGTCAGCGATGGGACCCGCTGGCCCGGCCCGCGGCGGGCTGGGGGGAGGCCCACCTGGTTGACGCACAGCACGGGGCTCTGGAAGGCGCAGCTCAGCCGCCGCAGCTCAGCTCCCAGCGCCAGCAGACGCTGGGCCCTGAGGGCCAGGGCCGCTCCGTCGAACTCGCAGCGGAAGGGGGCTGCCACGGAGTCGACGACCACCAGCCGGGCCATTCCCCGCGCCAGCAGCACTGGCACCTTCTCACTCACGCAGTGCAGCAGGGTGTCCTGGGGGCCGGGGAGCCCGTCAGCGCCTGCTCAAGAGCCCCCGTCCGCCCTGCCCCCGCCCCCCATCCATGGCCCCGAGCCAGGCGCTGCCGCCTGCACGGGGCGGCGGGGGGGGCGGGGGGGGGTGCGGCGCGGGGCTGCGGGAGACACAGGAGCCGTCCTGTGTCCGGCGTGCAGACCCCCGGGCTGGGCCCAGGCGACACGCCACGACGCCAAGCGGGGCCCTGGGGAGCAGCCGTCCTCAGGGACCACCCCCGCCGGCACTCCCGGGAGCTGCCCGTGCCCGCGTCCCCGCCCTGAGGGTCCGCTCTGTGCTTCACCCGCAGGGCGCCGCCGGCAGAGCCCCTTTCCGTGGACAACGACAGCAGCAGCAGCGGCCTGGAGGACGCCAGCCTGAGCGTGAGTCCCGTCACCCGGGGCGAGGGGGCTGCAGGGGCGGGACTCTCCCCAGGCCTGCCGGGCTGGAGACCCCGCCCCCGGGAGGCGAGGGGGCCTGGGCCGCAAGGCTGGTGCACAGGGGCGGGGCTCTGCCGAGGGGCTGCGAGGACCCCGGCCCTGACCCGCCGCCCGTCTGCAGTGAGGCAGCCGCGGAGGAGTCTGGCCTGAGCTGTGTGCGCGCCCCGAGGGCCCGGTGACGCCGTGAAGGTCGCGAGGCTGGAGGGCCTGGGGCGGTGCCTGCAGTGCTGACCAGCGCCCCCATCCCAGCGCCCTGACCCCCCACGCCTCTCGCCGCGAAGCCCCAGGACGGCACGCGTGCCCCCAGCCAGCCCGGCCCGGGCCACTGCTCTGTCCCTGTCCCGGGCTACGTGTGATCATGTACTTTACTGTAAATTTCTAAAATTAAACTTTATACATCTTAGCCTTTACTTGACATTATTTCTATAGCAACCCGTAAGCGGGGAAGGGCCCGGGTCGGGGCGCGCTGCTCTGCTCTCCGCAGCCCGGCTCCCTTCTGAGACCCCCGCCCCCTTATTCAGCCGCAGACGACGACCCCTCCGCGGGCACGGCTTCCACACGTGGCGTTGTCGTGGAGGCCCGCCAGCAGTCTGAGGGGTCTGTCCAGCTGGGGCCCCGGGCTGTGACAAGGGGGCCTTCCCCTCCTCCAGAGGCAGACTGGAAGCGCGCTGGACGCCCACCGGGCAGCGGCCCTGTTCTGCGGGCGGTGGGTGTCTCTGCGGCCTGGTAAACGGGGCTGGCCTGGTGGGGCCTGCTCCAGGGGGCGGGGGCTGGCCTGGGGGCAGGAGAGGGTATGTCTAGTGCCTTCCTGGCCTCTTTCCTCGGGCCATGGTTGGCAGAAACACACAAGACGGCCAGTTCACCCCAAGTCCAGGCACTGTGTAACGCTGGCCTGAGCAGGACCATGGCCCTTGGATGCGACCCCCACAGGCAGGCACACGCTAACCTCCCCTCAGACACTCACCACGTCGGCCGCGTGCTCGATGAAGATCTGGTGGCCAAACTTGATCTTCGAGATCACGTCCCCTGGGACGTCTGCCCGCAGGCGCTGCTGCTGGGCGATGAGCTGCTGCAGACGGCGGCTGGGGAAGGCGTCCTCTGTGCACACGTACACGGCCCCTGGGGGGCCGCCGCGCAGTCAGTGGCCGGCACACGCCCCCTTGCTGCGCTGCCCCGTGGGTCTTCCCTCTGACCCAGGATGGGGCTGGCCGGCGCCTGCCTCCCACCTCGCCGCCGGGACGTCACCCTGGGGGTCTGCCCCTGGGCCGTCTCCGGTGGGGAGTGGGTGGCATTCTCAGGGGCTCTGTGCTTTCAGTAACACCCCCTCCTGCAGACACGGGTGTACCCATCCCAGGCCCCATGGAGTAGAGGTTCCTGGATCCCAGTGTCAGGGCTCCTCCCATGGTTCTGGGCTACGTGGAGGGAACGGTCTTTGCTGTGCCTGGAAAAGCCAGTCAACAAAACACCGGCGATACATCGCTGGGGCCTGAACCGCCTCCAGAAGATCAGCCCGAGTCCCGCCGCTGGAAAGAGCCAGGGCCCACGGGCTCACAGAGGTCCCAGGATAGTCCGGCGGGAAACAGGAGTCTTTAAAAACGGCATCGGGACAGGCAGACACACACACACCCACATACAAAAGGGCGAGATCAGACTTGTACCTCACACCACATACGAAAACTGAATCACAACGGATCAACTACGAGAGCCCAAACCACAGAACTCTTAAAAGACAGGCGTAAATCTTAGGACCTTGGGTTAGGCAGTGGGTCCTTACACACGACATGAAAAGTGTAAGCGAGGAAGGCCAGGTAAGCTGGACATTATGAAAGTGAAGAACAGCTTCAAAAGCCCATCAAAAAAGTGAGGAGACAACTTACAGAAAGAGACAACACTGCGAGCTGTGTATCTGATACGAGTCTAGTGTCCGGATGACACAAAGATCACTTGGGTGAGTTCCGTCACAGACAGACAGATAAGCCAAGGGTGTAAATGGGCAGAAGACGGGAAGAGACATTTCTCCAAAGACACGCGGGTGAGCGGCAGCTCGCGGCAAGACGCTCAGCACCACTGCTCTCGAGGGGAGCGTGGCTGGAGCCACAGGGAGGGCACACCCACGCTGGGTCAGAGGGACGGGAGCCAGCTCGGATGCAGGGGCCGGGCACCTCCTCCAGGCTTCCTGGGAAGGGAGGCAGTGCAGCGGCTGCTGAGAACAGTCTTTGGAGCCACCGAGCTACCCCGAGACCCTGCATCACTCCTAGGTGTGCACCCAGAGCCACGTGCCTGTCGGCGGATGGATGGGTGGTAACTCAGCTGGGGGCTTCCCTGGTGGGGCCCATCTGGGTCAGAGCCCATCTGCCAACGCCGGGGACACGGGTTCAAGCCCTGGTCCAGGAGGACCCCATGTGCCCGGAGCAGCTAAGCCTGGGCTCCAGCACCCGAGCTGCCACTGCCGCGCCCGAGAACCACAGCTGAGGAAGCCCTGCGCCCCGAGGCCCGAGCCTGAGTGCCGTGTGCCCAAGCTGTGTGCCCGTGGCCCGCGCTCCACGGCAAGATGCCGCCGCAGCCAGAGGCCCCGCGCCACAGTGAAGACTGGCCCCTGCTTGCCGCAACTTGAGAAAGCCCGTGTGCAACACGAAGACTCGGCACAGCCAAAGACAGATAACGTTTTAAAACAAGGACACAGGACGCCCTGGTATTCAGCCCTAGGAAGGACGGCCTGACGCGCCACCGTGGGTAAGCCCTGAAGACATTGCACTGGGAGAAAGGGTACCTTCCACGATCCCGTTTATTTGCAACGTGCAGAACAGGCGAGCCTGCAGAAAGTGGACGGGGGCCCCCGGGCAGGGGGGCGAGCGGCAGGTGCCCGCTCACGGGGCGGGGTGCCGCTCTGCAGAGAGGCTCCGTCCAGAGTTGGAGGGGTGCGGTGGGTGCGCAGCTGAGCAGGAGGACTGACCCCACTTCAGGAAGGAATTTCCCAGGGGGTGGATCACGTCTCGCCATCAGTAAAGAAGCAGGGCCTGTGACCCGGCCGAGCGCTGGCTGAGCCCCCATGTCGGTCACCAGGGCCCCCGCGCCCGTCTGTGAGCGTGCGAGTCCCGCTGTGACCTGGTCCTGCTCCCACAGAACTTCAGACGTGGGGGGTGAGGAGCCAGGAGAGCTGCCCTGAGCAGTCAGGGCTGCCCGCGTCCCGGGCAGATGGTCTGCGCCCCCCCAGGCCGAGCCCCTGGTCCCCACACGGTGCCTGCGCACATCCAGAGAGGAGTACCCCGCCTTTCAAAGTTAGGGCCTTCGGGTCTGATTCGGGGAAGTCGCTTTCTCAGCAAGACGCTTTCTCAGCAGACCCACGTTTAACGCGGTCATGGCGGCCGTGGGCCAGGCCCCTGTGGGGGACGCCCATTTACAGGCACCCCTGGCCAGCTCGTCCCCGCGGGCAGGCCCCGGGCTCTGCACTCAGCCGGCATGGGGCCCCTCTGGGCATGAAGAGATGGGAAACGTGGGAAACGGACCCCAGGGCCAGCAGCCCGAGACCCCCGCCCCCGGCACTCACCGGCCCCCAGGCCTCCGTACTGCCGCGGCAGCTGCACGGCCAGGCAGAGCTGAAGCGCCAGCTGGGTCTTCCCGGCCGAGCTGCGTCCAGCCAGCTCGGTGATGCCGTCCAGGGGCAGCCCGCCTCGGAGCAGCGCGTCCAGCACGGGGCAGCCCAGGCTCAGGCGCTGGTGCTGCTGCGGGAACAGCCCCTCTTGCCGGAGCAGGTGCAGCGCTGGCAGCGGCGAGGGTGGGGGGGACAGGTGAGCCCAGCCCCTGCAGGCCCCCCACGCCCCACGCCAGGGCCCCAGCCCTGCAGGCATCCTGCCCAGGCCCCCCACGCCCCACGCCAGGGCCCCAGCCCTGCAGGCATCCTGCCCAGGCCCCCCACTCCCCACACCAGGGCCCCAGCCCCACGGGCGCCCTGCCCAGGCCCCCCACTCCCCACACCAGGGTCCCAGCCCTGCGGGCATCCTGCCCAGGCTGCCCAGGCCCCCCACGCCCCACGCCAGGGCCCCAGCCCTGCAGGCATCCTGCCCAGGCCCCCCACTCCCCACACCAGGGCCCCAGCCCCACGGGCACCCGGCCCAGGCCCCCCACTCCCCACGCCAGGGCCCCAGCCCCGCGGGAACCCCGCCCAGGCCCCCCGCGCCCCACGCCAGGGCCCCAGCACCTGTGCAAACGCCATGTCCCTGCAGGAGTGAGGCGGCTGCCCTCAGCAGGAGCCGCACGTCAGGGCTGGAAAGGCGGGTCAGTCTCTGCAGATCTGGCCCAGAAAGATGCAGGACCTCCTTCACGGACCTCAGTTTGGCTGAAATCACAGAGCCAGTCACAGGATGCAGTCAGAGGCGCCGCCCATGGCAACAGTGACGCGGGGATGGCGGTGACCACCAGCTCTGGGCGCCCGGCGGGCAGCGGCCAGCCCACCTGCCCCCTGAAGCTGCATGGACCCCTGGACGACAGGTCAGGGTGGAAGGGGCCTGTCCCCAGGGCGGGGAGCAGCGGCCCCGGACACATCTCCTGAGACAGGCCTGCATGTGCATTGCCAGGGAGGGGCCGCGGGAAGGGACCCAGCCCGCAGACGGCCGGGGGGTGAAGAGGGAGAGTCAGCTCGCGGGGGGCTTTCGGGGTGAGGGGCCCTAGCTGGTGTTTGGGAGGAAAGGGAGTAATTCTGAGCTTAGATCAGTGTATTATTTTTAAACTAGTGGGGAAAAAAAAGGCTAACAATACATAAAATCAATCCAAAAAAAGGCAAAAAAGAGCACACACACACACACAAAGAACAGAACACAAGGGAGCGTGAACCCCAGCCTTCCCGGGAGCAGCAGCAGGCTTCAGCTAGAGGCGCGCGCTGGGCTCAAAGGGACACTCACGGCCTCGGGAGGGAGGAGCCCAGTGCTGAGCGCCTGACCTCACAGCATCCTCACGACCACCCGGGGATGGGGAGATGGAGCAGGTGGGGGGACCAGGGCGGGGGGATGGGGGGGATGGAGGGGGCGCGGGGACCAAGCCTGGGGGGGATGGAGGGGTGCAGGGACAGGATGTGGGGGGACGTGGGGGTGCAGGGACCAGCCAGGCAATGGAGGAGCTGGTACAGCCTGGGGATGGATGTGCCCAGACGCCAGCAGACTCCTCGAACATTTAGAAAAGATCACTGGGCCTGACAGACACTTGCGAAGTGTGGGACTAATTGGAAGGCAGAGGAAACGCACCCATGAACAGGGAGACGAGCACTAACTTTGGGGGAAAACCAGAGATGGTCAAGAAAGGAAACAGTCAAAAAAAAAAAAGGAAACAGTCGTGCGCCAAGTTCTGTGACAGCCGTGATGTCCCGGTGACAACTCTGATGGTTGATGTGGCCCAAACTGTGTTCCGACTGGGGCGGGGGGTGGACCAAGGAGGGGCACGGGGGGCGAGGAAGCCAGCTCCCACCCCCGAAATGGAGGCCCGTGAGGAGGCGTAAGTCAGAGAAGCACAGCGTTAGAAACCCAGGTGTAAATACAGACACACGGCTGAAAGACTCGCAAGGAGCAAGGAGTCCCGTCTCACTGCAGACACTGTATGTACGGCTTCATGAAAAGTCAGTTACACACAGACCCGGCACAGGCCAGCATCAGGGCATCTCTGGGCCAGGAGGCAGAGGGTTCCCAAGG
This sequence comes from Cervus canadensis, assembly GCF_019320065.1. NCBI lineage: Eukaryota > Metazoa > Chordata > Mammalia > Artiodactyla > Cervidae > Cervus > Cervus canadensis. The sequence goes on from NC_057402.1 coordinate 6,237,145, forward strand.
CTCGGACAAGCCACCCTGTAAACTGCTCTCCACAAAATGCGCAGTGCACAGTCACCCCACAATCACGTCACATGAACATCAGCAGACGCACCTTTCTTAACTGCAGTGATGATTCTGGGATGCAGGTCGAGCCGATCCAAATCCATTTCTTCAGCGGGGACAGCCAGAGACGGACGACCGCCCTGAGACGCGGGTTCTGACGTGCCGGCCGCCCTCTCGAGCGGCCCGGGAGGCGAGTGCCAGCTGAGTGACCGAGCCTGGGGGCACCAGGCGACCGTGGGGCCCAGGGCTCGGGACACCCCTGTCCCAGGGCCAGCGCTGAGATCGCCCCAGGCTGATCGCCAGCAACTCAGAGGCCTGGGCTCAGCCCACCCTGGCATGCGTTTCAGGAACCCCCGAGCACCCCCCGAAGGTCAGCCTGCTTCATCCGCTTCAGGAAGGTGAGAGGCAGCCTGGTGTCCCCGCCCTGGCCCTCCGTGACCCACCTCTCTGGGGCGCAGGTGCCGGGCTTGCCCGAGCGGGGCCCAGGCTGCACTCTCTGGCGTACGCTCCTGAGCGCGTCTCCGTGGGAATCTGGAGAGAGTGGGAGGACGAGTGGTGGATCCCGCGGGTGCCTGGGAGGTCGGAACCGCTGCGACCGCCGAGCTGCTCCAACAAAGGGCAGCGGACACCTTGCCCACCTGGCCTGCAGCTTGCCCTGGCCACCGGCCCGGGGCAGCGTGGTGGGCGGGGTGGCAGTGGGGTGGCCATGCCATGCCGTGGCCACTCGGCTGAGGCCGGGCCCGGCGGCCAGCAGCAGGAAGGCCCGTGCCCCGGGGCTCCCGACGCCGAGGGGGCGGCACAGAGTGGATTTGGCCTTCTGCATGGACGCTGCTGACCCTGTGTCAGGCTGTCCCCGATGCTTCGAGAGACAGGCCACCCGCCCCCTCATCCAGTCTGGTCAGGAGCGAGGGCCTGACTACGCAGCAGCCATCGGCCATCTTGGGGTGGCCCTGGGCCCTCAGAGGCAGCTCCGGGAGCAGGAGGTCCGGATTCTGAATGACCGTGGGAGGGAAGCCTGTGCGGGGACTTGGCCGGGAGCTGCCCGGATGCAAAACTCGGTCCTGAGAGCAGCTGGACACACGGAGGAGACCAACTGCGGGGCCTCGGGCCCAAGTGGAGTGGGTGCTGACAGAGCACCTGCTGGTACCCGACACGGGCCCGGGAGCCCCACCGAGAACCCCGGGAGGGGCCCGGGCGAAGCCGCCAGGGGCAAGTGTGTGCCCCGCAGCACCCAGCATGGGCATGGGCGGGCCTGGGCAGCTCCTGGGAGCGTCACGTGCAGGCGTCTCAGGGGACAATTAACAGCAGGTGCTGCTGCTGAGCCAGCGTGAAGGCATGTGAACTCCTGGGCCAAACACGAGACTTCTCCCCAGGTGGAATCACTCTCGTGTGTCTCTGGGGCTCTAAGGGAGACCGGGTACTTCTGTGCCACCAAAACAGGCTGGGACAGGCCCACCCCCACTCTGGAGACAATACTCGGCTTCCTGGCGGCTTTACTTGATTCACACTGAGGACTCAACGGGAGGAGGAGGGAAGATCTTTCTGAAATGATGCACTCAGTGCCTCTCCCACTCCACCAGGTACCAGACAGGAGGAGGCAGGGAGGAGCCCTGGGGGAGGCACCCGCCAAATCCCCACAAACTGAAACTGTTAACTCTTTCTCTGAACTCAGGCAAAGGGTCAATACACACAGCTCCAGGCTGTTGCTCTAAAATCATCAAAGGTCGAGGGCTGACATTTACCAAAGTCTCTTCCAAGTGTGTGACAAGTATGAAGGTCACCCCAGAAGTATTACAACCCCTGTATAAGCACAGAGTGGTTAAGCAACAAGCTTCAGGTCACACAGCAAGTGGGTGGCCTGGGATGCAGGTCCAGGCCTGGGCTCTAAGCCCCTGATCCCGCGTTTGCATCGCCCATCTGTTAACAGCTCCAAAGGGAACTGTTTGGACCACAGAACTTGGTCATCCAGAGGCTGACCCGCCTGAGGGTGTCCAGGTCCCTCTCATAGACGTTTCCTTTCTTTTCCCGCTCCCCTCCCAGAAAGGGCGCCAATAAGCACGCCTTCACCCCAGGGCTGCTGGCCGGAGGTTTCACCGGACCCCTTGGGCGGCCACACAGGCCCTCCCCCGTCTAGACCAGCGCTGTGGTTTCTCCAGAGCCGGCCGGCCTGGACTTCCGGCCCTGCTCCCTTCGCAGGACCCTCTTGCTCCTCTGAGGACCTTTCCTCTTTTCAGGCCCTGCGGCTTTAAGCACTCACTCCCCAGTCCCCCGGGCCTGCGTGTCCAGCAGGACCCCGCCTGGGCCGTCCTGACGGACCAGGGGACGCTGCAGCCGCACCTTGCCACCCACGCACACCTGCGCGTCCCACCTGGCGCGCTCTGAACCCGACCCCACCCTCCGCGCCCCACCCCGCGGCGCCGGCGCGGCCGCACAGCCCGAGCAGGCTCTACAGCTGCGCGAGCTCACCGCCCCGAGACCGAGGCCCTCCGTCCCAGCCCTGCCCAGCATACACCCGGCCCCCTCCCACCCCCGGGACCTGCGGGGGCCCTCGCTCTGCCCGTCCGCGGCTACGCACCAACGATCCGGGTACTGGGGAAGCGCCAGACGGCCCCCACCGCGAACCCCAGCAGCAGGGCCGCGCGGGCGCCCAGCCGGGCCCTGACCGCGCCCCAAGGGGTCTCGGTGCCCAAGGCCGCCCCAGCCTCCGACCGCCCGGGAACTCAGTGGCCACTCCGCGACCTCACCTCGCGCGCGCTCCGCACGCTCTTTCGCGCCGCCCCACCCCTTACTGCCTCTTCCTCCAATGAGCGCAGGGCGCCCCGCGCCGGATGCGCCAATCAGAAGAGAAGCGGGGGCCCACGTCGCCGATTGACTGGCCAATCCTAAGTCTCAGTCGCCCCGAGGGGGCGGGGCGTGCTCGGGCGGGTCCTCGTTGACCATTGGTGACTGGCCGCAGGGGGCGGGGGAAGCGCCCTTGCGTCGATTGGAGCACGCGGCTGCGGGGCGGATCCCGGGCGCCGATTGGTCCGCGTTCTGGACCTGGCGTGACGACTGGACGCGGGCGCTGTCAGCCACGCTGGCGGGGCGGGGCGGGGCGGGGCTCCCGGGGGGCTCGGGCCCGGCTGCGGGCGGCGGGCAGCGGGCGAGCGCTCGGGCGGCGTCATGTCCTCCGAGGTGGCCGCGCGCCGCGACGCCAAGAAGCTGGTGCGCTCCCCCAGCGGCCTGCGCATGGTGCCTGAGCACCGCGCCTACGGCAGCCCCTTCGGCTTGGAGGAGCCGCCGTGGGTCCCTGACAAGGAGGTAGGTCGCGGCAGCCCGCCAGCCCCGGGACCCCGGCTGCTCCCCCGGCCCTCCTTCCGTCCGCTCCCCCGGCCCTCCTTCCGTCCGCGCCGGCTGCCCGGGCGGTGCGCCCAGCCCTCGGCTCCCCGCGCCCCCGGCCCCGGCGGTCCTCCCTGGCGGACCCCCGGTTCCACCCTCGCCCAGGCGCTCCGCCTGACCCTTTTCGCTGGTGCGCGGCATCCCCACCCCGACCTCCCTCTTTGATTCCGCCCGGGCCCTGCCCCCTGCGCCGTCGTCTGTGGACCGGCCGCCTCCCGCGGTCGTTGGGCTGGAACTTTTCTGACAGTTGCCTCCCGCGGGGACCGGGAGTGGGGGGCGGGGCAGCGTTTCTTTGCGATCGGCGCTCTGGCTGGGCCCTCGAGGTGCGCTGCGGTGCTGGGGGGTGCTGAGTGCGAGCGGGCGTCGTCAGGCGGGGCGTCTGCAGGGCGGCCTGCCTGGGGAGTCGCACCTGCTCCCGGCGGGGCGGGGCGGCCCCTCTGTGCCCTTGTGTGCTGCGCTCAGGAGTTTGGACCGGATCCCTAAGCCAGTGGCTCTCAGCTGTGCGAAGGCTGGCGCAGAAGCCTGGTGCGTTCCTGTCAATCTCGAGCGTCTAAGAGACGGGAAAAGACCACGCTTTGGGAACAAGCTTTAAGTTACAGCCACTCGTGTTCTAGCTGACCGCTTTTCCTCTCTGCCCGGGGAATCGCGGTGGCAGGTTTTCCGCAGGGAAGGGTGGGGAGGTACGGGAGGAATGCGATCGGGTGTTTTCCAGGCACGGGAGCGCTCAGAAGCTGGGGAGGGGCGGTTGGCCCGCGGGCAGGACGAGGGGAGGGTTCATTCCCTCCGCCCCCTGGTCACCGAGGCCCCCCGCGGTGCTCCAAGGCGGCAGGACTTTGGGCGTGGGCCGCGGGGATCCCTGGGCCGGGCTCGGCCCCTTCGTCCCCGCCTCTTGGCCTTCTTGTCGCCCCAACTATGCTTGCTTTTCTGCGTTTGTCCTCCGGGTGCTTGTAGTCTCTGAACTCAGAGAATGTACTTTTCCTCACACGGTCTCCTTGGTTAGTGTTGTTGAAAGGTGGTTAAAGAAAGAAAAAGGTAACATCACAGCTCTCATTCTCTAAGCCAGCGCGTGTCCAGGAGCTCGTTTAACTGAATCAGTGAGGGAGCCTGGCAGGTGTCATCAGGGCTCAGAGGGAAGTCCCAGCAGCACCGCCTGGCCTGGGAGGCGGCAGGGGAAGGGGCCGAGGTCCAGCCGGATTGATCTGCCCCACCGTGGGGGGCGGAGTCAGGACGGGCCAGTGCTGCTGCCTACAGCCTCTCCACCCCCTCAGCCCAGGCCAGCGTGTCAGCCGTTTCTGGTGTTGTCCCCAAGGGCCATTTTAGACATTTCTTCCCCCAACTGATCCCGGTGCAATGCTCACAGCAGGAGCTGTGTGTGAGTGGAAGCCGCCTGGACGCTCTGCGGTTCCCTCTGGGGCCCCTCTGTCCGTCTTCGGGGCCCTTTGTCCTTTCCTGAAATGACCGCCTCGCTGTTCCCCTGCCTCGGGTGTCCTCTCTGAGCAGCGGGGCGTCCGGCCCGGCCTGGAGTCTGCGGGCTCCGGGGGAAAGGCAGGAGTCAGGCGGAGGTGCTGCCGCCTTGGCGCTCCCTCCCCAGTGGAAGTTTCTCGTGCTGGAAGGCTGGCGGGGTGCCCTCCAGAAACACACCCCAGTTTGCCGTCTCAGCAGCCAAAGAAGGCGGAGGGAGCTCTGAGGAGGGGAGGAGGCCTCCCAGTGGCCGTGACCCGAGTTTGAGGAAGTGCATGTTGACATGTACTGGGCAGGGGCCGTGTCTGCAGTGACCGAGGGGATTGTTCTGGAGGACAGCAGCCTGGGGTGGGGCAGCTTGGGCTGGGAGTCAGATGGAGTCTGCCTTCGATCTGGGTCAGCTCAGGGGGGAGGTGGGGGTTCCCCTGCTGCCCGCCCGGCTCCGCGGCGCTCAGCCCACCCCGTGCTTCCAGGGCCACGATCCCGGGGTGTGTGTGGTTTGGAACAGGCAGGGTGTAGGGAGAGCAGGGGCGGGCGGGGAACATGCCTTCACCCGCGCCCACTCGGCTGTGCGGGGACGAGTGTTGGTCGTGTCTGGAGCCGTCCGCACCCATCATTCCTCAGGGGTCTGTCGACTGTTGACTCTGCGCTTGGCCCTGTGCCACCTCGGTGCCGCGGGCCCACGGGGACGTCCCTCACAGATGCTGGGAAACTTGGGGGTGTGCGTTATCTGTGACTCTTGGCTTCTCAGAGGGGTTCCTGCCGCCAGAAATAACAGACTCGCTTTTCTGTGTGCCTCCAAGAGCTTGTGAGGTTGAGGGGAGCAGTGGTGGGACATGGGGGGCCTGGCGGAGACCTGGGCCCAGCTTGGGCCTCGTGTGACTGCATCCGCATGTCCCCCGGCGAGGAGCGTGTCCAGGGTGCAGCCATCGGAGACTGCAGTGACCGGTGCACATGCCCCGTTCCTGCCGTCCTGGGTGTGACAGCGGGGACGGCGGCTCTGCGCTGTTGTCTCGATGTCAGTTCAGCTGCTCAGTCGTGTCCGACTCTTTGTGACCCCATGGACTGCAGCTCCCCAGGCTTCCCTGTCCATCGCCAACTCCCAGAGCTTGCTCAAACTCATGTCCATCAAGTCAGTGATGCCGTCCAACCATCTCATCCTCTGTCGTCCCCTTCTGCTCCTGCCTTCAATCTTTCTCACCATCAGGGTCTTTTCCAATGAGTCAGTTCTTCGCATCAGGTGGCCAAAGTATTGGAGCTTCAGCTTCAGAATCAGTCCTTCCAATGAATATTCAGGACTGATCTCCTTTAGGATGGACTGGGTGGATCTCCTTGCAGTCCAAGGGACTCTCAAGAGTCTTCTCCAACACCACAGTTCAAAAGCATCAATTCTTTGGTGCTCAGCCTTGTTTATGGTCCAATTCTCACATCCATATATGACTACTGGAAAAACCATAGCTTTGACTAAACGAACCTTTGTCGGCAAAGTAATGTCTCTGCTTTTTAATATGCTGTCTAGGTTTGTCATAGCATTTCTTTCAAGGAGCAAGCATCTTTTAATTTCATGGCTGCAGTCACCATCTACAGTGATTTTGGAGCCCAAAAAATAAAGTCATGTTTCCATTGTTTCCCTATCTATTTGCCATGAAGTGATGGGACCAGAAGATGCCGTGATCTTCGTTTTTTAATGTTGAGTTTTAAGCCAACTTTTTCACTCTCCTCTTTTATTTTCATCAAGAGGCTCTTTAGTTCTTCTTCGCTTTCTGCCATAAGGGTGGTGTCATCTGCATATCTGAGGCTATTGATATTTCTCCTGGCAATCTGGATTCTAGCTTCTGCTTCACCCAACCTGGCATTTCGCATGATGTACTCTGCATGTAAGTTAAATAAGCAGGGTGACAATATACAGCCTTGACGTACTCCTTTCCCAATTTGGAAACAGTCCATTGTTCTGTGTCCAGTTCTAACTGTTGTTTCTTGACCTGCATACAGATTTCTTAGGAGGTAGGTCAGGTGGTCTGGTATTCCCATCTCTTGAAGAATTTTCCACAGTTTGTTGTGATCCACACAGTCAGAGGCTTTGACATAGTCAATAAAGCAGAGTAGATGTTTTTCTGGAACTCTCTTGCTTTTTCTGTGATCCAGCGGATGCTGGCAATTTGATCCCTGGTTCCTCTGCCTTTTCTAAATCCATCTTGAACATCTGGAAGTTCACGGTTCATGTACTGTTGAAGCCTGGCTTGGAGAATTTTGGGCATTACTTTGCTAACGTGTGAGATGAGTGCAATTGTGCAGTAGTTTGAACAGATAGTAGTCGTCTTGATGTCAAATGCTCTGCAGAGGCAAATGGGGGACACAGGTGTGTCAAACAAGAAGCAAAGGCGGACTTGGGTGGGGAGAGATTATGTTTCAGAGGGTTATGGTGGGGTGGTTCAGACCAAGGGATCCACAGGCTGTCCAGGGGCAGGAGGCAGGGGCTTCTCCATGGGGGCACGGCCCAGGCTGCGGGGAGCAGGGTGGGAGGGGCAGGTGGGAGGCGGGTGGTGTGATCTGATAGCGGGTCAGATGCATCACCCCTGGACTGTCTCAGGCTAAGAGGTGGGTCACAGATCAAGGGCCTGAAGGAAGATTAATGAACGTTGCATCAAGTGAGATTCGTGCACACATCGTTTCGGTCCATGAGGGGACAGGCAGGTCTGTGGGTCCCGCCTGCGGCCCCGTCTGGCTTGTGGAGGGTGGCTGGGGTGTCTGCATCTCCTCCAGGGCAGGTGAGGAGGGGGCTCTTTGCATGACGCTTTCCGAGAACACTGCCTGCGGGGTCCCTGTCTTGGGCCTCTGGGATCCCAGGTGGGTCCCTTGTGGTGCGGCCCAGGGGCCCTGTAGGCCCGCCCGCTCACTCGGGAGCTGCCCACGCCCCCGTGGCCGGTGGGACACCGCCGCTGGGGGCAGCCCCGGCTGTCCTGCGGGAGGCGGTGTCCACGCCCGGGGGGCTCTGCGGGAGAGGCAGGCCCGTCCTGGGAGGCGCCCCCGCCCCGTGTTGTCGGATTCAGCTCGTCCCTGGGCTGCTGGGGGGTCTGCTCCTCAGATTTGCCCGTGAGCTTGTTTCTTTTAACATTTCATTGCTTTCCTGAGTTAATTGAGTTAAATGTTTGACATGGGTTCATTTTATATTTGTAGGAGTTACACTTTTACTCTTTAACAATGGTTGCTTTTCAACAGATGCGTTAACACATGTAACTGGAAAACGTATCTTTATGACTGACTTCTTTTCGAGGAGCCTGAGAAACACTCCCGTGGGAGCCTGGTGTTTCGGAGGACAGGGCCCCTGTCGCTGCAGCCTCAGAGGGCGGCGGGCGGCTGTCCCAAAGCGCCGTTCTCTCTAAAGGCGCTTCTCCTTAAACATCGCTTTGGCCTCTCGTCTGTCTTCTGACTGTTGTACTTTGAAGGAGCCGCCTGGGCACCCCCAGGGCTCCCGGGCAGCTGGTCGGCAGAGACCACCGTCTCCGAGCAGGCCTCCAGGGCTTCTGCGCTGGGCTGCCGAGGGTGGCCCCCAGTCCCCGGAGGCCTCTGTTCCGGCCTGGCTTCCTGTGGCCCTTTCTGGTTTCTTCCTTCATCGCTGCTGCTCACCTCCCCCGCGTCGTTGGCAGTCTCCTGCCGCTGTCAGCCGCTGGCTTCCTGGAGCAGCGAGGGGACGGGTCGGGGCTGCCAGGCTCGGACCCCCGGCTCCCCTGCCCTCTCGTGGGGACCTGTGGAGACCCCCCCTTAGCGCCGGCTCCCTCCCCTGTCTGTGGGTGAGAGTCCTGGGGGGCAGTGCAGGGGCCCCGCAGGTGGCTGGCGGCCCGTTGTTGACCTGGTCAGGGTGGGCGGGCCCCCCGGGGAGGACCCGGCAGTGGCCGCTCGCCTGTGCACGTGTGTGTCCGTGTGCGGGTGCAGCTTCTCCCCCGTGAGACCCAGCCCCCGCCCGCCCTGGGGGCGCCGTCGGTGGGGACCGGCCTGGGCGCCTGTGGCTTCAGGGGCGGGCGTCGCGGGGGCCTTAGGCCTCACGGGGGAACTGCCGGGTCCTGGTTTCCAGACCGTCTCCCCGAAGGCGGTCCCCCACCCCGGGCCTCTCCTCTGGGGTCAGTCAGCGGCTCGGGGCGCAGCGCTGGGCCCCGGCCTGGGCTGGCGTTGTAGCTGGTCTCAGACCAGGTGTGAATTCTTGACTTTCATGTCTTCACCCGCTGCTCTCGTTTCTTTGTTTAATTCTATTTTCATGTCAAATCGTTCCCTTGATAATTTTAAGTTTCTTTTCTCTTACATAATCCCTAGGAAAATTACCTTGTTTAAAAATCTGCTTTCTGAATAACCTCATTGGTTTATTTAGATTAATGCAAAATGTCTAGCTCACTGATGTTTTTCAGGGAGTGTGGTGTGGTCTGAGTTTAGAGCTTGGTCTCGGTTGCTCAGATGTGAGCCTCCCGGCAGGGGGGACAGGGTCGTCTCCACGACCGCACCCTCACCCAGGGGACTCTGGTGGGTGGACGTGTGAGGTCACGGGAGAGTGTGGCACACACAGGCCCCGCCCCACGTGGAGGTCTGAGTGCCACACACGGAACGTTCCAGAAGTGACAGAGGCAGTGGCGGGGCTGGTAGGGACAGCTGGGATTGGCCAGCTCGGGCCTGAGGCGGGCAGACCCTGCAGGTGATTCCGGAGGGCCAGGCCCTGGGTCCCGGCGGGAAAGCTGCTGAAGAACAAAGAGAAACAAGAAAGCATCAGTCACGGGTCACGTAAAGCTTAGACGGCTGCTCAGCGCCGGGCCGTGGCCGCTGGGCGCGGGTGGGGCGGGGGGCCGGCCTGCGGCAGGGGGCACCTGCAGGCTGGCCTTGCCGACCGCCCTCCCCTGGAGAAGGGCGCTGGACCCGGCTTTAGATCGACTTGGAACGGTGGGCCCGGCCCTGCCCTGAGTTGGGCCTGGGGGGAGGGGAGGGGGTCAAGGTCAAGCCCTGTGTTGGGAGCAGGAGCAGCCCCCGCCTGGGTTCTGGCTGCCCTGAGTGAAGCCAGGCAGAGGGCGGCCCTGCTGACCAAGACCCACCGAGGGCGGGCGGGTCAGGTGAGGGTCACGGTCAGGGCGCCTGGCCCCCTGCCTGGTGGCGGCATTTCACCCGCCTCCTAGGAGTGTGCGGCTTTCCCACCGCGGAGGCCGGACCTCTCCACGTGGGGACAGTGCGTCCGCGCTGTCCGGTGACAGGTCAGGGCGCTCCTGTGGTGGTGGCTGGGTGACGACGTGGCCGTCTCCAGGCTGGGCCCTGGCGGTCCCGGGAGCACTGTCCCCAGCCTCTCCTCCCGAACCCCGGGCGCCCGGGCCTGGCACCACCGCGGGCTGGCCGCTGCCCCAGCTGCGCCGTCTCCGGGCTGCGCGGCCTGACCCCCTGTCACCTTGCCTCCTAGTGCCCGAGGTGCATGCAGTGTGACACCAAGTTTGACTTTCTCACCAGGAAGGTGAGCTGGGCGGGTCAGGAGGGCGGCCCAGGTGGGGTGCGGGGGCGGGGCCCCTCGAGCCCGCGCTGTGCGGGGCGCTCACGCCGGTGCCGCCTCGCCAGCACCACTGCCGCCGCTGCGGGAAGTGCTTCTGCGACAAGTGCTGCGGCCAGAAGGTGGCGCTGCGGCGCATGTGCTTCGTGGACCCCGTGCGGCAGTGCGCCGGGTGCGCGCCGGTGTCGCGGCGCGAGGCCGACTTCTACGACCGGCAGCTCAAGCTGCTGCTGAGCGGTGAGCGCCGGGCGGGCGGGCGGGTGGGGGTCGGGGGTCGGCGGGTGGGACTCCGTCGGGTGTGGCCCCAGCCGCCTCGGGGCGCCGGGCGGGCGGAGCCCCCAGGACCTGGCAGCCCTCTCCCCCACCCCCTGCCACCTCCTGGCAGCATCGGGCCGGGCTGCTCTGGGGGTTCCCTGGGGGCGGGTCGGCGCCCTGCAATTCGGGGGAGCCCCAGGCGGCGCCTCTGGCCTCCGGCATTGCACCCCGACCCCGTCACGCCCTTCCCGCCGCCACCTCGACCCCTTCTGTCCTCCACACGTCCCTCGCCTGGAGGGGGCGGCGCGGGGGGCTGCCGCGTGCTCACGTCTGGGCCCCTCCGCAGGAGCCACCTTCCTCGTGACTTTCGGGAACTCCGAGAAGCCGGACACGATGATCTGCCGTCTTTCCAGCAACCAGAGGTGAGGGCGGGTGCTTTTCACCTGGCACTGGGTGCCTGGAGCCTCGGAGGGCCGTGGCACGGACGCCTCTGTCTGCCGCAGGTTCCTGCTTCTGGACGGGGACGGGGACGATCACCGCGAGATAGAGGTGGCGCGCATCGCCGCCGTGCAGATGCTCACGGAGGGCCTCCCTCCCGGAGGTAGGCACCGCGGGCCGGGGTCTCCCGGGCTCCGCTCGCGGGCGTGTGAAGCGGAGAGGAGGTTCCCTGGACGTGGTCTCCGCGCTCTCCCGTCTCTCGCGGCTGGCATCACCCGGTTCCCCAGGGCCTTTGGCTGGGCCCCCAGCTCTGCCGCCCCCCAAGGGCGGGGACGGGGACGGCCCGGCCCTCTCCCCTGAACCCCGCTCCTGGGCCTCGGGTCCGAGCGCGGAGGCTGATCCGACCCCTCTCTCTGATTTCTGACCGGCCTTGCTGTCCTCTTCTGCCTGCCTGCCTGACGTAAAGACACTCTCACTCACACCAGCCTCCCCGCCAGCCGGCCCGTCGCCGAAGGTCAGCGTGTTTTCGGGGCGTGGGTGGGCGTGGTGGGGCTCCCTGTGAGGCACTCGGGCCTGAGGCGGCCAAACCGTGAAGCCGTCTGTCCCCTGGGCTCGGCTGTTCTCTCCTGAGGGGGAGCTCTGCTCTGCGGCCAGTGTCCGCCGGCCCTGGCCAGGGAAGAATGGGGAGTGGGTGGCAACCTGCTAGCGCGTGCGGCCCGGCCGCTTGGTGGTGGGCCGCTCCTTCCCGTTGGGCAGGGCCAGGTGGGCGGGGCCGGGGCTGCTGGCGCCGCGCCCCCCTCTGGCGGCTCCTGGAGAGCAGGGAGCCCGCTCTGCCCGGCTTCCTGGAACCAGTCAGTGCCCAGAACCCTGTTTTGGAGCAGAGGTGCGGGGGGCGGTGGAGGGCAGGGAGGGTCCCTGCGCGTGCGGTGTCCACAGCAGGGTCTCCCACTTTCTGTCGAGGGTCGGGCTGAACGTCGACTCAGCCCTGACGGCCACAGGCTCTCGAAATGCAACACAGGCACAGGAGTCAGGGAGGTGTGGTCACGGGCCTGTAAAAGCCCCCTTCAGGAGCAGGTGGTGGGCAGAGCGCAGCGGGCTGCCCCAGAGCAGCGGTGGGGGGTTGGCGCCCCTTCAGAGAGTCCAGGGGATGAGCCGGCTGACACAGCTGGGACCACTGCTTGTGAACGTCCTGGGGGCTTGGCACTTCCGGCCGGGTTCTGCGCTGCGGGGACTCCCCAAAGACAGCCTTCCAGGAGCTTGTGTCCTGGGGTGGCCTGTGGTTCCTCTGCTTTGACCCTGGCGCTTGCAGTGGGGTGGGTGTGAGGCCAGCACGACAGGTGAGTGTAGCCTGGGGCGGTGCCTGCTTCCGCCACCGTGCCTCTCGCAGGGTCTCAGCCATGGGCCGCCAAGTGTTTGACCCGGGCCCTGGCCGGCCCTGTGAGCCCTGACACAGGCCCCACCGAGAGGCCAGCTGTGAGGCCAGCACCAGGGTCAGGAAGGGGGTGCCCGGGCCGCTGCTTTGGGGCGGCTGGCACCCTGGTGCTCGAAGCCGCTTGGGCCATCCTTACCTTGTTCCCACTCCAGGAGGCAACGCGAGGGCCACAGGCATGACCCTGCAGTACACGGCCCCGGGGGCGGAGGGGCTGGCGCAGCTGACGCTGACGGCCGGCGAGGACGCCGAGGGCAGCAGGAGGCAGGCGACGGCGTGGCTGGCGGCCATGCACAAGGTACCTCCTGCTCCGCACTCTCCCGCTCCCCGCCCAGCCGAGGCGCCTCCACCCACCTCAGCCAGGCACACGCCTTTCTTTCTGGTCCCCTTGCAGGCGGCCAAGCTCCTCCACGAGTCTCGGGACCAGTAACTCCACACGGGCTGGACGGTCCGCTTGGGGCAGCAGCACCTGCTCTCGGGCGCACAGGCACGACTAACCCTACCAGTGCTGGAGACGCAGCCGAGCGCTCGGAGCCTGCCGAGGGCGGCATGCACACCGTCGGTTAACGCTGAGACCGTTTGCGCTTTAGAACCTGTCCCTTGTTGATACCTAACTGCAGGGGAGAGGCTGAGCTGCACTACTGCTAATACTCTCTACCTGTTTTTACGAGTGCCCACGTTTACTAGAAGGTTCTGGTCCCCTGATGTTCACTGGTTCTTCCACAGACGTGACCCGGGCAGTGGTCACCGGCCTGATTTGTACTGGTGCGCTTCTCACACTGCCCACTCAGCGTGTCACTAACCCAGGGCCACGAGCAAACCTTTGGTACTTCACTGGGGAAGGAGCATGCTTTATATTTTGTACTTTCACTTACTATTTCACTTTAACTGTACAACAATTTGTATATAAAGCTTACGATTAAAACTTATTTTGAAAGTAAGGATCAGGCCTTGCCTCTCTGTGTCCAGACAAGCCGAGCTTCCCGCTCAGCTCCGGCTCCAGAACACAAGACTCGAAGCCGCCCGTGAGAGACAGCGGTTTATTGCGTGCATGCACACGGCCTCAGCAGAGGTTGCTTGCGTGTGCTCACTTCTCGTGAGCACACTGTACAGTCGGCGCTCCAAGGCTACACACGTCCACACGCAAATCACACACGAGACTCGCACATGGGAACAAAGCTCAGGGCCTGGACTTTAATGAGAAGAAAACACTTCCAACACGGGTCTGACAGTTTTCAGTGGTTTAGTCAAAAAATACTTCTGGTATATAAAAGCCAGTACGTACAGTTCAAGTCTCGGGGCAGCGCCTCACTACGTCTGGAACCAGGGCAGAGGGACCAGGGAGTCTGGGCGTCCCCTATCCACGCGCCCCGGCCCGCACAGTGCCCAGGAGGGGCGGGGCACCGGGGCAGCGGGAGGCTGCGGGAAGGTGCGCAGTGTGGAAACCTCTGGCCTGGCGGTGTCCCGTGGTCCCAGGTCCCTTGTGCCCGTGGCCTGTGGGTGACCTAGACCGAGGCCTGGAGCAGGAAAGGAGCCCACACCTCAGACACCCCCGCTCCACACAGGGCTCCTGTGGTGATGAAAAGAAATGCACGTGAGGATGGACAAGGTGCCGGGTTTCTGACGTCCGGTGGACGGGAGGGCGAAGCTCCAGCGAGGGGCGCACCTCACGGCAGCGGCAGGCTCTCTGGGGGGCTGGGGCAATACTGGGGGTGGGGGAGCCTTAGGGCCCATGTTCTAAGAGCGTCGTCTTCACTGGCAACCAATCGGGGGTCAACGACAGGGTAATCTTATTGGCAACAAGGGTGGTGGTTTAGAAAGCTGGGTATTTATTTGGATTTACAGTAATTGGCAAAATTCAGTCTCCTTGAAGGTGAAGGCCTCTCTCTCAGCTGAGGGCAGACCCTCACCCAGGGGTCCTCACACCGCGGACACGGTCTGCTGCGGGAGCCCCTGAAGCTGCGTCCAGTGTCCACTTCCGGGAGACGGCCGAGTCAGCCCGAGCCACTCCCCGCCGCTGGCCAGCCTATGCGGTGCTGCAGGGGGCGCTCAGGCCAGCGTCCGCTGTCGGGGTTTGATCCGTGGATACAACTGGGAGGCAATGGACAAGACTTAGGATGAGGGGACAACCACTGGGCAAGAGCCCTGTGCAGAGGCCAGGCTGACACTCAGAGGCCACCCTCCTATGGAGATACCTCCCGAACACCTAGAGGCCCTGCGCCTTTTTCTCTCAGGGCACTCGGGACCACTTAAGATACCGGTACTGTCTGTAAGGCCCCCAAAGGTGCCTGGCAGGTGTCCAGTGACTGCGGGATAAGAGTAACTACCAGCCCACTGGACGTGGAGCACCCGGGAGCAGAACACGCCGTGAGCAGCCCTCATCAAGGGGCTACGGCCTCCCCACAGGCTTCCCCCAGGAGCAGATGTCTCCCGACCTCCTGGGCTCCCCCGGGGTCTGACTCAGGCCCCGCCCCCCCGCCCCCCACTCCCCCCCCAGGCAGTAGGAGGGCTCCAGTGCGGCCTTACCCCCAGCAGGTTCCTGGGCACGTAGCCCTCCCGGTCCCCAAGGCGAGCCCACCACCAGTCGGTCTCGACCTCGTCCTTGCGCCGCAGAATGGTGAGCGCGTCCCCTTCTCGGAAGGACAGCTCATCGCTGTTCTGGGCCTCATAGGCCCACAGGGCGTACACCACGCCTTTGTTCATCACGCCCAGCTTCTCCTGCACGCCTGTGACAGGAGAGCCAACAGTCAGGTCTGCAGGACAGGCTGCTGAGGGCCCGTGCCAGGCCCGGAGACGCTGCTGGCCTCGGGCAGCTCGCCTGGGCACAGCGGAGCGCTTAGAGGCTGGGCCGGCTGCTGCCCCCCGAGTAACGCCACCAGTCCCTTCCGTGTCCCAGCAAGAGGCCGCGGCAGGAGTGTCATGTCCAGAAGCAAAGGTGCGTTCATGCTAAGTTCCTCCAGTCATGTCTGACTCTGCAACCCTAAGGAACGCAGCCCGCCAGGCTCCCCTGTCTACGGAATTCTCCAGGCAAGAACACTGGAGTGGGTCGCCGTGCCCTTCTCCAGGGAGGAGAAAAGGTGTTGTTTCTTAGGGTGAAACTTACAACCCACAAGCCCATGACTGAAGTCCCATGTGCTGCTCCTGGCAGCGGGAAGCACGGTCCACGAGAGTGACAGGCCGCTGCCTCCCCCGCACAGCCTCTGTCCTGGGGCTGGGCCTGGAACAATGCCCTTCCGGGTGTCATAGTCCCCAGGGTCCCAGGCAGGCTGGGCCCCCGGGTGCTCCAGTGTGGCATGGACAGCCTGTGGTTGTTTAGCCCACAGAATCGACACTCCAGCCCTGCCAAAAACGGCTCAAAGCAGAGGAGTGCGGCCCTCACCCACGGGCCGCACAGGGTGGGGACAGGAGACCATCCGGGACACTGCCCTCAAGACCTCGCTCCGGGCCACTCTGTGCCCAGGGCATCCTGGCCTCCCTGTCCCCCTCCTCTGCCCAGAGAACACCTGGCAGAAAGGGGAAGACTTTGTTCTGAGCAACTCGGCATGGAATCCTGACCATGAGGATGTAACAGGTCTTCAGGGATGAGCCCAAGGGCCGGGGTGACCTCTGTTCCCAGGACACAGACTGGGCTTCCCCGAGGGTGCACTTGGGGCTTCTCTTGGCCCAGGCAGCGGCATGGCCTGTGCCCAGCACGGCCCAGGAACGGCGCCCAAGGGCCCGTGCCCATGCCCCTACCGTATAGAAACTGGGAGCACTGGATGTAGCCCTCCTCCATCTCCTCGCACTTGTCCGCGGCCGTCTCGATGTCGCTGATGGTGGAGGCGAAGATGGCGGCGCCGCTCTCCACCAGCTGTTTGCAGAGGTGGACGCTGTTGCAGGAGGCGGCGCAGTGCAGGGGCGTCCTGGGGGGACACAGGGAGGCCTCACATCCTGCCGGCGGCCCGCAGCGTGCGCTCACCGTCCAGCCAGCCGCTGTGCTACTGCCTTTGCAGGGGCCTGGCTCTACTCCCACTTTTAGAACGGACACACAGACCATACATGCACACACACTGCCCCACACACGCCACACCCACACCCACTTCTGAAAAGGGCCTCAAAAGGCTGGGTGGTGAGCGCACCGAGAAGCAACCTGTAACCTGGGTGTTCATGGTGTGACATGAATGTGTCCTCGCTCTGGGGACAAGGCCCTCAAAGCAGCTGTGATGGTAACGGCTGTACGTTACCATGATATAAAGAAACAGATGTTGACAGGAGGCAGCGCAGACCCTGGCCTGAGGCTCACAGTCAAAGGCGCAGGTTCCTCCACACAGGCTTTCTGGCCACTTGAGAACAAACGGATCAGCAGAGGCTTAGCTTGCGTTCTGTGGTCAGCCGTGTGACGGGTGTGACCACAGCGGAGCCTCTAGCAAAACCAGCACGAGAACGGAGGCCGGGAGGACGTGCGGCCCCGGGACGCGGGCCATCTGTCTCCTCTCCTCCTCTGCCCCCATGCATCCCGGGGCCTCACCAGCCGTCGCTGTCGGCGGCGTTCACGTTGACCCCAAAGTCCAGCAGGAACCGCACGATATGGTGGTGCCCGGCGCAGACGGCGTTGTGCAGGGGGGTGATGCCCTCGTCATTGGGCTTGCTGGGGTCCTCCACCTGCAACACGGGACATGGCACGTGAGCCCCGCCGGGGGCCGCCAGGGCTGCTGCCCCACACAGGCACGCGCTCACCTCGTAGATAACCCTCTGCACCAGGTCGAATTCCCCCTCCAGAGACGCGTCCAGAAGCAGTGCCAGTGGGTTGAAGCGGACCCGCAAGCCGTGTCCCGTCCGCTCCGAGTTGGGCTTCTTCAGGTTGGTCCGCTTGTTCTATGGGGAGGAAGCGTGCTTTGGATTTCAAAGCGACCCCACGCAAGCAGGCTGGGAGCAGAGGGGAGGAGGCAGGAGGACGGGTCCTAGAGCCCGAGGCGGAGCTCCACCCGCAGAGCCTCCACCTGCAGCCCCATGAGCGAGAAGGGGGCACTGCAGACCAGCCTGCGCCTGGCTCCCGAGGAAGGGGGCGAGGGGAACCCCGGAGCTGAACTGAGCCTGCCCTGCGAAGGGGTGCAGGCGAGGGGCCCCGCCTCCCTCTGCTCCTTCAGCAATGCTCTCTCCCAGCGCTCTGTTTAGAAGGGTCTCCTCCCCTCGCTGCCTGCCCAGATCCCAGTGGTGGCCCCCTTACTCAGGAACCCTTGGGCCCCCAGGGCGAGGCTGGCCCCACTGCCCGGCACCACCCGACCCAGGTGTGTCCCCGACAAGCTCTGGCTGTCTGGCCAGGAAGCCGGTGCCCTGGTCTAGGTCTACACCCACCGTGGAGGCCGAGGGCAGCGGCACGGCGAGTGACGGGGGCGCCTGCTCCTCCCCTGGAGAGGGGGCCTCGGCCCCAGGGCTGGGGACCTGCTCGGTGGACAGGGCCGTGGCCACGTTGTTGTTGTCGTCCTCGGCTGGCTCAGCTGTCTGGTGGGTGTTCGGGGGACAGAGCAGGCCCTCGGGTTCGGGGGAAGGGAGCCGGTTGTCATTGGCATCGGAGGCGGGGGCGGGCTCGGCAGGGAGTGGGGCCGTGGGCGGGGCGGGGCCAGCCTCGCCCAGGTTCCCGTTGGCAGTGGCATTCCCGTTGTCCACGTCGGCCAAGGAGCCCAGGAAGTCCTGCGAGGGGCTGGGCTGGTAGAAGGGGGCACCCTCCATGCCGCCAGCCAGCGTGTTGAAGCGCTGGTACAGCAGCTTCTGGATGTTGGGCCCGCCGGGGCCCTCGGGCTCCGTGATGGAGCTGCGCTTCTTCAGGGGCCGCGGCGCGTTGGCCAGCTTCCTGCGCAGGGCCTCCAGGTCGGCGTCGCTCTGGTAGCGCAGTGGCGAGTGCACGATGGGCGTCAGCTTGGTGGGGCTGAGCGGCCGCGGCAGGCTCTCCACGGCGGCCCCGTCCCCGGGCGGCGCGGGGCTCTCGGGCTCCGGCTCCTTCTCGGCGCTCTCGGCAGGAGGCGGGGGCTGCGTGGCGCCCGGGGCCAGCGAGCCGTGGAGGAAGGGCAGTGGGGACGGGGACGTGGAGCCAGACGGCAGAACCGGCTTCCCGTACACTGGGGAGACAGGCCCAGCACTCAGCACCTGCCCGCCAGAGGCTGCTGCTGTGGGAACCCGCCAACCCATCCCTGGGGAGGGAGACTCTACTTGATTGGTGTGTATGCAATCAGGGCTTTTTCAGATGAAAAAAAGAAAAAGGCTGCAAACTGGCCTACCCACCCTCAACAGGCAATTGCTGTTTGCTGGCCAAGGAGAACCACGTGACCCTGGGACTGTACCAAATGGCGAAGACCACAGGCCACCTCAGGCAGGAAGGGCCCCCTGTGGCCCTGGTGCGCCTCGCCCCCAAGGTCAGAACCTGCCACAGGTCAGGGCTGGCATGTCCACCTAGGACCCCCTGGGCCCCTGTGGGGAGCCTGGAGATTCTCAAACTAGATTCTGGAAACTGCAGCCCACACAGAAGAACTCTGAGGAGACCCCAGACGCCCCGAGGCCCAGATCCCGCCGCCCAGGAGGAAGCACCATCAGCCTCCGCACGCAGGAGCCGAGTTCTGTTCTCACACCAGCCTCCCCAGGAGACCAGGGCGGACTTCCCCGCACCCAAACCAGGGCTCTTCGTCCCTGTGGGCACTGCAAGAGGGTCCCAAAGCAGCAAGACCCTTCCCGCACATCACTCCTGGGGCCTGGCCAAGCGACTGCTAGGGGCCAGGGGACGAGGTCCAGGCAGACCCCACGCTGCCAGCTCCCAGGTAAGGCCTGCACAAATCACTACAGAGCAGGAGAAGAGAGAGCAAATCCTGAGGTGTCAGCTTTCTACGGCCTGGGTTTCCTGAGTAGTGTGGGCAGGCGGGCTCTCAGACGGGAAGTCAGGGAGCTGGGGTCTACCGGCAGAACCACTCTGGGTATGTCCTCTTTATCGCCCTCTCACACAGACGCCCACAGCCACACATCACTAGGAATCAAGTCTAACCCTAAACAGCCTGTGGCCCGGAACTCAGGGTACAGGCTGGCCTTTTCTGAAGTGGGATTTCCCAGCCCCAGGAGAAGTGCACGCCCACATACCTGCTCTAACCGCCTTGTTCGCGGCGCTGTGCGCCGCTGGCTGGTGACTCTTGGGCGGTGCGGCTTGCTGGAGGTACATGGAGTATATGGAGCTGGAGTTCACCGTCTGGGGCCCCTTCCTGGGGGACTGTGGCCTCGGCCCTTTGTCAGCCAGGAAGGGCCTAATGGCCACAGTCAGGGGGAGCTCGGGTTTGCCGTCTCCGGCTGGAAAGGCAGGCAGCCCTGCCGGCGGGTATGTGGGACTTGGGGGCACAGAAATCCTCTGTTGAATCTGCTGCGAGGAGCCCGGCTGGTGCGGGCCACCCGCAGGGGGCAGCGGGGCAGGTTTCTGCCGACCGGCAAGGCCTGCGCTGGGCCTGGGCAAGCTGCCCTCCTTCCTCCTCTCCAGGGAGTTGGTGGAGCCCGGGCCCACAGGGGCAGGACTTGGGTACGTCCCGTAGCTTGGGGGCAGCGGCTTGCTGACACCAGGCAGGGGGGGCGGCACTTTACCAATCTCCATGCCCTGAATCAAGACGTTAGAGAGAAACACGAAGTCAGCTTTTGACAAGTTCAGCACGTTTTCACCCAGGGACTGTCCTCCTTCCAAGGGGCCTGTGAGCAGGCGGGGGCATGCCGAGGGGGGCACACAGCAGGGGGACAATCCTGACCACCAGCCTCGCACACACACCCAGCTCAGGTGCTCAGGGTTCTGAACTCCTTCAGACTTGGGGACCACGTGGACACTAACAGGCTTAATTTGCCTCATGACACCTCCTACCCCTTAGACGAAGACGAAGGCTAAAGAGGGGTGTGTTCAGCTACGGGCTTGTTTGTGTTCTGGACAAAGACGGATGGCCTACCAGCTTCTCCGGGGCACTCAGGGCTGACAGGGGCACGGGCTGGCTAGAGACGGCCCCCTGCTTGAGTGGCCCCTCGGCACTCGCGTCCTTCCAGTCCACGCCGGCGATCTGCGGCGGTCTCACCGAAGAGCTAGAATTCTGTTTCAAGGTTGGCCAGTTTCCATCATTGGCTTGAAAAGAACACAGAATTTAAGTAAAACTTTTCTTGAAATTAGTTTAACCAACGTAAGAATAACCCTCTGCCAGAAGCAAAAGAAATCACCTCTGAGACCACACTCTGATGGAGCCGCACGGGCAGCCTCTGCTAAGGGGCCCTGCCAGCACCCACATGGCTCTCATGCGTGCAGAGACTCACGACCAAGCACACGGATGCTCCACCCCCGGCGGGGGGCCAGAGGGCTGGAGAAACACTCTCAGCTCCCATTGAAATACAGGTCAAACCCGTTACATCAACACCAATAAGTAACATAAGCGCTGGCACTTGGTTTTCAAACACTATTTACATTTACAGCAATAAAAAAAATTTATCTTTTGACTTCGTAACAGGTTTGACTTGTACTGCCTCCGGGATTAAAAGAAAAATTTGACTTTAGTCTGTTAGAAATTTCCATCCTCTGAAAATAATTCATGATCACAGGAGAGAGGTACAGTTCCCAGTGATTGGAGGAGCAGGCCATCAATCTGCTGCAGTGATCAGAAAACCAGTGAACCCAGGTTTTCAGGAAAGTCACTGAAAAGGCACACTTTTTAACAGTGTTTTCCAAACTGAGAAAGGGTGCAGAAGCGTCCCCTGGTGGCACAGGCTGGCTCTCAGGGAGTGAGGGTCAGGCTTCTCTGCAGTGGCAGGGGCTAGACTGGAGGGGAAAAGGGACGCCCGGGTCACTGTCCAGACCCTCCTGCCCCCTGCCAGCACGGCGGGGGCGGCTGAGGGGCGGCTGGGCGACCACCCTCCCAGACAGTGCTCTGCTGCAGCTCACACTGCACCTGGGGAGAGGGGAGGCGCGGCCTCACACAGCCGGCAGAGGGCCTGAGGGCGCCGGGTGGCGGCACCTCCGAGGCAGAGTCTGCCTGTGGCTGCAGCATTGTGCGCCCTGCCTCCCTGCCCAGCCCGGCTGCCAGCCCTGGTGAGCACTCCCCAGGCCTCAGGCCAAGCCAGCCCTTTGCTCTCGTGGGCCACGCCGCTCCCCGTCCGGAGATGTGCGCTCTAACCCCCCTCGGTGTCATCAGGCTGGGCCGTGTGGGCCACAGACACGCAGTTTCACCAAGGATGCACCGAGGGCAAACCCCAGGCTAAGGGGCAATAAACAGAGCTGACTCAGGAGGGGGCGGCTGGCCTCGCTAAGGGTCAAAGGAAACGGGGCTACCAGCTGCTCCTGAAATGCCAGACCCATGGGAGAGTTCGTGGAAATCAGGCACAAAGGCACTGGAGAGGGACGAGGACTTCTTCTTCAGCATGAGGCAGGAGGTACAGAAGGAAGACCCGTTTGTTTTTGTTATCAACGGTCAACCATCTATACGTGTGATGGGAGATTCCTACATGAAGCGAAAACGAAAAGCCTCATAATGAACTCAGAAAATCATCTTAATTCTGTAAAAACAAAACCAGAACACCCCTGCTGGGCTGACACCTGTCAGGCCCCTCCTGAGGAGGTCTGGGTTCTGGCCCAGCCTAGACGCCACTCCTGCCCGGGAGGCAGGGACCGGCCACGTGCAGCGGCCTTCTGGTCAGGTCTGAACGCGGAGCAGCCTTTGTCAGTTTGGAAGAACTGCAGATTCAGCAGCATCACCAGAGCTCCCCAGCGGGCCTACTGGCCAACATACGCTTTGCAAACGGGCTTGTGGGGCGCTGCGACGAGCCGCGGTCAGGCCCGACGTCGAGATCTGACACTGTCCACAAGCGGGTCACTCTGGGTTGACCACGGCCATCTGTGCGACAGGGAACCAGAAGGACAGCCGACAACACATTAGAGTCCCCGGAACCTTCTCACTGCGGCTCTCCGCCTGGGCTGTGGGCTGGCACGGGGCCCCTGCACCCACTCGCCCTGCAGCACGGGGGCGGGGTGGGGGTGCAGGGCCACGGCCTCCCAGCCCCATGGGGGGCTCCTCTGGGCGGCTCCGGCCAGGCGGACCAGCGCACGCCCACGAAGAGGAGGGAATCGCGAGCCACCGGCAGCTCGGGCAGGCTGGCAACGTTTAAGCTGAGCAGGAGCTGGCTGTGCTAATTACCTGCCATCGGACCCAATGATCATCTACTCCCACCATCGGGTGGGTCAAACTATAAATAACAGCTTATCAACGAAAGCTGCCACTCAAGTTTCATGCAGATTACGTGTGCCGTGTGGCTTCTGAGACATGGCCACGAAGGGACCTGTGCCAGGGCACGTGGCCCAGGAGGGCTGGGGACGCCTCGTCCCACCGGGGTCAGGGTAAGCCCCGGGTCCTCCAGCGGCGCGGCCGCTCAGACCAGGTGCCAGGCAAGCAAGCAGCAGCGCACAGACCGACTGACCGCCACCTGTGAAGACCCCAGAATGGAGGCCCGGCCCGCTGGTGGTCCTGCCATCACGAGTGACGAGCGGCGGCTGCACCTGCACCGTGACCTCCGTGACGGGTGGCCCCTGCCGCGACGTCCCACTGCCGCGGCACCGTATGCATCAGGGTCAAACATGCACTCTTACTGGGCTGTCTTCCTCTGAGAAAGGAGTGTGGACTCTCCATGGAGACCAGGGCTGTGCTCGGCTGGGAAGCCGGGGCGCTGCAGGGACCCCACGTCCTCAGGGAGTTTATGCACTGCACACAGCCAGGGGCCTGAGTCCAGTCACACCATACAGCTCAGGGCGGCGAGGGCCAAAGGGCTGGTGTGTGGAGTTTTTGATGGACGGAGCCCGTGCTGGGGGGGCAGGCGGAGCAGATTGGTGCGGCATGTGCCGCAACCTCTGCGGCACCAGGGACCAATGTGTGGAAGACAGTGTTTGCACGGACCAGGAGGTGAGGGATGGTTTCGAGACCATTACATTACACTGACTGTGCACTTGTTTCTAATCTCATGTTGCCGCTGATCTGACAGGAAGTCCTAGCCCATGGCCCCAAGGTTGGGGACCCCTGAGCTACAGGGCTCTGCCCCTGGGGAGGCAGCTGGGTCAGGACGAGCAGCAGCCCGGCTGCAGGGAGGTGCCCCTGCTGGCCACCGAGTGCCCTCAAGGGAAAGAAAACCTGTGGTGGGAGAGACCCAGGTCTTAACTAAGCTGTGGTTTGAACAACCAGAATAAGGATGCTGAGTCCAAGAAAGGGCCCGCTCCAGTCTCAGGATGGTCATCACCGTGGTGGCGCACAGCTCCTTGAGGGACACTTCACCGGGGCTGGAGTGCGAGGTGGGGTCCCTCCGAGGTCCCTGGCCCCCTGCTCTCCCCAGAAGAGGGCCAGGGCCACTCACCGGATTTCGACCTTCCGTGGGCAGCGCTCGAGGCGACGGTGAGGGACTGGGGCTTCACCGGGTCTCCGGGGGCAGGGCAGCTGCCGGCGCTGGGCACCTGGATGTATGGCCCCACCGCCGCCACCCTGCCGGGCGCACTCAGGGGCGACTGGGGCGACGACGTGCCATTCACACGGCTCAGCTGCAACACGGAGAGAAATGAGTCAGGAGAACTGTCAGCCTAGTATGACGGACGGCTCAGACCTAAGCCACGCGTAGGAAGCTGCACCAGCCTGGGAGCCCAGTGCCTAGAAAGGGTGGGACCTCCGGAAAGGGCCCTGGCCCAGTCCTGCACGGGTGGTGCCCCGACAACACCAACCTGGGTGTGAGGGGAGACAGAGCAGTCCCCGGGGACCCCCTTGCCTGGGCGGGCAGAGAGGCGTCATCAAAGCCTGAGCTCTGGGCCTGGCTTCAAACCCTGATCTCCCGCTTAGTCACGTGCTGCCGTGGGCAAGTGACTGAACGTCTCTGAGCCTCTGCGGCCCTGTCTGAAAAGCTGGGGGAAGGGCTGTCACGAGGACTGAAGGAGACACCCAGGACACAGTAACAGAGTCTGGACGGGTGAGACTCTGAGCAGCTCCCTGAAGGCAGCTCTGCCCTTCTCAGCAAGGACACTGGTCCCGGGATACTGCCCCACCACAAAAGTGTGCGAAAGAGATCTCACAGGAAGACACGGACCCTTAGAGTTCCTCAGACAGGCTCTAAGTGAGACTTCCATGCCTTTCCTCCAACTGTTTGCAAAAGTCTGCATGCATGAGCATGTGTCACTCTGGAGAAAGGATCCATGATTTTTTTTTTTTAATTATTTTTATTTATTTTCGTTGCTGCGTGTGGGTCTTTACTTGTGGTATGCAGGATCTAGTTCCCTGACCAGGGATCGGACCCAGGCGCCCTGCACTGGGAGTGTGGAGTCCTAACCACTGGACCACCAGGGAAGTCTCAGGGTCCATGATTTTGACAGCTGCTCAAAGGTGCCAAAAACCTTTGGGTTGGAGACACATCTCTGCAGGACCACCAGCCTCTCCAGGGAGATGCCCTGACGTATCAGGTTCAGTAAGCAGTAATGTCTGTATAGCCGCTTGGGATGGTTAATTTTACCCATCAACATGGCGCGGCTGTGACGGTATTTTTAACATTTAAATCAACAGACTGTGAGTAAAGCAGATTGCCCTCCATAATGTGGCTGGGACACCCCATCAGTTGAAGGTCTTAAAGGCAAAGACTGAGGTCCTTGGAAGCAGAGGGAGTTCTGTGGGAAGATGGCCTCAGACCCAGGCTGCAACACCAGCAACTCCCTGGGTTCTACAGGCCGTAGGCCAGCTGCACAGAGCTGGGATGCGCCAGCCTTCACACCTGCCCAACAACTCCTTACAACGAGCTGACTGACTGATCAATCTCCACGCAGGGTGCACAGAGGACTGACCCACCGTAAGCAAGCGTGGAGCAAGGGCACGCCTCCTCGCCCACGGTCTCTGTGTTGTTAATTCGGAGAAACGGGAGCCATTATCTGAAATCAGGGCGTTACACAGATGAACCACTGACCTTTAAGCACTGGTTAAAAGACAACAGTGCAGATTTGTAACCCAGGGCCTCTTTAGCTAGGAGCACTGAGCGTGAGGCCCATGGGAGTGGTGGCACCCGTCCTCCTCTGGGCCTCCTCCCCCCACCCGACTAGGAGAGCCCCTGACGCCCAGCCCTCGCCCCCTGAGCTGCCCAGAGGATGCCGGTCCACCACGAGAGCAGCACTCAGTGAGGATGAGGGGCTCCTGGAGCACCGTCCCAGCTGCCAGGCTGCCCGCTCCCCTTCCACTGCCGAGGGGTGGGGCCGGTCAGCTCTGCACCCTGCTCCCCTGGAGCCCGCAGCACCGCTGGGGGAACACAGGGCCAGCCAGACACCACACAGAGCGGTGCCCATCCTCCCATACGCTCCCTGTGATACAGACACTCATGAAGTGCTGGAGTAACAGCAAGACTCGGGGAGCTCTACTGACTACAGGGCTGGAAAACATGAACACGGGCCCTGGGATGTGGAGAACCACCAGAAGTTACACAAGGAATGAAGTACTGACCGGAAACACACCCATGTTACAGTTAAACAGAAACAGACTAGGTACAGAACAGTGTAAGTGACGTTAAGTGAAAGTGACTCAGTCGTGTCCGACTCTTTGCGACCCCATAGAGTCCATGGAATTCTCCAGGCCAGAATACTGGAGTGGGTAGCCTTTGCCTTCTCCAGGGGATCTTCCCGACCCAGGGATAGAACCCAGGTCTCCCACATTGCAGGCGGATTCTTTACCAGCTGAGACACAAGGGAAGCCCAAGAACACTGGAGTGGGTAGCCTATCCCTTCTCCAGAGGATCTTCCCAACCCAGGAATCGAACCGGGGTCTCCTGCATTGCAGGTGGATTCTTTACCAACTGAGCTATGATGTAATTCCTACAATTCCATTTTCAATTAAAAATTGAATACCTTTCTGTCTATATTAAGCAAAAGACTGGCACCATTAGCAAGTATCATCCCTGGAGAATGAGGAGGACAGCAGGATGTCCAAGTCTCCTTTAAACATTTCTGTTCTGTTTTAGGGGCTTCCCAGGTGGCACTAGTGGTAAAGAACCTGCCTGCCAACGCAAGAGACATAAGAGACACAGGTTCGATCCCTGGGTTTTGAAGATTGCCTGGAGGAGGGCACGGCAACCCACTTCGGTATTCTTGCCTGGAGAATCCCATGGACAGATGAGCCTGGTGGGCTACAGTCTACAGGGCTGAAAAGAGTCAGACACGACTGAAGCGACTTAGCACATACTATTTTAACTTTCTTCCAGTGAGTATTCACTACCTTTGAAAGTCAAAATACTAAATAAAGATTTTTAAAAAGCACTAACCCCTTACATAGCACTTTGCTCAAGAGTTTACAAAGCCCTTCCATATGGGTTACTTCTAAGAATCCTTACAGCAACTCTCAGTTCACAGTAAGTACATCAGGCTACACAAGGTCAAGGACTCTGCGCACAGCCAGAACCAGCACCGTGACTCCAGGGCCCAAAGCTCCCCAGTGGAGGGAGACAGAGCCGCCTGGGGACGGTGCATGGTGAGCAGCAGCAGTCTGGGGTGCGGACAGGATGGCTTGATTCCACACACCAGGAAACAACTGTGTCTTTGGGAACAAGAACTTGTGCTCGCTTTGGCAGCACATATACTAAAATTGGGAACAAGAACTTACTTCTACTGTCATTTTTTATGGTTTATGGCCAATTCGTGTTCTATCAGCTATGGCAGTGGAGGGCAGCAGGATGGCCTCACGGCAAAGATGTACACTCTGAGGATGAACCATTTTCAGTGTTTTATCTCACAGAAATACTTTCTTTTTCACATGCCTGAATTTTCTTTCCGTAAAGACGTTCACGCAGTTCGTTGATCCGCTTGTCCATCATGGCCACCTCCATGTTGCGCTTATTCAAGAGTTCCTTCTGCTGCTGGAGCTTTGAATTCTGTTCCTGGTTGAGCTGATTACGAATCTGCAGAACAGAAAATACAATGTTTATGATTTGTTTTCATTAAAAGGTCAAATTCTCATTGTTAGGGGGATTAAAAAAAGGAAGAAGAAAAAAAGCAACATTTGGTTCTTATGTGTTTACATATAGGCATCATCCCAGGTGCTAAATATTTTACAGGTACAGCATGGATGAAGCCGGAATGTAATTCTTATGGAACAAAAAAAGAGAAAATATCTGCAAATGTGTCTTCAAAGTGTACAGAAGGACTAGTACCTGTAATGACAGTGGGAAGCATGCCTGTGGTCCTAGGGAATTGGGGTGGGAGGGCCACTTCAGTGATCCCACCCTGGACACGTCAAGGGACCCAGGGAGAGGTGTCTGGTTCTGCCCCATGCATGAAACCCATGGATGGTCCGAACACCAAACTGAAAGTTCTTGTATCATTTTTTAAAAACCGCTGCACACAAACTCTTAATTGTGGCATGTGGGATCTAGTTCCCTGACCACGGATCGAACCCAGGCCCTCTGCACTGGGAGCTTGGAGTCTCACCCACTGGACCACCAGGGAAGTCCCTTTTATGTTACTTTAATGGGTTAACCAGTACTTTAAAAATATGAAATGGAGAATAGAAAACATCACAGTGCACTGCGCACAGGAGGTTAATAAACACTGTCGTGTCAAACTTTCAGATGCATACAGGTACCAGCACATACACACTGCTACCAGACAGGAAGTAACATGTACTTTTTAAGCTTGACTGCAGTCAAAAAGTTGGAAATGTATATAAATAAATATAAAACATTCATCACATTTCACCAAAAAACTTCTTAAAAACTGTACTCTTTAACAATTGCTTAAAAACATAAAAAGTAATAAATTCTTATAACATTTTATTTCATGTCATTTTAATATTGTAATATTTATATTACAGAACTTAATGGCAGCCGCCAGTCAGTTTACTCCCTGTGTTTAAAAGTCCCCATTTCGTAAAGTGATAGAATCCTTTTTCTAGCAAGTGCTAACAGAAGCACAAAACTTGCTTGACAAACGACCTGCGGCACGGTGCCTCCTGAGGGCCGCTAACGACCGTGTCCTCCCGACACCCACCCTGGCCCCAGTGTGACTGGGTCGGCCATGGGGGTGGGGCCTCCATGGTGGGGTTGTAAGAGGAGGGAGAGAAAGCAGAAAGGGTGAGGACGCAGCAAGAAGGTGGCCAGGAAGGGGACCCTCCCCATGAACTGAGTCTACCAGCACTCTGATCTGCGACTTCCAGCCTCCAGAACTATGAGACAGACCTGTCCGCAGTTTTAAGGCAGCCCAAGCTGACAAAGACAAGGATTTAACAATAGGTATCTATCGTGTCAAAATACAGTTTACACAAAGGCCTTAGGTATTATCTGAAGCTTAGTTCTTCACCAGTTCATTATACTGCCAATTAAATTCCTATCAAACCTCTGTATTGAAAACATGCTAAGTGAAAGAAGTCACTCACAAAGAACTACAATTGCATGATTCCATTCATATGAAATTTTCAGAATAGGCAAATCCACAGAGATGGAAAGTAGAGTCATGGTTGCTTAGGGCTAGAGGGGTAGGGAGTTGTGGGGTGATGGCGAAGAGGTGTGGGGTTTCTTTTACAAGTGGTGAAGATATTCTAAAATCGACTATGGTGGTGGATATAGAACTCTATGGAGATACTGAAAACCACTTACTTGTAAACTTTAAATGGGTGTATCATAAACTATGTGAATTATAGCTCAAAGCTGTTCAAAACATTCTTCTGTATTGAATACACTTGGTGCCTACTATTAAATGAGAATTCATTCATTTCCAATTTCTGAGGTTTACAGCCTATATCGGAAGGATGCCCAAGAGAAGGAAGTTTTAACAGAATCATTCCTCAAACTCAGGGGAGTTACCTGAAGCTCCTGGTACAGTCTTTTTAGCTCCACTGCTGCCGGTCCTGTCAGCTTGCCATTGTAAGGCTGGAACCCGTTCAGTTTTCCCTTCTTTAAATCTTCCAATTGTTGACTGAGTTGATCAACTCTTAAAATCGCAGTCTGTACTTCTTGCTTCTTTTCCTGGAACATGGCACTGAACCTTTCTATTTCAGCAGCTATAATTTCCCATCAGTAAAGAAAAAAAAACATAATTAGTTGACTTAGTTTTTTCATGGTATTTTTCTATTTTTTTGTGATATTTCTTCATTTCTATACCTTTAACTCAACTCTAGCATTATCCTTGGAGAGAAAACTGTGAGGTGCATAATCCAAAACATATTTCAACAAGCCTTTGGAACACGTGACTACTCAGAAGACAATTATTTGCACTATTTATTGAATATTTTAATTTTGAAGAAATTACTTATTTCATTGGCTGTGCTGGGTCTTAACTGTGGCATGTGGGATCCAGTTCCCTGACCAGAGCTTGAACCCAGGCTGCCTGCATTGGGAGCGAGGAGTCTCAGCCACTGGACCACCAGGGAAGTGCCTGAATGTTTTTAAATTAGGGCAAGCGTCCCAAAGCTACGTTGGTCAAGCCACTTAGGAAGCTCAATGCACCACAGACACCACCGTGTGAGGGCAGGACCACCCACATCTCTCTCGCTTATCACTGTGGCATAAGGGAGGCACTGGGGCTTCTCCGGTAGCTCAGATGGTAAAGAATCTGCCTACAACGGCAGGAGACAGAGGTTCCATTCCTGGGTCAGGAAGATACCCTGGAGAAGGGAATCGCTACCCACTCCAGTATTCTTGCCTGGAGAACCCCATGGAGTTGCAGAGTTGGACACGACTGAGCGACTAACACTACTACTACTAAAGCGGGTATTAACTGAGTTGAATAATAAAGTAACAATCCATGCACACACAAAGTGAGCATTTGTATGCTTTATCGTAATACACAGATAAAACTTAGGCTGTTCAGTTAAAACAGAACCTCCCTCATGAGTTGAGTCTTAAGAGGACCCGAGACTTAATCTAAAGGGCGGCTGCAAGCGGGGTAACAGAAGGGTCTCCCTAATACACTGCTAAGGCTGCAGAAGGTCTTCTAGGACCCCGTAGTCTCATCACGCATCCCGGCAGCTGCCGATGGCAGAGCAAAGCTCCAGAGCTTCCCTACAGCGAGCTCTGGCACCAGCTTGTGACTGAGGCGCCTGGAAGCCAGCCTGTCTCACTTGGTCTACGCCTAGGGAGCGTGGGCGCCCTGGGCCGTGGCACGTACACAGATTGCCATTCATGATTTTGCTGTAGTCTACTTGTCCCCTCATGGCACGGATCTTCTTCAGCTTATTTTCCTGGGCTTCAACTCGTTCTTTCAATTTCTGAAGCTTCTCATTTTCAGAAACAGACTGCTGCTGGCGGCGCTCCTGCTGCTTTAGAAAATGTAAACGCTGCTCCTAGAGAGAGGAGAGTAGCTAGCTTTGAAAACTGAAATGCACGGTCACTTCTGTACACTGTAAAAACAGTTTAAGTGGATTCCACAGGATCTCCTGTCCTCATGAATATTAAAGAAATGCTAGACACCCCCTCATTGCCCTCCTGTGTGAAGCCCAGCAGCCCAGGCTTCCTGCCGTTGGCACCAGCTCTCCTGCGCCTACAGAGCAGCTTCCACGGACCCCTGTTTAACCTCCCAAAGGAAATGAGCACTGACCAGCAGAAGATTCTATACTGAAAAGAGATAAGGTGATTAGTACCGAGATGAACCTCTAATCGGCTAAGTGGCAGGGACATTGGAGGAAGTGCTTGTTTTCTTTAGGATTAGTTCCTTCAAAAGGAATCAAACATTTTATTATCAAAAAAGAACAGGACAGTCCTACAGTAAAAGCATATGTAATATTCCTCAGTAGTTTTTTTTCCCCACTCATGTGAAGGCATACCTTCAGGATAACAGTTAGCACTACTTGTGGTCCTATCCGTATGCATGAATATACCTAAGGAGAGGTTTAAATGTGACTATGTAGGCACGACATGTGCAACCTAAGGAAGGGAATATGCGCTTAAATATGGAATAACCCGCATTAACTTGAGTTACACTGCTGAAAATATCAAAGATTCCTTTCAATAGCAGCACCCCTGAATCAATATTTGGAGAGAAGAAGAAAAGCAGAATTAGAAAAGCTTATGGTGACATAATACCATGTACATTTCATCTTAAAAACATTATTAATGGAATGAATATATCTTCCAATTTACTTAGCTTTTAATTGTTCTTTATTCTTGTATTATTAAAAAATCCAATAAACTATGCAAGACTACTTTCAAAAACAAGTCCAACTTAAACTATTATTAACATGAACGTGGACAGAGTCCCATGGTCATTCAATAAGTTAAAATAAGTTGAATTGGACCATTGGTCACTAAGAATCTCTCTCTACAGGTAAATCAGTAAGAACTTGGGCAGCGACGTCTGCGAGTTCTCTGTGTAGCAGGGTCAGGACATTTAAGATCATTACATCAGGAATCATTCTCAGTGGGCATGCGAGACAGGTCTGATGTTTTAGTCCAAGACTAAACCATTATTCAGAACAGTTTTGAAACCAAGCAGGAGCCTGTGGGGCCATCCTGGGTACAAAAGCCCTTCTATGTCCCCATTTCTGGTCTATAGGAAAAAGGCTTCAGTCTCCTACACCATCCCTGAGTCCAAAAGGCAGACTCAAACAGTCACTAACCAGGGAAGTGAGGGAATGCAGAAACAAAGCAGGAGCTATCAGCAAACAGGGTCCTGGTCCCCTCCCCCATCGCCTTCCCGCTCCCCCGGGGATACACTTCACTATGTATCTTGAGCTCCCCTGCAGAAATTTAGGCACCACCCGGGTGGAGGCTGGTAACTCCAGGCTGAGCACAAGACTCCTGGACACTAGCCTGTTATCTTACCACCAACCAATCAGAAGACAGTCACACACTCTACAGTCTTCACCCCAAATTTTGCTTATTAAAAAAAACACATTCCTGAGAACCATCAGTGAGTTTGGATTTTTTGAGCACGAGCCAACTGTTCTCCTTGCCTGGCCCTGCAATAAACCTTTCTCTTTTCTAAACTCCAACATTTCCATTTTGATTTCTTTGGCCTCACTATGGGTGGGCAATAGTTTCAAATCCTGTGACAGAGTTTCAGTGACAAATCTAGTTCTCAGTGCATATAATGAGTGCCTACATGCCCCAAACAGATTCCTTGCAGGGTGGGGTACAGGGAAGCCACTGTCTTTGAGGCCCATGACCAGTGTCTTATCACGGATCGCTGGTTTCCTCTAGAACACTAATGCCAACCATGCCAGCTGAGATAACACCCAGAGGAAAAAGGAGGGGACGATGGAGAGCATCTTTTCTTTCCAAACTTTATCTACAACTGGGTTAAGTTCAACTGCTTCCTGTCCTGGAGGTCTGAGTGTGCAAGTCAAGGGTCAGATGCTCTTGCCCGATACTTCCCCAATATCAAGAAGCCACGGTGTGCATTTATCATCACAGAAGAGATCATTAGGAGGGACACTGTGTTTACGCTGTGGTAGCACACTTCTACCTGCAAGGGTCAGCCATGGAATCTAAAATAACGCTGAAGAACACTCTTGCTGACCATTCCCCACTGCTACTTAATAACGTACCTTGGCGACCAGCATCTGCTGCTGGTTTTCAATCTGCTGTTGCTGCCGAGCGGCCATATCTTGGAGTTCTGAGAGGGTAAGTTCAACACGTGGATTCCCAACCTACAGAGAACAAAACACGCTCAGACTGGAATGGATGCTTGTCTGCATCATCATTCTGCTCTAATGTCAGAATGCACACACATCAAGATTTTTAAACAGGTTCCCTAGAAGTTAGAGGAACATAAGTTAGTTTACTTTCTCCTAAGAACCTTTCCTCATTGTTGACTACTTCTATTAAATTTATTTGAGTAAGTAGGGATGTCAAATGTTTAAGAGTACACAAACTAAAAAATAAATGTGCAGGTGATACCTAAGGGCAAATGTCATTTCACTGCCACCTGGTCTCAAGAAGCTGAAATGCATCAAAGATTCTGAAATATAAATATCTCATTAAAAACACCATAGGTATGGCCTACACCAAAGACTGACCCATGATCGACAGAGCATTATCCATATCCAGAGGAGTGGCAACTGATGGAATCTGAAAGCATGTCCCCATCCTGTTAATGACAGGATGCATTTTTATTGTGTTCATCATGAACCTTGCTCTAAAGTAATTACTTTCCACTTATGAACTCATTTAAGCCTTAAAATGACACTCTCAGGCAGAGATCATTACAGCTCCATTCTACAGACGAGAAAATAAGCAGAGAGAAGTTCAAATAATGTGCCCCAGGTCAGTTGCACAGACAGAGAAGGATGCAGAGGCTTGTTCCTGCCCATCTCCTACAGCACCCCCTCTTAGACTGGACGTGTGACGCGCACTGTATCACACAATCTTCACAACAAACTGCAGGCAGACGAGCCCACGCTGCAGAGGAACCCCAGGGAAGGTAAAGGGACACGGCTAAGGACGCAGAGCCGACAAAGGGCCAGAGCTCCGAGTCCAGCCACGCCGGTCTTCCTCCGGCCTCCTCCAGCCCCATGGGTCCCGCCATGCAGGTGCACAGCCCCTCCGTGGCGCTCACTGTCCACCTCCGGGCTCCTCAGTACTCTGAGCCTCTTGGAGCTTTTCACGAGGGTGCCAAGCCCTGTTCCTCCGACTCTGCTGCTGCTGCTAAGTCACTTCAGTCGTGTCCGACCCTGTGCGACCCCAGTCCTCCCCAAGTCACATGGTGGAAAGCCCATTCTGGACTCTTAGAAAGTGGAATCAGGATTTAATTAACTGGAGCCCCCATTCTGGTTATCTAAAGTCCTGAGAAAGCAATGTGGACCAAGTCCCTTTTCTAAACCAGATACTGTAAACTGCCAAGTTACAAACTTCATTTGAGATTTGCTCATTCTATAAAAACACCCCAACTATCACAATGCACTCAAATTTCTGCTTTAATATTAATAAAGTGTTCTAATTTCCACCTACTGAGATTTCTCCAATCACCACAACAAGAAATTTTTAAATTACTTATTTATTTTTGGCTGTGCTCGGTCTTTGCCGCCGCGCACGCTTTCTCTAGTTCCGGCAAGCAGGGGTTGCCATCAGTCACACGCACGGGTCTCTCTCTGCAGAGGCTGCTCTTGTTGCGGAGCGCAGGCTCTCGGCGCGTGGGCTCTAGGAGTTGAGGCTTTTGCGAGCTTAGTGTGTCCCATGGCATGTGGAAGCTTCCGGAACCAGGGACTGAACACATGTCCCCTGCACTGGCAGGTGGATTCTTAAATCAGGGAAGTTCAACAAAAGGTATTTTTGAAACTTTCAGAAACATATTTTCGACTAGGGAAAAATGCAGTTCCTGTAACAAATCTTTCAATTTATATTAATTTCATAATTTTACAACTTGAAGAAAAAAACCAAAAACTTAGCTCTTTGGTCTCCCCTCCCCACCAATGGCTTAAAACAACAATGAAAAGAAGACAGAGGAGAAATTGAACTGTTGCGTATTCTGATATTTATACTTGTGAACAAGAGCTCTTTGTATGCGTTATCTATGTGTATCTCTAATTATAAAACTAAGACATATTCTATTGACATAAGTAATTCAGATATTATATCTTAGGTATATACTAATACATATTGTACTTTAAAAGAAAATTTCCCTGGTGGCTCAGATGGTAAAGTGTCTGCCTACAATGCAGGAGACCCAGGTTCAATCGCTGGGTTAGGAAGATCCTCTGGAGAAGGAAATGGCAACCCACTCCAGTACTCTTGCCTGGAATATCCCATGGACAGAGGAGCATGGTAGGCTACAGTCCATGGGGTCGCAAAGAGTCGGACACAACTGAGCCACTTGACTTTCAAAACATCTATATGTCACATGGGCTAGTCCAACACAAAGCTCTTAATCTGAAGTTGAACAGAAATTTTATTGATGTAGATATTACAAACAGAAAACTGTATAAATCTGTGTTCAGCTCAGTGAATTATTTCAAAGTGAACACACCTATGTAACTTATTTTAACTGGGTTATAAAAACACAAGCCACCATAAACTTGCAAGTCAACAGATATGCAACATTTTACACTTTAGTACATATTCCCTAATTTGTTCAATGTGAAAATTTAGCAGAAAGTATCTTTTCAGGGTTTTTTTAAGAAAACAAAAACCTCTGATACAAATTTGATCCGTTTATGACAGGCCTAACAGCATGTATTCTCTCCGTGTAAACTAAACCCCAGAGGAATAATTTAAATTCTCCATATGAACTCAATTTATTCAGACAAACCTATGACCTAATTCCTCACTTATTTCTTTTCATTGCATCTAATGAGAAGAAATCAAATCCTCCTCCCTTGGGCACTTAGAGGTCCCTCATTATGGTAGTTATCTGATGAGTTCAACTCCAGGTTACAGATAGGACAAGTCACTTCCACGACCAGTAAAATGAGTGGGAAAGTTCTCTCGGGACAGTTCGGCAGCCCCAGAGAAAGGACTCAGCTCCCCAGCCTTGACAAGATGGAGGGGTCAGGAGAACTGAGTTGTTTTTTTGTTTGAGCACTAATACATGTTTGATATCATGGTAAGGCATTTACCCTTGATATGCCAGATATAATCCCAGACACTGTAAGTAATAAAAAAGTAAAATGCAGTTGCTCCCTGTTTCCAACGAGCGAGCCTCTCCTGCCGAATGAGGTAAGAATCTCACGTGGGAAGAAATCAGGTTACCCGTCAAGTTCAACTACGACGGATGAACCCTGAGCTCAGTCCTTTATCCTTATATTCTCACTGTGAAACAAAAAGAGCATTCTCCCAGCGCAGTGGCGAGGACTTCCGCGTCACTGTGCACTGCGGTGAAAGTGCCCTGTTCGGCCGGCACCATCTTGGAACGCCTGCAAGCAGCTCGGAAAAGCGGGACCACAGTCAGTTACCCTGGTCCACCTGAGACCTGCAGGTCTGAGAACACATAGCGCCTCGTAGAGCCTCCTACCCCAAAACAATGAATCCAAATGAGAAGCCGAGCCCTCTACATGACTGTTTCTGACTTCACAGAAATTCCACATAAAAATATTATCTCATGGGCTTGAAAACAGATCCTCCAGCCCAGTCAAGCTCTGGATGACTGTGATCGTGGCCAACACCTTGATTACAATGTTGCAAGAGACCCTGAACCCAAGTCACCCAGCCAAGTCCTGATTTCCTGACCCCTAGAAACTATGTAGATACTACAATGTGCTGTTTAAATGGATATATATATAAAATTTCATAACACTCAATAAAAGTCCCATGATTTTCTAATTTTTATGTTCCTAAATTTAAGATTAGCAACTTTAAAAAACTGATAAGCATATATTCTAACCCATTTCTGATACAAAACTTCAAAAACGTCCATAATGGTAGTAAGTTAACTAAATGAAATGACAGGCTAGTATATTAAACACACAGTGAAAATTTTCACATTTACTTTCACCGACGCATAATTTACAGACCATAAGCACACCATCTGAAGTATGCTGCTGCATTATCTGACCACTGCACATCGCAGTGTAACCACCACCCCAGTCAACACAACGCCGCCATCATCCCAGAAAGCTCCCCACTGCACTTCCCGGTCAATTCTACCCCCTCATGGGGATGGTCCTGTGTGCTGGAGCAGCTCACTGACAGGGCCACTTCCTTGAGTTCGGCTTCTTTCCTCCACCACCACGTTTTAGAGACTCATCCATGCTGTTACCTATACCAGGAATTCCTTCCTTTCTGCTGGCAAGTAGCATTCACTTGTATGAACAGTTTTTATTTTCCTGTTCATTTGCTGATGAGCATTCAGGCTGTTTCCACTCCTTAGCTATGAGAAATAAAGCCATCTTGAACATTCATGTACCAGTATTTATGTGGACAAATGTTCTGGCTTCTCTTGGGTAACTGATGTCAAGAAGTGAACATGGGGACTGAGTGTTGTGTGGTTAAGTGTTGGTTTCACTTACACAAGCTGACAAACTGTTCTCCAGAGTGAAGCGTCATTTTACACTCCCCCAGCAAAATACACAAGAGTTCTAGCATCACCTCATCCTTGTTGACTTTTGGTGTTGTCAGGGTTTGTATTTTAATTATCCTCTTTTTATAATAAAATGTTAACCTCCTGGTGAAGAAAGAATGTCATATAATGGTATTTTATTTTTATAAGAATGAAAAAGGTAAGCATAAAAATGTTATTAAGCTATCAACCCCAAATGCACTATAATCAGATTTCCAGTAAATAAGCTAGCTCAATTTGCTAAAAGTGAGACGTAAAGGGGGACTCATTGGCTAATGTCTCAATTGTACTAATTATGTTGAATCACAACTAAGAAAGCTAACAAAATTAAGTATGCTTGACAAACAGGCTATCGGAACTAGATTTTTTTAGGTATTAACTACAACTCACTTGATAATTATGGTTAAAAGCTTTAGATCACAAGTCAGTTGATAACATGGCTTTAGTCAAATGTGTTTTCATCTCCTCAAGTAATTTGTTTTATATATAATTTTGAAATTGGTGTTGCAATAATTCATTTATTAAAAACATATAATATGGTTTCTCAACGCAAACCATTGTAGACAATTACGCAATACACTTGTCTTCCATCCTAAGCCTCTAATTATAGGTTTTTATAGATATTTAGTCTTTCAAATATTAGTAAAAAGACTTAGCTTTATATCCCACTTATTGTACTATGAAAACATTCTGCCAACATGTGCTAAATGTATTTTTCCAATACATGCCAAAAACTATCAAAGACTGCAAATTTGTCTATGAAAACAAAAGGATTCATCACCTCGCACAGTATCTGTTCAGTGAATGACTCCTCACTACCGTAGTTCCTAGGAAATGACGCCCTTTTCCAGACAACTTTCTTTTGGTATAAGGACTCATCCAAAAACACATTAATAAGTGCTGGGCTGTTGTTGTTGTTCAGTCACTAAGTGGTATCCAAATCTTTGCAGAAGAAGTGATACTGTGACACTAGTTTCAAGCAAACAGTTGGTTTGAATGAAGCACGTCCCGTGTAACTCTGTTGGGAGGGGACCCTTGGGAGATGGGCAGGTTTCCCCAGACACCACCCCGCGCGCCTCCTCGGCCCCGCGTGCCTCCTCGGCCCACGCGCCTCCTCGGCCCCGCGCGCCATCCCCTGGCTGGAGGGTCCCGCTGTTGTGACTACAGCCATATGCTGAGTCCTGTGAGTCCTCCGAGCAAACTGCTGACCCCGGGGGTAGTCCTGGGACCCCCTGATACAGGCGTACACAGTAAGGATAAATCAATTTGCCTTGACACCACAAAGTCAAACCAGATCTTCAAAATTCTGTTGGACAAGTGAGCTCCGAGTGCTTGTGGCAGTGTGCACATCTAACCTGCAGGTTCCCGGACTCGCAGAGCAGCAGCGTCACACGAGGCTCTTCCAGGCCCACCTCACACTTACTGAATGAAAAGTTCTGCCAGTGGGGCCAGGGCCTTTATTTCTTAGACAGCTGACCTGGTGACCTGCACTTCAGGGAGAGCAGGTGCCTCAGCAGCTGCCAGCAGTCATGGGGCACACAGGCTCAGGTGCTGTTATTCTAGGTCCAGGGTGCACACAAAAACATTTTTGGAGAAGGATATTTTTAACATCTTATTAACTTTAAAAAATGCACATAAAAGTGCCTTGGAGACAATAAAGTGCTTCACAAAGGTAACATATTATTAGGCTTAAAAGGCAGATGTGTGTGCCATAAACACAGCAACCCCTTAGATGCCATGCTTCTAGCACAAGAGGCACGCTCCTCAGGCTCTCAACCTTCCTCTAATTATAAGCTCCCATGTAGGCTGCAGACACAGCTTTAATTTTGGTTTCAGGTTTCAGTTTTGTTGATCTTGACATGTAAACATCATCTCCATGTTAACAATAAACAACTTCATCCTGGAAAGATCAAGGACCCATCGCATCAAAACTCACCATACTATGTTACTGGTCTCCTTTCCTCCTGAGTCTCTTCCGTTTATGAAATATACACACACACACAGTCCCTGCCTATTTGACATACTTATTTCACCTCCCCTGAAGTTCAGGCCACAGGAAATCTTAGAACACAAAGGGGTCTTCAAGATTCTGTTGGACAGGTAAGTTCCGAATGCTTTAGACAGTGGGTACATGCACCCTGGAGGTTCCGAACCTGGCAGGGCAAGAGTCACATGAGTCTTCCAGGCCCATCCCAGCCTCACTGAATCAGAAGTTCTGCCTGTGGGGCCTGGGCCTTTATTCCTTCAGACGTTCTGACACATACGCCTGCCAGAACCCCACAGAGGCTTCAGACTCAGAGTCAGAACGCAGGAATAAGAAGAGGATCTGTGGAATGATCTTTAGCAACTGGAGGGTAAGGAAGGAGAATTCTTAACCCTGACGTGAGGAATGGTTCTCCCTGAGTGGCACTCAAAAGAAGAAGATATAATTGAGTACAGCACTTGGCCCTACAGTGGTTAGTAACTGAAAAATCAAAACTCCATTAAATGCTTTTCAACTTTATAACTAGTGTATAAACAAAGTGTAAAAGTCTTTAATTACACTCAGATAAAAGTACACAAATATTGTCAGCACTGACCACACAGAGGTACAGCTGAAAAAGCTGGAAGGCAGGAGGCAGAGCGAGATGGAGGAAAGGCCAGGGGGTGCTGAGAGCCTCCTCTTGCGAGAAGGGAGGCCCAGAGACATGGTTTCAAGTTGATTGTACAAAGAAACAGAGACATAAGTACATCATTTAAAGTAACAATGGTAACCAATAAAAGAAAGAAAACTGCAAGTCAGTAACATGAAGCTGGAAAGTGGAGGGGTAAAGGGACTTGGTTCAGTTCAGCTAGTTAGAAAGTTCTTAAGCCAGTGTCTGAAGATGGGCCCTCCATACTCCAGACCCACGTCTCTCACCCGTGTGTGACCGTGCCAAGCACTGTGCTAGGCAGTGACATGCTGAAGCTACACATCCAGTCAGGGCAGAGCCAGAAAAAGAAATATTCTTCAGCCTGAAAACTATTTGGAAAAGTTACTACGAAAATTTCCAGAAAAGACCACGATGAAAATTCCTCTCATTCTTCATTCTTCTCTCATTCACTCATTGTCATTCATTCATTTCTGCTCTTTCAACACAAATTTCTTAAAAAGAATCCATCTACTTGGACAAACTTCTTCCCCTATAATAGATGCTAGGCCTTTTCTCCAACTCTACACCAGATGACAAAGGAAGTCCTCTCTCCTGGAGACACCTATGAAGACTTCAACCCATCAGTCACCCTGTTTTAAAACCTGACGGAAGGATCAAGACATCAACACCGAAGCCACAAAGCAAGTCTGCACGCCCATCTCCTAGTCCAGAGACGAGCCCACCTGCCTCCGGGCACCGAGGCACGCGGCTGCTATTCCTGACGTGGCAGCAGCACGTACAGGGCATGGAGGGCACGCAGTGCGTGGGAGCCGTGAGGACGATGAAACCATGAGCACTCAGGACCGCTGCGTCACACCTTCACAGAAATGAGTGAAACACTCGACGACTACAACTTCCACTGGAAAAACACACAGGGAAACCCAAGGAAACGGGGCTGGGAGGCCACAGCGGGGAGCTCTCACACACACAGAGCTAGACACCCATGCAGATCCCAACTCAACAGGAAGAGGTGTACTGTGTGTCCCCAGAGGAAGAACACCACTCACGGCCACCAGCAGAAGGAAGAACCACCTCCTCCTTGCCCGGCAACAATGCAGCTAAGGAAAGGCCACCAAACTTCAAACTCCCAGTTTCCTCCAAAAGACTTTTTGTTGATAACAGCCCCTCCCAACCTCCCCTTCTCCTCTATAAAAGTGTTTCCTCTTGCTTCAGAGGACTTCCATGTGGCTGTCCATAGCTGCATGTCCTGAATTACAGTTCTTTGCTGTTCCCAAATAAACTTGTTTTGCTGGTAAATAATTGGTAGTTTTACTGTTTTAGGTTAGTACTACTCAAAAGATAATTCTTTAAAAATAAATTATACAGCTTCTCTGGTGGTCCAGTGGTTAAGAATCTGGCTTACAACGCAGGGGACATTGTTTCCACCCCTGGTCCAGGAGGAGTCCACAGGCCGCGGAGCAGCTGAGCCCGTGAGCCACATCTTGGGCCCTAGTTCTAGAGTCCATGTGCCCCAGAGCCCGTGCTCTGCAACAAGAAAAGCCACCTCAATGAGATGCCTTCACACCGGAACAAGACAGCAGCCCCCGACAACTGCAACTAGAGAGAGCCTGCACACAGCAATGAAGATTTAGCACAGTCAAAATAAACATTAACAATTAAATTATAACCAAAAATCATTAATTTCAAACCTATAAAAAGCAATTACAATTTTTCAATAAAATTCACTACTACTTACCCCATTTTCGGTGCGTTTTTCTCCAGGTATATTTGTTACATTTCTCTGAGTTCTTTGCTCCTGGGTCTGACGGCCACCTAGAGAAATGAGAGTGTCAAACTTACCAAAAGATAGCCTAGAAAAACAATATTTTATAATTTCTTCACTTATTCAAATATTTGTTGAGCACAAGTATAAAATACCATGCTGGACAACTCAAAAATTAGTACAGTTGAAAAAATGTTTTATAATCAACCCGTATACATAAAGTTGTTTTAATGAGTTTTTTTCTATATTCTATTACAGAATCTTGAAACTGATTTATATCAAAAGTTTTAACACTTAAAAATGGTCAAGATGGTAAACTGTATGTTATGTGTATTTTACACATATTATCTATTTTTAAAAATTAAAGCTTTTATTATCTTAGGAGAGACTGAAATAATGACCTATATGGGAAAACAATCTAAAGAAGAATGGATACATGTATGTGTATAACCAATTCACTTTACTGTAAATCTGAAACTACCATTGTTGTAAATCAACTATACTTCGATAAAAATTTTGAGAGAGACAAAATAGAACTTAAAATATCCAATAATTAAAAAACTGATACACAAAACTGATCTTCACTACTAAGGTTAAAACTGAGATGGGATACTATCTTCTGAATTCTCCTTTGTTCTATAAAAAATATATATATATTTTTAATTTTAAGGGTTTCAAATTTAAACTGGCAAAATTCTATCATTTTTTTTAAACAAATAAAGTATGCTGCACGATTTTGCACCAGGTGAGTCTAAAGTCACATAAATGACTGTGTTGTGTTGAATGCCTGCTCCTACTTCACTCATCTCTCACCTGATGCTGTTTTGAGAATTATCACACCCCAGTGCCTGCTTTATTACTAAGAAAACATAACTTCAAAGGATCATGAACCTAATGTTAAAATAAAGAGAAAAGAATACCATGTTTTCTTCTATTTCCCTCCTGATATTTTGAAAATTTTGAAGAAACATTATATTATGGAAAATACTGCCTCACCTTAAGCCATACATTCTCAGAGAGTGCTATCACCCCCAAGGACGCAAAGACTGGCTCTTAGGAGATTAAAAAATCTTACTCTTTTTTATGTTTAAAGCAAAGCTACTGAGTACATAAACAGACACACAGTACATCTGATGGGGAAGACAGGGCAAGTAAGAATACAATATCCAATAAAGGGCCCTTAGGGAGGTGATTAATGAAAAATGAGGTTAAATGGGAATGGCAGAGCATGCAACCGAACACAGTCACATAATACACAAAAGGCACTTCATAAAAGCTATTTTCTGTTAGCAGAAATTACATATACACTCATTCTGGAGTATGGTATCTACCAGTTCACAGGGTAAATTAAATTCTTTACTGAAAGTAATAGTACTTTTACGAAGTAAGGTGCTCGGGTTAATTTAATATTCTAGAATTGCTGCTTCTTCCAAACAATAAACAATCAAATCAGAATACTATCAAACACAGAGAAATTACATCAAGAGTCACTTAATCTTTGATGGTAAAGAAGAAATGTGATGATTTTGCACTCCAAAGTCAGAAAACAGTAAGAGCTGACATTCAGTGAGCACCGCACCAGGACACCTCATTAACTGCCACCACAACCCTACAAACCACACACGTAAGGAAACAGAGGCACAGGGATGTGAAGTCAGGTGCCCAGGGCCTGCACTGAGCAAGCAGCAGGACTAGTGTTGAACCCAGGCGGCTCCAAGCTCCATTCCATCAACCTCGCTAACGCTCTGCACGTGACCTGCCTCGAGCTCCCGTACACACTAGGCTCCTGTTTCCCAAGTGAACAGCTGACCGAAGGAATCCGTCCTCCACGATCCCCTCTAGCTTCCAGAGAGAATCCCGACTCTTTGAAGTGGGGAATGTCCTCTGCTTCTGCCAACACTGTTATTAACCATTCTAACTGCTGACGTGACAGGTGAGACACAGCACCTCACTGTGTTCCTTGCATTGCTTTCTTTAGGAGCATGGATGAACACCTTTCCATATATTCCTGGGCCAGATATATTTCTTCTTTGCTATGAACTGCATGTTTGTATATTTTGCCCATTAAAAAAAAAAACTGATTAAAAAAAACCCACACAAATAGGGACTTCCCTGGCAGTCCAGTGGTTAAGACTCCTTGCTTCCAATGCAGAGGACCTAGGATCGATCCCTGGTCGGGGAACTAAGATCCCATGTGCTCCATTGCACGGCC
The DNA here is from genome assembly GCF_019320065.1 of Cervus canadensis. Taxonomy (NCBI): domain Eukaryota; kingdom Metazoa; phylum Chordata; class Mammalia; order Artiodactyla; family Cervidae; genus Cervus; species Cervus canadensis. Next base: position 6,281,216 of record NC_057402.1, read on the forward strand.
CAAAACAAAACAAACAAAAAGAAACAAACAGGGATAATCTGCAATAAAATAATCTTCTTTTGACAAAAGGATGTCCTTCCAATTTTTTTTAATACCAGAAGTAATCCATAATCACTGTTAAACAAGGATTTTTTTTCTTAACTGTACAGTGTATATGCTTTCCAAAAAAAAAAAGATTCCCTTATTTAAATTTTAATTAAAAAATGAGTAATTTATGGGAGATTGGTATTGGCATATGCACACTCCTGTATATAAAATAGATAACTAATAAGAACATACTGTGTAGCATAAGGCACTCCACTCAATGTTCTGTGACGGCCTATATGAGGAAAGGATCTTCAAAGAGTGGATATATGTATATGCACAAGTGATTCACTTGGCTGCACATCTGAAACTAACACAACATTGTAATTCAACTGTACTCCAATAGAAAGTGTTCAAAACAAGCAGTATATTCCCATTGTTTAAAATTCAAAAGGAACAAGAAGGTATACATGACCAGTCTTCCCTCCCCTTCCCCCGAGGCTAGCCATGTGACCAGTTTCCTCCTGATGGCCCCAAAGATCCTGTACACACACACACCAGCCAACGCAGCACACACCATACCCCTGCATCTGTCGCACAGACAGCGGCACGTGAGCGCACTGTGCTCACTCAGGGGACGGGCGTGGGGGGGTTCGGGACGGGCACCGGCTTCTTCAGCCAACACCCCTGGAGGCCCTGACGGCTGTGCCCCATGCATGACATAGTGGATGTGTCACTTTGTACGTGTGCAGACACAGCTGTAGGACAATTCTAGCAACTGAGGTTGCCGGGTAAAAGGTTTACGCTTTTGTAAGGGTAACAGACACTGCTCAACTGCCCTCTGCAGGAGCGGCCAGCCTCAGTGTCCCTGCCAACACTGACTCGCTGCCCGCGTCTTCGCCGACGTGACAGGTGAAATACACTATCTCAGTGCTTGCCCTGTATTTCTTTTTTAGAAGTATGGCTGGACATCTGGCCATTTATATTTCCTTTGCTATGAACTACACGTCTGTATATTTTGCCCATTTTATTGCCTTTTTCTTATCATTTTATATAAAGGGAACTAACCCTTTGCAATATGAAGTATAAATGCTATTTCCCAGTTTATAATTTGTCTTTTGACTTTGCTTTAGGGTGGTTACTGCCATGCAGTTTTTTGTTGTTGTTTTTTAAACAACTGTTTGTCTTTTCTATTGTGGTTTAGCGTCACACTCAGGTCTTCTGTATATATATATTTTGCTGTTGTTGTTGTACCACAAGGCTTGCAGGGTCTCAGTTCCCCGACCAGTGACTGAACCTGGGCCATGGTAGTGAAAGCCTGGAATCCTAACCACTAGCCCACTAGGGAACTCCCCACTTAGGTGGTATTCTTGTTTTTTTTTTCTTTCTCTATCTTCATATACACATATATATATTTCTAAGAATTTTTATGATGTTTTTCCTGGTTTAATTTATTCTTAAAATCTAGAGATTTCAACCATGTGATATTTATCAAAAATAGTCCCTTCTGGCAGCAGGTCCATGCATATGTTTCATGCATTATGTGACTCAGGATCCTGAGGAGGCAAGGGCTGGGAGCCTGAAAGTGTGAAGTAATCATAAATGGCAGTAACAGGGGTAAAACCCCATGAGACACCAACTCCCCCTCTCGCCACCTGTGAGTGAACAGGGGAATAATTTAACATTTATTCCTATTTTTCTTAAATTAACTTTCATGGCAAAAACTAGCAAATGGGGGGAAAGCACTTATCTACCTTGTTCATTGCTCTCTGTTGGGGAATCTTCATGTCGAAGGAAAAATTTCACTTCTTCCCTTCGTGGCCCCCACTTCTGAAGATGTTCATACATCATATAATCAAAGGGTATGGGACGCTCTAGGAAAAAAAGCAAACAAATTATTACTTTTCCCAGAGACAGACAAAACGAATTCTATCAAAAGTAAAAACTGAATAAAAATAAATTTAAATAAATATACACACATATATATATTAGAATTCAAGGATATTATAAGCACTAAATTTTAACTATAATGAAATAAAAGCAAGACTATAAACACAAAGAAGTAATCATAAAGGCAATGTTGCAACATTAAATAGGGAACGTTGGAAAAAATGTCCTTTATTGTATTTATCATGAAGCAGTGTACCTCTCACTCTTTCAAAGGAACACATTAACAAACTGCCCAAATCTTATTATTCACTAAAATGTTACAGGTGGCAATCAGATGTACAAAGGCATGACACACACTTCCTGGCAATGCAGTTAGCCCACACAAACATTTGCACAAGAATATTCACAGCAGCAATCCTCACAGCAGTCAAAACGTGCAAACAACCCAAACGTCCACCAACTGATGAAAGGATAAGTGAAACGCTGGGTATCGTATAGCGGGGCATTTCAGCCAAAGAGAGGAATTACATATTGATGAGTGCTACCACATGGATGAATCTTAAGCAAGCTAAGTGAAAAAAAGCCAGATCAGTCACATACTCTATGATCCAATGTATATGAGGTACCTAGGCGAGCCAAACACACAGGGCCAGACAGTGACACAGTGGTTGCCGGGGGCTGGGGTGGGAGGCACGGAGCTCAGAGATGGCTGCACAACACAGACCGTCCTAGAACCCATGAAGTCGTACACTGAAATGGGGTTTTTATGCTATGTGAGTTTCATCCCAATTTAAAGGGAAAGAAAGGAAATCTTGAAATGTCTCCAATGCTGCCTGTGCTTGAAAGTGAGGAAGGATACTGGTAGGTCCCGAGGCTGGTAGAAAATGGCCTGCCCTGGGAGGAGCAGGACAGAACTGAACTGTACTTTCCCTCCTCTCAACGCAGGAGGGAAAGCCTCATCATACACACAAGATGTGATTTAATTTTCGGCCCAAGAGAAGGGCCAGACTTCCACAAGGAAGAAAACCCTGCCATTCACAGAAACACCACACACACTATGCTGCCGTTTCACCTTCCTACATGTGTAGGCAAGCTTTGTCTCATTCAACAAACCTCAAGGGCAAGGACATAAATTGTCTCATCTTGGTTAATTCATCTCAGTAACTGAGTATCTGTACAGCAAGAAGCAAGCACAAATTGAACACTAAAGAAGCAGTCAATGTTACCACTCCATATTTTTAGCTTTTTTAAATTTGTTTTTTTATTGAAGGATAATTGTTTTACAGAATTCTGTTGTTTTCTGTCAAACCTTAACATGACTTAGTTTTGAAAGTTACAATTTTTGTGGATATAGGCCTATAAAATTTTTTTTAAAAACATGTATATTATAATGCTATAGCTGTGGAATTTAAGACTAATCATGTGCCTCAGTTCAACGTAAAATTTTATCTTAGGCCATATTTTTATTAGTATTCCTTTGGCTTACAAATTTTTTTCACATTAATTAAAATCAACTTATAATCTTCACTTGTGCTTCACTTGTGGCTCAGCTGGGAAAGAATCCTCCTGCAATGCTGGAGACCTGGGTTCGATCCCTGGATTCAGAAGATCCCCTGGAGAAGGGAAAGGCCACCCACTCCAGTATTCTGGCCTGGAGAATTCCATGGACTGTATAGTCCACGGGGTCACAAAGAGTTGGACATGACTGAGGGACTTTCACATAATCTTCACTTAAATTTGAGCACAACTTCACCAAGTCTGAGCATAACTTTATAAATATAAAATCTAATTTTTCCTTAAGCCAGTTATTTAATTTTGTTTTCCTTTACAAATAAAAAAAATTTTAAGAAAATAGTAGCTTTAAGAAAAGCAAACTAAGCTTCTTTAAAATAAAATGTTATTTTTAAATAAATAGCTTTTTAAAATAAAATGTTATTTCTGTTTTAAAGTGAAAACAAAACTACCCTGCACATATCATGTAATAAATACTATACCTCATTAGCATTGTATATAATGGAGAAATCTATAATACAATGTTCAGGCATTCTTGGAAAAGGCAAAAAAAAAAAAAAAACCCACCAAGTAGAAGACTGCACAAAGAGAAAAACTGAAGGTCCTACCTGCCCACCTGATGAGCATTAAAGCTGATGCCCTATGTGAGGAAGCGAAGCAGATGAGAGCACGGTAATAAGCTGCTCAAATGAACAGGCTGTTATGGGCTGGGCTGTGTCCCCTCACACAGAAACCCACATGCTGAAGTCCTGAACCTAGTCCTCCATAGGAATATGACCTTATTTGGAGACAGGATCTTTAAAGAGGTAGACAGTAAAAAAATCAGGTCATTAGAGTGGGCCCTAATCCAATGTGACTGGTGTCCCTTTAAGAAGAGATTAGGACACACACACAGACGGAAGGCCATATGAGGACACAGGGAGAAGGCATGACCATCTACAAGCCAAGGAGAGAGGCCTCAGGAGAAACCAGCCCTGCTGACACCTTGAAGTCAGACCTCTACCCTCCAGAACTGTGAAAAGATAGATGAATTTCTGTTATTTAAGCCACCCAGTTTGTGGTACTTTGTTATGGTGACCTGAGCAGACCAATACACAGATCCAGAGAGAAATACTCTCCTCTCAGTAGGGGACTGGCAGGGACTTCCCTGGTGGTCCAGGGGTTAAGAGCTGCCTGGCCGTGCAGGAGACGTGAGTTCGATCCCTGGTGGGAGAACTAAGACCCCATGTGTGGTGGGGCGACCAAGCCCTTGGCCACAGCCACTGAGCCTGCGCTCTGTGCCACAGTGATGATCCCGCACGCTGCGAATGAGACCGACACAGCCAGACCAATGTTAAAGTCTTTAAAGCAGCACTGAGGGCTATACTGGGGTGCTCTGTTTACGAGCACCGATGACGTGAGTACACCAGGAGTGACGGATGCAGTAACTCTACGCAAAGGCTTCTCCAAAACCTGAAAATCACTTGAATCGCTCCTCCAGCGTAAAAAGACTGAGAAAGGCAGTGCCTTCTCCCTTCCTTTGAACCTCATCCGCCACCATCTTGCCCAGACGTTGCTCTGCAGCTCCAATCCACTCAAGGATCTGTTTACTCAGGGCCTGCTATGAGCACCAGGCTGGGCACTGCATGTATGATGGTGAACAAGTCCCCGCCTTCAGCAATTCTAGTCCAATGGGAGGAAGAGATGAAAGTCACTGTCCTGTTGTGATAAACACAATGACAGTATTGAAGCAAAGAGGAGGGACATGTAACACCCTCCAAGATTCAAGGAGAGTGAAGGCTGGGGGGCCGGGTGCTGGGGACTGCTCTAGACAAAGGGAGCAGCAGGCTGTGACTGTCTGTTCTTCGGGGAGGCAGAGAGGTAAAACCCCAGGTCATGTTTTCAGATGGCCGTGGAGCCAGGGACAGCACCAACTCACGACTCACGGAAGGACTAGCATCCTCCAGCAGCCGGGACCACTGGGGCTCTCCCACGCTAATATAAGAGGCCGACCAGGAATTAGAAGTGATAACAAGCAACCAAGACAAGAGTGCTAAGAGGCCAGAAAAGAGCACACAAGGATGGAACGACCAGGCTCTAACATTCACCCCCTAAAACCACCATACTTCACCCCCTTCCTGTTTGTCAGACTGATACCTGAGGACCTGGCCTCTTTCTGCTACTTCAGTGCTGGTCCACCATTTATCAAAGTCAAGTTTCTCTCAACGTGTCCTTAAAGTTTTTACTCCAGATTTGAGGATAACACAGAAAATATTTATAAGTCATATACCTGATTAGGGACTTGTATCTAGAAAACATAGAGAACTCTTACTGGGAATGTTGTGTACAGCATGGTGACCATAGTTAATATTATATACTGCATGTGTGAAGTTGTTAAGAGAGTAGATCTTAAAAGTTCTCATCACAAGAACAAGTATTCTGTAACTGTGTACAGCAATGGATGTGAACTAGACTTACTGTGGTGATCATTTCACAATACATACAAAAATCAAACCACTATGTGGTACATTTCAAACATAATGTTGTACGCCAATTACACCTCAGTTAAAAATTGTTTTTAAGAAGTGTTAAGAATTCACTGGTTATCCCGGAGGGTCCTTTAAACACATCCACCTGGACACCTATCTCAAATGCAACATGTCCAACTGGCCACTCTCTTGCTCCCTGACGCCGAGTCGTGAGTGCACACCGCCCCTTCTTCCACTCGCTGCTGGAGCGGAGGCCGTGCCCATCTCAGCACCTCCTCTCAGTGCTGAGGGGCACACTCTGTCCATTCTCTTCTCCAGTCCTTCCTTCACACTGCTTCTCTCACCCGGCATATCTTATCCCAGCTCAATTCAACCCCTCCGTTAAGAGTCCATGTTATTTTGTAGAATTTTCTGCATTCAGCAATCATATTACCTGCACTGATCTTCTCTGTCCAGCTAGTTGACAAATCCTTAAATGTAAGAGCCAGCCTTAACTCTTCTCAATTTAATAAATAAATATTTATGAAGAGCTTACTATTAATATTTAAACATATGTCCCCTCCCTCTTAAACGTCCCTCCCAACCCACCCTTCTAGGTTGTCACAGAGGACTGGGTTGAGCTCCTTGCTATATAACACTTTTTTTGAAAATAGCATTTATAACATCCTATCCCCATGTGATATAACAAGTTTTTAATTTCTCAATTCCTTATTACCTCAGATAACAAAGAACCAGGAACAATACTGTGCATTCAATAAACATCGGATTTCATGTACTTGGTCACCTTTATAGAGCCTAATACATACCATTTCCCCTCCACACTTCAGCTAAATGGCAACTGCCTTCTCCAGGTTCTTTGCAAAATTCGACAACATCACGACATGTTGTTTCTGGTGTTATAGGAACTTCTGTTAAAATCTGTTCATTGTTGCTCAAGAACACGGTTAATATCATCTGGAAGAAAAAAGATTAAATTAAAGCTACAACTTAGAGTCATTAAGCAATAAAAAGATTAACTTGCAAATTAAAAGTGATTTCCCCACCTTCCTACCGCCACTCTATTTGGCCAAAATGCTTACAGGACACTTTAGGCTCACTCTAAAGTTCATGTTGAAAAATTAAAATGTAAGACAAGTCAGGAAAATGCCCAAAGAGGAGTATTAGAAGGGAACTAGCATTACTGGATATTATAAAGCCTCAATATGGTAAGGCACCAGAACATCAACAGATCAATGGGACAAACTATGAAGTCCAGAAACATAAAACGATGTTGCAGGCAAATGATGAAGGAGGTACCTCAAAACTGATGAGGGAAAAGACTATTCAGTGAATGATGCTTGAATAATTAATATACCCCACTGGAAAAAAAATGGATATATATTGCATACTATACACAAGCAATAAGTTCCTAATTAAATATTTTAAAATAAATCACAAAATTATAAAAATTCTAAACTAAAACTGGGTAAATTTTTTTGTAACCTTGGAGTACAGAGCCCTTTCTCACTATGATTGAAAAACCATTATAAGATATATTCAAATAATTAAATACAAGGATCTTTTACAAAGCAAAAAAGACAAACTGGGGGAAAATATTTGCAACTAATATTACATATAAAAAGTCAATCTCAATATCTAAAGTGAAAGTGACAGTTGCTCAGTTGTGTGCAATTCTGCGACTTCGTGGACTATACAGTCCATGGAATTCTCCAGGCCAGAATACTGGAGCGGGTAGCCGTTCCCTTCTCCAGGCGATCTTCCCAACCCAGGGATCAAACCCAGGTATTCCACATTGCAGGTGGATTCTTTACCAGTTGGGCCACAAGGGAAGCCCTCAATATCTAAAGGGCTCCTAAAAATTGGTACTACAAAGACCAAAAATCTGATTTATTTTTTAAAATTGAAGAAATAATATATCACAGTAAAAAAAAGAAAATGGTTCTTAAATGAAAGCACATTATAATTTCAAGAAATAAAAATTGTCCAGTGTTATTTTTTAAAAAATCTTAAAAAAAAAAACAAAAATCAGTTTGACCTAAGAACTCAGGAGATCCTGTGAGAAGGGATTTTTAAAAACATTACTCCTAAAGTAAAATTTAAACCAAAGATTTTCTTTAATCAGACAATATCATAAAATATTTGTTTAATTTTTGATCAAAGTCAGAAACAAAATCTCTATTTGTCCCCAAATTCGCTTCTCAAAAATCTCAGCTGTCAACTGAGTATCTTAGTATAGTTCATTGGTAAAATATTTTTTCTTACAAGCGCCCTACATGGCTAACTTTTGAGATGTAACATCTTTATACTGGTGGCCAGGTTTTATTTGACCAAATCCAGTCACAGTTACAAACTGCTCTCTGGCCCCCTCCCACCCCGTCTCCTCTCACCCCACCTGCCCCGTTGCCGTCACCAGTTCCCTCTCTACACGTGAACCAAGTGAAGTCACTTCCTGGCTGAAAACATTTAGGAGCCTTGTACCGCCTAACAGCCACCCTTCCCCAAACATTTCTTCCGGTTTATAAACAGGAAACTGGGCTCTTCACTGAGCACTCAGAGGCTAACATCGCCATGTTCATGTGCACCTCTAGCTGTTCTGCCCCAGAGACTCTCGCGGGGCTTGGATCTCCACAGAACACCCTTCGAGAAAGCCTGGACGACAGGACAAGCTGCAGGCTCCGATCAAGGGAAACGTTCCTCACCACCTTCCTGGTCTTCCCGTCCCACTGCCTTCCTGTGCTCAACCTTGCTCCCTCCTCTCCAGTTCTCTCAGGCCACTGGCCTCTGCGCCAGTACCCTTCCTGTGTGCCTACAACCTCCTGTTCACCCTGCAAAACTCAGCTCAGGTGCTACCACCTTTGCAAAACCTCCCTTCACCACCTTCTCTCACCAGGGAGGCTACATGTTCCTTCCTTTGTGATCCAGTAACCCTTCACACACATCTTTATTACATCACAGCGCCAACCTGTTTACCTCCCTCACTAGGCTCCAGGCAATTCAGTCTGGAATCTTTCATTCCACTTCCTGATCAGTATCTGATGCCTGCGAGGCTCCTGAAATCGGGTCGACTCCACGAATGACACACAAAATGTCACGTCTCCGCCACGCCACGTTACTGAAGAAGCACTGCACATGCTCTGAGTAGATGCATCCAATCCGTTCAGTAAACAAGCGTTTTCATTCAGTTCTTCTAGAAATTACAAACACAGTTCCATCTCACAAGAAATAAAACAGTTCTTTCTGCTCACTGACCCAGACAAATTTCTAAATGTCGGGGGTCTTTTAAACACTAACATAACTGACTTGGAATCTGTATAATTTGGAATAAAACAGGTAAATCCTGGATCTAGTACAAACAAGTCCAGTACTTGAAGGGCCTTAAGCTATACCAGTTTCACCAGAAGAATTAGAATAGATTTTTATTTTTATTTACACATTTATTTTACAGTTCTAATGGTAAATCTGGAGTAGGAAATGGCAAACCACTGGAATATTCTTGCCTGGGAAATCCCATGGACAGAGGAGTTTTGCAGGCTACAGTCCACAGGGTCACAGAGCTGGCCACAACTGAGCACGAATCCACACATGGTAAATACTTTCCCATGTGATTTCACAGTCTATGCTTTTTAAGATCTAACAATTTATTTTCCCAAACCACAGTTTATAAATCGAAATTTCAAGGCAGCGAAAATTTTTTAAAAATCATCTTCTCTGTTGGAACTACAGCTCACTAATGACCAGGAGAGGGTCCTGCTTCTCTCGGTTCTTTAGCCCGTTCAGCCTCATCCCACACCCGCACACCCACTACGGGGTCCATGGTTTGTTCTCCATGCTCTGAGCAAGTGAAGGTTTACACAAGCATGTGCTTCGGGAAGCCGGGCCTCTGGCCAGAACCAGTCTCGCGTGCTCACACCCACTATGGGCACACAGTGGCATCCACAAAGGCACGGCTTGTGCTGCTCTGCTCAGAAAGCAGATTTCTTTAGGAACCTGTTGTCAGAATGAAAGATGGCGTGACACTCTGGGGATGCTTTCTGAATTACCAAGACTTGTGAATAAGTTCAACGTGATGGGAGAAGCAGAGGAGAGGCAGAATGGCAAAGTTGTCAGTCTGAACTTTAATTTTTAAAAGTTAAGAACTCCCAGATAACTGATCCAAAAGTCACTACACATTATTTCAGTTTTTAATTCTATTTTAAAGTCTTTACTAAACCCTATCTTTCCTAATCTTAGCAAAATCCATTTCCTCTAATCTCCACTACTCAGTCAAAGCTAACTTCATTACAATCATGAGATTTAAAAGCTTTTGAGATAAATTAAGCTGGCATTGACCTGGATGGTACATACTTCCTCAAGCATTTTCTAAAATGAGCGCTGAAAAGGCATTGGGTTGCCACCATTATTACAGCAAGGTTTCCCCAGATTAAAAGAAATGGAAGGATCTTCAACACAAGTAACATGTGCATTCACTCTAGACGCATTTTTAAAAGTATCTTTGAAATCACAATATATCTTACAATTGGACAGCATGTCACAATCTAAGGGGCAGTGCTATTTTTTTCTTTCTTAATAGTATGTAGAGATGAAACCCAATAGGGTTAAGGGTTACGAAGACAAAGGAAAAAAAGAAGTTACTGTTTATTCTTTCTAAAAGATTAATATATTGGAAATAAAAGATCTGGTTAAGCACAGTTAGAAACACACACAGATTTACATTGTGTGCTGCAACAACTAGAGCGCGTGACGATAAGATGCCTCACAGGCCTGTTCTCACACCGTCCCCTCTGCCCAGACAAGCCACGCTGACAGACCCTGCCGGCCCTGGCCCTCCTTCTCTGCCATCCACAGCCGTCCACCTCCTCTAGGGAGCATTTCCTGACACACTGTCTCCCCATCCTGACCCGCTGAGAGTCAGAGCCTTCTCCTTTGCTCTCCTATAACAGACCGGGGCTATTTCTGGCACAACATTCTTGCACTAAATTATCAATGGTTTTCATGATTATATCCTCTACTGAAACAGTGTTTGTGACTCACAGGGGTGAGCGTGACCCCATTACCTGCTCTTAAAATTATCTAAGTGTGTCCCAAGTTCTACATATTTTTACTTTTTAAAAAGTTGTTTAAAAACCCTGAACAGCCATAGGACACTGCGGGCAGCACTTGTGTTCTCTAACTCAGGGCCTGCGTGAACTATATTAATAAGTGGTACTCGGTAAGTGAAAGATGGAGGCAGCCTAGCAGGCAGCTACCAGCATAACCATATCGAATCCCTTAAGAGGGCACCTTATCCTCACTCTCAAGAACATCTGAGCCACATAAAGAAAGTCACTAGGAATCAACCACTGACGCAAGGAATCGCCGTGGTGGAGCCTTTAAGACCTCTGCTCACCTAAGCGGCCTGTCTGAAGCAGCCTCCCCAACTCACTGCAGCCTCTCACCGCTTTGTTCTCTTCGTGTTCACCATCACCTTACGCACCTATGGAAGCTGTGTATTTATTTGTTTATCCTCTGTCTCCTTTCACTAGAATTTAAGCTCCTGGAAGAGCAGGGATTTAGTTAGTTCACTGCTGTATCACTACTGCCTAGAGTAGAGCCTGGCACTCAATAAACTCCCCTAAGTATATAAAATAATTATCTTTAAAGTAAGTTGCGTCATAAAGGGTAGGTGTCTGCCTTCTTATACTACCTTCAAGGTCTCAAATAGGAAAAAAAGATCAATACTATACCCCTCTAGTCGCTGAGTTACTCCACATTAGAAGAAGGAAAAGAACCTTTTTAAAATGCTAGGGTAAAAGTCAGAAGCCTGTATACACGTATGTGATATTTGGCAGATTCCACTCAAACCTAGACATCACAGACATCCCTTGGTAAAGCCTTCCCGCTTTCCACAAGGTGGCACTGCAGGGCGCCGGGGGTGAGTTCCACCCCGCCCCCCCCACACACTCCTGCAAATTTGGGGAAAAGAATTAACTCCAAAGAAGAACGAATAGTTTAGTAAGATCATATTAAGTTCAATTTCCATGACTACAGCTTGTATTATTTTGGCAAAGAGCTAGAACTAGCCTTTGAAGAACAATGAAAAATTTTTTCTAAATAAGTGAGAAACATTGAACACTCTTGAGAGGACAGATATAAATATTTAAATATTGATATATTTAGACATTTAAATATTTAGATTTAAATATTTGAGTTGCATCTACTCATAAGAAAAAACTAATACAGTTAAGTGACCTTTAAATTAGATCCTCAAAAACCGTATCAATTATGTTTAGTTCAAGTCACTGGTTTTGTTTGTTTTAATAATTTAGTGTTTTAAAAATATATATTCCATCATATGAAAACTTCCTCTCAGTAGCTTGAACTGGTGAAATCTGGTTATACACTATTCCTGGGAATACAAAATATACATCTTGGCTTCCCTTCACCTAACTTATTAACTCCCTCCGGTATTTAGAAGCACATGTATTTTGGGGAAACCTGTCTAAAACCTTGTAGAAATGAAAAACTCATGAAGCTTTTCATAAAGACTAGGTATGCCATAAGTCCATAGCATGTGTAGAGGTGAAGCAGCTGAGCAAATTTAATCTAGTCTCCAAAACTCAAAGAATCCTTGAATAGGAAAAGGGCAGTATCAACTCTTAACACCCCTACTCATCAATGTTGGGAATCACTGCCCAGAATGTCCGCTGCTTTACTGACTGGTTCACGTGAACATTATGGAAACAGAACAAACACTGATGTTCAACCACAGGTTGTGACCTACTAATGTGCTGTATAATCAGTTAGTGTCTTCGGGGCCAGTTTTGTTTTTAATGGAGCAGAACAACATAAAACAGTATTATAATACAACACTGCAAATCAACTATACCTCAGTATAAACAAAAACTGAAAAAAAAAAAAAAACCCAAACATACACACACAAAAATTATTAAGAAAATGAAAAGACCAGCCTGGGAGAAAATATTTATAAAACACATAACTGATAAAGAACTTGTATCCTAAATATACACAACTGAAAACTCAGTAATAAGAAAACGAAGAACCCAATCAAAAAGTGGATAAAAGATCTAAACACCTCATCAAAGAGAGCACCACCCACCTAACAGAAAGTCCCAAATCCAGAACACTGAGGATACCAAATAGTGGTGAAGAAGCGGAGCACGGGGACTCGCTGGTGGAAACGTGAGACAGACAGCCATTCTGGGAGACAGTCTCACGGTCTCCTACAAAACTAAATGTACTCTTACCGTGGGATCTAACAATTAAAGATTCTTGGTATTGATCCAAATGAGTTGAAAACTTGTATCTAGGCAAAAACCTACACATGAATGTTTATAGTAGCTTTATTCATAACTGTCAAGGCTTGGAAGTCACCAAGCTATCCTTCAGTAGGTGAATGAATGGATAAACTGCGGTGCATCCAGACAAAGGACACCAAGCGGTGATAAAAACAGCCATCAAGTCACAGAAAGACACAGGAAACACACACACGTGGCTAAGTGAAAGAAAGCAGTCTGAGGAGGCTACATACTGTATGACTCCAACTAAATGATAGTCTGAAAAATAAAAAACTGTGGAGACAGTAAAAAAAAAAAAAAAGAAGTCAGTGGTTGCCAGGAGTTGAGGGCGGAAGGAAGGATGAGTAAATGAAGCACTAAGAATTTTTCAGGGCAGTGAAACTGCATAGTATGATACTATATTGGAAGATAAAAGATGCTCGACATTTGTTAAAACCCACAAAATTGTAGAACAGACATAGTGAACCCTCATGGAAACTATGGTCTTTAGTTAATAATGTATGAACATTAGTTCATTAACAAATGCACCCCACTAAAGCAAGATGTTACTAATAGGGAAAACTGGGCCTCAATTTTTCTGGAAACCTGAAACTGTTCTAGAAAACAGTCTATTAATTTAAAATAAAAAAAATAAGAGTGCACTACACATGATAAAGGTTAAGTGCTATCTCCCGAAATACTGACTGCCTGTATTCATGTAGAGAGACACAAGAGTGTGTTTAAGTCTGGGGCATCCTGTAAAAGGTGTTTCTTAGTGTGGGTCATGGTCCATGAAGTTTGGAAGATACTGCTTTCAGGGTCTCATGAAACCCACCAGGATCAAATAAACCACCAGCACCTGGGGGAGGGCGCTCCCATCAACGCTTACCAGTGCTTATTCCTAGGCACTGCCATCTGCACTTCACACATCCTCAATTCTCACACCAACTCTACGAGACAAATACCACCCTTCATTTTACACATCAGGGAAAGGAAACTTGGAGAGGTTAAATAACTTGTCCAAGGTCGCCAAGCTAATGAATGCCAGACCAGGATTTAACCCTGATCTGACGACTTCAAAGCTGTGGTCTGCATCACTACTCTAAACCACTCTAAAAGGAAAAAGAAAAACAGCAAAATTTTAACAAACACCTTTGTACTTAGAATATACTTGCCATTACTAAGTAAATTCTCAATTAACCAAGTTTTATCTAGTGTCTACAGTTGAAACTATCTGAAATGAACAAGTTAATCATACAAGGGAACCAGAATAAAGAATCATGCATTTTTTTCTAATTATTCAACTATAAAGATGATCTCCTAATAGATGCTTTAATTACCCTTTATTGACCTGACAGAATTTTAAATTAGGTATATTAACAATTCTCAGAATAAGGCTTCCTTTTTCTACATATTTCTTGGTAAAATTCAAGAAAATATATTCCTATATGTATTTTTGAAAAACACTGATCTAATCCTAGGTATATACTCTAGAGAAGTATGTCTACAGAAAAACTTGAACAAAAAAATTACAGCATAAATATAGTTACAGTCATAACAGCAAAAATGTGGAAATAGTCAAAACCAATGAATGGACAAACAAATGTTGTATATTTGTCTACACAATGGAATATTACTTGACCATAAAAATGAATGAAGAGAATGCTACATTTCTTAGATAATGGATAAACCTTAGAAACATGATGCCAAGCGAAAGATGCCAGATACAAAAGGTCACACACTGTATGACTCCACTTACACATGATGTCCAGAGTAGGCAAGTCCACACAGAAAGCAGATGAGTGGCTGCCAGGGGATGAGAGGAAAGAGGAATAGGAAGTGACTGCCAATGGGTACCAGGGTTCTTCTCGGGGTGATGAAAACATTCTAAACTTAGCTGGTGGTGATGGTTACATCACCTGTGGATATATTAAAACCTGTGGATATATGAAAACCACTAAATTGCATACTTCAAAGGCATGAATGTGATAGTATGTGAATTATAATATCAATAAACTGTAATTTTAAAAATATCTAGCTATACCAATTATTCAATCTATCAGTATTTTTTCCAATGGAAATAACTTCAAATAAATATTATATCATTTCTTTGTATTTATTTTTCTTTTCTCTAGTAATAAAGATTTATAATTAGACAAATCCTGTTTTTTCATGTCTGCTAATACCAAAAGTCAAGTAGTAATCCTTCTGCCAGCAGGAAATAAAACTCAAAACAGGAATAATTAGTAAAGCAATGTCTCTGAAGAGCACTTTAATATAATCATGTGTATAGACAATACTATCTGTACAGAATCAGAACACAATTTACAAAGAAAAGTAGTCCAATAGCCCTCCTATCTTTTTACAAATGACTCTATTTTGTCCTTCAGGTTTGAGCCAGCTCTTAAAAAGCATGATGCTGCTTTGAATTTGCTTATAATGCTCTGAGTTAACCATTCTCAAAATGTTTCTCCTCTTCAGAAAACCAAGCAAAACTCAAGTGTAGAAAACAAAAGTCTCAGTGCCTGGAGATTATCTATGCCATTTACAAAGAAAAAAGTACTTCAAAAGATGTCTCGTGGGCTTCATGGAATCTAAATTCAGGCACTAATGACATGAGCCATGATAAGACGTCCTAATGAAACAAGACAGACCACTGTTGGTACAGCAGAGTGATATGGTGGATAGGGTTTCACCTAATTAGGTGAGGTCCACTGAAGGAAAAGTTTGATGTTAGCTTGTTCAAAGTTAGTTGTTCAATAACAACTGTAACCAGGACCTGGAAATCACTATAAAGGGTAAATTAAACATTAAGTTACTAATTTCCACACAAAACCCATTATTTTTTTTAAAGACTTGACTAAGTTTTGTCGTTAACTTAAAAAAATCAAGATCTCAGGGTTTTTAAATAAGTTTTCATAATAAATACCTTGTCTATATTTTATGCTTACAAAAACTGATTGTTGGAAGTAGGACACAGACAGAGCTACAGCGTTCCTTTTTTAATTCTGCTAGTACTGACATATCTTAGGTGCTTAAAATGAGAATTGAAGTTTATAACAAGATACTTAACTTCAAAGGACTTTTACAATTTGTTAATAGCAAAAATGGCTATTACTTCAGTGTTTGCTATGTTCGCAGACAGGCTCTTTATTTACCCACATCACATCACTGAACTCTCCCGAGAGTCCATGGGACGAGGTGCTGGGATGATCCTCGCTGCAGACAGAGTAAAGGACAGCCCAAGGTCATATGACTAGGAAGTGCCAGAGTGTCTGACCCAGGAGTGTCTGACTCCAAAGCTTAAGTTACTACTTGAAGGGTTTAGGAACAAAGCAGTGAACACCTAAAACAAAAAAAAAGCACAGAACTATTCAAGTTCTTCTTCCCTGTGAAACTGTAAGAAACAATCGCTATTCAAAAGTCATGAGATAGAAACAAACTATTGTTGTTATAATTGAAGAACTCAAATGTATAATACACGTTTCTTTGAAAAGCAAAACATTGTAAAGTATGATATGAATACAGAAGAGTAAATTAGTAGAGACTCATTACAGAATCCAAAGATGAACCTATTCCACAGCCTGGATGGCCTCTGGGCAAAAAATCTTATTGTAAAATTCAGACTTAAATTGAAGAAAATGGGGAAAATCACAAGGGCATTCAGGTGTGACCTAAATCAAATCCCTTATGATTATACAGTGGAAGTGACACAAAATATTAGATCTGACAGAGTGCCTGAAGAACTATGGACGGAGGTTCCACTGTACAGGAGGCGGTGACCAAAACCATCCCCAAGAAAAAGAAATGCAAAAAGGCCAAATGGCTGTCTGAGGAGTCCTTACAAATAGCTGAGAAAAGAAGAGAAGCAAAAGGCAAAGGAAAAAGGAAAGACATACCCATCTGAATGCAGAGTTCCAAAGAATAGCAAGGAGAGATAAAGAGAGTTTTCCTAAATGATTAATGCAAAGAAATAGAGGAAAACACTAGAATGGGAAGGACCAGAGCTCTCTTGAAGAAAAATCAGAGATACCAAAGGAACATTTCATGCAAAGACGGGCACAATAAAGGACAGAAAGGGTAAGGACCTAACAGAAGCAGAAGAGATTAAGAAAAGGTGGTAAGAATACACAGAAAAAACGTACAAAAAAGGTCCTAATGACCCGGAACACCATGATGGTATGGTCACTCACCTAGAGCTAGACATCCTGGAGTGTGAAGTCAAGTGGGCCTTAGGAAGCATTATTACAAACAAAGCTAGTGGACGTGATAGAATTCCAGCTGAGCTATTTCAAATCCTAAAAGATGATGCTTTTAAAGTGCTGCACTCAATATGCCAGCAAATTTGGAAAACTCAGCAATGGCCACAGGACTGGAAAAGATCAGTTTTCATTCCAAACCCAAAGAAAAGCAATGCCAAAGAATGTTCAAACTACCGCATAATTGCACTCATTTCACACGCTAGCAAAGTAATGCTCAAAATTCTCCAAGCAAGGCTTTAACAGTACGTGAACCATGAACTTCCAAATGTTCAGGCTGGATTTAGAAAGGCAGAGGAACCAGAGATCAAACTGGCAACATCCACTGGATCATCGAAAAAGCAAGAGAGATCCAGAAAAACATCTATTTCTGCTTCATTGACTATGCTAAAGCCTTTGACTCTGTGGATCACAACAAACTGTGGAAAATTCTTAAAAGAGATGGGGATACCAGGCCACCTTACCTGGCTCCTGAGAAACATGTACGCAGGTCAAGAAGCAACAGTTAGAGAGCCCTGTATGGAACAACAGACTGGTTCAGGATTGAGAAAGGAGTATGACAAGGTTGTTTATTGTCACCCTGTTTCTTTACCTTATATGCAGAGTATATCATGAGAAATGTGGGGCTGGATGAGTTACAAGCTGGAATCAAGACTGCTGGGAGAAGTATCATCAACCTCAGACATGCGGATGACATCACTCTAATGGCAGAAAGTGAAGAGGAACTAAAGAACCTCTTCATGCAGGCGAAGGAGGAGAGTGAAAAGGCCAGCTTAAAACTAAATATTAAAGAAACTAAGATCATGACATATGGCCCCATCACTTCATGGCAAATAGAAGGGGGTGAGGTGGAAGCAGTGACAGATTTTCTCTTCTTGGGCTCTAAAATCACTGTGGATGGTGACTGCAGCCATGAAATTGAAAAGATAATTGCTTCTTGGCAGGAAAGCTATGACAAACCTAGACAGTGTGCAAAGACATCACTTTGCTGACAAAGATCCGTATAGTCAAGGCTATGGTCTTTCCAGTAGTCATGCATGGTTCTCAGAGCTGGATCATAAAGAAAGCATAGGGCCAAAGAGTTGATGCTTTTGAACTGTGGTGCTAGAGGAACTCTTGAGAGTCTCTTCGGCAGCAAGGAGATCAAACTAGTCAATCTTAAAGGAAATCACCCTTGAATACCCATTGGAAGTACTGATGCTGAAGCTCCAATACTTAGGCCACCTGATATGAAGAGCTGACTTATTGGAAAAGACCCTGATGCTGAGAAAGACTTAAGGCAGAAAAAGAAGAGGACAACAGAGGATGAGATGGCTGGATGGCATCACTGATGCAATGGACATGAACCTGGGCAAACTCCAGGAGATGGCAGGAAGGGGACAGGGAGGCCTGGCGTGCTGCAGTCCATGAGGTCAAGAAGAGTCAGACACGACTTGGCAACTAAACAACTACTAAAAGATCTTGTTGGTCTTCAGAGAACCGTTCAGCTTCAGCTTCTTTGGCATTAGTGGTTGGTGCACAAACTTGGATTACTGTGACACTGAATGGTCTGCCTTGGACACAAATTGAGATCATCCTGTTGTCTTTAAGACTGCACGCACGTACTGCATTTCGGACTCATGTTGACTATAAGGGCCACTCCATTCCTTCTAAGGGATTCTTGCCCACGGTAGTAGATAAAATGGTCATCTGAATTAAATTTGCCCATTCCTGTCCATTTTAGTTCACTGATTCCTAAAATGTTGATGTTCACTCTGCCATCTCCTATTTGACCACTTCCAATTTACCTTGATTCATGGACCTAACATTCCAGGTTCCGATTCAATACTGTTCTTTACAGCATCAGACTTTACTTTCACCACCAGACACATCCACAACTGGGTGTCGTTTTCGCTTTGGCTTTTCACTCCTTCTGTAGCTATTTCTCTGTTCTTCACCAGCAGCACACTGGACACCTACTGACCTGGGGGCTCATCTCCCAGTTTCATATCTTTTTGCCTTTTCATATCGCTCTGGGTCCCATCACTTAATGGCAAACAGATGGGAAACAATGGAAAAAGTGACAGACTTTATTTTCTTGGCTCCAAAATCACTGCAGACAGTGACTGCAACCATGAAATTAAAAGACCCTTACTCCTTCAAAGAAAAGCTATGACAAACCTAGATAGTGTATTAAAAAGCAGAGACATTTCTTTGCTGACAAAGGTTGATATAGTCAAAACTATGGTTTTTCCAATAGTCATGTAAAGTATGAGAGTTGGACAATAAAAAAGGCTGAGTGCTGAAGAACTGATGCCTTCAAACTGTGGTGCTGGAGAAGATTCCTGAGAGTCCCTTGGACTGCAAGGAGATCAAACCAGTCAATCCTAAAGGAAATCAACCCTGAATATTCATTGGAAGGACTGATGTTGAAGCTGAAGCTCCAATATTTCTGCCACCAAACTCGAAGAGCGGACTCATGGAAAAGACCCTGATGCTGGGAAAGATTGAAGGCAGGAGGAGAAAGGGATGACAGAGGATGAGATGGCTGGATGGCATCACTGACTCAATGGACATGAGTTTGAGGAAACTCTGGGAGATGGTGATGGACAGGGAAGCCTGGCGTGCTGCCATCCATGGGGTCACAAAGAGTCAGACACAACTGAGCAACTTAACATCAACAATACTGTTCACAGGGTTCTCAAGGCAAGAATGCTGAAGTGGTTTGCCATTCCCTTCTCCAGTACTGTCAGAACTCTCCACCATGCCCATCTGTCTTGGGTGGTCCTGCATGGCATAGCGCACAGTTTCTGAGTTACACAAGGCTGTGATCCATGTGATCATTTTGGTTAGTTTTCTGTGATTGTGGTTTTTGTTTTAGAGGCCATAGGATTGCAGTTCTTGCTTCTTCTGTGCCCTCTGATGGATAAAAAGCTTATGCAAGCTTCCTGACGGGAGGGACTGGCGACAGGAAAACCGGGTCTTGCTCTGGTGTGCAGGGCCATGCTCATGTGTGCTTGCATGCGTGCTCATAGCTCCAGCCCTGTCTGACTCTGCGACCCTACGGACTGTAGCACCAGGTTCCTCTGTCCATGGGATTCTCCAGATAAGAATACTGGAGTGGGTCGCCATTTCCTTCTAGGGGATTGAACATGAATCTCTCAGTCTCTTCCACTGGCAGGCGGGTTCTTTACCACTAGAGGGCCATGCTCAGTACATCTTTAATCCAATTTTCTGCTGATGGGTGGGGGCTGTGATCCCTCCCAGTAGTTTGGCCTAAGGTGGCCCTGCCCTGCAGTTCGAAGTCCCTATGGTAGGTAGCATTACGGGCTCTAAGGAAGGGCTAATTGCGACCTCCTCAGAGGACTTACTCCAGCACACGCTGCACCCCCAGGACTGCTGCTGCCAGCGCCCCGGCCACAAGGCAGGCCACCGCTGACCCGCGCCTCTACAGGAGACTCCCAAACACGCATAGACAAGTCTGGAGCAGCCTCTTATGGATCACTGCTCCTTTCCCTTAGGTTCTGGTGTGCGCAGGGTTTTGTTTGTGCCCTCCAAGAGTCTCACTTTCGCCTAAGCCTATGTAACCAAATTCTGCTGCTCCATACACTGCTACAAAACAGTTTTCTTCCCTCTCTGCTGGCAAAAACTAGTGACTGTTGTTGGCTCAGCACTCAGTGTCTCACAAGGATCCAGATTTTAATGCAAAAATAAAACAACGTGTTCCCTAAGGTAATATTCATGCCAGTCCTATTAAATGCATACATTTTAAGCTGCAAATCTGAGAGGACAGTACACAGGTGCCTCAATTTTCTTTTCAGTAGTCACTAGAATTGTTTGGGGAAACAGATAAAAAATATTTTTTGGTAGTCTGAGTTAGCCTAAGTGACCATTTGCTTCTTAATCCATTTATAAAGGCATTCAATGCAATTAAAAGAGATACAGTGAGAATTTAAAATTTAAGCCGTCAGAAAGGTCAGTCATCAGATCCTGGAGCCAGAAAGGAGACTTATCTATAATAACCACCCCTCTTTCCCCGTTTGCAGATGAGGAGGCAGAAGCCCAGAGAAGGAAATAATTTGTCAAGGTTAATAAATCTTATTAGTAACAAAACCAAGACTGAAATCAGGTCTCTTGATTCTCAGCCAGACAGGCTTCCTCTCCCTCAGCAGTTTATTTAGTTACACTGTTGACTTAATATTGCTCGAGAAGGTCTGGGAACTGTCCAGCAAGAAGTCTGACATACAATATTCTCCCAAATCTAATTTCCTCCCCTTTTCATTTAAATACCTGGCAACAGCTTTGGGCACTGTGAAAACCAGAAAAACCCCAGAACTTTAAAAATTACAGAAATGAACTGAAATTAAATTACAAAAGAGAACCATGAAACAAAATTGACACAGGAATACATTATCATGTGCAAATTATAAAGAGTAGCTAATCATAAATCAGCCCTATAATAAAATCTGAAAATGACTCCATGACTATCAACAGGATCCTGAAAAAGAAAGCTTGGTGACCTTATTAGTTAAAAATAAGTAAGTCCAAGGAATTCAACTGGAATATAACTGAGGTGACCATACAATTAAAATCCATATAATTAAAAACATGGCCACTTTGAGTGAAAAAAAAAAAAAGAGTTGGCAAAACTGCCAGGACAACAAGCAACAACCCGAGACATTCTCTTGTACACCTGGATGTATGGGCATCAGTATAAGTTACACCCAGGAAGCTACACTGTTTCATCTGCAACAAAACCCTCTGAAGGAAAGAGTTCCAAGATGCAGCAAATATTTAAAAAATCAGGTCTAAAGAGAAAACAGAAACTACAGAAACAGATCTATTTCTTTTTTTAGTGAAGATTCATTCCAACTCTCTACTTCACCAGCAGATGAAAAGTAAGCCTTATGACTCATCAATCCTACCTCAAAAAAATTTGTATCCACCCTCATCCAACAGAAACAAGGAAAAGAATTACTTATGCCATGTCAATGAGAGCGGCAGGAGCGTCATCCCCATTCTACGGAAGGAGGAGCAGCGTCCAGAAAGGATTATATGGCTCAAGGTCCAAATCTAAACCCAGGGATGACACAGAAAGCCACAGCGCCCTTGAGGCTCCCAGGTCTCTTTCTGGATAGCTATCACAGCTTGGCAGGCCACCTTTCTCCTTCCCTTCAAGATGAGGCAGGCACTGTTCTCATCCTCAAAAAACAGAAAGAGACGTGGAGAGGTCTTCACGTAGGCTTAGCACACTTGACCCCTCAGAGGGTCCTCCTCTTTCAGGACCACAAGGACCCTAGTCCCCAGATCTGGGCCCCAGGGGACAATCAAGGACCCCCACACACAACCAAGATCCTACAATCAAGGAATCAACTGATTTTGGAAATTCAAACCACAGAACCTAGCTTCAATCTTCAAGGGTTCTGCCGTCCTCCTTGGCTGCTATGTCCAGCAATAGTGGTAACGGCACCCACTCAATGACGGACACTCACTATGTGCTAGACCTCACCTGAGCATTCTCCATGCATATCATTCAGTCCTGCCACATATCCTGGGGAAGAGGTTTTTCTTTTTTCTATTATTCTTATTTTTTAGGTGGCAAATTAACACACATGTAATCTTCTTTAATCTAACAACAGATGTAATAAAAAGATGGTTCCCCCAATGACTCACACTTTTAAACAGCTGGTATATATCCTTGCACACCTTTCTCTTCACCACAAAACTCTTCTTTTTCCCAGTGAGACCACATTAAATAGAAAATCGGTTTTCCAGCCAACAATTCGAGGCATTTTTCCACAAGAATTTACACAGTTCTGCCTCTTTTTTTAAAAAGGCTATATATTATTTCTCCCTATGGCCACACCAGAATTGATTGAGCAAGAGGCGCTGTTACTTCCAGATGAGGAGATAAAGCCCCGACAGGTATGTGACTTAAGGTCACACAGTAAGTGGCAGGGACAGGGCTAGACCCAGGCCTACCTGATTCCAAAGCCCGTGTTCTCAAACACTGGGTCCCACAGGACACCTGTCTTGAATGTTTCTGTCAACTAGACTACAACCCACTTCAAGACAGTGAATTAGTGTCTTTAAGTCTCCAATGCCCAGCACTGCATTGGCACATTATCAAAGTCAGTAAATACTTGTATAAACAGCTGCTGAATGTCAGTTTTCTGGTACCTGCCCTCCCACGCCATTCTCACCTCTCACAGTGCCCTGGCGCATCCTGGAGGCACGAACGTACCTGCTGAAAGCACAGCTCTCCCGCCCAGAAGAGAACTGCCTCCCGTTCTCAGCTGGGCCACTTGGCCCCTCTCCGTCTCAGAATTCGGATGCAACGCAAGCTCAGAGCCCACCTGCTTCTCCAGGAACTTCCCTGAGAGGGCTTTCGCATGGAGACCCCTCTGTTTAATGAACACAACACTGTAAGAAGCTAGCACTAGAAAGGACCTTAGCAGTTATCATCCTGGACCCCTCCTCACTTTGTAGTAATGGAGAGAGTAATCCACAGTTTTATGACAAACTAATATGGCTGCAACCTAGAAGCGATTGAAAATTTCAAAACAAAACGAAAGGCACTCAAAGGAGAGTTTGCTACGTACCACTAAGGCAGGGAGATGGCGAGGTAAGAAGGCAGTGAAATTTTATTTAATACAAAAATCTAAATGTGTATTTGAGCCTCCAAAAAATTACTCCTCCTAAATTTACAGTCCTGACTCTTCAGTGGTGCAGAATTCTGACCTTGGCAACCTCTAGCATCAGACTTCTCTGAATATTAGCCAACACCTCACTGACTATTGCATCACTAACCATAAAGCTGCAGATTAAGAGGCTTTAATGACAGTTTTGCATAACAAAAAGCTGGCAAAACAAACACAAAAGACAACTTTCCATTAAATTTAGTCATGGAACTCAGCTACTTTGACTTGACTACTGAAAGCATAAGTAGCTGCTATCACTAATATAAAAATAGCCCACCTTCCCTCTTAGTTACCCCATATAAGCCTTCATATCTGCTTATCAGCAATTCTGCAGGAGGACTCCTACCAGAAACCCACTGGACCATGAGGTATTCTCTGTTAACAATATTTGAGGATCTGTTCAATCCTAGAGGCAAATAACCATATAAGGAGATTAAAATTAGACTCCTGAGTTTGTTTTATGACAAGACACTGCAGTGTAATAAGACACGTAAAACCAAAACCTAGTGTAAAGCAAAGGCTGACAATGTATATAACATAAATTGGACACACTGACAGGATAGATCACTCATTCATTCATTTAGGAGTATTTCACTGAACCCAGCAAGGCGCTGAGCACGCCCTGTCGACATTGCCCCCTCACAGAACCTGGAGCTGAGACGAAGGGATACCAGGAGACCAGCAGCAAACTGCAGTGTGCCACAAGGCCCACAGGAGGACTGCCTGACCTGGACGCCAGCGTCAGGGAAGACCTGCCAAAGGAAGCAACGTGTGGGCTGAGAGTGAAGGAGTCAGCCATGACGGGAGTGGCAATGCCTGTGGGAGGAAGGAGGCAGGCAGGTTATTGGGTTTTTCCCCATTTTTTTAACTGGAGTGCACAAGTTGCAGCTGACTCTTTGTGACCCCAGGGACTGTAGCCCACCAGGCTCTTCTCTCCATGGGATTTTCCAGGCAAGAACACTGGAGTGGGTTGCCATTTCCTCCTCCAGGTTATTGGAGTATTGATCTACAATGCTGTGTTAGCTTCTGTTGTATGACAAAGCGAGTCAGTTATACGTAAATATTTAACCGTTCTTTTTTGGATTCTATTTTCATGTAGGTCATTACAGAGTATTGAATAGAGTTCTCCGTGCTATTCAACAGGTTCTTATTAAAGACCTAT
This sequence comes from Cervus canadensis, assembly GCF_019320065.1. NCBI lineage: Eukaryota > Metazoa > Chordata > Mammalia > Artiodactyla > Cervidae > Cervus > Cervus canadensis. The sequence continues at coordinate 6,306,485 of NC_057402.1, forward strand.
TCTATGTATAGCAGTGCATATATGTCAATTCCAATCTCCCAACTTATCATCCCCATCACCTTGCCCCTGGTAACCACGAGTTTGTTTTCTGCATGTTCTGTGAACTTGTACACTTGTAGCATCTCCTTAAACCCCAGATGTAAGCAATAGCACACGGTATTTGTCTGACTTCACTCAGCATGACAGCCTCGAGGTCCGTCCACATTGCTGCAAGTGGCGTCATTCCGTTCTTTTCTATGGCTGAGAAATGCTCCGTTGTATCTCTGTGCCACACCTTCCCTATCCATTCCTCTATTGAGGACATTTGGGTTGTTTCCAAGTCCTGGCTATTGTGAACAGTGCTGCAGTGAACACTAGGGTGTATGTATCCTTTCTAATTATGATTTTTTCCAGATATATGACCAGGAGTGGGACTGAAGGTTATGGTAGCTCTATTTTTAGTTTTCTAAGGAAACCACACCATTTTCCACAGTGGCTGTACCAATGTACATTCCCATCAATGGTGTAGGAGGGTCCCTTCCCCAACACCCTCTCCTGCACTTACTGTTTGTAGATCTTTTGGTGATGGCCCTTCTGACCAGTGTGAGCTGATACCTCGTTACAGGTCTGACTTGCACTTCTCTAATAATGAGTGATGTTGAGCATCTTTTCTCATGCCTATCGGCCATTTGGATGTCTTGTTTGGAGAAATGTCTATTTAGGTCTGCCCATTTAATTGAGCTGTTTGTTTTTTTTATTTTGAGCATGAGCTGTCTGTGTATTTTGGAGATTAATCCCTTGTTGGTCACTTTGACTGTAAATATTTTCTCCCATTCTGTGGGTTTTCCTCTTGTTCTGTTGATGGTTTCCACAGTTGTGCAAAAACTCCTAAGTTAATAAGGTCCCATTTGTTTGTGTGTGTGCGCTAAGTCGCTCTGTCATGTCCAACTCTTCGCAACGCCATGAGCTGTGTAGCCCACCAGGCTCCTCTCTCCATGGGATTTCCCAGGCAAGAATCCTCAAGTTGGTTGCCATTTCTGTCTCCAGGGGATCTTCCTGACCCAGGGACAGAAACTACATCTCTTGCATTGGCATTCTTTACCACTGTGCCGCCTGGGAAGTCCACCCCATTTGTTTATTTTCATTACTCTCAGAGGTGGATGAAAAAAAGATCTTTCTGCGATTTATGTCAAGAGAGTGTTCCGCCTATATTTTCTGCTAAGAGTTTTATAGTATCCAGTCTTACAGTTAGGTCTTTAATCCATTTTGAGTTTATTTTTGTGTATGGAGATTATGTTCTAAGTAGAGAGTCTGCTTAACTGTTCCACAGACCACCAATCAATGACAGATGAAAATGGCCATGATTAAATTACCCCCATTAAGCACTTCTTTCTTCTGTGCCAAAAACTTGACATTTAAATAACCACACCCTAATTTGGTTATGTTTCCAGTCATGTTTCACTCTTAAAGGTGATAAAGGACCTCCTCTCAAACATCTTCGACATGCTAAACAGTGATCTTTTTATATTTTGGTTTTACTTTTGCTATTCTTTTCTATTTTATTTGCAAATAAGAGTAGAAGATGAAACTCTCAGAATAATTCAGTGCTGACAATACCGAAGGAAAAAAGTTAGAAGTAGGTAGTCTTCTCAGACATAGTAGGGCTGACACAGTATTTCTGAGAGAGAGTAGTTTAATTATAACAGTGAAAGTGAAGTTGCTCAGTACTGTCCAACTCTTTGCAACCCCATGAACTGTAGCCTACCATGCTCCTCTGTCCATGGGATTTTCCAGGCAAGAGTACTGGAGTGGGCTGCCATTTCCTTCTCCAGAGGATCTTCCCAGCCCAGGGATCGAACCTGGGTCTCCTGCACTGTAGGCAGACTCTACCATCTGAGCCACCAGGAAGTCTAACAGTACTAGTAATTAAATATTGATAAAATCATCCTTTCAAATTTTCCTAATTTTATTCATAATCCTAAAATCCTTTAATTATTAATTACACTATTTCTGTGGTTGTTAGCACCCTCAATGTTGCAGCAAACAAAGTTATTTACCCAAAGACATCAGTTAGAACGTATCCCCACAAAATTACAATTTAACATGTTTTCATCTGTGAAAACACCTATCGAAGCAATCTCTAAAGCAAAAATGTCTTTTAAGTCTACTGAATCAAGATCATTTAACATTTTGGAGATACCAAACATGTGGGGGATAAAAGCACACATCTATAGTGCTTATTATACACCAGCCACTGTTACAGGTTCTTTCAGTTCAGTTCAGTCGCTCAGTCGTGTCCGACTCTTTGCGACCCCATGAATCACAGCACGCCAGGCCTCCCTGTCCATCACCAACTCCTGGAGTTTACTCAAACTCATGTCCATTGAGTCGGTGATGCCATCCAGCCACAGGTTCTTTACATATTAACAATTCATTGAATCTTTACAAAACCTAATAAGGTAGGTACTTCTATGACCTCCATTTTACAGATGAGGACACTAAAACACAGAGAGATTAGGTAACTCACCCAAGACCACACAGGTAGGAAATTAAATAGCTGAGATTCAAACTCAGTCACCCCCAAATCCGTGCTCTTTAACTACTGTGTTACACTGTCTCTCAACAGTTTTTCAAACATAAAAGCAAAAATCAGTTAATGAAAACTGCTACAATAAAACACCAGCCATGTATAATCCTCGAGGAATTAATTCTTATGAATGATAGCGTTCTCTGAATAGCTGAGGCTCTAACCCCTTTGTCTGAGCCCCAAATCTGAAACTGTGCTGTCCATTCGATGTGGCCACCAGCACACATGGCTATCGAGAATGTGAAATGTGGCTAGTCCAAAATCAGATGTGCTATACGAATACAATATGTTCTGGAATTTGAGAGGCTCAGTATGGAAAAAGAGCATAAAATACCTCACTAATCATGTTTTAATATTAACTGCATGTTTAAATAATTTTTGGATATAGTGAGTTAAATAAAATATATTATTAAAATTAGTTTCACTCATTTCTTTCCACTTTTTTATGTGGCTACCAGAAGATTTTAAACTGCATTTGTGGCTCACCTTAAGTTGCTGCTGGACAGAGCTCATCTAAATGTGTCCAACTGATGTCTATGTTACTGATGCTATTTACCCTTTTCTTGATGACTCAGTCATCATGAGGACTTTAACCACCACCCTGTGTGTAGTCTGTAATCTGTCATCATGCTATCCTTGGTGGTGACTGAGGTCAGGATGCCCACCCTCAGACCACAACCTTGGGGTTTCTTAAAGCTGTTTCTTTCTGTGGTTTCCAGCAGCCCGTCTGCTCATAGTTACACCCTCCAGCAACCTTGACTGCAGCCTCTGTGAAGATTTAAAAGCCAGGTAAATTAAAACTGTGTGCCACGTTAGAGTCCAGGGTAAGTGAGGGCTGAGGAGGGCCTTCTCCAAGCCAGCTTCAGTGCGCGGCTCTCTGACGGCTCTTCTGACTGCTCAGAGACCTTTCCTGTCTCGACGACCCCAACAGACTCTTCTCATGGATTCCAGACACTTAAGGCCAACTTAAACCTGAGCATTTACAACTCTGCTTAAAACCCTGCAACAGTTTCAGTTTGAGATGAAAAAAGTCTGGAGATGGATGGTGGTGATGGATGCTGAACAATGTGAATGTACTTAAATGTCGCAGAACTGTATACTTTAAAATGGCTAAAATGGTAAATTTTATGCACATTTTAACATAACTAAAAAACAAACTTCAACAGTTTCGTGTTTCTCAGGATGAAATTCAAACTCTTATGCAGGTCATACAAGGTCCTCGGAATCTGACCTCTGTCTACCTCACCAGCCCCCCTGCTCCATCAGGCCTTAAGCTCTAAGCAACTTCCCTCAACTGCTGCTGCTGCTGCTAAGTCACTTCAGTCGTGTCCAACTCTGTGCGACCCCATAGACGGCAGCCCACCAGGCTCCCCTGTCCCTGGGATTCTCCAGGCAAGAACATTGGAGTGGGTTGCCATTTCCTTCTCCAGTGCATGAAAGTGAAAAGTGAAAGTGACGTCTCTCAGTTGTGTCTGACTCTCAGTGACCCCATGGACCGCAGCCCACCAGGCTCCTCCATCCATGGGATTCTCCAGGCAAGAGTACTGGAGTGGGGTGCCACTGCCTTTGATTTCCCTCAACACACCACACCAATTCAGATCTCAATGCCCTGAAAATGTGAAGTGAAAGTCACTCAGTAGCGTCTGACTCTTTGCGACCCCATGGACTATACAGTCCATGGAATTCTCCAGGCCAGAATACTGGAGTGGGTAGCCTTTCCCTTCTCCAGGGGATCTTCTGAACCCAGGGACTGAACCCAGGTCTCCCGCTTTGCAGGTGGATTCTTTGCCAGTTGAGCCACAAGACCACAAAAGTGAAGGCCTCTATCTAAATCCCTTCCCCACCCTTCTCAACTCCACTCAAATGTCGTGTCCTCTGTGAAAACGCTCCTGGCATCCCGAGGGCAAGAAGACCCCTCTCACCACTGCACCCCGCCGCAGCTTGCACTCTGACACTCGCACAGCCTTTATCTTCCAGAACGGCACTTTCTGTTTACAGGCCTGTTCCCCACCGTGAGCTCACTGAGAGCAGGGACTGTGCCAGGCCTGGCACAAAGCCAGCATAAAGGGATGGTTCCTAAATGCCTGCCGAGGCCATTCAGTAAACAAGCACTTAATGAGTGTCGACCAGAGACACTGGGGATCCTGCAGTGGGAAAAGAAGACGAAGCCCCCCTTTCATGGAGCCTCCACAAGTAACTGCCAGTGGACGTAAGCACTCTAAAGAGAAATGAAGTGCAGTCAGGGAAGGGCATTTTATACAGGGTGCTCAGGAATGTGCCAACTAGGTGGAGACCAGAAGGACAGGGCTGGCTCTCCCACTCAGGGACAGAGCACTGAGTGAAGAGAATACCAGCTGGTTCTAGCTGTGGTCTCAATAAAACAGGGTACTGGAAGGAGAAGGTAAACGTTTATTTCTAAGAAATGCAAACTGTCCCTCTCTGACCTAGCAATTTGACAGATTTCACAGTCACCACCTAGTTCTCTCAGGAGGAAGAACACAGCCATTCTACCCAGGTGGGGTACAGTGCACGCAGGACCCTCTGCCGTGAGGTCTTGCAGCTACTGGAGAAAACTTAAGAGGAGCAGGAATGACTGAGTGCTATTTTACATTAACAGAATGCACTAAGCACTTGGCAATCCTCACAACTGCCTTCTGAAACATACTCTTATTAAACCCATTTTAAAGCGGAAAATAAGGCACAGAGAGGTTAAATAATTTGTCCAAGGTCACAGAGTTGGTAGGTGGCGAAGCTAGACTTTGAAACCAGACAGTCTTGGCTCCAGAGTCTGAGCTGATAACCACTAGGCCCCCTGTTTTACATGTGTATTTCTATCACAAATACTCTTTGTACCTATCGTTGGGCTTTTTTACTATTAATCCTAAAGCCATCAAATTTTACTTCATCTGTCTTCATATTTTGATCACTCAACAGTTTAGTTGTTATTTACTGATATTATTTTCAAGACTGCCATTAAGTAGAAATATAAGCATACAATGTAAACAACAAGCAAAACATAAACTATCAATGCGGAGACACACGTTACACTGCTATAAACAGTGTGCGTATAAACTCCATAAAGATGGCGGAGGCCCAGGCCAGCCACTGCCCCATGCAGGGCGTCTAGTGGGGCTCAGGGTGGGGCTGATCAGGCAAAATAACAACTACAAGGGATGCCATATGCACGTGGTGTGCCACAAATGCCCAGGAAGCAAATACCAAAAACACAACATTAAAAATCACTTAATATACGAAAAATGATTTTTTTAACTTAACATATATATTTTACTTTAAGAGTAACATCTTTCTGGATACAGCAGACGTCTCAAGCTCAACACACTCCAAATAAACCTCACTCATCCCCTTAGAGGCCTCTAAACCGATTCCTTCTACGTGTTCTCTAGCTTAATCACAGGAAAGACAAGCCCGGCTGCTGAAGCAATAAACCTGTTATCCTCAGCTCCAGCCACTGTACTTCCTTCCTCTTGGTCACACACACTCACATGTACACACACTCCACACACCCTCTCACTCCAGCCGATCTCTTTTACCTCCTACTGGATCTTTCCCTTCACCTTCCGGTCAAGTCTGATCTGTACCAACTGGTCTCCTAACTGTTTTTCCTGTTTCTTTTTAATTTGCCTTACGTCATGGTCCTCCCTGACAGGTCAGTTGGTAAAGAATCCGCCTGTAATGCAGGAGACCCCAGTTCGACTCTTGGGTCGGGAAGCTCCCCTGGAGAAGGGACAGGCTACCCACTCCAGTATTCTTGGGCTTCCCTTGTGGCTCAGCTGGTAAAGAATCAGCCTGCAATGTGGGAGACCTGGGTTCAATCCCTGGGTTGGGAAGATCCCCTGGAGAAGGGAAAGGCTACCCACCCCAGCATTCTGGCCTGGAGAATTCCACGGACGAGTCCATGGAGTCAGACACGACCAAGTGACTTTCACTTCACTTCACTCCATGGTCTACTCCTCCAGCCTTGGTTTCAGAATTCTCCCTCCACCATACAAATCTGACTGTATCACTCCACTTTTTAAAAACGTTTGGTGGTTTCTGATCACCCCATAGGATCAAGTGCAAACCCCATCAGAGCACATGCACACCTCTTCACAAAGGGATCTGACACTACTTTCCACATCATACCTTCTTTCATTCAACAAATGGTCACCAAGCACCAACTATGTGGCCAGTCACTGGGACAGGCACTGGTGGTAAACAGTAAAAAGCTCCTGCCATGATGGAAATTACAGTCTAGGACAAAAAAAGACATTAACCAGTCACACAAACAAATGTTTAAGACTTCAACTACAAGTACTGCAAAGGTAGACCAGGCAAAATGTTCTGAAAAGATAGTGGCAAAGGTTGTATTATATTACAATACAAAACAAGGTAATACAAAGATTGTATTACAACACAGTCTTATACATAAACTTAGAACTTCTAAATTGTACACATCAAAAGGTGAATTTAATGGTATGTGAATTACATCTAAAAAAAAAAGGGCACACCAGTAGAGGAGTGCCTCTACTGACGTAATTGGCTAAGGCAAAGATGAGAAAGCTTCCCAAAGGAAATTTAACTTATTACACATAACATTTGCTGAACACTGACTACACAACAGGCCACTTTCAATGTGATAATCCACTGATCCTAACAACCCTAGGGTTGCTGTTATTATTATCCTCAGTTTAAAGACAGTGAACTAGTCAGAGAGTCAATTGGTGACGCCAGAATCCACACTTAAGCCAACGGATGCCAGGGCCCAGACTCTTACCTGCTACAGTGAGGTCCCTCAGGCAATGACTACTGATTCAGAACTACTTATGATGCAATAAGTAAACCACTGTGTTTAACAAGTAAACCACTGTTTCTTTTCTTCCAAAGGAAATGTCTCTCTGTGTCCTCTGCCCTTATAGTAACACACAAGGCCCTGTAAGATCCTAACCCATCCACTCACCACCACCTTCCTACTTCATCTCCTCCACCCTGCCCCTCACACACTGTGCTCCAGTTACAGAGACATCCCTTTGTTTCTCCAGTATGCTGGGCCTGCTCCTACCACAGGGCCTTTGCATTTGCTAGAGCTACAATGATTACAATCACAACATATGTTATAAAGCATGATTCGGTCAAAACTTCAGTTAACAGTTTCTCTGGACACACAGTACTGCTAGCAAGACCCTGTTCTGAATTGTACACTAACATTCTGAATGTCATTTATTAATTTTAATCAAAACTACCTCATTTTCTAGTCTTTTATTGTTCTGTATGATGTCACCTAGCAAAGATTTTTATTTTACAGAGTATAGTAACAGCAGCTTTTGCTTACCAATTAGTATGAACAACAGTCATATGGCTATCTTTGCAGTGAAATAAAACAAAGCAATTAAGCCAAGAAAGTGTCACAATAGAACCTGAATACCACCATTCTTCTGTTCAGCCCCAGAATCACAGTCTGTGAAATAACTATGGCAACAGCACTTTCAGACATCAAAATCCCACCAAAATCTTGCTGAGAAGTTATTGCCCATCTGTGCAAACACACAAAAATGCACACTGACAACCAGTTATGTAACTTCAACACAGCAACCTGGTGATATTTTAAGTTTCTATCTTGCTAAAAATTCTAAGTAACTCTTAGGCACATACACTGACATAGACTTTTCAAAATAGGATGCTGAGAAAGGAAGGATACATTTAAGACGTCTGTGCATGCTCAGTCATGTCCAACTCTTTGTGACCATGTGGACTGTAGCCCTCCAGGCTCCTCTGTCCATGGGATTTCCCAGGCAAGAATATTGGAGTGGATTGCCATTTCCTACTCTAGGGGATGTTCCTAATCCAGGGATCGAATCTGAATTTCCTGCACTGGCAGGCCAATTCTTTACCACTGAGCCACCTGGGAAGCCCTACATTTATGTTTAACACGGAGTCATCCCCAAATTCAAGATGGCGAAAACTATCGTCTTTTATCAGGTAGGTTCACCATGAGATCCTTTTAAATATTAAGCACCAACTGAGCTAAGCATCAGGTGAAAGTATTTAGCCTAATTCAACTTACTAACACCACGAGCAGAACGCCGTGACTGTAGCAAACTCCTGTAAGTGACCGGCACAAAGGCCAGGAGCAAGGACTTCTGAGTCAGTTTGTTTCCCAACAGTGCTCTACCACTAAGTAACTGGGGGCCCTTAGCCAAGTTTCTTTTCCTCCTGAGCCTCAGTTCCCATAAATATGAAGACACCACCACAAAGCCTATAAGACACAACTGCTCTTGTTTAGCCTGCCAGGATCCTCCATCCATGGGATTCCCCAGGAAGAATACTGGGGTGGCTTGCCATTTCCTCCTCCAGGAGCCCTTCCTGACCCATGGATCGAACCCGCATCTCCTGCCTGGCAGGTGGGTTCTTTACCAGTGAGCCACCAGGGAAGCCCAGAGGCCACAGTGTTAGCACGTAATGATAAGCGCCGTTCACTGAGTGCTCACTACTACTAAATTAAATGTAGGAAGTTAAACAGCTGGAAAACGTTACTGCTGTACTTAATACTGTAGCCTTCAGAAGAGTTATTCCTAAAGATTATTGTTAATTTCAATAAAACTGTAATAACAAATCTTTCATATATGCATCTTTGTATGATCGAAGCTTTCCTTTTCCTTCTGTGAACTTTTTGGCACTCCAAAAGTTAGAAATAGTTTGATTATCTTAAATGGTAATATTATCTTTGTAATTTTTGTCTCAAAGAAACCAGAGTTTAAAAAAAACCAAAAAACTCCTCCAGTCCTGAGTGTTTTGTTTACTGAGTTAGGCTACAAAATAAAACCGGCCAAAATGACTTAACTGGGTTTCTCAGGTGGTGCTAATGGTAAGAACCTGCCTGCTAATGCAGGAGATACAAGAGACTCGGGTTTGATTCCTGGGTCAGGAAGATCCCCTGGAGAAGAAATAGCAACCCACCCTGGTATTCTTGCCTGGAGAATCCCATGGATAGAGAAGCCAGGAGCAGCCTGAAGGGCTACAGTTCAAGGAGTCACTAGAATTAAAAAAAAAAAAAATCTTCTCCAGTCCTTAGTGTTTTGTTTACGGAATTAGGCTAGAAATTAAAGCCAATCAAATGACTTAATTATTAACAATAATAATGAACATCCATTGAGCTGCTTCTATCAGTTCTATCATACCAAAATACTTGGGCAGTGAATGCACTTACTAAAAGATTGCCGAAACAAGTGATAGGTTGCGTCAACCTCTGATGCAGCCAATGAGAATATTATTGACCCTCATTAAAGTATATGCCACGTATCAACTATTAGACCAATCACAAACACTTGGAAAAGACCAGGACCAACTCATTTTACAGGTAAGAAAACAGAGGCTCAAAGAAATTTAAGTCCAAAGGTCACAGAGTTAGAAGTGGGGACTAGAACCTTAGCCTCTCTGCTTCCAGTTCACTGTTTTGTAAATTACATGAAAGCTGATGGTTTCAAAAGGAATCTATTTCAGAACCTCAAAATGTTTTCTACATCATTGAAAGTGAATACCTGAAATAACTGAATGTTTGTTTAATGAGAGCTAAATATTGAGCACAAACTAATGTAACCCACAGCCCCTAGTGAATATGCTGAAAGAGCTCCTAGGACAGAAATAAGTGGAATCAACTAATCACACTGCATGGTGTCTACTGGAGGTAAGGAGTCCCACTGCTAACATGACCGAAACACTACCACCAGAGTGCCTTTCTTACAAATAATACACACTTCAGAGCCATAGAACTTCCTTTACCCAAGTCAACAGTCCTTTCAAAGAGAAAAAAGTACCCTTAGCACCATGCTCCAGATACATTTCACCTGTGCACAAAAAGCTCTACAGCTGCAAAGTGTTCATTCTGTAGAAAAGAATGATGCTAATGATCAAGGCAGTTTTTCAGCCTTTTCATGCTCTGAACCAGGCTACCTTTATTAAAATCCTTATTTCTATCAAAGTTGTTTAGGTATGGCCTTAATGATTTCAGGTCCAGACGTTAGGGACCAGCCAACAAGTCATCTTTAAACTGTGGTCCCTTTTTCCCCCTGGGAAACTGTTTTAAAATGTCATCCATTGAAAAAAGGTGAATGACCACACATACTAGAATGCAATGATATTTTAATAACAGAAAATTCAAAAATATAACTTTGTTTAAAATTGACAGTCATGAAACTTGATGTAATAAGCAAATTGAAGACTTCTACAAAGACCTTATTGTGTCATATGAGAACATGGCAAGATATTCATTTCCAACAGCTGAGAGACTGGCTGCTGCAGTAAGTCATCTGATCAATTAAAAGTTATTACAGACACTACATACTAATTGCCAATTCTCAAGTAAGTAAAATAGCATACACTCTAAACCTATGTTGTTCAAGATAGTAGCCACTAGCTACATGTGCTACTGAGCACTTGAAATGTCCTAGTCTGAACTGAGGTGTGCTATATACATAGAACTTCACTGGATTTACAGTGGATTCACACTGGATTCACACTGGATTTCAAAACCTTAGTACCAAAAAAAAAGGAAAGTATCACTAGTAATTTTTTCATACTGATTATATGTTAGTTATAATATTTTTAATATATTGAGTTAACAAAATAAACTATTAAAAATAATACTAGTTACTAGACAAATTTGAATCACATCTGTGTGGCTCATTACATTCCTATTGGGTAGTGCTACTCTATACAAACTCTGCAAAATATGATCTAATCTTCCTTCAATGATTCACGATGATGATGATGATGAACACCAAATATATAATAAAGAAAAATCTTATTTATATCTTGGGGGCACAGTTTAAGACAGTACCAAGTAAGAATGGCATGTCCTTAAAACTTCTATGAAATTTACAACCAACCCCCAACTCCATTTATAGAGGAAGGACTCAATCTTAAAAGTCGTACTTAGGGAACAAGAAGGAAATACAAAAGTAAAGACCTTGAAAGTGGCACTAAGAGAAATACCATCTGTTTCTAGAAGGCATTTTAAAATAAAAGCACTGTGCTTTAAATACTTAATAGGCCTGTTTTTTAAAAACAGTATTTGATTATTATGAGTATCACAAAGAAATTTCCCAACTGCCAGCCAAGCAAACTTCTGAAAAGGAAAACCTGGTCAGGTAGACTAGAAATTCTAATTATGTGGAGCAGAGAAATAAAACATCTGAATGTATCATACGGAAAATGTAAGCCAAATTCCTTAACAGAGTATTTAAAATGAAGCATCATACAATGATGAAATCAGTCAAAACTTTATAGGTGTGCTTCAATATTACTATAGTATCAATTACAGGATTTAGCTAAAAGTGGTTTCAAAATTCCAAAACACCATAATGCCTTTTCCAAATCTAGCCAGGGAGAATTAGGGAGAGAACTGTTTCCAAATGACTTATCTTGCAGAGGTTAAAATTAGAAATTGACAATTCAGAGCCATATTAACCATAAAGCATATCTGCATGGCATTCTGTTTAACAAGGACTTCTGGACACATCATCCTTTTTGATCCTCAGGACAGCCATCAGATATTGGTCTGTTTTTATCCCTACTTTAGAGGTAATTCCAGGCTTGGAGACCTTGAATTGTTCAAGGTCACATTGCTAAAAAGTAGCAGAACCAGTACTGGATCCTGGATCTTCTGATGCTGATCCAGTTCTTTCTTTACAAGACAATCATTCATTTAAAACCAAACATTTAGAAATACAACAAGCTCTAATGCCAAAGAAGGATCTAAGGATCAACTAGGTCAAATCTTAAGACTCTGCAAAGGCAATGCATTGGAATCAGTTGAAAAGGGCAGAAGAGATTACCAAGAGACAGGAAATGATTTGAAAGATCAGGGAGAAAAAAATCTAATCTAAATGTCCTTGGGTGCAGCACGGCGGAATAATAGTATTCAAGCAGAAAATGCAAGAGAAACGGTACTTTCCTTCTGAAATGGATTTTCAATGTAGAAACTGTAGGCGAAATTGTTACTTTACTACAAATGTCTTTGAGAATTTTACTTAATATACAGGCACTCAGAAAACCAATACATCCAACTGGGTACCACCCGCCCTTCATTTTTTCATAAATCAAGACATTTACTTCACAAAAAGCCAGAATAGAAAAATTATAATTCAGCACTCATGGCTCTTTAGATGATAGGTAAAGGAAAAACTCCGGAAGGAGCCTGGCAATCTAACAAGCAGTGTCTGCTAGTAGAACGCATCCTTGAGGGCAGGACAAGGCGGCACCACAGCACAAATGAACCTAGCTCAACCTTCAAATCGGTGGCAACAGGCCAGATAACGCCAAATGTACAAATCTCGAAGGTACGGTAAAAGGGAATGCCTAACATGGCTCTCAAAATCCAGTCCCCAAGTAAATTCCTAAATACAACAGGATTTCAGAAATCACGAAAAGGACTACGGAGAAATGTGGGTTTCCAGCGTGGGAACACCACACGGGGGTGCCCACACTGCCGACTCCAAATACGACACCAGCAAATTTCAGACGGGGGGGGGCGGCCCACAGAGGCGCCTCGAGACCCTGAAACGGGGCGAGCGCCAAACGACACCCCCGCCTCTCCGCCCGACCCCCCGCCAGGACGGACGGGGTGGGGCTGGGTGAACTGACCGGCTCCAATCCCACCTCCCGGCTTCCCCTCCCGGGTAGCCCTGCCGTGGAGGCTCGGCAGGAAAGGGCCGCGCTGGCGGCCGAGGGGGCGCCGGCCAGGGACACCCCCCCCTGCCCCCGGACTCCCGACCACGCCGGCCCCCGCTCCAGGACCCCGCTGCAACCCCCGGCCCCCAGATCCCCGGACCCCCGACCCAGCCCGCGCTGACAGCCGGCGCCGCCCCACCTGCCCGCCCGCGGGGGGGGCGCCGAGACCGGGCGCGCCCGCCAGGCCACTTCCTTCCCCTCCCGCCCGGCCCGTCGAGCTCGCGCGGGCCCCCGGGGGCCGGGAGTCGCAGGAGGAAGGAGGTTTGGCCGGCCGCCCGTGAAGGAAGCCGCCGCTGCCGCCCGCACCCACCGGCATCATCGCGGCGCGGGTCCGCGGCGCCCTCGGCCGCCTGACAGGACGCTCGGCGCCGCGCCGTGCCCGCCGCTCCGGTCGCCCTCACAGGCCGCGCGCCCGCCGCCGCGCTCTCTGGCCCTCACGGGGAGGCGGCGGCTGCGGCGGGCTGCGGAGCCTGGCCGGCTCTGTCGCGGCAGCCGGCGCGCTGCGTCGCTGTCCCGGGACCGGCTGCCGTCGCCGCCACCTCCTCCAGCCGCCCGCCTCCCGCCGCCAGCCCGCGGACTCTCCTCAGCGCCCGCAGGCCCCGCCCCCAGCGCGTCGCCCCACACGGGGCCCGCCGCCCCCTCCGATTGGCCCTCCCGCGCAGGGGGCGGGGCATTCCCGCCCCGCCCCGCCCCGCCTCGCTCCCGAGCGCGGCCAGGTACGAGCGCGTCCGCGCTCCCGCGAGCGGGGGGTGGCGCGCCCGCTGCGGAAGCCGCTGCCCCGCCCCGCGGGCCGGCCTGTGGGTGCCTGGCTGTGCGCCGCCGCGGTCTCGGCTCCTCGGAGACCTCCGGCGTGGGGGAAACCGAGGCCCAGAGGAGGGAGGACCTGGCCGGGCACCGCAGCACGTCTCGGCGGGGCCACGGCTCGAACCCGGGCTCCGGGAGACCCGGCGCGGGCGGGGCGCATCCCGCGGCCACGGCGCGCGCGTGCCCCTCTGACCGCGTCCCGACCCCGGCCTCCAGGCGCCCCGGGGGGCTGCGGGGCTCGGTTTGGAAGGGGATGGGTGCGCCCCAGACCACGCGTGTGACCTGGCTCCGCATTGCTCAGCACGGACCCACGAGCCGGCGTGGCGCTCGGGCCCTGGGCACCTGTTCTCCGCCACCACCACCTACCCGCGGCTTCTGCCACCCTCCCGGGGCCCTTTCTCCACGGCCAGCCGACCTTCCCGGGCACGTGGCGGCTCTTCAGCCTTGGCACTTCCCGCAGGCGGTACCCCTGGCCTAGGACGCCTGCAGCACCTGTGCCAGCGTCCTTCAGAGGCGCAGACGTCCCGGGCGGCACGCAGTCTTCCTCTCCAGGGTCCTCTTCTGTCCTTACAGCCCTGTCTCACCAGCACCCCGGTCTGAACGCCTGAGTTACAGAGGCCAGGGCACGGCCACCCACGTGTCCAGGGCTGGGCTGGGGCTGAGAAGACCCTCAGTGCCCAGTGAGCATGCATCCTTTCTGTGCCCTCCACACTGTGCCATTCACTGGAACCCTGACGAGATGCGATGGTGACCGGTGCACTCCACAGGCAGCCCTGAAACTCCCTGGAGCATCTGGAGCGAAGGGGTCTGTTTAGGGCCCCAAACCCACCTTGGGACTGGACCATAGAGATGACAGCAGGTGATGTCAGAGGGACGTCTCTAGGAACAGAGATGATCAGAGTCTATCCCTACCCTGTCTACTCCTTTGAGGGGCCTGAGCCGCTGGGTGGGGCTGAGGGACAAAGAGGGAGGAGGCTGGGGAGCCACCACCATCCTCTTCTTGGCTTCTTCTTCAGAGGCCAAGGCGGTTGGTTTGTGGTTGAGTGTAGACTTTCCAGTCAAACAGACACTGCCTCCGCCACGCCCTCAAGTATGATCTTAGACAAGCTGCACCTTCTCTGTTTATCTCAATTTGCCCATCTCTATAATGGGAGATTACAGAAATAATAACACCTGCCTCATGGGATTTAGGAAAATTCGGATGTGTATGAAAATCTCCCAGCACAGTTTGTGGCCCATGGGAGCAGCTCCATAAACAGTAGTTTTCTGTAATTATGCTATCCTTAGCAAGCAGGGCTTAGTATACAGAGGTAACCCAGGTAATCCCCTGGGAGAGGGATTACGCAGAGATTTTTAAATTTATACACGCTGGGCACCAATGGCTAGTGATACATCTCTTCTGGGAGAGAAGAGAGAGCTCTAGGTAATAACAGGAGATCCCAGGTTGAAGGTCAGAGACCTGGTTCTAACTCCAGCCCTGCTTCTGACTCCTCGTGTGGCCCTATGCAGCTTGCATCTCCTCTCTGGGTCTCAGTTTCCCCATGTCTAACTGGGGCAAGTCTAGAGTCAGTGATTGCTGAGGGCCTTTCAGCTCTGACACGCTCCAGTCCTGAGTCATGAAGGGGTGGGCACAGGCAAAGAACAGGCTTTCTCAGGGCACAGCAGAGAAGTGCCACCTGGGATGAGGTGGTCAAAATGAGCTCACTCTCCCGAGAAGGGGAAGCTAGGCCACTGGGCCCCCACTCTTGCCTGCAGGACCTGTGGGCACAGACGGAGGCAGCTGCCCCGCCCTCACACCGAGGTACCCTCTGTCCTCCAGGCAGGCACCCATGTGAGGCCAGGCTGCTCGGTGGCCAGGCACACAGGCTCTGGCTACTCTACTCCTTCTCTTCTCCATTCTGCTGCAACCTCCAAGCACCAGGCCCCATCACCTGGTATCTAGACCAAGGGCGTGCATAACTGGCGTGCATAACTGGCCTCCCCGCTCTGACCTCCTCCACGCCCAAACCATCCCACATGTGGACATAATCAGGTCAGGGATAAACAGCCTGTCTGTTTCCACATCACCCAGATTAAAGTTCACGAGAAGCCCTTCAGGAATCACTGTTGATGGTGGGATATGGTTCCCAGGGTGATGGAAGAAGATATCTAGGTTGTTCAAAGATGCACAAGGGTTCAGCAAAAGAGAGAGAGCGCCAGGCAGGAGATCCTATCCAGCCTAAGCACACTCGGCAAATCCTTGATAATTGTTAAATGTGGGTGATGGGTCCCTGGGATGTGCTTTTCTCTCTACTTTGTATGTTTGAACTATTTTATATTAAAAATTATTAAATAGTCTTTCAAGCAAGTTAAAAAGCCCATTTGGGGAGAAAGTATAGAGTCAAATTTGCATAAAGGAATTCTTGAAGGAGCAAGAACCCTAAGAAAGGATTGCAGGTAGGAGTGGGAACTGGGTGGATTAGGTCAGAAATCAGAGTGAGCATTTTCACTGTTACTTTTAAAAATAAACTTTGGGGCAGCTTTAGATGTACAGAAAACTTTCAAAGATAATTCAAAGTTCCCATATGCCTTCCCCCAAGCCCACTCTGTTTCCCTTGCTTTTAACATCTTATATTTGTGTGGTGTATGCATGCTCAGTCGCTTCAGTCGAGTTCAACTCTTTGCGATCTTGTGGACTGTAACCCACCAGGCTCCTCTGTCCGTGGGATTCTTTAGGCAAGAATACTGGAGTGCCTTGCCCTGCCCTCCTCTAGGGGATCCCTGACCCAGGGGTTGAACTCCCATCTCCTTCAATTCCTGCACTGCAGGCACATACTACACTGCTGAGCCACCGAGGAAGCCCGTTAGTGTGGTACATTCATTTAAACTAATGAACCAAAATCGATACATTTTTTATTAACTGAAGGCCACGGCATCACTGACTCAATGGACATGAGTTTGAGCAAACTCAGGGAGATGGTGAAGGACACGACAGCCTGGAGTGCTGCAGTTCATGGGGTTGTAAAGTCAGACACAACTTAGCAACTGAACACAGTAACTTATTTAGGATTCCCAGGTGGTGCTAGTGGTAAAGAACCGCCTGCTGGTGCAGGCGACGTTAGAGACTCGGGTACGATCCCTGGGTCAGGAAGGTCTCCTGGAGGTGGGCATGGCAACCCACTCCAGTATTCTTGTTTGGGAAATCCCATGGACAGGGGAACCTGGTGGGCTACAGTCCATGGCATTGCAGAGTCAGACATGACTGAAGCGACTTAGCACACACACGTTAGTTTACCCAGTGTCCTTTACTCTGGGATCCCCTCCAGGACACATTACATTTAGTCATCATGTGACCTTCAGTTCCTCTTGGCTGTGACAGTTTCCTGAACCTTCCTTATTTTATATGACCTTGACAATTTTGAAGAATACTGGTTAGGTATTTGGGAGAATATTCATTGGAAGGGCTGATGCTGAAGTTGAAACTCCAATACTTTGGCAACCTGATGTAAAGAACTGACTCATTGGAAAAGACCCTGATGCTGCCAAATATTGAAGGCAACAGGAGAAGGGGATGACAGAGGATGAGATGGTTGGATGGCATCACTGACTTGATGGACATGAGTGAACAAGCTCTGGGAGATGGTGATGGGCAGGGAAGCCTGGCGTGCTGCAGTCCATGGGATCACAAAGAGTCGGACCTGACTAAGCGACTGAACTGAACTGAGAATATTTCTCAATTGCTATCTATCTGATATTTTCTTCATGATTCGCTTGAGTTTATGGGATTTGGGGAGGAATATCACAGGGATAAAATGCTATGATCATCACATACTATCAACATGCAGTTTCACTGGTTGACGCTGACCTGCGCATCTAGTCACTATGACTTTTTCTGTTTGGTTTTTGAACCAGGTTAATATAGTAGGATTTAAAATTCAAAAATTTCAATCTTAAGACCTATGTTAGTCTTAACAACAGAAATTTATTTTCTCACAGTTCTGGAGGTTGGAAGTCCCACCTCAAGGTGTTGGCAAGTCTGGGTTCCTCTGAGGCTTCTCTGCTCAGCTTGCAGATGGCTGCCCCCTTGCCAGCCCCTCACATGGTCTTTTCTCTTTGTGCATGGTGTTCCTTTGTCCCTGGTTTCTCTCCCTCTTTTAATTTATTAAAAAAAAACTTTATTTATTTGGCTGTGCCAGGTCTTCATTGCAGCCTGTGAGGTCTTCAATCTTTGTTGTGGCATGAAGGATCATTAGTTACAGCATGGGACCTAGTTCCCTGACCAGGGATCAAACCTGGGTCCCCCACATTCGAAGCTCGGAGCCTTAGCTACTGGACCACCAGGGAAGTCCCTCTCCCTCTTTTTATAAGGTCATCAGTCTACTGGGGCTTCCCAGGTGGCGCTGGTGGTAAAGAACCCATCCGCCAATGCAGGAGACACAAGTGACTCCAGTTCGATGCCTGGGTCAGGAAGATCTCCTGGAGGAGGGCATGGCAACCCACTCCGGTATTCTTGCCTGGAGAACCCCATGGACAGGTGCCCGGCAGGCTACAAGTCCATGGGGTCACAGAGAGTCAGACACGACTGAAGCCACTTAGCACGCACGCTCTGTCTACTGGATTAGGGCCCAACATCGGATCTGTTTAATCTTGATTACCTCTTTAAAGGCCATATCTTCAAAGACAGTCACATTCAGAGGTGTGTTAGGGGTTAGGAGGTCAACATATGAATCTTGTGGGGGACACAATTCAGTCCCTAACAAGACAGTTCATAGCCTGGCCCCAGTCTACCTTTTCAGGTTAATCTCCTATGCCCCCAGCACCCCACACCTGGCTTTTGATGTTGTTTGGGGTTTTTTGGCTGCTCAGCTTGTAGAATCTTAGTTTCTCCAATCAGAGATTGAATCTGGGCCCCAGGAAGCAAAAGCTCTGAGTCCTAACCACTGAGCCATCAGGGAATTCCCACATATCTGGATCTTATACATCAGCCATCCAGAGGCCAGGCCCTCCTCTCCTCCAAGACCCTACTCCTGCAAAGGTGCTTCTGCCAATTTTCTCAAGAATTGTTACCTGCTCTTGTCACAATTCAAATCCTTCCTCTTCTTCAAGGTTTTTCCAGATTCCCCCCAGGAAGACTCAGCTCTGCCACCTTCTCCCAGACTGCTTAGACCTGGCTCACTCATCACAACCTGGAGACATATCTGTCTCCCCCAGGGGCCAGCAGGCTTGTTCAGGAAATAAGTGTTCACTGGCCTTCTCCCATGTGCCCAGCACTGGTCGAGGCTCTGGCAACATAACCTTGAGTAAGATAGACACGGTCCCTGTCCTCAGGGAGCTTATATTCTGGTCTGGGAGAAAATGATAAACGAGAACACAAGTAAAGTCACTCTTCAAATGCTGGTAAGCATACAAAGAAAATGAAATAAACCCAGATTCATGTTACAGAGATGGCTGCTTTTGCCAGGAGAAGGTGACATTTGAGATGGGGCTTGAATACTGAGCAGGCAGCCTTCTGGGGCTCCTGGGGAGGGGTGTGTGAAGGAGGAGAGTGGGTGAGAAAGGAAGGAGGTAGGGGGAGCTCTGGGGGCAGCCCCGGGGGCGCAGCGGGCAGAGCAGGGGAGGAGGGAGGTGAGGTCAGGTTGGGGTTTGCGGGCCATGAGTCTGGCTCTTATTCTGGGTGGAGAGAGAGACCAGGTTGGTGTTTTTCAATGCCCACTGGCCACCATGGGGAGGCTGGCTGGCATATGGCAAGAGGAGGGGAGGAGGCCCCTGAAGGGGACTAAGGTGGGGGTGCTGGTGCAGGGAAGGGGTCCCCTTTGGAATGTGCTTTGAAGGGTGGGACTTGGAAAGGAGAGAAAGGGACCTGGGACAGCCCGGTGCTTGGGCACGGGGTCCGAGCAGGCCGTCTAGTGCCCACAGAGCCCTCTGCAAGTAGGAGCCAGTAGGTCCCATGCTGACATCCTGCTTTGTCATGCCCACCGAAGGGCCACACACAAGTCAGGACTCCTCTTCCTCTGAGTCCAGACCCCACTGGGCCCTTCATTGACCCAGCACTGCAGGCAGCCAGGCACGTCTGGGGCCTCTCCCCTGCTCGGCCCACCCCCCAACTGCTGTCCACCCCGCCCCTTTTCTCCCCCTGCCCTACTCCCAGCTGGAAACACCCTCACCTCTCCGCTCCATTCAGACCCTTTTCTGCTAAAGGGGTTTTTCTATGTGGAAATTATACCTGCCCACTGCCTCTCAGGGACCCCTCAGTGGCTTCCTCAGGGGGTAAAGACAGAAACACCACTTTGCTGACAAAAGGTGTGCTGAGTCGCCTCAGTTGTGTCTGACTCGCTGCGACCCCGTGGACTCTAGCCCACCGGGCTCCTCAGTCCATGGGATTCTCCAGGCAAGAATACTGGAGTGGGTGGCCATTTCCTCCTCCAAGTGATCTTCCCGACCCAGGGATTGAACACCTCCCCCCTCCTCCCAGTATTGGCTGGCAGATTCTTTATCATTAGCGCCACCTGCGAAGCCCGACGTGGCAGGTGATAAGTTAAAGTCCTGGGGATTTAGGCCTTCTGTGCCCAGGCTTATTACCCACTGCGGGACAGCCCCTCCCACCTCCACCCGCCCCAGGCCAGCTCCTACCCCTCCCACTCCGCCCCCCAGCAGCCCTCCACCCGCACAATCCCTGCGTCTCCCCTCCCTCCCCGGGTGTGTGGGAGGAATGGGGGGACGGGAAGGAGGCTAGTGTGTTCCGCCCCCGCGGTTCCCGGGGAAACCGGTTTCCACAAACCTTGGCTGCGAACCAATCGTGGTTCCGTTCGCTCCTCTGGGGCATCAGAATAGTAATATTTTCGGTGATCAAGGTTAGAAAAGAACTTGACAGGAAGGCAGCCAGCGGTCTGTTTCTCCGTTTCGCTCTGCTGGACGCGGCCCTGCGGGGGTGTGTCCGCCACGGGGTCCCCCGCCGCCCAGCACCGAGTGGCGCTCTCCGCGCGCCCCCGCGCCGCCTCCGTCTCGGGAGCGCACGGCCGACCCCGCAGCAGCAGGCCGCCGAACCTCAGCGCGGGGTCAGCTGGGTGGCTGTGCCCATGCCCACACAGGCCCCTGCTGCTGCCACTGGGCCGAGGTGCTGGGTCACCGCCCCGGCGCGGGCGGGGGCGGGGGGCGTCGTTGGCCGAGGGGCGCCCCTGCCCAGGACGCGGTCAGCGCTTTATACACCGAAGCCTCGGCTCATCCCTGCGGACACTTCGTGAGGCCGGTGTCGTCTGAAGCCCAGAGAGGGTTCGTCACTCGTGCAGGGCCAGGGCGCGGGGACCTACAGTGCCCGGGGCTCGAACCTGGCAGAGCAGACGCCCGCCCCGCGGCAGCCGGGCCAGGCGAGCTCTCGGAGACTCGGGGGCTCTCGGCGCCACCGCCTCCGCCTCGAGTGGGAGGGGCCTCCGGGTGGGCGTGGCCCCGGTGGGCGGGGCATCCTGTGGGCGGGGTTTCACCCCAGGTTGGGGGGGCGGGGTCCACGCGGTACTTCGCCTTCGCACACACATCACCCTACACCACACACCTGTCTCTGTCTCTCTTTCTCTCTCTCTCTCTCACATACACACACCCCTCATCCTGGTGTGAGACCTAAATCGCTATCTCCTCTCTTCCTGGGGTCCGCTTAGGGGCCCCATGGGAAGAAGAGAAGGCAGTGCTGGGTCTGGACACTCATTCCGTCGTTTATGGATGCATTCATTTCCGACCTTGACTGTGTCCTCCGTGCTGGCCTCAAGGCCCCCAGGTTGCGGTTCGCTGCCTACAGGAAGCTTGCTGGAGGTCGTGACCAGTGCAGGTTGGGCAATTCCGTCTCCAGGTTTCTGTTCTTCCTCAAGCGTCCTGCCCTTGGCGGCCCCTCCTCCACTCCCGCAACACCCTGGCCTCCGCTCCCGCCCAGCCCAGCCGCTGTGCAGTGGCCCCTGGTCAGCCAGCCCTCCCCGCCCCCCACCCCTGCTCTCCCACAGTTCAGGTGCTTCCAGTTCCCCCATTATTCATGACACTGTCACATCAGTCAGGGCCCGTGGGAAAACAGATGGCTTCCGCGAATCAGGGAAATTCCAGGAGGATTATTTACAAAGGGGACTACTTAGCAAATGGGCAGGGCCACGGGGGGTTAAGGGAACCAGCGGATGAGTCCAGCCCTCCAGGACCAGCGCAGGGGGGACAGTCACCAACCCCAGGGCTGGAGGGAAACACCAGGGGAGGTCCCCAGAAAATGAAAAAGAAGACTCACCAAGGGGGCACCTGACCCTGACCTTAAGAGCAATGACATTCAATCAAGTGCCAGCCTGTCCAAGGCCCCCTGACCTCCCAGGAGGGCACTTCACTGAGCCAGCCCACTGGGTTCTCAGTGCCGGGAGGCTGTGGATACAGGTCATGGAGATGGGCTTCCTCCAGCAGGAGACAAGATTCAAACATAGTTGTGATGCTAAATCCTGCACTCTATACACACCTTGCCTTATTTTATGAGCTTAGAATCCATTTCACAATTACCGATTGGATATTTTGTAGCAAGAAGTTAACCAGATGAGCTTTCAGACAGGACCTGTGCTTGGATAGTGGAGCTCCACCACCTGCTATTTAGGTCTGGCTGTGTAATTTTGGGGAAGTTACGTAAACTTTCTGTGCCTCAGTTTGTTCATCTGTAAAATGGGGATAACGGTGCCTTCCTCAAGGATTTTTGTCTGGATTACACACAGTGATGAGTGTGGCACACCGTGAATGCCAAGTGGGCATTTGCTGTCCCCCTGAACTAGGTGAGGTGCTGCTGCCAGATCAGGAGGATCCCTGGCTTCAGAGCCACTGCCCCCATCCACAGTTCTGCAGCCTTGGGTGCCTAGGCATGCCAGCCTGACCTTAAAAAGCCCTCACCAGCTGAAGAGCAGAGCCTTCTCTTCTCTGTCTCTCTCCCCCTGGCCCCCCTCCTCAGCCTCCTCCGCACAGACACAACACAACACAAGCTGGAACGGGGCGATCTGTCCTTTCTACCAGCCCCAGAGAAGGCAGCTGGTGGCACTCCTCTTGGTATGTGGGGATAAAGTGACTGACTGCTACCACTTGTACCCAGGTGCCTGAGACGATTCTGTACAAGTTCGGGAATTTCCTCCAAGTGGATAAGGACCCCTGATATGCCTCCGAGTGACGCTGAAGGGTAATCGCCAACCCTTAGCCTGCCTGGCTGAGCAAGGGGGGCGGTGTTGCTGAATGAGGTGTGAAGAGCACAGTAAGGCCATGTGGGAGCCTTGCTGGAGAACATTGGTCTTGACAGATGGGCCCTGCTGGGCCAGAAGGGGATGTACACGGCACATGGGCACACACACACCCACACACACACGTATGGGTCACAGCCCATCACTTGCTTGTCATCTCCCCAATCAGCTTCTAATGCTCCCTACGTGTAACAAGTGATTACAGTCAGAAAGATCTGATTCAAATTCCAATTAAAAAGCCCAATTTATATTATTATCAAGATAATTTGTGGACTTGAGTTCTCAAAATTTTTATTTATCTGTTTAATTTTGGTTCCACTGGGCCTTTGCACTGGCTTCTCATTGTGGTGACTTCTCTCCTGGAGCACAGGCTCTAGGGTGTGGGCTCTGGAATTATGACACACAGACTTAGTTGCCCCGTGGCATGTGTAATCTTCCCGGACCAGGGATCAAACCGTGTCCCCTGCATTGGCAGTCAGATTCTTATCCACTGTGCCACCAGGGAAGTACTCTCTGGACTTGATTTTTCACCAGATTTTTAACTAATGCAAATAGTATGCCAATACTTCTGATGGACGACTCACAGGCCCATCTCTGACTCACATGCCCCAGAGGGGAACCTCTTTCAATTATTTTGTGTGTGTGAGAGAGAGACCTTCATATTTATGAAAATTATGCTGATGTTGTTATTTCTTGAGTTTTCAGTTCAGCGTATTATCAACTGTCCCCCTACTATGGCAAATGAGAATTTAGCAACCTTACTTGCCTCTCCCAAAACGTCTTTTCCCTTTTCACAGCATAGCTATATCTTATTTCTGGTTTAAGCAATATTCAGAATTTCATTATGTTACCTTTATAAATACTGTTCACGGCTGAGCTAAGCTGTGTACGGACTGTTTTGCTAGGACACGTGTTTTGTTAGCGCATGTTATCTCACTGGTGATTGGTGGGCAGGGCCATGACATCAGCGCAACCTGGGTCTCTCTTACACAATTTTCCCCAGCGTGTTAATGTTTTTGAGGTCAGCAGAGACAAGAATCCCAACAATTAAAAGAGGTCCTTAGTGGGATGTTTTGAGAGAACAGCATCGAAACATGTATATTATCTAGGGTGAAACAGATCACCAGCCCAGGCTGGATGCATGAAGACAAGAGCTCGGGGCTGGTGCACTGGGAAGACCCAGAGGAATCGGGTGGAGAGGGAGGTGGGAGGGGGGATCGGGATGGGGAACACATGTAAATCCATGGCTGATTCATGTCAATGTATGACAAAAACCACTACAATATTGTAAAGTAATTAGCCTCCAACTAATAAAAATAAATGAAAAAAAAAAAAGAGGTCCTTAGTAGTATATGAAGGCCTTAAAAAGCTAAGGTAAGCTGGAAAATCCCATAGGAAGTCTTTCCTTAGTGCAAGAAACGTGCTGTAGGGCCATTTCCATCCTCTCTGTGTTCAGTCTGGCTGGGGAAGCTGAGCCTGCCGATGAAGAAGCTGCAAAGATGTGCCCTTCTATTAAAACATTTCTTAAAAAAAAATTCACTTGGCTGCCTTGGGTCTTAGTTGCCGCGGGCAGGCTCTTTCAAAGCTGTGCACAATCTCTTTACTCGTGGTACTCCAGCCTAGGTGCTCCAGGGCATGTGGGATCTTAGTTCCCTGACCAGGGATGGAGCCTGCCTCTGCTTTCTTAGCCACTGGACCACTAGGGACGCTTCAAAACGTTTTGCTTTTGATGGATAAACAGAGCTACCTCCAGACTGTAATTTTTTTAAAAGGTTTATTTATTTTTGGCTGTGCTGTGTCTTCAATGGTGTGTGAGGGCTTCTCGTTGCAAAGCATGGGGCTCGAGGGCTTGTGGGCTTCAGTAGCTTCGGTGTGTGGGCTCTGTAGTTGTGACTCATGGGCTTAGTTTGCTCCTGGGCATGTTGCATCCTCCTGGACCAGGAATCAGACCCGTGTCCCCTACATCGGCAGGCAAATTCTTAACAACTAGACCACCAGGGAAGCCCTCCAAACTGTATTTTTATTGTTGATTAAACTGGTCTCTTTTAGAGGCGAACATCTTCAAGGGTCAGCATCTCTGAGAAGGAAGCAGAAGCCTGAAGACTAAGACTGCATAGGGAGGCTAGATGCTGATGCCAGAGGAGAAATGACTGTGCTAGTATCTTTATTAGTATCATTGTTGTGTGTGTTAGGGCTCTGCTTACAAAGCTGTGCAAAATATATTCTTAATCAAGGATGTGTATCCAGAATATAGAAAGAATTTTTATGACTCAATAATAAGACAAACAACCCAATAAAACCCGAACAAAAGATTTTGAAGAGATACTTCAGCAGAGATAGCGATGACATATAAGCACATGAAAAGATCATCATTGGTCCTCATCATGAGATACCATCACACACCAGCTATAAAGACTAAAATGATTGAATCACAATGTCAAGTGTTGACAAGGAAGTGGGACACATGGAACTCTCATACAGGGCTGCTGGGAATGCAAAACGGTTCAGCCCCTTGGGAAACGTTGTGCATTTTCTTTTCTTCCTTTTTTAAAAAATTTATTCATTTTATTGAAGGATGATTGCTTTACAGAATTTTGCTGTTTTCTGTCAAACCTCAACAAGAATCAGCCATAGGTGTACACATATCCCTTCCGGTTTGAACCGCCCTCTCCTCTCCCGCCCCATCCCACCCCTCTAGGTTGATACAGAGCCCCTGTTTGAGTTTCCTGAGACATACAGCAAATTCCCGTTGGCTGTCTATTTTACACATGGTAATGTAAGTTTCCATGTTATTCTTTTCATGCATCTCACACTCTGTAGTTTACTTTCTTAAATTGAGGTATAGGCAGGCGCTTTCGGCGGCGAATCGGCGGTTTCCGGTTCCGCCGGCCCTCTTTCTCTTCAACCAGGCGGCCGAGCAGCAGACGCAGAGATGCAGATCTTTGTGAAGACCCTGACGGGCAAGACCATCACCCTTGAGGTCGAGCCCAGTGACACCACTGAGAATGTCAAAGCCAAAATCCAAGACAAGGAGGGCATCACACCTGACCAGCAGCGTCTGGTCTTCGCGGGCACACAGCTGGAGGATGGCGCGCTCTGTCAGACTACAGTATCCAGAAAGAGTCCACCCTGCACTTGGTGCTCCGTCTGCGAGGCGGCATCACTGAGCCTTCCCTCCGCCAGCTCGCTCAGAAATACAACTGCGACAAGATGATCTGCTACAAGTGTTACGCCCGCCTGCACCCCCGTGCTGTCAACTGCCGCAAGAAGAAGTGCGGCCACACCAACAACCTGCGCCCCGAGAAGAAGGTCAAGTAAAGCTCCTCCGCCGGCTTCTCCTTTGCCCGCAGGGCGGCCTCCTGCCCAAGCCCCGTGGTCCTGGGGCGTCAATAAAGTTTCCCTTTCATTGACTGGAGCAGTAAAAAAAAAAAAAAAATTGAGGTATGGTTGGACTTCCCTGTTGGTACAGTGGATAAGAATCTGCCTGCTAATGCAGGGGACATGGGTTTGATCCCTGGTCAGGGAAGATTCCACATGCCATGGAGCAACAAAGCCCATGCACCACAACTTCTGAGCCCATTGTGGGCTCGACGGCGCTAGAGCGCTAGGCAACAAGAGGAGGCAGTGCAGCGAGAAGCCTGCGCACCACAGCCAAGAGAAGCCCCTGATCACTGCAACTAGAGAAAGCCCAGATGCAGCAATGGAGGCCCAGTGCGGTGAAAAATAAAATTAATTAGTTGAAACATTGAGTATAGTTGATTTACAATATTGTCTTAGTTTCAGGTATACAGAAAAGTGATTCAGATATGTGTGTGTATATATATACATATCTACATTTGAGATTATTTTCCACTGTAGGTTAATATAATATATTATAGTTCCTTGTGCTATATAGCAAATCCTTGTTGCTTATCTATTTTATGTGTATTAATTTGTAGCTGTTAATCTCATACTTCTAGTTTATCCCTCCCCTTCTCCCTTTCCTCGTTGGTAACTGTAAGATTTTTTGTTTTTTTTTCCTATGTCTGAGAGTCTTGTTTCTCTTTTGAATATATATTCATTTGTATTATTTTTTAGAGTCCACATATAAATGTTTGTCTTCCTCTGTCTGACTTACTTCAGTTAGTGTGATAATCTCTAGGTCCATGCATGTTGCTGCAAACGTCAGTATTTCAATCTTTTTTATGGCTGAGTAGTATTCCATTGTCTACATACCACATCTTAGAACAATTGTCTGTTGATTGGACACTTGGGTTGCTTCCATGTCTTGGCTACTGTAAATAGTGCTGCTATGGACACTGGGGTACACGTATCTTTTTGAATTAGAGTTTTCATATTTTCTGGGTATATGCTTGGGAGTGGGATTGCTGGATCATTTGATAACTCTATTTTAAGTTTTATAAGGAACTTTCATACTGGTCTCTTCTTACTGTTCTCCATAGTGGTTGCACCAATTTACATTCCCACTAACAGTGTAGGAGAGTTTCTTTTTCCAGTGTGTATTATTTAGATTTTTGATGATAGCCATTCTGATAGGTGTGAGGTGATACCTCATTGCAGTTTTGATTCGCATTTCTCTATTAGCGATGTTGAGCATCTTTTAATGTGCTTGTTGGCCATCCATATGTCTTCTTTTTTTTTTTTTTTTCATATGTCTTCTTTGGAGAAACATTTATTTAGGTCGTCTGTCCATTTTTTAATGAGGGTGTTTGTCTTTTTGATATTGAGTTTTACAAGCTGTTTATTTATTTTGAATATTAATCCCTTATCAGTCACATCATTTACAAATATTCTCTCCCATTCCCTAGGTTGTCTTTTTGTTTTGTTGATGGTTTTCTTTGTCATCCAAAAGCTTTTAAGTTTAATTAGGTCCCATTTGTTAATTTTTGCTTTTATTTCTTTTGCCTTGAGAAAATTATCTAACAAAATATTTCTGTGATTTATATCCGAGAATGTTTTGTCTACATTCTCTTCCAAGAACCTTAAGGTGTCATGTCTTATATTTAGGTCTTTTAACCATTTTGAGTTTATTTTTGTATATGGTGTGAGGGAGTGTTCTAATTTCGTTGAATTACATGTAGTTGTCCAGCTTCCCCAGCACCACTTGTTGAAGAGACTGTCTTTTCTCCATTGTATATTTTTGCCTCTTTTGTCATAGATTAATTGACCATAGATGTGTGAGTTTATTTCTGGGCTCTCAGTTTGGTATCTGTGTCTGCGTGAGTGTGTGTAAAATGATAAGCAATCCCACGTCTAGTCATTTACCCTTGAGAAATGAAGGTATAAGTTCACACAAAGACCTGTGTATAAAAACCTGCCTAAATGTAGCTTTAGTCATAACCCCAAACTGGGAATAACCCAACTTCCAGTCACATGGTTAATGTGGTACCTCTGTACCATGAAATATGACTCCAGCAGTAAGAGTGGGACAAACTAAGCTAGTTGTGTACAGAGCAAAGTGGATGCATCTAAAATAGCACTATGCTAAGTGAGTGGATTCAGACACAAAGGACTACATACTGGATGATTCTATGACATTCTGAGAGTCATAGGCACTGAAATAAGGAGAGTAACCGGATCAGTAGCTCCTGAAGGATTAAGGGGAAATGACTGCAGTGGGGTCTGAGGCAGCTTTGGGGATAACAGAAACGTTCTGTATCTTGATAGTGGTGGAGGTTACATGATTATTTACATGTTTAACAACTCATCGAATTGTACAGTTTAAAAGATTTGATTGTATACCCTGGTTTCTCTTCAGATCAAATAAATCTTTCGCCTTTTACTAAAAAAAAAAAAGATTTGATTGTGTACAGATTATGCCTCAATAAACGCAACTTCTTGAAACAGTTTTATTTTTAAAAACGTTTATTTTTGGCTGCGCTGGGTCGTTGCTGCGTGCAGGCCTTCTCCAGCTGCGGTGAGCAGGGGCCTGCGTGGCGGTGCCCAGGCTTCTCCGGCACTGGCTTCTCTCGTGGCGGGCACCGGCTCTAGGCACACAGGCTGCAGTGGCTGCAGCTCTAACGTGGCTCTAATGTGTGGGCTCAGTGGCTGCGGCACACGGGCTTAGCTGATGTGCGGCTTGTGGGATCTTCCCGGACCGGGGATCAAACCTGTGTCCCCTGCTTTGGCAGGCAGATTCTTACCCACTGTACCACCCGGGAGGTCCTTAAAATAGGTTTTGTTTCCGTTTTGTTTTAATCTTTTGGCCATGCCACGTGGCATGCGGGATCTTAGTTCCCTGACCAGGATTGAACCTGTGCCCTCTGCAGTGGAAGCTTGGAGTCTTAACTGCTGGCTCACCGGGGAAGTCCCTTCTGGGAGGTTTTTCTTAAAAATGTCTTTGATAATTTTCTTTCTTTTGTTTTCTCTTTCTCTGTGTGTGTGTGTGTTAGGAATTCCTGACATTTTGGATGTGGGACTCCCTGGTTTGGTCTTTTAATTTTCTCATTAAATTTTCTCTCCTCGTTTCTACCTCTGTCTTTTGGGAAATTTCTTCAGCTCGAGGAAATGATGATCCCGAGATGATCTTAGTCAGTTTCACAGCTTTAAATGCTGTTTACACGCTCATGACTCCCAAATTTGCGTCTCCAGACGGGACCTTTCCCCTAAACTCCATATTCTTTTATACAACCAACTTCTCAGCGTCTCTCATTGCATTTCTAATAATCTTGGCTTAATATATCCAAAGCTGAACATCTAGTTTCTAACTGCCTGTGCTAGGCCGAATAATGGCCTCCAAAAGATAAACACGTCCTAATCCCAGAAACCCGTGGATATTACCTTATATGGCAAAAAGGACTTCCAGGTGTGATTCAGTTAAGGCTCTGGAGACAGGGGGATGAGGTGAGTCCTAAATGCCATCATGAAAGGGAGGGGAGAAGGTCAGAGGAGGAAGTAGGAGATGCGACAGCAGAAGCAAGTGGTTGGAGTAAAGTGAGGGAGGGGTCACAAGGCAAAGAATGCAGGTGGGCTCCAGAAGCTAGGGAAGAGAAGGACACAGCTTTTCGGAAGGAGCCAGCCTTGCTGACACCTTAGCTTTAGGCTAGTGAAGCTGGTGTCAAACTTCTGGCCTCCAGAACTATAAGAGAGAAAAAAAAAAAGTGTCATTTTTAACCACCGAGTTTGCAGTCATTTGTTATAGCAGCAGTCAGAGACGGGTACATTTTGCACCTCACTTGCATCAGAGCCTTCCTCAGGTTGGCTGAGGGCACCCCCATCTTTCCAATAGCTCAGGACAAAACCACCAAGTGGTCCTCGGGTCCTCTTTGACGCATACCCTATATCCAGTCTACCAGAACACTCAGCTCTACCTTGAAAGCATCTTCAGAATCTGGCCAGGTCTCGCCCCCACACCGCAACAACCCCGGCCAGGGAGGCCTCACCCCTTCCTTGGATCACTACACCGGCCTCCAAAATGATCCCCTGTTTCTGCCTTTGCTGCCCTCTGAACTACCCACCCTCCTCCCTTGAGCCCATTCTCAGCCTACCACCCAACATGATCCTTTTAAAGTGAACCAGATCATTTCACTTCTTTAAACTCTCACTGGCTCTCCATCTCACCCAGCCAAAGTCCCTCCAGAGCTGACAGGATGGACACAAATGCCATCTTCCAACCGCTTTGTCGCCTCATGCCCAGCAGCTCTCCCCTTGTCTAATCCAGCCACATGGCCAACTTGCTCAGTTATGCCAACCACACTCTGTCTCAGGGCCTTTGCACTTGCTCTTTCCTGTTCTGGGGAGTCCTCCCAGATTCCACAGGACCACATGACCAGAGCTGGCTGTGTCCTTTGTGGGGTCCAGCAGGACTCCTCATTCAAAGAGCAAAAAACCAACCAAACAAACAAGTATTATTAAATGGTCCAAGGTATAAAATGTTTTCCTTTCTTCCAAGAGACAGTCTCTCTCTTGATCTGTCCTGCTCTTTTTAATTTGTTACTTAATGTTGTGCTCCCTGTAAGGGCTGCTTGCCGAACTTGCGACCCTTACGAGAACCCATGGGACCTCGGGTGTACACACACATCACTGGCTGCTGAGTCACCTCTACTGGGAAAACAGCCTCCCCTTCCCATGGGCGACCCCCCAGGGGTTACCACCTCTGTTCAGGAACTATTCGGTACCTTGGCCGTGCCAAACCTCCTACAGAACACGCCATGTAGCTGCCAGCCCGGGGCAGGGACCGCCACCTCCATGCCCTACCCTGAGATGCCCTGGGACACGCGTAACCATCCCTGACTCTCCCTGCACTCCGGTTCCCACTGAGGGCAGGAGGTGTTAGCTGTGGCTGGGCTTGTAAGTGTGTGTAGCTCTGATGGGGTCCGGGGCGCCAGCCAGCAGAGGAGAGGGCAGTTGAGAGGCAGGGAAGCGGTGGGCAGGAAGACTAAGCTCCAACTCCCAGGGCATTGGACTCCACTTGTAACACACATTCAAGGGTAGAATGATCAAGACTCTCAGGACAGAGGGCAGAGCGGATGCCTGGGGGCGGGACCCCGTGCTGGTCCATGAAGCGGGCCCTGGACACGCTTTCCTGGCCCAGCGTCATCAGGGAGGCCCCCCGACCCCTCCCACGTGCCTGGCATGCCATTTCCCTGCACTCCAGCTGGCACCGTACCCACCTCCGGAAGAGACGCTTGGTGGGGCGGGGTGGGGGCCTCTCCCCCGCGCCTAGAACGCCGCCCAGCATGTAAGAGGTGCCCGGTGGCTGAGTGCACAGCAGGGCGAGCGAGTGGGTGAGTGGCCACACGGGCTCTCTTCCCACGGGCATGCTTCTGCAACCTCCTGGGCCTGCCGGCTCACCCCGCCGCTCTCGGCATTCAGAGCCGGGGCTGCGCTCTTGGCTCGGGGCCCTGGCCTATTGCTGCCTTGGCGGGCTCGCGGCCAGCCCCTCGGTGCTCCGGGCTTCTGCAGGGTGGCACCCGGGACCCGCTGCCCACTCGGCCGGTCTGACCAGGCCTGGCCTTTCTCAGTGCTGCTCCTCCTCTGAAATTCAGATTTTTCAGCCCTCAGGGCCAGGCTCCTTTGTAGGCACTCGCCAACTTGGTAAAACTATGACTCTCAGACAAAGATGCCAGCGGCCCTCCCACTGGTGGGTGAGCTGAGGGGAGAGGTTGAGCAACGTGCCCGCGGCCGCACAGCTGCAGCGTCTGGGCGGGGACTTGAGCCTCAGCCGCCAGCCCGCAGAGTCCCTGGCTTGAACTGCTCCCTTGCCCCCGGCCCGGGCGCCTGTCCAGATTAGACAAGTTGGGTGGGGAGCGCCCGCCCTGGCAGAGCCTTCTGCCGGGAGCCTGTATTGTCACTGGGATTAGACTCTGGGGCGACTGAGCTACGGGCCAAGCGCTTGGAGCCTGTCACCGGAACCTGCCGCTCTTCCCCGGGGAAGCCCTGGGCAGGGTGATCCCCACCGCTCTCATCTTCAGAGGAAGCAGCCTGGGGTGCTCCCAAGCCGGGGGGGAGCTGCAGAGGGGTCCATGCCTGCCCTCCTCCAAGCAGCACAGGCCCCAGGTTAGGCGCTGTGCAGATGACCTCATCCCCCGAGGGTGACAGGCCCGACCTGGTGGACAGCAGCGCTGGCCAATCAGCCCAAAGGCCCAGGTTAGTGCAGAGGAGGGGCCGGGACCCACCACCCGGAGAAGAGGAGGAACCAGGGCCCCTTCCAGAGGCGCGGGGAGCAGGGGTGCGCTCCATGCTGTGGGGCCTCTGCGGGGGCCAGTGCTCCAGGAGCTGCCAGTGGGAAGCCTCCCAGCACCTCGGACTCTGACTCGGTTTCTCGGCGAGCTGGCTGCTTGAGTCTGCCTCCTGTTAGCTCTCTGAGAGCGCTTTTACACACAGCATCTTTTATCCTCACCTCTTCCCGCCCTTGGGAAGCGAGTGCTGCTACCACATACCCAGTTGATGGATGAACAGACGGAGACCAGAGAGGACAGGTAACCTGCCACCTGGGGTCGCACCCGCGGGAGGGGGCCTGGAGCCCGCTGCCCACACCTGCGGGCAGCAGTGCCTGTAGTTCCAGCAGCAAAGGCCTCTGCCCGGGGCCCAGCTGGACACAGGTGCCAGGCAGTGCCGGCTGGGGTGGGGCTGGAGGGTGGAGTTGGACCTGGGCCTTCGGGCAGAAAAGGATCCATCTGCTGACACGCTGGACCCAGACTTCTCATCACAGAGGGACTTTCATCTCCTCCACCAGCCAGCTGGGGCCCCTGGTCCTCTCGCCACCTCCACAGCCTCCTGGCCGGAGGCCACTGATCAGGCTGGGTCCCAGCCGGGCCCAGTGTGCTGCCCTGGGGGCTGGCCTGGCAGGCAAACGGCAGCGGTGTGTGGTCTGGAAGGGACTGATGCTGCCAGGCCTCCCCGGTGC
The DNA here is from genome assembly GCF_019320065.1 of Cervus canadensis. Lineage (NCBI taxonomy): Eukaryota > Metazoa > Chordata > Mammalia > Artiodactyla > Cervidae > Cervus > Cervus canadensis. The sequence goes on from NC_057402.1 coordinate 6,340,137, forward strand.
CCCTCAGAGCTCAGCACAGAGCTCACCTGCTGCTGAACTGGGGCAGGGGGTGGGCAGGGAACCTGCCGGGGGGGCCTGGCTCCTGATCCCGGGGCCCCCACTCTTGCACTTCTGGGATGTGGCCGGGCCCCCTTCAGCCTGCCGTTGGTCTCTCCCTCCCCGCCTCCCCCGCCCCACCCGGTGTCTCTGCTCCAGCTGTCTCTGGACCCCAGCGTCCCCCTGCTCCCATCCTCCCTGCTCAGAATCCTACTCGGCAAAGCCGCCCCCGGCCCAACCCCTTCTCAGCTTGTCTACTGAGGCATCCGCCTAAACCATCGGCAGGCTTAATCTCATGACATCCTCAGAGCGACCAGACACAGCCTGCTGGGCCGGACGGGTGTGCGCATCAGCCGTGGGCCCACTTCTGTTCCGACACTCAGGGCAGGCAAGAGGGAAGGGTGTGGGCCGGGCCCGGGCCCCGGGCTGCACTCCAAGGGCTCTCCCGGCCGGCTGCCCAGGCCTGCCAGGAGGGGTTCTCAGCCCCCTGTCCACTCAGGCCCCCGGGCCTGCACTCCTACCCCATCAAGGCTCAGGGCCGCCCTAGCCGGCCACTCACCGACACGCACCCAGCGAACCCGCTGCCGCCTGGTTTCTGAGTTAGAGGTAACCCAGACTTCCCTCAAGGCCCAGGTGTGCACTGCTGGAAGGCAGACCAAGTTGCAGTGAGTCAGGCCTCTGTAACTCAATAGGCTTTGCGTCTATTGGTGGCGGCTGGTAGCTGCTACTAACACAGCTTATCTGTTCATCAACCAGGCCTGTGGGCAAGAACTGGGTGCTGGGTGCTGGGTGCTGGGTGGGGAGGGAAGGGCGGGCCTTGCCTCATGGCAGCCTTCAGGAGCACTTGATGTCACACCCTGGACTCCTCACCCTGCTTCTCCATTGTCACTGTCATTCTCCAGGGGATCCTCCCGACCCAGGGATCAAACCTTCGTCTCCTGCAATTGCAGGCAGATTCTTTAAGGTCTGAGTCACTAGGGAAGCCGACGGATGCTCAGACACTGGCGAGGGGAGGGGTGGGGCGAGGAGGGGAGAAACCCGAGGGTGGGCGTGGCTTCGGCCGGCGGGGCGGGGCCTACTGTCGGAAACCGGAAGTCCCCTCCTGCAGGCCACGCTGCCTTCTGTAGGGGCTTCACCTGACTTGCCTCCTGAGAAACCTGTATGCAGGTCAGGAAGCAACAGTTAGAACTGGACATGGAACAACAGCTGGTTGCAAATAGGAAAAGGAGTACGTCAAGGCTGTATATTGTCACCCTGCTTATTTAACTTATACGCAGAGTACATCATGAGAAACTCTGGGCTGGAGGAAGCACAAGCTGTAATCAAGATTGCTGGGAGAAATATCAATAACCTGAGATATGCAGATGACACCACCCTTATGGCGGAAAGTGAAGATGAACTAAAAAGCCTCTTGATGAAAGTGAAAGAGGAGAGTGAACAAGTTGGCTTAAAGCTTAACATTCAGAAAACTAAGATCATGGCATCTGGTCCCATCACCTCATGGGAAATAGATGGGGAGACGGTGGAAACAGTGTCAGACTTTATTTTTGGGGGGCTCCAAAATCACTGCAGATGGTGACTGCAGCCATGAAATTAAAAGACGCTTACTCCTTGGAAAGAAAGTTATGACCAACCTAGATAGCATATTAAAAAGCAGAGACATTACTTTGCCAACAAAGGTCTGTCTGGTCAAGGCTATGGTTTTTCCAGTGGTCATGTATGGACGTGAGAATTGGACTGTGAAGAAAGCTGAGTGCCGAAAAATTGATGCTTTTGAACTGTGGTGTTGGAGAAGACTCTTGAGCGTCCCTTGGACTGCAAGGAGATCCAACTAGTCCATCCTGAAGGAGATAAGTCCTGGGTGTCCATTGGAAGGACTGATGCTGAAGCTGAAACTCCAATACTTTGGCCACCTGATGGGAAGAGCCATCTCATGGGAAAGACCCTGATGCTGGGAGGGATTGGGAGCAGGAGGAGAAGGGGACAGAGGATGAGATGGTTGGATGGCATCACTGACTCGATGGGCATGAGTTTGAGTAAACTCTGGGAGTTTGTGATGGACAGGGAGGCCTGGCGTGCTGCGATTCATGGGGTCGCAAAGAGTTGGACACGACTGAGCGACTGAACTGAACTGTCTGGCCAGGCGGGGTTCTGCTGCGCTGCTCTTCCCCGCGGGCCCCTCCCCGATCCTGTGTCCTAGACGTGGTAACAGTGACAACGTGGACGATAAGGAGAGCTTTGTCCCCCGCCTGTCCTTGGCCCCCGCCCTTGGAGGGTCCTCAGCAGACATCCTGCGTGGCCACAGGACCGGGTCTCCAGGAGAAAGGGGCACACCACATGCATTCCCAGCCCCCACAACCGGGAAGTCCCAGGCCTCACTGCTGTGCTGTCCTGGAGCTGGGGGTGGGGAGGGGGGGTCCCTGAAAACAGAGTGCCCCCTGAAGGAGCCATTACAGCTGGTAGCACCTTTGCTCCCATCCTCAGCTGACCCCTGGGCTGGTCAGGTTTAGTCTTCCCGCAGAGCAACCCCCTTTCTCCGGCTCTCTGCTGCTTTGACTCCAAGGCTGTTTATTTAAGCATCTCCCTCTCTGGGTCCCTCAAGCAGAAACTCTCCACTGATGCTCCCAGGGCTGACTTCTGCCCTGGCTCTCCTCAGACCAGGTGGTTACTGCTGGCTTACAGCTGTGTCTGGTCCTCTCACCGGACTTTCTCTGAGGATAGAGCCCAAGGGGCTGGCTCTGAGGAGACTTCAGCAAGTCATGGGGGAAGCATGGAAGGATGGAGGAATGGATGGATATGTGAGTGGGTGGGTGGGTAGATGGATGGGTGAGTGGGAGGGTGGGTGGGTGGATGGCTGGGTGACTGGGTGGATGGATGGAAGGGTGGATACATGGTTGGATATGTGAGTGGGTGGATGGGTAGATGGATGGATAGATGGACAAACAGGTGGGTGAGTGGGTTCGCAGGTGGGTGGATGGATGGGTGGATGGCTGGAGAGTGGGCAGATATCATGTTCCTTACAAGAGGCCAGCAGACCACCCCTGCCTCCCTGAACACCCTGAGTGCCCCAGAGTGCCTGGCCAGGAAGGAATCATCCAGGCTGTTCATTAAACAGCTGAGGAGGTGGGTGAAGTTCAGCCTGCATCAGACAAGCCTCAAGGGAGCAGGAGAGCTGCCTTTGAAGGTTTTCAGGGCTCTCCCCTGGGAAAAGGCAAGCACACCCCCTCCTGAGCCTGTGACTCTAGCGATGGTCCCAGGACTACTGGGGAAGTGGGAGGGAGGCAGATGGTGTCTTGAGGCAAAGCCAAATGCTAGAACCCGCCTCCTCTCCTGCTGTGTTCCTGACAAATGGTACACAGGGAACCTGGTTTTCCTGCTAAGTTACATTTTCAGTTCCAAAATTTCTCTGTGACTCCAAACATGTTCTAATTAACAAAGTATCTTTCTGTTGCAAGCAATACACTCAGTCCCGGATGAATGACACAGAGGTGCCTATGGTGCAAAGCCGCATGGTACCCACCCACCTCCCCATCCCGGCCGCCCTCCCTGGGGCCGCTCCTCTCTCCCTGGGCCTCAAGTGGCCTCTGCAGCTCTACACACTCTGTCTCTGACTTTTCACATTTCAGATACTATGGTCTCCTCAATAGGAAAGGTGGAAATTCAAGTATGTTACAGTTGACCCTTGAACGATGAAACAAGGGCACTGAGCCCCTTGCAGTCAAAACTCTGAATATAACTTTATAGGTGGCTCTCCCATCTGAGGGTCCACATTGGAGGATTCAACCAACCTCAGATTGGGTAGTGTTACGGTAAGCGTCTGCCTACAATGCAGGAGACCCGGGTTCGATCCCTGCGTGGGGAAGATCCTCTGGAGAAGGAAATGGCAACCCACTCCAGTATTCTTGCCTGGAAAATCCCATGGGAGAAGCCTGGTAGGCTACAGTCCATGGGGTCGCAAAGAGTCGGACACGACTGAGCGACTTGACTTCACTTACTTCTACTTCCTGGTAGGTATTGGGCTTCCCAGGTGGCGCTATTGGTAAAAGAACCCGTCTACCATTGCAGGAGATTCAAGAGACGTGGGTTCGATCCCTGGGTTGGGAAGATCCCCTGGAGGAGGGCAAGGCCACCCATTCCAGTATTCTTGCCTGGAGAGTCCCATGGACAAAGGAGCCTGGCGGGCTGCAGTCCATAAGAATCAGACAGGACTGAAGTGACTTAGCACACCACGCACACGGTAGGCATTGAGTGAAGAAAAAAACAACCACCTGAGCATCGGTGAGCTCACACCGTTCACACCCATGTTGTTCAAGAGTCTACTTTACAAGACTCTAACATAGTTACTTTTATTCTTCTACTGCTTTCTTGGTGACTTTATTTTTTTTCCTTTTGAACTTTTTATTTTGTTTTGGGGTGTAGCTGATCAACAATGTTGTGATCGTTTCAGGTGAACGGGGAAGGGACTCCGCCACACACACAGGTATTTACTCTCCCCTCAAAGCCTCTCACGTCTGGGCTGCCGCATGACATTTAGCAGAGCTCCATGTGCTAGACAATAGGTCCTTGATGGTTATCCATTCTTCCTTGGTGGCTCAATTAGTAAAGAGGCTGCTTGCAATGCGGGAGACCTGGGTTCAATCCCTGGGTCAGGAAGATCCCCTGGAGAAGGAAATGGCAATCCACTCTAGTATTCTTGCCTGGAGAATCCCATGGACAGAGGACCCTGGCGGTTATCCATTTCAAATATAGCAGTGTATACATGTCCATCCCAAACTCTGTAACTATCCCTTCCTGGGTGACTTTAAATAACATTCTTTCTGCCATGTGCATGCGTGCTAAGTCGTTTCAGCCATGTCTGACTCTTTGTGACCCCATGGACTGTAGCCCTCCAGGCTCCTCTGTCCATGGGGATTCTCCAGGTAAGAACACTGAAGTGGGTTGCCATTTCCTCCTCCAGGGGAATCTTCCCCACCCAGAGATCTAACCTGTATCTCTTATGTCTCCTGCATTGGCAGACAGATTCTTTTCCATTAGTGCCACCTGGGAAGCCTTCTTTCTACCATATAGCCTAGCAGTTCCACTGCTACACATATACCTAAGAAAAATGAAAACGTGTCCACATAAGAACCTATACACTAATGTTCATAGCAGGATGACTCACAAATGTAAAAAAAAAAGGGGGGGGGGGAAACAACTCAGATATCCAGCAGCTGATGAATGGTGAGACAAATGCAGTTTGTTCACAGAGGGAATATTGTTGTTGTTAAGTGGATAAGTCGTGTCCGACTCTTTTATGACCCCATGGATTGTAGCCTGCCAGGCTCCTCTGTCCATGGGATTTCCCAGGCAAGAATACTGGAGTCTGTGGCCATTTCCTTCTTGAGTTGGGACTGAACCTGCATCTCCTGCATTGGCAGCTGGATTCTTTACCACTGAGCCACTTGGGGAGCCCAGAAGGGGGTATTATTCGACTATAGAAAGGAAGGTGGTGCTGAGACAGGTTCTGGCATTGAATGCACCATGCTTGGTGAAAGAAGCCAGACACACACAAAAACGTATATTGTATGATTCCATTTATGTGGGATGTCCAGAACAGTCAAATCCATAGAGAAAGGAGGTAGAGTAGTGGATGCCAGGGCTGGAGGGGAGGGAGAAATGGGAGAAATGGACTGCTAATGAGTACAGGCTTTCTTTGCAGGGTGACAAAATTGATGCAAATAGATGGTGATGGTTGGTTGCACACCCCTGTGAATGTGTGAAAACTCACAGAATCATATGTTTTAAAAGGGTGTGTTATATGCTAGGTGAGTTATATATCAATAAAGCATATGTAACATATGTAAAAATATGTATTCATTGAGTGAAGACGATGTGGTACACATATACAATGAAATACTACTCAGTCATGTAAAAGAACGAAATAATGCCATTGGCAGCAACATGGATGTACCTGGAGGTTATCATACGAAGTGAAGTAAGCAATGCAGAGAAAGACAAACATCATATGAGATCACTTATATGTGGAATCTAAATATGACAAATGATCCTGTCTACGAAACAGGAAGAGACTCACAGACATGGAGAACAAACGTACTTGTTGAGGGGGCGGGAGGTGTAGAAGGATTAGATGCAAGCTATTCGCAGGGAACTACATTCAGTATCCTGTGATAAATGATAATGGAAAAGAATATGACACAGAATGTGTGTGCATATATATATGTGTATGTATTATATATATAAGGTGTATATATATTATATATATATTTGTTTACAGTCACTTCTGAGCCCACCTTGGGGAGGCAGGGTCATTGATGCCCTCTCCTCCACTCCTCCAAACCTCCTCAATCAGCCCCAAACACTGAACCTGAACGCTGTCCAACATTGGTCTATGGACTCACGCTGACAGATGGTGGGAGGCTGAGGGAGGGAGAGGATCTTGCAAAGAGGCAAAATCCTGCTGGGATCATAACTGTGATTTAAAAACAGTCGCTGCGTATTGAACACTCACCCCGTGCCAGGGGGCGGTGCTCTGTGGTTCACACGCATCCTCTTGTCAAGCCTCAGGATGACCTGCGCTCAGGTACCATGTCCCCATTTTACGGAGGAGGAAACTGAGGCTTAGAGATGTCACCTGACTGCTGGACTGTGGCAGAGCTGGGATCGGAGCCCGGGCCTCTCGGAGTGCCAGTCCGAAATTCTTCACCACCTGGGAGAGCAGCCCACATTTGCTTTCTGTCTCCCAGTGTGGGTTTTCTTAAGCCAGAGCTCACGTAGGCCTGTTCATTTTCTGTGGTTTAAACCTTTTGAAGGATGCAAGCCACATCCCCAAGAATGTCCCTCAGTTCAGAGGAAGGCAGTGAATGCGAGCCCCCCCACTTTCCACCCCACCATCTCACCCCCGTCCTACCCACCAGTACCAGGATGCTCCAACCTCCCCTGGCCTTCATCCTGACCTCAGGTGGGTGCAGCCTGGGCCGTGACTGTGACCTGCTCCCAGACAGACAATGGGAGGCCTGTTTGCTGGATTAGACAATATTTAGCTTTCCCTGGGTGGAGAAGTGCTGCCCCTCCCCCGTGGGGCGGCCCCCCCCTCCCCCCCAGCCCCCTCCCCCTGCTGCTCTGCACCTCAGCGCCCACTCCAGAGGCTTAATCATTAACGGGCACATTTGGCCTTTGGTTTCAGGTTGGAATTTGGGAGCTGTGCCCAGGAGCAATTACCTCCGACACATTATTTTGTGTAAAATCACTCTTAGCTGCCATTAGCTGACAAAGCTGGTCTACAGAGACACCCCTTAGCCACGCTGGCCTCTTGGCATCTGGGCCTTTGTGGGCGGGGACGCCTTTTGGGGGCTGGGAAAAGGTTTCTATTTCTTTTATTTTTAAAAAGTAATGTTTCCTTGGTTTATATGTTTTCAAATTTTAATTGGCTGATTTTGGGCTGCACCGAGTCTTCACTGCTGCTTGTGGGCTCCCCGTTGCCGGGCCTTTCTTGTTGTGGAGCACGGGCTTTAGGGCACCGGCTCAGTAGCTGTGGCTCACCAGCTTTGTTGCTCTGCGGTACATGGGATCTTCCTGGACCAGGGATCGAACCCATGTCCCCTGCACTGGCAGCAGATTCTTAACCACTGGGCCAGCAGGGAAGTCCCAGAACGTGGCCTGTTCCATGCTGTGTGGTGGCACCGCCCCCCACCAAGTCCCCACTCTGGGCAGGCCTCCCAGAAGCCGGGAAAGTCGGCGTCTGCAGCTTCAACCCATTTGCTGTCGGTTCCCCGAGTGAAAAGCCGTGGGGACTCACGGCTCCCCCATGCCCCCAGCCCAGGCGGGGGCCCAGGCAGCAGGGCCCACTGCTCACCCCTCCTGAGATTTGCAGACCCTGCAGGGTGCAGGAGTGAGCTCCCTGCCCGGGCCGGCCTCCAGCTCAAGGTGCCCACTCAGGGCTCCTCCGGATGCTGGTGCCAAAGTCCCCTCCTCCTCCCCTGACCCCTGACACCGGACTCCCACCCAGACCCCATTCCCTGCCCCCCAGAAGAGCCCTGGGAGCCCAGTGGCCTCCTGGTGCAGCACCCCTGTGTTTCCGCCACTCTGGCATTTAGGGGGCCGGGACTGGAGGGCGCGGCTGGCCGAGAGGAGCCTGCTTGGGAGGAGCGTGGTGCTGTCCCTGTCTCCGGGGGGCCCTCTGCCTCCCCGCGGGGCTCCACTCTCCACTCCCTCCCAGCTAACCCCCCATCGTCACCGGAAATGCTGACTGCCCGATGGTTGCCATCACGAGGGGACCCCTCGCCCTCTGCCCCGAGAACCACCTCCCCGCCCAGGACACGCCCCACCTCCAGAACCACTGGACACCCCCCCTCCTGCCCTCCTGCACCTCTGGAGCTGCCCCCAGAAACCCGAGACTGAACCCTCAGAACCCCCGCCTGCCCCTGCCCCGTAGGTCCCCGGGGGCTGGCCGTCCCCGCCCTCCGCCGAGGTGCCCGCCTGGGCGACCGGGTGGTCTTGCTCAGGGGTGACCACGTGGTCCGCCCTCGGCTGGGGACAACTCTGACCCCAGAGGGGACACTGAGAGTCGGGCCAGAGCCTGGGCATCGCCGCGGCCACTGCCTGTTTTCCCCCAAGTGGCCTCGGGCCTCCCCTGAGGCTCCGCTCTGTGACCCTGGCTGCTGGGCATCGTCTCCCTGCTGTCCGGTAAGGCTTCGGGGCCTCCCCGCCAGCCGCCCCCCATTCCGGGGGCCAGACACTCGCAGCGGCTCCAGCCGGTGGTGGATGGGGCTCCCGTGGCACTGGAAAGGCCACCTTGGGCTGCAGAGTGGGCATGCCCTGGGGGGCCTCGCCCACTGCCCCCAGGAGCCTCCCAGAAATCCAGGAAATGAAGGAGAGCTCAGGCAGGACCCCCAGGGCCGTGCACCCCGCCTCTGTCTTGCTGCGGGACCCGGGCCGCCAGACCCTGCTGCCCAAGAGCGGGGGTGCTCACAGGGAGGCCAGTGGGCACCTCGCTGGGAGCAGACCCCCCAAGTCCCCTCCACGCCCACCCTCTCTTCGGTACCCCTGCTGCGCTAGGCCCCCTGGTCCAGCGCAGCGGCCGCCTGGCTGGCGGTCCTGCTTCTTGCATTTGAGTTGTTGAGTCGTCTCTGTTGCTTTAGGAACAGATTGAAAATCTTAAAGGACTTGACTCACCAAGAAGTGGCGCAGAGATCGATCAGAGGGGTCAGGCAGCCTCTGGGGTCAGCAGGGTTTGTGGGAAGCTGGTTGGTTACTCAGTAGCTTCACTCACAGACGCATCCCCGAGGGATGAAGGCGCTGAACATAAACAAGTTGGACACGTTCGGAGGGAAGTCCGTGAGCGTGGACCTGCCCGAGGAGGGGCATCCTCGCCCAGGAGAGGGCCGTGGCCAGCCCCCTCTCCCTGGGCCAGACGTCCAGTGAAGACAGAGGCCAGCGGTGCCACGCGCCCTTCTGCTGGTCCCCTGACCCAGGGTCAGGGACCTGTGTCTCTGCAAAGCAACAGGCTGTCACCTCTGGCACCGCACGGCCGAGGAGCCGATGTTTCCAGATGTTGGGGAGCCGCCTCCTGCTCCCGGCACTGCCCCGGCCCGGCTCCGAGGGCTCCTGTGTGTGAACCCCACGGCAGCGTGTGGGCCCCGGGGCCGGAGGGGACACGGGGAAGCCGCAGGCCTGGGTGGGGGCCCTCAGGCCCTGCTGACACCCACGTGCAGGCCTGGGAGGACCTGCGAGGACCAGCACCCGCTGGGTGCTCCCCACCGGGCCAGGAGGCGACAGACCACCCCAGTTCAGCGCCAAGTGGGATGGGCGGGCGGGGAGGCGGCCTGTGAGCGGGAGGCCTGGAAGGGGCACCGTCAGCCCTTTCCTGCCTCCCTGACGCCCCCTCGATGGCTGGGATGAACAGCCCCGCTCCCCCGCCCCCGGCCCCGGAGCCTTTAAGAGGCCAGTGGGACGCAGGCTCTGTAGGAGCTTCTGAGACAGGGTGATGCATCTGCAGAGGCAACACAGCAGGCCCACGAGTGCCTCGATCCTGCAGCCTCAGTCTCTTCATCTGTAAAATGGGGGCGAGGGTGCTCCGGGAGGATGGAGGCGACATAATCCAGGCGCCTGGCGTGTGGTCAGTGCTCAGGACGATGTCTGGGCGCATGTCCAGGTGCAGAGGGGTGAGGGGCTCCCTGAGTGGAGAGGGAGGGCTTCTCATCTTCTCACCCTGTGTCTTCTATGGATGAACCAGACTGACCACAAGGACGGGGGACCTCGGCAGAGGGCATGGGACGCCTGGCAACTGGGAAGGCCCAGGAGGTCTGTGTGTCCAGACGCTGGCTGGGGAGGTGGGGAGCTGGGGAACGAAGGAGGGCAGGGAATGGCCAGGCCAGCTGGAGGGGCTGGCGAAGGCTGAGAGAGGTGGCCCACCAGAACTCTCCTCCTGGGTGTCCCCTGCCCTCTGCTGCCTCTGGGCCATGCAGACCAGCTGGCTGGGGGCCTGAGCTAACGTTTCCATTGAGAATTCCCACGTTGCCCCCAAAGGCCCCGGAAGTGCGCACAGTGAGGGTTGGAAAACATCCCTGAGCATCTGTCCTGTCCCTGGAGCTCGCCTGGCCGCTCCTGGCCCCACTGCCCCTGCAATGCCGGGAGGTCTGCCCCCTGCAGTCGGGTTCCTCTACAGAAGAGGAAAACGAGGCTCAGAGAGGAAGGGGCGCAGAGTCCCAGTGTTGGTCCGAGGTCAGGTTGGCTTCAAATCCCCGTCTGTTTTCATCACCAGGGCCGGTAAGGATGGCCCATCCTGTGCCGTGTCCCAGATTCCTTTGGCCCAGAGTCCCTCCTCACCCCAGCAGTCGGGGGCCCTCACTGTGGTGGTCCTTCCAGCAAACTCCAGAGGCTTAGGAGTATCCCTGAGGCTTCCCCCGGCCAAGGTCGAGGCTGGCAATGCTGACCTTGAAAGGGGTCACGGCCACGGTGCTCTCTGCGGGGCTGCTCCGAGGCAGGAGGTCCGAAGCGGTGTGTGCGGCCTCCAGCCCCTCCTGTGGGCCCGCGGCCCGGCACTCAGGAGCTGACAGCGTCCCCGGCGAAAGTCTGAGTCCGTCTCTGAGCGTGGGAGGCAGGTCAGAGGCGGGTGCGCCGTCCTGATCCAGCAGAGGGTAATGGCAGCCCGCGGAGAGCACTGCTCCTCACCGCGGGGGCTCCCGCCGCCCGCTTCTCCAGGAAGGGCCTCGACGCGGGCTGCCCTGTGGCCGAGTCTGGACCTGGTCGCCCGGCCTGCTGGCCTCGGTCGCTGGTCCTGACTCAAGCTGACCGGTCTGAATCTCCTCCCTGGAACCTGGCTGCGGATGGGCCCATGGAGGGGCCACACCTGGAGATGGGCCCCGGCCTCCTCCGTGAACGAATATTAAAAAGGACCTTTTATAGCTGTGTTGGGATAAAGGTGAGTATGTTCATATCATACGTGGAAACATTTTCTTCAACCTAAAAGTTTATTTATTTATTTTCCTTCTGTTTGAGAGGAAATAAAAGCATCTCCGGGGGCACCGAGCCAGCTGTGCTCCATGGAGGCCCCTGAGGTCAGCGGTGCGGGCTTGATGGTCAAGCTCCACGTTGACCTGGGAGATGCCTCACCTCTCCGCTCTGTCTCCTCGCGGCCTGAGTTGCCCAGAACTGGCATCTGAGCACTGGCGGCCCAAGGACTGACACAGCCTTCCCGCCACGGCTGTGGGTCCCACTTCACAGGTGAGGAGGTTCCGAGAACCCGTGTGCAGTTTGTTTTTGTTTTTGTAAGAAAGGCAAGCAGCGTCCTGTCGAGTCTGTCCTGCCCACGCTTTCCTTCCTCCCTGGTTCTTCCCGAGTCTGCTCTGAGGTCAGGGGCATGGCTGGATGGGGCTGGAAGGATGAGTCTGGGGGTGAGAGGAGGGTGTAGGCGGGACACCCCAGACGAGTGGGCAGCGGCCGCTCCAGACCCTGTCGAGTGCCCCGCTCTGGGCACGAGGCCAGTTACTGCAGCATCCCTGAGTCCCCCAGCCTGCGAGGCCCAGGCCAGGAGAGGTGTCCCCCAGGCCGCCCCGCAGGGCGGAGTCCCTCTGGGGACGGCTCTGTCCGGGGAGCAGCACCAGGACATGGACGCTGCCCGGCTGCCTCCCACCCCAGGGAGCGACCCCAGGCCCCCCCCTTCTTCTCCATCAGCTTTTCCCGAGAACAGGAAAAGAAGCGGGATGTGTGGATGTAAAAATGGAAGCTCCAGCCAGTCAGGACAGGCCTGGAGGTGTCCAGCCTCACGTCTTCCTTCTTCTGTAGGCGGGGCTCAGGCACGCCCGGTGTGGGCAGGGTGCCCGCTGGGCCCCCTTCCCTCGAGCTTCGCGGGCACCCCCGGGGCCTCCGTACTAGGAGGCACACAGAAGGGGCCGCGAGGCTTCCAGGCGGGCACATCGCTGGGGTTGCTGCGTGGCTTCTGTGCACTGGAGCCTCCACCTGCTGGAAGGAGCTTCCTCCCGGGGCTCGCTGAAGCTGGGTGAGCCACACACACAGCATCCGGCGGGTATGCCAGTCTGCCGCCCCCATCCAGCTAGAGAGTGGGGTGTGTGTGTGTGGGGGGGGATCCCGTGGATTGCAGCCCCCGCCAGGGAATTCTCCAGGCAAGAATACTGGAGTGGGTTGCCATTTCCTCCTCCAGGAGATCTTCCCGACCTGGGGATTGAACCCGGGTCTCTTGCATCTCCTGCATTGGCAGGCGGATGGATTCTTTACCCCTGTGCCACCTGGGAAGCCCCCATCCAGCTAGAGAGGTGGAGCCTCCCTCACCTCTTCCCAATCCCCCGCTCAGAGGGGTGACCCCCTCAGGAGCTGCCTCTGACCTTTAACCTTTCCCAGGCGAGTTAAATGGGAGGTCTAGGAAGAGGTAGGGGCAGGCGGGTCTTATGATCTTTCCAAGACCAGCAAGTGCTGTGCCCCCGACCCAGCCTATCCCCCCCGGCCCTCCTTGGCCCTTGGCTTGGGGCTGGAGCCCTGGGATGGACAGCTCCGGGTTCTGCACGACGCAGCAGGAAGGCACTGCCCAAGGCTGGCTGGCTGCCCACCCTGCCTTGTCGCTCTCTGGGAAGTCAAGGCCCCTCTGCAGCCTGTTTCCCCATCAGCCAAAGGGACATTCGGCCTCTGCCCGCTTGAGAGAATGGGAGATGGCGTGTGTACACTGTAGAGTCCGGTGCACACACAGGTCTGCTGCCCCTGTGGGAAGCAGGGCTCCTCTCTGAGGCCACAGCAGAGAAGCCCCCGAGCTCCTGCTGCCCCCCTCCCCCCCGGACATTCCCCTCCCCGCCCAGCTCCTGCCATACCCCTCCCCACCCCGAGGTCCCCCTCCTGCCCCTGGTCCCCACGGCGTCCGTCAGCTTCCGGCCTCACTCAGCTGATGCTGAAGGTGAGTCAGGCATGATGATGACCCGAGAGCAGGTGAATCACGGAGCAGGAGGAGGAAGTGGGTGATTACCGGGACTGCCTCTCTGAGAGGCTGAGAGTGGGAGTGACCTCAGCCGCAGGAGGTCCCGGCCAGAGCCCCACCGGCCCTCGGTCCCCTCTGCACCTGCTCCGTGCCCGCGGCCTTCGCTGGGCCCTGGCTGAGAGGGCCGCAGGCCCGGGCCGGGTGCCCCGTCCAGGCTGTGTGGAGCCAGGGAGCGGGGAATGGGAGCTGGGGCCCCACCCGCCCAAAGCCCTCCTTTCAGAGGTCTGGACTATGAGCCTGTAGCACCTGCTCCAATGAGATCAAGTCAGGGGGTTCAGAGCCAGTGACAGGTGACACTCGGGGAAATGTAAACTTTAAACTGCATCGCAGTGTTTTTAAGTCAGGTTTGGCATTTAAAAATTTTACCCAAGGGAACTATACTGATAGTTTGCAATATCCTACAAAGGAAAAGAATCTGAAAAAGAATATATATATATATATATACACACACCTATATGAATAACTGAATCACTTTTTGTACACCTGAAACTAATACCACATTGTAAATTGACTCTACTTCAATTAAAAAAATAAATAAATTTACCTAAATCCTCCTACAGTGGAAGTGGTTCAGGCCTCTGAGGCTCTTTGGGAAAGCCACTTCAAAGGTCTATGCTCCCAGGGCTGGGACAGGGCAGGGAGGGTCCCCAGGGGGCGGGGCAGCCCTAGGCAGTGTCATGGGCCCTTAGAGTGGGCACCCCTTCCGTGGGGTGCCCTGGGCGCCTCACTCCTCTGACCCTAGTCCCAGCCCTGCAAGTTCTCCTATCTCCACACACTTGGGTCTGGGACAGGAGTCGGAAGCTGGCTTGGCGCATGGACCTTGGAGACCGCCCGAGGGCCGCTGAGGGCAGCGCTGGGAGCGGGGTCTGTCTGTCCTTCCTGGCAGGAGGCAGCGTCTGCGCGGTCTCAGCTAGTGACAAAGGGGCAGAGATGCTCCTGGACCGGGGACGCCACCTGGCCGCCGGTGAAAGGGCAGGGCGGGCGAGCTGAACCGTCCTGCCCCATTCTGGGGGTCAGGCAGCCAGGGTAGGATGTCTGGACCCTGAATGGCCCGGAGCTCAGGAAGCCCCTCCCCAAGCGGCCTCAGGGATGCCACCCAGGCTGACTGGGCTGGGGGATTATTGCCTCATTGTTTTTAAAGTGCCCTGTTGTTATTTTTGATTACGGAAGCGATACACACTCATGATAAAGACCTGTGAGCACTGAGTGGGTGGCGTTATTAACTCGGTTCACGGTTCACGAATGGGGAGGTGACGCTGCCCATTGCAATTCATCGGATCAGCAGCAGGATGACAAAAAGGCTTTAGTCACTGTCCTCTGGGACGCAGCTGGGGAAGGCTGCTTGCTGGCAGACAGACACAGTCTGCACAGGGACCCTCCCAACCAAAAGCTGACCAGAGCGAGGGTATTTTCTTCACAACCCTGGGGAGGTGAGGCAGGGGGATCTCAAAGCAGATGCTGGCACGGTCCCCTGGCCGCTGGGGGCCCACGGGGTGAC
This sequence comes from Cervus canadensis, assembly GCF_019320065.1. Taxonomy (NCBI): domain Eukaryota; kingdom Metazoa; phylum Chordata; class Mammalia; order Artiodactyla; family Cervidae; genus Cervus; species Cervus canadensis. Next base: position 6,355,151 of record NC_057402.1, read on the forward strand.
TGTCCATCTTGCTTCTGCAGCTGCTTCCTGCTGCCGGATCTGGGGCTGGGGGAAGACGGGGCAGGGCTGCTCTGACACTTGGGTGCTTCTTTGGGGGAGGTCACTGAGAGTTGGTGGACGTGGGCTGACCCCCTTCCTTCATGTGTGGGCACCTGAAGACCTATCCTGGGCTGTGTGTGTGAGGCTCTTCTGGGGAGCCCTGGAGGCAGGGGTCGTGCAGAGGAGCTCTGTGCTGTGACTTTCTGTGGCCCCGATCTTAGGGACAAGCCCCTCCCCCACCCCAGATCATCCCCTCCTGAGGCTCACAGGACGCCTCCACTCATTCCCCGGCAGTCTCACCAGAGCTGCTGATAGGGACAGCACAACCCCGTCTTATAGGTACGGAGGCTGAGGCCTGGGGGATGATGCCAGCATGTCCAAAGCTCTCCCAGTTTCCCACACACACTGGGCTCCCCAGGCCCTGACCCTGTGGACACGATGCTGCTGCCCATCTTCGGGAAGCAGGAGTTCCCAGAGCCCAGCGGTGACCAGGCAGCAGGTGTGACTTCTTGGGAGGCCAGCTCTGGAACTTGTTTTTCCTGGTGTCCTCCTGGGGACTGCATTCCACTGAATCTGACACACATTTTTTCAGGCCTAGGTGTGAACCTTCAGGCAAGGGTGGCCACACCTGGGGAACCTCCCAGAGCCCCTGGGGTGACCTGGGATACTGGGCTTGTATCTGGATGCTGCGCCCCCAGGATCCTGCCAAGCAGGTCCTCTGTGTTTGTCAACCGTGCCCTGGGGACAGGTGGATCGTGGGTGCACTTGGTTTAGAGGTGCCTGGGCCTGGTTTGGGCTGAGAGGAGGGACTGGAAAAGGGTTTCAGAATGGGGTGGGATGCCAAGACAGGGCTGGTGGTCGGTGGTGGGGTGGGGAAGGGCCAAGTGCGGAATGCTGGTGTGTGCTGCAGTCAACACTGGTGCCCGAGGGGGCTGCTAGAACCGAGTCTTCGGTGGCTCAGTGGTAAAGGATCTGCCTGCCCATCAGGAGACATAGGTTCGATCCCTGGGTGGGGAAGATTCCCTGGAGGAGGAAATGGCAGCCCACTCCAGTATTCTTGCCTGGGAAATCCCATGGACAGAGGAGCCTGGTGGGCTACAGTCCCTGGGGTTGCCAGAGTCAGACACGACTTAGTAACTAAACAGCAGAGAACAACAAGAAGAATCTCAAGTTCAGAACACCTTGCAGGGGTGTCACAGATGCTTGACAAAGCTCCCCAAGCCACCTGTTTCCTGTAACTTCACTGGCCTGGGTGTTGGGGACACGTCTGAGCACACACACGCATCCCATCCATTACTAATATATTGAGTTGGCCAAAAAGTTCTTTTAGGTTTTTCCAGAAAAAACTTTATTTTTGTTGTGTTTTACTGCTTGGCTAATCAATCTTGGTCTGAAAAAATTTCTTTTTCTCTACTTTTTGGTCATGCTGAGGGGCACTCAGGGTCTTAGTTCCCTGACCAGGGATTGAACCCATTCCTCCTGCAGTGGAAACTCGGTGTCTTAACCAGTGAACTGCCAGGGAAGTCCCACAAATTGTCTCTTTGGAAGAAAATGTTTATTCATGGGTGTTTGGCATGAAAAATACTATTGCTGGGTTTTTTAGCACCTCCAAACATTTAGGAGACATGTGTGGAAGCCAGGCTGGGCATCAAGTCCGCCTGCCATGTCCCCTGGGGCCGGGAGACTCTCCAGCCCAGGCCAGGCCCACCTTGGAACCACCTCTGACCCAGAATCCAGGCCGAGGACAGCACAGAGGAGGCAGCAGCACCAGCTTGTTGAGTGAATAAATGACCTGGTTCTGGGCTGGTTCCTGGAGTGGAGGTGCTGAGGAGGAGCAGTGCAGGAGGGCAGGGCTGTACTAGGCTCTCAGGGTATAATTCTCCCCACACCTTTGCAAGAAGGGTGCAATTTACATTTTTATTTGAGATCACACAGTAATTCTTGAGCAGTCTCATAAAAATTAAGGTGTTAGCAATAAAATCCAAGTCCATCTTGATCAAGCCCCTGACTCCTGGTGTACTTGCTGTTTAGTTTTGGCGTCCACTTTGGCAGACGTGCCTTCCCAGGTGGCTCAGTGGCAAAGAATCCACTTGTCAGTGCAAGAAGCGCCGCAGACTTGGGTTCGCTCACCGGGTCAGGAAGATCCCCTGGAGGAGGAAATGGCAACCCACTCCAGTATTCTTGCCTGGAACATCCCATGGACAGAGGAGCCTGGCAGGCTACAGTCCATGGGGTTGCAAAGAGTTGGACATGACTGAGCAGGCACACGCATCCCATCCCTTACCTTGTATATTGAGTTGGTCAAAAAGTTCTTTTGCTTTTTTCCAGAAGATGTTACAGAAAAACCCAACCGAACTTTTCTGGTCAACTTAACACAGGCTCGTGCTTATATAAACGCACGATCTGAGTGCTGTGCCTGTGGGCGTGCTGAAACTCAAACCGAGTCGCTCTGTATGTGCTGTCCTGTGGCCTGCTTTTGCCTTGAGCAGACTAAATCCTGGAGAGCCTGTCCGTGTGCAGAGATCTTCTTTACGACCTGCGTCTGCTGCAGAGGGCCCCGGGCTGCAGCGACGGCCACCACAGGAGTAGGCACCCTGTCTGTGGAGGAGGAAGGTTAGGCTTCCTCCTGTGGAGGCTGTGTGACCTGCCCCGGGTCGCGTCCCGCTGTGTGAGGGTCAGGGGCTGGGAGGGGGGCAGGCGTGACTGCTGAGTGTGGAGCACAAGGAAAGCTGCGGCAGCTGAGGGGGACACCGGGGCCAGGCCCCAAGGAGGAAGTCCGCGGGCCTCCGTGGGTCTCAGCGAGTCCACGCGGAGCGCCGGAAGTTGGCCTCCGGCCCGGAAGCCGAGGAGTCCCTCGCCCCGCCCCGCGTCCGCTCTCCCTGTGGCTCTGCAGCCCGCAGCCTCCCCTCCGCGGCCTGGTGCTAAGGGCTGGGCGCTGACCGCGGGGGCCCTGCCTTCCAGGACACCCAGCCGCGCCGCTGCCGGGCCAGGTGCGGGCCCACATCTCCCCACGCCCCATGACGCCAGCGCTGGGTGGCCTCTGCCGGCCCGGGGAAGGCCAGGCCCCCGGGTGGGCCGGGGTGTGGCCCGCGGCGCTTCCCGCGAAGGCCAAGGTGCTAATTGGGGCGCGCTTCCCCTGGAGGCGGAAGGACGCCGGGAAGTGGCCTCCAGCCTCCCCCGGGCACTGTGTCCTCCTGACTCACTGCTGGCCCGCCCGCCGGCCGCCGGAAATCCCCGGACCTCCGCTGAAGGACCTTGCCCTGTGCTCCCGGCTGATCCACTTTCCAGGCTGAAAGAGGCCGGGGCGATCCCCAGAGTTTGGGGCGGCGTGGGTGCGGCCGGGGTGTGTTCTCGGCCCGGTTTCCCCACCGGACCACCTTGTGCCTATCTCCTGGGAGGCCACCGGCCCGTTCACAAGGCCACTTGGGCCCAGTGGCTCAGGGACCCCGCTGGCAGCAGGCTGTCACTCGGGTCTTCCTGAAGGGGTCCCAGCGAGGAGCGTCCCACCCCACAGGACCTTGGTTTGGCCTGCAGGTTGGGTGCGCCCCAGGCCCTCCTGCTCTGCTGGCTGTATGACTGACCAGCTGCGTCTGGCCCTGCAGGCCTCCTGACCTACAGCGGAGACTGATTCTGTCTCAGGTGCTGTTACCTGGATCTGACTGGAATCTGTTCAGAAGGAGCGGAGCAGGCTGGCGGCAGTCCGCTGCGCTGGGGACACTCGCATGCTGGGTCGGTCTACATCTCCAGCAAGCCGGCTCAGTCCTGTCGAGGCCCATGGGGCTCACTTTCTGGGGTTCTCAATCTGGCTGCAGAGGCGAATCTCTTGGGGAGCATTTAGAAATTTTTCATGTGAAACATTGTTAATATTTTCCATCAGGCTTGTTACAGGGTTTATAATGAACTTTCATATCCCCATATCAATGATCAACTCAATTCATGCCCATCTTGTTTTATTTATACTCTGCACAATTCTCCTTACATTGTTTTGAATCAGGCAAAGAAAGTTGTTTTTTCTTTCCTTTTTTTTAAAGTACAAGTCCCAGACTCACCCCTAGGAATTTAATTGAGTCATCCAGGCTGGGGCCCAGAAAGAGTGTATTCTAGCAGCACTGCCTCCTGGGAGGTACAGAGATGCAGCCAGTTGGGGGGCTGCTCAGAGCTGGCAGATCTATGGTGCTGCCTCCAGGAGAGGCTAGGTGACACCGTGAGCCCCGCAGAGGTGAGGCCCACATGGCATGTCCGGGTTTGGATGGACCATTCAGAGGGTGCATGATACTTTCACTCCAGATAAGGGGAGAGACCACACATGGACAGGGATCCTGTCCAACTTGGACCTGAGGGGCCTGCAGGGGCTGCTGACAGCTCTATTGACCCTGCACTCAGGGAGAGCAAAGACCACAGTGTGTAAACCCACTCAGAAAGGTTAACTGGTCAACCACAAGGCTGCATGTTCCCAGGGGGCTGGGCCAGCCAGTTCCTATCTAAGGAGATCCGGGCGCTGGCGGAGCTGGCCCACAAAGGATGCTTTGTTCCCCGTTAAAATAAACACTTCCCCTGGATATTTACTCCCGGGACTTGAATGTAATATGGGGTGTAAGTTACTCTTTAACAGGAGACTTGATCCAGGTCACCAAGCTCTCCTGAACTAATTTCCTGGAAGAAAGGTAGGCCTCTGCCAGCCCAAGTGGTTATTAACTGCTCCCTGTGGTGGTCAGAGAAGCTGGCCATGGCTTTCCCTGGGGCCCCAAGTCCCCCCCCAGAACGCTGGTCCTGCGTGGGCCACCCTCAGCCTTCCCTGAAGAAGAGCAGAAGTGAACAGGGAGTCCTCACTATCTGGGCAGTGAAACCAGAGGCTTAGCAAACTTTTTTTTCCTCTGGGAGGTGAGAAACCTGTCTGTTCAGTTCCCATTGGGAGCGAATATGAGCTGACTTGGGCTCCTGGCTGGAGAAGGGGGCACTGCAGACGTCCAGGCTGGCTCTTGGCACCAGGGCCCAACCCGCAGCCACGGCAACCGCCACCAAACCTGGACTTCTGGGTCAGGGGCCTTGCGTTGGCATGCTTGACACACCCACTGGGGAGCTTTACAAATCAAAATTTTCAAAGCCTGCTCAATGATGGAGTGAGAGGTGATGGTCAGAGCTGTCGTGAAGGAAAGTCGCTTCCAGTCTCTGCTCGACACTGGACCTGAAGGCAGGCCGTGCGCAGGATGGCTGTGCCCGCTGGCCTGGTGTAGAAAGATGGGACTGGGCCAGTCGGATGTCCCCTGCAGGTATCTGGACCAGGAAGAGAGGGAGAGGCCCCAGGGAGGAGGGCAGTGCAGCAAAAGTGTCACATGGGCCCCTCACGGCATCACGGCCGTGTCCTCGGGCCAAGAGGAGAGGAGTGGGCGGCTCAGGCACCAGGGGGAAGACGTGCTGTGGGGCCTGGGGGGATGCGGAGAGCTTCCACCTCCCAGAGCCAATTCTGGTTCCAGGAGGCCCAGGGGCCCCAGTGCTTTCCTGGGGTTTCCAGGGACCCCCTGTCCCTCCTGGGCCTACATGAGTGGACAGGCCCAGTGAGAGCATTTGGGACAGACACCTGTGGACCCCGGGGCTGCTCTCCTCCTGGCCTGTCTGGGTTTACAGGAGGGGCAGGGGTGGAGCCGGGCTGGCCCCTGCACAGGGGGGCGGTTCTGGGCTGGTCCAGTGTGGGTCCAACGTCCACCTCCTGGGAAACACGGGTCGGCTCTCACTGGCTCACAGGCTGCGATGCTGGCGCCTGGCAGTGGGTGTGGGGTGTGGCCCACCTGTGAGAGCGTTCTGGCGAGAACAGAGACCACATGGGTTGCGGGGGGGGGTTGCTCGGGAGGTTCTGGTCAGTTGTGACACTAGCTCCATATTTGTTATACACACACTTGACCACAAATGGGGGACTGGAAGATAGTCGGCCTCCTAGAGAGGACGGAACCAAGCAGGACCTCTGACGCCCAGCTTCATGCTCAAATCAGGGCTGGGAGGCAGACGACAGCCCAGCCTACTGCCTGGATGCACTGGGGGTTGGAGGAGAGACGACCCTGGGCCCAAGTCCACCAGAAATGGAGTCTAGGGCCACAAGACTGACTGTGGCCCCCCCGCACTGGTAGGGTGGGGCTCCCAGCCTCGGCCAGGAATGGGGGGCAGGGGAGGGAAAGGAGACCAGTGCTCGGACCTGCAGCCGCTCCCCAGTGACATCTGGGCCCGGTGTTAGGAAAACCTAGTGTGCCCGCCGTGACTCACTGCCTGGGCAGAACCAGGTGGCTGACGGCCTTGCCACAGCCTCTGCTCCAGGCTTCCTTCAGAGGCGGGCTCTTCCCAGGTCTTGAAAATTCTGACTGTGATCAGAATCTCCTAAGACAGGGAAGCCTGGCATGTTGGAGTCACAAAGAGTAGAATATGACTTAGTGATTGAACAACAAAAACAACATGAAAGACCCAGAACTGCCAAAGCCATCCTAGAAAAAAGAACAAAGCTGGAGGGAGAACGTTCTCAGACTTGAGACAATACTTCGGTGCTACAGTAATCAAAACAGCACGACTGCTGGTTAGTTGCTAAGTCGTGTCTGACTCTTTTGTGACCCCATGGACTGTAGCCTCCTCTGTCCATGGGATTTCCCAGGCAAGAATACTGGAGTTGCCATTTCCTTCTCCAGGGGATCTTCCCAACCCAGGGACTGAACCTACATCTCCTGCATTGGCAGGCAAATTCTTTACCCCTGAGCTACCTGGGGAGGCCAAACAGCATGGTGCTGGCACAAAAACAGACACACAGATCAGTGGAACAGAACATACAGCTCAGAAATAAACCCACACACGACGGTCAGTTAATCTTTGATAAAGGAGACAGTATACACAGTGGGGAAAAGACAGTCTCTTCAGCAAGTGGTGCTGGAAAGTTGGACGGTTGCATATAAACCTATGAGGTTAGAACTTTCTCTCACACCATACAGAAAAATAAACTCAAAATAGGTTAAAGACTTAAATCTAAGACACCATAAAGAAGAGAACACAGGCAAAACATTCTGTGACATAAATCACACCAATATTTTCTTAGGTCAGTCGCCCAAGGCAATAGAAATAAAAGCAAGAAGAAATAAATGGGACCTAATCAAACTTACAAGCTTTTACATAGCAAAGGAAACCATAAATGAAACAAAAAGACAATCTATGGACTGGGAGAAAATATTTGCAAATGATGCAACTGACCAGGGCCTAATTTCCAAAATATACAAACAGCTCCTATAATGCAATTACAAAGAAACAAAAACAAACAACAGAATGAAAAATGGGCAGAAGACCTAAATAGACATTTCTCCAGAGAAGACATCAAGATGGCCAATAGGCAATGAAAAGATGCTCATCACTGCTAATTATTAGAGAAATGCAAATAAAAACTACAGTGCAGTACCAACCTCACATCAGTCAGAATGGCCGTCATCAGAAAGTCTATAGGGACTTCCCTGGTGGTCCAGTGGCTAAAACTCTGTGCTCCCAATGTAGGAGGCCCGGGTTCAATCCCTGGTCAGGGAACTAGATCCCACATGCTGCAACTAAGGGTTCGCATGCCACAAATAAAAGATCCTATGAGCCACAGCTAAGACCTGGCGCAGCCAAATAAATATTAAAAAAAAAAACAACAACAAACAAACCCATGAATGGACCTAGAGATCATCATATGAAGCAAATTCACAAAGAGAAAGACAAATAGCATATGACATCACCTATGTGTGGAACTTACAACATGACACAGAGGAATTTATTTATGAAACAGGAACAGACTCACAGACATAGAGAACAGTCTTGTGGTGGTGGGGGGGGGAGGGAAGGATTGGGAGGTTGGGATTGGCAGAAGCAAACTGTCACACAGAGAATGGATAAAACAACAAGGTCCTCCTGTGGAGCACGGAGAACAGTGTTCAACATCCTGTGATAAACCAAAATGGAAGAGAATGTGAAAAAGCATACATACCTAGTAGTCACTTGGCTGTGGAGCATTAATTAGTAACACTGTAAATCAGCTATACTTCAAAAAAGCTTAAAAAAAAAAAAGATTTCAGGGCCAAAGCCTCTCGGAGAAGAGATTTAGGCAGGACACCTGGCGATGCCTAACTGTACTCCGGGAGGAAGAGGCTTCTAGGTCTCACGCAGCTGGGACACTCTGGGTTAAACTCCTTAGAGCTTTTCCCCTTGGAGGACTCAGTCTTGAACGGGATCGTGGGCACCGCCACTTTCTCTCCAACAGAGGGCGCAATTCCCAGGACGGCTTCCCCACCGGACGCCTGAGTGCTATGGTGATAGGAGCCCCTTTACATATGTGACAACTATAGACTCTGCTGTGTTTATTCTGAGTACGTTTTGCTCCCAAATCAACCCTAAGTGAATTGTTTTGAATTCAACCTGTGATTACAGTGAAGCTTATGCATTGAAATGAAGAGAAAGGAAGTTTTACTCATGAAAGACTGATAAAAAGTTTTAGGTTTATTGATAGCTCATTTACTTCTCAACTTGGCCAGTTTTTGTCGTTTGCAAGTTCACACGTATCTTAAGTTTGTATTACTGAGTAAGGATTACGTACAATCACCTCCTCATTTATTTTGTGAATGTGTACTTCTAAATGCACATACTTAAATTTCAGGACTCCTCAAGTATTTTAATATTACTCTTGCATCTGAAAAACCCACATCATCTCCATCTGCTGAGACACACTTTGCTCAAGTGAAGGTGAGTGGAGGCTGAACTCATGGGATTTGGCATGCCAGCCTCTTCGGTTCAGTCACTGAACCACATCTTTATTTTTTGAAGGGGTCTGACTAGAAATTTAAAAATCGTTTTTACAGCTTTGCACACGTGCTCAGTCGTGTCTGACTCTTTGTGGCCCCGTGGACTATAGCCCGCCAGGCTCCCCTGTCCATGGGATTTTCCAGGCAAGAATACTGGAGTGGGTTACCATTTCCTCCTCCAGGGGTTCTTCCCAACTCAGAGATTGAACCCAAGTCTCCTGTGTTTCCTGCACTGGTAGGCAGAATCTTTACCACCGCACCACCTGGGAAGCCCGTGACAGCTTTATTGAGATATAATTGATGTACAATAAACTTCATGTTTAAAATGTACAATTTATGTTTTGACATATGTATATACTCGTCAAACCATCGCTGTAATCAAGGAAATGAACACCTCCGTCAACTCCAGTCTCCTCCTGCCCTTTGGGCTCCACCCTCCCACTGCAGGCAACCACCGGTGCCTCTCATGTTGCTACACATTCGTGCATATTTTCTAGAACTGATTATAAGTGGAATCACACCGTATGTCTTCTTTCCTAGTTTTTTTTGTCACTCAGCATGGTTATCCAGAGACTGACCCATGCTGTATGTATTGATAATAGATTTCATTGCTGAGGAATCATCCACTGTATGGATATTCCAATTTATCACTCATTTGCTGATGGACATTTGATTTCCCCTCCTCCCAATTTTTGGTTATTATTAAGGAAATTGCTATGAACAATCACGTATATATACATTTTAGGATATGCTTGGAAATTTCTATAAAAGCCTGCTGGGGATTTGATTGGAATTGTCTTGAATCTATAGGTCAATTTGAAGATGCTTGACATCTTAACATGACTGAGTCTTCTTATCCATGAGTGTGTGAAAGAGTTAGTTGCTTCAGGCATGTCTGACTCTTCGGGACCCCCATGGATTGTAGCCTACCAGGCTTCTCTGTCCATGGATTCTCCACGCAAGAATGCTGGAGTGGGTTGCCAGGCCCTCCTTCAGGGATCTTCCTGACCCAGGGATTGAACTCAGGTCTTCCCAATTACAGGAAGGTTCTTTACTGTCTGAAAGAATCTGGAGAGCCAGGGAAGCCCTATCCATGAGTACATCTCTCCATTTATTTGTCTTAATTTCTCTCAGTGCTGTTTCATAGTTCTCACTTTTCAGGTCTTGCACATCTTTTATCAAATGTATCCATACATATGGCCTTGCCCCAGAATAATATTTTAAATGGCATTTAAAATACTTCTTTTCCACTTGTTTCTTGCTCTGTTGTTCAGTTGCTAAGTCATGTCTGACTCTGTGGCCCCGTGGACTGCAGCACGCCAGGCCTCCCCGTCCATCACCATCTCCCGGAGCTTGCTCAAACTCATGTCCGTTGTTTCAGTGATGCCATCCAACCATCTCATCCTCTGTCGTCCCCTTCTCCTCTTACCTTCAGTCTTTCCCAGCATCAGGGTCTTTTCCAGTGAGTCAGCTCTTCCCGTCAGGTGGCCAAAGTATTGGAGCTTCAGCTTCAGCATCAGTCCTTCCAGTGAATATTCAGGGTTGATTTCCTTTACGATTGACTGGTTTGATCTCCTTGCTGTCCAAGAGACTCTCAAGAGTCTTCTCCAGCACCATAATTAGAAAGCATAAATTCTTTGGTGTTCAGCCTTTATGGTCCAACTCTCACATCTGTACATGCCCACTGGAAAAACCATAGCTTTGACTATACGGACCTCTGTCAGCAGTTATGTCTCTGCTTTTTAATACACTGTCCATGTTTGTCACAGCTTTCCTTCTAAGGAGCAAGTGTCTTTTAATTTCATGACTGCAGTCATCATCTGCAGTGATTTTGGAGCCCGAGAAAATAAAATCTGTCACTGTTTCCACTGTTTCCCCAGCCATTTGCCATGAAGTGATGGGACCAGATGCCATGATCTTAAATTTTTGAATGTTAAGTTTTAAGTCAGCTTTTTCCCTCTCCTCTTTCACCCTCATCAAGTTCCTCTTCATTTTCTGCCATTAAATTGGTATCATCTGCATATCTGAGATTGTTGATATTTCTCTCAGCAATCCTGATTACAGCTTGTAAGTCATCCAGACCAGCATTTTGCATGATGTACTCTGCATAGAAGTTAAATAAACAGGGTGACAATATGCAGCCTTGACATACTCCTTTCCCAATTTTGAACAAGACTTGTGTTCCATGTCTGGTTCTAACTGTTGCTTCTTGATCAGCATACAGGTTTCTCAGGAGGCAGGTAAGATGGTCTGGTATTCCCATCTTTCTAAGAATTTTCCACAGTTTGTTATGATCCACACAGTCAAAGGCTTTAGCGTAGTCAATGAAGCTGATGTTTTTCTGGAACTCCCTTGCTTTCTGTACAATCCAATGGATGCTGACAATTTGATCTCTGGTTCCTCTGCCTTTTCTAAACCCAGCTTGTCTATCTGGAAGTTCTTGGTTCACGTACTACTGAAGCCAAGCTTGAAGGATTTTGAGCATTACCTTACTAGCATGTGAAATGAGCAGAATTGTATGGTAGTTTGAACATTCTTTGGCATTGCCCTTCTTTGGGATTGGAATGAAACTTTTCCAGTCCCGTGGCCACTGTTGAGTTTTCCAAATTTGCTGGCACATTGAGTGCAGCAGTCTAACAGCATCATCTTACAGGATTTGAAATGGTTCAGCTGGAATTCCATCACCTCCACTAGCTTTGTTTGTAGTAACGATGATCATGTGGTTTTGTCTTTTCTTTTGTGAGGTTGGTATATCACACTGATTGATTTGGGTATGCTGAATTATCCTTGTCACCCTGGGATGCATTCAGCTTGGTCGTGGTATATCTTTTTTATGTGTTGTTGGAATCAGTTTGCTAACATTTTGTTGAGAATTTTTGCACCTGTATTCATCAAAGATTTTGACCTGTAATTTTATCTGCTTTGGTATCAGGGTGATGGTGGCTTCATAGAATGTCTTTAGGAGTGTTTCCTCCTCTTAATCTCTTGAAAGAGTTTGAGAAGAATCAGTAGGAGTTCTTATTTGTATGTTTGGTAAAATTCACCAGTGAAGCCACCTGGTCCTGGACTTTTGTCTGTAGGGAGTTTGTTTACAGATTCTATTTCACTTCCAGTGGTTGGCCTGTCCAAGTTGTTTATTTCCTCTATGTTCAGTTTCAGTGGACTCTGACAGGATTCCCTGGTGGCTTAGTGGTAAAGAATCTGCCTGCAATGTAAGAGATGAGGGTTCAATCCCTGAGTTGGGGAGATGCCCTCGAGGAGGAGATGGCAACCTACTCCAGTATTCTTGCCTGGGGAATCCCATGGACAGAGGAGCCACGGGGTTGCAAGAGTCAGACATGACTTAGCAACTAAACCCACCACACGTTTCTAGAAAGTGGTCTATTTCTTCTAGGTTGTCCAACTGGTGTTGGCATATGATTGTTCATAGTATTAGTTTTTGTGTGTGTTTCTTTGGTATCAATTGTGATTTCTCCTGTTTCATTTCTTATTTTGTTTACTTGGGTCTTCTCTCTTCATGGTGAGCGTTGGCCTAAGCTCTTTTGCATACACCCTTCTGGTATCACTAAGCTCTTTTATTTTTTTAAATTGAAGTATAATTAAGTTACAGTGTTGTGTTGGTTTCAAGAATATAGACAGTGATTCAGTTATACGTACACAGACATATTCTTTTTCAGATTTTTCCATTATTATTATAACTACACTCTTTTAATCATTACACATCTTCGTTGGTAGATGACAAGAATTTCTTGAAAGAATAATTGCGAGGACAAGTTCCTCCCTAGCTTGAAGGGTCTGGGGAGGACCCAGATGAGGTGGAGCCTGTCACTACAGCTCCAGACCCCTGTCCACTCCCGGCCCTGAGTGCACTCCCGGCTTTGCCGGTCTCCCCCAGGGCAGCCCCCACAACGCTGCTTCTGGGGCCGGTCCCAGGAGGGCCAGGAGTGCTGGGCTTGCATGACCGCCAGAGTGGCCACTCCCCGGGGTCCCCCGGGTTGGCTTCTTCCTCCTCCAGACTGTGTTAAACCAGGCCTGCTCCTTTCCACCTCCCGGTCTCTCCCGGGACATGTCCCCAAGGAGCACCTGCATCTGCGTCCCCGCCTGGCGTCGGCTTCTGACGGGCCGTCCTCAGCCTCCTGACACCCTTCCGATGAGCGTGAGAGGAACCCCAGGGGTGCCGAGGACAAGGCCCGCACACGGGGCCTCAGCACGGCCACCACAGCCTCCCGCCCTTCACAACACCTTCCTTCAAGTGACCTGACGGCCCAGCCCGTGACTTAGCGGTGTCGTGACGGCCTGCCGGCGTCCTCAAGCGCCCAGGAGCCTGGCGGAGGCCCCCAGAGGGGCTCCCGCGGGGACCACGGCGCAGAGGAGCCGCCTGGCCTCCGGCCGAGGTCTGCCTGCTGCGAACAACGCAGGACTCAGAGCAGACACTGCCCTTAAGGTGCGGCCGTTCTGCCTTTTGAAAACGGCAGAAAGCCAGTGGCCTTGAAACCCAGTGACTCTGCCAGTGAATCCAGCACTGAGGCCTCCCGTGCCGCCACCCAGGGAGCCGCAGCGGCTCCGAAGCCCACCCCGCGTGCCGAGGCGCCCCTGGCCCTCCATCCCTACAGACCCCCTTGCCGCGAGTCAGCGGTGCCCTGAGCCGCGGGCAGTGCCTCGAGGCCCCCACCAACCTTCAGGACGGAAGGGAGGCCCTGCCCTCCCTGCGCAGACCCTGCCCTCGAGCTCCGCACCATGGAGCCAGTGGTCCAGCAGAGACGGCTCACTCGCACTGGACGGGGCTGCGGGTCCTTCCGAAGGGGAGCAGCCGAGGGGTCCTCTCTGCAATGGCTTCGGCCCCAGCGGCAGCTCTCAGGACGGGGTCCCGGGGCTCCTGCAGCGGCGGCAGCGCCTGGGAACCCCTGGGAAACGCAGGTCCCCAGGCCCCGCCCCAGACCTGCCGCCTCACTCGCTGGGGCGGGGCAGCGGCCGGGGCTTCAGGGAGCCACCTAGCAGCACGTGACTAGACTAGGTGGGCCTTTGTCGGCGAAGTGATGTCTCCGCCTTTTAATACGCTGTCTAGGCTTGTCAGAGAAATACAACTGATTTTTGTATTTTGACATTTGATCCTGCAGACTTGCTAAACACTATTTAATAGAGTTGGCGGCTTTATGGAAGATGACTTAAGGTTTTCTACACACGCTCATGTTGTCTGTGCATAGTTCTACTGTACCCCATTCTCCATGTGTTTTTACGTCTTTATCTTGCTCCGCTGGAATGGCCGGGACTTCCAGCCCGACATGGAATACGAGTGATGAGAGCAGATAGCCTCATCGTCCCAATCATAAAGGGAACGCAGTCAGTCTCACCACCGAGGATGACCTTCGCTGGAAGTAGACGCACTTATAGATGCACTTATATTGTGGGCGTCGTTTTCTATCCTTGCCTAGATGAGAAACTTGACATGAATGGATGCTTAATTTTGTCTAATTCTTTTGTCATCTCTTGAGATGACCAGTTTTTCCTTGTTATTGTAATATGATGAGCTACGTTGATTTTTTTTCCTTAGTTAAGCAAAGAACACCTTATTTCTCCTTATTTCTGCTATATTAACAGCATAATGCCCTAAGAAATAACTATTTCAATTGATGTATAGTTCATTTACAATGTTAATTTCCATATGGATTCTTATTACATCTGCAAAGCTCAACCGATTCTTATTACATCTGCAAAGCTCAACCTCCCACTCCATCCCTTCCCTAGTACTATTTTAGTTTTGGCATTATAACATGTATTAAAAAATACAGGTCAGCATGCATGCCTATTAAACAGCATGCCAGTGATTACTACTCCCTGGAGAAAACAATCTTGTAGACAGACTAGCAGTCAGCTGAGGGTTGTGTTGTCTTTGTTCTTAAGAATCAGTATGTTTTCTGCTGTTTGCCAGATTCTTCTCTTGGGGGATCTGCTAGTATAACCTTACGCCTAATCCTAGTCAGGGTTTCTTGGAACTTCCCAACCTAGGAATCGAATCGGGGTCTCCTGCATTGCAGGTGGATTCTTCACCAGCTGTGCTACGTGGGAATTCCTACATGTCCCATTGAGTTTTGAATCTTAAACCTTTTTAAATCTTAAACATTGGTCATGATTCTTCTTTTTACTTTTGATGGGATTTAATTTGCTACAATTTTGTTGAAGACTTTGGCATCTACATTCAGGAAGGAGTACTGGTGAATGATTTTTAATGTCATTCTACTTTCCATTCCCTGAGAGCAGCTGGTGCTGATCTCACAGAATGAGTCGGGGAGTCTTTCCCCCTGTTATACTAAGGAAGAATTGGTGTACAATTGGTTATTATTTCATCAAAATTTGGTGTGACACACCAGGGAAGCCATCTGAGCCTGGAGCCTCTGTTTGAGAGTTTTCAACTACAGGCCACACTTCTTTAACAGACGCAGCGCTGCTCAGTTTCCATTTCTTCTGGAGTGAGCTTTAGTGGTTTGTGTAAGAATCTGTCCACTTCACACACCCTGTAGAATTTTCTGGTCTAGAGCTCTTGTGATACCCCCTTGACCTATTTGTTACTGGCCAGGCTGGGCCTTCGTGGCTGTGCGTGGGGCTTCCGTAGCCGTGGTAAGCAGGGGCCTTTGGTTGGGGTGCGTGGGCTCTCCGCCGTTGCGGCCTCTCGTTGCAGGCAGGGCTCCGGAGCTCCGGCTCAGTACTGGCGCCGCACGGCTCGGCCGCCTCGGGGCGCACGGGGTCTCCCTGGATCAGGAACGGGACCGGTCTCCTGCATTGGTAGGTGGACTGCTGTCCACTGGGCCACCAGGAAGTCCTCCTTATCCTTTCAATATCTTAGAATCTATAGTAATGGCAGCTCCCTCATTCTTGATACTATTTTTTTTTCTTCACCAGTTCAGCTAAAGGGTTTCCATTTTATTTATTTTCTCAAAGTACAAGCTGTTGCTTTCACCGACTGCCTACTGCTAACACCTGGTCCTACATGAGATACCAGGTGGAAAGAGGTGAGTTAGTGTCCTCCACATGAATCTGGAATGTATGATCAATCACCTCACAGCTGCTTTACAGCTAGACTGGGGCGCCTGCACCCCTGGGATATACAATGACAAGTTAGAAACATGTGCCTCCTCCCAGAGGCTTCTTTGAGGCTGAAACATTGTTCAAAGTTAGCCCTTCAGATGCTGGAGCTGTGTTCTCCCCCGCCTGCCTCAGGATGCGCCACGGTTACGGTGAAGAGCAGAGGACTAGGCAAGGACCAGGGCAGGGAGACCTCAGGATAAACGGCCCCCTTGGAGCACCGTCTGGAAAGGAAACTGGCAGCTCTCACTCGCAGCTGAGCTCGAGGCCCTCTCTGCTTCTGCAGACGCCTCAGAGCTGCTCTGAACGCTCCCCTCCCCGCCCCCAGCACCACTCCAGGCCGTCCCAGCTTGGTGCTCAGCGCCCACAGGAAGCCTGGTGATGACGGGCTGGCAGCGAGCACCAGCTCCCCCTACAGGCTGCCTTGGGCGCAAACAGCAAGAGGGTTCTGAGCAGCAATAAAAGTGCCTCTGTCTACAACCTACCTCCCTGCCTCCACTTAGGACTCAGGGACAAGAAACCAGCTGGTGGGACTTCCCTGCTGGTCCAACAGTTAAGACTGCACCTTCCAATGCAGGGGATGAGGGTTCAATTCCTGGTCAGCGAGCTAAGACCCCAGATGCCATGTGACCAAAAAGAATCAAAACGTAACACAAACGATATTGTAAAAAACTCAATTAAAAAAAAAAGGAAAGAAAAAAACCAGCTGGTTCATCTCCAGGGGTGGGTCTCGCCTCTGTGCATCACTCATGAGCCACAGGGCCACAGTCCCAACAGCCCCTCAGCCCACTTTCCGCACAGGTCCTGGATGAGTGGGGAGCATCTTTTACAGATGGCTGTTTCCCCACGACTGTAACTACGGGAACCTGCAGGCAGCAAACGGAGCCTCCTGCACGCCAATGCCTCTGCTGACACCAGGGCCTGTTCCCGGCCTCACCTTCTCCTCCGGACAGAGCTCAGGCTCCCAGAGTCAAGTCCTGGTCCCAGCCCTGGCTGGCCAACCCCTGGCGCGTCACTGCCCCCCTCAGCCCCAGTCTCCTCTGTAATACGGGACGACAGCCCCACCTCGCTAGGTTCTCAGGACTGCATTGCTGACGGGCAGCACCGTGGGGAATGTGGCTGAACGCTGGTGGAGTGGACCTTAAGGGTTCTGGGTAGGGTGCGTTTTTTGTATGGATCAGCAGTTCTCAAAGTGTGGTCCTGGGAACCTGTGAGAAACAAGTTCTCAGGCTTCTTCTACACCCAAGGGAGCTGCAAACGCTGGGCCTGCTAGTCCCTGCTGACAGCCCTCCAGGGGATGCCGTCTCAGACAGACGGCCCGATGAGCAAATTTTAAAATGAGGTCCTTTTCAATTGCAGAGCTGACTCATCCTCTGGAGGCAGTTATCAGAGAAAATGCTGTTCCTGCAAGAGAATGGACCCCTGCTCCCAGCTCCAACGCCAAGGCCCTCTGGGACTGTGACACTTTCACGCCAGCTTCCTGTTGCAGCCGGCGAGGCTGAAAAGTGGGTTTTATCCCTGTTTTACAACAGAAACCAAGGCTCAGAGACCCCCTTTGAGAGTGGCAGCCGTTTCTCAGGCAGCATCCATGGGCCTGACTTGACACTAGTCCTGGAGAACAAATGAAAAGCAGGGATGGTCACTGCTCTTAGGAGAAGAGAAGCTGGCCAGAGACCAGGCCCAAGACCTGGGCCACCATTTTTATTCAACAGGTAGACACCACCACCTGCACTTCTACCCTACGCTTACTGCTTCAGGATCTACTTTTTGAATGCAGTTCTAGGGGTTTTGGTAATTGTCTTAGATGGAGAAAAACATTATGCGGTGTTCATTTGCTATCAGTCAAGCTAAAAGAAATATCAATTGATTTTTTTTTTTTATTATGTATCTTGCTTTATAAGTGACTTCTGGACAAAATCTTCTCCCGGAGTCTCTCATTCCACCTACTATGTGATTTAGCACTGCCTTACCTCTAAAGCCTTGTACAGTTTGAGTAACACATGCTTTTCCACACCTCCTCTTACTAAGCTCCACAGTAACCCTGTCAGAACGTCCCTGTTCATTTTCCAGGTGAGAAAGGGAGGCTCAGCGAGGTCACAGCACCAAGCGTCAGAAGCACCTGCTCAACAAACATTTACTGACCTTGGGGCCTGAGTGCCTGGATGTGACCCCCGACTCACTGCGGTGCGTACTCCTCAGCCCCTCAGGGCCCCTGAGGACGGCCGACCTGCCGTGCAGACCTGCTCGGGGCGGGGCGGGCGGAGGGCGGGCGAGGGGCGCAGGGAGGGACACGGGTGCAGACAGCGTGGGTCTCACAGGTACGTTTATTCATGCCCCAGGGCAGCGGCGCTGCAACACGTCAACACGGGGTCCCACGTTCCCAGAGCACAGCCAGGCCGATGTCCCGTCCGTGGAAAGCTGGTTAGTGATGACCGTGAGCCGGCGCGGGGCTGGAAGCTTTCCAAAGAGAAGCACAACATAGAGACAGTTTAGGAGGGGAGGGAAGGGCAGGCTGCAGTCCATCATGTAAGCCCGCACCGACAAGCCAGGGGTGTGAAGGACGACTTCCGGTACCAGGAGGTGACAGGAGGGCTGTGTCTACGGCAACGCACACGGAGGGTCCGGGGAACCCGCCTGGGCACAGAGAGCGAGGGCATGGAAGTGCCCCTCCCCACGCTCACGGGCCAGCCCCGCGTCTGTCTAGGGCTCAGACGGCTAGTTCCACTGTCACGTGGAAGGGGAGTGAAGAGGTATCTAGCACCAGAGTACAACTTTACGTTTTCAGGGCAGCCCACTCACAAAGATAACTCCTGCGTCCCCTTACTGCTGGCACCAGCTAGCTCTGATCAACTCACTTCACTCCTGGGAGCTACACTCAGCCCAAGGGCTGAGTAATGGTTTTTAAGCTCAGTCTACAGGAAGCAGAACATCAGGCTCTGCTTCAGCAGACGAGCACTCTATGTTCTGACATGTCCCCTCTGGGCCTGAATGCTCACTGAAACAGCTGTTGGCTTCAATTCACAACAACGAGGTACCTTGTCTTGAAAAGGTATGATGGTGTTTTTCACTCCCCACCCATTTTAAGCAGAAATCTTACCTTTCAAGGCTTTACTTCTTTTATCTAAAATAAATGGAAAGAAAAATTGGTCATATCAATTCTTTGCAAAAATGCCTTTAGCCAACTTATTGTTAAAATCATCATCTGGCTGAAAAGTTCATACCTTAGGTAAAGCTGTTAAGTGATGCTTTCAGAAAATAGTAATCCTACAGTGCTTCAAAGCCACAAAGTGGTAAAAGTTCTACCACAGATGTTCTCTGAACAGTTAAATAGCCCTTCATGATCTGCAGGACTCTTCACTCCCCACCACATCCCAAACTCCAGTCCTGCGGTTTAAAGTTTTCTCCTTTCTTCACTCTTTCTTATTCATACACAATTGGGCCTCATCTCTGCTCTACTGAGAACCAAGTGGTTGCTCTGCCTCAAGTTTTATTATGAAAATATTCATTCAGATCAGTGGAAAAGGTACAATAGAACAGTGTATACCATGACACTTCACCCCTAAAAATTTTAACCTGCCTCTCTTAAAACTAAGGATGTCTCCTATGCACTCTGAATATTGTCACACCTAAGAAAAGTCACAATTCCCTGATATCAAAGCCTTGTTCAAATCTCTCTTATTGCTGACACAGCTCTCATACGCCCCATGTGTTGACAAAGGACCAGCAGGGTTTCTGGTGTGCCCTGCTAGTTAAGGGCCATGGTTTCTTTACAATATGAACTGTGATTCCTTTTGAAAGGAATTTCCTTCCTGACCTCTAATGAATCAAACAAAGAAACTTACCAGCACTCCTGATTTTATAAACGATGTAGGCCATCAACCCCGTTCCTACCCAAATCTCCTGGTAAACTTGGGTATAGTAGGGTTTCATGGGGATCCAAACTTTCTTAATAAGACTCTGAAGCATCTGAAAAGGAGCACAGTGGTTAAGTATTACCATGACTGTTGTTTTAATAAACCTAACTGCTAAGACGTTTCCCTTTATTAAGTTTGACCCTATTTCTCAAACTATTCAGTGGGCAGCAGCCTCTATGCCAGACCTGCTCCCCAAAGCCATCCCAACATCTACGTGGGGGCTCTGATCTTAACAGCTTTCTGAGCTCCACACACTGGCAACACCCCCGACCCTGGCCACCCAGGCACTCGGCCACTTCACATTCCTCCAGGCCCAGCGCTCTCCCAGCCTACACTGTCCCTGACAGCCTGCCTCTGAAAGCTACCCTCCACCAGTGCCCCCAAATCATGCCCAAAACCACACACTTCTAAAACTTTAAAACTAGTACATTTGCATCACCGTGTTAACAGTTGCCTGCACTCGATGCTGAAAAAGAACGTGGTGATTTCCCTGTGACATTAACACCCAGGCTTGGGCCCACCTTCATTCAGTGAATCTCAGGCCTTCTCTGTTTTAAGTTCAGCGGTACTGAGACCTAACTGACACGTAAGCCTGTGCGGTATTTACGGTGAACACCAGGGTGGGGACCTGACACGTGCACCTGTGGATGAACTTCCCCCGTCCCGTTAAGTAACACGCCCATCACCTCACTGTTGTTTTTTTTTTTTTAAAAGAACTTTCAGTTCTATTCTCTTAGCACACTTCAACTATGCAATTAAGTGTTAGGACCTACAGAGTGTTACACGCATCCCAGTCTTGAAGTCTACTGTTAAATTCGGAGAGCCTGAGAGGACGCTGTCACTTCATAAGAGATGCAGTAATAATTTATTTAATCAATAAAATTATTACTGGATTTGATTAGGAAAAGCCATCACATTCTGAACTGACATAGCTCAACTTTATGTGCAGTTCTCAAAGCAATGCTTTTGCTCATAATTCACGAGACTCTAAAATTATGTGCTCTCACTTTCCTTTTAATAAGCTTTGCAACATCCACGGTGATCTACTAAACTATCGCCACTCAAATCATTGTGAGGAACACTGACATCTAAGTACTTCTCATCTTACTAGGCAACACTGCTTTGGCTTCAGTCAGCAAGGCCGCCCCAGCCCCAGGCTGATTGCGCCTCACCAACCGTTCCTTTCACATCTCTACTTGGCTACACGGAATTTCACTTGGGTTTCCTCTGGTTTTCCATGAGTGAAACCCGTATCGTGTGACCATTATTTACTCAGCAGATGTGAAGTGTGCATGTAAGAGGTGGCAGTCACTGTTTCCGGAGCTGAGACACGGCTCCTAAAGAGCCAGGAGCTCAGGGGGAGCAGTGTCCTCAGCAGAGGCAAAGCCGAGACCCCGCAGTCAGGACGTGCCTGGAGTGGGAAGGCCCTCGGGAAGGCCGTGGCGGCTGCTGGGGCTCACGTCTGGACTGTCCCTCTTGCCAGCTAACTTGAACTATCCTGATTTCTTCATCTCTAAAGCAGGGATAAAACCACCACCGCCCTCGGAGGGCTGTGGGGAAGACAGAGGTGCTGCTCTGCGTCACAGCACGTGCTGCGCCACGGCAAGCGCTCATACACACGGCATCACAGCTGCACCGGGCGGCAGGCGGCCAGAGCACGGAGGGCCTTGGGGGCCGCAGCAGAGAGGGTGGTTCTTACCCTAAGGCTGTCACACAAACCTACACACTTGTGAAGCACTTGACACGCTTATCGCCTGCACCCCAGGAGGAAGCTGCCCGAGCTCACCCAGCCGGATCTGTGCCTCGTGACTGAGGATCTGCTCTGAGGCCTGGCTCCCAGCTCTTCCCAGGAGAGCACAGACCCAGGCTGAGGCCCGGGCCTGGAGGCTTGCCCCCGAGTGGCCTGGGAAGACGTGGCGGTGCCCTCATACGTCCTGTCCCCAGGCAGTACTGGGATGCTCCGTCACAGCACAAGACTCCAAGAAGCCAACAGTCCCACCTCAAAAGGCACCAGAGAGGATGCCATAGGACGTGGAGGCGGCCTCTGGAAGCCCCAGACGGGAAGAGTTCAGAGGCGCTGAGCGTATTCCTCTCCTCGCTGCGTCCAGCACTGACTGGGAAGGAAGACCAGTGGGCTTGGAAGCCTGTGAACCTTGGGTTCCTACATGAGTTCTGCCTACTTTGCCCTCCACCTTGGGCAAGTCTCAAAAGATGTCGTTTCAGAGGTTTCCCTTTCTGTGAACCACAGACAGCTCTACTTGCCCTGCGGGGCTCTCAATGGAATTTCAGGAGGAAACACAAAGGACCCTGGCCTGCCTGTGCAGTCGCTCAGTTGTGTCCGACTCTTGCGACCCCATGGACTGTGGCACACCAGGCTCCTCTGTCCCTGGGGATTCTCCAGGCAAGAATACTGGAGTGGGTTGCCATGCCCTCCTTCAGGGGATCTTCTCCACCCAGGGATTGAACCCAGGTCTCCAGCATTGCAGACTCATTCTTTGCCCTTTGAGTCACCAGGGAAGCCCGGCCTACTGCCTGGTGAGGAATAAAAACTCAGTAAATGATCACAAGCACAGAAGGAACCTCTGCAAAAGGCCAGCTGACTGCAACAGTACTAAGCTCCCGGGGTTCTACAAAGGACTTAAGCTTAAGAAGATGAGGGCAAGGCCCAGGCCCACTGGAGGCCTTGGAACAAGGCCAGAGGAAGACCTAGAAAGAAAGTGCACAGCAAACCGGGAAGGTCAGAGGCCGGAGGAACAGACCAAACTAACCTTCCGTTATCTGGATCTGCTGCTCAAGGCCCAGGCCCCTGGCCTTCTCTCCTCACTTAAAACGATCTGAGACTGCTACAGGGCAGGTATACTGCTAATGCTCACCTCCTATCTGCCTTTGACTCAAGATTTCCACGTTAGGTCGGACAAATGAGTGTCCCAGAGGTCCCCTACTTCTCCTGCCTGAGTCCACTCTGTCCAGCCACGTTTCCCAGATCTGCGTGGGTTTTATTAGCGCCCACTCCTTCAAAGGCCCATCCTAGTCAAAAGCCAGATGGGAGTGCACTGTGCCCCTTTAAGTCTGCAGTTTCTGGAGCGCTAAGTTAACAGTAAACCGTCACCTGAACCTACACATAAGACCGGAAACGTCTGACCCGTTGAGCCCGGACCAGGCTTCACAGGCTGAATGTCCGTGCAATTGCAGTCACCACCTCGGATCCCCTTCTGGTCCCCGTCTCGCCCCTCCCATGGCCTTGTCATACGTACAGGGTAGCTCTGAGAACAGTGAGCAGCGAGGAAACCTGAGGGATAAAGGCGAGAGGCCACTAGACGTGGCGCCGAAGTGCTCGGCTTGGATCCTGACTATCACTTACTAGCCCCGTAACCTCGGGAGAGGTGGCTGACTTTCATGGCCTCCCTTTACAGTGGGGGGCCGCGGGGGAAAAGGCGCGTGGGCAGCGGGAGCGGTTGGGCCCCAAGGTCAGCGGGGGTCGAGGTGCGGCTGTGGGAGGGCCGGGGAAGTTCCTGCCCGCGGCCGTGGAGGCCATACGGGGCCCCGGGTCTCCGCCGCCCGCGGTCCAGCCCTCACCATCCCGGTGGCCCCGCGCCGAGCCCCGATCCCGGCCACACACTCACCTCTGCCAAGGACCAGAGGCTCAGGAAGCCCCAACTCAGAACCGCAGACTCGGAAAGGTCACTCAGCGCGCAGACGCCGCGCGGGGCCTGCCGGGAAGGCGGAAGGAGCGACGGTGCCCCTGGCCAGAGCGCCTACCTGACCGCGCCTGCGCACCACAGCGCCCCCAGCGGTTCCACCGGATGGAGGCCAACAGCGCGAGCGTTGGGGGAGGGGACGTGGCAGGGTTTTGGGTCTTAATAAGGTGACCAACCGTCCGGATTTGCCCGGGAGTGGGACTTCCTGCGCTGAAACAGGGAAGGTCTTGGACAAACAGGACGAGTTGGTCTACCTGATAACGGGAGTCTCTGCTTGCTGTGTTAATGGCCGAGAAGCCGAGTCTCCCACCTCTGGGTTTCTTGCCATTTCTCTTTGTGTTATCAACATTTTTGCTCTGCATGTTTTTATGCATCAATTCCGTGCATAGTAATTCTACTCAATAGACAGTATAAATAAAGACTTAATACAGGGACTCCAGACACTGGACCTAATAAACGTAGGTTTTAAAAAGACCCATGCTTAATATGCACAAGGAAACACAAAATAAGGCTGAAAAATTAAGCAGAAAACTGGAAATTGTAAAAAAAAATGAAACAAAAGAAAGGCACTTAATTGACTTGAAAAAAGAGCCAAATAGAAATTTGATTGATTTATAGCAGTTGAAGAATCACTGAATTGGAGGCTGGGTTAGAAAAAACCATTCAGGAACACAGACAAAAGAGAGGAACAGCAAGAAAGTCTACCATAATATAACTGCCAATCTAGGATTCTATGCATGAGGAAATTAGCATTCAATGAAGAAAGCGAAATGACATTTTGGACCAACTAAGACTGAGGGAATAATCAGCAGTAGATCTGCAGATTAAAAAAAAAAAAATCGGTGTTCATTATTCAGGCAAAAGAAAAGTGAGTTCAGATGGAAGGGTGGGGAGGAGAAACAGCAATGAAGTGGCCCTGCTTCAAAGGGAAGAAAGCTTAGGATTGAATGAAGCTGTGCATCAAACTCGGAAAGCTTGTCATCTTACAGTATTGATGCTCAAAATGTGGTCTGGGGGATTTCAAGACTCCTTAGGGGTCAAAACTGTTAGTCATAATAATAGTAAGATGTTATTTATCTTTTTCATTAGAATTTTCTCAGAAGTGTATGGTGGAGTTCTCCAGAGGCTGTATGACTTGTGATGTCACAACAGACTGAGAATCCAGTTGTCAGCCATTAAGGCAGGCATTAAGAGGTCTGTGAAAACGTAGACGTGTCACTCTTCTCAAACACAAAAATTGGGGGGGCAAATATAGTGACTTTTCTTAATTATTCACTTTAACACGAAATGGTTTTATTAATATTATAAAATTAATTAAAAAAGTAAAACCTTTCTCAGTTGTAACCCCTAAAAAAGTAGATAGAACCCACATAAACAAAAGCTCTCTAGGGTCTTCAACAATTTTTAAGAGTGTAAAGGAATCTTGAGACAAGGACAAAGTCTGACAAACACTCTTAGAAAAAGAATGTTTTAGACTTATAATGAGTTAGAAAACTGCAGAGGACAAAAAGTACTTAGGAAAAACCTCAAGGAGTTATTTCAAGACAAATCATTTCAACTTAAAACTCCACTTGAGATCAACAGAATTTTAATGTCCTTAGTTGCTAACCCAACATGGCCCGCAAGAAACATGGCCCGTGGTCAAAGAAAACAATGTTTAAAGAATGGGCCATCCAAGCAGATTTATTCAAAGTACAAAATGCTATATTTTGTGGGTGAGGAGGGTCAGTGAAGATATGAAAGTTATTTTGGGCAAAGCTTCTCCTGTTATGGCATCAACATCATTTGTAATTGTCGTCTGCTGTTTTCCCTTTAGGCCTGCAGCCCCACAAGCTCTGGGAATGCAAATATGGGAAACCTCCACCAAGGCCCACTCTGGGGCCTTCCCATGTGCCCTGACCTAGGTGTCCACATGCCTATGCAGAACTATCAGGCTGCCTCTTGTGAACTCTGGACTTTGGGCAGGAATGCTGGATGAGCTGGGCCAAGTGACTAAAGAGGGCCAAGAACTACTCGTGAAGGGAAGGGGGCTCAAAGCAGGCCCTGGGGCAAGCCTGTGGCATCTCCAGACCTGTCATCACTTGTTCTGTCACCCTCAAAGAAGACTCACAACTGAAGCAGCAGATCCAATCTATGCAGCAGTCCACTGAAAGGCTCTTAGTCTAAACAGGTGACCTCAGCCACATGCCCTGCTGACTCCTCCCCCAGGGGTTATGTATCATATTCCTTGTTAGCATGCAGTATCTTCAGCTACCTTATGTTGTTATAAAATACTGTAGTGCTTAATCCGGTTTTTGGACTTCCCTGATGGCTCAGTGTTAAAGAACCTACCTGCCAATGCAGGAGACAGTTTTGATCCCTGGGTTGGGAAGATCCCCTGGAGAAGGAAATGGCAACATGCTCCAGTTTTCTTGCCTCAGAAATCCCATGGACAGAGAAGCCGGGAGACTTCTGGTCTCCAGTAAACTCCTGGGGTTTACTCAAACTCATGTCCATTGAGTCAGTGATTCCATCCAGTCATCTCATCCTCTGTCATCCCCTTCTCCTCTTGCCTTGAATCTTTCCCAGCATCAGGGTTTTTTTTCAGATTAGTCAGTTCTTCGCATCAGGTGGCCAAAATATTGGAGTTTCAGCTTCAACATCAGTCCTTCCAATGAATATTCAGGACTGATTTCCTTGAGGATGGACTGGTTGGATCTCCTTGTACTAGTAATGTACTAATAATGTACTAGGGAACACAAATGGGATTTGCAGTTATTGAAGTTGATAACAGAGGATGACATGGTTGGATGGCATCACCTACTCAATGGACAGGAGTCTGAGCAAACTCTGGGAGACAGTGAAGGACAGGGAAGCCTGGTGTGCTGCAGTCCATGGGGTCACAAAGAGTTGCACAAGAATGAGCAACTGAACAACAGCCTATCTTGCAAAATTCGAACGTGGTAGCCTTCACCAAACGGATGAAGTTGTAGTGTTTTTCAATCAAGGCTGAACGACATACAAAGAGTCTCAGTGACTTTATGATCACATTTTCTTGTCTCTCCCTTGCCCACAAATGTATGTGTGACGCATACTTCTGATGGTTCAGTATTTGGATCAGCCAGAAATCCAAGGCCCAGCTCTCATAATATGTTGGTGGTGTGGTCAAGTTAGGACCTGGAACTGCTAGCTCAGTACCATGCTGGGTTCATTTTTTTAAGAAACCAGTAGTTCAACCCAGTTCGTCTGACTTCTGCCTGCACTGTTCTCATGCTGACCTCTTAACTGCCACTCATTGGGTATTTCCCAGTCCTAAACTGATTGGCTCTCACATTGTTGATCAGTACCATGCTCTTCATGCTGCCCATGCATTTTTTCACACCACTCTTTCCTGGGAGCCCACATGGTGCCCGACACTGCCCTGGGCACTGATGATATTGAAGTGGACAGGCAGTAACGTCAATATCTTTGCTGGATTTGTCCTCTCTGCCTCTTTTTTTCAGGCTCTAGCTTCTGTCCACCTTCACTTGCTCTGGCCTGGACCTTTTCAGCTGCTCTGAGGGTTTTAACCACCATCCATTTGCTGATCTCCAAATGTGAACCTCTTACCACCTGTCTCTGTGCAGCTGTTGGGAGGACACTGCCCCCGAGAAACGGATTTAGGAAGGAAGATGAACTCAGTGTAGTCAACTTCTGGCCCCACTAAATTCCGTCCAGATCCTCATCTCAGCTACCAGAGCCCCCTGCCTTCATAAGAAGATTACTTCCCCTCCAAGTCCTGCTCCGCCCGGTTCTCCCGCAGGTGTCCACTTAGGTGTCATTTTCTCCAATAAGCCTTCCCTAACTTTCTTGCTCCTTTCCTCAAATTAGGTGCAAGCTGTCTGAGGTTAGTAGGCTCTGGTTTGCCTTTCATCTTCCTCACCCTGAGGTCTATCACCGTGACCCTGCCCTGGGCTAGGCGCACAAGAGATACGCAATAAACGTCTGTTCCTTCTCAGTCCAGATCGCCAGGCCTCAGACGGAGTAGCCCCGAGGGGGAGGCTGGAGAGACATTGGGGGCCCTGGTCTTGCACATCTATGGTTCCCTGATGCTGGGCCCGCCTCCACATGGCCGAACGACCCTGAAGGCCTCATTTCCCCAATTTGGGGAATGGAGAGTTGAGCCCCGAGTCACCCGGCCTCTGTGGGGGCGGAAGAGCAGCATTCCCAACAGGCCTAGCACAGCGCGTCGGCGCCACGGGGTCCTCTGGCGCCACAAGCTCCCAGCAGCCCCGGCGCGTAGAGGGCTCTGATTGGAGGCCTTGTGGTGGGGCGGGGCCAGCGGCAGGAGATTGAGGCGATGTGCCTCGTGGAGGGCTCTGATTGGAGGGCTTGCGGCAGGGCGGGGCGGGGCGGGGCCGCGGGCTCGCCGTCTCTTCGTCGTGCAGCCAGGTGTTCCCGCGTCGCCTGTTCCTGCTTGTCTGACCGGCGGTTGGGCCGGCGCGGAGGCCCAGCTGCGAACATGCTGCGCAAGCTCACCCTCGACCAAATCAATGATTGGTTTACTATCGGCAAGACGGTGACCAACGTGGAGCTCCTCGGCTCGCCACCTGCCTTCCCTGCAGAGGCTGCCCGGGACGAAGCACAGCGCAGGGATGCGGCCCCCAGCTCTGACCCTGAGGCTGAGGGCCAGGCTGAGGCTCCAGCTGAGGCTCCGGTCCTGGCCGAGGCCCAGGACCAGGCCCAGGCCCAGGACCAAAACCAGGAGCAGGCTCCAGCCCAGGCCCAGGCCCAGGCCCAGGCCATGCTGGCATTACCCTGGAGGTAGGAGGCTGGGGAGGACAGAGACGGGTGGGTGCAGTTGTGGGCCTGGGCTCCGAGGACCTGGGCCGCCCCCACCCTGTAAGACCGCGTCCCTGGCCTTGGCCGTTCTGGTGAGGTAGCTGGGCATCAGACAAGCCGCAGTCCATGGCCTGGAGCAGATTAAACTTCTCCACCAGCAGTGGAACCTCTCCAGAGTTTGGGTCAGTGTAAAATCTTTTTATTGATAGGCTTTATTATTATTTTTTAGAGTAGTTTAATTTTACAGGAAAATTGTACAGAATGTAGAGTCCCAAGTATCTCCTGCTGCCCCAACAGTTTCCCTCATTGTTAGTATCTTGCTTTAGTGTGGTATATTTGTATGTTTGTTACAACTGGCATTTATTTTGGAGTCCAAGAAAATGAAATCTCACACTGTTTCCATATTTTCCTCATCTATTTGCCGGCAAACCAGTAGATACATCATTGTTAACTAAATCCGTAGATAAGACAGAGGGTTCATTCTTGGTGGCATACCGTCTGTGGGTTTGGACAAAGCATGACGATATGTGTCCACCGTTAGTTATCAAACAGAGTAGTTCCCCTGCCGAAAAAATCCTGTGTTCTGCCTGTTCATCCCTCTGCCCCACTCCCCACCCCAAGTGGGTAGGCAACCACTAATCTTTTTGTTATCTCTAGTTTTGCATTTTTCACAGTGCCTTATAGTTGCTTCCCTGTGGTGGCTCAGTGGTAAAGAATCTGCCTGCCAATGCAGGAGACGCAGGTTTGATCCCTGGGTGGGCAAGATTCCTCTGGAGAAGGAATTGGCAACCCACTCCAGTATTCTTGCCTGGGAAGTCCCATGGACAGAGTCTGACGGGCTACAGTCCATGGGGTTGCAAAAGAGTCAAATCCGACTGAGCAACTAAACAACAATAGTTGTTATCCTACTGTATGTGACCTCTTCAGATTGGCTTCTTTCACTTAGAATTATGCACTTAAAGTCCTTACATGTCTTTCCAGGGCTTGATTGCTCATTTCTTTTTAAGTGCTGAATAATATTCCATTGTCGGGATGCACCTTGGCCTATTTATTGGATCACCACTGAACAATATCTTGGTGGATCCCAAGTTTGGCAGTCGTGAATAATGCTGCTGTGAACATTCTTGTGCAGGTTTTGTGGGCTCTGAAGTTTCAGCTTTAGTTTCCGTTTAGCAGCAGCAGCAGCAGATCTGGTCAGTAGAAACATCTGCTTACTCTTTAAAGAAGGTCAGAGTGGAAGTACCTCTTCCCACCTGGGGAATCTGTATCACTGCTTGGCCCCTTCCCCTCAAGTTCAACACCTTTTACAGTTGAGATGGTGGTTTTGTTTTTAAAACTTTTTGAAGTTACTCTTGTTCATTGCTCCTCACCCCTACCCTTTGATCTAGTGGATGCACTTGAGCCTGAGTTAAGGTCTCATGGGCTGTTTCCAGCCTTTGTAGACACGCTTCAAGCCTTTGTAAAGCCAAGTGGGACTTGGGATCTTTGGTAAATTTGCTTCTTGGGGGCAGGGAGGGGATAAAGAAACTCTGATACAGCTTTCCAGTTGCTGTTTTGTTTCGTTCTCACACATTTTGTTTCCTTGAATTGCTCTGGCAAATGATCCCTTAGCACCTACCCCCTGCCGCCCTGCTCTGCCCTGTGCGCCCTAGGCTTAATGGACAGAACGGTATTGCTTTCAGATAACTCGTTGTTGAAGTAAATTATTATTGACTTTGTCAGAAATGATAAGCACGGATTTAAATGTCCTTTTAACTACTAAGGACCAGTTTTAAAAATTTTCAATTCTTCATGGGCTAAGACTGTTGTAAAGTCAATAAAAATGAGTTTTCAGAGTAATAAAATGAAAAAAGATAAAATACAAGCCCCATTTTTAAGATTATTGCAATCAGCATGTAAAATTACTTTGTAAATGCAGTAAATGCTTGCTTACCACCAGTGAAAAGGCAAAAAATTATGACACTGAAAGATGAACCCCCCTCCCCAGGTCAGTAGGTGTTCAGTATGCTTAAGAGTGGAGAAGTGGCTCCAGAAAGAAGGAAGAGGCTGAGCCGGAGGGGACACTGCCCAGTCGTGGATGTGTCTGGTGGTGAAAGTCAAGTCTGATGCTGTAAAGAACAGTATTGCATAGGAACCTGGAGTGTTAGGTCTGTGAATCAAGGTAAATTGGAAGTGGTCAAACAGGAGATGGCAAGAGTGAACATTGACATTTTAGGAATCAGTGAACTAAAATGGATGAGAATGGGTGAATTTAATTTACATGACCATTATATCTACTACTGTGGGCAAGAATCCCTTAGAAGAAATGGAGTAGTCATCATGTCAACAAAAGAGTTTGAAATGTAGTACTTGGATGCAATCTCAAAAGTGACAGAATGATCTCAGTTTGTTTCCAAGGCAAACCATAGTACAGTGCAAGTCTCAAATCTGCACATAACTACTGGGGAAACCATAGCTTTGACTAAATGGACTTTTGTTGGCAAAGTGATGTCTCTGCTTTTCAATATACTATCTAAGTTTGTCATAGCGTAAGCGCCAGAGAATTGATACTTTTGAATTGTGTTGGAGAACACGCTTGAGAGTCCTTTGGACAGCAAGGCGATCAAACCACTCAATCCTAAAGAGAATCAACCCTGAATGTTCATTGGAAGGACTGATGCTGAAGTGGAAGCTCCAATACTTCGGCCATCTGATGCAAAGAGCTGACTCATTGGAAAAGACCCTGATGCTGGAAAAGATTGAGGACAGGAGGAGAAGGGGGAGACAGAGGATGAGATGGTTGGATGGCATCACTGACTCAGGGGACATGAGTTTGAGCAAACTCCAGGAGATGGTGAAGGACAGGGAAGCCTGGTGTGCTGCAGTCCATGGGGGTTGCAAAGAGTTAGACATGACTTAGTGACCATACAACAACAAAGCAGAGGGCCCCATTGGGTCCACCTGGACTTGTGACTTACAGAAACTGAAATAATACATTGGTGGTGTTCTAAACTGCTGACCTTGTGCTGACTTGTGGCAGAGGCAGGAAACTGATAGAGTGGTGGAGCTGGGATTCAGACATGAGAATCTGCCGCCTGGTACAGCGGCCGCTCAGAGGCTTGCTGACTGATGTCTTCTCTGTGCAGGAGAGCTTCAATGTTGGGAGAAGTTGCAGAGGAAGGCAGACTTTATCAGTGTAGGGTATCACACAGTGAAACCATATTAGAGAGGAACAGTCACTCAAGTGGGAAGAGGAGCTGGCATGAGTCATTGGAGTCTAGTCTGTGGGTACCGCTCAATCAGTTTAATGAGCCGTAAGAGTCATGACCATGGTTTTTCCAGTGGTCATGTATGGATGTGAGAGTTGGACTGTGAAGAAAGCTGAGCGCCGAAAAATTGATGCTTTTGAACTGTGGTGTTGGAGAAGACTCTTGAGTCCCTTGGACTGCAAAGAGATCCAACCAGTCCATCCTAAAGGAGATCAGTCCTGGGTGTTCATTGGAAGGACTGATGCTGAAGCTGAAACTCCAATACTTTGGCCACCTCATGTGAAGAGCTGATTCATCGGAAAAGACCCTGATGCTGGGAGGGATTGGGGGCAGGAGGAAAAGGGGACGACAGAGGATGAGATGGTTGGATGGCATCACCAACTTGATGGGCATGAGTTTGAGTAAACTCCAGGAGTTGGTAATGGTCAGGGAGGCCTGGCGTGCTGCGATTCATGGGGTCACAAAGAGTCGGACACGACTGAGCGACTGAACTGAAGAGTCATGACCACTAGCATTTAAAAACAGAGCAACAGAAAGTTCCAGAATGAATCACGATAGCTCAGATAAGAGTTGCTCTGTGAGATGGATGCGTGTCTGGGTGGTGATTATGGTCATGGTGTGAGTTTCCTTCTGGAAGGAAGCCACGCCTGAGGCCCTGTGGTGAGCGGTCAGAGGTGGCCGCGAGGCGGGAGCGGTGGCGGAGCGGGGTGGGAGGGTGAATGGTTTGCAGGTGACACATTCAGTGATACGGATCTCCTCCTGCCTTGTTTTGCACGTGGTGGTGTGTTTTTGCTCCTTTGTCCTGATTGTGAGGTATGCTTTCTTGTAGTTTTACATCCCCTTTCTTCACCTTGGCATGTGAAAAAGAAAATATTTTGTGACTGTGTTAGGCATTTTGAGCGTTTTCTGCCACGGTTGTCTGTGTGGGCTTTCTTTTGGAACTCGGGGCCCCCCTCAACTTGAGGCTGGAAGCTGGCCACCCCGCCCTCTGCCCAGGGCTGGTCTGTGTGTGGACTGGCCTCTGTCTGCAAAGCTCACAGACTCCTGGCTCATGACGGTCTTGCTTAGCTCTCACTTTTATATCTTTTGACTCTCCAGCACCTTAAGATGTACTTGATCCCAGAGAAACTGCTACCGAAAACTTTCAAGCTGCCGTCACCTGGTGCC
Source organism: Cervus canadensis (assembly GCF_019320065.1). Taxonomy (NCBI): domain Eukaryota; kingdom Metazoa; phylum Chordata; class Mammalia; order Artiodactyla; family Cervidae; genus Cervus; species Cervus canadensis. Next base: position 6,387,892 of record NC_057402.1, read on the forward strand.
GTTACCCAGCTTCCTTTTTTCTTAATTCCCATTTCTTCCTGGTCTGCTCTGCTGTGGATTGAGTGCCTGCCGTGTTGGGCATTCTGCATGTGACACAGGCCCCCAGGCAGTCCGTGCTCTGGCAGACGGGCTGGTCCTGTCTGCAGCTGCCCCTTGGCGTCCTCAGCTGCGCTGAGGCTGCTCCCAGCGCGGTGTCTGATAGGTTGGACAGTGGGTGTGTTTGCCTCCACAGCATAGGACCTTTTCCTTTTGGCCCTGCCTTTCCAGTGTCTGGCCCTTGCACAGATGTTAGTGTTTGCTTGTGTTATCGTCCAAGGAGTTCTGTTTTCTATTCACTCACAAAGTTCCTGTTTTCTAAAAACCTTCTATTTAACGGATGTAAGTTACTGGTAATTTCCCCATTCATTGGGAAAGTACCTGAGTGTCTGTGTCTTCCATGTGCAGCTGGAGTAGGCTGATGGAGAGGAGGTGAGGAGGTGAGGTCCGGCGGGAGCAGGTCACGAGTTCGTCTGCAGTCTCGGTGAGAAGCTGCCCCACCCGAGACGTCCGGGGTCACTGGAGGGCGCCTGGAGGCTTTGTGTGCGGCCGCCCCGTGTGGTTCCCACTCCAGCAGGATGGCTGCCAGTTGAATGAACTGAACGGGGCCCAGGGCAGAAACAGGGAGGTCAGGTATCAACTTTATCAACGCATGTCCTGTTGGCTCTGTTTCTCTGGAGAGTCCTCAGTAACACATCATCCAAGCAGGAGAGAGGAAGGTGGTATAGACCAGGACAGGGGCAGTGGGGTGGTGAGTGACGGTGGGATTCAGGATGGGTTATTAAGAGACAGGAGCTCTGTAGCCGGATCAGATAGAGGGTAGGAGTTGGGGAGCAGGCTCGGGTGACCCCGGGTTTCTGGCTGAGCCTTGGAAGTCGTTGCCCTCCGCTGAGGAAGGCCGGGCCGCAGGAAGAGCTGGCTCGGGGGGGGGTACCAGGAGCTTGCGCGCAAACATGCTAACTGTGAAATTCCTATCAGATAACGGTAAGTGCAGGCGGCCTGGGGTCGAGGAGAGAAGCCTCGCTGTGGGCTGGACCAGTGGGAGTTTAAGGCTCTGGGTGATGGCGCCCCGGGCCTGGAGCACGTGATCATTCAGAGGCTGGTGAGGTGAAATGTGCGGAGGAGGCTGAGAAGGAACACCGGCAGGGTCCGAGGAAAAGCAGGGGGGAGAGCCTGTTTTACATGGTGCGAGCTTAGTGCCCTGAGGGTCTATCTCTTAGTGCTTTCAAGGAATTATTTTATGTTGTTTTCCCCACATAACTCCTTGAGGGTGGGGATTTTCAATGAATCTCCACTTGAGCACAGTACCTGGCATGTAGCAGGAACTCAGGTGTCTGAGTGAATGAATTGTCTTTGTGGGTCCCAGTTATTTTCTAAAAACAATGAGAGTTGCTTCCCCATTTGCTCCCATCTTGAATAAATCCTGAATCTGTCTTTACTCCTCTGACCAGAGCTGATTTCCCTCAGGTTGGGGCGGTGGGTGGGTGGGGGGCGTGTGTGTGTATAATACCCTGGCAACTGTACCATAAAGTGTTTGCAGAATAAGTGTGTTTCACGGTGTAATCTGTCACACACAGTCTTGTTTGCGATGTGTTTTTTGGCTCCTCCACCATAGCAAGGGGATCAGAATGATTCTGAGATGTCTGGCTTGTAAAATTGGACGGATGGGTGGTGGTGTCATTTCCTGAGAAGTGACTGGAAAATGCTCAGTGAAGTGTTGAAGAGTTACGCTTTTAGTCCGTGTCAAGTGTGTTGTTTTGATTTCTCTGTTCCTTTCCTGAATTTTATTTATCCTGTTAGTGAGTGAACTGCTGTGATCTGGGTTTGGAACATGTTGATTTTAAGTTGCCCGTGGGCCTCCAAGAGGAGGTGTCAGGTAGGCAACAGGCTGTGTGCATCTGGGGCTGGAGGGGCCTGCCAGGCAGATGTGAATCCCGCTCTGCCAGGCAGCATCTCTGTGCTGTCGGGGTGAGCCGTCGGACAGGCGTGCGGCCGTCTGCTCATCTGCCCGATGGGAACAGCGTCACGTGCTTTCAGGTTCAGGACTGAACGAGCCAGACGTGCGGTGCTTAGCACGGTGCCTGCGTGGAGAGGAACGGCTTCATGTTACCAAGTGGGTCGGCCTGGGGAACAGTGCCGCCTTCTGAGAGCCGGCGCGGTGTCAGCTTACCAGAGTCCTATCAGTGGGGTAGTGTGTTTATTCCTTCCTGTTCCCAAGCGCAAACTTTTAGCTGCTGTGCCGATACTTCATCTTTGTAAACCATACCTGAAGCGTTCCTAGTAGCTCTCTCCCCCGTTTGTACCCCCCTTATGTTTTTAATCCTCATTCTTTTGCCAATTTAAAGTACTGTAAATACCCCAGTGTATAAATGTGTGGATCTAGTAAAATTTCAGGAAGCTATTTGTGTTATAATTTCTACTTGATTTGTCAATTTTTAAGAAACAACTCTAGGTTTAAATTATGTACACTGATACGGACACGGGAAGCATGGTTATTAGGTTATTGCCAAAAATGAAAGTGGGAGGTGGGCACTGAGAATACCGACGTCAGTGCGTCTTTCCACTCCCTTTCCAAGTCCGGTTGCACGGTCGGCTCGTGCCTTGTGGGCGACTCAGTGGTGTGGGGTTTGTCTTCTTCCTGGGCTACTGGGATGACCTGCCATCTACAGCCGCTTCAGTCACTGTAAGCTTTTTGATAGGAACTATATTTAAAAATTTATTTTCTTCCCTTCTGAACAGAGAGGATGGCCCTTTCTTGAAAGTGCTGTAGACTTGGTCATTTCTTTTGTTCAGTGGCTGTTTGAAGTGCCTTTGTGGGAGGAAAATCTTTTAAGCCTCTTCATGGTGTGTATTTTCTGATACACATGGTGAGGCTGCCGGTTCTAGTACTGAATTTCATAGACAAACTCCAAATTCTATTTAAAACAAAAATTCTATGAGGACCTACCGTATAGCACAGGGAACTCTACTTAATACTCTGTAATGGTCTTTGTGGGACAAGAATCTAAACAAGAGTGGGTGTGTGTATATGTGTGATTGTACAGAAGAAACCAACACAACATCAAGTCACTAGGCTCCCATAAAAAGTACTTAAAAATCCTGTTTCCGTCACTGACGCAGTGCTGAACCTCTTGTTTTCTGCTTCCTACATCCCTGCTCAGTGAGCAGCGGTGCACTTCGGGGAACGTTTCTCTTTCCCACAAATAGTTCTCACTCTGCGAACTCTGACAGTGATCGAAGAAGCCGTAGTTACGTTCTGAAAACCGAACAGAAAGGGAACAGGAGTGAAAGGTGTCTTTATTTTAAATCTGCTTGGGGTGTGTTTCCATTTGCCTTGTCTTATTAAACCGTGGTCATGTTGACAGCAGGATGGCCTGGAGATGGGAATGGCTACCCACTCCAGTATTCTTGCCTGGAGAATTCCATGGACAGAGGAGCCTGGCAGGCTACAGCCCATGGGGTTGCAAAGAGTCGGACATGACTGAGCGACTAATACAATATTGGTTTAAAGTATAGACCGACATTGATTGTTTTCTTTGAGAGTAGCAGTTACCAATGTTGTTAAACCAGTTCATTTCCTTTTATTTATAATGTAGATCTGTGTTTTTTCTACTTCTCTTAATGTTGGTTGCGATGCAAGATGAATCTGCGTATTGAGACGAAGCACTGCTTGGCTTGCAGACCACACACCGTTTTCTCCCCCCCTGCCGCCTTCCCCCACAGAGAATGATTGATTCAGTCTTATATTATGAAGATAAGATTCACATTAATCATTTATTTTATTCAATACATAGCTTCCTTTTAGAATAAAAGTCAAAGTTAACGTCAAAGTTAATTTGTCAAATTTCATACTTCATACTTTCATATAAATTTCATATTTCAAATTTCAAAATAAGTCTTAGTTCCTATGAGTTGTGTTTGAGGTATAAGAAAATACTTCAAACGTTTTTTTCAAAATATTTAGGAAACATTTTAGTTAAAAGCGTACTATTCAGTGAAAACATTGCATTTTAAAAGTGGCTAAAAAAGGGATGCTATTTCAAATACTGGCTACATCACATAAATTTTAGCTTCTGATCTTGCAACAAACAGTAACACTAAGTCACATCACTTTCTCTTAATGTTAAGAGTTCTGATGCTAAGATGGTCACAAAAAAACTCTTCTCTCTGGTTATAGGTAACTTAACTTGATGGGTAGTAATACGGTAGGTTCCATATTCGATGTGAGAGTGTTGGGAACCTATTCTTTGTGTTTCTGTCTACGTAACTTGAGATGGTGGGGATTTCGTCCTTGTCTGGCCCCTCGGGGCCGCCCCCTGGGGTCCTGGAGAGCCCGGGGCGCGCTGTGCTCGGGCCCCCCTCGGGGCCCTCCTGCGGGCTGGCCCTGTCCGCACTGCTCAGGAAGTCTCGCAGAACCTGCTTGAAGATGTAGACGATTTCCCACGGCAGGACATCGTTTTCTGCCAGGACTTCTCGAAATCTAGAGGCAAAGCACTTGTGAGTGTTCAATTCGGAAAATCTCTCTTGTCATAACCCTTTATCTCAAAAATTCAGCTTAAATAATGTGCTCATATAGTCGTTATCCATCTTTTGAGTAAGCTGCTTTAAAATTATGCGTCTAGTGAAGAAATTTTGAAAGTGACTTTAAAACATTTCCTAGCCAGTGAGATATCAACAGATTTTCTTTTTTCTTGTCCAGCCCATTCTTAGGGATTTTGGGTGCTGAGTGTTTGATACACACGGTTAAAGGATTTATATGGTAAATAACAATTTCCACTCTAAATATAAGAGGAGCTTAAGAATTGATGGCAGACATCACGAGAAGAGAATGTAGTATTTTACCTGCTGAGAACAGTTCCCGTTTGACAAGGTTGAACCTGTGAGCAGAGAACTTCGAGCTGTCTTTGTTCAGTAGCTGGAATGGCTGCATGGGGACTCTGGTAGCTTCTCAGCCAGTTGTAATCCACACCTGTTTTTTTCACTTTTTCCTCATTTTCGATCTCTTGAATCAGTCTCTCCCGTTCCTTCAGATGCCACTTTAATTCCCGAAGCAGAGTCTTTGTCACTACGTCTGAGTCAGGGTAGTGTGTGGATTTGTAGGAATCATATTTTGGCCATTTCATCCAGCCAAAAAATGGCATTTTAAGCCTGTGGAAAAGCTCTCACTTGTTTATTTGCATAAAATATTACAGTTCTGATCATCAAATAATTGTTTCTTTACAGTAAATTTGCCAGAAAAATGCATGAATTTTTCACTGGTTAGATATACAGGTCAGAGTAAGATTAGAATGGATTATTTCTAACTAGGTCAGTGCCCAAAACCAGGCTTTCGAAATACTTTTATGTAGCTAAGCAGGAATGAAATGCAGTCAGAGATAATCTACAGACTGAACACTTTCTGAAAATAACACCAACACTTGCTATTAAAAGTTCTTAGGCGTCTCTGCAATATTAACATATAGGAAAATGCTGTCTGCAAACATACTTCTGACTTAGGTTTTATACAGAAACGGTTTAAAGGTTACCTGTGAAGTTGCTGGGTCCAACGTGGCCTGTTGCTGAAGAGTTTACTTGAATTGGTGACGGAGCTGTGCTTCACACAGGCACGTCTCCTCCTGGATGGGTCCCCTGTTGAGAGAATGAGCCGCCTCCTTTCCCCACTGAAACCGCCTTTGAGATAAATAACTTTCTATGTTAGGAATGAGGCTGTGATGTCTTCATTTGGAGAGAATGCTCATTAATTCACCTTGTAAGTAAGCTAGAAGAAATGACAAAAATAACTTACTATTTAATCTTTACAAATTACATAACGGTTTGCCTTTTGAATGTAGCTCAATCTCTTTGAAAAAGATGCTGGCAGCTACAGATTCTGGTCCTAAATGCATTTAGACGTATCTTTGGTAAAGAGATGAAGAAAGGTCGTCTGAAGCACCACAGATGCGCTCCCAGCTAAAGAGAAGACGGTCGCGTGATGGGATGCTCTGCTGTGTGTAGCTGCAGGTCACAGTTAGTGCTTTATTTTTATGCCTGTAGAGCTCTAAAAATAACCATGTTGCTTTTATTCTTCAGCTTAACTTTCAGGCCATTTAGAAGCCAGGTCACTGTCCCCGCTAATGAAAGCATGGGAAAGGGATCGGACTTGACTCTTTGCACAATATACGCACAGCATACATTCTGAGAAAACGCGTTACAATTGTGCAAAATAGGCAAAGGATGCTAGATATTAGTCATGTGTGAAATATTTAGTAAATGTTACATTCTGTACACATTTTGTATTTCTTTCTAAATATTATTTAAATTTGTATATTTAAACAAGTTGCAATACATTACATATGATGTTATATACACTGAAGTAGATAACTTTAAAATATACTTTGTAATCTCTAGAAACATGGTGATAAGGCAATCTATTGCAAGGTCAGAAAAAAAAATAGAAACATAAGAACATATAAAGTTCAAAACAAAATCTTACAATTCATTATAGAACATAGTTTCTGTGTTTTCTTCTGGAGCTGAAAGTGAAACTCGCACTTACTGTTCGGGTGAGTGCGGGCGTGTGAGGTCCTTGTGAGGATCTTCTGTCTGAGAGCCCGTGTGTCTTTCCCTCGGGTGTGGACAGGTTCTTGACTCTCTAGGTCTGTGTTAAATGGCTGCACAGCACTTCCCTTTTGTAATTTTTGGTTCTCGTGTTGCTCTTTGCTTCGTCTGAACTGTGACGAGTAGATGTTGTTCGTCCACATCAGACCTGCATGTCACACCCGATGAAGAGGGATGCGTGTGGCCACCCTGCAGCTCCTGTTACTCACATGTTAGAAAACCCAGATGTCAGGATTCATTATCTGCAACGAGCAGGTTTTCACATTGCATCGTGCATAGCGCCATGAGAAGGACGGGAGGAAAGTTTCTTATGACAGAACTGTCCTCTTGGATTTCCTCCCAGTGGTACCGTGAATCATGCGGCTTCTCCCTCTGAATAACCTCCTTGTCATTGCTTTAGTTCTTAACATGCTTGCCTCTGAAGTGTCAGAACTGTATGGGATGTGGAAGATGACCCACGTTTCTGTCCCGGGCTTGCTTGCTTGCACACCAGTGTCTGTCCCGCGTGTGCCCGGCTCTGACCCTTCAGCTGCCCTCACAGTGACTCTGCTGAGGGGCTTGTCTTTCTTTTCCATGTACCTGTACTGTAACTCTCTTTTTCAGGGCCCCATTTAAATACCAACTAATTTTTTCTTCGGTCTGAGGGAAAAACATCATTTTCCCCTTGAGCCCTGTTTGTCTGAGCTCCGGTTGTATTTCTCTTCACTGCTAAGCTACTGTCCTTTGAGACCAGGTTCTGTTCTGCCCGCCCTGGGGTTGTGGCTCTCCTTCCCTCAGCAGGTATCCTTGACTGTGCCCGACTGTGCCAAGGCCCGGGTGCACGTCGGGGACTGCGGTGGGGGGGGCAGCGAGGGGCAGGGGGCAGCGGTGGACAGGTCTTTCCCTGCCCCGTGGGCAGATGAACTCGAGTCCCCGAGGGGTCAGTGCAGTGGTCCTGGCACACTCGAGGCCTCCCTGGTCGGCTGCGGGGGTCGGGGAAGGCCTTCTTGGGAACGGGCTGTCCTTTGAGCAGAGACCTGAGGGTCAGTGAGCAAGCCACACAGAGAACTTCCCGAGGGCGGCCTCCCACCTCTCCTGGGCCTGTTAGCACCCAGCTGGCTATCGAGACTTGCCCAAGTCTGACCTTCACGGAAGGTTCCCTGCCACCCTGACACATTCAGTACCTTTTCCTTTGATCATCCTCAGATAAGCCAGTTTTTCTAATACTTAGGGTGTGCTGCCTGTAGTATTGTAAGTTTTGTTTCTTTTGTCCTAGCTCCTGAGATTGTTAGACTGAAATAGAGCCCAAATGCCATTCTCTGATCACAGCAGGTTCCCCTACTGTAATGTACATAGAGAACAGAAATATTTGTAGATCCAGGTAAGGAAGTACCTTTGCATTAATCCTGCCTGTTCATCAGAGTATAATCAGAATAATGTTGGATTTTATTCATCAAACATTTTAGTAAGTTGAATAAGTGAATTCTTTCTAATTGATTGTAATCTCGTGAGGCTGTTGTGTGTGGAAGACATAAAACTTGACCTGTGGAGCGGTTAGGTTAATTCCTTTTTGGTCACGGTCATGGTTTTCCAGGCTACCTCTCGGCTGAATTGTAGAAAATTTTATAAAAGACAAAGTGAAGTAGGATCATGTCACCGCTAGTGTGCGTGTGTGTAAAAGTCTAAGATGTATAAGGAAGCACTTAAATTTAAGTCTAAAAAGACAAAATTTTGGAATCCTGAAGGGCAGGCTAAGGAGTCAGATTGTATATATGCAGATTTTATATATTTATGGTCAGGGCCGCCTTATACAGTTCTCAGCAGCTTTCTATTGCAATTAAAGGAAGATTTCTCATTGTAAGGAGACTACTCTCTTTTTAATTCCTTTGCTGCCGACCTCAAAGTTCTAGATTATTGGTTCTTTTTTTTTTTTGGTCTATTAAAGATGCAGTCAACATTTGGGAAACTGATGTAAAATTTCTTTCCCCAATGTTATTCCCTCCACAAGACATTTCACATTAAAAGCCACAGTTGTGTTGGCTGTGTTTGTGTCTTCCTGAAGGGAGGGGACTCTCGGCGTGCGCCTGGGTTGTGTGCTGCGTGCTTGCTCTCACGTGACCTCTGTTCTTGCCCTTTACCTTTGTGGACATGTTCACAGAGTTCATAACTTGCTCATTAATATTTTTCTTTCTTGTGTTCTTGTTTAAAGACTTCTTTACTCCAAAGATATAACGTAGAGGAAGATCAGCATTTTAGGCTTAAAAAATAAGTACCCCCTGGGTGTAGAGTTGGTTTGGAGTTGATTTGCGGTTGGTGTGAGGTGGGGGGTCCCCAGGTTGGATAGCCATTATCCAAAGTCAGGGGTCGTCGCTTCGCCCAGGAGTGCTCCTGACGGCTCCTAGCGCAGTCCCTATGGGTACGCCCTGGGCGCTTGGAGTATCATCATATCATGGGCGCTGGGTCTTGCCACAGTCTGTGGGACTGCAGGTTCCACCCGGCCTCTTGTGGGCAGCGATCTGCGGTCTGTTGGGGCCTCTGAGCCTCGGTAGGGCTGTCCGGATCTGTGCGCGGTTCTCCCAAGTCCGTGCCGGGCTGTCTGGGCTTGGTGCTGCGCCCAGCCCGGGTGAGCACGGCGGTTCTAGAGGTCCCGGGGGTCTGCAGCGTCCCGGGTGCTGTCCCGCCCAGGGCCTCCCTCTCCTGGTCCTCTGCCGGAAGTGGGGGCTTTCTTGTCCTGTTTTGCCAAGCACTTCCTGCAGCAGCCTCTGCCCTCTAGGCCGAGCAGTGGACAGACAAAGAAAAAGGGCCGTGAGAGTTTGCGCCGCCGACAAAGGTCCGTGTCGTTAAAGTGGTTGTATACGGATGTGAGAGCTGGACCATAAAGAAAGCTGAGTGCCAAACAACTGATGATTTCGAATTGTGGTCCTGGAGACCTGAGAGGCCCTTGGACTGCACGGAGATCAAACCAGTCCATCCTAAAGGAGATCAGTCCCCCACACCTCTGCTGTGCCAGGGCCCACGTGCATGTTGTAGTGTGGGGAGTCCAGGCCAGGGGCTGCCGGGGTGAACGCGATGCTCTGTGCCCGGTGTGTGCTCTGAATTCTCGTCTCTCCCCAGTCTGCCGCCGCTGCTTGCTGGTCAGCACCCCCGGCAGCTGCCGCGCGTTCCGCCAGGGGCCACAGCTCTCTTCTGCGCGGGGTGCAGAGTGCTCACCCCTCTCACTGGAAATGGGAACCTTGAGCTCGCTCCTGGTTCCTCTGTTTGTGCTTCTACATGTGCCACGCTTCTGCCTCATCGCTCAGTTGTGTCTGACTCTGCGACCCTGTGGGCTGTAGCCTGTCACGCTCCTCTGTCCATGGGATTCTCCAGGCAAGAATACTGGAGCGGGTTGCCCTGCCCTCCTCCAGGGGATCTTCCCAGCCCAGGCCTCCTGCACGGCAGGCGGATTCTTTACCATCTGAGCCACCAGGGACGTGGTTGTTTTACACAATGCAGGTCTAATAGTGACAGCATATTCTGTGGGCTCCGCTTTTACCGCTGCCCCTCTGGTCTGAGCAGTGTCCTCTCTGGCCTTGGTTATGTGGTGGTCTGTTAGGGGGTCTTGTTGCTTTTCTGCTGTGTCTGAGCCCCCATCATTCCACCCCACGTTACCCAGTCAGAGCCATCCTGTTAAAATAGGAGTCAGGTGTTGTTATTTCTCTCTCTATGGCCAAACTCACCTCACTCAGAGCAAAGGCCAAAATCTTTAGGATTTGGCCCTGCCAGTCGCCTGGTTCCCCTCCACCCAAATCCCTGGCTCTTCTGTAACTCCAGCTGCCCTCCCTGCCCCCGGCCACCGAGCTTTCTCTGCTGGAGCCACATGGGCCTTCTGCCCACCTTCCTGGCACTTTGGCTCAGGGCTTCTGCTTTCCTGACTGCCTCCCTCACAGAGCTGCCCAGTCTTCGTTTCTGTCTGGTCTTTGCCCGAGTGTCCCTGTGTATATTTTATACCCCCCCCCCCCCACATCTTCTTTATCCATCCCTCTGCAGATGGTCATTTGGGTTGCTTCCATGCCTTCAGTTCAGTTCAGTTCAGTTGCTCAGTCGTGTCCGACTCTTTGCAACCCCATGGGCTGCAGCACTCCAGGCTTCCCTGTCCGTCACCAACTCCCAGAGTTTGCTCAAACTCACGTCTGTCGAGTCGGTGATGCTATCCCACCATCTCATCCTCTGTCATCCCCTTATCCTTTTGCCTTCAGTATTTCCCAGCATCAGGGTCTCTTCCAAAGGGTTGGTTCTTAGGATCAGGTGGCCAAAGTATTGGAGCTTCAGCATCAGTCCTTCCAGTGAATATTCAGGACTGATTTCCTTTAGGATTGACTGGTTTGATCTCCTTGCAGTCCAAGGGACTCTCAAGAGTCTTCTCCGACACCACAGTTTAAAAGCATCAGTTCTTTGGTGCTCAGCTTTCTTTACAGTCCAACTCTCACATCCATACATGACTACTGGAAAAACCATGGCTTTGCCTAGACGGACTTTTGTCAGCAAAGTAGTGTCTTGGTTATTGTAAATACTGCTGCTTGGAATACTGGGGTGCATGTATTTTTTCAAATTAGAGTTCTTTTCTGGGTTTATGCCCAGGAGTGGGATTGCAGGATCATACAGTAACTCCCGTTTTTAAAGGAACCTCAGACTGTTGTCCACAGTGGCTGCACCATTTTACATTCCCACCAGCAGGGTAGGAGGGTCCCCTTTTCCCACCCCCTCTCCAGCATTTATTGTTTGTAGACTTTAGAAGAAAATGATTTGGCTGTGTCTGGTCTTAGTTGTGGCACACAGGCTCGGTAGTTGCGGCATCAAACCCGTGTCCCCTGCACTGAAGGCGGGTTCTTAACCACTGGACTGCCAGAGCTGTCCCTATTATTTGTAGACTTGTTGATGATGGCCATTCTGACAGGGGTGAGGTGGTACTCACTGTTGTTTTGACTTGCATTTCTCTTATAATTATCAGTGTTGAGCATCTTTTCATGTGCCTGTTGGCCACCTGGATGTTGTCTTTGGAGAAATGTTTATTCAGGTCTTTTGCCCATTTTTTTTACCTTTTTTTAAAAAAATTGAGCTGTGTGAGCTGTTTGTATAGTTTGGCAATTAAGCCCTTGTTGGTTGAATTATTTGCAGATATTTTCTCCCATTCTGTAAATTGTCTTTTCTTGGTTTCGTCTCCATTGCAAAAGCTTATAAGTTTGATTAGGTCCTATTTGTTTACTTTTGCTGTTATTTCTGCTGCCATGGGAGACTGACCTAAGAAAACATTTCTATGATTTATGTCAGACAATGTTTTGCCTTTGTTCTCTCTGAACCTGTAGCATCTTGACTGCCTTTAGTTCAAAATAATCCTCATGCAAAAATGACCCGTGTTGGGGAGGCTCGTTCTGAAACCCCGCAGCCTCCACGCGTGTCTCTGCACATGCTCCCGTGTCTGCGGGCACAGTGCTGCTCTTGGGAAGACCCTGAGGGAGTTGTGACAGATGCCGTAGATTGCCCTGCAGAGCGCATAGCTGTGTCTGTTACCACCCTCTCCTCCTGAGCTGAGACCATTTGTTCTTTTGGCCAGTTTGAAGGGTGGAAACACTTTCTCATTGCTTTAATTTGCATCTCTTTGGTGACTGACTGTGAATTTGATTGTATTTTCATTTGTTTATTGATGATTTGCAGTTTTTCTTGTAGGGCTTAATGTAAAAGTTAACTATTCAAGAATTCTCCCAGCACATGGAAATTTCTTGGCTTTTTATAAACAGTATACTTTTTATAGGCCTTTTATAAACAGTATACTAACTTTTAATATTCTTTGCAGGCTCCTGGGCGAAAAGAGCGCAGAGATGGAGTATGTTGACAAATACAGACAACTTGAAGCACAAGAATTTTATCTGTATTTCCTTGATCACTTAATCAGTGGCTCAGGTAAACAGGTATCTTTAAATATCAGAAAATATAAGTGAGCTGTTCACAGCGTTAAGCTCTTAAAAGTCCTTAAAAATGTAGTAATATTTTGATCGATGAAGAATCCGTGTTGCTTGTTAATTCAGGATTTTTAGGGGAGTGAGTGTATGATAGATTATAAATCGTGAGTGTGTGATAGGTTGTAAGTTGCTCATTTTTTCTCTTCTAAGTATAGTGTCTAAATAGTCTGCCTTTTGGAAGACTAGTAATGGTCCCTTACCTTACTATTAATTAGAAATACTTAAAATTGTTGTTAAAGTTATTATATGGAGAAGGAAATGGCAAGCCACTCCAGTCTTCTTGTCTGGGAAATCCAATGGACAGAGGAGCCTGGTGGACTCCAGTCCATGGGGTCACAAGAGAGTTAGACACAACTGAACGACTAAACAGCAATACCAAGAATACCTGTGTGACTTTGTGAATATACTACAGCAAATTATTTACTGTAAGAGGGTGGGTTTTGTACTGTATGAAACATATCTTGATGGAAATTCAATTGGAAGCAACAGTTACGCAAAGAAGGAAAATATATCCTTGGATAAGAGAAGAATCAATCAATCAAAATTCACCCAGAACTGACACTGGTGTTGGGATTAGCAGATAAAAATGTTTATTGTTAGGTAGTTTTTATAACTACATTCCATATGTTCAAAAAGTTAAATAGACCTGAAAGATTTTTTTAAAGACCCAAATTAAACTTCTAGAGATGGAAACTATTGCATATGAGATAAAAAGAATTCTGGAGATGTCTCTATTAGTCCAGTGGTTAAGACTCCTTGCTTCCACTGCAGGGGGCGTGGGTTTGATCCCTGATCAGGGAACTAAGATCCCACATGTCCTGCAGCAAAAAAAAAAAATAGATTAGATTTTGCAAAAGAATTCATGAACTAGAAGGCATGGCAGTAGAAACTATGTAAAATGAAATGCAGAGAGAAAATAATAATGAAAAGTGAATAGTTAGGGTACCAATGAGTTGTGAAAAAGCTTTAAGTCTCAAAAATATGTGCACTTGCTATACCAAAACGGGAGGAAAGATTGGAAGAGGGGACAAAAAAGACTATTTGAAGAAATAGTGGCTGAATTTTTTTCAAATTTGGTGAAAACTACGAACATACTAATCAGTGAATCTCAGTGAACCATAAGCACAAGAAACAGGAACGAGACTGAACCAACACAGGGCATAACCAGATAACTCAGAAGTGAAGATAAAGAGAGAATTCTTAGAAAAGAAGTAGCCAAAAGCAAAAGTCATATTATGTATAGAGGAACAAACTTGATCATAGATTTCTCATTGGAAACAATGCAAGCAAGAATACAGTGGAGTAAAATCTGTAAAATAATAAAAGACCTCAAATATTGTACCCGGCAAAAATATTCTTCAAAAATGGAAGTAAAGGAAAAAACATTTCAGATACATGAAAGATAAACGAATTTATCTAAGTCACATGTAGAAATTTAATGATGTTCATTAGCCTATAAATGTGAATTTTCTGTTTTATTTTTTAAAATCATCTGTATCATTAAATAGTGAAAAAAGTTATAGTTTTAAAAATAACTGTATTAAAACACAATTTTAAATAATGCATAAATGTGTAAAATAGATAAAAGTCCCTTTTAATCTCTCCCCCTCGCAGGGGTGCAGCTGCTCAGAGTTTACACTGAGCTCGTCACTTCCTGTGAGCGCGCGCTCTGTGCAGGCTTCCTTGTTAGCGTTTGGCCTGGTTCATGTGGTAGAAGTAAGCTTCAGGTTTGTTTGCTTTACGCAAGTTCATCCGTCACAAGCTTCCCACCGATCAGCAGGAAGCTCTTCCCCCTTTCCTTCTCCCCTGTGTATTAGGCTCTGATGTAGGGGTAGAAGTTGGGATTCGAGTAATATTTTCCTTTTCTTTTCAGCCTTTTTGAAAATTGCAAAATACAGCCCATATATAAAGGTATATTAATCCTTATTCTGGTCTTCACTTGGACTTCTCGATATAAAATACTGATATCTTTCATCAGTTCTGAAAAATTCTGAGCCGTTGTCTCAGAGATCCCCACACTCATTCAGTTTGTATTTTTCATTTTCTGGCCACTCTGCTGCTGGCCGGTTCCTTTCTCCTTGCCGGTCTCTTTCCTGAGGCAGAAGCTTTGAGTTCTTCGTTTTCCCCTCTGCATTCCTGCCTTGCTAGAGACTGTGCCCGGGTGTTTTCCTCTCTCACCAGACTTTTGGCTTTTTAAAGATGGTGTTTATGTATTCAGTCTGGCATCTTTAGTTGTCCTCAGGGGGAATGTTTGTCTGCGCAAGCCGGTACCTTATTACCAGAAGTGACAGTTCAAAGTGATAGTGTGTGTCCTTTGATCCAGTGTTTACTTACGCTAAGAAAAGTACAACGCAGTACGTGTAAGAACGTTCACTGCATCACTGCTTATGTGAGGGAGGCCTTTCGAGTCTCTTCAGTGTCAGTGAACAGAAGACTGGTGATTTTTTCAAGTCATTATTTATTTTTTTAATTGAAGGATAATTGCTTTATAGAATTTTGTTGTTTGCTGTCAGACATCAACATGAATCAGCCGTAGGCGAGGACTGGTGATTTGACCTGCAGACGTTGCTGGAAGCCCACCACAGCTGTGTGTTCCCGTGGACAGGCGGCCGTCATTTGCCGTCTCCTGGGGAAGTGTGTTAGTTTTTAGACAGTGCTGGGTACCGGGGCCCTTCCTGTTGCCCCTGCGTACTCCGCGCCCGGTGCGCACCTGCTGGCCCCTGTGCGGAAACCGCTAGGTTCCAGAGGGATGCCTGCGAGTCCCAGGGTCTGCTCTTGGAACCTTTGATTTGGGTTCATATTTGAAACTCTTTGTGTCCTCTGCCCGTGGCGCCTTTAATGTGTTTGGAAATTTTCACTAGGGAGTCATACAGCTTTGGCTGCACTTGGAAGATTCACTCCAAGACCAGTGTTTATCAAGATGTGAGCCAGGGACCGTGGGGAGCAGTGAGCGGAGGTTGCCTGGGCTCTCCTGTTAGAGAGGTTATCATGTAATCACACAAGGTACCCGAAGGGTGCTTTAGAGGTGACTGCGCTGGAACGTAGCTCTCTGGGGACCTGGGACAGGAGCTGTGACTTGAGCTGGGGTCCAGGAAAGTGGTGATTGGGACTGGGACTGAAGGATGAGTAGAAGGTTTGGAGGTTACCTAGGCAGTGTGGGGATCGGGCAGAGGGGAATATGTGCCAAGGGCCTATAGTGGGAGAGAGTGAGGCTCTGGCCCTGGGAGAGTGAAAGGTGCTCAGTCGTGTCCGACTCTGCACCCCCATGGACTGTACAGCCCGTGGAGCTCTCCAGGCCAGAAGACTGGAGCGGGTAGCCTTTGCCTTCTCCAGGGAATCTTCCCAACCCAGGGATCGAACCCAGGTCTCCCACATTGCAGGCGGATTCTGTACCAGCTGAGCCAGCAGGGAAGCCCCCAGCCCTGGGAGAGGGCCGGCACTGCTGGGCGTGGGGGTCTGGGCGGGGGCGGCGGGGGCCTGAGTCGCGGCCCTCCCGAGAGGCCCGCACCCTCGCCTTCAGAGCGGCGGTGCCTGTGCTGCGTCCGTGGTAGAAGGGGCTTCGCAGCTGCGATGACGTCAGGAGCCTGCGACGGGGCTGCTGCTGGGTGGGCCCGGCGTGAGCGCGGGGCTCTTCCCAGGGTCAGCAGTGGATGTGATGGCAGGTGCCGCGGGCTGCGTGATCGAGGAGGATGCGGGGAGCCAGGGGACGCAGGCCTTCCGGAAGCTGAAAAGGTGTGGGGAGGGTCCTCCCTGGAGCCTGCAGAAGGAGCCAGCCAGACTGCAGTGGGCCTGGGGTGCTCAGAGCTGTAGGAGAGGCACGGGGTGTGGTGTGAGCTTGGCGCTCAGGGTCCGTGTCGCCGGAGCAGGGAAGCTAAGCGCGCTCGACGGGGAGATGCGGGTGCAGCTGCTGGCTGGGCCGGGCTGGGCCGGCGAGCTCTGGTCCTAGAGCTCAGAGCAGTGGGCTGAAGGTTCTGGGTTTATCCTGGGTGGGTCTGAGGGGAGGAGTGTCCAGTGAGGAGTGTTCTGAGGAGACCGCACTGCTCATACCGGAGAGACTGGATCGGAGGGGCCGGTGTGGACCCGAGAAGCCCGGGCAGGGCAGCACTGGCTGGTGATGGCGGGGAGCGGGGAGCAGGCCTGGGGCCAGCTGGGCAGGACTCGGGGCGTGTGGACGGGGACGTGGGGGCAGAGGGGCCGTGGTGAGCGGCGGTGCTCACGCTCCGGCTTCTGAAGCGTGGCAGTGCCTGTGAGGCAGAGAGGCGGTTCTCTCGAGAGAGTGTGTGTGTGCACGTGTGTGTGCGTGTGTGTGTGTGCAGCACACACACGCACACAGCAGCTTCTATCCCTATTCTGTCTGTTTGCATTAAAACTGTGAGATCGTGTCAGTCCCCTAATTCTGGTCCAGCACCAAGGTTTCAGAGTGAGCATTTTGTCATGCCCAGATACAGAGCACGTTTGCTTTTGGTGTGATGCAGGTGATATTTCCTCTATATAACTCTTTTTAAAAATTATTTCTAAATAGAAATCCAAGAACGCACATTCACTAAATTTCTATGAGTAACATTAGAATTCTCTTGTATGATTAAAGGTAAATCATTTTTTCAAAGTAGAAATTTAGCAGCATCTCTGAGCAGCTTGGTCCCAGACTGGAGCCCTGCCGGGTCTCTGCTGTTTTCACACAGCAGTTTTGAACTCGTCCTGGGTGTGTCTGTAGTCGTGATGAAAGGCCATGGTATGGCCTCCCTTTTTGTTTGGTGATATTTCTGTTGGTGATTTTCATCCCTCTCAGAACTTTTCTTCTGGGTTTAAAAAATGGCCTTTATGGAGTTCTTAATAACTAAGAAGGAAACAGTCAAATTAAGTTTAATTTTGTATTTGGAATACCAACCCTTACTTGGAGAAAGTGATATGTAATTACTTATTTTGAAGATTTAATTTTATGGTTAAATCAGTAATGTAGTAATTAAGCTTCTTTCCTATAGTGTACAGTGTCTAATAGATTTTTTGATAAGCAGTGTTGTTATGTTCTTCAGTTAAATTCCGTCATATCCATTGTATCCTATTTGGAGCCCTGAACTGCTGAATTTTGGGGTTAGATTTTAGATTTGGTTGATGCCGAAATAATGGGGTGACTTAGTAAAGAGAAACTAGCAATTTTCATGGTTTCCCATTTTTTCCAGATCAAGTGAAATATCTTAATGATAATAACCTAGAGTAAAGAGAAAACAGGAAAATAAAAACCGCGGGCTCTGAGGGGAGGTGTTTCTTACGTCCCTTCTGAGTTGAGACCTGGCCGTGTGCAGCGCGCTGCTTCGCCCTGAGTTGCCCCGTCCTCCCCCACGTGCCGCTCTCGGCGGTTGCCTGGGCCGCTCCGCTGATCGGGCTGCTGCCTCACGGATGCAGGAGGTGCACGCCCGAGCCGCTCTCTGGTTCCCGGTCCTCCCTCTGGCGGTGGACGCGGAGGCTGGGTTGGCTCTAGCCGCTGACCTAGAAATGTCAGCCCGTGTTTCGTGTTAAACAGAGGAAGGGCTATGGTTTAGACAATACAGTTAGGCCTTTCGGAATTTTTTCTTGTAGCATTTCTGTGTTTAAGTAGCAGCCTTCGAAATGCATGTCATCAAGGAGTGTGAGTCACGTTAGTGTGGTTAATGTGATGGCTCGTTCAGCGGCTCTGGGAGCCGTGGCTGCCGGCCTCTGAGCGAGAAGCGCCGCTGCCCGCCTCTGCTCTCTCTGGAGAGCCCGAGCCGCCTCGCGGCCCCGGCAGCCCCGGCCACTCACGGTCTGTCACCGCCTCCCTACCGCGTCTCTCGGGGCGCCCTGGGCTGCGGAGCCTCAGCCCTTCTGTTTGTGCTGGAAAGGCTGATTATTGATGGATAAGCCTGCCGGCCCCAGGAGAGGGAAGGGCCAGGTTTTTTCCCTATTTAGGCATGTATTAGCTCAGTTCTTGGATTTGTAGAGTCTGGGTACCCAGCCATCATTTAGAATTCCAAATAATTTAATAAAATGTTGGAACCATTTGTAAATTAGGAACTGTTCACACTCTGAATTTTGCTCAGTGTTTTGAAGATAGCGTGGTTAATTTAAGGGCTTTTGAGCCGAGTGCTTCTAGAAGGGCTGAGACGGGGAGGGAGTGCCCCGGTGGGAGCAGGGGGCAGCCGCACGACTGTGACTTGTGAAGGCGGGGAGGAGGGAGGGGAGGAGGGAGGGGAGGAGGGAGGGAGACGAGAGGCTTCTGAGTTCGCCGTCAGCAGTGAGGTGACTGGAAGGTCAGAAAGCTGTCGGGGGCAGGACTTGGAGAACTGCCTCCTGAGGTCGGTGCCTGGTGCCCCGGGAGGAACTCTGTTTCCACAAAGGGGAGCAGAGCTGGCCCCTCTGCTATCAAGGCTCAGAAGAAGTTCTTGGTTCAACGGCAGGAAAATAGTCGTATTGTAATTATATAGCTAGGCCAGTTTTGAAGCTGAGGGTATGCGTAGGGGAGCACGTAGGAGAGCAGAAGAGAAGCCGGGACACGTGTGTCGGGTGGGACCAGCAGTGGCCGGGCAGAGAGGGAGAGGCAGGCTGGAGCAGCACAGCGCTGGGAGGAGCAGGAAGGGGCATCAAGAGGAGGGGCGGGAGGGCCAGCCCCGTGCTGAGTCTGGGAGAGACAGGGAAGCTCCAGAGTTTACTTTGGAAATAAAATTATTTCCCAATAAAAGCTTGTATGCTGTGACTTTTGATGATTCTCAGCTTGTCAAGAATTTGTGCATCATCAGAGAGGAGCGTATGTTTTCATAAGAGAACCTTCACTGGGCTTCCCTGGGGGCTCAGATGGTGAAGAATCCGCCTGCCACGCAGGAGACCCCGGTTCCATCCCTGGGTCGAGAAGATCCCTGGAGGAGGGCATGGCAACCCACTCCAATATTTTTGCCTGGAGAATCTCAAGGACAGAGGAGCCTGGCAGGCTATAGTCCATGGGATCACGAAGAGTCAGACACGACTGAGCAGCTCACACTTTTATTCACTCGCAGGACTGGGCAGAGCTCCCCTGGGGAGTCTTTGTCAGCGCAAAGACGGTCCCTCTCAGGATCCCTGTCCTCAAGGGGGTGTGTGGTTGTCTACTGCTGATTTGTTCTAGTAGCGAGGAGTGAAAATTGATGTGAATTTTCAAATCAAAGTTAGTTCTTTAAGCTAATCATTTTTGTGCTGTTTGCAAGTGATGAGCTTTGCGCTCTGCAGGTCTCTTGCCTTAGAAGGTGGCGCCGGCCTGCAGTGTTGATGGCTGTGATGGACGGGGAGGTGTCGCTCCGCTCCTGTGCATTCCTAGTGGCGGGTGCTCAGGGACTTTGTGATGACCCTGCTCTCAGTGTTAGCTGGTGAATGTGTGTTTGTGTGTGTAAACAGCTTGCTGTGTATATGCTGTATATATAGATAAAACGTGGGTTGTTGATCTTGCTTTTTTCACATAAGAAATAGCATTGTATTTGTTTGTTTTGTCTGAATCCAGGTCCAAGGCCACCTTTAGCTAAATCAAGCGATGTGATGTGCATCCCACAGACAGCCTATAAATATCCTGATTTGCCTATAAGCCGATGTAAAGAAGAGGTAACATTATTTTTCTCATGATGTGGTTTTGTTGTTTGCATGCCAGCGACCCAGCCCTTGGTTTCTAGTCTGAAAGTGACGAGGGGCCGGGCGGGCACCGGGAGGCTCAGCTCCCCCCAGCTCCCCTTTTCCTGTTCAGTCCTTCGTCCCGTCTCCCCTGCTCTGAACTAGATGTGAGTGGGCACCTGCGGGCCCAGGGAGCTGCTGCTTGCAAGCACAGCTGCGCAGACCTGTTAGAACGCGGATGCTGCCTGCCCCTGGCCGCAGCCTCCTCTAGCATTCCCCTGGGGCTCTGTTACACGCTGGCTGTTTGTGTTGCCTGTGATCGATCAGCCCTTGATACATCATTTTATGAACAGTGTCAGGCAATACAGCAGCAAGGTGATTGCATTTTTAATTAGTTGTGTGTTACTAGACCTGGTTGGGCTTCCCAGGTGGCGCTAGTGGTACAGAATCTGTCTGCCAATGCAGGAGATGCAAGAAACGCCCGTTTGATCTCTGGGTCTGGAAGATGCCCTGGAGGAGGCCCTGGCAACCCACTCCAGAGTTCTTGCCTGGAGAATCCCATGGACAGAGGAACCTGGCGGGCTACAGTCCATGGGGTCGCAAAGAGTCAGACACGACTGAAGTGACTTAGCACGGCCTAAACCTGGTTAAAAGTAGATGCATTGAAATCGTGATTGCCTGTACTAATGGAGGAAATGGTCATAGATGACAGGAAGCTGTCAGTGTTCTAAATTCATTTTTACTTTGTCTTAGATTGAATCCTGCAACTGTGTAGAGTAG
Organism: Cervus canadensis; assembly: GCF_019320065.1. NCBI lineage: Eukaryota > Metazoa > Chordata > Mammalia > Artiodactyla > Cervidae > Cervus > Cervus canadensis. Next base: position 6,408,867 of record NC_057402.1, read on the forward strand.
ATATGCTTCGTTAATTTTAAGAGGCCAACATTAAAATTAATTTGCGTTCCCTGACCATTTTGATGGCTAGAGTGATAACTGAGTGGCATTTTGGGTGGAGGTGGGGGAGGGGTGGATAACTGGATTAGCGCTGTAGGCTGCTCACACAGTCTGTGTGGGGCAGTGGAAGTTACTTGTTTTAAAGTGTGTCTGAAGAATTTCAAATGAGAATTGAGCGTACATTTCTTATGTGTAACAGCAGCTGTGTTTTCATGTTTCTCAGTAGAATTAGATGGAGGCTCATCACATAATTTAAAAATAATAGAAATTTAGACTTAGCAAGAGCTGTAGAAATTCAGTTTGGTATTTTCATTTTTATAGATGAAGAAGCTGAGACCTAGGAGGGCAGTGAACTTGGCCTGGATTTCTGTAGCCGTTCGTCACTGCTCACAGTGGTCAGACGTTTCAAGGGCAGCAGCCACTAGTAACCTGTGTCCCTTTTGTGATGCTTAGGTGGTTAGGTTAAGGATTTAACCTGTAAGGATGAAGAGAAAAGAAATCCTGAAAGTCTTCCTGAGGTTAAGCTTTCGGTTCGTCATTGTTAGATTTGTGGCAATTTTGAAGGAATTCTCTTGTCCCTTCTAGGTGATTTCTTTGATAGAAAGCAACTCCGTGGTGATCATACACGGCGCCACGGGCAGCGGTAAGAGCAGCCAGCTCCCGCAGTACGTCCTGGACCACGCCCTGCAGCGCTCCGCCTACTGCAACATCGTGGTCACCCAGCCGCGCAAGATCGGGGCCAGCAGCATCGCCCGCTGGATCAGTAGGGAGCGTGGCTGGGTTTTGGGTGGATTGGTGGGCTACCAGGTGAGCTTCTCTCCTTGTTCACTCTGTCTTTTATGTAGGTCGATGATAGGATGTGATTTATTTTCTGCTGGGAAAGAAGATGCAATCAGTTGCTTATGGAGCAGAATTACGGCATAATTTCAAAAATAGTGAAAATCGGAAGTTCTTGGAAATAGCTTAATTTCTTTCTCAGTTGGATAGAAAAGAAGTGAGAATTCTCAGACTCATGGCTTTTATAATGGTATCTTTAATTATATCTTTATATTGAAGAGGTCTTCGTATATAGTCTTCTCAACGTAAAAAATGATACGGGCAATATGACTAGTAAGCCAGTCTCTCCCCTCATCACCAAAGAAGAAGAAAAATCAATTTGAGAATTTATGTTGGTTTAGAACCTATATTTTTTGCGATATATGATAATTTTTTGTTCCCTTTCTTAGCTTCCTTATGAAATTAACAGTGCCTTCTTTGTAGTTAAATGTAAACCATTTAAATGGAAAATTCTTTCTTTTTTCCTTTCCCAATTTTAGGTAGGGTTGGAAAAAATAGCGACAGAAGACACCAAGTTAATTTACATGACGACGGGGGTCCTGCTGCAGAAGATAGTCAGTGCCAAGAGCTTGACGGAGTTCACACACGTCTTCATTGATGAAGTGAGCGCCCTGCTCTCATGCTCCTGTTTCTGTTTGCTGAGAGAACACAGCGCGGGTTACCTGTAAAGTGTCAGAAAGCTCTCTGAGTCTACGTCGGCTTACTCTGCTCTTGGAGGTTGATTTGCTCTTTTCATCCTTTGCTCTTCCTTCCAAGGCATGGGTGAGGAGGTTGAGGAGAATGCAGAGATTCCTTGTTTAGATCAGGGGTTGGCAGACTGCAGCCCTCATGCCAAATTTGGCCCATTTCTGCAAATAAAGCTTTGTTGGCACACAGTTTTGCTCCATTTATGAGTGCTGTGAGGCTACTGCAGAAGGGGTGGGTAGTTGGGATGGGGCCGTATGTTCCGTGAAGCTGGACATATTTGCCCTCTGGCCTTTTACAGGGAGCACCTGCTGACCCTGGTTTGGAGTATTAGCCACATCAGACAATTAAAAGAACTTTAATTGTCTGTAGGTGTTTTCAGCACCTTACAGATACTTTGCATCTAATAAAACAAGAATAATAAGAACAATAAAAACAGAATAGATGATATTAATCTATTCACTTTTCTAAAAAAAAATCCCTAATGATGTACTGTGAACCCTTTCTTTGTGCTAGTCTTAGCTTTTTCAACTTTTCTCCATAAGGATGGAATATTTTAATTTGATTTTCATTTGATTTGACTTTATTCTGTCTTCTTTTAGCCATGCCATGGGGCTTGTGGAATCTTAGTTCCCCAACCAGGGATTGAACCCGCGCCCTCTGCATTGAATGTCGAGTCCTGTCCACTGGACCTCCAGGGCATTCCCAATTTTGTTTATATGTTAAACAAGGGTTTTTGAGGTGAAGTGATGTTGTGTTCTAACAGTTGTCCCAGGAGCTCTGGAAGTACCTCCCCCCAGACTCTGGATGTTTAAACCTCAGCAGTAGTTATGCCACGAGAAGCTTCACTGGTTTCTGGAGGCCTTGGAAACAGCAGGCAAGTGGGATCTGTGGGAGACTGCGAGGTGGCTCTGGAGCGCCCGGCAGAGGCTGGAGTGAGGCCCCTGAGCGGCCCTCGGGAAGGCCTCTCTACTCTGTTGGTACATGTGTGCTCAGCATGGAACCCAAACGTGCTGTCAGCGGGAATCATCAGCAAACAGTCTGCAGTAGGAATAGAGAAGGGTGCTATCTGAGCCAAACTGAGGATGATTGCCTGGGAGACCCAGATTCATGAAGCACTTGAATTGTGTTCTGGGCTACAGGATGGGGGCCTGGAAAGGCAAAAACAAATGTAACGTGAGCTGTTGTCAAGAATCAGGATTGGAGCTGGGGAGAAGGAAGGGCGCTAGTTACGCAAGGGTTGCTTGGGGTTAGACGGCTGCAGGGTTAGCGGAGACCTGAGACCATGGGGTTGCTGCTGGCAGAGCCCGTGTGAGAACGCGGTGGAGGCCTGGAGTCTGGCACACTTAAGGACATGCAGGTCCTCGGGGCTTCAGGGCCGTCTGGATTCATGTCCACAGCGGCCTCCTGCTCCGCCCTGGATGACTGAACCACAGTTACTCCATTTTGACTTTCAAATGCACCGTCTTCTTTAGTGGACAAAGAAGATGCATGATGCTTGTGTGGCAGGCCACCAAACACGGCTGCTCTAACTAGTGTAAAGTTCAAGCCATGTCGTGTATCAGCCAGAATGACTTCCCCACACCTCAGTATGTGAGCGTTTCTCCCATCGGCGCTGCAGGTAAAGCTGAGTGGGTGCGTTTCCTAGGCCAATCACGTACCTGGTTTTGTGTGACTCTTGGGTGTTTGGGAGAGGGAAATGCCGAACATGTTCTGTTCTTTACAGTACAGTGGGATGCGCAGTGTGGCTCATATTTTCTTCATGACTTTTGGCAGTTTTAAGTATCTTTAGGTGGTGATGAAATCAAACTTCGACAGTATGCCCAAGGTGGTGTCAGTGTGATAAAGTTCACAGGAGTCACCGTTTGTCACTGAGCCTCTCTCTCAGGCCTCCAGGAGGCCTGGCAAGGCTCACCCTGGGTCACCTCCTCCAGAGCCTCTGCTGCTCAAGCTTCTGCTCGTCTCTGCAGACCCAGCATCTTTCTGACTGTATAGGGCGGCGTTTCTGCACTTGCACACCTGAGTGGCGTGGACACGCCTGTGTGCACTTTGTTACTGGCGTCCCCCTCTCCTGAAGCTGCGTGGTGGTACCTGAGCACGTCAGCTGCCCTCTGCGGGAACTTGCCCCCGCTGGAGCGTCTTGTCACTTGGCACTGTGATAACTGTTTGCTTGAAGAATGAATAGGTTTGGATAGGCCTGAAGTTTCATGTTTACGAAGAATATTGTTCCTGTTGTGTGGGATGATTTGAATTTAAAAACAAATATAAGAGCAGAAGTTGAAGGCAGCAGGCAGGAGAGAATGGAGTGTTGCTGTTGTTCTGTGTGTCTGACTCTTTGCAGCTCCAGGGACTGCAGCACGCTGGCCCCCCCGCCCTTCACCATCTCCCAGAGCTGGCTCAGACTCGTGTCCACTGCATCCATGACGCCATCTGACCATCGCATCCTCTGTTATCCCTTCTTCTGCCTTCAGTCTTTGCCAGCATCAGGGTCTTTTCCAGTGAGTTGGCTCTTGGCATTAGGTGGCCAAAGTATTGGAGCTTCAGCTTCAGCATCAGTCCTTCCAGTGAATATTCAGGGTTGATTCCTTTATGATTGACTGGTTTGATGTGCTTGCAGTCCAAGGGACTCCCAAGAGTCTTTTGCAGCACCATAGTTCGAAGGCATCAATTCTTTGGTGCTCAACCTTCTTTATGCTCCAACTCTCACATCCATATATGACTACTGGAAAAAATCATAGCTTTGACTAGATGGACCTCTGTTGGCAAAGTAATGTCTCTGCTTTTTAATATGCTGTCTAGGTTGGTCATAGCTTTTCTTCCAGGGACCAAGCATCTTTTAATTTCATGGCTTCAGTCACCATCTGCAGTGATATTGGAGCCCAAGAAAATAAGATCTGTCACTGTTTCCATTTTTCCTGATCTATTTGCCATGACGTGATGGGACTGGATGCCATGATCTTCACTTTTTGAATGTTGAGTGTTAAGCCAGCTTTTTCATTCTCCTGTTTCACCATCATCAAGAGGCTCTTTAGTTTTGCTTTCTGCCATAAGGATGGCATCTGCATATGTGAATTATTGATATTTCTCCTGGCAATCTTGATTCCAGCTTATGCTTCATCCAGCCCGGCATTTCGCATGATGTACTCTGCATATAAGTTAAATAAGCAGGAAATGGAATGGTCACGTCCTTAACGTCTTAGCTCCGGAAAGAGAATAAACTCACTTCAGGTGAATCATTCATTCAGTAAACATTTGTAGAGTACCTGCCTCATTAGGTGCTGAGGTCATAAAGTTGGAGAAGCTGTAGTTTCTGCCCCTCTGCTGGGGGGACAGATGTCTACTGAGGTGTGATTATGTGGACGGAGGAAGGCCAGCGTCAGGGAGAGGACCGTGGGACCCTGGAGTGGAGGGCCGAGTGGGTCCTCGGGCAGGAGGGGCTGCCTGGCCTCCAGCAGCCGGGAGAGGCGGTCGGGTGAAGTCTGAGCTGTGGGGGCTCGTCAGGGTGGCATGGGGGCTGGGGGCCTCGGTGCTGAGGAGGGCCCCCTTGGGGCTCTTACCGAGGACAGCCCTTGTTTCTGCTTCTCAAGTACAAGGCAGCACGTTCGTGTTGCGGTGCTGCGCTCGGCGCTGAGTTTGCAGAGGGAACGAGCGAGAGGTGGGTTTCTGAGAGGTCCGGCCAGAGGAGCAGCCGCGGAGCCTCTGGCCCTGCGGAGAAGGGGCTCCCTCTTTGAGACTCAGGGGCTCGTCTCTCCACGTCAGCAGAGACATGGCCCAGGGAGGAATCCCCTGTGCCCGGGGCAGCCTGGTCAGTGTGAGAAGCACCACACGTGACTCGGCCCTTGGCGTTATCTGGTGGGGGTGGGCAGGCCCTGGGGGGATTCGGCTGGACGGCACTGTCTGCGCGGGGCAGCTTTCCACAAGCAGCAGGCCCCTGGGGCCCTGTAGCCCCTCGTCCCAGACGCTCCTGCAAGGCTCTGGGCTGCCCTCTGCTCCTCCCCAGCCCTGCCCTGCTCGCTCCTGCCAAGCTTGCTCTTCCCAGGCCTCCTGTCAGTCCCCGCCCAGCCGAGCAGGCGGCCTGCTGCCCCGCACACTGCTCGGCTGGGCCCGGGGCAGGGGCCGTGGGCCGGGCTGGCCGCGGGGGGCTGCTCTGTGCTTCTCCGTGTTGTCACAGGGGCCCAGGGCGCTGTTGGCATTGAGCGGGTGGGGCTGAGCGTGCTTGACGTTCCCCTGCCCGGATGCCAGTCGGGCCTACTGGGAACCCCAGGGTGAGGGGGGCAGTGGCCCACACACCTCTCCTGCACGTCCTCGTTTGGGGCTGAGTGACGGCGTCCGTCGCGGAGCCTTGGCCCTGGCCCTGGGCGCGGCGGTGAGCCCCTTCCCTCCGGTCACTCAGCACTGACCGATGCCTTCCCACGTGGGGGCCTCCCTTCTTATTTTGTAGGTACACGAGCGAACTGAAGAAATGGATTTCCTGTTGTTAGTTGTCCGCAAACTTTTAAGAACAAATTCACGTTTTGTGAAGGTAAAGTTGATTTCATGAGTAACTGAAATATTTAGGGTTAAAGTTTATTATGTAGTTTTGTTCAGTAGAAACGGTTGAAAGCACTGGCTCTTAAAACCGTTGTCTCTGCAGGCTTCCAGATCTTGCTAGGAAGCTGGCTAGAGGGCCTGGGATCAGACTGTGAAAGAGTTTTTCGTTATGATATTGCATTACATTGTAAAATATTCTCCAGACTTTAGAAAATAATGAAGTGCTGGGTATTGGAGCGTGGCTTTGGGCTGAATACCAACTTGAGGGGATGTGACTCGTGTCTGTCATCTCTGTTTTATAAGCAGTGCTGAAGTTAGTGGTTATATGCCCTGCTTTTATAGGAGACTTATGCTAGGAGCGAACCAAAAGTCTGTGGGAACGGCCAATGTTGTTTACATTTTATCTGAACAGAAAGGATGAGGACGTGACCTTGGCCAGAGTAGCAGAGGGTTTATAATTATTATGCAGTCTAGACACCGATCAGCCCGGCTCGGCTCTGCGGGAGTCTTCCGCGCTGCGGTGACTGGTGTGGTCATTCGTCACGGGAAGGGCTGTGAGAGGACTGCTGTTTCCGGGACGCAGGTGCCCTCTAGACCGCACGGTGCCTTGTCTGCACATGTTCCGTCTCTCGGCTCGCTTAGGGAGACGTTCCTCCCTCCCCGCCTTCCAGGGTTCTGGAGAGGGTCACAGTCTCACCTGGTGGGCACTGAGGAAGTAGAACCCGAGGCTTGCAGTAGGCTGACTTATTGCTTAAGATAGGCTTTCCTGGCAGCTCAGTTGGTAAAGAATCCGCCTGCAATGCAGGAGACCCTCGTTCGATTCCTGAGTCGGGAAGATCCACTGGAGAAAGGATAGGCTACCCACTCCAGTATTCTTGGGCTTTCCTGCTAGCTCAGCTGGTAAAGAATTCGCCTGCAATGTGGGCGACCTGGGTTCAACCCCTGGGTGGGGAAGATTCCCCGGAGAAGGGAAAGGCTACCCACTCCAGTATTCTGGCCTGGAGAATTCCATGCACTGTACAGTCCATGGGGTCGCAAAGAGTCGGACACGACTGAGCAACTTTCACTTTCACTGCTTTAGATGACCATCACATGATGCAGAGAATCAACAGAACCAGACCTTTCTTGATGGCCATGTTTTAATAGTAATTTTATTTCTTTCTGGCTGCACTGGGTCTCCATGGTGTGTGGACTTCCTCTAGTTGCCACGGGAAGGGGCTGCTCTCTCGCTGGGGAGCGCGGGCTCTGGGGTGCTCAGGCTTCAGTGGTTGCACTCTGGGCTCTGGAGCACAGACTCAGTAGTTGACCCCATGGCGTGTGGGATCTTCCTGGATCAGGGATGGAACCCGTGTCCCCTGCATTGGCAGGCAGGTTCTTTATGACTGAGCCACCAGGGAAACCCATGATTGTCATTTTAAGACTACTGTAGGATAATAACTTGATTATGGGTTTTTTTTTTCTAGTTTTTAGGAGTTAAGAGAGTTAAGACTGTTGGTGAATTTTAAAAAATCTGCTATGCTACTGAAATGGTGCTCAGGGATTTAGTACTGATCATATGCATAGTAGGGAATGGCTTGTCAGTTTCAGTCTTTTCATGATTTATTAAAAAAATATTTGAAGCATAATGCTTTCTGAGTATAGAACCTTGTAATGGTGTATGTCGTTGGGCTAAGAAACTAGAAGTCATGTTCTGTATGGCTTTGTAGTAAGTGTTTTGAAACTCTTGAAACTTCTTCCCTTACTCTGTTTTAAAAAGAGAGCTGCCATGGGGGCCTTAGATGCAGGAGCCTGGGCAGATGGGCCTTCTGGTCCCCCTTCTGCTCCGCACCCAGACCTCCAGAGGGCCCCAGCTTCGTGCTGACCCCGCCTGCTGACCCTGCTGTTGGCGCTGGCTGCCCAGACTCAGCCGGGCCCCCCCCCGGACCAGCAGGTGTCAAGGCAGGCTGCTGAGCATCTGTAGGGATGAGCGGAGAGCTGAGCCGCGGGGAGGATGCAGGCGGGGAGGCTGGGGCAGCCTGGGCCGGCCGAGGCCGTGAGCAGTGCAGACTCACGCTTAGGTGGGACAGAAGCCCTGAAGCGCCCTAGCCCGGCGGCTCTGGCAGACGCGTTAGAGCTCTTCTGCTGGGACAGGTGTGCCCTTGGGGGCCTCACAGAGCCTGGCATCTGAGTGAGCTCTGGTCAGTGGGGTTTTGACCTTTTGTTTCTGACTTCAGAGGGGAAATACAGACATTCTGTCTGCCCAATAAGTGTATTAATAATATCTGTGTAAAGTTTTTACTTTGCTGCGAAGACTTAGACTTCAGAAATACAGTCAGCAGCCAGCAGACAGCTGTGTCTGCCTCCCGCTTAGCATTGTGGAGCCTGGCGGGCGGTGGAGACCCTGTTAGTGCCTTCTCCAGGGCACAGCTGGCGGGCTGTGGATGCTGCTTCTGGCAGTCATAGCTGAGTTCAGGATATCACCCCAGATTTGCTTTCTGGCAAAACTGAAACCTGCAGGGAGCCCCCGAGCCTCTGCCGTCCCACTCAGTTGGGACTGGTTGCCGGGCGCCTCCCGTTTCTCTGCTTAGGGTCAAGGTTTCCTGGCTCCCTTGTCCTCTTCCTCTTTGCTGCTCTGCTCTCTCAGCTTTCTGGACCACACCGTCTAGGGCTTGTTCTGTCCTAAATTAGTTTTCTGATGCAAAGTGTCCTCTTAGGTAAATGGTTGTAATTGAGCTTTATTGGAGAAGTGTAGTTTCTCACTTGATAAAGTAATTGAAGAGAAATTGTAAAAGTTGACATCTCTGAGCATTCTTTAGATTGTAATAATTTGTATTACACTGGAGATCAAGTCAAAGTATTCAATGAAAGTTTTGAAAATTACTAAAACAAGAGAAGCCTGGGCTTCTAAAGAGCCTTTCAGTCATCATCACCGTTGTCATTATGTTGTCTGTCTTGATGGTTTCTCCTCCTCCAGGTTGTCCTCATGTCAGCCACCATCAACTGTAGAGAGTTTGCAGACTACTTCGCTGTTCCTGTTCAGAACAAGATGAACCCAGCTTATGTTTTTGAAGTGGAAGGAAAGCCCTTTTCAATAGAGGAGTATTACCTCAACGACTTGGAGCACATCCATCACGGCAGGGTATGTTGGAACGCATTGTTTCTTTTACAGTGAATGTACTTCTGTGTTTGATCGAATCTGCATTCGTTAGCTACAGTTGCAGACCTCTATTGGAGCTTAAAATTGGAGCAGGGCAATGGTGTGAAATGGGCCTGGAGAAGAATAAGAGGAAGGAAACAGCTGCGTTTGTTGTCATAAACTGTGAGCATAATAAACCCTCACATTGTATATCCTGGTGAAAATTATTTGGACTGGTTTTACACTTCATTGAAGAATAAAATGTAAGAGTTTATTCATTGCAAAATCATAGATTCAGCTGGGGGTGGGTGGTAATTTTATTTCAGTTAAATTTTGTAATATAAGTGTATTGCTGTCAACTAAATGAAGAGTACATTGTGGGGACTGTGCATGATAATCTGTTCTTATGAGAAGCTGCAGGTGTTTCATAGTTGCTTTCACGTGGGTTATACATTCATAGGATTGGAAGATCAGAAAGTATTTGCAGGTATAAAGTAGCTCCTTCCTGCTCCTGTCTTCTGTCTGCCCAGTTCCCCTGCCAACAAGAGGACACAATTACCATCAGTTTCTTTGGATCCTTCCATAAATTTTTATGCTTATAGAAGCAAATATGGATGTATTGTTTTCCTTTTTTATAGAATGATTTCAGCCTATGTGCATCTTGCTTTTTTTCACTTAACTGTGCACATTTTTTACATATCATTATATGATTTCTTCATTCCCTTTTTAGAGCTATATAACATTCTTTTATGTGAATATAGATATTTATTTTTTATTTACTGAAGTATAGTTGATATACAATATTGTAAAGAAACCCTGGCCTATAACATATACTTTGACATTGCAAAGATGTACGCATGTGAATGCAAACATTATATATATATATGTGTGTGTATATTTATATTCTTTTCCATTGTGGTGTATTACAGGATATTGAATCCAGTTCCCTGGGCTCTAGGACCTGTGGTTTATTTTGTGTGTGGTAGTTTGTGTCTGCTAATCCCAAGCTCCTCATTTATCTCCCCTACTCCTTTTCCCCTTTGTAAGCGTAAGTTTGTTTTCCATGTCTAGGTCTGTTTCTGGCTTGTAACTAAGTTCATTTGTGTCATGTTTTAGATTCCTATAAGTGATGTCACGATGCTTGTCCTTCTCTTCGTGACTCACTTCGCTTAGTATGGTAATCGCTAGGTTCGTCCATGCTGCTGAAAGTTACACTATTTCATTCTTTCCTGCGCCCGAGTGACAGTCCCTTGTGTGTGTGTACCGTGTCTTCCTTACCTGTCTGTCTGCTGATGGACACTGAGGTTGCTTCCGTGTCTTGGCTGTTGTGAATGGTGCCGCTGTGAACACTGAGCACTTATTATCTTTATTTAGTAATCTCCAGTGTTTCTGATCTTTTCTTATTAAAAACAGTGCCAGAGAGAACATCTTTGCACATGTGAAAGTGTATCTTGTAGACCAGGGTTTCTTAGCCTCAGCACAGCTGACATTGTGGGCCAGGTCGTTCTGTATGGTGAGGGCTGTCTTCTGCATTGCAGGATGCTTGCTGGCCTTGATGCACTAGATGCAGGTGGGCCCACCGGGGCTCTTCCCACCCCCACCCTCTTTGTGACGACCCGGACAGCCCTGGAATGGGGGAGAAGCATCGCTTCTGAGGGGCTCTGTGTAGGATGTGCCCTCCTGGAATTTAAGTTCCTGGAAGTGGCTCAAAGGATGTGTATGCATTTGGGAATTTTGATGGATGCTGCCAAGTCGCTCTCTAGAGGAGTTTGACTTCTATTAAAAGCATCTGTAATGTTAAAGCAAGCAGTCTCTACTACAGTGAGTTGGCAGACTCGGGTTCACCTACTGTTAGAAGATGCATTTTGTCAAATCTGCTTATGTCAAAGGGAGGCCAGTGATGACCATTAGAATGTGGCACTTCTTTTTTCTTCCAATTTTTAAAATGACAGTATTTCAAGACAGCAAAGTTGAAAGAATTTTGTAGTGAGCACCTGTGTGTCCATCACCTAGGGTGTAGAGACAACATTTGCTTTGTAGCACTTCAAGAAAACCCCTGAATCTGTCAGAACAAAGAACTGACGTGGTGGATCACTGTGAGCCAAACTTGACTTGTTTGGAGTTCACTCGTTTTCCCAGTGTTCTTTTTCTGCTCCAGGATCCCACGTTGCGTTTGTTTAGCTGTCGGGTCTCCTCAGGCTCCCCTGGGCTGTGACAGTCTCTCAGACTTCTCTTGTTTTTGTGGCCTTGATGATGTAGGAGTAGCAGCCAGGTGTCTCATAGCATGCCCTCCTGTTGGGGGCTTTCAGGTGATTCCTCATCAGACTGGGCTTCGCTGTGAGCTCGGGGCGGAGGGCCGCAGGGTGAAGTGCAGCTCGTCACTGGTGACGGGACCCTGACCCGCTGGCCGAGGAGGTCTCACCAGGTTTTCCCTGTAATGTTCCTCACTCCTCCTTTCCTTTGTCCTTTTTCTTTTTCCGTGTGTGTGTACATACACAGTAGGTGTGCTTGTGTGTGTGTGTGTGTGTACATACACACTAGGTGTGCTTGTGTGTGTGTATACATACACACTAGGTGTGCGTGTGAGTGTGTACATATACACTAGGGGTGTGTGTGAGTGTATACATACACACTAGGTGTGCTTGTGTGTGTGAGTGTACATACACACTAGGTGTGTGCATGTGTATGAGTGTGTGTACATACACAGTAGGGGTGTGTGTGTGTGTACATACATACTGGGGTGTGTGCGTGTCTGAGTGTGTGTACATACACACTAGGTGTGTGTGTGTGTGTGTGTACATACGGGTGTGTGTGTGAGTGTGTGTACATACACACTGGGGTTTGTGTGTGTGTGTATACATATACACTAGGTGTGCATGTGTTTGTGAGTGTGTGTACATACACACTGGGGTGTGTGTGTGAGTGTGTACATACACACTAGGTGTGCGTGTGAGTGTGTGTACATACACACTGGGGTGTGTGTGTGAGTGTGTGTACATACACTGTGTGTGTATACATACACACTAGGTGTGTGTGTGTGTACATACTGGGGTGAGTGTGTGTACATACACACTAGGGTGTGTGTGTGTGTGTGTACATACACACTAGGTGTGTGCATGTGTGTGAGTGTATACATACACACTAGGTGTGTGCATGTGTGTGTGAGTGTATACATACACACTAGGTGTGTGCATGTGTGTGTGCGTGTGTGTGTGAGTGTGTGTACATACACACTAGGTGTGTGTGAGTGTGCACATACACACTAGGTGTGCGCCTTTGCTCACTGTGTGTCACCCCCACCCCAAGGTAGGACAGAGTAGGGGGCACATTCTCCTCTCTCCTCGCTGGTCTGTGGTTGGAAACGTCCCTCAATGCAGCCCGTATTCAGGACGGAGGGAGAGCGCCCGTGTTTGTAATGTTTGAACACTGCCTTGTCTCAGCCTTTCTGGAGTACGAGTAGACACGCTTTGCACTCTCTCCAGCTGGCCACAGTCTCACTAACTCCTGTCGATTGCCCCAGGTCCTGCCGAGGAGGGATCAGGCCTGGACACAGGTGTGAGCCCCGGCGGCGGGCTGGCGGGTTGTGCTCCCGTTCAGAGGACGCCTGGCCCGGCCGTGTTTACATCTCAGTGAACGGACACTCAGGGCGTAACTCTGGATTAATTTTTACGTGCTTTATGTAGCTTCTCTTCTAACCCTTGGAGTCAGAGGACCTGCGTTAACATCACAGTCTTCTCGCTGAGATGCCTGGCGCTGTTGTGGTCCCTCGGTGGGCGGTCTCGGGTTGAGAGGGAGCATGGCCTCCCCGGGGTGGCAGCCTCTCCGCCGTGTGTCAGTCCCGTCCCTTCCCACCCCCTCGGGGCCTCAGCTTACCCACTGCCCTGCATCCCATACCTTTGCTGGCATCTTGTCCACATTTAAAGAGCACTGAGTCTCTCATCTTGGAAAACCCCTTCGTTCGGCACCCTGCTGCTCACAGCCTTTGCCACAGCGAACTCTCATTGCTTACTTGGCGCCACGCTCGACCCGCTAGCATCTCTGGTGACCGCCTGGTGAGGTCCGGAGCGCTCGGGCCTGCATCGCGTGCCCCACGCTCTGGTTCTTGGTACTGTGGGCACCATGTATATGGAAATGCACCCGTCCCGTGGCCCGTGATGGCCTCCTGGTCTTTCTGTCACCAACTCGGCGGCTCCCTCCAGGGTCCTTTGAAGAGTCTTTCTCGTGCTTGATTTTCAGCTTGTTTTAATTGCCAAGAGCCCTTACCACCTGCTCCCTCCATCCAGGGAAGTTCATGAATGTACCCATGCCCTGAGATGAGCTGTGGCCACCGTGACCTGCAGCTGGGCCAGAGGCAGAGCGGGTCCCACTCCCTGGGCCTGCCCGTGGGTCCCTTCTGGAGGACGCTTAATCTGTTGAGAGGATTTGGGAGGAGGGTATTTGTTGTTCAGTCGCTCAGTTGTGTCTGACTCTTTGCGACCCCCATGGACTGCGGCACTCTGGGCTTCCCTGTTCTTCACCATCTCCCGAGCTTGCTCAAGCTCTTGTTCATCGAGTCGGTGATGCCATCCAACCATCTCATCCTCTGTTGTCCCCTCCCCCTCTACCTTCAGTCTTTCCCAGCATCAGGGTCTTTTCCAATGAGTCAGTTCTTTGCATCAAGGAGCAAGCATCTTTTAATTTCATGGCTGCAGTCACCATCTGCAGTGATTTTGGAGCCCAGGAAAATAAAAGACTGTCACTGTTTCCACTGTTTCCCCATCTATTTGCCATGAAGTGATGAGACCAGATGCCGTGATCTTGTTTTTTGAATGCTGAGTTTTAAGCCTGCTTTTTCACTCTCCTCTTTCACCTTCGTCAAGAGGCTCTTTAGTTCTTCTTGGCTTTCTGCCGTGAGGGTGGTGTCATCTGCATATCTGAGGTTACTGATATTTCTCCCAGCAATCTTGATTCCAGCTTATGCTTCATCCAGCCCAGCGTTTCGCATGATGTACTCTGCATATAAGTTAGATAAGCAGGGTGACAGTTTACAGCCTTGACGTACTCCTTTCCCAATCCGGAACCAGTCTGTTGTTCCGTACAGGGTTCTAACTGTTGCTTCCTGACCTGCAGACAGGTTTCTCAGGAGGCAGATCAGGTGGTCTCATGTTCCCATCTCCTTCAGAATTTCCTACACTTTGTTGTGACCCACACAGTCACAGGCTTTAGAACAGTCAATGAAGCAGAAGCAAATATTTTTGTGGAATTCTCCTGTTTTTTTTCTGTGATCCAACGGATGTTGGCAATTTGATCTCTGGTTCCTCTGCCTTTTCTAAATCCAGCTTGAACATCTGAAATTTCTCTGTTCATGTACTGTTGAAACGTCACTTGGAGAATTTTGAGCACTACTTTGCTAGCAGGTGAAATGAGTGCAACTGTGCAGTAGTTTGAACATTCTTTGGGATTGCCTTTCTTTGGGATTGGAATGAAAACTGACCTTTTCCAGTCCTGTGTCTGCCGCCGAGTTTTCCAAATTTGCTGGCATATTGCGTGCAGCACTTTAACAGCATCATCTTTCAGGATTTGAAATAGCTTGGCTGAAATTCCATCACCTCCACTAGCTTTGTTCCTAGTGATACTTTCTAAGGCCTGCTTGCCTTCACACTCCAGGATGTCTGGCTCTGGGAGAGTGAACACACCATCGTGGTTATCTGGGTCCTTAAGACCTTTTTTGTATAGTTCTTCTGTGTATTCTTGCCACCTCTTCTTAATCTCTTCTGCTTCTGTTAGGTCCGTGCCATTTGTGTCCTTTATTGTGCCCATCTTTGCATGAAAAGTTCCCTTGGTATCTCTTAATTTTCTTGACGAGATCTCTAGTCTTTCCCGTTCTATTGTTTTCCTCTATTTCTTTGCATTGATCACTGAGGAAGGCTTTCTTATCTCTCTTTGCTATTCTTTGGAACTCTGCGTTCAGATGGATATATCTTTCCTTTTCTCCTTTGCCTTTGGCTTCTCCTCTTTTCTCAGCTGTTTGTAAGGCCTCCTCAAACAAACATTTTGCCTTTGTGTATTTCTTTTTCTTAGGGATGGTTTTGATCAATGCCTCCTGTACAATATTGTGAACCTTTTCCCATAATTCTTAACGCACTCTATCAGATCTTATCCCTTGAATCTATTTGTCATGTCCACTATATAATCATAAGGAATTTGATTTAGGTCATACATGAATGGTCTAGTGGTTTTCCCTACATTCTTCAATTTAAGTCTGAATTTGGCAATAAGGAGCCCATGATCTGAGTCACAGTCAGCTCCCAGTCTTGTTTTGCTGACCGTATAGAGCTTCTCCATCTCTGGCTGCAAATAACATAACCAGTCCCATTTCCATGTTGACCGTCTGTTCATGTCCTTGTGTAGAGTCACGTCTTGTGTTGTTTGACGAGGGTGTGTGTTATGACCAGTGCGTTCTCTTGGCAAAACTCTGTTAGCCTTTGCCGTGCTTCATTTTCTACTCCAAGCCCAAACTTGCCTGTTATTCCAGGTATCTCTTGACGTCCTTCTTTTGCATTCCAGTCCCCTATGGTGAAAAGGACATTCTTATTTTTGGTGTTAGTTCTGGACGATCTTATAGCTCCTCGTAGAACCATTCAACTTCAGCTTCTTCAGCATTAGTGGTTGGGGCATAGACTTGGTTTCCTGTGATACTGAATAGTTTGTCTTGGGAACGAGCAGAGATCATTCTGTTGTTTTTGTTGTTTTGGCAGGATGGCATGAGACAGGATAAAATTCGCCCCTCCCCTGTGCATATTCTGCCCCCTGCCCCCCATCCATCCATAGTCCCCCACCTGCTCAGCCTGTCACTCACCGGAGCCCCCCTCTCCTCCTCGGGGAGCTGCCTAGGCCTGGGTAAGGCTGTCTTAGATGGACGCAGGCACTCAGGCTCCGGGACCTCAGCTGTGAACAGACACATGGGCGCTTCTGCCCCCCCTGCCGACGGCCATGGTGCAGGAACGCGGTGGCAGGTGGCAGATGGAGTCGCCCGGCCGCACCTTTGTGAGCGTCCGCGCTGCCTCCAGGCTCCCTCCCGCTCCCTCTCGCACTGTTGACTGTGGTGCGGTGGGTCCCGCCCTCTGCGGTGCCCCCTGCCTGCCTGCCTGCCTGCCTGCACCGGGCTCTCCAGGAGTGGGAGGCCTGGCGCCCGTGTCTCCTCCGGGTCCCCTTGAGCACACGGAGGCCGTGGGGTCAGCAGCTGGCCAGTGCTGTGGCCGCGTGGGTCCTGGTCCCCTGCGTCACACGGGCTTGGAGAAGGCAGCGCTTTGCTTGGGGTCTTAGCGGGTGTCCACAGGGTGTTCTCTGGGCTTGGATTCCAGAGCTCAGTGAAACCTTGTGAACCAGCGTCGTGCTTTCCCCACAGCGTGTGTGTAGGAAAGCAGCTCTGGTGGGCTGTGGATGTCACTGTTGGAGGTTGTGAAGAGGGTACCTTTTCTCTGTACCTTTTTTGTATGGTTGTAGTGTGGTAAATTGGAGAAGGAAATGGCAACCCTCTCCAGTACTCTTGCCTGGAAAATCCCACGGATGGAGGAGCCTGATAGGCTACAGTCCATGGTGTCTCAGAGTCGGACACGACTGAGGGACTTCTCTCTCTCTCTTCTCTAGTGTGGTAAGTACTGGTGACTGGGTAGAGTAGAAAATTGCTTAAGATAAAGGTTAAACATCAAGCATGTTTACTCAAAGTTAATTGACTAAATAGAAGATAATTTGTCATGCTTACATTAGTAGAATTGTAATAATGAAACATTATTTAAGTACTAACTGACTTAATTTACTCTAAAAATTGGAAAAAAGTTGGTATTTGTAGCTAACTTCTCCTAAAGTCTTTTTCTGATATGTTCTGCACACAATCAAATGCTATGTCTTTTTATACAGTACTTGATGAGTAAAATTATTAAACAAAACAACCGTCTTATTCTTGGTGAAAAACTGCAGTATGGCTATAAAATAGATTTTATGGAAACTATGATGTAATGGTGGATATTCTAGGGAGATGCATTCCCAGTGATGGCCTTGGTCATGTGAATGCTGTCAGCTCAGACTGGTGGTCCTGACCTCACCAGGGGGTGGTGGGTGTGGCTGAACCCCAGTGTTCCAGAGAGGCCACCCGAGGGCAATTGTAAAGTGACTGGGCTCCCTGGCTGGTGTTAACACCCAGTGAAAGTGGTCTGGTCGCCCCCGCAGAGCCCTGGTGGCCGTGATATGACGTGGCTACTGCCGCAGGCGCAGACGGACTGGTGGTCTTCCTGGGAGCTCAGTCCTCAGCTCTCGAGGGCGGGTTTGACAGAGGGGAGGGGAAGCTCCTCCTGGCTCCACGGGCATTTGGAGCACCTTTTCCATGTCTTCAGAACAGACGTCCTGCCCGACGTTTGACTTCCACCCGTGTCTGCTGACTGCTCCTGACTGCTCCTCTGCCCCAGAAACGGGGTCAGGGTGGTGCTGGTGGGCGCTGTGTGTCAGGGGCTTATTGTTTAGCGGGTGCCCGGATCCTGGCTGCCAGCGATACCATGTTCATTTGGGGTGTTTGTTACGAGTTCCCTTGATGAACCTCTTTGGTATTCCACCTTCCCTTCTTCCTCTTTATAGCTTTCTCCTCACCTCCTGGAGGAGCCAGTGATAACCAAGGCTGTCTATGAGGTTGCTGTCTCCTTGATTCAGATGTTCGATGACTTGGACATGAAGGAGAGTGGGTAAGAGATCTCCAGCGGGCCGTGAGCTTCAATGGGATTGGGAAGTCTTTGTTCATTTTGAAGAATTTTAGTGTTTTTATCATATTAACTATAGATATCTTTTCAGTGGTCACTCTATATATTTTAAAATTAAAGTTCAGTTCAGTTCAGTCGCTCAGTCGTGTCCGACTCTTTGCGACCCCATGAATCGCAGCACGCCAGGCCTCCCTGTCCATCACCAACTCCTGGAGTTTACTCAAACTCATGCCCATCGAGTCGGTGATGCCATCCAGCCATCTCATCCTCTGTCGTCCCCTTCTCCTCCTGCCCCCAATCCCTCCCAGCATCAGGGTCTTTTCCAATGAGTCAACTCTTCGTATGGGGTGGCCAAAGTATTGGAGCTTCAGCTTCAGCATCAGTCCTTCCAATGAACACCCAGGGCTGATCTCTTTCAGGATGGAGTGGTTGGATCTCCTTGCAGTCCAAGGGACTCTCAAGAGTCTTCTCCAAAATCACAGTTCAAAAGCATCAATTTTTCGGCGCTCAACTTTCTTCACAGTCCAACTCTCACATCCACACATGACCACTGGAAAAACCATAGCCTTGACCAGATGGACCTTTGTTGGCAAAGTAATGTCTCTGCTTTTTAATATGCTATCTAGGTTGGTCATAACTTTCCTTCCAAGGAGTAAGCGTCTTTTAATTTCATGGCTGCAGTCACCATCTGCAGTGATTTTGGAGCCCCAAAAAATAAAGTCTGACACTGTTTCCACTGGCTCCCCATCTATTTCCTATGATGAAGTGATGGGACCAGATGCCATGATCTTAGTTTTCCCAATGTTGAGCTTTAAGCCAACTTTTTCACTCTCCTCTTTCACTTTCATCAAGAGGCTTTTTAGTTCATCTTCACTTTCTGCCATAAGGGTGGTGTCATCTGCAAATCTGAAGTTATTGACATTTCTCCCGGCAAAATTAAAGTTAGTATCTAACAAATGTTTTACTGGAAATTTATATTTCAAAGCAGTTAAAACCATACTAAGCACAGTTTTAGGGCCGACAGGTTTTAAGCTGGAAACCGCGGCCTGAAGATAGCCGTGCAGAAGTCACGCCTCGCCCAGTCCCGAGGTAAAACTTGCAGGACTGCTGTGGGAGAGACTGTTGAGCGCTTTCTTTGCCTTTGATTCCATTTATCCTAAAGCTCTATTCCTGATTCTAGGCAGTTACCCATTGTCATTCAGACGCTTGTTAGTTGACTGGCTCTTTGAAACCTAGAAGGTATTTTCCCTTAAGGGCAGTTTTAGGTTACAGGTGTGGTTAGAGTCTTTCAGGATATTACACTGCATTAAAAAATGAAAACTTTTACTGTTTACATATTGGAACAACGAGCAGAATACAGACTCCTCCTCCTCAGGGTAACCAGCCCTGGACTGCTCAGAAGGCTGTTCTCTGTAGACAGTAGGCACGCACAGACGCGCACTTCTCTGCTCTTAGCTGTTGGCTGTGTGATGTGAACGTGCAGTGAGTGTCGCGGTATCGTCCTGCCATCTTGCCCAAGGATGCCGTGGAGGGCGGCAGCTGTGTTCCGTGCCTTCAGAATAGCTTTCCTGCTGACGCTGCACTTGGGTCTGTCTGGATTCTGTCTGGACTCTCCTCCGCTGATCAGTGACAGGGCCAGGGATGTACCAGGACCACGTGTGCCTTGGGCCTTGAGCAGTGCTTGACACCCCAGTTGGAAAGTAACAGCTTACGTGCAAACGAGTACCATTTTTAACTGTTTTTAAGCTCCCACAGTTTTTCTGTTATTTTTATATGATCAGTGGGTTTACATTTACTCAAATACATGTCATTTTATGCATCATTCTTTCATCTTAGACTTTCTTTCTTAGATCGTTTCCATTCGTCCCAAAGCATGTCCTTCAGAAGTTTGAGTCTGTTGGTAAACGTTCTCAGGTTTTATATGGCTAAAAAGGCCTCACGCTCATTTGAGAAACACAGTTTTGTAAAATGTAAAATTTGGTTTCTATTTCTCTCCTTACGTGTACTTTTTCTAATTTTTTAGTTTAAATAACTTTATTGATATGTAATTTACATATGTCAAATGCACCCCCTTTTATTGTTCTCTCAGTATTTTATGATATTTTCCCGTAATCTCCTGGCTTCTCTTATTATGGTGAGGACCTTCTGATTCAGGTGCTCCTTGTAGGTAGACGTGTCTGTGCCTGGTCAGCCCTCCGTCGCGTTCCTGGTGTTTGACACCGTGCGGTGTGGTTGCCGTGGAGAGCTGTGGCTGCCTTTTCATGAACCTGCGTGAGGCTCTGTGGGGTCAGGGCGTCTGCCTGCTGCTGCCAGCAGCTTCCCATCCAGCGGTGTCCTCTGTTCAGGTTCTCTCTTTCCCTTTGATCAGTCTCCGTGGTTGGTGTCTGTTAGGACTGTGTCCATTTCCTGTCTGTTTCTGATCTGTTGGCCTTTGGTTGCTCATGGTGCTCCTTTACAGTCCTTTTCCTTTCTGTAAAGTCAGCAGCAGTGTCTTCTCTTTCATTTTTTTTTTAAATAGCAGGACCTATTTTATTTATTTATTTATTTATTTTTTAACAGAAAGCAGTTTAATTACTCTCTTCCTGGCTGCAGGGCCTTTGTGGCTGTGCTCAGGCTTTCTCTAGCTGCGGAGAGCAGGGCTCCTCTCGCTGTGGGTGGAGCGCGGGCTCGAGGCGCTTGGGCTTCAGTGCTTGCTGCACGCGGGCTCAGTCGTCGTGGTGCGTGGGCTTAGCTACCCCGTGGCATGTGGAATCCTCCAAGACCAGAGATCGAACCTGTGTCCCCTGCATTGGCAGATGGATTCTTACCCACCGCGCCACCGGGGAAGCCCCTCTTTCATTTCTGACTGTAGTAACTGGACTCTTTTTCTTTGGTCAAACTAGGTAGATTTGTCAGTTTGTCTTTTCAAAGAGCTAGGTTTTTGTTTTCCTGTTGTTTTTCTTTCTCTGTTTCATTAATTTCCACTCAACTCTTTTTTTTTTTTAATTCTTGGAGAAGCCAAGAAACCACAGTCCACGCCATTCCTGGGAATAGTGACCACAGAGAAAGAGGCGAGGTGAGAGGGCAGCCCTGTGGCCGCAGTCTCACTGCTGAACTGAAGGTTCCCACTTCCTTGTTCTTGTCGGTCTCTCCAGCTTGGACGTGAGCAGGGCAGGGAGTGGGCTGTCTCACTGCTGTGCCCGCACCTGGCGGGCCGCGGGGGCTTGTGGAGGAATCAGAGTCCTGACTTCACACGAAGTAGATGGGCTGATGGAGGCAGGAGGCGAGGGCACGGTTTGAGATCTTGGTATATAAAAATGCTTTCTGATAATCGTCTTGATTCCTTGTAAGTTTAAGTTTTGTTTGTAATAGTTATTCTAAATGTTTTGTATTTTGAGGGTCTAGATTACAGTAACTAAACATCAAAGACTTTTGCCGATGATGGGTTTTAATGGGAGGAAGTAGGCAGGAGGCTGGAGGCTGGAGGCCCCTTGGTTTCCTGTGGGGCTTTGGGCTGTGTCTCCCATCCTGGGGCCCCTGTGTTGTCTTATGTAAAGGACAGAATGTTGCAGTGGGTGACCTGGAGGTAAGAGCCTCTCCGGGTTAGAAGCCTGTTCTCCCGGGGCTCTGTAAAAACCACGGCTAGTTCACCTTGACTAATGCTTGTGCACCTCACCTTTTAACAGGGCCAAGACCCGGCCGGGCACCCCGTTTGTGTCAGAGCGAAGCAGTGTGCTGGTGTTTCTGCCGGGTGAGTGCCATCCTTTCGTGACGTGGCATCGTGCTCAGGGTGGAGGCTGGTTTGTGTCTAGCACATATGGTGAAATGTGGTGTTCGTAGTGTGGGTTCATTGTTGGACTCTGGGAATGGGGATGGGTGGGGTTCTCAGTCTGACTTCTTACTATAACCTTTGTGTTGCTAAAAACGTTGATAATTAAGAGTTTAATGTTATTTTTGAGGGCAACTTGACCCCCTTCAGGAAAAAATTGTCTATGTTAAGTTTGCTATTTTTGAGGTAATTGTCATCCATCTGTATTTAAAGTTCATTTAATAATAACATCATTATTGTAATACCATGAAAATAATCAAGGTAGTCCTTGAGTTTCTTTCTCTTCAGTATTTGAGAAAATAATCTGTTAAAGATACTTGACAATATGCAGTTCAGTTCAGTCCCTCAGTTGTGAGTTGTGTCTGACTCTCTGCAACCCCATGGACTGCAGCACACCAGACCTCCCTGTCCTTCACACCGTCTCCCAGAGCTTGCTCAAACCCATGTCCATCGAGTCAGTGATGCCATCCAGCCATCTCATCCTCTGCCATCCCCTTCTGCTGCCTTCAGTCTTTCCCAGCATCAGGGTCTTTTCCAAGGAGTCAGCACTTCATATCAGGTGGCCAAAGTATTAGAGCTTCAGCTTCAGCATAAGTCCTTCCAATGAATATTCAGGACTGATTTCCTTTAGGATTGACTGGTTTGATCTCCTTGCAGTCCAAGGGACCCTCAAGAATCTTTTCCAACACCACAGTTCAAAAGCATTAATTCTTCGGTGCTCAGCTTTCTTTATGGTCCAACTCTCACATCCATATGTGGCTATTGGAAAAACCATAGCTTTGACTAGATGGACCTTTGTTGGCAAAGTAATGTCTCTGCTTTTTAATATGCAGTCTGGGTTGGTCATAGCTTTTCTTCCAAGGAGCAAGTGTCTTTTATTCATTTGACAAGATTAATCTATGTTAAATTGTACTTTTTCCAAAATGATGGTTTTTTTTTAATGACTTTTTAATCAAGTGATACAGCTTGATGAAATCTTATGACATTTCCTGTGTTTTTTTTGTTGTTGGAAAGTAATATATAGAGGATGTGGGTATTTGTGCTAGTTTTGGTGGAGAACAAAAAGCATGAATAAAGGTAACTTATTTTACTTTGGAATACAACATGTGAGTTGAGAGCTCTGCTCATGTGTTGCTTAAGTTGATACTGATTAGCTTTGTGTCCAGAAGACAGCCATCAGCGGGCGGTGGTGTGGCGCTGCGTTTGCCCGTATAAAACATCTGTCAAAAAAAAAAAAAAAAACATCTGTCAGCGAGTTCTGCGTTCGTGACGTAGGAGGACGCGCTGGAGGGGAGCCGGGGCAGCGCGCTCCCGGGAACCCCCGACGCCAGGGGGCGCTTCCCGCCGCTGCACGCTGCGGGAGCGAGGTGTCTGTCAGTGACACCTTACCGCCCAGCCTGTCCTCTGTTCCGTGTTTCTGTGAGCTCGGGTTGGACAGTATGTGCGTCTCATTAACTGGTCTTTGGGGATGGTTCTGTGTTAGTGCTTTCAGGGCTGCTGTAGCAGCGCCATAAACCAGAAGGCTTAGAACGGCAGGCGCTTATTCTCGCTGTTCTGGAGACTGGAAGTAAAAATCACAGTGTCTCAGGGCCCTGCTCCCCCTGAGGCTCCAGCTGGACTCCTCCCTGGCCTCTTCCTGCTTCTCCTGGCCGGCAGCCTTTGGCCTCCCTTGGCTCGTGGCTGTAACACTTCTCCTTCTGCCTTGATTGTTGCGTGGTGTTTTGTGTGTGTGTCTTATAAGGACACCAGTCCTATTGAAATAAAGGCCCGGTCTTCTCCAGTGTGACCTCCTCTTAACTAATTAGATCTGCAGTGATGCTTTATTTGCAAATAAAGTCACATTCTGAGGGACTGGGGTAGGGGCTTCCACATCTTTTGGGGGACACACAGTTCAACCCATAGAGGTTCAAATATTGATAATTCAGGATGTGGCAAAATCATGTGCAAACTTTATATATATCAATGAGCATTTCTGAACCTAATGAGAAAGATGTAGCATATCTTTTGACCAATACTTTTTAAATACTAGTTTTTGGTTGTAAAATTTTTGCATAATTAATGTAGAACATTTGGAAAACCAGTGGAGGGGGGCAGGAAATGTAAAATTACTCATAGGGCCAGCACTCACAGGCAGTCATTGTTGTGGGAAGGGAAACATTGGAAGAATATGGTTCTTCTCATATTTTTGAGTTACTGGTAGAGCCGACTCATTGGCAAAGACCCTGATGCTGAGAAAGATTGAGAGCAGGAGAAGAGGGCAGCAGAGGATGAGATGGTTGGCTGGCATCACCAACTCAATGGACATGAGTTTGAGCAAGCTCCGGGAGATGGTGAAGGACAGGGGAGCCTGGTGTGCTGCAGCTCATGGGGTTGCAAAGAGTTGGACATGACTTCGTGACCGAACAACAACAAAAACAATATTGTACGCTTGTCACTTGTAATACTGATGTATTTCGGTGAAGAGGATTAAAAAGTCAAATAAAATGAATTGGTAGTGCCATCTTTGAAAAAGATGTCATCTTAAAGGTTGTTTTTTAGAAATGAATACAAATCTCTTTTTTTTCTCCTCCACTCTCTTTCTTCCCTAGGTCTGGGTGAAATAAACTATATGCACGAACTTCTCACAAACATGGTTCATAAAAGGTGTGTTTAAAATGATCACCTGTATGTTTTCACTTGTAAAGCATTGTGTTGTTTCTGCCCTAAATCATTTTAATTATCTTAATGAGTAGTTACTCATTTTCGTATATATTTTCCCTTTGTGGATATTTTATTTCTTTTACGTCTTTTCTAGGTTGCAGGTCTATCCACTCCATTCAAGTGTGACTTTGGAGGAGCAGAACAACGTGTTTTTAAGTCCAGTGCCCGGGTACAGAAAGGTGGGATGGCTGGGGCACCTGTCCTGAGCTCTGAGCACCTTCTCCTTAGAGACCCCGCTGATGAGGCCCTGACAGCCCCGTCCGTGGGTGATGTGGCGGGCTCTGTAGCAGTGGTTGGTCTCCACGAGTGCGTCCCGATGAGCCAGGTGTATGATTTCATTTTGCCTTTGTTTTGTAAGTCAGTTTGCTAAGGTTTGTCATTTCCCCAGCCTCAGAGCCTTGTTTCTCGTGGGCTCAGGACCTCTTGTCCCTGGCACTGCCCTGGAGATTGTGGTCAGAGCCCACACTCTTGATCCTGCTTAAGAGCATTTCTTTAATCCTTTACGGGTGGGTGATGGGAGTATCTTGTCACAGCCCTTGGAGTGTGGCTTCAGATCATCAGCCCCTGAACGTGCAGCTCAGCCCCCCTGGTTCCGGGAGAAGGTTTTACGTCTCTGGGGCAGCCTAGACCTGCCGGCACCTCCGGCTCTCAGGTGCTGCGGCCCTGCAGGGCCTCTGCCTTGAGGCTGTCGTGCTCTGCGCCCCTGGGTAACTCCAAGAGCCCCTGAAGCTGCCGAATCTGGGGTCAGGGAGAGCTGTCCTTGCCCTGTTTCTTGCCTGCTGCATTTTGCACCTGCTGTGTGCATGAGCCCGGATTTCTGTGCATTGAGAACTCTGCTGGACCCCTGGGAGGTATTCCACCAGGAAAAAGCTGTAACTTTACATGGAGGTGAAGGGTTAAGCGCATGCGTGTGGAATTGGACAGATGACGCAAGGCTCTGTCCCTTGTACGTGTGTGCCTTTGAGCACCTTGCTTCTGCAAAGCTTAATTTCAGTGTTTGAAAGTAGAGTCAATAAGATCACCTTGCAGAGCTGTTGGGAAGGTTAATTACGACGACGTCTGTCTGTCCTTGAACTGTGGTGCTGGTGCCGGCCCGACACAGGTGTGTCCAGTGACCAGACGCGAGCGCGGTGGGGAGTGCCGAGCGCTCGGCTCATGCCGGGAGCGGTTCTGAGCATCCTGCTTATTAACCCAAATAATAGGGTGGGTATTACTGTTATCTCCATTTATAGACGAGAAGAATGAGGTGAGTGGTCCAGGGTCCCACACTGGTGTGGAGCAGCGCCCCCTTCACTGACTCCTCCTCACCTCACCCCTGAGACCCTTGACCAATTGTGGACTTTAGTGTAAAATAGAAAAATGGCTAATTTTAAAATTTGAGTCCAGTGTTTTTGCCTTTAAATGATTTTGAGTCGCTTTATTTTCGCTTCACCTGATGCCTCCCCATACGTGTGAGTGTGTCAGATTCCTTTCTTCTTTGTTTGGCAGATCATTCTGTCCACCAACATCGCAGAGAGTTCTGTCACGGTTCCAGACGTCAAGTACGGTGAGATCTCCCTCTCCCCAGCGTGGCCGTGGCGGTCATGGCCGTGTGCCCCTCCGGAGGCCCCCGCCCCTTCACTGTCTCCTCCCTGTTCTGGAGGAGAGAGTAGGAACCTGGGCGCAAGCTCCATGCTCTCCTCTGAGCACGTGCGTCCTTTCACGTGGGCAGCCTCTGGGCACGGTCTCTAACACAGGAAGTGATCCGGGGCGTGCCAGGGGTCTGTGGGCAGCAGAGCTTTGGGGCTGCCCTGCCGGACTTCGTGACTGGAGGGAGGACCCTGAGTCCTCCGTGTTGCTGAGGGTGGTTGAGAAGGACCCCACGTCAGCGCAGGGGTGAGGGCACTCAGGCTGGGCGCCCACGTGTGTGTCCTTGATGACTCTGTGAGGCTGTGGGCTCCTGTTTGGGAGCCGAGGGGCTTCCCTGGCGGTTCCGTGGTTCAGGTTGCGCTCCCAGCACGGAGGGCATGGGGCGCATCCCTGGTTGGGGAGCCAGGTCCCGCACGCCGAGCATCACAGCCAAGAAAAGGTTTGGGAGCCTGCCATGTGCCAGGTAGTGTTCCTGCCGGGAGGCCTGCAGGGTGGACAGGCCGTGTCTTCTGGGGGGGGAGACAATTCGCAGGTAAAAAAGTGTGTGTGGTTCCAGGTCGAGATGGACGTACATAGGAAAATCACTCAGAGAAAGGGGTTACAGTTAATTGCTCCCAATGACCTTTCGGTTGGGGCTGTGGGGGGCCCCTCTGTGAGGAGGCCACAGCTGAGGGGGGTCGACTTGGGGGCCCTGAGTGTGGCGGAGCCGCAGGGCGCCGGCGTGGGATCAGGCCAGAGGGCGTCCCGGGCCTGCAGCGGTGCCCAGACCACGCGCGTGTCTGTGCTCGTGACGCGGGGCGGGCGGGCCCTGAGTGTGCGGAGCCGCAGGGCGCTGGCGTGGGGCCGGGCCAGTGGGCGTCCCGGGCCTGCAGCGGTGCCCAGAACACGCGCGTGTCTGTGCTCGTGACGCGGGGCGGGCGGGCCCTGAGTGTGCGGAGCCGCAGGGCGCTGGCGTGGGGCCGGGCCAGCGGGCGTCCCGGGCCTGCAGCGGTGCCCAGAACACGCGCGTGTCTGTGCTCGTGACGCGGTGCAGGCGGGCCCTGACAGGCGGTGAGATGAGTGACCGCAGCCGCAGGGTGACTGCGGGTGTCGGAGGGTGAGGCGCGGGCAGAGGGGCGGGGGCCTGTGCTTGGTCACGAGGGGGGCAGGTCGTTAGACGAGGGGCGGGACAGGGAGCTGCTCCTCAGAGGGACAGACCACGGTCCGCGTGTGGGGCGTCAGGGCTGCTGGGGAGGGTCGCAGGACAGCGGTGAGGGAGCTCCAGTTCCAGAGAGGAGTCTGGAGATGGAGCCTGAGGGCGTGTCGGGTGGGCGGCGGAAGGCGAGGGGGTGGAGGACGGGCGCAGGACGGAGGGCCCGGATGCTGCTGGCCCGTGTCTGGGAGTGGAGGTCCCCGCGGGTGATGGTGGGAGGGGTGTTCAGAGCCCGGCGGAGCCACCGGGAAGGGCTGGGGGCGCGTGGTGCTGTGGACGCGCAGGAGGCTCCCAGAAGGCGGGCGGCACTGAGGAGGGGCCAGCACGTGGGGCGGGGCCAGACCCACTTCCTGCGCGGAGCCTGCCTGCTCCGTGCTGGGCCTGGGGCATGGGGAGAGCGGCACGGGTCCCGTCCCCGGTGTTAGAGCGGAGGACCCTGACACACACGAGCAGCCGCCTCTGCCCCACACATGCGCGCGTGCACACACACGCGCACACACAGGGCTGAGACCTGACTGTACACACACACACACACACACACACACACACACAGGGCTGAGACCTGACTGCACACACACACACACACACGCACACAGGGCTGAGACCTGACTGTGCACACACACACACACACACACACACACACGCACACACACAGGGCTGAGACCTGACTGCGCACACACACACGCACACAGGGCTGAGACCTGACTGTGCACACACACACACGCATGCACACACACACAACTGAGACCTGACTGCACACACACACACGCACGGCTGAGACCTGACTGTCCCCACTTCAGCTGTGCTTCTGCATGGCCGCGAATCCGGGAGGCGGGTGTGGCAGTCCGCACCAGCTCCCTGTGCCGCGGGGGCTCTGATAGGCAGTCCTCTTTCTGTCCGGACGCCCAGTCTGTAGGGGGAGAGCGTGACCACCGCTTCCCCGTCCCGGGCAGCCGGGAATGGCCAGTCTTCTCCGGAGGCTGCTGTGTGCAGCAGTTCTAAAGGCTGTGTGTCCATAAATCAGCTTATTGCTCTGCGCTCTGATTGCTACCGTTATTTCTTGCTAGCCTGACACTTACATTCCCTTTTTTGTGACAGTTATAGATTTTTGTTTGACCAGAACTCTGGTTTGTGATGAAGACACGAATTACCAGAGTCTGCGACTGAGCTGGGCCTCTAAGACCAGCTGTGAGCAGAGGAAAGGTAAGGTGCTTGTGTCCAGCCCAGCCCCAGGACTTGGTGACACAGTGGGGGTACTCCTAAG
The DNA here is from genome assembly GCF_019320065.1 of Cervus canadensis. Taxonomy (NCBI): domain Eukaryota; kingdom Metazoa; phylum Chordata; class Mammalia; order Artiodactyla; family Cervidae; genus Cervus; species Cervus canadensis. The sequence goes on from NC_057402.1 coordinate 6,437,394, forward strand.
TGTTTTGCTTTTGAATGTTTAGTTAATCAGAGATTACCTTTATTGGATCCAGTTTTACGTGTAAAACAACAGCATCTCACACTATCAGACCCTCTGTCTACGTGCCCGACCCTCCTCTCCCCTGACAGCTGAGAGCGTTGGCACGTCCACCATGAGCGTGTGGTCGCCTTTCACGGTGACAGGTTGCGAAAGCTGGCACCCATGTTCTTGTCTTTGAAAGTTTGCAAGTTAAAGGGTTGTGTGTAGAGGACTTATTGTATGTCCCCCAGTGTGTATTTTGTCTTTTACTCCTCTTAACAGGGTATTTCATAGAGAAAAAGTTACATTTTGGTGTGGTTTGGTTTATTGATATCAGTTTTTCTTTTTATGGATCATGCTTAAGATGTGACGTAAGAACAATTCTAGCCTAGATTGCATAGATTTTTCTGCTTGTTTTCTTCTAGAGGTTTCACAGGTAGGTTTTTGCCTTCGTGTCTGTGACCCATTTAGTCAGTTTTTGTAGATGATGTGCAGTTTGTCTGTGGATGCAAAGTGTCCCCGCACCATTGTCGACCTCCTATTGAGGGGTGTGCGCGCCTTTGTGAGCAGCACTGGGGTGCGCTTGTCTGGGGCGGTTTCTGGTTCTTCATCATCTTCTGTTGCCTGTTTTTCCCTCCACCAGTAACACACTGTCTTGATCACTGCATGGTGAGACTTAACATGAAGCATATGGAGTCCTCCCCTTCATTCTTCATTCTCAAGGTGGTTTTAGCTGTTCTGTTACACTTTGCCTTTCTGTGTAGCCTTTAGAATAATGCCGTGTACACACACACACACACACACACACACAGAAGCTGCCCATGGTACTGCTAGGACTTGTGTGAAACCTGAGCATCAGTTTGTGGAGATCTGAGTCTGCCTGTCCCTGAATGTTGCGTGTCTCCCTTTATTTAGGTTGTCTTTGATTTCTTCAACCAGCATGGTGTTATTTTCAGCATACAGATGCTGCAAGTGTTTTGCTGGAAAGTATTAGTCACTCAGTCGTGTCCAGCTCTTTGATCTCATGAACCGTAGCCCACCAGGCTCCTCTGTCCATGGGATTCTCCAGGCAAGAATACTGGAGTGGGTTGCCATTTCCTTCTCCAGGGGATCTTCCTGATCCAGGGGTCGAATGTGGGTCTCTTGCATTGCAGGTAGATTCTTTACCATCTGAGCCATCAAGGAAGCCGTTTTGCTAGATCTGTATCTGAGTATTCAGTTTAATTGAAGTGATTGCAATGATTGTGAGGGCGTTGTTCACTCTGGTTTTCACATGTTCGTTTCCAGTGTATAGACATGATTTATTTTCTGTGCTACTATCGAATCCTGTGACTTGCTGATTTCACTTGTTGGTTCTAGGAGTTGCGTGTTTGGTTTTGTCATTGCCTTGGGATTTTCCATGTGCAGTCCTATCATCTGAAGATACGGGGGTGGGGTGGGCGTGGGGGTGGGGGTGGAGGCAGATGCCTGGACACTCCACTCAGTCTCCTGGTGGCGAAGGAGGGGGACTCCTGGGGGGGCAGAAAGGGCAGGGGTCCAGGCTGCACAGGCACCTCCTGGGCTGCCCCACTTTTTAAAAGCGCGTATTCGTGAAGGAGCCCCCTCCCTGCCTTCCGCGCTCTCAGATTTTATCCTGTTTTTGGATAAAGCAGTTTTCACTGCACGAGCGATACCATCGCAAGAGCAGAGCTGCTTATCTCCGGTCTCCGCGGGCCAGGCCTGCTTCTGAGCTCTGCACACGCGAGTCACGTGACGTCGTCGTGGTGAGGGCGGACGCCTGCGCACGGGTGTGGGGACAGGGCACACCAACCCATCCGCAGGGGGAAGCGTGGCTTCTCGCGCCAGCTTGATTATCAGTGTGAACTATGCGTTTGCAGGAGAGCGTGGTGTTTATAATGTTCCGATTGCTGTTGCGTTCTGCGGCCAAGGTGGTAGTCTTTGGAAACGTGCATTTGATACTGTACTGAGTACAAGTGAGCGTTTAATTTCTGTGTATAAGGTTGCTCCTAACACTGACCTATTCTGAAGTTTTTACTGACCTGGTTTGGTAGAGGATAACAGAGTTTTCTTTAGTATTTAATGGTTATTCTGAAACATCTCTATGCTTATGCTAAAGTAACTAATACCAGCATTCAAATGTTTCCCCTTTGAAGGCCGCGCTGGACGGGTGTCTAAAGGATACTGTTACAGACTCGTGCACAAAGATTTCTGGGACAACTCCATCCCCAGCCACGTCATCCCCGAGATGCTGGTAACCAACTTTGGTCATCTTCCTGGTTGGTTTTTATGGGCAGTTTTACCCAACAGTCTAAGGAGTGTATTTTGAGTGTCATAATTTTGACCCTGGAAACGTCACCTGTGACCAGGGTCATCTTTAATGCCAGTACTGGCTTCATCGCCTGGGCCCCAGGCCCTGAGGGGTCTCGCGCCGTGCCAGGGTCCTGGCCCGAGGAGCGCTGTCCCCAGCTGCCGCCCGTGGGCGCCCCTCGGTCTTGCACCGTCGCCGGTGCCGCTCGCTGCTCCTGTCCTCCCCTCCTCGGCGCTCTGCGCCCCTCTCCTCCTCTCCCGCGGCTCTTCAGCTCCGGTTTCTCTCTCCGCCGCCCAGCCCAGCCCTCTGTCTCTTTCTGTTTTCCTTTCTTAATTCTCTTTACCACCTCTCTTGCGCTTCTTCCTTTAAAGTACCAGTCATGTGAGTAGGTGAGTTGATACACTGATTTTTACTGTTTCTAATTCAAGTTCTGTTCCTTTCAGCGTTGTCCGTTAGGAAGCACAATATTGAAGGTGAAGTTACTTGACATGGGTGAGCCCAGGGCTCTGCTGGCCACGGCCCTTTCTCCACCTAGTCTGAGCGACATTGAACGCACCATCCTTCTGCTCAAGGAGGTAGGACCCTCTCATACTTGTTTGTGCTGGGGAACGCTAAGGTCTTTTGGGTGAATTTTATACATTTCACAGTGTGGCTATCCTCCAGGTATTTTGATGGCTGTGAAGAGTGTCCCCTTGGCTAGGCATTCATGACTGACAGTTGATTCCAGCTTCAAACAGCAGCTCAGACCAGCTTTGTTAGAAGCTCCTGCTCTCCCACCACCCGTCACGCACCCCCCACCGGGCTTGCTGTTTGCCGTCGAGGCTGAGAAGCCCTGGAAGGGCCACTGGGCGCGGTGCGGCCCTGTTCCCCAGCTCCGGCCGCAGGAGCCCTCTCCCCGCCGCCCCCAAGCCCTGCTCCTCAGCCCCTGCCAGCCTTCTCCTTCCTGGCGCTGGAGGCCCTGCTCTTGCCGTGAGCTCTGGCTCTGCCCCTGCCGCGGGCAGCCGGGCCAGGTGCCCCCGTCTGCCGGCTGTGCACGTCTGCCTCTGGCCCTCGGCCTTGGGGTGCCTCTCATACCGCCCGTCCTTGCTTGGGGGTCCGTAAAATACACTCTGTCCAGTTGAGGACATCTTTTTCCACGCGGGGTCTGCTCCATCTGGCTGTGAATGATGCAGCGGTTGGATGTTTGATGTTGGGCCTGCCACGTTCGTTAACCTGTGAGTTACATGGAAAAGATGAAATGGCGTTCTCAATTTCAAAAAGACCTTTAGTCTCAGTCTTTAGTAAGCTGACTCAGGCCGTTTAGAACCTTGGTCACCCACATTTGGACACTGCCTCAAACTCCCTGCCCGAGGGAAGAAGGGCGTGGGCAAAGCCGCGCTTGCTGACCACCCTGCTTCGTTTGATGAAGGTGGGAGCGCTTGCGGTCAGCGGCCAGAGAGAAGATGAAAACCCCCACGACGGTGAGCTGACCTTCCTAGGAAGAGTTCTCGCCCAGCTTCCTGTCAGTCAGCAGCTCGGCAAGCTCATAGTGCTCGGACACGTGTTTGGGTGTCTAGATGAGTGTCTTATCATCGGTGAGTGTGCGGTGGCCAGGCGGTGACGGAGGGTGTAAGCAAGGCCCTTCTGAGAATCTCACATTGTCCTTGTTTATTCTCTTGATAGCGGCGTCTCTTTCCTTGAAGAATTTTTTTGCGATGCCTTTTAGGCAGCATCTTGATGGATATAGGTATTTAACATTCATACTTTTAAGTCACTGTGTTTTAATGGGATCAAATGACACCCTTTGCTGTCTGTTTATAGGAACAAAGTGAATTTCGCCGGCAGCAGTAGGAGTGACTGTATTGCGCTTGTTGAAGCCTTCAGAGTAAGTTCTCCCTGTGCCAGCTCCCAAAGCAGCTCCCCCAGATGTCAGTACCCTGGCATGCGACGCGCCTGTCTCTGTCAGGAGTGTTTTCAGTGTTACTCACCCCTGATATGAAAGAAACTGTTGGGAGAAGTATGTCGGGATGGGAGTCTAAGTCTATGAAGTTGATCGAAAAAAACCTCCCAACTAAAAATACTAATTCACCCACGTAAAAGAATAATTTTAGTATATAGTAGAACTGTATGTTAACTTTGCTCTGTATTTTCCAAGTCTCCTGAAAATGTGTTATCATCCTTTGATAATTTTAAAAAAGAAACAATAAATCTGTAAGTTGTCTGTGGTCGGGGAAGAATTTTGAGCCCGATGGTTTCTTTGCAGGCATGGCAGACCTGCAGGCAGAGAGGGGAGCTGCGGCACCCAAAGGTCAGTGGCTGTTCCCTGAGTTTCTCTGCTGAGACCGCCGGCGCCCCGGAAGCTGCCCGGGCCCCCCTCGCTCAGCCTCATCGCCGTGTGCGAACTGGCAGTGCCCGGCCTGAGCGGAGCGGCCGGCTCCCGGAGGCGGCGGGGCCTGCGTGCAGCCGCGCTGCCTGCTGCCTGCTTCCGAGAGCGGTGACCCTTCCTTGTCAGGAGCCCCGGCAGCTGCTGGGACCACAGCCTGAGGGCCGGGCCTGGGCTGCTGCTCGGAGCAGTGGGGCTCGAGGCTTTCCGTCTGCTGCTGCAGCCCTGTGTCCCAGAGTGGGCTTGGAAGAAACCAACTTATTAGCCTTTGTTTTTTGGGGGTGGGCGTGGTCAGGTTTTGTTCTTCTAAACTGAGTGTGTTTGAAAGGGTTGCTGGCAGGTCTGTGTGTGTAAATTTGCCGTGCTCAGATGCATTCTTAGAGTGACTGCCTGAGTTACTCATGAAAGCCACTGTGTAGACAGTCAGCCCAAGAGGAATAAATGCAAAAAGGCAAAATGGTTGTCTGAGGATGCTTTAGAAATATCTGAGAGAAGAGGAGAAGCGAAAGGCAAAGGACAAAATGAAAGATAAGTCCATCTGAATGCAGAGTTCCAAAGAATAGCAAGGAAAGATAAGAAAGCTTTGTTAAGTGATCAATGCAAAGAAATAAGAGGAAAACATTAGAATGGGAAAGACTAGAGATCTCTTCAAGAAAATCAGAGATAGCAAGGGAACGTTTCATGCAAAGATGGGCTCAATAAAGGACAGAAACAGTAAGGACCTGACAGAAGCAGAAGCGGTTAAGAAGAAGTGGCAAGAATACACAGAAGAACTGTACAAGAAAGATCTTAATGACCCAGATAACCGCAGTGCTGTGATCACTCACCTAGAGTCAGACATCCCGGAATGCAAAGTCAAGTGGGCCTTAGGAAGTATCTCTATGAACAAAGCTAGTAGAGGTGATGGAATTCCAGCTGAGCTGTTTCAAATCCTAAAAGATGATGCTGTGAAAGTGCTGTACTCAATATGCCAGCAGATTTGGAAAACTCAGCAGTGGCCACAGGACTGGAAAAGGTCAGTTTTCACTCCCATCCCAAAGAAAGGTAATGCTAAGGAATGCTCAAACTACTGCACAATTGCACTCATCTCACACGCTAGCAAGTAATGCTCAAAATTCTCCAAGCTGGGTTTTGACAGTACATGAACTGAGAACTTCCAGATGTACAAGCTGTATTTAGACAAGACAGAGGAACCAGAGATCAAATTGCCAATGTCCATTGGATCATAGAAAGAGCAAGAGAATTTCAGAAAGACATCTGTTTCATTGACTACACTAATGCCTTTGACAGTGTGGATCACAACAAACAGGAAAATTCTTAAAGAGATGAGAATCCCAGACCACCTGACCTGCCTCCTGAGAAATTTGTGTGCGGGTCAAGAAGCAACAGTTAGAACCGGACATGGAAGAACAGACTGGTTCCAAATTGGGAAGAGAGTACATCAAGGCTGTATATTGTCACCCTGCTTATTTAACTTACATGCAGAGTACATCATGCAAAATGCCAGGCTGGATGAAGTACAAGCTAGAATCAAGATTGCCGGGAGAAATATCAATAACCTCAGATATGCAGATAACACCACCCTTGTAGCAGAAAGCAAAGAAGAACTAAAGAACCTGTTGATGAAGATGAAAGAGGAAAGTGAAAAAGCTGGCTTAAAGCTCAACATTCAAAAAACGAAGATCATGGCATCCAGTCCCATCACTTCATGGTGAATAGATGGGGAAAGGAAGGAAACAGTGACAGACTTTATCTTCTTGGGCTCCAAAATCACTGCAGATGGTGACTACAGCCATGAAATTAAAAGTTGCTTGCTTCTTGGAAGAAAAGCTATGACCAACCTAGATAGCATATTAAAAAGCAGAGACATTACCAAGAAAGGTCTGTATCATCAAAGGTGTGATTTTTCCAGTAGTCGTGTATGGATGTTAGAGTTGGACCACAGAGAAAGCTGAGCACTAAAGCATTGATGTTTTTGAACTGTGGTGTTGGAGAAGACTCTTGAGAGTCCCTTGGACTGCAAGGAGATCCAACCAGTCAATCCTGAAGGAAATCAGTCCTGAATATTCATTGGAAGGACTGATGCTGAAGATGAAACTCCAATACTTTGGCCACCTGATGCGAAGAGCTGACTCATTGGAAAATACCCTGACGCTGGGGAAGATTGAAGGCAGGAGGAGAGGGGGACGACAGAGGGTGAGATGGCTGGATGGCATCACCGACTCGATGGACATGAGTTTGAGCAAGCTCCAGGAGTTGGTGATGGACAGGGAAGCCTGGCGTGCTGCCATCCATGGGGTCACAGAGTCAGACACGACTGAGCGTCTGAACTGAGTCAGCCTGTGCTTCCCGTTGGGTTGTACTCCTCCTGGTGAGATACGTGTGTTACAGGGGGTGTGTCAGTCCTCGTTTGTTACATTAATATTGAGTGTTGTGCTTTTGTGTATTTAAAGGATGAACTTGAGTGGGGACGGTTAAATTACATTCAGATCAAGAGAATCAGAGAGGTAAGTGTGTATTCTGTGAACGCAGGTAAAGGCGCCGTTGTCAAGTGCCCGCAGCGCCCAGGGTGCTGCGCTCTGCTTAGTTGCTCAGCCATGTGGGGCTCTTCGCGACCCCCTTGGGCAGCAAGCAGTGAGCCTTCCGGGAAGTGCATCCTGTGTCCAGCCTTAGTAGAATCTGTGTGCTGCAATCACAGTTAGAGTTTGTTACAGCTGAAGGACACGGGTGAAGATCAGCAAAGGCGCAAGGCGGGTGGGGAGGAGCCGGGAGAGACCTTCCCCGGCCGCAGTTGACCTCTCGCGGCAGGGCCTCCTGGGCAGCACGGGTGCCGACAGCCGGCAGGAGCCTCTGCGGACCAGGGGGGCTCGCGGAGCCTTGGCGTGCAAGCTTGTGTTGGGGGTTGGTTGCATGGTCAGGGGGTGCTCCTCTGGTTGACCTTACTTGCCTTAGTTTTCAGCACCTCCGAAGGTCACACTGATACCATGTGGCCCAGGCCCCTTGCCCCCCGCCCCCACGATGTCACGTTGCTCCATGAACTGCTTGTTGCAATCAAGGCCTCAGCTGAACAAAGACGCTCGAACGAGGCAGGATATGCCAGGGACCCGGAAGTGAGCTGCCCAGAGCCAGACCTTCCTTCGGAACGTCTAGGGCGTGGCCAGCTGGGCCTGCTGACATCGGTCCTTTACTGCACCAGTTTGCAAGACGCTGTGTCTGCTTTATTGTATTATCAGAGAACTTACTCCTGGTTTGATTTGACAGTTTTACTGTGCAAGTATTTTGGGGGAGAGGAAAGGTGAAAGATTTCAATGGATTGACTTTGGCTTTTTTCCCATTAATTTAGTTTTTCTCTGGTTTACTTTTTTAGTGTTACTGAGATGAGAATTTAACTTATTATCACTTTCAGTCTTTCTAAGTCTTGTCTGACTCTTTTGAGACCCCATGGACTGTAGCCTGCCAGGCTCCTCTGCCCATGGGATGTCCCAGGCAAGAATATTGGAGTGGGATGCACTTTCAGTCTTTGTAATTAACAGTGGTTGAAGCTGTGAGTTTTCAAAAAAAAAAAAAAGCTGTGAGTTTTCTTGTGAGTGGTTTGAGTCCATTGGTCTTTGACATCCATGTGGGGATGCACGTTCCCTCCCAGCTATAGGGAGCTCTCTGCTATCCCCATCTGAGGCTTATTTCTCTGTTGGCTTCCTGCTTGATTCAGGGTCTTTTAGAAGAATGTTAGAGTTTCTAGGCAGAAAGAAATATCTTTAGGTATCTTGTTTTATTGTTAATATTTTGATTTTTATTGCATTTTGGGCAGAAAAAGTGAGTTGCATAATTTTAAATCGGTTTTTAATTAGACAAGCTGTATTTCCTGCAGCCTTCTGGGTGATTTCAGTAGTGAGTGTGAAAGGGGCCAGGCTGGGCCCTTCCTGCTGTGTCCCCAGGCTCTCCTCCTCTTCTCATAGGTCAGGACTTCTAAGAGTTTCCATCCTTACCATTCTTTTTCGTAGTTTTTTTCCAGCTACGTTTACAACTGTGGCTTGTATAGTTTTTTTCCTTCTTGTCACTTACTGAGATAATTTTGTGCTAAGTTAATTTATGACGCGTTCATAGGTGTTTGGATTTGTGTATTCTTGTGTGTATACATTTGAAGTGTGGTGAAATCATTTTATGTGAAATGATTCTGTTGAAACTAAAGAGGTTTTTTTGTTCAGGGTGACTGTGTAGCCATTGTTTTTAATCACAAAGCAGTACATGTTTATGGCAGGAGGTTTTGGAAGTGTTTCAAGGACTTAAAGCAAGGGCTGTGGTCAGGGTGTCCTGCTCCCCTGAGGTGGTAGGTGGCGGCGTGTGCGTCTGCAGTGGTCTCCCGTGTGTGTGTGAGCTGGGATTGCGACGCACTTAGAGCTCCGTCCTGTCGTTTGTGACACTGTTGTGTGTCCCTTCCACCCCTGGTTAATCAGTCTTGAGCACTGGTTCTCAGCAGCTGCAGTGTTTCACCCGTAGGTGCACTAATGTTTCCCGGTGTGTACTCCTTTTCTAGTGTTCCCAATATCCTGAAGAGCATGGTCACCTGGAGACACCATCTCCCAATGTGTTTTTCTTAGGTGGCTGAGTTATATGAAGAGCTGAAGACGAGGATCTCACAGTTCAACATGTATGTTGGCTCGCGGCGGCCTGTCATGGACCAGGAGTACACCCACAAGCAGAGATTCATCCTGCAGGTACGTGGGAGTGCCCGCATGCCTTTTCCTGGTTCCTCCTGCTCCTTTGGTCTCACGGGTGTGAAAGGGCTTGCTCCCCTCTTCTGATACGAGTTGTATCTCACAGGAGAGCCTAGATGTGCAGTGTTCATGCTCTGTTGGAGAACAGGAAACACTCTGCTCTTGCGTTTGGGTTTTCTGTGTCACTGAGTTGATGATCCAGACCCAGTTCTGATCTCTGGAGGAGTGTTTCTGAAGACTGCTGTCTTTACTGCTTCCAGAGAGATCCTTTTATTTTGGCTTTTAAGAAAGTAAAATTATTGTTAATATTACGTTGCTTTTACCTTGCATTGAAAAGTTATATTAACTTTGGAGGCCATGATCAGATTCCCTTGTTGGTTGGAGCCTTCTAGGCTTGTGTAGAGGGAAGTGTATCTTGGAAAGGCAACCAGTGTTTCTAACTCAGGGCTCAGGGGAGGAGACGGTCTTGTCCTGCACCCGTGTGTTGGCTGACACATACAGAGTTGGGATCCTGTAACCTGGGGGCTGCTGGGAAACGGATGTCAAGTTACTTTAAGGTTGGAAGAGTCTTCCTTGGGTGTTTGTTTCAAATGGCATGTTTTTAACTGAAGAAGTGGCTCTTTGCAGAGTGCTTTTTGGAAGTGAACATTGAAGGCAGGCCTGGTGCCCTGAATCTGTGTGCCCCAATTGTAACTTTACCTGAACATTTTGGAGAAGGCCTGACCCAGGGGAGGAAGTATGTCGAGGACAAGGTAGAAAATGCCGGCCGGCCCCCGGGGCCCTGTGTGTGCAGCCATTCGTGTCCTCGTTCAACTCACCACTGTTTTCTAAACCTCGTTCTTTTTTCTAGCTGCACTATGTGGCTGGTGGGATCTTAGTTCCCCAACCAGGGATCTAACCTGTGTGCCCTGGATTTGGAGAGTGGAATCTTAATTACTGGACTGCCAGGGAAGTCCCTAAACCTCATTCTGAGAAATAGTCAGGCTCCTTGGAGGAATGATCTTGTAGAATGTGTTTCTGTTACGGGGAAGTAACCAGAATCGTGACTTTCTGCTTGATTGATTAAAGGCCCAGGTTTTTTAAAAAAATATTAACTCATCTCTTATATTATGGATGTCATTCTGGGATGAGATTAGTGTATTAATGAGACAATGTGATAAAATCTTGCTGTTACTTCATGAAAATACGTCTGTCTTCCAGGTTGTGTTGGCAGGTGCTTTTTATCCGAATTACTTTACTTTCGGGCAGCCTGACGAAGAGATAGCCATGAGGGAGCTGGCGGGCAAAGACCCGAAGACAACCGTCGTGGTAGGTGGAGGCGGGGGCGGCCTTCCCTGGGGGAGACCGGGCGCCTGGTCTTCAGACAGACATCAGTCCAGTGTGGCTGATACGGAACATTTTATTTCCCCTCTGTGTCTGTATAAATGCTTAGTGGATTTTTTTCCCCCTAAAGTGAATTTCATGGCTTGTTTCACCTTTTCACATGCCTTCACTGGTTCCTGTCTCATAGACCTGGCCTTAAGAGAGAAAGCCTTGTGGAGTGAAGTATTCAAGGCCAACCTTGCCTGCTTCGTCTTGTTTTGAAGGCTTTAAGATACTTCTCCATAAGTTTAAGAGCACGCAGTTAATAGCTAACTTCGTTTTACGCAAAGCGTGAAGGGTTATTTGGTTGGCAGCTTTGTACTGCGATTTAAACTCTGATCCCCATTCACACATAACAGAATCGTCTAGAGTGTGTGTTTATTTTGAAATTCAGGCTTGAGGCCCGTGCCACAGAATCTGAACTAGCAAGTGTGGCCTGAAAATCAGTGTTTAAATAATGTGAGCTTTGGGCGAATCTGATGGTCAGTCACAGCACTCACCACTGGATCAATGTTGGTGGACCCTGTGTTTAATCAAACCTGAGCCCAGGGTGACTTCAAGGTCGGCAGCTGAAATAAAGCATTTGGAAGTTGGGCTTTCGTGGACTCTTGCGTCATCAGCTGCATCTAATAAAGGGGGTGCAGAGACCTGGCAAGGCTCCGGGCAGGTAGTGAGCCTGCCAGCACTGCAGCTTCTCCTCCCCCTGCTGGGCCCATCACCCTGGTACTGAAGAAGCGGAGTTCACACGGGCGGGGGGAGGTGTCTCGGGGGAGCTCCGCGCTTTGGCACGCTCTGCCTCGCGGTTGGGGAAGCCTGGCTGGGCCTCTGCCCATCCTGATGGCTGTGATCTCTGGGCGGCGGCCTCCCCTCTCCTGTGCACTGGGGGAGGACCCCGCGGCGCGTCTTTGGATGTTGGACTGTGCCTGCCTCCTTTAGCAGCCGGGCGGCCCGTCCGCCGCGCGCTCTGCGGCCAGAGTTCCCTCCGCTGTGCCTGCCTCCTTCAGCCGATGGGCGGCCCGTCCGCCGCGTGCTCTGCGGCCAGAGTTCCCTGCCCTCTGCCTGCTTCCTTCAGCCGCCGGGCGGCCTATCCGCCGCGCGCTCTGCGGCCAGAGTTCCCTCCCGCATGCTTCGTAACAGCCCAGTTTGTACCCGTGTGGACGAATTGCTTGTCCTCCGAGAGCGCCTTTGCTAGGTGCTTTTTGCTCATTTTCCTTTGCATTTTGCCCTTCGAGTGAGAGATTTATCATCACCCTTAATTCATGATGTGGCTGGGGGGTTCCGAGGGTGGCTCTGTGACTTGCCTAAAGAGACTGAACGAGCCAGGACTGAACGCAGACCCGAGTCCACGGCCCTTGCTGTTTACTGCCTGCTGCCTCTTGTGGGGCTGTGCTGGGCGCGGGGCACGGGCTCCAGGTTTCACACCAGAGCCGGAGCTCAGAGCCCAGATGGCCCTGCGGGGAGGGCAGGGTGGGTGTGGGAGGGGGCGGAGCGGGGAGAGGCAGGGAGGGGTTGCCCAGCGCCTCCTGGTTGGGTGCTGCCTGCGCGAGGAGGACCCATTCCCGCCTCTCAGGGGCGTCTGCATTCCCACCACTGCCTGCGTAGGCATACCATGTTTGACAAAGATACATGGGCTGCTCTGTTATTTTAAGATAGAATGAAGTCTTAACTTCTGTATATTGGACTTTTGGACTATTTTAATGAGAAAGAATCAGTTTTCATTCCAATCCCAAAGAAGGACAATGCCAAAGAAAGTTCAGATTACTGCACAATTGCACTCATTTCACATGCTAGCAAGATTATGCTCAAAATTCTCCAAGCTAGGTTTCAACAGTCCGTGAACCGAGAACTTTCAGATACACAAGCTGGATTTACAAAGAGCAGAGGAACCAGAGATCAAATTGCCAACATCTGTTGGATCAGAGAAAAAGCCAGAGAGTTCCAGAAAAACATCCGCTTCATTGACTACGCTAAAGCTTTTGACTGTGTGTGTCAAAACAAACTGATGAGATGGAAACATCAGACCACCTGACCTGCCTCCTGAGAAGTCTGTATGCAGGTCAAGAAGCAACAGTTACAACCAGACATGGAAGAACAGACTGGTTCCAAATTGGGAAAGGAGTCCGTCAAGGCTGTGTATTGTCACCCTGCTTATTTAACTTCTATGCAGAGTACATTATGAGAAACGCTGGGCTGCATGAAACACAAGCTAGAATCAAGATTGTCAGGAGAAATGTCAATAACCTCAGATATGCAGATGACACCACCCTTATGACAGAGAGCGAAGAAGAACTGAAGAGCCTCTTGATGAAGATGAAAGAGGAGAGTGAAAAAACTGGCTTAAAACCCAACATTGAAAAAACCAAGATCATGGCATCTGGTCCCGTCACTTCATGGCAAATAGATGGGGAAACAATGAAAGCAGTGAGAGACTTCCTTTTCTTGGGCTCCAAAATCACTGCAGTTGGTGACTGCAGCCATGAAATTAAAAGACGTTTGATCCTTGGAAGAAAAGTTATGACCAACTTAGCCAGCATATTAAAAAGCCAGAGGCATTACTTTACCAACAAAGGTCTGTCTAGTCAAAGCTGTGGTTTTTCCAGTAGTCATGTATGGGGATGTGAGAGTTGGAACATAAAGAAGGCTGAGTGTCAAAGTATTGATGCTTTTGAACTGTGGTTGGAGAAGACTTTTGGGAGTCCCTTGGACTGCAGGGAGGTCCAACCAGTCAATCCTAAAGGAAATCAGTCCTGAATATTCATTAGAAGGACTGATGCCGAAGCTGAAACTCCAACTTTGGCCACCTGATGCAAAGAGCTGACTCATTTGAAAAGACCCTGATGCTGGGAAAGATTGAGGGCAGGAGGAGAAGGGGACGACAGAGGATGAGATGGTTGGATGGCATCACCAACTTGATGGACATGAGTTTGAGCCAGCTCCAGGAGATGGTGTGAAGGACAGGAAAGCCTGGAGTGCTGCAGTCCATGGGGTTGCAAAGAATCGGACACGACTGAGCGACTGAACAATGCGGAAGAGTTAGCCTTTGTTTAGCGTGTATTATTAAAGCTTAGTTCTTACTTACCCATAGAAGTCGTTCGTCCTGCAGCGCCCTGCTGTGGGACCCGCCTCTCTGGTTAGAGACGGCGCCCTCTGCTCTATGAACGCGGTGACTCTCGGGGGCTCTGGGTCCGCCCCTGCTAATGCCTGCCGTGTTTTGCAGCTGAAGCATATCCCTCCGTATGGATTTCTCTACCACCAGCAGCTGCAGTCTCTCTTCAGACAGTGTGGCCAAGTCAAGTCCATTGTGTTTGACGGGGCAAAGTAAGTGCTCTACTTTTGTAACCCACTGCAATTACGAAAGAGCCGTGAGATTTTCCTCTTTACAGGGGCTGGTTCTTGAAACTGGGCGTGTGGGAGGATGGGTCATCAGAGGGCCGCTGTGGACAGCTCTCGAAGCGTAGCGTAGCTGTGGTTCATGTCGTTGTCAGGAGCAGTGTGTCCTCTCAGCCGAGTTCCTCCTAAAGGAGCCGAGCTGTGTGGTCCCGGGTCTGACGCCCAGGGTGTTCAGCAGTGTGAGGGGTGCAGGCTGGCGCTCAGGGGGTGCGCTGCACTGGGCTGTGTGTGGCTGAGATTTCACAGGTGGGCCGGCTGCCAGAGATGCCCCCAGGAGACTGTCTGCTTCAGTCATTTAGAACCTGGGGGACAAGGAGCGAGGAGCCACCGAGGGGAGGGAACGGGAGGAGGCTGGGAGGAAGGTGGGGGTGTCGCGGGCTCGGCCTGTTCCACCTCTTGAGTTGGGAACACTCAGGGAAGAGGAGAATCATGGAATTGTGGTCTAGAGTATTTGAAAGAAATGATGTGTAAGGAGAGACCTGGGTGCCTTCTAGAGACAGCTGGTGGGAGTGGAATGGATGTGCATGAAGGGAGCCCAGGGCAGGTGGGGGTCAGTGGAGGGGGTGGAAAGGGAGCTGAGGCGGGACAGTGCCATGGGGAGGGGCTGCAGAGAGGCTGGGGGTGGACGGGACGAGGGAGCGGGCTGCTCTTACCAACTCAGGGCCCTGGCTTCCCCAGGCTCGTGCTCTCTGGGACAGCACTTGGAGGGTTACAAGTCTGTTTCTGAGTGTGATGCTTGACCTGGGCGGTTTGACATTGATTCGCCAACAAATGTGGAGAGAGGGTTTTCCCCTTTATTCCAGGGAGTGCCTGGCAGGCACCCATGCTGCATATTTGATTCTTACCCGCAGAGGGCGGGGTGGGCTAGCAGGACACTGGAGGGGGCAGGGGGGCGTGTTTCAGCATCACGTGATAAACCGGATGGTTGTGGGGGACCAGAAAGGTCACTGAGCCGCTCAGATGTGTGGTTCTCTCTCTCCATTTTATTCTACAATAAAAAAGAAAAAGCCCAGACCTATCACTTTGTTCTAATGATGACTATTAAGATTTCTTAGCTGAACATTCCTCTTGAAGTTGGTCTTTATTTCACATTATACTGCATGATACGTGAGGACGATGCTTGGTTTTGATTTAATGGTATGTCATTGTAATTTTTATTGCTTTTAAGTGAGTAGTTTCCTCTTGAATACATCTTCTTGATTACCCCTGTGTTGAGAAGTTAGTTACTGGTAGTTTTGAGGAGGTGTGTAGCTGAAAATATCTAAACCTTGAGAGAAATTAACATACACTTAACATACACTTCTGTTTGAGAGAAATTAACATACACTTCTGTTTCAGACGCCTCGTAAGCTTATTTTTTATCTGTATTTGTGGAGCAGAGCCTTTGTGGAGTTTTCACGCAATCCAACAGAGAGGTTTAAGACGCTCCCTGCCGTGTACATGGCCATCAAGATGTCTCAGCGCAAAGTGTCCCTGGACCTCAGTGTTCACTCCGCGGAGGAGATTGAGGCGAAGGTGCCAGGAGGGGCCGTCTCCAAGCTCCGGAACACGCGGTAGGCTCGGGAGGCCCCTGGGCACGGCGCTCCCCGACTGCGTGTCCTCAGCGCTGCGTTTGAGCAGCTGTCTCACCGCGCTGAAGGGCACGCTGCGAGCCCCGCCTGGGGGCTGCTGTGTGCCGGCACCGGCCCTGGGCCTCTCTGAGCCTCAGCGTTTGCGTCTGTGCGACAGCTGGGCGCCTGTCAGGGCTGTCCGGGGGAGTGGGCGGGATCACTGTGTCATCTTCAATTTAGGCCGAGGGGCCCGAGCCTGGTGTCAGCCCCCTTTCTTCCTCCTTCCCGTCGCTCCTTTTCTTGAGCACAAGAGGGTCTTCCTTGTTCTTAGCGGAGCTGACACCAGCATGGGCCGCCCCTCCTGGTGGGCAGGGCGGAGGGTCTGCCTGGCCCAGGGCGCGGCCGTGCAGGCGGCGGCTCTGCGCCTCTTGGAACGTCCTGAATGCCCTCGGCGTCCCTGACAGAGGGCCGCTTTCGGGGCTGCGCCCACAGAGCTGCAGTCCTGTGTCTTTTCTCTTGGTCATCGTGTAAGCCCCCGAGGTGTCCGACTGGAAGTCGAGGGGTGGGGAGGAAGGGAAGTGTGGCCCCAAGTGTGGCTGGCGTGGGATGGCCTGGCTCCATCAGGGCGGCAGCTGGACGTGCCCAGTCTGGGGCCATGTGAATGCACCCGTCCTGCTGCCTGACTGCCTGGGCCACGCGTACTTAACACACGGGTCTGCGGACTGGGAAGAGGTGGGTTAGGATCTCTCATCATCCTTCCTCTTCATTTAAGAATAAAATGACTAGGAAAAAAAGGAAACCTTTTATCAAACTTTAGTTCTATCTCCTTGCATTTTAGCATTTGCTCTGTTACTGCTTTAAGGGGTGATGGTAACTTTGGGTTTAAACCACATGTGTGTTTTCTAGTGACATGACACAGGCGTGGATTCATGGTTTTCTAAAGGTCAAGGGTCACTCACCTCTGAACCCGCGAGTCAGGAGACCTTGCAGTTTCCAGATTAGACTTTATATCCTTGAAGGCAGAAATTCCACGACAGTCCTGAGCGTTAGGATGTGTCTGTAGAGGGTGGTGTGTGACTGCGGGGCGCACGGCCTGCCCCAGGGCAGCCCAGGACACCGCAGAGTCTCTCGTCTGAGGCGAGATGCGGCCTGCCCCAGGGCAGCCCAGGACACCGCAGAGTCTCTCGTCTGAGGCGAGATGCGATTCGTCATCACTGTCTGTATTTTATTAAAACCTTTTCTTGTAGTATCTGTGGACTAGTTCAAGCAGTAACTTCATGTATGTAAACATACATGCGTTCTTTGTAACACCTCTGTTGCCTTTTAAGATAAGTGGTGTCTTAACAGGGTGAACGTGGACTTCCAGAAGCAGACAGTTGATCCTATGCAAGTCTCCTTTAACACGCTGGACAAATCGCGGACCATCACAGACCTCCTGCTAACGATCGAAGTCACAGAGGTGAGAGCAGTGTGACCCAGGCATCAGAGCTCTTCCGTCCTCTTTGTCTAGAATTGCCTCGTTGAACACACGGGACAGTGGGCGTGGAGATGCACGCGCACACAGCCTGTGTGGCTCGGTCACCCACACTGGACCCTTGAGTCCTCGGATAACTTATGGTCGGCCCTCTGTGTCCGTGGCTCCTCTCATCCTCAAATTCGACCAGCCATGGACCTTGTGGTCCTGTATCTCAACTACGGAAAAAACCTCTCTGTGAAGGACCCTCACGGATCACACTAGCATCATTTAAAGGGCATCGTTAAAGGTCACCTGGAGTCAGTCTGGGTGAGCTTGAATTACTCTCACTCATTGAATTGAAATGTGGCTGTAACACAAAATGAAACACAAATATTCATCCTAGAATCAAAGTTTAGTTTTTAAAATGTTAGTACATTTGAAATGCTGAAAAACACCAGTTTTAGCAATAAGGTTCAATAAGGTATGTAAAATGTTACTGGCTCAGTGCTGTTTGCCTGTGTAATTCAGTTTGTATCGGCAAAGCTAGCATCGGCAGCATTATTTGTTGGAGTGTAGTTTTTGCTTCTTCAAAATAAAATTTAAGTTAAATTGCCCCGGGCTTCCTGGCAAACGCGTGGTCCCCTTCCCTGGGAGACTCCCCTTAGCAGCCTGGCCTCCAGCCGACTGGAGGGCTGCAGGGGCGCGACCAGGGCCATGTGGTGGCGGCAGCAGGCGAGGCTGTCCGCACTCCACCCCACGCCACTCCGGGGGCCGCGTGTTTGCCCAGAGAGCCCGTGGGGCACTGTGGGCTTGGCGGACCCTGGGGGCTGGCCAGGGTGGAACAGCCCTGATCTCATGTGGCCCCAGAGCCTGCATTGAGTCCCTCACCTCACTTGACCGGAACCCCCCTTTTATCATAAGCAGTGACTCAAACCCTGGAGAACCTGGGTACCAAGGAATGTAGCTTGTGACCTGCAGTGCGGGGGGGGGGGGGGGGGTGGCACGTCAGGCCTGCAGCGGGCATGCCTGTTCCTCTAGACAGAGATCCTCTCCAGGGTTCGTCTCCTCCTCCCCTCTAGGTGGTTGAGGTGGGACACTTCTGGGGGTACAGGACTGATGAGAAGAACTGGGAGTTTCTGAAGAGGCTGACCGCCGAGATAAACCGCCTCACGCTGGTGCCCCTGCCTGTCCACCCCCACCCAGACCTGGTCTGCCTGGCTCCCTTTGCCGACAATGATAAGGAAAGCTACTTCAGAGCACAGATCCTCTATGTTTCCGGAGATTCTGCCGAGGTATGTTTTTCTGTAATAAATCTCGCAACGGGAAATGAGACAGACTCACAGCAGTTGACAGAAAGCCTTCTGTCTTTTCAAGTGGAAGGTAAATATAAAATGGTTACAATTAGAGAAGTGGTCCAGTCGGAACGTCCCTTGCCTCGGTGACCTGAGGATTCGCCCCGTCCCTGGGAATCCCGAGGAGCGGGGCGGGCTGGGGTGGCCGAGTCCGGGTTACTGGCCGGGCCGCGCTGACGCACACCCCGCCTCCTACAGGTGTTCTTCGTGGACTACGGGAACAGAGCGCGCGTGGCGCTGGGCGTCCTCATGGAGATCCCCTGCCAGTTTCTTGAGCTCCCCTTCCAGGTGAGGGGGACACGCCTGTGTCCTGAGCGTGTGAAGCCGGAGGGGTCTTGGAGGTCAGGGCTCACCCCTCAGCTTGCAGATGGGCCAAGACCCAGAGCAGGAAGACACTCATTTTCTTGTACTCCCCAAGTCTGGTTTCTGCTTTTTCCCCAAAATATATTGCTGTAGATGTTTTTGCTAATAGTGCTTCTGGAGCAAGCTAAAGTACACGGAGGGTTTCAAACTTAGTGACGTTTCTAATGCTTTCCCACCTGTGCTTTGTAAAAGTCATTCTAAGCGTTTTTGTCATCGACTAGCGAAACCACGTGACTTTACCTGTGCCGTCCTCGGTCACCCTGACGTGCTTCCGGCAGGATCTGTGGCGGGCCCTGGTGCAGCCCCTGCCCAGGGCTACTTTGAGTGGCGCCTGGGCTGAGCGTCCGACCTGCCCTCTGTCCCGCAGGCCCTGGAGTTCAAGATCTGCAAGATGCGCCCGTCGGCCCAGTGTCTGGTGTGCGGGGAGCGCTGGAGCGGCGCGGCCGGCCGGCGCTTCTCCTCCCTGGTCGGCGGCCGCACCCTGCTGGTGAAGGTCTTTTCCGTGGTGCACAGTGTCCTGCACGTGGACGCCTACCTCCCCTCGGGGCTGCAGGACACGGTCAGCGTACGGGGCATCCTCATTGGGCAGGGCTACGCCGAGCCGGCCGAGGAGCCCTACGAGTCCAAGGTGCGTGCTGCCTGTGGCTGGCGCACGTGTGTGTGTGCACGCACCCGTGGGCGGGATGGGGAGTGAGGCACGGGGGCCCTTGCCCGCTCTCAGGACCTCAAGGGGTGCAGAACCGGACAGCGATCAGCGTGTCGAGATCTGTGGTTCCTTCCTAAATGTCTTCTGCTTTCTTTGAGACCAAATCGTGATGGCCAGGTGATTTGGTGGCCAGGTACTGTTCTTGTTGGTTTCCGGTTATGAAGCTGTCTTTTTTTTTTTTTTCTTCTTGGAACGAAAGTTAGATGTGAAAATGTTCTTTTTGGGGGGAGTTTTTAAAAAATGGATTCCAAGATTTATGTCCCTAATGAATTTTATAATTCCTTTATAAAATATTTGTTTCAAGTGTTTGAAACATTTCAAAATGTCTTTCAACTGTTTATTTCAAAACCATTTCTGAAGCTGCCTTTCTTAATCTGGAAGTTTGAGATGTCACTTTGAAGTTCATGTTGAAGGTAGTTCCTTCTACCTCATCTGCTGGGGATGAGGTACTGGGTGAGGCAGGGGCAAACCAGCAGGAAAGCGTCACTATAGAGCCTGCTGGGTTTGTGTTTCCACTTGAGAAAATGCACCAGGCGTCCTGGTCACAGCCCCAGGGTGAAGCTGACATTTTGTGTACAAAAACCCTGTGTCACTCTTCAATTCTCTGATGGCTGAAAGCTTCCCTTGTGGCTCAGCTGGTAGAGTCCGCCTGCAATGTGGGAGACCTGGGTTCACTCCCTGGGTTGGGAAGATCTCCTGGAGAAGGGAAAAGCGACCCACTCCAGTGTTCTGGCCTGGAGAACTCCATGGACTGTATATGTCCAGGTTTGCAAAGTGTCAGACACAACTGAGCAACTTTCATTTTGACTGAAAGGTAGTAAAGGCTAATGAACTGAGCCTTTAGTGAGTTCTGTCTTCTTTTGTTTGAATCGATAAATTATCTTTTGACATCTTAGTGATCTAAAGGTTACCTAATGATAAGGTCATGCCTATGAAATGCTTTGATTAGTTTGGAATAAAATTTTTTAATACTGGTTTTCCTTTCAGCAAAATGAATTTTTCTTATTTTGTTTAGCAAAGCCACGAAGTTCTCAAGGGTCTCTTTTCCAAATCAGTAGAAAACCTGACAGACATGTCCATGGTATCTCCTGGGAAAGAAGACGAAAAGTACCTGATCCGGATTTTGCTAGAGAGCTTTTCTTCCAATAAGCTGGGTAACCCGAACTGCAAGGTAATTTATAGGAGTTGTTCTAAAGTACAATTAAGAGCTTTGAATACTCTACAGCTGAAAGCTGCGTTGTAGCTGGAGGTCACGGTGGTTTTCTGTTCTTGGTTTTTAGTGTTGTTACTTCTCTCACTGTGGAGCCTGTACTAATATGAGAAAAAGCTAGAGTTTAGTATAGAGATGGGCGTTTGACTAGTTCTTTTTTTTTTTTTTTTTGAGTGGTTCTGTTTTAAGCCAACCTTTCCAAAGGGGACACCATGTGAAAAAAATTACACAGCCTGAAAGCTGAGGATTATGTTTGTTATATTTGGCGGACTTTCTGAGGACTCAAGCCCAGGAGGCAGCCTCTCAGACAGTTCCGAGGAGGCAGAATAGATGGGAGCTTTGCAACAAAGCCAGGCAGTTGAGTGGCAGACTGCGTTTTCAGTCACAGTGACCAGTGCTTGCTCGTCAGAGGGAGGGGAGCAGGGCTGTGGGCTTCGGAGAACCAGCGTCAGGGCTTAGCTTCGTCCCATGGAGGCGTTTGGTGGGGAGGGTTGGCTGGGGCGTGTCCCCTCACCCCAGTCAGGGACTCTGCTTTTATTGTCCTGGCCTTTGACTGTGTGGTCTTAGACCTACTGCTGCAATGAAGAGAGTCCTTTCACAGAAGTGTTTGACAGTGTTTCCTTTTCTTGACCAAAGGCTATCTTATATGTGTGTGTGTGTGTGTGTGTGTGTATTTTATATGCATAATATGAAGGTTAGCAAACCATTGATGGAAGCAGGTGCATCCCAGAAGAGTACCCCTTTTAAGGCATTTTTCCCCATTAAATCTTCAAGACCTTATGACTAAGACATAGCTTTTTTTCTTTCTTTTAAACTGTGAGCTGACTTTTGGATTTTTAAAATGGAAGTAAAGTGACATTTTACGTATTAGTAACATTTTGTATGTTTTGTGTGTACAGGCAGTACTTCATGGGCCTTTTAACCCTTACGAACTGAAGTGTCATAGTCTGACCAGAATATCCAAATTCAGGTAAGATTAAGATTGCCACGAAGCGTCTTTCTCTGCTCCTCTGTTCACAGGGCTTATCAGAAACTAAGCTTTTCTATGTCTAACCTCTCGGAACGTGCTACCTTTTCCAAGTCCTTCCGGCCTGTGCGCTCACTCCAGACCTGAGGGCCCCACATTCTCTTAGGTGAAAACCGTTCTGCTGAGACCTGGGCTTCGTCAGGGCCCTCGTCATTTCTGTTCTTGGCGTCGTCGTCGTTCGTCCAGCAGGTCTGTCGTGCCTGCCGTGTCCTGGGGGGGGTTAGAGAGAGCAGCAGTGACCGCGGCACAGGCGGCGTCCCCCTCCCCCCGCTGTGGGTCCAGCGGGCACAGCGGCCGACAGAGCAAAACCTCTGACTTCACGGTGGGTTGGTGCGGGCCTTGATGGGCTCATGGAACACCATGGAGGCGTCTCAGAGCGCCCTGACCACACTCAGAAGGCTGTCGGGTTTCAGAAGTCCGAGACCCGGAGTGTGTGGAGGAGTGAAGACCAGGAGCGTCGTGCTGGCAGGGCGAAGGCTGCTTGAGGGGGGGGGGGTGCAGGCCGAGCCTGGCGTGAGTGCTCCCTTGAGGAGGGGGAGCGAGTGCTCCCCTGAGGAGGGGCAGTGAGAGCCGAGGACCGCTGGGAGGCGCCGGGCGCCGAGCCTCAGCAGGCATTTCCTCAGGAGACGCGTGCGAAGCGTCCTTTTGTGCATCTTAAATGATTGCTTGGGCTGCAGGGGAAAGCCCTGGCTTGCCAGCGTCTCCTCCCAGAACCAGCAGCACGCGTGTCCCCGAGAGCCTGTGAGGGACGCAGAGCTCAGCCCCCGTTCGCAGCAGGAGCCCCGCGGGCACTTGAGAGGGTGCAGAGCCCGCACAGAGGAGACTCTGGAGGCCGTTCCCTCTGCACTCCAGGCGGGTCACCGTGGACTGTGTCCACCGCAGGAGGAGCAGAAAGCTCAGGAGAGCTTTCGGTGTGGACTCGACAGGCTGCCCTGCAATTAGATTTGAAGGTTTGGGAGGAGCAGGCATGGAGGGGCCCTGCTGGGCTGCTGTGAGCAGGGCGCAGGTGGGCCAGGCCGGGCTTCCCCCAGGCGGGTGTCCAGGGACAGCCTGCTGGGACGCAGGCAGCGGCCGAGGCAGGTGGGCAGCACTGGCGGCGGTCTGGCTGCATGTGGAGGTTCAGGCCGGGGCAGCACGTGGGTCTGGGCGTGGCCGGGACTGCGGCGCGAGGAGACTCGTGGAGACGTCGGGCCGTGGCCTCCCAGCGGTAGGTCGCTCGCTGCATTTGCGGATCGGCCTGTATCTGAAGTGGCTCCTCCTGGTCTGGTGTCAGGCGCTGCCTCGTGGAGGGGCCGCCTCTCCTGACAGCTCTGTTTCCAGGTGCGTCTGGATCGAGAAGGAAAGCATCAACTCGGTCATCATCAGCGACAGCCCGGAGGATGTGCACCAGCGGCTGCTGGTCGCCGCCTCCCTCTCGGTGAACACGACTGGTGAGCGAGGGGCGCCGCCCGCCCTGACCCCGCCCCCACCCGTCCCGCCCCCGGCTGTGCGCTGCGCCTGTGAGCCGGAGAGTCCCAGCCTTCCGCTCCCTGCGCAGGGCCGCGGGGATGGACTCCTTGGCGGTCCATGCTTTCCGTTATCTTGGCCAGACGGGAGGGCGAATCTCAGCTCTTGGCCTGGGGAGAAAGGAGAGGAGGAGTAACCAACAGACCAGGATCAGAGCCAGGGCCTCAGGCGGCGGGGTTCCCCCGGAGCTGGGGGACCCGCACCAGGGCGCCCCTCCCTGCCGGGCGTCTGTGGGGAGGACCGCACGCAGGGCGGCGGCCTGAGAACAGGGAGGGCGCGGAGCCCGCGGTGACCGCCCGCCGCCCGCCGGGCCTGTCCGCAGGGTCCACCATGCTGCTGCGGGAGACCTCGCTGATGCCGCACATCCCAGGCCTCCCCGCGCTCCTCAGCATGCTGTTCGCCCCCGTCATGGAGCTCAGGTAGGGAGCGCTCGCAGCCTGGGCCCCAGGCCGCCGTGGGACGCGGACCGGTGGGGGAGGCGGGCGTCCTCGCGGGAGAGAGCACTGACGGAAAGGCGCCCTGTGGGTCTGCCTGCCGGCGGGCCCCCCAACTTAAGCGTTCACGTGGTTTGTGGGGCTGCGCTTGGATCCTGTTCAGGACGCTGAGCGGGCCGACAAGGACACGCAGCCTCCCACGGGTCCCGGTGACAGAGCAGCGAACACACTCGGGAGGGAACCGGAGGCTCAGAGGGCGCTGCGGCGGGGCGTGTCCGTAGCCAGGGGGCCGGAGGCCACGCCAGCTGCTCTGGCAGCGGCGTCAGCGGACACCCGTGGTGTCCTGCGCGTTGCGGGCCGTGAGCTGAGAAGCAGGCGGAGCCCCTGGGGCGGAGTGAGGATGAGCGCGACAGCAGGCCGCCCGGAGACGCCGCCCGGTGCACGGCCTGCATTGGAACACCAGGGTCCGCAGGCCACCACGAGGCGGCAGCCCTGCTGGGCTCTGTTGGGTTGCAGGGTGGCGGGGATGCAAGAAAGGAATGAGGCTGGGCCTTCGGGAGCCCACATTCTGGAGGGTGAGACGGACGACCTCTCCAGACACTGAGGCAGGCCTGCGTGCACTTGAGGAGGGCTGGCGCCCGTGGCTTGTGCCCCGTCCCCCTCTCCTGGGAGCGGATGCGGGTCCATCGACCAGCCTCCTGGTGAGAGTCCAGGGGAGGTAGCCCTGTGCCGACTCAGCCCTCCTCCTGTGAGGGCTGCTTAGAATCTGCTGTCACGTCTCAGATAAACAGTGCTTTTTAAGAAATGATGATGATGACTATATGTCTTTTTCTCCTACTATAGAAACATATGCTACTTACAAAAAAATACTGTATGGGGAAAAAGTGAACATTACCAGTATATTTATTTTCAGTGTTCACCTAGATAAATATATACACTTGTAAAAATTGAAGTATAGTTGATTTACAGTGTTGTGCACATGTTTTGTTTTTTAATTTTTTCATACTACATTTTATAAGCATTTTTATAGTACGATGGCATCTTTGTAAATATTCATTGTAAACATTGCATCATATACTACTGAGGGGACGTATCGTGGCTTTTATCAACTATGCCCAGTTTTGTTTACATTTGTGTTTGTTTCTGACCTGCTTTGGCCCTGAAGGAATTTAATATGCCTTTATGTGTTGGAATTTGGGTTCTGTCTAGTTTTGTAATAATGGTGTGATACATATCTCTAGAATAAAGGCATCTTCTGGGTCTTTGTAGGGGAGACATGTGAAATCAACACACTGGGTGCGATGCTCGTCAGAAAGCTCCATGAGGGCAGGGGCGGGGGTCTGAGTTGGGAATGCACCACCACGTCTGTCCAGGCTCCTGCTTCAGCTCTTTTTTCAATATAAACTTCTTGAGGACTTGAGTAATGCAGTGTATTTTTTTTTTTTTTTTACACCAAGGTGAATACCTCTTTAAGAATTCTGGATGGTGAGGTGTCTGGAGACACGCAGAGCCTGGGCAGGAGGAGCCTGGCGCGCGCCGGGCCCTCTGTCTGACCACACTGCCAGCTGTCCTCCCGTGCAGGGGCTCCCCCATCACCTCCGGCGCCCCATACTCCCCCAGCCGAGCATCCTTGCCCACTTGCCCTGGAGGGCCAGCACGGGAGCGCGGAGCGGCTCACGTCTCCACCCTGTGTGCTGACGGGCCGTCTCAGCTGTTGACCAGTGTATTCACCGGCTGCTTTTGTAATTTTAAAAAACCTTGCTCCATACCCCATATGTTTTAAAAGCCTTAGGATACATGAGACCACAGCAGAGGGACCTGTCAAGCACTGGAAGCGGGTGGGGTGGTGAAAATATACATTAAGAAAGGCTTATGCTGGGCTTGCGCTCTGGCCGTGCCTGGCACTCCCCGAAGTCTGGGCTTTCCCAGCTCTCAGAGGGGCCCTCCTGCGCTCACAGGACGGTGGAGGCGGCTCGGAGACTTGTGCACTCTTGGCGCTCGTAGACGCTGCAGCCCTCACCATGACTCAGGGCCTCACTGCTTGCTTCTGGCAGCAGAGCGGGGAGGTGGGCAGAGCCACAGAGGACAGCCTGGGCAGGGTTTGGAGATGCTGTTAGACTCCTAACACTTTGAAGGTTAATACAGTATGCATTACAGAGTATTTAACGGTGTTTTTTTATGGAGGTTTCAGATTGATTTAACATTTACCTTTTGAGGAAGTATATTTCCTTATTCAGCAAAACTCTGGAAAATTCTTAAAGAGATGGGAATATCAGATCACTTGACCTGCCTCTTGAGAAATCTGTATGCAGGTCAGGAAGCAACAGTTAGAACTGCACATGGAACAACAAACTGATTCCAAGTTGGGAAAGGAGTACGTCAAGGCTGTATATTGTCACCCTGCTTATTTAACTTGTATGCAGAGTACATCATGAGAAACGCTGGGCTGGGTGAAGCACAAGCTGGAATCAAGATTGCTGGGAGAAATATCAGTAACCTCAGATATGCAGATGACACCACCCTTATGGCAGAGAGTGAAGAAGAACTAAAGAGCCTCTTGATGAAAGTAAAAGAGAAGAGTGAAAAAGTTGGCTTAAAACTCAGCATTCAGAAAACTAAGATCATGGCATCTGGTCCCTTTACTTCATGGCAAATAGATGGAGAAACAGTGACAGACTTTACTTTCTTGGGCTCTAATACACTGTAGATGGTGATTGCAGCCATGAAATTAAAAGACACTTGCTCCTTGGAAGAAAGTTATGACCAACCTAGACAGCATATTAAAAAGCAGAGACATTAGTTTGCCAACAAAGGTCTTTCTAGTCAAAGCTATGGTTTTTCCAGTAGTCATGTATGGATGTGAGAGTTGGACTGTAAAGAAAGCTGAGCGCCGAAGAATTGAGGCTTTTGAACTGTGGTGTTAGAGAAGACTCTTGAGAGTCCTTTGGACAGCAAGGAGGTCCAACCAGTCAATTCTAAAGGAAATCAGTCTGAATATTCATTGGAAGGACTGGTGGTGAAGCTGAAACTCCAATACTTTGGCCACCTGATGTGAAGAGCTGACTCATTTGAAAAGACCCTGCTGCTGGGAAAGATTGAGGGCAAGAGGAGAAGGGGACAACAGAGGATGAGATGGTTGGATGGCTTCACCGACTCAACGGACATGAGTTTGAGTAAACTCCGGGAGTTGGTGATGGACAGGGAGGCCTGGCGTGCTGCAGTCTGTGGGGTGGCAAAGAGTGGGACACAGCTGAGCAGCTAAACTGATTTCCTTATTTGGCGCATATGAGGAGTTCTAGGATATTAGCTTGCAAGAACCATCTGCAAGGAACTGTTTCAACATAATTTTAACATACTGCGCGTAAGTTTAAAGCCTCTTGTTTAGAGAAGTTAGCCCTTCCAAAGACAGCGGTAGCGAGCTCATACAGACTCGGGCCCCTCTCCTGCCTGCCGGCTCTGGCCGAGGTGACGCCACAGCGCGCCTCCCCTCTGCTCTCCGCGGGGTGCACTTTCTTTCGTCCTGTCACGACTTTTGCAGTTTTCAGTGTGAATCTGACACATGCTTTGAAAAGGAAGTAAAAGTTTTTTGGGGTCTTAATCGCTGTTTCTTAGGTGCACATAGGGTGTTTAGGATCCCTAGAAGAGAATTAAACTCAGCGCTCTGATTACCTTTATTAATGTAAGATTTAGAGTCGATGAGCGTAGAATTGCTGCCCCCGTGGGGTTGGTTCAAGGCTGAGTGTGTGAGGACCTTCCTTGTCCAACGTGTGTGTTCTCACAGGGGAACAGTCAGCTTAAGTCTCATCACAGCTGCAGGAACGTAGATGTGATGTGGTGTCTCAAAAAGCCACGATGAAGCTGTCATCCTTCATTTTGGTGAGCCCTGGTTATTGTGTTTTAGAAAGATTTTGTATAAATTGAAATAATAAATTGCATTCATTAAAAACAGATGTGGGTGAGCTTGCCATTTAAGGAAGCATTTTGGTGACTGTTACGTAAAGCACATACTCAGCATCTAATGTGTAAGTGAATCTGAGTCTCTCTGAGTTTACTTAGAATGTGATTCCCTTTCATTTTTATTAAAGTGAGGGAAAAAAGTGTGTGTCTGTGTATGTATATGTCTAGGACTAAGAAGTAAACTGCCTAGAATATTTTCATCAAAGTTTTATTGATCTAGATGATGGGAAAAGGTCTGCATTGATTAAGAGCCAAGTAAAATTACCAAAATATTTTAAAAGATATTTAATATCAATATTTGTAAAAAGTGAGAAGACCTAAACAGACATCTCTCCAAAAACAACATACAGATGGCTAATAAACACAGGAAAAGATGCTCAACATTGCTCATTGTTAGAGAAATGCATATCAAAACTGCAATGAAATATCACTTCACATGAGTCAGAATGGCCATCATCAAAAAAATCTACAAACAATAAATGTTGGAGAGGGTATGGAGAAAGGGAACCCTCTTGCACTGTTGGTGGGAATGTAAGTTGATACGGCCACTGTGGAGAACCGCTTGGGGCTTCCTTAATAAGCTAAGAATAAAACTACCACGTAACCCTGCAGTTCCTCTAGTGGGCATGTACCCCGAGGAAACCATGATTGAAAAAGACACGGGTACCCCAGGGTTCATCGCAGCGCTGTTTACAGTAGCGGGGACAGGGAAGCAGCCTGGATGGCCATCAGCAGGAACTGTGGTTCATACACACGATGGAGTATTACTCAACCGTAAAAAGGAGTGCGTTGGAGTCAGTGCTAATGGATGAAGTGGGTGAACCTAGGGCCTGTTATACAGAGTGAAGTAAGTGAGAAAGAGAAAAACAAGTATTTTATGCTCACATATATATGGGCTTCCCAGGTGGCGCTAGTGGTGAAGAACCCGCCTGACAGTGCAGGTGGACGTAAGAGACGCTGGCTCAGTCCCTGGATCAGGAAGATCCCCTGGAGGAGGAAATGGCAACCCACTCCAGCATTCTTACCTGGAGACTCTCTTGGACAGAGGAGCCTGGCGGGCTGCTGCAGTCCAGAGGGTCTCACGGAGTTGGACAGGACTGAAGGGGTTTGGCATGCGTGCACATACCTGGAATCCAGAGAGATGGCCGGTAAACCTGCGCGCAGGGTGGCGGCGGAGACGTAGACACAGAGAACAGACCTGGGGACGCGGCTGGCAGAGAAGGAGAGAGTGGGGTGGATGGAAGGAGTGGCAGGGGAGCGTGTACACCACCGCGTGTGAAACAGATGGCTGGTGGGGATTTGCTGTGTGGTGCATGGAGGTCAAATCTGGTGCTCTGTGACCACATGGAGGGGGTGGGGTGGGGTGGGAGGTTCAAGTCGCAGGGGATGCATGTATACCCATGACTGATGCATGTCGGCATATGGCAGCAACCAGCACAGTATCACAAAGCAGTTATTCTCCAACTAGACATAAAATGTCAAAAAATATTTTATTCATTTGATAATACCAGTATTTCAGAATGTTGATTCATTTGATAATCTGTTGGGCCTGTCATGGGCTGAGGCACTGGTGGTTTATTTTTTTTTAATTTTTATTTTTTCTTTTTTTTTTCCGATCCCCGCTCCCACCTCCCTCTCCACCCGATTCCTCTGGGTCTTCCCAGTGCACCAGGCCGGAGCACTTGTCTCATGCATCCCACCTGGGCTGGTGATCTGTTTCACCATAGATAGTATACATGCTGTTCTTTTGAAATATCCCACCCTCACATTCTCCCACAGAGTTCAAAAGTCTGTTCTGTATTTCTGTGTCTCTTTTTCTGTTTTGCATATAGGGTTATCGTTACCACCTTTCTAAATTCCATATATATGTGTTAGTATGCTGTAATGTTCTTTATCTTTCTGGCTTACTTCACTCTGTATAAGGGGCTCCAGCTTCATCCATCTCATTAGGACTGGTTCAAATGAATTCTTTTTAATGGCTGAGTAATATTCCATGGTGTATATGTACCACAGCTTCCTTATCCATTCATCTGCTGATGGGCATCTAGGTTGCTTCCATGTCCTGGCTATTATAAACAGTGCTGCGATGAACATTGGGGTGCATGTGTCTCTTTCAGATCTGCTTTCCTCAGTGTGTATGCCCAGAAGTGGGATTGCTGGGTCATATGGCAGTTCTATTTCCAGTTTTTTAAGGAATCTCCACACTGTTTTCCATAGCGGCTGTACTAGTTTGCATTCCCACCAACAGTGTAAGAGGGTTCCCTTTTCTCCACACCCTCTCCAGCATTTATTGCTTGTAGACTTTTGGATAGCAGCCATCCTGACTGGCGTGTAATGGTACCTCATTGTGGTTTTGATTTGCATTTCTCTAATAATGAGTGACGTTGAGCATCTTTTCATGTGTTTGTTAGCCATCTATATGTCTTGTTTGGAGAAATGTCTGTTTAGTTCTTTGGCCCATTTTTTGATTGGGTCATCTATGTTTCTGGAATTGAGCTTCAGGAGTTGCTTGTATATTTTTGAGATTAATCCTTTGTCTGTTTCTTCATTTGCTATTATTTTCTCCCAATCTGAGGGCTGTCTTTTCACCTTACTTATAGTTTCCTTTGTAGGCACTGGTGTTTTAGACTAATGCCTATCCATGCGAGGGAGCTTGGGTCGAGGGGCCTGGGGTGTGTGTGTGGTGGGGAACAGAGAGTCCCTGCTGGAGGAGCCTGCGCCCCTGCTGCCGGGAAGCCAGAGGAGCAGGGGCCTGGCCGGGAGTGTGCTGTGTAATGGAGCCCCGCAGAGGTGGTGGTCAGGGGGCTGTGGACACCGCTGGGAGCCCTTGAGCCACGACGCAAGATTGGGGGACGTGTTCTGAAAAGCCAGTGAAGGCAGACTAGAGGAAGCAGGAGTAGATGTGGGGTAAATTGGCCGGACGCTGACTGCCCAGTGGGAGATGGCAGTGGTTTGGGCGAGGCCAGAGGCTGTTGGGATGGAGAGGATGAGTGGATTTAGGAGAACTGTGGGAGACGGAAGTGGCAGGAGCTGGTGGTGGTGGCGGGAAGCAGTGAGCTTTTGTGCAAAGAGGATGTAGTGCTCTGTATTCTTGGCGTGTGTGATTGTTTTGCGGTGGAAAGGTGGGACAAACAACTTGAAGCTTTTACTGGGTGCTAGACTTCTTTCACAGGTCACACATATGTTTATAACCCTTTCTCCAGAAAGATCACTTATAAGACTTCACTGGGGAGGGAATTCAAAAGTAGGGAAAAAACCATATGTGATAAAATATTCTTTATGTTGTCTAGTGCAGTGAGAATTAGAAACCTAAATAATAGATTAGTGTAAATACTTTTTTATAACTATATATACTCTATTCTTTTTAATATAAAAACTGGAGGAGAAAATGCAAAAATTGAAATTAGTTGCTGCCTTAGGGGTTGGCAGAATTTAGGATTTTATTGGTCACTTCCTTTAACATTCAAACAGGGCTTACAGACTTGCATGGGCTTCCATGGTGGCTCAGACGGTAAAGAATCTGCCTGCAGTGTAGGAGACCAGGGTTCAATCCCTGGGTCAAGAAGATCCTCTGTGAAAAATTCTTAAAGAGATGGGAATATCAAACCACTTTACCTGCCTCCTGAGAATCTGTATGCAGGTCAAGAAGCAACAGTTAGAACTGGACAAGGGACAACGGACTGGTTCCCAATTGGGGAAGGAGTACATCAAGGCTATTTATTATCACCCTGGTTATTTAACTTCTCTGCAGAGTACATCATCCAAAATGCTGGACTGGCACAACAGCCCCAGGGAAATTCCTAAATATATTTTTACTATTATCATTTTTTAATTTAAAAAATTTTTAAGTTCTTTATTACTCCTTTAACTTTCATTTTTATAACCTACTATTACCTTGCAAAAAAGACCCTATTTTTAAAGCAGATTTCATATATATATTTTATAATTTTTGTGATTGATTTTGTTTTGTATTTTTAATATTGTTAACCTCTAGATTTTTAATCTTTGCTTTTTGATATTTGTTATCAGTTTTATGATAGCTCAGTTGGTAAAGAATCCACCTGCAATGCAGGAGACGACTCTAGTTCAATCCCTGGGTTGGGAAGATCCCCTGGAGAAGGGATAGGCTACCCACTCCAGTATTTTGGGGCTTCCCTTGTGGCTCAGCTGGTAAAGAATCCTCCTGCAATGCAGGAGACCTGGGTTCACTCCCTGGGTTGGGAAGATCCCCTGGAGAAAGGAAAAGCTACCCACTCCAGTATTCTGGCCTAGAGAACTCCATGGACCGTATAGTCGATGGGGTTGCAAAGAGTCAGACACGACTGAGCGACTAACACACTTTGTACCTTTAAGAATCGAATCTTTAGTATCCTTTTTCACTTAGGGGTGTGATTAATGGCTTGATTGCTCTCTCCCCTTTTGACTCTCCCTTTTCTCCCCCAGGTCACCTCTATCTCCTCCCTGTGCCTTCTCTTCTCTACTTATCTCTGTGAATCTCTCTGGGTGTTCCGAGCTGTGGAGAACACTTAGGGAACTGATTACTGGCTGGATTGTCTTTCCATTTTTGACTCCCTGTCTTCTCCTCCTGGTCACCTCTATCCCCCTCCTTCCTCTTTTCTATCTCCCTCCTCCCTCTTCTCTTCTCCATGTAACTCTGTGAACCTCTCTGGGTGTCTGTTGCTGTGGAGAATTTTTTCACCATTAACCTAGATGTTTTATCATCTGTGCTGTATGGATGGAGAAGTCTTGAGGCTACTGTAAGAATAAGACTGAAAGCCAGAGGCAGAAGCCTTAAATCCAAAACTGGAGAACATCAGAGAACTCCTGATTCCAGGGAACATTAATAGACAAGAGCTCATCTGAAAGCCTCCATACCCACACTGAAACCAAGCTTCACCCAAGAGCCAACAAGTTCCAGAGCAAGACATACCACACTAATTCTCCAGCAATGCAGGAAAACAGCCCTGAGCATTAAAATACAGGCCGCCCAAAGCCATGCCAAACCCACAGACACCCCAAAACTCACTACTGGACACTTCATTGCACTCCAGAGAGAAGAGATTCAGCTCCACCCACCAGAACATAGATGCAAGCTCCCCTAACCAGGAAGCCTTGACAAGCCACTCGTCCAACCCCACCCACAGGGAGCAGGCTCCACAATAAAGAGGAACCACAAACTTCCAGCCTGCAGAAAGGCCACCCAAACAGCAACCTAAACAAAACGGAAAGGCAGAGAAATATTCAGCGGGTAAAGGCCACCAAACCAAACAAAAGAGGAGATAGGGAGTCTCCCTGAAAAAGAATTCAGAATAATGATAGTAAAAATGATCCAAAATCTTGAAAACAAAATGGAGTTACAGATAAGTAGACTAGAGACAAGTATTAAGAAGATGCAAGAAATGTTTAACAAGGACCTTGAAGAAATAAAAAAGTCAATAATGAATAATTCAATAACTGAGATAAAAAGCACTCTGGAGGGAAACAAGAGAAGAATAACTGAGGCAGAAGATAGGATAAGTGATGTGGAAGATAGAATAGTGGAAGTAAATGAGGCAGAGAGGAAAAAAGAAAAGTGAGGACAACCTCAGAAACCTCTGGGGCAATGTTAAACACCCCAACATTTGAATCATAGGAGTCCCAGAAGAAGAAGACAGGGCATGAGAAAATACTTGAGGAGATAATAGTTGAAGACTAAAATGGGGAAGGAAATAGTCACCCAAGTCCAAGAAACCCAGAGAGTCCCAGACAGGATAAACCTGGGGCGAAACACCCCAAGACACATATTAATCAAATTAACGAAGATCAAACACAAAGAGAAAATATTAAAAGCAGCAAGGGGAAAGCAACAAATAACACACAAGGGGATCCCCATAAGGATAACAGCTGATCTTTCAATGGAAACTCTTCAGGGCAGAAGGGAATGGCAGGATATACTTAAAGTGATGAAAGCGAAAAACCTACAATCCAGATTACTATACCCAGCAAGGATCTCCTTCATATATGAAGGTGAAATCAAAAGCTTCACAGACAAGCAAAAGCTGAGAGAATTCAGCACCACCAAACCAGCTCTTCAACAAATGCTAAAGGATCTTCTCTAGACAGGAAACACAGAAAAGGTGTATAAACTCGAACCCAAAACAACAAAGTAAATGGCAATGGGATCATACTTATCAATAATTACCTTAAATGTAAATGGGTTGAATGCCCCAACCAAAAGACAAAGACTGGCTGAATGGATACAAAAACAAGACCCCTACATATGCTGTCTACAAGAGACCCACCTCAAACCAAGGGACACATACAGACTGAAAGTGAAGGGCTGGAAGAAGATATTTCATACAAATGGAGACCACAAGAAAGCAGTAATAGCAATACTCATGTCAGATAAAATAGACTTTGAAATAAAGGCTGTGAAAAGAGACAAAGGATACTACATAATGATCGAGGGATCAATTCAAGAAAAAGATTTAACAATTACATATGCACCCAACATAGGAGCACAGCAATATGTAAGGCAAATGCTAACAAGTATGAAAGGGGAAATTAATGATAACACAATAATAGTGGGAGGCTTTAATACCCCACTCACAGCTATGGATAGATCAACCAAACAGAAAATTAGCAAGGAAACACAAACTTTAAATGATACAATGGACTAGTTAGACCTAATTGATATCTATAGGACATTTCACCCCAAAACAATGAATTTCACCTTTTTCTCAAGTGCACACGGAACATTCTCCAGGATAGATCACATCCTGGGCCATAAATCTAGCCTTGGTAAATTCAAAAAAATTTGAAATCATTTCAAGCATCTTTTCTGATCACAATGTGGTAAGATTAGATGTCAACTACAGGAAAAAAAAAACTATTAAAAATCCAAACATATGGAGACTAAACAACATGCTTCTGAATAACCAACAAATCACAGAAGAAATTTAAAAAGATCAAAATATGCATAGAAACGAATGAAAATGAAAATACGACAACCCAAAATATATGGGATTCAATAAAAGCAGTGCTAAGGGGAAGGTTCATAGCAATACAAGCTTACCTCAAGAAACAAGAAAAAAAAAAATCAAATAACCTAACTTTACAGCTAAAGCAACTAGAAAAAGAAGAAATGAAGAACCCCAGAGTTAGTAGAAGGAAACAAATCATAAAAATTAGGGCAGAAATAAGTGAAAAAGAAACAAAGGAGACTGTAGCAAAAATCAACAAAACTAAAAGCTGGTTCTTTGAGAAGATAAATAGACAAACTGTTAGCCAGACTCATCAAGAAAAAAAGGGAGAAGAATCAAATCAGCAAAATTAGAAATGAAAATGGAGAAATCACAACAGACAACACAGAAATACAAAGGATCATAAGAGACTACTGTCAGCAGCTATATGACAATAACATGGACAACTTGGAAGAAATGGACGAATTCTTAGAAAAGTATAACCTTCCAAAACTGAACCAGGAAGAAATAGAAAACCTTAACAGACCCATCACAAGCATGGAAATGAAAACTGGAATGAAAACTCTTCCAACAGACAAAAGCCCAGGACCAGATGGCTTCACAGGTGAATTCTACCAAAGATTCAGAGAAGAGCTCACACCAGTCCTACTCAGACTCTCCCAGAACATTGCAGAGGAAGGTAAACTGCCAAACTCATTCTATGAGGCCACCATCACCCTAATACCAAAACCAGACAAAGAGGCCATAAAAAAAGGAAACTATACAGGCCAATATCACTGATGAACATAGATGCAGAAATCCTCGACAAAATTCTAGCAAACAGAATCCAACAACATATTAAAAAGATCATACATCATGACCAAGAGGACTTTATCCCAGGGATGCAAGGATTCTTCAGTATTTGCAAATCAATCATTGTGATACACCACCTTAACAAATTGAAAGATAAAAGCCATATGATTATCTCAACAGATGCAGAGAAAGCCTTTGACAAAATCCGACATCCATTTATGATAAAAACCCTCCAGAAAGCAGGCATAGAAGGAACATACCTCAACATAATAAAAGCCATATATGATAAACCCACAGCAAACATGATCCTCAATGGTTAAAAATTGAAAGCATTTCCCCTAAAGTCAGGAACAAGACAAGGGTGCCCACTCTCACTGCTGCTATTCAACATAGTTTTGGAAGTTTTAGCCACAGCAGTCAGAGCAGAAAAAGACAGCAAAGGAATCCAGATTGGAAAAGAAGAAGTGAAACTCTTACTGTTTGCAGATATGATCCTCTACCTAGAAAAGCCTAAAGACACCACCAAAAAATTACTTAGAGCTAATGAATATAGTAAAGTTTCAGGATATAAAATTAACACACCGAAATCCCTTG
The DNA here is from genome assembly GCF_019320065.1 of Cervus canadensis. NCBI lineage: Eukaryota > Metazoa > Chordata > Mammalia > Artiodactyla > Cervidae > Cervus > Cervus canadensis. The sequence continues at coordinate 6,473,458 of NC_057402.1, forward strand.
CATTCTTATACACTAACAATGAGAAAACAGAAAGAGAAATTAAGGAAACAGTTCCATTCACTATTGCGAGGAAAAGAATAAAATACTTAGGAATAAATCTACCTAAAGAAACAAAAGACCTATATATAGAAAACTGTAAAACACTGATGAGAGAAATCGAAGAGGACACAAATAGATGGAGAAATATACCACTTATTTACAAAACAGAAATAGGCTCACAGATACAGAAAACAGCCGTGGTTAAGGGGAAAGGAGGGAGAGCAATAAGTTAGGCGGGGCGGGATTAACACACCACACTCCTAGATACAAAATAGAGAACAACAGGGGATTACTTAGCAGCACAGGGAACTCGACTCAGTAGTTCTTTAATAACCTGTAAGGGAAAAGAATCTAAAGAGGAATGCATGTATTCTGTATATCCATATATTCAGGTGTTTATATGTATGTGCGTGTGTGTGTATACCTGAATCACTGTGCCATGCCCCTAAAACTAACATGACATTATAAATCAACTATACTTCAATAAATAAATATTTTATATATGTGCACATATATAAAATAAGCTCAAGTTACCTATTGAAAACAAAAAAAACGAGTAGCTTAACAATTAACTTTTCTCAAAACTTTTCCTGTAGAGTTGATCAGGCTGGCAAATGCTATACTGGCGTCCTGTGTGGCCTGGGGTGCAACCTGACCACAGGGGCCCCAATCCTGCCAGAGCATGACATGGAGCTTGCGTTCGACGTGCAGTTCAGCGTGGAGGATGTCATGGAGGTAAGGCCACGGTCGTCATGGCGTGGGAGCTCCTCCTCACTCCGGTTTTGTTTGTACAGTCGTTCAACATGCCATGTCTGACCCGGTGCTGTTGACACAGGCTTATACCTCTGGTCTCTCTGTGATGAGAACCTTTTCACAGACCTGTACTGAGCTCCATGAGGATCAGAAAGGTTGGCTCAGTGGTAAAGAACCTGCCTGCCGGTGCAGGAGACATAAGTGTCGTGGGCTCCATCCCAGGGTCGGGGAGGTTCCCTGGAGGAGGGCGTGGCAACCCACTCCAGTGTTCTTGTCTGGAGAATCCCATGGACAGAGGAGCCTGGCGGGCCACAGTCCGTGGTCGCAGAGAGTCGGACACGACTGAGTGGCTGAGCTCATGTGCCCGTACACGCGCCAGCTAGGGTTTGGGGGATAATTGCATTGTGACAGGTGAGGGAACAAGGAATTTTGGAAAACTGCTTGCCTGGAAACAGTAAGGCTATAGATGAAAGAAAATGCACATAAACACTGTTTTTTCCTTGGTAAAGTTGTTCTCAAGGAGTGCAAGTTCTGAGATGGCTCAGCATGTTACTGGAGTGGAGCGGGTGAGTGAGGGATGTGGGCACCGGCTCCTTACTGTGGGACAGGACCTGGAGGCAGGCAGGAGAGGAAGGCGGGGCACACCCTGTGAGCAGGATGACCGGGAGGCACGGTTCAGTGGGCATTCGTGTCTAACTCCCTGCGTGCAGGCGAGTTACATGTGCACACGTGATCTCAAACATGTGCCTGGATTCCCCAGCGGTCTGAGAGCCAGAAACAAGGGCAGCCAGTAGCCAGCCATGAACAAACCCAGGGCCCTGACGGTAGTTTCTGATAGGATTTTCCAATAAGAGGATCCGGGACTCCACAGAGAAACGGGCAGAGGAAGTACGTGAGCCTGGAGCTCCTTGTAGTGCCGGGAATGAAGACGTGCTCAGGAAACGGGCGCGGCTGGTCAGAGGGCCATGGGCGAGCCGGTGCCAGAGCCGGAGCAGTTAGAGCCACAGAATAAACGGAGTTGTGTTGGATGATAACCCTAGAGTGTGCGGGGATATAAACCAGTGATTGAATAAACAAATGAGGAGAAGAGACCAATCTTCTGTCCTGGAGAATTCCCAACAGCACTTGAGAGGTGAAGCTCAAACCTCCCCTTCCCCTGCCCCTGCTTTAGGAGTGGACTAGACTACTGACTGGCTTTCACTAAGCCTGGCAGACACTGTCTGGGCTCAGAGGCCAAGGCCAGTATCCCCAGTGACCCGTCGTGGTGATGGCACACACATCCTGATGTGATGGAGTGAGAATGGCCCCCATCTCTGTGGGCCTCTCCCCCAAATTCACCAGCCCAACCTAGTCATGTGAGAAACATCACGTAAGCCCAAACTAGGGGGCATCTCCCAAGATACCTGACTGCTCAGAACCGTCAAGGTCTCAAAAGACAGGAGAAGCCTGAGAATGTGCCCAGGACAGGAGGAGGCTGGGGAGACGGGACTGCAGGTGCCGTGGATTGGGCCCAGGAGTGGGAAGAGGACACCAGTCAGATCCACACGGAGCCTGGTGTCTAGTTAGCAGTGTGGCACCCAGGTCAATTCCTTGGCTGTGACTTGTGGGCCATGGGGGGCATGGGGTGTGGGGGGGTGAGGGATGCAAAAGTTCATTTAGTTTTTTCTGTAAGATGGCTCCAATAGCAGTTACTTATCTTTAACTTTATCTGAAACAATTTTGTTAGGCTGTGTTGTGACAGCTGTCAATATCAGCATGCATTTTTAAAAAAAGCTTATCAAAATTGGTTAATTTTTGTGTAGCCGTTTTAATACTGAAGATGGAAAAGAAAGCAACATTTTTGGTGCATTATGCTTGATTTCAAGAAAGGTAAATGCAACTGAAATGCAAACAGAATTTGTGCAGCATATGGAGAAGGTGCTGTGACTGATTGAATGTGTTAGAAGTGGTCTGTGAAGTTTCGTGCTGGAGATTTGTGACTGGATGATGCTCCGTGGTCAGGTAGATCAGTTGAAGTTGATAGTGATCAAATTGAGACCTTAATGGAAATCAATGTAATACGACGCAGGAGATAGCTGACATGCTCAAAATATCCAAATCAAGCATTGAAAGTTATTTGCACCAACTTGGTTATGTTAATCACTATGATATTTGGGTTCCACATAAGTGAAGACAACCTTCTTGATTGTATTACTGCATATGATTCTTTACTTAGATATAACAAAAACATTCTGTTTTTAAAACAAGTTGTGATGGGCTCTGAAAAGTGAATCCTGTGCATTAATGTGGAACAGAAAGGATTGTGGGGCAAGTGAAATGAACTATCACCAACCACACCAAAGCCCGGTCTTCATCCAAAGAAGGCGATGTGTTTATGGTGGAGTTGGAAGGGCGTCCTCTATTATGAGCTCCCTTTGGAAAAGCAAACGATTAATTCCAAGTACTAGCTCAGTTAGACCAATGGAAGGCAGCACTTGACGAAAGCATCCAGAATTAGTCAACAGAAAACACGTAATCTTCCATCATGATAACACAGACAGTATGTTTCTTTGATGGCCGAGCAAATGCTATTACAGCTTGGCTGGGAAATCCTAGTTCAACCACTGTATTCAGCAGACATCGCATCTTTGGATGTCTGTTTGTTTTGGTCTTTACAGAATTCTCTTAATGGGAAGAATTTCAGTTCCCTCAAAGACTGTAAAAGGCACCTGAAACAGTTCTCTTCTCAAAAAGATAAAAAGTTTTTGGAAAGACGGAGTTACGAAGTTGCCTGAAAAATCACAGAAGGTAGTGGAACAAAACAGTGAATACACTGAACAAAGTTCTTGGTGAAAATGAAAAAGGTGTCATTTGTTTTTACTTAAAAAACAGAAGGACTTACCTGGTGGCGCAGTGGCTAAGAATCGCTCGGCCAGTGCAGGGGACTCAGGTTCAGTCCCTGACCTGGGAACAGCCTACATGCCTCGGAGCAACTCAGCCCGCGCCCGCACATGGCAGCCGACGGAGCCCACGTGCTGCAGCGGCTGGAGCCTGAGCTCCACCGCGAGAGAAGCACGGCAGTGAGAAGCCTGGGCATCGCAGCGAACAGTCACGCGGCCCCCTGCGGCGCCCCCGACCCGCAACAAGAGAGAGCCCGCAAGCAGCAATGAAGGCCCGGTGCAGCCATAAATAAACGAGCCAGTAAACAACCCCAGGGAGCCTCTCAGCCAACCCAGTACTTTAAATTGTCTCTAGATTACCTATAACACCTAACACAGTGTAAATGCTCTGTAAATAGTTGCCAGTGTACAGTAAATTCAAGTTCTGCTTTTGGGAACTTTGTGGAGTTTTTTTTTTTTCTGAATGTTTTTGATCCAAGATTTTTTGAGTCCACAGATACAGGGGCTTCCTGTGTATAAGATGCAAGTAGGTTTTGAACAGTGTAGCCCCACGGGCTAAACCGTTACATTCTAGAACAGAAGTTTAAAGAGTGTGCTTACACTGAAAAGCCTGAACCTTCCTGACTGTTTTTTTTTTTTCCCTTTTGTCATTGTTTCTTAAATCATGATAGTTGGTGGCTCAGACAGTAAAGAATCTGCCTGCAATGCAGGAGACCTGGGTTCGATCCCTGGGTCAGGAAGATCTCCGGGAAAAGGAAATGGCAATCCACTCCAATATTCTTGCCTGGAAATCCCATGGACAGAGAAGCCTGGTGGGCTACAGTCCATGGGGTTGTCAAGAGTCTGATACAGCTTTCACTTTACCGGTGTTGTTTTTGCTTTGATAATTTGTTCCAGAAACCATACTGACGATAATTGTGAAAATACTAAATCGAATGTTTATGAATTATTTAAATGTAGACTGAGATTCAATCACAGTAGAACCACGTGAGCATGTATGTTGCTGTTTATTTACAGATTAACATTCTCAGAGCTGCTGTCAACAAGCTAGTGTGCGATGGACCGAATGGATCCAAGTGTCTTGGACCGGAAAGGATCGCGCAGTTACAGGACAACAGTCGCCAGAAACTCTTAGGGTGAGCTGGGTGGCCACGCGGGCTTCTTTCTTAGCCGTCTGGACTGTGAGTGTTTTCCACTGTCTGTGACAAATGCATGTGCTGGGTTAAGCCTCTGAAGTGCGGACGTGTCTCCCACGTGCCGGGACAGAGGCCTCAGCTTCCTGGGAGCAGCGGGCCATGTCCTGGGTGTCCGCTGGGAGCCGGGCAGGAAGCGGGGCGGTTTGAAAACAGTGTAATACAGAGAGCCCTCCAGCCGGCACGGCAGGGCAGAGGGGGTCCACGGTGGGCACCTTGAGGGCGGAGAGATGAGGGGCCCCCGGCTCGAGGACCACCTCACGGGAACTGAGTCCCTCTCTGGAGCTTCCCAGCTGGCTCTAGCTTGCCGCTTGCTGGACGCCCTGTGACCAGGGCCCTGACTGGGGCAGCCCGTGAGGCCAGGTCAGCCTGGACGGCTCAGAGGAGGCCGAGGCGCGGGACAAGGTGGGGAGGAGCAGACAGAGGCCCTGGGCACGTTGGGTCCCGCGAGCCGCGCTCAGCCTCTCTCCTGGGCTGGCTGCAGACCCTGCCTGGCCCGGGACGGTGGCCTGGCCTGCCGGGAGCCAGCTGAGGACAGCGAGCAGCAGGGCGACAGACACTTAGCGCTGCCTTTGCGACTGTGACGGAGGCTGAGGTGCAGTTTATGTTGAAGTTCACACACGCAGCACAGAGGTCACCTCAGGGTGTGCGCCCGGTGGATGCAGCACATGACCAGCTCCGGAGGGACCCCGTGTTGTAAAACATTAGAAGTGCTCCTGAAACTGAAGGAGACCCAGCAAGATCCACGTGGGAGGCGCGGCAAGTCTCCGCGGTGTCGCAGGCCCCGTCCCGATGCAGCTGTGCTCCCAGGGACCAGGCACCGCCCTGCTTGTCCTGAGGGCACCCCCCACCCCCAAGGCCGGTCCTGACTTGCTGGGCTCCGCATGGGGGGAGGGAGGTTGGGTGCAGTTCAGTGGTTTTCAGTGAGTGTGTGGAGTTGTGCTCAGCACAGCACAACTCTGCTACAACGTTCTGTCATCCCCAAAGCTGACTTACAAATAACCTTAAAACAGAATTGTGGTGATAGTCACACAACGCTGTAAATCTACTAAAATTATTAAATTGCATACTTAGAATCAATTAAAGTATATAATGACCTCAAAGAAGCTGTTTTTAGAATCACCAGTCCTTCCCATCCATTTGTCAGCAGCTCCTGTCCCCACCTGAACTCCAGGCAACCACTGGCCTCTTATGGTCTCCATTGATTTGTCTTCTCTGAAAATTTTTTATAATTGACCTAATGATTTAAAAAATCTGGCTTCATTTGTTTAGCAGAGTATGTTTGAGGCTCATCCGTGTTGTAATGTGTTTCTTCTTGGTGACCAGTACCCCACTGTGTGTGTATGTCATGTTTCGTCTTCCCATTCAGCAGTTGTTGAAATGCTTGGGTTGTTTCCAGTATTAGGCTGTTTTGAGTAATGCTGCTCTGGGAAGGCACGTAGTCTTTGAATGGACGTGTATCTTCTCTCTTGGGTAGATACCTAGGAGTGGAGCGGTAGGTTGTATGGTAAATTTGTTAATTTTTTAAGAAATGGACAAACTGGTTTTCAAGGTGACTCCTATATCACATTCCCGCCAGCAATGTATGACCGTTCCCTTTTCTCCACATCCTTGCCTGCACTTGATTGTGAGTTTTTTATTGTAGTTAATCTCGTGGCCTTACAGTGCAATTCAGTCTGTCAGTCGTGTCCAACTCTTTGTGACCCCATGGACTGCAGCATACCAGGCTTCCCTGTCTATTACCAACTCCCAGAGCGTGCTCAAACTCATGTCCATCAAGTTGGTGATTCCATCCAACCATCTCATCCTCTGTTGTCCTCTTCTCCTCCTGCCTTCAATCTTTCCCAGCATCAGGGTCTTTTCCAACGAGTCAGTTCTTCGCATCAGGTATTGGAGCTTCAGCATCAGTTCTTCTAAGGAATGTTCAGGATTAATTTCCTTTAGGATTGACTGGTTTGATTTCTTTGCAGTCCAAGGGACTCTCAAGAGTCTTCTCCAACACCACAGTTCAAAAGCATCAATTCTTGGGCACTCAGCTTTCTTTATGGTCCAACTCACGTCCATTCATGACTACTGGAAGAACCATAGCTTTGACAAGGTAGACCTTTGTCAGCAGTGTCTCTGCTTTTTAGTGCACTGTCTAGGTTGATCATAGCTTTTCTTTCAAGGAGCAAGCGTCTTTTAATTTCGTGGCTATAGTCACCATCTGCAGTAATTTTGGAACCCAAAAAAATAAAGTTGGTCGCTGTTTCCATTGTTTCCCCATCTATTTGCCATGAAGTGATGGGACCCAACGCCACGATCTTTGTTTTTTGAATGTTGAGCTTTAAGCAAGCTTTTTCACTCTCCTTTTTCACCTTCATTAAGAGGCTCTTTAGTTCCTGATTGCTTTCTGCCATAAGGGTGGTGTCATCTGCATATCTGAGGTTATTGATATTTCAGACCTTTCCCCTGTTTTTTAATTGGGTTGATTGTCATCTTATTACTGAGTTGTAGACATTCTTTCTTAATACTTGCTGAAAGTCTCTTATGAATAAATTTGCAGATACTTTCCCCATCGTGTAGTTTGTCTTTTCATTTTCATTTTAATTTTCATATTCTGAAGAACACACAGATTTAACTTTGATGATATCTACTTCATCTTTGGTGTGGTGTATGCTTTTGGTGTTATATGCAAGGTCATAAAGGTTTTCTCCTGTTTCCCTCTCTTATATTTGTGTTCAGTTGCTCAGTCGTGTCTAGCTCTGTGTGACCTCATGGACAGGCTTCTTTGTCCGTGGAATTTTCCAGGCAAGAAAACTGCAGTGGGTTGCCATTTCCTTCTCCAGGGCATCTTCCTGACCCAGGGATTGAACCTGTGTCTCCTGTGTCTCCTGCATTAGCAGGCAGTTCTTTACCGCTGCACCACCTTCTTGTATTTAGGTTTTTGATCCATTTTGAGATGATATTTGAATGTGATATGACATGTAAGAGTCTTTGAAGTTTGTTTTCTCACATATGAACATCGAGTTGTTATATGTTATAGCATCATAACATCATATTATATGTTATAACATTTGCTGAAGAACTTTCTTTTCCCTCATTGAATTACCTTGGGACCTGTCAAAAATAAATTGGTCCTTTTAGGTTTATTTATGAACTTCCTCTTTTGTTCTATTGACTTATGTCTGTTTTTAATAGTAATTCCTGAAATTGAATAGTGTTAGTCCTTGTATTTTGTTTTTGTTTTTTTTTCAATGTTGCTTTTACTTTTCTAGATCCTTTTTCTTTCCATGTAAGATTTAGGATCGGCTTGTCAGTGTCTACAATAAACCCTGCAGAAGTCGTGCTGGGGATTGTGTTGAGTCTGCAGATGAGTGTGAGGAGGGTTGCCATCTTGGCAGTGTTGAGCCGCTGGGCCCACCCGGATGGAATGTCTGTCAGACCCTTCAGCTTCACTGATGAGTGTGAGGAGAGTCGCCATCTTGGCAGTGTTGAGCCGCTGGGCCCACCCGGATGGAATGTCTGTCAGACCCTTCAGCTTCACTGATGAGTGTGAGGAGAGGCGCCATCTTGGCAGTGTTGAGCCGCTGGGCCCACCTGGATGGGATGTCTGTTAGACCCTTCAGCTTCACTGATGAGTGTGAGGAGAGGCGCCATCTTAGCAGTGTTGAGCCGCTGGGCCCACCCGGATGGGATGTCTGTTAGACCCTTCAGCTTCACTGATGAGTGTGAGGAGGGTTGCCATCTTAGCAGTGTTGAGCCGCTGGGCCCACCCGGATGGAATGTCTGTCAGACCCTTCAGCTTCACTGATGAGTGTGAGGAGAGTCGCCATCTTGGCAGTGTTGAGCCGCTGGGCCCACCCGGATGGAATGTCTGTCAGACCCTTCAGCTTCACTGATGAGTGTGAGGAGAGTCGCCATCTTGGCAGTGTTGAGCTGCTGGGCCCACCAGGATGGAACGTCCGTTAGACCCTTCAGCTTCACTCAGCGCTTCTGTGGCTTTCAGTGTGCAGGGCTTGCACTTTTAAAATTATTTCTAAATATTTTTGTCTTTTTGATGCTATTGTGAGTTTAAATAAATTTCTTTATTTTTGCATTATGCATTGTTACAAATGAACAATTGATTTTTATACACTGGTCTTTTATCCTGTGACCTTATTAAATAGTGCCAGTAGTTCTTGTAGATTCTTTAGGATTTCCTACATACAGGATTATATCTGTGAGTAAAGACAGTTTTACTTCTTCCTTTCCAATCTGTATGCTCTTAATTTTTTTCTCCGTTTTATTCGCTGGTTAGACCCCTCAGTATGTTGTTAAACAGAGGTGATGAGCGCACATGCCCTTGCCTCGGTCCCAGTTTTAGGAAGAAGCCTTGTCATTGGTTGAGTGTGGTGCTGGCTGTAGGCTTTCTGTGGAGGCGCTCTATCAGGTTGAAGGAGTTCCTTTCTGTTCCCAGTTTGCTGGCAGCTTTTATCGGGGAACAATGTCACATTGTGCCAGTGCCTTTTTTGTGTCTGTGAGAAAACTGTGTTTTTTAAAGTTTATATAGTGTATTATATTAATGGCCTTTTGGGTGTTATAACTAGGTTTGCATTCTTGGGATGCATTCCACATAGTGTGTAATTCTCTTGATAACTCGTTTGCTGTTTCTGTTGTTAGGGTTTTCCCTCTATGTTTATGAGGCTCACTCACTGGTCTGAAGTTTCCTGTGATTTCTTTCTTGGATTTGGTATCAGAATGGCACTGGCTTCACAGAACGAGTTAGGAAGTGTTTCCTGACACTGTTTTCAGAAAGAGTTTGTATAGGATTGATATTATCTCTTTAAATATTTGATAGAGTTTACCAATGAAATATCTGAACTTGGACTTCTCTTTGTGGGGAGATTTTAAATTACTACTTCAATTTCTTGTGTTTTAGGTTGATTCAGATTTTCTATTTCTTTTTAAGTCAGTTTTGATCATTTGTGTCCTAAGAATTTTGTTCAGTTCATTTAAATGAACTAGTTGGCATGCAGCTGTTCAGAATCTTCTCCAGGGGCCCTTTTCTCTGCGCAGTTGGCAATCACGTCCCCCTTTCTTGCTTTGGGTTTTTTGTGTGTATCGTCTCTCTTTTTTCTTGGTTAGCTTTTCTAAAGTTTATCAATTCTATTGATCTCTTCAAAGAACTAACTTCTGGTTTCGTAGATTTTCCCCCCTAATGTTTATCTTTTCTGTTTCATTGATGTTTACTCTCATCGTAATTATTCCCTTGCTTCTGGTTGCTTTGGGCCTAACTTGCTCTTTTTCCAATTTCGTAACTTAGAAGCTTTGATTATTATTTTGAGAACTTCTTTTCTGTTACATTTAAACCTGTAAAATTCCCTCCATTACTGTTTTTGCTGCAGCCCGTACTTTTTGATCAGTTGTATTTTGATTTTGATTCTTTTAAAAGTATTCTCTAGTTTCCTTTGTGATTTTTTTCTTTGCATTATTTAGAAGCATACTGTTTAATTTTCAAATATTTTTTGAGATTTTCCAAATATTTTAAGTTGTTAATATATAATGTATTTCTGTTGTAGGTCTTATACTGAAATGAATGACTTCAGTCTTTCATAATTTCTTTTAAAATGTATTGAGACTTGCTTTATGGCCTGGCACACAGTCTTTCCTGGAAATTGTTCTGTGTTCACTTGAGAAGAATATATGCATTGTTGGATGGGGTTCTCTGTAGATGCTGGGTGGGTCAATGGTGGGTGGTGTTCTAGGATTCACTATGCTTGCTGATTTTCTTTCTAGTTTTATGAAAATCGAAACTGGGATATTAAAATTTCTAATTATTGAAGGAGAAGTATTTCTCTTCTCAACTCTGTCAGTTTTCCTTTATGTCTTTTGGGGCTCTATTAGACTTGTTTACATTTATAATTTTGTATCTTCCTGAGGTATTAGCTCTTTTATCATTATGAATTCTCTATTCTGATAATACTTCTTGTTTAAAAGTCTGTTTTGCCTGATACAGCTATGCTGCTTGGTTTGGTTACTGTTTTCATGACATATCTTTTCCTGTCCTTTTACTTATAACCTACTTGCATCTTTGAATTTTTAGAAGCCTCCTTTCTGCCCTGCTCCTGCTCTCTCCTTGGGGACTCCCATCGCACGTGTGTTTGTGTACAGCTGACGTTGTCCCGCTGGTCTCGGAGGCTCTGAGCGTTCTTCTGCGTCCTCCTCCTGCCTGTTGTTCAGTTAGGTGACGTCTGTTGCTCTGTCCTTAAGTTCACTGACTCTGCTTCTGTCTCACTCCTACGGATTCTGGTCTCCTGTAAGGACTCCTTCATTTCCATTATTGTACCTTTCAATTCTAAAATTTCTCTTTGGTTCTTGTGTATAGTTTTAAACTTTTAGTGAGATTACCTTTGAGTCGTTATCATCATGTTTTCCTCTGTTTCTTTAAACATGGTTTGCTTTAATTCTTTGTATGTGCTTGCAGTGGCCTCTTTGAAGTCTTACCTGCTAAACCCACATCTGAGCCCACTCAGTCAGCTTCTGTTGCCTGCTGTTTTATTCCTGAGTGTGGGTCACACATTCCTGTTTCTCACATATTTTGCTAAAAATTAAGTATTTTAGGTAATGTAGTATATATGTAGGATTTTGATTATTCCCTGAAGGATTCTGCAGAATGGGTTTCCCTACCATGTTGTAAGGCCACTGATACTTGTGTTTTTTGTTTTTTTTTTTTAAATTCTCCTTTTATTTTTCAGCCTGGCTTGTTAGGGGTAGTCCTTGTGTCTGCGTGGCTAAGTGCTCAGCCTTTGATGAGTCAGAAGTTGTGCTTGGACCCCTGCATCACTGAGGTTTCTGCCCTTTGCTGGTGGGTCTGTGTGTGGATTGGCAGTGCCTCTGGGGTTCCGGCAGTGTTAAACTCTTCTCTGCCTTGTATTTTCGCCGGGCCTGTGGCGGGCTTGGGGCCTTCGTCGGGCTCCTCTGCGCCTGTGTGTGCAGCTTCCCCACCACCTAGGGGCCGTCTGGGAGCCCCGCTGGCCTCTGCCGCCCTCGGGTGTTTCCGGGGAGTCTGCTGGTCTGTGCTGGCCCCAAGCAGGACCACGGCCAAAGGCTTGCAGAGCTGGGGCTTTCTCTGTTTATTTCCTCCTGCGCTCGTCTGACAGTGCTGCCAGGCGTGAGGCTTCACCCTCTGCTTCAGACTAAGTGAAGTCAGTCTGGCCATGAGGAAGCCTGTTCTCACGGCCAGCTCCCCTGGAACTCTGGAGCGCCAGGTTGAGCTGCTGGGGTGGGTGTGAGTGTGGCTGGGAGCAGGGTGAGCTGCTAGGGTGGGCATGAGGGTGGGTGGGAGCAGCCGCAGGCTCGAACTCCGCAGACTCTGCTCTTGCTGCCTGGAGTTCAGCAGTTTTTCTTGAATGAATGCTTTTCAACTTCTTTGCTTTTGGTTAACATCCAGAGCCTTCAGATGTGTTCCTTGAACAATCGTGTTTAGTTTTATAATTGCTGGGGAGGAAGGAGGTGCAAGAAGATTTGCAAACTTCTTTATTCTCTTATTGCTAGAATTCTCTATCTCAGCCTTTTGACATTTCCAGCTTGTCACAGCTGCTTAAGAGTAAATGGTATACACGCTTCTGTTACATTTCCCAGAACTTGACTCAGTGACGCAGAGATGTTGGGTGATGGAGTGGCCTGTGCTGGCTCCAGGGGAACAGTGCACAGCGGTCAGCCTTAGAGGCCGCGCCACTCTATCCCCTGCTTCTGAATGCGTGAAAGTGAGAGTCAGTCACTCAGTTGTGTCTGGCTCCTTGCGACCCCATGGAATTCTTCAGGCCAGAATACTGCGGTGGGCAGCCTTGCCTTTCTCCAGGGGATCTTCCCAACACAGGGATCAAACCCAGGTCTCCCGCACTGCAGACAGACTCTACCAGCTGAGCCACAAGGGAAGCCCAAGAATACTGGAGTGGGTAACCTATCCCTTCTCCAGCGGATATTCCTGACCCAGGAATTGAGCTGGGGTCTTCTGCATTGCAGGCGGATTCTTTACCAACTGAGCTATCAGGGAAACCCTTTTGAATGTATAGTGGATTAAAATATTCTCTGATCACAATTACATAAATTTTGACCTTTTAAAAAACTTACTGGAGTTATAATTCTGAGAGAAAGTGCATAGAATTTAAGTCTCTTTTTAAATATCATAGTAGTGTTTTCAGTTACTAACATACAATTAAGATGACTTAAACTCTCTTTTTTAAAATTTTAGTCTGTTTTGCCAATTGAAACCAAGACAGAAGGTTGTTCCCAAGTGGCATGAGAAGCCATACGAGTGGAATCAGGTAAGCGAGAAGCCTGAGGCCATGCGGGCCGCCTGCCCGCAGGAGGGCCTCAGGGTGGAGCAGGCGGGAGGGCAGGGGCGCCGGCAGGGTGGGCAGGGCCGTCAGTCATGTGGCGGGGCTGCAGGCAGCCTGCCGCTGCTGCGTAGGGCGTCGTTCGGTCACTCAGTCACGTCCGACTCCTTGCAACCCCATGAACTGTAGCCCTCCAGGCTCCTCTGTCCATGGAGTTTTCCCAGCAAGATACTGGAGTGGGTTGCCATTTCTCTTCCAGGGGTCTTCCTGACCCAGGGATTGAACTCGAGTCTCCTGCATTGGCAGGAAGCCCTCTGGATAGTATACCGTATGTGAAAAGTTAGACCCCAGGCTAATCATCCTTTACTTCTAGATAAAACAGGTATGAATGTCTGGATGAGCACTTAGGGTACGTTTGTGGTTGTTTTAGTCTTCTCTGGTTGTCATAATGATATGCCACCCACTGGGTAGGAACAGCAGCAGCAGTTTATTTTGTGACAGTGTTAGAGGCTGGACGTGGGTGCTGAGGGTCCCGGCGTGGCGGGGTTCTGCCGAGGGCTTTCCTCCCACTTGCAGACATCCACCTTCTCACCGTGCCCTTGCGTGGCGGAGAGTGGGCGGCATGCTCTCTGAGGTCTCTTCCTGCAAAGGCACTGATCCATCATGAGAGCCTCCCCCTCACCTCATCTAGCCCGACTACTGCCCAAAGGCCTGCCTCCTAACACTGTTACACTGGGGGTCTGGACGACACGGTTCGGCCCACAGCACTTGTGAAGTGTGGCGGGGCCCACACTGGGCACCATGACATTTCCTGCCCATGAGATTTAGAGAAGAGAATAAAATGTGATTTCAGGAAAGGAGCCCAGTGAGGAATTTGAAGCTCTAATCCTAGAGCCAAGAGAAAAGAAGAGACATCAAAGGCAAACAAGAAAGGGGAAGATATGCCCAACTGACTGCAGAGTTCCAGAGAGTAGCAAGGAGAGATAAGGAAGCCTTCTTAAGGGAACAACGCAAAGAAATAGAGGAAAACAACAGAATGGGAAGGACTAGAGATCTCGTTGGGAAAATTCGAGATATGAAGGGAACATTTCATGCAAAGATGGACACAATAAATGGACAGAAATGGTATGGACCTAACAGAAGCAGAAGATATTAAGAAGAGGTAGCAGGAATACACAGAAGAACTGTACAAAAAAGATCAACACCAACGATGATGGTGTGATCACTCACCTAGAGCCAGACATCCCAGAATGTGAGCATTAGGAAGCATCACTATAAACAAAGCTAGTGGAGATGATGGAATTCCAGTTGAGCTATTTCAAATCCTAAAAGATGATCCTGTGAAAGTGCTGTACTCAGTATGTCAGCAAATTTGGAAAACTCAGCAGTGGCCACAGGACTGGAAAAGATCAGTTTTCATTCCAGTCCCAAAGAAAGACAATGCCAAAGAATGCTCAAACCACCCCACAATTGCATTCACCTCACACGCTAGCAAAGTAATGTTCAAAATTCTCCAAACTAGGCTTCAACAGTATGTCAACCGAGAACTTCCACATGCACAATCTAGATTTAGAAAAGGCAGAGGAACCAGAGATCAAATTGCCAACATCTGTTGGATAATAGAAAAAGGGGAATTCCAGAAAACATCTACTTCTTCATTGACTACACTAAAGCCTTTGACTGTGTGAAGTGAAGTGTAAGTCATTCAGTCATGTCTGACTCTTTGCAGCCCCATGGACTATACAGTCCATGGAATTCTCCAGGCCAGAATACTGGAATGGGTAGCCTTTCCCTTCTCCAGGAGATCTTCCCAACCCAGGGGTCAAACCCAGGTTCTTTACCAGCTGAGCCACAAGGGAAGCCCTTTGACTTCACAACAAACTATAGAAAATTCTTAAAAGAGATGGGAATACCAGATCACCTTATCTGTCCCCTGAGAAACCTGTATGCAGGTTAAGAAGCAACAGTTAGAACTGGACATGGAACAATGGACTTGTTCCAGATTGGGTAAGGAGTACGTCAAAGCTATATATTGTCACCCTGCTTAATTAACTCACATGCAGAATCCATCATGTGAAATGCTAGGATGGGTAAAGCACAAGCTGGAATCAAGATTGTCGAGAGAAATAACAACCTCAGATATGCAAATGACACTACCCTTATGGCAGAAGGCAAAGAAGAACTAAAGAGCCTTTTGATGAAAGTGAAAGAGGAGAGTGAAAAATCTGATTTAAAACTCAACATTCAGAAAACTAAGATCATGGTATCTGGTCCCAACACTTCATGGCAGATAGATGGAGGAAAAGGGGAAACAGTGAGAGACTTTATTTTCTTGAACTCCAAAGTCATTGCAGACAGTGACTGCAACCACAAAATTAAAAGACGCTTGCTCCCTGGAAGAAAAGCTATGACAAACCTAGACAGCATATTAAAAAGCAGAGATACCACTTTGCCAGCAAAGGTCCATCTAGTCAAAGCTGTGGTTTTTCCGGTAGTCATGTATGGATGTGAGACTTAAGGAAGCCTGAGTGCTAAAGAACTGATGCTTTCGCATTGTGCTAGAGAAGGTAGCTGGACAGCAAGGAGATCAAACCAGTCAATCCTAAAGGAAGTCAACCCTGAATATTTGTTGGAGGGACTGATGCTGAACCTCTAATACTGTGGCCACTTGATTTGAAGAGCTGAGTCATTGGAAAAGACCCTGATGCTGGGAATGATTGAGGGCAGGAGAAGGGGACAGCAGAGGATGAGATGGTTGGATGGCGTTGCTGACTTAATGGATGTGACTTTGAGCAAACTCCGAGAAATAGTGGAGGACAGAGGAGTCTGTGTGCTGCAGTCCATGGGGTCGCAGAGAATCGGACACGACTTAGTGATTGAATGGGAATAATCCTGGAGCCAAGGCTGTCTGTATAAGGGAACCAGCTGGGGCAGCGGTTCCTCATCCCTTTGGCAGGGAAGTGAGACGCTGCCCCTGCAGACGGTGTTTTCTACTCCAGGTCTGCAATGTTCCTGCTGTCTGTGTGCCCACGACGGGGTTCCCCTGTTAAGGCGCTGAGCACCGGTCACTGGAGCCGCTCTGTCACCCGCACGAGCTCTGCCCATGGGGAGGGATGTGGAGGGCGCGCCGGCCACCTCTGCCACAGCCTCCTTGGGGGTGTGAAGCTAGTAGCAAGACTTAGTTAGGAAGCCGTTCAGAAAACTTACACCTGCTCTAATGCCTCTGTGAAGTTGCTGTTCATGTTTATATAAAAGAATGCGAGGGAGATTTCTGAGTAAAGGTTACTGTATTATTAAGACGGATTGAAAGATGGATGTTGTGAGAGTAGAGAAGCATTCTATAAATATTCTTGGGAAATTGAAGCGTGCTTCCTGTGCTCTCTGTACACACACATGAGGTCTGTGTGTGTGCATTACTTTGTTTTACTTTATGTCTAGAAAAGCGCTGTTGCAGAGCCTGACTGGCCCTTTTGCCCCGACAGGTTGATCCGAAGCTGGTGATGGAGCAGGCAGACCGGGAGACCAGCAGGGGCAAGAACACCTTCCTGTACCAGCTCCACAAGCTGATCGTGCTCAGCTCCTAGAGGGCCGGCCCGGCCCCCCACGGCGCCCCGCCCCTGAGAGCTCCGGGCGCTCGCCTCCTGGGTCGGGGCTGGAGGGTGGTGTTTCTGTTCACGTGGGAAGGGCTGGGAAAAGTCTGGTCTTCTCTAGAAACAGAAAATCACTGTATTAAACCTTTTGGGAAAAATTGTTCTGAAGGAAGACTTCATTTGGAAAAAGGTTCTCTTTGCGCTCAGTTATTAAAGTAAATATCCGTAGGTAGTGTTCGGTGTGAGGTTCTGGATCCAGCATGTGTTCTGCCTTGTTGCCATGGTTTAAATGCCTGGGCCTGGGGGAGACCAGTGCTTCCAGCTGATCACAAGGGGAAAGCTGGGTGTTTTTTCCCAAAACCATGTGACCTTTTCTAACTTTTTTCCATGAGGGGAAATATCTAATTTTGGTAAAAATACTTCCGTTTTGTATATCGCAGGTTTTTCCTTAAGTTACAATTCTTAGTCCACATTTTGGAAATGAGAGAGATCACCTGGTTACTAGCATATCTGTGTTAAAACAATAAAAGTATTAGACTGAGTTTGTTTCTGACAGTTTTTAGTCAGAGGAGATTAAAATATATTTTGTTCTTAAAAAAAAAATCCAGATTTCTAAAACTGATAAAGGGGTGTTCATTTCAGTCGCTCAGTCATGTCTGACTCTTTTCGACCCCATGGACTGCAGCACGCCAGGCCTCCCTGTCCATTACCAACTCCCAGAGCTTGCTCAAACTCATGTCCATTGAGTCGCTGATGCCACCCAACCATTTCATCCTCTCTCGTCCCCTTCTCCTCCTGCCCTCAATCTTTCCCAGCATCAGGGTCTTTTCCAATGAGTCAGTTCTTCACATCAGGTGGCCAGAGTATTGGAGCTTCAGTTTCAGCATCAGTTCTTCTAATGAATGTTCAGTGTTGATTTCCTTTAGAATTGACTGGTTGGATCTCCTTGCAGTCCAAGGGACTCTCAAGAGTCTTCTCCAACACCACGGCTCAAAAGCATCAATTCTTCCGCGCTCAGCTTTGTTTATAGTCCAACTCTCAGATCCATACATGAACACTGGAAAAACCATAGCCTTGACTAGACAGACCTTTGTTGACAAAGTAATGTCTCTGCTCTTTAATATGCAGTCTAGCTTGGTCATAACTTTTCCTCCAAGGAGCAAGCGTCTTTTAATTTCATGGCTGCAGTCACCATCTGCAGTGATTTTAGAGCCCCCAAAATAAAGTCTGTCACTGTTTCCATTGTTTCCCCATCAGTTTGCCATAACTTTTATGAGACAGGGTTTCAGCAGCAAAGCAGAGCCACTGTGAATGCAGCAGCCAGCGAGATCTGAGTTAGCTCCCACACAGGTGTGACCAGCTGGAGGGAAGGTCTGGCCGGCCAGTGGGCGGGTAGGAGAAACGGTCCTCCTGAGTGGGGCTTCCAAGGAGACAGCTTGCGGCCGGTGAGAAAACACGAGAAGCGCTCGGGTTTGGTCCGCCGGTGGGGTTGTGCCCAGGAGCTCATTTGGGGGACTCGGAAACCACTCCGCCTCGGCGCGGGGAGGACTTCTGTAAACTGGGGCCTGGCCCGGCGCTGCCCTGGGCCTCCGCGGGTCAGCCGGGCCAGCAGCCGGGAATGCTGCGGACGCGCGTGTGCCGGGCCGCGCGGCTGTGTCTGTCTGGACCGTCTGAGCGTCCCCGGCGTCCAGTCTTGCTCGGCTGCGTGGGGCAGCTTTGAGCAAAAGCACCCCCTGCAGGTTTCCGGGGAGCGCGCTTCCCGCCAGCAGCACACCGGCCTTCCTCAGCTGTAAGGGTCAGGTCTCACCTCCGCGAGGAGGTCCCACCTGCCCGCTGTTTGCTCTCCGCGCCGCCCGCCGCCCGGTGGGAGTGGCCGGCCGGGCGCCGAAGGAGCAGGCGCGCGGGGCGGGCCGGGCCTGGGCTGCAGGCGCGCTTCCTGCTTGTTAGCTTTTGAGTATCCTTCTGTGAGTGGTTAAAAAATTTAGTACCAAAAGGCTTGTGTTTAAAAAAAAAAGGAGCGGGGGGACTTCCCTGGCAGTCCAGTGGTGAAGACTGTGCCCCCAATGCAGGGGGCCTGGGTTGGACCCCCGGGCAGGGAACTAAGATCCTGCAATTCACAACCGAGACCCAGTGCAGCCAAAAAAAAAAAAAAAATCCAGTTTTTTGATTTCTGTGGTTCTGGCCTTCAAAGAAAACAGTTCTAACTCTTGACCTTTTTTTTTTTTCCTGCAATTGCCTCTATCTTAATAAGTATTTTATTGAGTAAATTATGCTTTTGCATCATTTCACCTTAGTGGTTAACTGCTCGCTGCTGTAACAGATGGAGGTGGGGCTCTTCCCACCCTTCTGCACCTCGTTTTCCCACCCCAACCCAGGCATCCGTGTTGCTGGTTAAATCAGTCGTTGGTCTTCAGCGCATTAACTTTGTACCTGCTGTTTTCTCAAAGACCAGGTAGTGTATCCGATTGCCTGTCTTTCCATATAACTTTGATTTAGAAGGTAATTGCCATGCTTTTCGTGTGAATAATTCTCTACTGACATTTTAAAACAGTTAATTCTGTTCTTAGTCATACATGCCCCTGGTGTGAGATGAAGGGGTGTTAGAGGGTAGGTAGGAAGAGTCCGCCTTCTGCCCACCAGCACCCAGCTGTCCCCAGAGGCGGCCGTGGCCTCTGTCTGCACTGTCCTCCTATGGGGGTTTGTCAAGCACGTGCTGTTGCTCCGGGACTTTGACGACCTCCCAGAGCCGACCCTGGGGAGGGGGGACAGGAGGGCCAGCCAGGCCGGCCGCGGTCAGAGCCCACGGGGCGGGTGAGGGGCGCGGAGGGGGCCACGGCGGGCTGCTCTCGGGAAGGGGCCGGCCCGGTGGTCCGAGTCCTGGGCACGGGGGCCATGAGGTGTCTGTGCTGCTAGGCAGCTCTGCAGCCATCGCTCAGAAGTAATCACAGGTGATGCTTCGATGAATCAGCGAGGCTGGGTTCCAGCAAAGCTTTATTATATGAACCAGTGTCAGACTGTGGGTTGTGGTTTGCTGACCTGGCGATGGAGGGCGGGTGCAGGGAAATGACAGCGTCAGGGAAAGCTTCTTGGTGAGGGGACGGCAGATAGAGATCTGACCTGAGGCTGTGTTGGGAGGAGGAATTCTGGGCAGAGGAGATGAGGGAGCACAGGCTCGGAGTATTTGGAGAGTGAGCCGGGAGGCGGGGCAAGGATGCTTAGGAGCAGAGGCCGTGGGCGAGTTCGCCTTTCATTCTGCGTGGGGTGGGGGCTCTCAGAGGGGCTTGGGCAGTGACGTCACACCTGAGCTGACTCTTGAGAACGACCATCCTGGCTGCTGCACGGGGCACGGGGCAGGCCACTGCAGGAAAGGACTCTCACCCAGGGAGAGACACCCGCGCTGAGAGCAGGGGGCCAGGCGGGGGCGTGTGTGCCGAAGCGCAACGGTCACAGGGAAGGGGGTTGGATTCGAAAAATCAGAGGAGGAGAGTTCTCCGGACTCCACTGTGGGGGGTTGAATGATGGCTGCAGCGTCTGTGTCCACACCTCAACCCCTGGGGCCTCTGTCCTGTGACCTTATCTGGAGAGAGAGTCTTTGCAGGCCTGATGAAGGATCTCGAGATGAGAAGTCAGACCTGGATTGAGGGTAGGCTCTGAAGCCAGTAACCAGCATCCTTTTAGGAGACACACAGAGGACACAGAAGAAAGAGACCATGTGAAGACGGCGGGGCAGACAGCAGACAAGGCGTACCCTGAGCCCCCAGAGACCGGAGGCGGCGGGGACCCTCCCCGAGGGCTTCAGGCGGGGTGAAGCCCTGCCGGCCCCCTGATCCCAGACTCCTGGCCTCCAGAAGCGGAGGCCATCCATTTCTGCCGTGCCAAGCCCCCTCAAACCCCCCTGTTTGTGATAACTTGCAGCAGCCACAGAAGGCTAATCCAGACACACTGTCTGCTCCCTTCCAGAGGCTGTCTCTCTGTGTACACAGGCCCCGGGTCAGTTCTCACATCTGGCTGTGTGCTGCATACTCTGATCTATGCCTTAATTTTTTCGCTGAATTTTTATTGTGGATCATGTTTCTAGATCACTACATAAAGAGTTATATCATGATTCTTAACTGCTTTGTGGTATAGAATTTTGTTGATTTTTCATAATTGACTACCTTTCCACACCAGGTATTTAAATATTTAGTAGTCTTACTATTAAATACAGCATTGCAGTGAATATGCTCGTACACCTGTATGATACGGAATAATATGAACTTTAAAGTCAGTTTGTTGATATCCATATAATGACTTGCTGGGATTTTGGTTGGGATTGTGTTGAATCTGTAGATCGTGTTGGAGAGAGCTGACATCTTAACAATATTAAGTCTTCCCACCCAGGAACAAGGTTAGAGACATCACTTTGCCGACAAAGGTCTGTCTAATCAAAGCTGTGGTTTTTTCCAGTGGTCATGTATGGATGTGAGAGTTGGGCCATAAAGAAAGCTGAGCGCCAAAGAATTGATGCTTTTGAACTGTGGTGTTGGAGAAGACTCTTGAGAGTCCCTTGGACTGCAAGGAGATCCAACCAGTCCATCCTAAAGGAGACCAGTCCTGGGTACTCATTGGAAGGACTGATGCTGAAGCTGAAGCGCCAATACTTTGGCCACCTGATGCGAAGAGCTGACTTATTAGAAAAGACCCTGATGCTGGGAAAGGTTTAAGGCAGGAGAAGGGGAGGACAGAGGACGAGATGATTGGATGGCATCACAGATTCAATGGACATGAGTTTGAGCAAGCTCCAGGAGATGATGAAGGACAGGGAGGCCTGGTGTGCTGCAGTCCATGGGGTCGCAAAGAGTCAGACACGACTGAGCAACTGAACAACAAATCTATGAACATGAACTATCTCTCCATTTATTTAGATCTTCTCTGGTTTCTTACATAAGAGTTTTGTACTTTTCTGCTGGGTCACGTACATGTTTTGTTCAATCTGTTATGAAATACTTATTCTCCTTTTCTTTGGTGCTAATGCAAAAGATACTGTGTTTTAAATATCAAATTCCTCTTGTTCAGTTGTTGGAATACTGGAAACCACTGGACTTTTTTAAAGTTTTTTTTTTTTTAATCAGACCCATTTTTTTACAGTCATCATTGAATTTGTTAGGACACTGCTTCTGTTTCATGTTTTGTTTTTTTTGCCCCAAGGCATATCAGATATTACTTTCCCAACTAGGGATCGAAACTGTACCCCCTGCATTGGAAGGCAAAGGCTTAATCACTTGACCTCCAGGGAAGTCCCAAAAGCAGTTGACTTTTATATGTTGATCTTGAATCCTGCAACCTCACTATAATCACTTACTAGTTTCAGTTGTTCAAGTGATTCTTTGGGATTTTCTTTATCGATAACCACGTCATCTGTGAATAAATGGAGTTTTATTTCTTCCTTCCCAAACTGTATGCATTTATTTACTCTTCTTGTCTTATTGCAATAGCTATGCAGACTATGAGACATAAAACACACCTTAATCCCTTTAATAGAACATATATTATGCTCTCAGAGCACTAAACTAGAAGTCACAAACAGAAAGATAGCTAGAAAATCCCACAATATTTGGAGAGTAAACAACACACTTCTAAATAGCGTTAGTAGTCAAAGAAAAACTCAAGAATGGCAGTTATTACTGTCTAAAAGTAGATAGGGACCTCCCTGGTGGTCCAGTACTTAAGAATCTGTCTTCCAAGTGCAGAGGTTACGGGTTTGATCCCTGTTTGGAGAATTGAGGTCCCACAAGCCATGGGTAACAACCAAGTCTGAGCGGGGCAACGCTCCAGCAAGGAGCCACGCACTGTGACGAAGACCCAGAGCAGCTACATGGTAATAATAATGACAGTAATAATGAAATATTAGAGGGGATGAGAACAGAGTCATCTTTATACAATATTGGCTTTCCCTGGTGGCTCAGACGGTAAAAAATCTGCCTGCAATGTGGGAGGCCCAGGATCGATCCCTGGGTTGGGAAGATCCCCTGGAGGAAGAAATGGCAACCCACTCCAGTATTCTTGTCTGGGAAATCCCATGGACAGAGGAACCTGGCAGGCTACCGTCCATGGGGTCGCAAAGAGTCAGACATGACTGAGCGACTGACATTTACAAAATTTAATGTGGGAAAAATGGCTCCAGAGGAAACCCCCAGTGTCAGAAGCTCTGATAAAACTGTAGACAGACACACCTCCCCAAACACTCTCTGCAAGAGAGTTAACCCTAGTGAGAATCTTTTGGGAGGGGAGAAAAAGCAGAAATGAAAACAAAACTACTTTGTTTAGAAAACTGAGCATGGAGTTACATAAAGATTTGGTGAAATTCATTCCCGAAAATACTTTTTCGGTGAAAAATTGCACTGTTGACATAATGCAAACGTGTTTAGATTGACACGCTGTCAGGATGGTGGCAGGTGGCGGGGGACGTTTCCTGCCCCACGGCAGCGGGTCCACCCCGTGACCTGCGCGTCACTGCCGCTCAGCGGCCCCTGGTCCAGGCTGAACATGCCTTTGGCTGTGGTGTCTCCACGCAGCCTTGCGGCCGGGGTCCCCATCCTGTGGGGCTGTTTCTCATCATGTCCTGGACATTTCATCTCCCTGGACATTCTCTGCACACGCCATTCCCTCCGCTTGGACGGCCTGCTGCCCCTTGGTAAACGCCCCCCAGGGCGTCCCTTGTGCTGCGATGCTGTCCGCAGGTGTCTGGACAGAAGGAAGTGTCCCGTCTCCCTGTCCCTCCAGGCATCTGGTTTTGCTCTCAGAATTAAACAGTTCACTTTTTCCACAAGCACTTTTGGGTTGCCTTTTAGGGGTTTAGGGTCCAATGACCCAGCCCCGTAGTGAAGGCTCAGAGAAGGCTTTTCACACTATATTACAGGTCTCTTAAGAGTAGAATCTGTATTTTATTAATTTCTAAATCTGAAAGACCTGGCACCTACTTGGTATTCAAATGCGATTTGAATAGAACCCATCACAGTCTGGGGAGGGCCTGCCCGCCACCGTCAGGAGGCAGGAGGCTGAGGGATGGCCCTCGGGTTTAGGGGATCAGGAGGCCCGTGTAGGGGCTGGAAGCCAGGGGCGCACACCAGTCGGCCCGCCTCCACGTCCAGGTTCCGCCGCAGGAAGACCCGCTGGCCAGACCCGCGCGGGGTCTTGAGGCCGCCAGTAAGGTCACCTCCTCTGTCCTAGGGTGCGTTGCCATGGAGATGTCCACATGCTGTGCTCAGATGTAAGAGCCATTAGTTACATATAAAACGGAGTAGTGAGCAACCGCAGCTCTTAGAAGCGCAGAAAGAAATTGCTGTGAACGGAAACCGCCTCAGAAAAAGGCAACCTTCTAAGCCGTTGACGGCCTCCTGGCGGCAGGCCCAGGCGCTGGGGAGCGCGGTCAGCAGGCTTTCTGCCTGGAGCTCGCGCGGCAGCGAGGAGACCCAAGGCTCAGGAGTGGGCTCTGCCCTCTCATGGGGCCGCCGGGGCCCTGGTGCGGGGGGCGTGGGAGGGCGCGGGGACTTCCCGCAGACTCAGCGGCGGAGCTGGAGGGCAGGGAAAGGGTCCGCGGAGGACAGTGGACTCGAGGGGCAGCGGCAGCCTTTTTGAGGCCCTGCGTGAAGACGGTCACGACAGCTGCACGGTGTAAGGCGGACAACTCAGGAAGGCTCGGCCGGGGGAGAGCAGGCAGGGGACGCTCTGGGGGGTTCTGATGGGCAGAGAGCGGTTCACGGCCTGTCTGCCCCGCAGCGCCGCCTCCCCCGCCCCGCCCGATCTTGTTCTGAGAGCCGCCGACACTGAACGCCCGATTCCGAGCATCGCTGCTCCTCCTGGGCCAGCTGTGAGGGCGGCCCCTGTGGGTCCGAGGTGGGCCCCTGCCGTCACCGAACCGCGGGGTCCTTCGGGGTTTCACGCTGGAGATCACGGCCTCAGGCCACACAGAAACCAGGAGACCTCCGGCTGGAGTGGTGGCTGAAGCCGCCGTGTCCAGAGAGGCAGGGCTGGGCGGGGCCGGGGCGCGTGGCGGACACCTGAGTGCCTGGTCGTGGGCTCGGTCCTGCCTCTGGGCTCCGTGACACCGCCCAGGAGTCTCACAGGCTCTGCTGGCTAGGCAGGCTGGCTTCGGTCGGGGTTTGTCTGAGATAATGCCGGCACACAGTGGAGCGTGGGGTGTTATGCTGAAGGCGGCGCCTGCCGCCGAGGGCTGGTAAGCAGGGCGGTGCGTGGTCCGCTCTGAACTCTCCGGCCTCCCCCGGCTGCAGGGTGATGAGTAGATGGGGGTGGATAGCAGCAGGAGAGGAAGGAAGTGACCGAGGATGAGGACAGCTGCTTGGACGCGAGGAGGAGGCCGTCCGCAGGAGAGGCGGACAGTGGAGTTGGGGAGAGAGAGAATGGGTTTTCAGAACCTGGAGGAGGCCGGCTTGATGTGTGAGTGACAAGCAGCGTCCCGCAGTGACCGCCAGGTTTCAGGCTAGAGAGTCGGGTCCGTGGTGACGTCCTTTCCCGGGAACATGACAGATGTGGTGCGGTGGGGGAGAATCTGGGTTGGTGCTTAGCGCATCCAGGAGTCACTGAACAAAGATGTGCAAGAAGCTGTGAGGGGCTTCCCTGGTCGCCCAGTGGATAAGAGTCTGCCTGATAATGAAGGGGGCACAGGCTCGATCCCTGGCCTGGGGAGATCCCACATGCCGTGAGGCAACCAAGCCTTCTTGGCCACAGCTCCAGAAGCCTGCACATGCTAGAGCCCATGCTCCGCAATAGAGAGGAGACCCGCTCGCCGCAACCAGAGAGAGCACACACACAGAAGTGAAGACCCAGCACGGCCAAGAATAAGTAAACAAAAACTGTAAAGAGGAAAAAGCCACGAGGTGTCTGGAGGTCAGGAGAGGTGTCACCTGGAGGGGAGAGCCTGGGATGGAGCAGTTTACAGGTGGTGGCTGAACTACTTTATTTTTTTCAGTTAGAATTTGATTTCCAAAACACATCTGTGATTCCGTCATGTGTCACCATCTCAGTGGCCTCCAGCGTCTCTGACCCCGTGACTTCCTCACTCAGCCTCTCTCTGTGGCTTCTGTTCTGTCTCCCCTTCAGCCCACTCTGTGTTCAGCTAGAAGTAGGGATCCGATCGTCGGAACCAGTATTCCACCCATCTCCTGGGGCATGGTTGCTGTGTCAGGGAGGAAACCTCTTGGCTCGGGAAGTACTCGGACACGTCTTCAAGGGATGGCCGTGGGCACGGGGAGCGTGGAAGGGAGGGGTCCCTGAGTGAGGACTTGCAGACAAAAGGGAGCGGGGGAGCGGGGGGATGGTGCAGGGGCTACACCCTGAGCAGACCAGGACACAGGGATCGGGTGGGCAGAGGCGGTCCGTGCGTGATGAGGGACGGACATGAAGCTGACGGGAGCAGAACCAAGTATGCTATCGTGTGGACTGAGCTTTCCCACCAAAGGACAGGCAGCTAAGCGGGGCTGAGAAATAAACTAAACCCAGCTCCACCCTGTCTACGAGAACAGAGTGACGAAATTGGATACAGAGATGAGGGCCCAGGAAACAGAGGAAGGAGAACAAAAAGCGGAATCTGCAGTTGACCTCAGACGAGGTGGTGTTTGGGGTCAAGTGTGTCGAATTAAGAGGAATACTATGTAACGTAAAAGGCGAAATTAATGGTGTGTTAGGAATATGTGGCCAGCAAGCAACATACTGAGGAGATAATAAATACTGGGAGATTTCAGGCAAATACACCAGTAATGGGTGACCTTGGCACTCCTGTGTTCATCCTTCAGCGTTCTGATTCACCAGATAGGATCCAGGAATTAAAGAAGACACCAGTTAGGATACAGGAATTAGATAATAAGAGTCAGTAAAGCTGATACAATATCTATGTAGAATCCAGCATCCCTCACACTTAAAGTATCCTCTCCCTTAGGTTTGTGAAATGTTTACAAAAACAGATTCCACATGTGACCACAAAGGGATACTTTTTCGAGTGCAAGAACCTTAAAGGTCACATTTTGGGGCTTGTGGCTGTTGTTCAGTTGCTGGGTCGTCTCCAACTCTTTGTGACCCATAGATGGCAGCACGCCAAGTTCCTCTGTCCTCCACTCTATCTCTGGGGTTGGACCAACTCATGCCCCTTGAGTCAGTGATGCCATCCAGCCATCTCATCCTCTACCACCTCCTGCTCCTTTTGCTCTCAATCCCTCCCAGCATCAGGGTCTTTCCCATGAGATGGCTCTTCGCATCAGGTGGCCAAAGTATTGGAGTTTCAGTTTCAGCATCAGTCCTACCAATGAACACCCAGGACTCATCTCCTTCAGGATGGACTGGTTGGATCTCCTTGCAGCCCAAGAGACTCTCAAGAGTCTTCTCCAACACCACAGTCCAAAAGCATCAATTATTCGGTGCTCAGCTTTCTTCACAGTCCAAATCTCACATCCATACATGACCACTGTAAAAACCATAGCCTTGACGAGACGGACCTTTGTTGGCAAAGTGACGTCTCTGCTTTTTCATATGCTGTCTAGGTTGGTCATAACTTTCCTTCCAAGGAGTAAACGTCCTTTAATTTCATGGCTGCAGTCACCATCTGCAGTGATTTTGGAGCCCCCCAAAATAAAGTCAGCACTATTGCCACTGTTTCCCCATCTATTTCCTATGAAGTGATGGGACCAGATGCCATGTCTCCCCATCTATTTCCCATGAAGTGATGGGACCAGATGCCATGATCTTAGTTTTCTGAATGTTGAGCTTTAAGCCAACTTGTTCACTCTCCTCTTTCACTTTCATCAAGAGGCTCTTTAGTTCTTCTTCACTCTCTGCCATAAGGGTGGTGTCATCTGCATATCTGAGGTTATTGATATTTCTCCCGGCAATCTTGATTCCAGCTTGTGCTTCATCCAGCCTAGCGTTTCTCATGATGTACTCTGCATATAAGCAAAATAAGCAGGGTGACAATATACAGCCTTGATGTACTCATTTTCCTATTTAGAACCAGTCTGTTGTTCCATGTCCAGTTCTAACTGTTGCTTCCTGACCTGCATACCGGTTTCTCAAGAGGCAGGTCAGGTGCTCTGGTATTCCCATCTCTTTCAGAATTTTCCACAGTTTATTGTGATCCAGGCAGTCAAAGGCTTTAGCATAGTCAATAAAGCAGAAATAGATGTTTTTCTGGAACTCTCTTGCTTTTTCGATGATCCAGTGGATGCTGGCAATTTGATCTCTGGTTCCTCTACCTTTTCTAAAACCAGCTTGAACATCTGGAAGTTCATGGTTCACGTATTGCTGAAGCCTGGCTTGGAGAATTTTGAGCATTACTTTACTAGCATGTGAGATGAGTGCAATTGTGCGGTAGTTTGAGCATTCTTTGGGATTGCCTTTCTTTGGGGTTGGAATGAAAACTGACCTTTTCCAGTCCTGTGGCCACTGCTGAGTTTTCCAAATTTGCTGGCGTATTGAGTGCAGCACTTTCACAGCATCATCTTTTAGGATTTGAAATAGCTCAACTGGAATTCCATCACCTCCACTAGCTTTGTTCATAGTGATGCTTTCTAAGGCCCACTTGACTTCACATTCTAGGATGTCTGGCTCTAGGTGAGTGATCACACCATCGTGATTTTCTGGGTCGTGAAGATCTTTTTTGTAGAGTTCTTCTCTGTATTCTTGGCACCTCTTCTTAATATCTTCTACTTCTGATAGGGCCATACCATTTCTGTCCTTTATTGAGACTATCTTTGCATGAAATGTTCCCTTGGTATCTCTAATTTTCTTGAAGAGATTTCTAGTCTTTCCCATTCTATTGTTTTCCTCTATTTCTTTGCACTGATCACTGAGGAAGCCTTTTTTTTAATCTCTCCTGGCTATTCTTTGGAACTCTGCATTCAGATGGGAATATCTTTCCTTTTCTCCTTTGCTTTTCGCTTCTCTTCTTTTCACAGCCATTTGTAAGGCTTCCTCAGACAGACATTTTGCCTTTTTCCATTTCTTTTTCTTGGGGATGGTCTTGATCCCTGTCTCCTGTACAATGTCATGAACCTCTGTCCATAGTTCATCAGGCACTCTGTCTATCAGATCTAGTCCCTTAAATCTATTTCTCACTTCCACTGTATAATCATAAGGGATTTGATTTAGGTTATACCTGAGTGGTCTAGTGGTTTTCCCTACTTTCTTCAATTTAAGTCTGAATTTTGCAATAAGGAGTTCATGATCTGAGCCACAGTCAGCTCCCTGTCTTATTTTTGCTGACTGTATAGAGTTTCTCCATCTTCAGCTGCAAAGAATGTAATCAGTCTTGTTTCAGTGCTGACCATCTGGTGATGTCCATGTGTAGAGTCTTCTCTTGTGTTGTTGGCAGACAGTGTTTGCTATGACCAGTGCGTTCTCTTGGCAAAACTCTATGAGCCTTTGCCCTGCTTCATTCTGTACACCAAGGCCAAATTTGCCTGTTACTCCAGGTATCTCTTGCCTTCCTACTTTTCATTCCAATCCCCTATGATAAAAAGGACATCTTTTTTGGGTGCTAGTTCTAGAAGGTCTTGTAGGTCTTCATAGAACTGTTCATTCTTTAGCATTACTGGTTGGGGCAGTAATTACTGTGATATTGAATGGTTTGGCTTGGAAACGAACAGAGATCATTCTGTCATTTTTGAGATTGCATCCAAGTACTGTATTTTGGATTCTTTTATTCTTTTATTGAGGGATACTCCATTTCTTCTAAGGGATTCTTGCCCACAGTAGTAGATATAATGGTCATCTGAGTTAAATTCACCAATTCCAGTCCATTTTAGTTCTCTGATTCCTAAAATGTCAATGTTCACTCTTGTCATCTCTTGTTTGACCACTTCCAACTTACCTTGATTCATGGACCTAACATTCCAGGTTCCTATGCAACATTGCTCTTTACAGCATCAGACTTTACTTCCATCAACAGTCACATCCACAACTGGGTGTTGTTTTTGCTTAGGCTCCATCTCTTCATTCTCTCTGGAGTTATTTCTCCATTCTTCTCCAGTAGCATATTGGGCACCTGCTGACCTGGGGCATTCATCTTTCAGTGTCCTATCTTTCTGCCTTTTCATACTGTTCATGGGGTTCTCAAGGCAAGAATACTGAAGTGGTTTGCCATTCCCTTCTCCAGTGAATCACATTTTGTCAGAACTCTCCACCATGACCCATCTGTCTTGGGTGGTCCTCCATGACATGGTTCATAGTTTCACTGAGTTAGACAAGGCTGTGGTCCATGTGATCAGTTTGATTAGTTTCCTGTGGTTGTGGTTTCCAGTTTGTCTGCCCTCTGATGGAGAAAGATTTGAGGCTTATGGGAGCTTCCTGATGGGAGAGACTGACTGTGGGGGAGACTGGGTCTTATCATTCAGAAAACTAAGATCATGGCATCTGGTCCCATCACTTCATGGCAAATAGATGGGGAAACAATGGAAACAGAGACTTTATTTTTTTGGGTTCTAAAATCACTGCAGATGGTGACTACAGCCATGAAATTAAAAGATGCTTTCTCCTTGGAAGAAAAGCTATGACCAACCTTGACAGCATATTAAAAGCAGAGACATTACTTTGCCAACAAAGGTCCATCTAGTCAAAGCTATGGTTTTTCCAGTAGTCATGTATGGATGTGAGAGTTGGACTATAAAGAAAGCTGAGCATCAAAGAATTGATGCTTTTGAACTGTGGTGTTGGAGAAGACTCTTGAGAGTCTCTTGGGTTGCAAGGAGATCCAACCAGTCCATCTTAAAGGAAATCAGTCCTGAATATACATTGGAAGGACTGATGCTGAAGCTGAAACTCCAACACTTTGGCCACCTGATACGAAGAGCTGACTCATTGGAAAAGACCCTGATGCTGGGAAGGATTGAAGACCAGAGGAGACGGGGCTGATAGGGGATGAGATGGTTGGCTTGCATCACTGACTTGATGGACATGAGTTTGAGCAAGCTACAGGAGTTAATGATGGACAGGGAAGCCTGGCATGCTGCAGTCCATGGGGTCACAGAGTTGGACACAACTGAGTGACTGAACTGATTTGGTAGGTTCAGAAGTATTAAAAATCCCAAAAAGAGACCAAGGCACATTGCTATGGTCTAGATTCAGTGCAGCCGTGGATATTTGCTTCCAGGCTATACGTTCTGACTTGTCTGAATTCGAAGTAACAGTTGACCACTGCTTCCCACTCTGAAAAGCCCAGGCTTCCTTTTAGAAGCACAGACAGTATCCAAATCACAGAATTCAAGTGACTGAATGTCTCCTGAGCGTCTTCTCTCTGCACCAGGAAGCTTCCTGAACATTAAGGAACACAAGCGGGGATCTGACCCAGTCCCCGACAGCAAGTTAGGACTCCCTGGAAACCAGAGCAGAGTGGCTGGGAGAGTGACTAAACACCACATGAGGAAGTGCTGCAGAAAATAGCGCTCTGTTTTCTGGCATGTTCTGGATTAATCCCTGGATTTGCTTTTGAATTGGAACAATAGTCTTAGAACATTAACTTGAAGAGGTTTTTTTTTTTTTTTTTTTTTAAGCAAGAGAGAAAAATGTGCCATTATAACCTCAGAGAAGTAGTATAATGTTGAAAGATGACAGGAAAGATTTTAGAGGAATCTTAAATTAGGCCCCGCTTCTGAAGACCTGTAATTAGAGAGAGGCGCATTATCTCTTACATAATATTTTCTTGCTTGAAATTGCATTTCACAATGCGCTACTTATACTTGGGTTTCAACAAACCTATTCAAGGGAGGGGGACGTGCTTTTTTCCTCCTAAATTGAGAGCCGTCAGAGCAGCAGCACTGCCATCTAGCGACCCACTCTCAGAACTGCAGGTTTTGTTTCAGCGGCTGTCGGTCTGTAGATAAGGTTTTTCTAAATTTTTGGCTTGCAACCTGGTAATGGGAGGGAACGCCTCACAAATGAAAAAAAAAAATTGGAAATATTGATGAGCAATTATGACAAGAAAGCAGAACTTCTTCCAACTTTGTGGAAGCATTTTTATAAACAATTTGGAGAGTTATATAAGTTTATTGTTTGTATATTATTGGTTGTTTAGAGTTATTACAAAATAACCTCATTTGGGAAGAGTATAAAGTGAAAAGATGTTACCAGATCTCTTAAAAATGTCTCCTTGAGAACTTCCCTGGTGATTCAGGGGCTAAGACCCTGAGCACCCAACACAGGTGTCCTGGGTTCAATCCCTGGTCAGGGAGCTAGATGCCACACGCTACAACTAAAGACCCTGCGTGCCTAAATAAAATGCTTAAAAAGATAAAATGTCCCCTCCTTTTTTCATATAGAGCTCTAAATCAGAGGTTATTATTTTTTTTCATTTTTAAAAAAAAGTTTGAGGTATAGTTTACACATGGGCTTCCCTGGTGCCTCAGCTGGTAAAGAATCTGCCTGCAATGCAAGAGACCCGGGTTTGACTCCCGGGTTGGGGAGTTCCCCTGGAGAAGGGAAAGGCTACCCACTCCAGTATTCTTGCCTGGAGAATCCCATGGACAGAGGAGCCTGGAGGGCCACAGTCCATGGGGTCGCAGAGAGCTGGACACGACTAAGGGGCTAACTCTAGCACTAGCACTTACACACAGGGAATACATGGGTGTGAATTACAGTCCTGAAGGAGCTGATGAATGCACGCAGCCGCGCCCTCCCTAAGAGAGCAGGCTGTTTCCATCAGCACCGAAGGCTCCCCACGGAACAAGCACCCTTCTGATCTCTTTCGCTGTAGTTTTTTTTTTCACTGTAGATTAGTTCTGACTGTTGTAGAAGGTCATATAAATGGAATCCTACAGCACGTACTCTTCTGGTCAGGCTAGTTTTTGCACAGCATTTTTTGAGGTTCATTCATGTTGTATGACTGAATGATTTGTTCTTTTATTATCCGTTGTATAAAAACCACCAATTTATTTATCCGTTCTCCTACTGATGTGGATTGCTTTCACTTTGGGCCGAAGAAAGCTGCTGTGAACAAGTATTTATAGATACATGATTTCCTGTCCCCTAGATAAACAGGATAAATACCTAGCAGAGGTGGGGTTTGAGCATTCTTTGACTGAAGGCAGGAGGAGAAGGGGACGACAGCGGATGAGATGGTTGGATGGCATCACCGATTCAATGGACATGAGTTTGGGTAAACTCGGAGACTTGGTGACGGACAGGGAGGCCTGGCGTGCTGCAGTCCATGAGGTCGCAAAGAGTCAGACATGACTGAGTGACGGAACTGAACTGAAGTGGTGGGATTACTGAGCAGATAGTGGTTAAACCTTATAAGGAACGGCAGAATTTTTCAAAGTGCTGGCTGCTTTGACCTTCTCTTCCTATAGTCTTTAAAAGAAATTTGCTCATTTATTTGGCTTAATAAACCAGGGGCCAGATTTATAGCAGACGAGGCTTTGGTAGTGGTGTGGAGACCGAGTTGCGGCATGTGGGATCTCGTTCCCTGACGAGGGGTCAAACCCGGGGCCCTGCGCTGGGAGCGCTGAGTCTCAGCCTCTGGACCACCGGTGGAGTCCGTCTTCCCGTAGCCTTTAGAATTCTGTTTACCCCCACTAAGTAGTTAATCCGCTTGTATTAATCACTCTTTCTATCACACTCTGCCTGTAGCTTCTTTTGTGACATGTCTGCGGCGGTCTCGTGGCCCGCCTCAGGGCTGTTTGTGTCTGTCTCACTGAGTTGTAGCAGATCTCCCTCCGTTTAGGGCACAAGCGCTTCGTCAGGCACACACTTGGTGAAAATCTTATCCTAGTCTAACCTTGCCCGTTCATTGTATTGTGGTAAAAAACACAAACGTATCGCCATCTTAACCATTTAAAAATGTGAATTTTACTTACCTTGTTGTGAAGCAGATCTTTAGAATTTTTTCACCTTGCAAATCTGATTCAACACCACCTCCCCGTTCCACCTACCCCCAGCCCCTGACACCTACCATGCTTCTTTCTCCGTCTCTAGGTTTGGCCTCTTTAAATATCTTCATGAGTATGTTATTCAGGGTCTGTCTTTTTGTGCCCGGCCTGTTCCATTCAGCATAACGTTCTCAAGGTTTATCTGTGTTGTAGCACGTGTCAGAACTTACTTTCTTAAGGCTGGATAATGGTCCATTGTGTGGATGGTCATTGAGCTTATCCACTCATCTGTCACCTCTTGGCTGTTGTGAATAGCGCTGCTCTGCGCACGGGTGTGCAAGGATGTCCTTAAGACACTGCTTTAAATTCTTTTGGACGAAGGCCCAGAGTGGGATTGATGGATCATAGGTAGTTCTGATACAGACAGAGTAAAGGGATGATGCAGGTGATTAAATAGTTAATCCCACTAGGAGGCTGCAAACAGAGAAAATATGGGGGACCCCTGTAAGTTAATGATTACTCAAGAAGGCAGGTTTACTTAACCACGAAACTGAGCAGGCTGGCTTAGCAACAAAGCCATTCATCAGAAGAACGGGACATGCCCCAAGACAATAAAACAATGGTGGCGTGAGACGCACATCCTGCTGGTGAGCAGGGTGAGGTAGGACACGCTCTGTGCACACATGAAAAACAGTAATCTGTGGCCCTAACTTGACCATGTAGGGTCAAGAAAGTGCCTCTGGCCAGCTGGAGGAGGAGCTGATGGTGGAAGCGAGACATCTACTCAATAGTGAGGAAGAAAGGGGTCTTTTCTCCCTTCCCACGCTTCCTCTTATTATAAAACTGTAGCCTGCTAGGTTCTCCGGGTATGGCATCCTCTTGACCGCCTGCCTGTCAGCCTCACAAGCATCCTATTCTAATAAATCACTTCTTATCTATCACTCTGCCTCTTGATGAATTTTTATGCGCTGAGACATAGAGGACTGGAGCTTCCTGTGTGTGCGTGCTTAGTCGTTTCAGCCATGTCCGACTCTTCTCGACCCCTTGGACTGTAGCCCCCCAGGCTCCTTTGTCCCTGGAATTCTCCAGGCAAGAAGGCTGAAGTGGGCCGCCATGCCCTCCTCCAGGGGATCTTCCTGACCCAGGGACCCCACAAAGCACCACCAAATGGCTTCAGCTCAAGTTCTAATTTTTTGAGGGCCCTCCACACTGTTTTTCGTAGTGGCTGCCCCGTTTTAAAGTCCTACCAGCAGTGCACAAAGCTGCCGGTTTCTTTACTGTCTCACCAATATTTGTTGTTTTCTGATTTTATTCTTATTTTTAATTTGTCTATGTCTGGTCTTTTGCGGTGGGGTGTGGGTTTCTCTCCAGTTGTGGCCCCTGGGCTCCAGAGCAAGCCTGCACTGGATTGTTGCGGCCTGTGGGGTGAGCTGCCCTACAGCACGTGGGATCTTAGTTCCCCGACCAGGGATCGAACCTGGGTCCCCTGTTCTGGAAGACAGATTCTTAACCACTGGACCACTAGGGTGTCTTTCTTCCCCCTCCCCCCACACCATTGGGTGTAGGGGGATATTTCAGTGTGTTTTTTTTTTCAGTGTGGTTTTATTTACATTTCTCTGATAGTTAGTGAGGTTGAGCATTGTTTTAGGTGCTTACTGGTCATTTGTGTATAATCTGGAAAAATGTCTATCCAAGTCCTTTGCTTGTTTCGTAATTGAGTTACTTGATTTTTGTTGAGTTGTAGGAGTCTTCTACGTAGTCTGACTATTAACCCCTTATCAGATACACAACTTGCAAGTATTTTCTTTGTTCCTGTAGGTTGCTTTTCCACTCTGTCGACAGATTCCTTTGATGCACAAAAGTTAAGTTTAATGTAGTCCTATTTGTCTGTTTTTTTCTTTTGTCGCCTGTACTTTGGTGTTATGTCCAAGAAACCATTGTCAAGTCCAGTGCCGAGAAGCTTTCCCCATGTTCTCTTTTAGGAGATTTTTAAAAATATGGATTTGTTCACTTGGCTGTGCCAGGTCTCAGCTGCAGGCCCGGCGTTTGCCGGCCTTGCTTGCCCCAGGCTGGCTTTTTCTAGTTGTGGCCCCTGGACTCTTAGGTGCAGCACGTGGGGTCTAGTTCTCTGACCAGGGGTCAGCCCCGAGCCACCTGAATTGGTAAACACAGGGTTTCAGCCACTGAACCACCAGGGAAGTTCTTCTTCCAGGAATTTTATAGTTTTAGGTCTTATGAACCCATTTTGAGTTATTCTTTGTATGTGGTCTATTCATTCTTTTAACAGTGTCTTGAGATGAACAGCAGTTTGGGATTTTGATGTTTATAATTTAAGATTTTTATGTTATGATTAGTTCCTTTGAGTTTCCTAAGAAATCTTTGTCTAACTCCAAGTCACAAAGAAACCCCATCTGTGTTTCCTTCTGGAATGGTTACAGGTGGAGTGTTCAAATGAACACCACGTCTGGGTGACTTCCAAGCGTGGTGAGATCAGGGCCGGGGGGATGTGTTCCAGGGCCGGGTGGGGGGGGATGTTTTCCGGGTCGGGGTGATGTCTTCCGGGCTGGGGGATGTTTTCCGGGGCGGGGGATGTTTTCCCTGGTGAGCGACAGGTGCAGCAAGCCGCCGGGTTCGCTGTCCTGCCAGGCCGTGCTGAGAACGCCGTGGGGCTGCCCTGGCTTCCTCTCCAGAGGACACATGTCCCCTCCAATTGGCAGGGCCTCGGCTGTCAGTCCTCTTCGGGTATTGTTTTTTCTTTGCTGAAAAAGCCCTGCTCCCCAGCCCCCCAGACCCCCCAAGATCGGGCTTCCCTCCAGAGGCAGTGTGCGCGCAGTGACCAGTCCACACAGGCTTGAGGGCAGCTCCCTCTGACTCCGGACAGCTGTGCAGGCCGCCCCGAGGCCCTGGGGTCCCGGCGGCCGCGGTCTCACGGGGTTGGGGCCGCCCCGCGGGGTGTCGTCGTCCTCAGAGCGCCCCCCCACCCCGGCTCCCCGCCCCCAGCCAGCTGCCTGGTGGCCTCTGAGGGCCAGGCTACACCCCACGCCTCCTCGCCGTGGGGAGGCACCTGCAGGGGCCGGTCACGTGGGTGGCGCTGCTGTGTCTGAGAGCCACCTGTCTGCTCGCTCTCTGCCCTCTCTTGGGTCCCTGACCCAGTTCAAGCTCCCCTTCACCCCTCAAAGGCGATCCCTGACCCCAGCCCCAGCAGGTACCTGGGGAGTCCCCCCCGCCACCCACGCCTCAGACCCCAGTCGCAAGGCTAGGTTGTCCCCCGGGCCTCTGACCAGCGGTAGATCAGACGGCCCACGACCCCCTCCTCGGGTCACCTGATCGCCGACGTCGCCCACGGAACTCTGGGAAGCGCTGTACTTCCGGGAAGTGCGGTCAGTGCGGAAGGGGTGAGGAAACGAGGCGGGAACCTCACTGATGTGGAGCCAGGGCGCCGGAGGAGCCCTCGTCTCGGGCCACTCGTCTCGGGCCACAGCTCCCCACGGCGGGGTGGGAGGGGGACCCTGCCTCCCTGCCCGTTGCAGGTGCCGCGTTTTTCACAGACGGAAGGCCGGTGAGCCCCCGTGTGGACGTCCTGTCCACCGCGGTTCCGACAGCGTGTGCTCTCTGCGTCGCGTCCTGGGGACCCTCTCGACCTTCAAGCTGTATCACTGTCCCCACGGTGATGCTCACGGCGCCCCGCGATCTCGGAAGTTACACTCTCATTGACTGGAGGCACCTCGAGCCGCCCACACAAAGCCAGCGCCTTGATGGGCAGGAGCGTGTGTTCTGACCGCGCCCCCGGCCGGCTGTCCCGCCACCCCCACGCCGCGGGCCTCCCTGTCCCCTGCGACGCAGCAACACGAAACCAGTCCGACTCGGGACCGCCAGCGGCCCCCAGGTGCTCATGCGATGGGAGGAGTCCCATGTTCCTGCAAGGCTGACGGAGGGCGCCGCCGCACCCCACGGCCTCCTGAGGCCTGCCCTGCGGTGGACACGCCCCCTCTCAGGAGGCTGGCCTCACGCCCGCCCCGGGCCCTTTCTCTTCAGTCCTGCGCCCTCCAGGCTGCCCTTTGTCCATGGTCGGTGGGCTGGTCGGCCACAGGTAAGAGAGCCCTGGCGAGGCAAAGCCAGCATCTGGTGCCCAGTTTGCCTCAGCGGCCCTGTCCTGGAGCCTGCAGCCTCCCTACTGGGCAGGTCCCAGGTGGCCAGCAGCTGCTCCCCCTGGTCACTGGGCTCAGCGGGGAGCAGGGAGGCGCTGGGGTGCAGAGCCGGTGTTCAGAGAGGCGAGACCGAGCCGGGACCAGACATCTGTCCCGGGGTGGACTGAGGGGTGGGCGCCATCTGCCCCCAGAAGGCCAGCTGCCCCAGGGCTGCGGCTCTCTCCCAGCCTCTCCCTACACCTCCCGGGACGTCGGGGTGCGGGTGAGACGGACTGGTCACGTTCACTTAGGGGAACAGCTGAGTCCTGGTTAGCTGACACCTGGTCTCGCCGGAGGTCCGCAGACTTGTGACGGCATTCCCGACCCCCCGCTACAATTGGAGCGTGGACTGTCGGGGCCCCTCCCTGGGATTTCTGAGCCAGGCGTCTGGGAAGCTTGCATTCCTGGGGTCTAGGCTAGGCTCTAGGCCTGGACAACACGCTGGGAGAATGCTCTGGAAGATGCATAGGAGAGCAGAGGGGGCGGGAGCAGGTCACCTGGGCGGCGGGGGCCCTGGGGGTGGCACGCAGGGGCTTTCATTCAGGTTTCACAGCACCCTCCCCCAGCTGGCATGCTGGGTGAGCTGGGCAGGCATGTGAAGAGTGAACTCCTGTGAGTGAAGGGGGAGCTGGGTGCTTGTGTTGTGGGGTGTGTTTGGGGGGAGCCGTGTGGGCATCTGATGAGTCACCGTGGGGCAAGATGGACAGACAGGTGTGTGGCAAGGCTGGGTAGGGTGAAGGGATAGGTATGTGGTGGGATGGACATGCCATGCAGCCAGGAAAAAAAAAGACCATAAAGGAAATCAGCCCTCAATATTCATTGGAGGGACTGATGCTAAAGCTGAAACTCCAATACTTTGGCCAGCTGATGCAAAGAACTGACTCATTGGAAAAGACCCTGATGCTGGGAAAGATGGAGGGTGGGAGGAGAATGGGATGACAGAGGATGAGATGGTGGGATGGCATCACTGACCCAATGGACATGAGTTTGAGCAAGCTCCAGGAAGGACAGGGAAGCCTGGTGTGCTGCAGTCCATGGGGTCACAAAGACCTGGAAAACAAAGGCCATGGGAAAACTGATTAAACTGAGGATGGCTCCTCGTGTAGTCTGTGTATTTTTTAATGTGTGTGTTTGTTTTTGGCTGTGCATGGTCCTCACTGCTGCTCGGGCTGGTTTCGGTGCCCGGACGTCTCATCACAGTGGCTGCTCTTCGGAGCACTGGTCTAGGGCTCCTGGTCACCAGAGCACAGACCCATTAGTTGTGGTGCACAGGCTTCGTTGCTCTGTGGCAGGTAGGATCCTCCCAAATCAGGATCAAACCCATGTTTTCTGCCTTGACAGGTGGATTCTTTATCACCGAGCCTCCACGGAAACCCCACAGGCATTTCTTTAAGAAGAGGCATTGTATTCACATAGAAGAAAAAAAGAGATGCAGGTGCGCAGAGATCCTCCTGAAGCGTACCGTACCATCGTCCCTTACATCTCCCCTACCAGGGACAGGATCATTCAGAGCTGAGGTTTGATTCTTACACGTATCATAAGATGAATTATGTTAGAAGACGCATCAGGTATAAAAACCCGATATTCAGTATCATAACACCAGTGCCCCTGTGGGAAGCAGTTAGAGAGCGCTTAGGGCCACGTGCTTCTATAGGATGGATTTTCTCATCATGAAGACTTCTGAACTGGACAAGCTAATGGTGTGATTACTGTCATTCAAAGCTTGCTGAGTAAATTTTGTTAAAGTCTCTGTGGTTAATCAACCTTGAATATTCATTGGAGGGGATGATGCTGAAATTGAAGCTCCAGTACTTTGGCCACCTGACATGAAGAGCTGACTCACTGGAAAAGACTCTGATGCTGGGAAAGACTGAAGGCGGGAGGAGAAGGGAAAGACAGAGGGTGAGATGGTTGGATGGCATCACCGACTCGATGGACATGAGTCTGAGTAGACTCTGGGAGTTGGTTATGGACAGGGAAGCCTGGTGTGGTGCAGTCCATGGGGTCGCAAAGAGTCGGACACAACTGAGCGACTGAACAAAATTCCAAATGAAGGAACAAAAACTGCCACCAAATGGTCATAGCATAGGAAAACTGATTAAAACCAGTGTGCTCACATTAAAGGCAGATTGGCAGGGACTGATTCCGAAACTACCCATAGGTGACTTTGAACCAAGGGAGAAATACATTTGGTTCCTAAGCAAAAGTGTGAACAATTACCAAAGTAACTGGTACACAAGCCTGGTCAAGCATCTTGGGTCAGCTCTCTGCTTCAGATGTTGCTGTCTTCTCGTCCTGGTCTGGTGGCGCTGGTCCTGCTTAGTTGAAGCGGGGTGTCAGAAACAGGACATTCAAGAGAGGAAGGCGATAGATTCCTTCCAACCTGGCTGTAAAGTTTCCTCTATAATAATTGTCAATTAAAAAATAATGAGTTGATCTAAGAAAGAAGTGGAAAATTTTCTTCAAGCCAAATTTAAGGATTATAACTCAGGGAGAGCATTTCAGAGAGCTCTGAGAACTGTTCCTCCCAGTTAGACGTCAAGGCACAGTTATATGAATTTTTTGAGACAGAAGAGGTTCAGTTGCTCAGTTGTCGTTGTCTGAGTCTTTGCAATCCTGTGGACACCAGGCACGCCAGGCTTCCTATCCTTCACCAGAAGGCTGTACATCGAATGACATATTATTGAAACAGTTTACGTTATCCAATCTAGGCATCATCCTAATGGATGGTGTGACCCCTTACAAGATCAAGAAGGAATGTTATCATTTAAGGAGTTGTTTTGTTGATGCAATATCACAGTAATCCAAGTCTACGCCTCAACCAGTAATGCTGAAGAAGCTGAAGTTGAACGGTTCTATGAAGACCTACAAGACCTTTTAGAACTAATGCCCCCAAAAGATGTCCTTTTCATTATAGGGGATTGGAATGCAAAAGTAGGAAGTCAAGAAACACCTGGAGTAACAGGCAAATTTGGCCTTGGAGTACGGAATGAAGCAGGGCAAAGGCTCATAGAGTT
The DNA here is from genome assembly GCF_019320065.1 of Cervus canadensis. Taxonomy (NCBI): domain Eukaryota; kingdom Metazoa; phylum Chordata; class Mammalia; order Artiodactyla; family Cervidae; genus Cervus; species Cervus canadensis. The sequence continues at coordinate 6,514,263 of NC_057402.1, forward strand.
TTGCCAAGAGAACTCACTGGTCATAGCAAACACCCTCTTCCAACAACACAAGAGAATACTCTACACATGGACATCACCAGATGGTCAACACCAAAATCAGGCTAATTATATTCTTTGCAGCTGAAGATGGAGAAGCTCTATACAGTCAGCAAAAACAAGACCGGGAGCTGACTATGGCTCAGATCGTGGACTCCTTATTGCCGAATTCAGACTTAAATTGAAGAAAGTGGGGAAAACCACTAGACCATTGAGCTATGACCTAAATCAAATCCCTTATGATTATACAGTGGAAATGAGAAATAGATTTAAGGGACTAGATCTGATAAACAGAGTGCCTGATGAACTATGGACAGAGGTTCGTGACATTGTCTCCTGACAGGGATCAAGACCATCCCCAAGAAAAAGAAATGCAAAAAAGCAAAATGGCTGTCTGAGGAGCCATTTCACAAATAGCTGTGAAAAGAAGAGAAGTGAAAAGCAAAGGAGAAAAGGAAAGATATTCCCATTTGAATGCAGAGTTCCAAAGAATAGCAAGAAGAGATAAGAAAGCCTTCCTCAGTGATCAATGCAAAGAAATAGAGGAAAACAATAGAATGGGAAAGACTAGAGATCTCTTCCAGAAAATCAGAGATACCAAGGGAACATTTCATGCAAAGATAGTCTCAATAAAGGACAGAAATGGTATGGACCTAACAGAAGCAGAAGATATTAAGAAGAGGTGGCAAGAATACACAGAAGAACTCTACAAAAAAGATCTTCACGATCCAGAAAATCACGATGGTGTGATCACTCAGCTAGAACCAGACATCCTGGAATGTGAAGTCAGGGGCCTTAGGAAGCATCACTATGAACAAAGCTAGTGGAGGTGATGGAATTCAAGTTGAGCTGTTTCAAATCCTAAAAGATGATGCTGTGAAGGGGCTGCACTCAATATGCCAGCAAATTTGGAAAACTCAGCAGTGGCCACAGGACGGGAAAAGGTCAGTTTTCGTTCCCATCCCAAAGAAGGACAATGTCAAAGAATTGCACAATTGCACAATTGTGCACAGCTGCACTCACCTCACACGCTAGTAAAGTGATGCTCAAAGTTCTCCAGGCCAGGCTTCAGCAATACGTGAACCACGAACTTCCAGATGTTCAAGCTGGTTTTAGAAAAGGCAGAGAAACTAGAGATCAAATTGCCAACATCCACTGGATCATCAAAAAAGCAAGAGAGTTCCAGAAAAACATCTATTTCCGCTTTACTGACTATGCCAAAGCCTTTGACTGCATGGATCACAATAAACTGTGGAAAATTCTTCAAGAGATGGGAACACCAGACCATCCGACCTGCCTCTTGAGAAACCTGTATGCAGGTCAGGAAGCAACAGTTAGAACTGGACATGGAAGAACAGACTGGTTCCAAATAGGAAAATGAGTACGTCAAGGCTGTATATTGTCACCCTGCTTATTTAACTTATATGCAGAGTACATCATGAGAAACACTTGGCTGGGTGAAGCACAAGCTGGAATCAAGATTGCCAGGAGAAATATCAATAATCTCAAATATGCAGATGACACCACCCTTGTGGCAGAAAGCAAAGAGGAACTGAAGAGCCTCTTTGCAGGGAGCCGGCCTGAATGTACAGGCCCCTTACGGCCCTAAGAGAGAACAAAGGGTCTCTCTTTGTCCTGCCACCCCTTCTTGTTAAAGTATAGACTGGCATTTGTCTCCTTCAGGGAAAAAACACACCGGTGACCTTTTTGCCTGTTTTTCTGGTGCTGATAAACTCATCATGTTCGAAACCTGTTTTCCATCTAGATAATGTTCTATTGATGAAGCCTGTTTTCTATCTAATGTTCTATTGATCTTAATCATGTTGGGCGCTAGGGTAATTAATGCTTTACTGATCTTAAGTGTGGGAATTTAAAACATCTGTAGCTCTGCACGTATGCAAACCCTCGATCTATTCTTAGTAACTCCTGTTAGCGTATATATAGGCGTGGTATTCTTCAATAAAGTTGGCGGAGTCAGACGCAAGCGGACTCCATCCCTCTCAACCCCATCTTTCTCTTTCTGAGTCTTCTTTTTCCTAGGTACTCTGGTAATTGTGTTCTTGACCAGTTCGTTTGCCGGCAGGCTCCGGCACCTCTTGATGAAAGAGGAGAGTGAACAAGTTGGATTAAAGCTCAACGTTCAGAAAACAAAGATCATGGCATCTGGTCCCATCACTTCATGGCAAATAGATGGGGAAACAGTGGAAACAGTGGCTGACTTTATTTTTTTGGGCTCCAAAATCACTGCAGATGGTGACTGCAGCCATCAAATTAAAAGATGCTTACTGCTTGGAAGGAAAGTTATGACCAACCTAGAAAGCATGTTAAGAAGCAGAGACAGGCTACAGTCCACAGGGTCACAAAGAGTCAGACACGACTGAAGCAACTTAGCATGCGCAGTGAGAGAAAAAGCCCTCGTCTGCAGCGTTTGCCAGTTTCTGTGGCGTAAATAATCTCACGGACAATTGTAAGCTACCTATGTGACATCACTGAACAGGGTTGGAAAAAGATGCGGAGTAGCTTACCCTTACATGATATTTTTGTTGTACAGATACGATAGGGATAAATAACCTCTAGAGCTTAGATAACAATAAAATGCAATAAAATAATTAGCAAGTGGAAAAAAAAAAAAGCAGAGACATTACTTTGTCAACAAAGGTCCGTCTAGTCAAGGTTATGGTTTTTCCAGTGGTCATGTGTGGATGTGAGAGTTGGACTGTGAAGAAAGCTGAGTGCTGAAGAATTGATGCTTTTGTTTTTGTTTTTTTTTTACTCTTTCTGGTACTGTTAGACTTGTTAGATCATGTGTATGGGGTACTCTGGTTTGAATGGAATGAAAAGAAGTGAGGAAAGGAAGCAGTAAATCCAGGATTCTCTGGCTTTTCATCAGGAGGGCTGAGGATGATGCCCCTTGATGAAATCCTATTGATAGGGGAAATTGAGCCATTTGAAGGGGCTCCCAGTGAGGAGACTGATCCCTCCTGTAGTGGGATGGTGGATCCCACCAGGAAAATTTTGTTTTCAGGTCTACCCTCGTTTGGAGGCTCTGAAAGTGAAAGTGAAGTCACTCAGTCGTATCCGACTCCTTGCGACCCCATAAACTGTAGCCTACCAGGTTCCTCTCTCCATGGAATTTCCCAGGCAAGAGTACTGGAGTGGGTTGCCGTCTCCTTCTCCAGAATTGATGCTTTTGAACTGTGGTGTTGGAGAAGACTCTTGAGAGTCCCTTGGACAGCAAGGAGATCCAACCAGTCCATCCTAAAGGAGACCAGTCCTGGATGTTCATTGGAAGGACTGATGTTGAAGCTGAAACTCCAATACTTTGGCCACCTGATGCGAAGAACTGACTCATTGGAAGAGACCCTGATGCTCGGAAGGATTGAAGGCAGGAGGAGAAGAGGACGACAGAGGATGAGATGGTTGGATGGCATCACTCACTCAATGGACATGGGTTTGGGTGGACTCTGGGAGTTGGTGATGGACAGGGAGGCCTGGCATGCTGTGTTTCACGGGGTTGCAAAGAGTCGGACACGACTGAGCAACTGAACTGAACCTGTTGATGCTGGGAGGACAGTGGTCTTTATGGTTGAGTAGGTATTCCTGCTGATGGCAGAAGTCTTGATGCCCAGTAGGGCCCTGTGGGGCTCCCAGGCACAAAGGCCTTTTTGTCCCCCGTTTCCTATAGGCAAGACTCCATGACCTTCCCTTTGTTCCAAATAGCAGATTCTAATAGTTGCTAATCAGGGAAGGAGCAGCCATGAAACCACCCGAGGCAAGATTAAAGGGGCCAGAGAGGCTCATTCAGATTAGGAGAACCTTACTGTGGTGGCTCAGATGATAAAGCGTCTGCCCGCGATGTGGGAGATCTGGGTCGATCCCTGGGTCGGGAAGATCCCCTGGAGAAGGAAATGGCAACCCACTCCAGTACCCTTGCCTAGAAAATTCCATGGATGGAGGAACCTGGTGGGCTACAGTCCAAGGGGTCGCAAAGAGTTGGACACGACTGAGCAACCTCACTCACTCACCCTTCTGAAACTGCAGAAGGAAGAATACAAGACTATTACCGCCTGGATCCTTATCACATACCCCTTTGTTGTTGCTGTTAACTGCTACATTCTGTTAGACTCTCTGCAACTCATTGGACCGCAGCCTTCCAGGCTCCTCCGGCCTTCACTATCTCCATTGGTTTGCTCACACTCATGTCCATCGAGTTGGTGATGCTGTCCAACCACCTCATCCTCTGTCATCCTCTTCTCCTCCTGCCTTCAATCTTTCCCAGCATCAGGGGCTTTTCTAATGAGTCACTCTTTGCATCAGGTGGCCAAAGTATTGGAGTTTGAGCTTCAGCGTCAGTCCTTCCAATGAATATTCAGGGTTGATCTCCTTTAGGATGGACTGATTGGGTTTCCCTGCTGTCCAAGGGACTCTCAAGAGTCTTCTCCAGCACCACAATTTGAAAATACCAATTCTTCAGCACTCGGCCTTCTTTATGGTCCAACTTTCACATCCATGCATGACTGCTAGAAAAACCGTAATTTTGACTATAGGGGCCTTTGTCAGCAAAGTGGTGTCCCTGCTTTTTAATGTGCTGCCTAGGTCTGTCACAGCCTTCCTTCCAAGGAGCAGGCGCCTTTTAGCCTCACGGCCGCAGTGACTGCTCAGGGATTGTGCTGTTTTGCTCAGTTGCTCAGCTGTGTCCGACTCTCTGCGATCTCGTGGGCTGCAGCACTTGAGGGTTCCCTGTCCTTCACCATCTCCCAGAGTTTGTTCAATTTGTTTATGTCCATTCAATCAGTGATGCCATCCAACCATCTCATCCTCTGCTGCCCCCTTCTCTTCTTGCCCTCAGTCTTTCCCAGCATCAGGGTCTTTTTCATTGAGTTTGCTCTTCACAAACTCATTGGCCATCTCTGATGGCCGATGTATTGGAGCTTCATTTTGGAGTCCAAGAAAATTAAATCTGTCACTGCTTCCACTTTTCCCCTTCTATTTGCCATGAAGTGATGTGATAGGATAGGATGCCATGATCTTAGTTTTCTTAATGTTGACTTTCAACACGGCTTTTTCACTCTCCTCTTTTACCCTCATCAAGAGGCTCTCTAGTTCCTCTTTACTTTCTGCCATAAGGGTGGTGTATGCATAAGATAAAGACAAAGTTGCACACCTCCAAATCCTGTCAGTTACAAGAGGGATTGGATTCAGACTGGGGTTCTGGCAGATGGAACAAGTCAAGGTCACTTGTTTAGATGGCTATCCTATGGGTCTTGCAGAATCAGACCTGAGCGACTAACTCTGACAAGTCAAGTTCCAAATTAGCCAATCTTTTGTTTTGTCTTAGGAATTGGGTTTCCCTGGTGGCTCAGAATCTGCCTGCTGCAATCCAGGAGGCCAGAGTTCAATCCCTGGGTCGGGAAGATCCCGCGGAGAAGGGAATGGTGGAATTTGCATTTTTAAAAGCGGGCCTAGATGAGGGTTCCTAGAAAGGACCAGGTAGAACATTTACATCTGAAAGACAGAGGAGAAAAGCAAGTCTCTCCCAAGGAGACTTTGATCCCTTAAGACCAGACCTTTTTTTTTTTTTTCACTGTCTGGCCATAAAATAGAAATTTTATTTCATCACTTCTAGGAGTCAGAATCAAGTCCGGAAGGGCTCTCTCTGGAGAGGAATCAGTTTTCCACCAAACCAAGTTGTGGTTCCCCGCCCCTGTGTGGGTCCCCTACAGGGCCTTGGTGTGCTGACCCCAGGGAGGGCTACACAGACTGACTCCACCTGCGGGGAGTTCTTCTGGTACTCCCCATCCTCCTCCATCTCCTGGACTGAAAGGCGAGTGAGTGACTGTGTGTGTGTTCACTCTCTGTCATTTCCAACTTTTTGCAACACCAAGGACTATAGCCCGCCAGACTCCTCTGTCCTCGGGATTTCCCAGGCAAGAATACTGGAGCAGGTTGCCATTTCCTCCTCCAGGGGATCTTCCCAACCCAGGGATGAAACCCTTGTCTCTGGAGATTCTAGCATTTGCAGGCAGGTTCTTTACCACTAGCGCCCCCTGGGAAGCCGGGACTGCCGCGGATAGGCTCTACCTAGCCCTGGAGGGGGTCCCCTACGGCTTCTGGACAGTGTGAGTGGACTGGCTGGGGTCTCTGCCTGCCCCTTCCAGGGCAGAAGACTCCAACGGCATGGTCTACAGTGCTGGGTCAGCTGGAGCGCCAGGGCCCGTGGGGAGGGCCACCCGCCCTCTGCTTTGGGGGTCCTCGGGCTCCACCGTCGGTGAGGCCATGGCCTCTGTGCCACAAGTCACAGCGACCCAAAACGCCCCGGGCCACTGGGGCCGCTGGAACCTGTCCCTAGTACCTCCCCGCTTAGGGGCCTGCCCCGCCACTCCCCGGCGGGGACAGGTGCAGGCCCGACCCTGCGGCGAGTGCCCGCCCCCCAGGCCCCGCCCCGCCGGCCCGCCCGGTCCCCTCGGAGCCCTGGGTGGCCGGCATGGCGCGCGCGGCGGGGCCCGAGCGGCGGCTCCTGGCCGTCTACACCGGCGGCACCATCGGCATGCGGAGCGAGCGCGGCGGTGAGCGGGGCGGGCGCCCGGCTCCGGGTGGGGGGCGGGGTGGGGGTCGTGCTCCCGCCGGCAGGCCTTTGACCCGTCCTGACCCGCGCTCCGGTGGGCGCCCAGCGCCTCCCCCGCGCTGCCGCTGCTCCTCTCGGGCAGAGCCCCGGGGGGGCTGTGGCTCCCGTGGGACCCCCATCCCTGCACAGATGGGCTGGTGGGCAGGTGTTCAAGGGCTGTCCGGGCCTCTCACTCGGGAGACCAGCGGCTGCCGGGCGACCCCGGCCGCTCCCCGCTGTCCCCGTCTGGCCCGCGCGGGGGGCAGGGACGCCCGCCAGCTCTGGGCAGAGCTCACTGGCACCAGGATTCTGGGCGGTGGGCGTTCCCTGTCCCCTGCCCCGGGGCGCTGACGGGATTTGGGCCAGGGAGGGGGTGACTGTTGGGTGGGGGAGAGCCTGGGGTGGGCACCGGCCTGGAGGACCCCGGGGCAGGCGTGCCCCCAGGCTGGGCAGAGCGCCTCGGGCAGGAACCTGGTCTGGGGAGCCTGCAGGGGTGGGGCGGGCACCGCACGCACCCCCGGAGTGTTGCAGCGTGGCCTCCACGTGGGCCCTGGGTCCTCCAGGAGGGGCCCAGACAGTCCCTTAGCCCTGCTCTGGAGCCTCGCCCCTTACTCTGGAGCGGGGGTGCTGGCCCTCCTCCGCCTCCGTCCCCCCAGGACCCCTCCCCAGCCCTCCACAGCTCTCTGCACCCCGGGCCCCCACCCCCCGCGGGCCTCACTCGGGCCACCCCGCCCTGGCCCGGGGGTGGCCTCCTACTTGAGCTCTCCCAGCTCCCAAGGGCCCTCCTCCTGCCTTGGAACCAGCTGTGTCCCCCCCATGACCCCCAGGGCTAACAGAACATCCTCCACGGCCCCCCCACCACCACGCGGTTCCCCTGAAGCAGCCACTCAGATGCCGTGAGCCCTTTCTCACGCCAGCAACTGCTTCCCGTCCTCTGTCCCTGTTAATGCCCCCCTCCCCTGCCAGTTCACAGATGTCTCCAGGGCCCATCCATGCTGGGCCCCAGGGCTTAGACCCCCAGACAGCCCTGTCCTGGGGGACTTTCCACATCCCTTTGTACCCTGGGGGTCTTTCCTCCTGGACTGCAGGGCTGGGGCAGAGAGAGGGGAGCAGGCGGACTCTGCTGGCGTCCTCAGAAGGCCCTGACGCATCCCGGTTGCTGCCCACCCCCCCAGGCTTGGCACTTGGCCAGCTGTGATGCCTGTGATTCCATTGAGCTCAGCTCATAGGTGTTAAGGGTCTGAGCTGCAGGGACCAGGGGGACTCTGACCGTGACCCCATTTGCACTGCGTTGTGCGCCCCCCCATCACCGCCCCCCGCCACCTGGACGCCCCCGGCTCACTCCCACAGGCCCTGCATTTGCCAAAGAGCTTGCAAACCCCCTTGTTTGGAAGGGGCTCTAGAAAGATGGAGTGTGGTGGGCAGTGACCTCCCAAGATCCCGCAGGGCAGCGCCCCTGGGCTGGTAGGGAGCCAGCTGGGGCCGGGGAAGAAGGGCAAAGGGGGTGCGCGGAGGACACAGGCCTGGCCCATGGAGACCCCGCTCTGAGCCCTGCTGGAGGCCCGGGCCGCCCAGCCGCTCCAGGCCCTGCCTGCCTGGGGATTCCGGTCGGTCGCGGGGTCAATGATTAACCGCCCTGGCTCTGCGGGTGTGGTTGAGGGGCCGGCCTGGCTGTTTGAATTCTCACTGTTGGGAGCATTTTTGCGCCTGCTGGTAAACAGTGACCTGCCGGGCATGCGGGGCCTCGCTCGCGAGCCCTGCCAGAGGTCAGGATGCTGAGGGGAGGGCAAGGCCGTGGCGGCTGGGGACGCCCCTTGCCCGCCCCCTCTCTGAGCTCAGAGATGATGTTACAGGTCAAGGGGCGTCGTGAACCCGAGATCAGTCGATGACGGCAAGCCCAGGGTCAGGCAGCACCCTGGCCGGAGACCCCGCCAACCCGTGTGACCCCCGTGGGCTCGGCTCCTGGTGGGTGGAGCCTCGGGGTCCGCAGGGGCCAGGACATCCCAGGAGGCCACAGGAGGGCCTGGCAGCCAAGCCTCATCCTGAGAGGGGATGCCCACGGCTTCTCCTGCCCTCGGCCTGGACGCCCGTCACGGAACAGGCTGCCACACGCTCCCTGTCCTGGGGGCAGACTGGCCCTTACGGGGGAATGTGTCTGTGGGGCCACTGCCCATGACCAGCTCCCCATCTGCACTGCAGGGAGACGAGGCCCTGTGCGGCTGCTTCTGCTTGTGGAGGGCCTGAAGCTTGGGGGCCCTCATTAAGAAAAAGAATCCAGTTTACAAAATCAGAATTAGATGTGAAAGCAGATGTTGGCTTATTAGTTGTTTTGTCTTTGCTGCACTGCAATGCAGGTGGGATCTTAGTCCCCCGAGCAGGAATTGAACCCGCGCCCCCTGCAGGGGAAGCCTTAACCTTTGGACAGCCAGGGAAGTTTCCCAACCCCTTCCCTGCTTTTTTTTTTTTTTTTGGTAACAGGTGTTTACTTAGATTGATGAAGGAAATAACAAACTCCCCGTTCTTAAAAGTCAATAATATTACAAAATCCACAAAAATATTTTTTGTTTGTTGACTTCCTGACACTCTCTCACCACCGTTTTCCCCACATTTTTGGCTGCTTTGGATAATGATGCGTCGGCAGAATTTTGCCCCCAGAGAATAGAATGGAAGCAGAGTGTGGCCTCCTCTTGGGCTGGCTCTGCCCGTCCGTCCGCCTACCCACTCGCCAAGCGGGGCCACCAGGCCCGCCGGCCCTGAGGTGGGATGTTCCCGGAAGTCAGGGACCCCCGAGTCCCCCCTCCCCGAGCCCACCAGCAGTGGCTTGGCTCTGGGGTGGCAGTGAGTGTGCACACAGCCCGCCCCGTCAGTGGATCCGCAGATTTCCACGGCCACCCCCTCAAGGCCACCCACTGCAGGGGAGCTGGCGCAGACAGTGGCGGGGGAGCCTCCTGCACCCGCCCTGACCCGGGGCCGCAAACCAGGGCCTCGGGCAGCAGGAGGGCCCTCTGGAGACCTCCCCCACCAGGGCTCTGTCCTTCTTCCGCCCTCCCCTCTGAGTGTCGAGCCTGCTCACAAGGATGCGGGTGGAAGCCAGGAGCCAGCGTCATCTCCTGAGCTCACACCCACAGAGATGTTGCCTCTCAGGTCCTGGGGCTCAGGAGGGGACATCCGCGGGCCATCTTGTTCCCTGCCGCAGCGGGGTGGGCGGCCCTGGGCCTCCCTCAACCCCCAGGTCTGAAGTCGGGGCCTCCCGGCAGCAGGGCTGGCGGGTCCAGCGCTTTGTGCAGGCAGCCGCGTGTCCCGGCCACCCTCCAGCGTCTTGGGAGGGAGCCCAGCCGGGCCGTCTCGCACTGATGTTCCCTGAGCCGCGTTGCTTCTGCAGCAAAGTGTGTGGAGCCCCCACGGGGGCCTCCTGGGTGGAAGAGGGGGTGGCTATTCAGGGTGCCCCCTTCCCCGAGGTATCCTCTTCTGGCTGGGGAGACGGCACCTTGAACTCTGAGGCTGTGCTCCCTGCGGGGCTGGTGGGAGCTATGTCTGGGGTTTAGCGGGTGGACGTGTGGAGGGGGTGCTGGGGCGGGAAGCCCACCCTGCCACCCAAAGCCTGCGGCTTCTGGCCAGTGAACATTGCTGCTTTGGTTCACTGAGTTTGTGCCGACTTGTTCCTCGGAGGGCGAGGCACAGGGAAGCTGAGCGCTGCCCCGAGCTGCAGGGTGGGGCAGGGGCATCAGTGAGCTGGGGGCGGGGCGGAGGGTCTGATGCTGGGCCCACGACCCCAGGGAAAGGAGCGAGGGGCCGGATTCACATCTGGGGAGAGATCCTGGCCGCCAGCCTGAGGAGACGCATGCCTAAGAAGGCACCAGGGTGGGGGGCGGGGTGAGGCTGGGGGGCGGGGGCTGGACGGCTGTCGGGCTCCACTGAGGGAGGAGAGGAGGCAGGGTGAGATCAGAGAGATTCAGAGTGTGAGGACCCACCGGCCATCGCGGGGGTCCCCCGGCCGGGGGTGTGGGCAGCCCCTAGGCTGGGAAGGCTCGTGGTGGCGTGAAAGCTGGCATGAAGCTGAGTTCTGCCAGCCGTCGGGTGAGCCTGGACCAGACCTGCTCCAGGACCTCCAGGAAGAGCGCGTCCCGGACACCCAAACCCACCCCATGCCCCACCTCCACTGAGACAATGAAGGGTGCTGTTTAAGACACTAAGCCCGGGGCAGCTTGTTACACGGCAGCAGGACGCTGATACGCCTGGCAGAGGGCAAAGGCTGGGAACGAGATCGCCACCTAGGTGCCCACTGCCGCTGGCCCTGGAGGTCTTCTGTTTCAGCCAAAGAAGCTTCTCTGGAATGGGGGGGGGGCATGTTGTCCTTGCTGCTGCGGCCGGGCATCCAGCACGGCCAGGCACGTGGGCGATGCCCAGCAGAACCTCAGTGAGGAGTCAGCCGACCTGCCTCAGGTCACGGAGCTCGCAGGGAGCAGGATGGGACAAAAAGCCAGGGCCGGGATGCAGTGATTCTTCTGGGAGCCTTTGCTGAGGAAGTTGTTTGTCTCCAGGAAACACTTGGGACTTTGTGAGCTTTTCTTAGAAGGCGTGCCATTTCTGCCTAGTGCCTCCTTAGATGTGTGCTTCTGGCCGGGGAAGGAGAAAGGGTAATCGGGTGTGTGTGGCAAGGGCACCGGGACCTGGACATCAAGCAGGGCTTCCTGGAGGTGGTGCCCTGCATCGGGGGGAAGCATCTGCTGGGTGAGAAGGGGGACGGGGCAGGGGACGTCAGGCAGAGTCAATGGTGCGTCCTTGGGCAGAGTGGTGTGGATGTTCTGGGGAAGTCGGGGGGAGAAGTGGTGTGTGTGTGTTGTGAGGGGACCGGGGTGCCCTGAGCCTTGCTGGGGCCGTGGGTTCGTCTGGAGGTGGAGGTGTTAGCCAGGAAGCGGCCAGAGCCCCTGGCAGACCCTTGAGCTGTCTGGGGGAGAGCCAGGGTCCAGTCCCCAGGCGGCGGTCCACACTTGCCAGGGCCCTGGGTCGGCTGCAGACCTGAGCACCCAGTCTGACTCCGCACAGGGCCAGAGCTCACCCGCAGCGCCCAGCCCCGTCCTGCCTGGGGCCCTGGTGGTGGCTGCCAGCCCCTGATCCTCCGCCCACCCTGCCCACAGTGTTCGTGCCCGGGAGGGACCTGGCCACGGTTCTGAGGATGCTGCCCATGTTCCATGACGAGGAGCACGCCCGGGCCCGCGGCTTCCCCGAGGACACCCTGGTGCTGCCGTGAGTGGGCGCTCCCGTGGGTCCCGGGCACGGACGATGGCCGGCTGTCACGGGGTGGGGGGAGGGCACCCTGAGACTGGCACCTGCCAGGCCGGCGGGGCGGCTGTGGCTTCTCAGGGTGTCCACAGCGAGCTGCTGGAGGGCGCCGCCCCCACGGCCCCCCACTGTGGTGGCTCTGGAACTGACCGCAGTCCTCTTAAAAGTCCATCAGGACAGGCAGGGGCTGGCCCCAGGGTCCCCCCGCCCCCGGGAAGGTCCTGCTTCCCAGGTCGGGGCCCAGGCTGCCCGGTGGTCTTCCCTGCTGGCCGGCGGGGTAGGGGTTGCCCTCCTGGCTGCTGACCCCTCCTGGCTGCTGACCCCTCCTGCCAGCGGCCCTCCTCCTGGGGGTGTCCTGGTTCACTTCCTGCCGTGGAGCAGCCCTTCCCTGGGACCATGGTCCTTGTTCCTGCAGCCTCAGGCAGAAGCGGGCCGTGGAGGTGCAGGGCCCGAGGCCACGTTCCTGGGTGCCCGACTGGGTGGAGGGGAAGGGGCCGCTGACGGAGGGGGCGCTGAGTGTGAGCCTGCCCTCCGCCTCCCGCAGGCCGGCCAGCCCCGACCAGAGGGTCGTCTACAGGGTGCTGGAGAGCCAGCCCCTCTTTGACTCCAGTGACATGACCATCACCGAGTGGGTTCAGATTGCCCAGACCATCGAGGTGACCAGGGAGCGTGGGGAGGGCTGGGGGGGTTGTGGGGGGGGGCTGGCGGTGGAGGTGGGGCTGGGAGGAGGCTGATGAGGGGCCACACCTCAGCGGCATGGCTCCCACGACCCTCTCTCCTGCACCCTGGGTGGGGGGGGCATCAAGGACCATGTCCACTTTTCCGGTGAGGAAATGGCCCAGGTGGCCGTCTCACTTTGAACACTTAGCTTGTCCTAGTCTGTGTCCTGGGCGGAGACTGAGACACCTCTCTGCAGACTGACCACCCCACGCCTGGTCCACCCCGCGCCCACCCTGGAGTGCAGTCTTAGTGGGTTTAGGGCTCGTGGTTTAGAGCACTGAGTGGCCGTCTCTCCTGCAGCCAGAGCCCCTCACCCCCACCAGTGCCGGCCCCAGCTACTGCCTCCCGGGGTGGGGGCCCTCCCAGCCCAATTTCTCACCTTCCCCCCTTAAGAAACCCTGCTCCCCAGAGAGGGGCTTGTCACTGAGCCACCCTTCCTGGCAGCTGGCTGGCCCCAGGCCTGGCCCCGTCTCTGGATGTATGCAGCTGTGTCTGGGGCAGTCTCCCTAGTCTCTGGCCAGCAGCACCCACAGCTGGGGCCTAATGGCTTTTCTGAATGCCTAGGACTGCTGTCCAGTTCAATTCAGTTCAGTTGCTCAGTTGTGTCTGACTCTTTGCAACCCCATGGACTGCAGCATGCCAGGCTTCCCTGTCCATCACCAAGAGCTTGCTCAGACTCAATTCCATTGAGTCGGTGATGCCATCCAACCATCTCACCCTCCGTTGTCCCCTTTTCCTCCCGCCTTCAGTCTTTCCCAGCATCAGGGTCTTTTCCAGTGACTCAGTTCTTTGCATCAGGTGGCCAAAGTGTTGGAGCTTCAGCTTCAGCATCAGTCCCACCAGTGAATGTTCAGGACTGATTTCCTTTAGGATGGACTGGTTGGCTCTCCTTGCAGTCCAAGGGACTCTCAAGAGTCTTCTACCACAGTTCAAAAGCATCAATTCTTCGTCCTGCTGGCCAGCCATGTGCAAATTCGTGGTGTGGCCGGCAGAGGGCGGCCCAGTCCACCACGTGGCTCCGCTCCCCTGCAGCTCCGAGCCCCACCTGGCTTGGTCTATCAATGGGCCTCAAGAGAGGTCCCAGGGCCCCATGGTTCCCGGGCTGTGTCCCTCGCAACCACAGCCCAGGCCAACTGCCCCCTGAGGCCTTGGCTGCTCCTACGGAGGCGGTGGCTGGGGGGTGTCCCTGCAGAGCTGGCCTGCGTGCCGGGGGGGCCTTCTGACTCCCTGGAGGGGCCGTCCCCGTGCCTGCTGTCCGCACCCTGCCCACCGCCGACCTCTCATCTCCCAGCACAGGCTGTGCCTCCTGCCTGTTGCTTCTGTGCGTGCCCGGCCCTCCCGCTGGACCGAGTGGCTGGCGGGCTTCCTTGCCCCACGGCCCCTGCTGCCCCCCGGGGCAGTGGTCATTCAGCAAGGGCCCTCCGGAGCACTGAGCTGGGCCCGCGCCGTCGTCCAGCTGACGGAGTGCTCAGGAGCCCAGGTCGGGCGTTGCGCGGGGAATCTTCCCACCCCGGGACCAAAGTGCCCGGAGACCCCCGCCAAGTTCTCTCGGGGCCGCGGGGTGTCACTGGGAGGCCCCAGGGTCTCAGGGGAGGAGGCTGTCCTGGGAGAGAGCAGAGCATAGGGACAGGGGCTCCGTACCCTGAGGGCCTCCCCGGCTGGCAGTGACCGAGGCCCGCCCACGCGTCCCCGAGTTCCACCAGCTGCGTGTGGGGGGCACCAGTGCCTGCTCCTAGGAGCTGGGCCGCCTGAGCTGGCCGCCGCCCCTGCAGAGCCACTACGGGCAGTACGATGGCTTTGTGGTCATCCACGGCACCGACACCATGGCCTTCGCCGCCTCCGTGCTCTCCTTCGTGCTGGAGAACCTGCAGAAAACCGTCATCCTCACCGGGGCCCAGGTACCTCCCCGGGCGCCCGCTGGGCAGAGGCCACAGGGCAGCTGAGAGGGCAGGCGGGTCCCCGGCGCCTGGCCCGGTCCTGCAGGTCCTGGGGCTCCGCGCGGTCAGTGCCTGGATCCTGCCCGCTGCCAGCCTGCTGCCCTGCTCTGCCTGCTCTCCGCTGCGCTGGCCCCAGTGGGACACCCCTGCTGCAACCAGGGTAGATGAGGCGCAGAGGCCAGGCAGCTGGCGCACGTCCACGGGCCTTATGAGCACCCAGGACTGTGGCTCAGCCCAGGGCGGTTCCATTGGAGGCCCTGGGGGACTCCTCCCCAGCCGACCCTTCTGCCCACGCCATGGCAGGCCAGCCCTTTCCCGCCTTCCTGGGTAGGGGTGGGGGAGCTGGGTGCGGGTCAGTCACCGCTGGGGCATCGGCTCAGGTCTGTGACCCAGCACTCGGAGGCCCCGCCTGAAGCTCCTTGCCCGCCCTCGCACCTGCGGTCGCCCGGCTCCCCTCTGCCTGCCCCGCCCAGGCACTGGCTTGGGCAGCATGACAGCAGGGCCTCGCTGCCCTGGGGGCCAGGGAGCTGGGCTGGGCAGCGACGGGTCCCAGGGCGTCGTGTGCTCTCCGCAGCGTGGGGACTGGCCGGCACCCGGCAGGGGGCCCTGGGGTCTGGGGGGAGCAGAGGGGGCCGGGCCCGGCCGGAGGAGCGCGGTCAGCAGGGGCGGGCCTCCAACGACAGCGCCCACGGCCTGAGCTGCCCCCGCCTCTCCCCAGGTGCCCATCCACGCCCTGTGGAACGACGGCCGGGAGAACCTGCTGGGCGCCCTGCTGCTGGCCGGCCAGTACGTGATCCCCGAGGTACCGCCTCCTCCTGCGGGCGCGGCGGGGCGGGGCGGGGTCTGGGCTCCAGCGCGGCGTGGGGGCGGGCGCCTGCCTGCCCCGGGGGACGCAGGTGAGGGGGCCGGCAGGGTTAAACCTCAGTCTTTTACCTTGAACATGAGCTACACCCTCACCGTAGAGAAAATGGGAAAGCAGCAGGCAGCGGGAGCCTGTGCCCGCGTCCCACCCCAGACACCTGCGGCTGGCGGCGCGGGCGCACAGAGACATTTCCCAGACCCTCCCTCACATCTCAGGGGAGGAGAGGAGCCCTGGGGGGCGGGCCCGTCATGGGGAGGGGCTTCACGAGTGCCATTCAGAGCCCCCGCCCCAGGAACAGCTCCAGAGCGGGGTGGGGGTCCTGGTGGATGAGGGGAAGCTGGGGGGCGGCCCGGGCTCCCCGGCGCTGAGCTACGCGCCCCCCTCCCCGCCCCGCAGGTCTGCCTGTTCTTCCAAAATCAGCTGTTTCGGGGCAACCGGGTGACCAAAGTGGACGCGCGCAGGTTCGCGGCCTTCTGCTCCCCCAACCTGCCGCCTCTGGCCACCGTGGGCGCTGACGTCACGAGTAAGCGAGCAGGGCCCCCAGCAGGGGCGTCGGTCCCGGGGTTCGTGTCCCACCGTAGCTGCTGTGGGTGCCCCTGGGTGGGGGAGCGCGGCTCTCAGCTCTGCGGAGAACCTGGGGGTGGGGGCCGCTCAGAGTGGGGACGCCCCCCACGTCACCGCGGCTCACAGCCAGGCCATGTGTGGGGGGTCAGCCTCTCGGGTGCCCCTCCCCAGGCACATGGCCCCAGGCCCAGGAGCCCTGCAGTGGCCTCGCGGGGACGTGGTTCCGGTGGGGTGAACTGCATCATGGGGACTTTCAGGGGAGTCTCTGTGCCCCAGCCCCCCTCCTGGGGCTGTCTGATGCCTCCAGCTGCTGGTGGGTCCTGAGATCTCACCCCCGAGGCCCCCCACGCTTGCCCTGGGAGGAGAGGACCTCTGCCAGGGGGCAGTGGGTGGGGCGGGAGGAGACCACGGGCTCAGAACCGCACACTGAGAGGGAAGAACCATGCAGGGAGGTGCTGCGGCCCTGAGTCCTGAGTTCATTCTGGGGTCTTAGACTGCACTTCCCTCCCCTTGCCCACCTATCCTGCTTGTCCGCATGCCCTGGAGGGTGGGGAGGCCCAGGACACATCAGTTTATCTGCGGTGTGTGTAGTACGGCCGGGGTCTGGGGGTCAGGCAGGGGGCACGTGCTTGCTGAGAGTGAGAGTCAGGAAGGCTTCCTGGAGGAGGTGGCGCATGGGCTGCTGCTGGTGGATGGATCTGCCTCCGGGCTGTGCTGAGTGGTGGCGCTCAGCCCCTCCTGCCTCGGTGCCAGCCAGCTGAGGAAGGAAGAATGGGCACGAAGGTGGGGCAGCCACTATGCAGGCCTGCCTGCCCTGCGGGGCTGAGTCACTCCTGGTCTGGGGCTCAGAGGGGAACTTCTGGGACGCAGCCCGCTCATGGGTGCAGAGGAGTTCACCCTGGGTCCCAGGCCCCTACCGGGGCCACGCCAAGCCCACGCTGGCCTCGAGGCACAGGGCACGCTGGTGCAAGTGGCCGTGCGGGTGAGTGGCTGACGCTGGCCCTGAGGGGCAAGACGTGGACCACCCACGTCTGTGATCCCAGGAGGAGCGTGTCCTCCGGCCCGGGGGGAGGGTGCCCGTGTGGTGCCAAGGGCACCAGGCCGGTCCCGGTACCCAGTGCTGAGACGCACCAGGCTTTGCCTGGGGCATGCCTGGCAGAGTCCCTCACTGCTTCCTGCTGCATTCCCCATCCCCATGTGAGGCTGGGGCTCGGGAGGGGCTGAGCTGTGCCAGGACGGGAGCACGGGGTGCTGCCCCCCATGGTGGTCCCGACAACCCCCTGCCAGGTGGCTGTGGCACGTGCGGTCACCCGTGTCTCCAGGAGCCCCAGGTCCTCTCCAGGCAGAAGCCCCCACCCTGGGAAGGGCGAGTCAGGCCTCCAGGCTCCGGCCAGAGGGGGCCCAGTGGCTGCAGGGGACTTGGAACCACCATCCCCCCAGTGCACTGGGCTCGGCCATAACCCTGAGGCCTCGGTCAGGACCCGCCTGGCCGCGGTGGGCCTCACTCCCCTCTCGGCCCCTCTACATGTGGGGGCAGCGTCCCTTGGAGTCCGGCAGGCCCAAGGGGAAGGACTCGAGTCCCGTGGGCTCTTGGGATGGGCAAGCTGTGTGGGGAGCGTGGGCCCTCTTTATCTCCGCAAACCCTCCTCTGCAGTCAGAACTCCTGGCTGCCCGGCCCTGAAATAAAGAACACCGCTCCCCGCTGCTGCAACAGCCGCCCTCCACCCCCAGCTCTCCCCCAACACTCAGCTCCTTCCTCTCCCACCTCCCAGTGCCACCCCCCAGCTCCCTGTGAAAGGGCAGCCTGTGTCTGGAATGTTCCTTGGTTTATTATCACATGACAATTACTTTTCACTTGCAAAGATGGGCACAATAAAGGACAGAAATGGTTGGGACCTAACAGAAGCAGAAGATATTAAGAAGAGGTGGCAAGAATACACAGAAGAACTCTACAAAAAAGATCTTCATGACCCAGATAACCACGATGGTGTGATCACCCACCTAGAGCCAGACATCCTGGGATGTGAAGTCAAGTGGGCCTTAGGAAGCATCACTACAAACAAAGCTAGTGGACGTGATGGAATTCCAGTTGAGCTATTTCAAATCCTAAAAGATGATGCTGTGAAAGTGCTGCACTCAATACGCCAGCAAATTTGGAAAACTCAGCAGTGGCCACAGGACTGGAAAAGGTCAGTTTTCATTCCAATCCCAAATAAAGGCAGTGCCCCCAAATGCTCAAAGTATAGCACAATTGCACTCATCTCACAAACTAGCAAAGTGATGCTCAAAATTCTCCAAGCCAGGCTTCAACAGTATGTGAACCAAGAACTTGCACATGTTTGAGCTGATTTTAGAAAAGGCAGAGGAACCAGAGACCAAATTGCTAACATCTGCTGGATCATTGAAAAGCAAGAGAGTTTCAGAAAAACATCTACTTCTGCTTTATTGATTATGCCAAAGCCTCTGACTATGTAGATCACAACAAACTGTGGAAGATTCTTCAAGAGATGGGAATACCAGACCACCTTACCTGCCTCCTGAGAAATCTGTATTCAGGTCAAGAAGCAACTGACCATGGAACAATGGACTGGTTCCAAATTGGGAAAGGAGTACATCAAGGCTGTATATTGTCACCCTGCTTATTTAACTTATATGCAGAGTACATCATGAGAAATGCCTGGCTGATTGAAGCACAAACTGGAATCAAGATTTCCGGGAGAAATATCAATAACCTCAGATACGCAGATGACACCACTCTTATGGCAGATTGAAGAGGAACTAAAGAGCCTCTTGATGAAAGTGAGAGAGGAGAGTGAAAAAGCTGGCTTAAAACTCAGCATTCAAAAAACAAAAGATCATGGCATCTGGTCCTATCACTCCATGGCAAATAGATGGAGAAACAATGAAAACTGGCAGACTTTATTTTCTTGGGCTCCAAAATCACTGCAGATGGCAATTGCAGTCATGAAATTAAAAGACACTTGTTCCTTGGAAGAAAAGCTATGACCAACCTAGAGAGCATATTAAAAAGCAGAGACATTACTTTGCTGACAAAAGTCCATCTAGTCAAAGCTATGGTTTTTTTCTGTAGTCATGTGAGAGTTGGACCATAAAGAAAGCTGAGCGCTGAAGAATTAATGCTATTGAACCGTGATGTTGGAGAAGACTCTTTAGAGTCCCTTGAACTGCAAGAGATCAAGCCAGTCAATCCTAAAGGAAATCAGTCTTGAATATTCATTGGAAGGACTGATGCTGAAGCTGAAGCTCCAATACTTTGGCCACCTGATGTGAAGAACTGACTCATTGGAAGAGACCCTGATGCTGGGAAAGATTGAAGACGGGAGGAGAAGGGGACGACAGAGGATGAGATGGTTGGATGGCATCACCGACTCAATGGACATGAGTTTGAGCAAGCTCTGGGAGTTGGTGATGGACAGGGAGGCCTGGCGTGCGGCAGTCCATGCGGTCGCAGAATTGGACACGACTGAGCGACCGAACTGACTGAGCACTCCTCTGGTGGAAACAGCAGGAGGCAGGCAGGCTTACAGCCGCCACAGGACGGGCTGTCGGAGGAGCCCTGGGCGGGGGTCCTGGAGCCCCCATTCCCCTCTGAGTTCTCCACCTGACTCTGGGCAGCCTCTCAAGCCCCTTCCCCGCCCTGGGCCTCGGTTTCCCTGGGCTGGATGAAGGGGTCTCCTTGGCACCTGCTCCCTTAACAGGCTCTTGAGGGGTCTTGGCACCCACCCTCTGCTCACTTGAGGGGCCAAGAAGATGGGACTCTGGCTCAATGCCAAGCTCCTGAGGGTCAAAGACCAGGCCTGCTGCCCAGACCTCTGCCCCCTGCCCCCCGCCCATGGGTGCAGCAGGAGGGCTGGGAGGCTCTGGCCACGCAGTCCCTACGGAGCAGTTGCCTCTAGGCCCACAGAAAGTCTGACGGCTGGGGGTTCTCTGGGTGGCGGGCACTGACCCCCAGGCCCCACACTCCTCGGGGCTCAGGTGCCAGAAACCCACCCTGGGTGTGGGGAGCAGGCTGGGCTCACGTTACCCCTGAGACTTTGGAGTGAATGAGACGGAGGTTTTCCCAGAGGTGAGGGATCTGGAAGACTCATTCACTCGGTCATTTATGGACCTGCTGGGCTCGGGGCCCGGTGGGTGCCCCGCCAGGGACCCGTGAGTCTGGCTGGTCTGAGGCTGCTGCCCCAACTGCTCGTGGGACCCGGGACCCCGGCTCCTGGGCCCTGCGCGCCCTGCCCTCTCCTGGGGGGCCCTTCCTCCGCCCCCCTTTCCCTCCCCTGCAGGGTCCTCCTCGCCCCCTGGATCCCATGCCCGCCACCGGGCTGCCTCGGGCTGGGTTGCACCGGTCGCCTGAGCGAGCTGAGCGGGGGCAGGGGAGGGGCTTTCAGAGGCGCCAAGGGAGGCGGGGGTCTCAGGGGGGCGGGGCCTAACGTCTGCTCTTCGTCCGTCTGTCCCCGCAGTCAACCAGGAGCTGGTGCGCAGGGTCCGTGGGCAGGGCCGGCTGGTGGTGCACAGCAGCATGGAGCGGGACGTGGGCCTGCTGCGCCTCTACCCTGGGATCCCCGCCTCCCTGGTAGGGTCCCGCCTCCCTGCTGGGGCCCCGCCTCCCTGGTAAAGGGACCCCACCTCCCTGCTGGGGCCCCGCCTCCCTGGTAAAGGGACCCCGTCTCCCTGCTGGGGCCCCGTCTCCCTGGTGGGACCCCCGCCTCCCTGGTGGGACCCCTGCCTCCCTGGTGGGACCCCCGCCTCCCTGGTAGGGACCCCGCCTCCCTACTAGGACCCCCGCCTCCCTGCTAGGACCACCGTTTCCTGGTAGGGACCCCCGCCTCCCTGGAAGGGACCCCCGCCTCCCTGGTAGGGACCCCTGTTTCCTGGTAGGGACCCCCGTTTCCTGGTAGGGACCCCCACCTCCCTGGTAGGACCCTGCCTCCTTGGTAGTGACCCCCGCTTCCCTGGTAGGGACCCCAGGGCTTCGCTCCATGGGGGCTATTGGGCCGTCAGGGCAGGCCTTGCAGGTGGCCAGCGTCGTCCAGCAGTGGGTCCCAGACTCCAGTCTGCTGGTTCCTGGGTAGCTGCCAGGAACAGGTGAGCTTTCACTTTGGCTTCTACCTGGAGAGGCGGAGGGAGCTGATGGCGGTTCTGATGAGGGCTGAAGGCTCTGGGAAGACTCTTGAGAGTCCCTTGGGCTGCAAGGAGATCCAACCGGTCCATCCTAAAGGAAATCAGTCTTGAATATTCATTGGAAGGACTGATGCTGAAGCTGAAGCTCCAACATCTTGGCCACCTGATGGGAAGAGCTGACTCATTGGAAAAGACCCTGATGCTGGGAAAGATTGAGGGCAGTAGGAGAAGGGACGACAGACGATGAGATGGTTGGATGGCATCATCGACTCGATGGACATGAGTTTGAACAAGCTCTGGGAGTTGGTGAAGGACAGGGAAGCCTGGCGTGCTGCAGTCCATGAGGTCGCGAAGAATCGGACATGGTTGAGCGACTGGGCTGAACTGAAGGCTCTGAGGGGGACACAGCCGGAGGGGTGGATCCTTACACAGGCCGGCAGCTCGGCCTCAGCGGCGCCCTGAGCTCTCTGCTCAGCCGCAGGGCCCGTCCCCTCCCGCCGGCTCGCTGGGAGCAGCACCTGTCGTGTGTCAGAGCTTCGGGCCAGACGGAGGGGTCAGGAGGGCGGCGGGCGGCCCAGCTGGGGTGGGGGCCCTGCCCTTGGTGAGGCCACTGACGGCCCTTTCTCATGTCCGGCCAGCTCCCTGTGACCGCTGACCCGTCTCCACAGTCTTCACGGCCCTAACGCTCAGAAGGGGACGGGGGTCGCTCGGGGAGGATGTGGTGGGGAGCAAGGTGAGCTGTCCCCGCTGCCCGGGGACCAGCCTGTCGGTCCCCGTGTTTGGTGGAAGCGAGTCCCTGCACCCCTCCTTCCTGCCCCCACAGGTCCGGGCCTTCCTGCAGCCCCCCATGAAGGGCGTGGTCATGGAGACCTTCGGCTCCGGGAATGGGCCCACCAAGCCCGACCTGCTTCAGGAGCTGCGGGCGGCAGCTGAGCGTGGCCTGGTCATTGTCAACTGCACCCACTGCCTCCAGGGTGCCGTCACCTCCGACTATGGAGCTGGCGTGGTGGGTGCGGGGGCGCCGGGGCCTGGGGCGGGGCAGGGGCAAGCCCTGGCTGCCCGCCTCCTTCACGGTCCACCCGCGTCCCCGCCCCTCCAGGCCTTGAGCGGAGCCGGGACCGTGTCAGGCTTCGACATGACCTCCGAGGCGGCGCTGGCCAAGCTGTCCTATGTGCTGGGCCTGCCGGGGCTGAGCCTGGACGGCAGGAAGGAGGTGCGTGTGCCTCCGCCGGGGACCACACCCCTCGGCCCGCATGGTGGGCCCAGCCCAGGGGGTGTGTGCCTGGGCTTGGTGGGGGGCTAGAAGTGGCCCCCACGACCCGTCACCTCCCCCAAACCCCACACCGCCCCACACCCCCACACTGTTTCTCAGGGAGCCCCAGGTCCACCCTGCTCCCAGGGTGTCCCTGCCCCAGTGCTTCCCCGGCTGGCCTCTCGGGCTGGGCAGAGGCCACCAGGGCCCGGGGAGACCCTGAGCTGGAGGCTGGAGGGTGGGCTGAGCTGCTGTGGGGAGGTGGCTGGGTCAGGCTCTGGGCCCCGGGACGGAGCCTGATGGAGGCATTTCAGGTCTGGGGGGACCCTCCCCTGGGGGCTGGGGGTGCCTGGCCCACCTGGTGGGTCTGGACTGCTGGGTGCAGGCCCTGGTGAGCTGCCCGGCTCTCTCTGTGTCCCCCCCGCCCCCGCCCCGTGTGCCCCAGCTGCTGGCCAGGGACCTGCGCGGGGAGATGACGCCGCCCGCCGTGGAAGAGCCCCGGCCCTCTCTGCGGGGCGGTGTGCTGGGGCGCGGGGTCGCCCAGCTCCTCAGTCTGAGACAGGTGCAGCGTGGGCAGGGGGCCTGGGCGGCAGGTCCCAGGGGGACGGGAGCGGAATGCCCCCAGACACAGCCTGGTTCTGGGGCGGCGGCAGGGGCTGGCGGGGCTCAGGGCGGCAGCCGGGAGGGCTGGCAAAGGACTCGCGGGCGGGCATCCAGGGGGGGCTGGAGGGGGCTGGGTGGTCCAGAGGGGCGCTTGCAGCGTGTACGCAGCTTGCAGACTGTGGCGCTCGCCTGGTGGGGCAGCTCGGGGCCGGCAGCGTCGCCTGGAGCCCCAGCGCACATGGACACGATGGGTGCCTGGGCCCGGGAAGGGGCTGAGGGCTGGCTTTCGGGCCTGGGTTGTGGGCCTCAAGCTGGGTCAGGCTCCCGGCAGTGGCTGGGACCTCCTTGGCCCCCCTCACTCCCCTGCCTCTGGGCAAAGTGTCCAGATGTGGCACAGGGGCACCCCGTCTGGTTGCTGCCCCGGGGCCCACCATGTGCCTCAGTATCCCCCCTGCGGAGTGAGCATGGGGACAGGCCTGTCCGGGAGGGCGGTGAGGGTGTGGGCAGTGGCCATGTGTGTACGGCGGAGTTCTTGGGGAGAGGGCAGGGGTCCCGTAGGGCGGAGGCCTCGGGGAGGGGGCAGGGGTCCCGTATGGCGGAGGCCTCGGGCAGGGGGCAGGGGTCTGAGGTGTTGCTTCCCCCGCCCTCTGCAGGAGGCCGATGAGGTGTGGGACGCCCTGGTGCCCAGCCTGGCCTGTGCTGCGGCCTATGCGGGCGAGCTGGAGGCCCTGCAGGTGCTGGTAGAGCTGGTGGGTCTCTTGTCCACCCTCGGGGACCAGCCCGGCCACACAGGGCCCGGGGGTGGGCTGGATCGCCTTTCCCAGGGCCTGCTCCCCTCACTGAGGTCGACGGGGCCTCGTGGCTCTGCCTGCTGTCCCTTCCCCGTGACCTCCCTAGCCCTCCCCTCCTTGTCTCGGTGGGTGACGGGCCCCTGCGTCGCCCCAGGGCAGTGACCGGAGCCTGGAGGACTTCAGCGGTCAAACCCCGCTGCACGCGGCCGCCCGGGCCGGCCAGACTGGGGCTGTCACCATGCTGCTGCAGAGAGGGCTGGACGTGAACGCCCGGGACAAGGGCGGCCTCAGCCCCCTGCTGCTGGCCGTGAGGGGCAGGTATTTGTCGGCGGGCACTGTGGTGGGGGTGCAGGCAGGGGCGCCGCCCGGGGCCGGGCCTGGATGGCGCTGCCTCCGGGGGGCCTCCGGTGTGCCTGTGGTCACACAGCTTCCCCGGGCAGAGCCAGGGGGCACCGAGGACACCTGCTTCCCAGAGCCTCGCCCCCTCCGGCCTGGGCCCTCGGTACTAGCAGTGACCCTGCCGGTTGTGGGCAGGGCCCAGACTGGGAGGACTGCTCGGGGCAGGGTGCTTAGGGAGGGCTTCCTGGAGGTGGCCTCCAAGCTGAGCCCGCCGGGTCCAGCAAGACCCTGGCATGGAATTTCTGAAAAGAAAAGCAGAAGAGGTCTCATGTGTGTTCCCCGCATCCTCTGCCTGAGGGGCTGGGGCAGGGGTGAGGGGAGAAGCCCCCCGCCCAGCACTGGGTGAGGCAAGTGCAGGGCAGCTTGCATAGTGCCAGGTGGGCAGGGTGGGCACAGGTGCCCTAGAGAGTGGACTCAGCATGTCTGATGTTTGGGAGTGGTCCCCCAATGGCCCCGTCCGACAAGCCCTGGCTTTTTAAGGCAGGTCCCCAATCTGAATGTTTCTGGGGAGGCTCCCCCCTGCAGGTGGACACTTGCCAAGCCGAGTCCTTACTGAGGCCCTGGCACCCTGGGTAGTGGGTTTGGGCACCTGAAGCCTAGTTCCTTCTGAGGTTCGGAGGGCACGGGCCACTCGGCAGCCAAGGCCAGAGGCCAGGGCCACCCGGAGGGGTCACCCGGCGAGCTCACCTGTGCTGCGGGATGGCCCCCGGCGGGGCTGGCTGTGTGAGAATTGACAGGAGCTGGGGGTTGCCCCCCAGGAGCCAGGGCCAGGGGCGTGGAGCCCGGCCCCTGGGGCAGGCTGCTGGCCAGCATGCGGGCGGAGGTGCAGGCATCCGGCGGGTGAACACGCGTCCTGTGTCCTCTGCTGGGGTGGGGGTCTCCTTGCCGCCCCCGCAGGCCCGCCTGGCCTCTCTCCGAGGGTCAGCCTCGCCTGCTCTGCGGGCCCGTGGGGACTCCCAGCGGCCGGGCACGCCGGGGGGCCTGGAGGCCGCTGGGCCTCTCCCTCTGGGGGCTCAGGTCCCTCGGAGGCCGGGGACTTGCCGGGAAGACCCGCGAGCGGGGCGGTGCTGCCTGCCCTGCCCTCCCCCTGTCCAGCCGCGCGGAGCCACCTCACGCACGCGTGTGCCGGCGCACATGCTGGTGAACGCCTGTGTGAGTGTGTGTCTGGGAGCTTTCCTTCCGGTTCTTCCTTGCTGTTGATGAGTCGCTCGGTCGTGTCCGACGCTTGGCGACCCCGTGCACTGCGCAGGCGCGGCTCCCCGTCCTTCACCCCCATCCTGCTCGGTCCCCCCTTTCTGAGAGCTGAGCGCCGTGTGGCGTCTGCGCCAGGCCCCGGGCCCCTCTCCAGGGGCTCGCGGCCTGTGGGAACCTGGGTTGTTGCTGGGGTTTTCCTGAGTCTCACGGAGAGTCCAAGCCACCAACCTCTTCAGGTCGGCCCTGGGCTGGGGCGCCTCCTGGCACCCCCCCTTCCCAGGGGCATCAAAGCTTCTCAGAACAGGCCTGGCAGTGGGCAGAGGGGGCGGGGTGCCTGTGGGGTGTGCCCGCGGCGCCCAGGCCGGGCTGATCTGGCTGCAGACTCCAGGCTGCTCGTCCTGGGGCGTGGGTGGGTAGCGCGGTGAGCTCACCCCATCCTGGCCCCACCCCCTCGTCCAGGCCGCTGTCACAACACCTCTCCCACCTCCCAAACCGGTCTCACCCCCCAGAGGCCCTGCTGTGCCCGGGTGGGGGGGCAGCCCCACCCTGGAAGGCTCTGGGTTGGCGGTGGGGGCCAGGCCTGCGGGACTCCCCCTCCTCCCCAGGCACCTCAGAAGTGGGGTGACGGTGCAGTTGATGGTCCTCCCGTGGCCCTGGGGAAGGGGCGTGCATCCCACTGTGGGGGTCTTCGGGCTCTCTGTTCCCTGGCCTCTCCGAGCCCCATGGAGGCCCACGCCGCACGGGGGGCTCAGGCCAGGTGCCCCTGCACGCCCGTGGTCATCTGGGCCCCGCTGCGGGCCAGCCTGTTCCCTTGTGCTTTGTTGGTATCTCCTCGCCACCCCACCCTCAAGGGCAGAGCGTGGGCCCAGTGGACTCAGCCTTTGCAGATGGCCCGAGCGTGTGTGAGCTCCACAAGGGTGGTCCGCAGGGTGGGCCTTTGGGTGCCCACAGCAGTGCCCTCAAGTGGGCCTGGGCCTTGAGCTGCTCGGCCCGGGTTGGGCCCCAGCGTGGGTCTGGTTGCGTCCAGCGAGGGTGGGCTCCCAGTCCTGGCTTACTGGTGTCTGGCGGACACTGCCGTGGGCAGGCGGTCACCCCGCTCTTTCTCACGGCAGGCATCGGGGTGTCATTGGGCTGCTGCGGGCAGCTGGGGCCTGCCTGTCCCCCCAGGAGCTGGAGGACTCGGGGACGGAGCTGTGCCGGTGAGGCTCGCGGGCACACCTGTGCTTCCTGGGCTGTGGGGGAGCCTGGGCTCCGAGAAGGAAACCAGCCCCGGGGAGGGATGGTGGCCTGGGAGGGGGCCATCTGCACCAGCTGGGCCCTTGGAGCCCTTGGGGGTGGGGGGTGGCAGGTGGCAGCCCAGGGTCCTCTGCCCCTCTGCGCCCTCCCTGTGGGGCCGCCTCCCCGGTCCCCGCCAGCTCCTGCTGTGTCTAGCCTGGAGCGAGGCCTCCAGGTAGGGAGGAAGTGAGGAGGGTCGTGGGGAAAGGGAGGTGGAGGCAGGACAGGCCGGGGCACCGGTGGAAGCCAGGCGGGGGTCTGGGAGCAGCGCTGAAGTCAGAGCCTCTAGGGTGGGTCACGTCTCAGGCTGAGTAGCTGGTGGGGGCGGGGGGTGGCTGTCTGTTCACCAGGATGAGGGCCTGAAGCTCCGGCCCCTGGTCCCCACCGGCCAGCCTCTCCCCCGGCCCTCTGCCTTGGTTCCAGCGAGGTCTCACCCAGCCCGGGGGCCCCCATCCTGTACAGAGTGGGGTGCACAGACCCCACGGGCCCCCGTCTCGGCCCCTCCCCTCTGGAGTTCAGTGTCCCCGAGGGGACGGATCCTGCTGACTTTTCAGCAGTGACAGGGCTGGGGGTGTGTGACCCGCGGTGACGGGACCCAGGCAGGAAGGGCTTGGCTCCGGAGGGACTCCTGGGGTGACCCGGCCCAGGGCTGCACCCCAGATGGGCCTCGACGGCTCCTCGAATGACAGCTGGGGAGGCAGGCGGAGGGGCAGTGACAGGTCGCACGCGAGCAGGTGATCCAACCCAAGCTGCTTGGCTGGACATGGCGGGGGGTCCTTGACCAGCTCCCCGAGATGTGCGTGTGTGTGGGAACCAGCGCGAGAGGCCTGGGGCCAGGTCTGAAGGCTGCTGGCGGTGCGTCAGTGTGATTCACCTTAGAGATGACCCTGTGCCCCGTGGGGGCTGCTGCTGCGGGCTCCTGACTCAGAGGAAGTCCCAGGGGTCGGCCCTGCCGCCCACGCCCCCGCAGCCAGCCAGCACCCCTGGCGTGGACCCTGCCCCGGGGCTCCTGGTCTCAGGCTGGGGGACGGCCTCTGAGGGCAGGGGAAAGGGTGCGGGCCGCTCCTCGGTGCCCCCACCTCTCCAGGGCAGGCAGGCCCAGACCCGCTCCTAGCCAGCCCGCTGGTCCAGAGCCCCCCGCCCCGGGCCCCCGTGTGACCCTCTTTGCACCACTGGGCTGCCTCTGACTTTCCTCCCGCCCCCGGGGGCCCCGCCCGGGAAGGGCTATATTGTGAAATATGAAACTGGCGGGCGGCGCTCAGCTGCTGGGGCGTGTGTGCACGTGCACGCGTGTGTGAACACCCCTGTGTGTGTGTGTGCGCGTGTGTGTACCCTTGACCTGAGTCACAGCCACCCCCATGGGTGACACACCAGAGTCCAGGCTGCTGGCCGGCCCCGGGGACCCTGCTCGCTGCCGGGTCAGCTGTTGGGGGCTGGCTTTGCGAGAGAGACCGTGGGCAGATGGCCGGGCGCCCAGGAGTCCCCGACGGCGCCCCCTCCTCCCCTCCCCCTCCCAGGCTGGCGTCCAGGGCGGACTGCGAGGGCCTGCTGGCGTGGGGGCAGGCGGGGGCCGACCCGAGGCAGCCCGGGTATGACGGGCGCAGCGCGCTGCAGGTCGTGAGTGCCCCGGCGCCCTCCCCAGGACCACCTCCTCCAGGAAGCCCTCCCTGACTGCGCCACCGGCTCCCCCCTTCCCAAAGGCCCAACTCCTGCCCTCCTTGCGGAGGCACTCTTGTGTGCGGGAACCGTGGTTGGGGAGGGGGCTGTCCCTTCCCCTGTCCCAGATCCCCCCCAGGGCCCAGAGCTGTGGGGACGAGGGGGTGGAGGAGACACGGGGTCCTCGATGCATGGGTGGGAGCGCATCCTGGTGGGGGTGGGGTGGGGTCCAGGGCCAGGCTGCTGGTCCCAGGGCCTGAGGCAGCCCCCCCCAACACTCCCCACAGGCAGAGGCAGCTGGGAACCTGGAAGTGGTGGCCCTCCTGCAGAACCTTCGGGGTGGGGCTGGTGACCAGGCCCCGGGCACAGTAAGACCCCTACCCGCGCAGTAAGACCCCTACCCGCTGTGGACCGGCGCTGGTGGGGATGGTGTCCTGGGGGCAGGGCGGGTCAAAGCCCCTCCGGCGGGCGGGGCTCATGGGAGGGGAGCTGCAGTGTCTGGACAGAGGGCTTCCCAGAGGGATGGCTGAGCTCAGACCCACGCTCCGTCCGGGCCAGGCCACCCCACAGAGCAGCCCTGGAGGCCTGGCCACGGCCAGGAAGCTCCCGAGCCTGGAGGGGCCCTGCTGGGCCCGCCCCGCCCGGACCCCAGCACCCACTGGGCCGGGTGGACTGGGCTCCCAGCTGGCTCCCCGCCCCCAGTGCGTCAGCTGGCCTTCTGGAAGCCTCTCCCTCTGGTTGGCTTTGCTCGGGTCCTTGGGTGCCTCCCTCGTGAAAGGCTGGGCCCCACTGACAGGTGCCTGGGCTTGTCTGTCTGCCCTGCCCCCATGCAGTGCCTGGGCCTCCACTCCTTCTCCAGAGACCTCCCTTTTCCAGGAAGTGCTGCCTGGGGTCTAACCTGAAGCTCTCCTGCTGCGGCGTGAGCTGTTCCTTCCTGTTGAGACCTGCTGGAGGGACGGTGCCGCCTGGCCCCCCCCCCGGACCCTGACCGTGCTGTGCACCCCCTGCCCCTGCCCCCTGCCCCCCACCCTGCTGCGGGAGCCGCTTCCCATTCTGTGCCCAGGATGCAGCCTGAAGGACGTTGCTGGGGAGAGTGGCCATAAAGTCCCTCTGAGGACCGTTCCCCCCACAGCCTGGCTCCAGTGGGTCTGTCTGGTTCCGGGACCGTGGGGATGTGTGTGGGGTGTCAGGCCTCAGGCTCTGCGTCAAAGGGCAGTGTTTTCGGCACCCTGGGGGTGGGGGAGGCACTGCCCTTCCTGCCTGAGGAGGTGACAGGGTGAGGGAGTATGGATCCCGCTAGGGGTGGGCAGACCGGGCCCTCTGCCCCAGGCCCTCCCTTCCCAGTCCTCGTCTGGAAGCTTGGGGTCACCCCTGCAGGCACACCCCACCCACATCCACTCCACCGAGCGCTCCATGCAGACATCTCCCGGGCCCTCCCGTCCGGCTTTCACGGGGCCTTCTGCCGCTCGTGGGCCCCTTGGCCACGCTCACTCCAGGCCCACCCCGGGGAGGCAGAGAGGGCAGCCTGGGCCGGTCTTCGCCGTGACAGCCTGGGTGGGAGGCAGCTCCCAGCCTGTGGGCCAGGCGGGGCGGGCTGCGGTGGGGTGCGGCTCTCCGAGGCCCGGCCGGGGCTGAAGTCAGGTGTCTGGACCTCAGGCCTCCTCTCTGGCCCTCTGTCTGGGGGGCCAAGGACGCACCCTCGATCCTGGGCCAGCCCGAGGCCTCACTTCTCCACTCCAGCCCCCTCCTGCTGAGCCTGAGGAACTGTGGAGGCCACCCTGGCCTGCTCTAACTGCCCACATGGTCCGTGTGGGCCCTGGGCTGGGGGCTGAGGAAGTCGCTGGGCCCAGCCCGTGGGCACGTGCTCTGTAGATTTGGAGCAAAAGTGTGACCCCAAAGAGCTCTCCCTTGGCACCCACCACGCAGCCTTCTCCCGGTGGGGCCGGGGGCGGCTCCACCCGCACCCCCAGGCTTCTCAGCCTGGTTCCCAGGCTCGGGCTGGCACTGCGGCTGGCACCATTCCAGATCTCGCCCAGACAGGGGTGTGCCCGAGCCTTGCACAATTAGGTAACACCACACGAGGAGCGTGGTGGGGCCCGGGGAGCCTCTGCCCCACACCCTAATAAAGGCCCAAGGAGTGGGGCTTTGGAGAGCTTGGGGGGCCCTGCGGCTGCCCGTGGGCTGGGACCCTCGGAAGGCTGGGGGGCGGGCAGCAGGACCACTGTGCAGGAGCTTGGACCGCTGGAGGCCCCCCTTCCACGTCCCAGGGCTGGTGGCGCCCGGCACTCAGCCGCTCATTTGAAGCAGCCACCGCTTTGACTGCTTCCGAGGGGCCAGGAACGGCTCAGAGCCTTTGCTTCTCCCAGGCCCAGTGGAGCTGGGCTGTGGACCCGCGTGGTGCCTTGGTCCCCTAGTAGGGGCTGCCCTGCCCCCTAGAAATGCCCATGGAGCCCAGGGCCCCAGGGGGGGCCGCTGCGCGGGCTTCTCGCCAGGTGGGTCACTGAGGGCCGGGGCGAGGCTTCTGCCTGTGGGGAGGCTGCCCGCTGCCGTCTGCACTCCCGTTCCTGTGGAATGAGGGGGTCGCCCTGAGGGTCACCCGCCTGGGGGCACCAGCCCACCTTCCCGATTTATAGCAAGAAACCAAGGCCCAGGCCTGTGCTCAGGGTCCCAGGCTGGCACGTGGCAGAGCTGGGCTACGAGCTTGCCTGGCACCTCTTGTGGGTGGTGGGAGGCACGGGAGGGCAGGGTACCTGTGGGAGGCGCCCGGAGCCCCTCGGGGTCTCGGAGCTGCGTGGCTCTCCGGTGATTTCACTGGGTGGGGCTCCGGCTCCTGACAGCGCTTCCCCAGTCACCGGGATCTCTGCGTTATCGCTGGCCAACATCTCACTGTCATTTAGGCCATTATCCACATTTACCCGGCGTCTGCCATCCCCAAATCAGGCTGGGCAGGCAGGGAAGCCCCCTCCCCAGCGCGGCTCACACCTGAACACCTCCTGCCGCAGGCGGGGCCCTCAGGCTGCCGCTTGTCGCTTGTCACCGGCCCCCTCTGGTGCTGCAGCAGGCGGACGGAGGGGTCCGCCCTGGGCCGGGCTGGTCCCAAGCTCCTCATCTGGGTCACACGCATGTCTGTGGCCCCCTGCCCCCAGTTTCCGCTCAACCCCCACCCCCCACTGATACTCAGGCCTGTGGACTCAGCAGAGACGCCAGACGTGGAGTCCCAGCTCCGTTGTTTGACCTCTGAGAAGTCACGGCCTCTCTCTGAGCCTCAGTGTCCCCAACTGCAAATGGAAACAGTGAGACCTCTGCCGCTCCCTTCGCAGGGCAGGGCGGCAGGAAAACACACGCATGGCCCGCGTGAGAACGCCCAGAGAGCCCGGCCAGTTTGGTGTCTGTGTCCCGGCCTGGGACCAGCCCGGGCTCCCGGGACCAGAGGACAGTGTCCAGCTGGTGGCGTGGCCCTGGGGGCTGCCCTGGGCTCAGCCCAACGAGGATGACCACCGCCTGCTGCCCACCCACCCTGAGGACTTCAGGGGTCACCTCCTGATTTTCTCTTTCCTAAAGCTTGAGCTCCCCCACCAGCCCCCAATGGACAGCTCTGCTGTAAGGGAGTCTCTGGAGGCTGGCTGGTGGGCCCCCCACCCTCCCCAGGTGACTCAAGTGGTCAGGCCGGAGGGCAGTGGGGGATGGGGGATGGGGGGGTGGGGGCCAGAGCGGTGTGTGCCAGGAGGGCCCGGGCTCTTATGGGGTGTGGGGCAGAGCAGAGCGAGCACTGTGCCCCCCCCCCCCACCCGCCCCGCACGGGGTGGGGTGTGTAGCGTCAGGATGAGGCCCCCCGACGTGAGCTCGGAGGAGGCCGGGCGTCCAGGCTGCCCTCCTTACGCTCTGGGAGGAGACCCACGGGGTCTGAGAACCAGAAACCTGCCTGCGCGTCCTCGCCCGCCCTCTAGTTTCACTTTCCTTTTGTTCCCTCCTCCCCCTCCCACGATGCTCCCTTTGAAGTGAGACGGACACTGATGGGCGTGTCCAGCCCGGCCCTCCCGCCACCCATGAGCCCAAATCGGGCCGGACTTCTGGCGGCTCCGGTCCTCACCTGGGCGCCACCTCGGCCCAGGGTCCCCCGCAGTGATCCGGGCGCCCCGGGTCCCTGGCAGGACGGTGCCGCTGTGGCCCACCCCCGCCCCCCGGCCCGGACCTCAGGAACGCCGGGGGCGCCGGGCCGGGCGCTGGAGGCGGGGGCGCCGGGCGGGGCGGGGAGGCCGCTGAGTCAGGGCCACCCCCGCGTGGGCGCGCCGAGCAGGTACCCTCGCCGCGGACGACCAGCAGCGCGACCTGCGGGCCCAGGAGCCGCCCCGCCCGGAAAAACCGGTCGGGCCGGCGCGGCGTGAACGCATTCCGGCGGCGGGGGAGGGCGGCTGCCCCGCTTAAAAGGCGCCGCGGCGCTGGCCGCCGCCACTCGGACGCACCGCCCGGCTTCGTGGAGGGGACACGCCGCCGGGCCGGCTGGGCTCGCGGGGCTCGGCGGCCGCGGGCGGGCGGGCGGGGGTCTGGGTCCGGTGCCCGCGCTCCCCGGGCACGTCGGGGCTCCTCTCTACAGAGCGCGGCGGACGACGATCGCACGCTGGGTCCAGTGGTTCTTAACAGTTCAACAGTTCTGTAGCGCAATTGTGAAATGTTTAGGACCACTAGACCCGGCGGGCCTGGCGCCCGCGACAACGACGGGGCGCCCTACGCGCGGCCCGGGAGCGCGGACAGGGGCAGGGGCGCGCCGGGACGGCGGAGGAGGAGCCCGCGGACCCGGCGCCGCGCACCTCGGGCCGGCCGTTCCCTGAGCGCCGCGCCCCGCAGACCTCGAGGCCGGTCCGGGGCCGAGAGCCGCAGGAGGCTGCCGGGCGCCGCGGCGCTGAGCGCAGGGGACTGCCGGGATGGGCTCGGGTGCGGGGCGCGCCAGGCCCACGCTCTTGGCGTGTTGCCAGCGCCGAGACGCCACCACCGCCCGCCTGTGCCCGGGGGGCTCCCACCCTCTCGAAACTCCGCCGGCTTCCCAGCGCGCTCCTCGCCTCCGGCCTCCCGGGAGCTGGTGATGCGGCGGCCGCGCCCTCGGGTTGGGGGCAGAGGGTCGTGGGCTCGCAAGGGGAGAGCTGGAGACTGCTTCGCGGGGGACCGTGGTGGGGGCGAGCGCGGGGGCCAATGAGAGCGTGGGGAATGAATGAAGGACCCTGCCGAGGAACTCGGACGCGCTGTGGGGGAAGCTGGGAGACCGCGCTCCAGATAGGGGTCAGGCCCGCAGGCTCGGTGGGCCGGCCTGCCCGGGCCAGAGCGTCACCCCCGCGGCCTCAGGCTCAGCTCTGCAGTGGGGCGCGGGAGCGCCGCGGGTGATCCCCGGGGGCGGGGGCGCTGGGAGGGGCTCAGGTGCCGTCCACTCCCACCTCGCGCCAAAGGCGACGCTGCTCCACCCGAGGATGACTGACCTGCAACGCAGCCTGCCCGGCCCGGGTCTGGCCACACCCTCCGGGGAGGAAAGGCCCCTGCCGCTCGGCCTCCTTCCAGGGGAGACGCCGCACGGCGGCCTGGCTGCTGGGTCCGCAGGCCTGGGTTTGAGGCCAGCGGCGCACCGAGCGGCCAGGTAGCTTGCAGGCCAGTCACGGCTCATGAGCCTGGTGGTGGCTGGGGCGCGGGGGACCGGGGAGGCGGTGCGGAGGGAGAGAGTGGGCTGCGACGGATGCGGCCCCAGCCCGGGCGGTGGACCCCTCCGCGGCCTGGGGAAGGCGGCCCTGTTCCCTGGAGGCGTGTCCACCTGCCAGACGGCACCTTCCCCTTTTGCCCAGCAGACCTCCTTTGTAGCCGCCGCAGGGCCGGGCCGGGTGTCCCAGGCTCCGAGGGACCCAGAGGGTTTGAGCCGCGGTCCTGCCGCAGCCCTTGGGCCGCCGGCGCTGCTCTGCGGTGGTTTCCTGCCACCGTGTTCCTGGGCCTTCCACGCTGCCCCCCAGCAGAGCCCAGGGACAGGGCCCCCCCTGCTGGGGCTCAGGTGAAGGGTCCCATGGCTTCTCCAGTCTGTGGCTTGGAATCATTTTGTACAATGTGAACATGTATGCATCGCAGATTGGTGACAATAAACTTTTGTCCTAAAGTGTCCCTGTGTCCTGCTGCCGGCCGTCCTCTCTCCCCCCCGGCTCACTCATGTTGACCGCCCCATCTTCCTTCTGACCCCAGAGGGGGAGGAAGGGGGCAGTCCCCCTGGGCCTGGTTGCCAGCCTCCCCTTGCTTCAGGCACTGTGGTCTCCCATCCAGCCCCTCTCTTAAGGGATGGGGAGAAGGGACACATCCTGAAACCTTCGCCCGCTCCCCTGACCCACCTTCTGCTGCCTCAGGGAGCAGGCTGGGGAGAGGACTTGGTCTTGGGGCCCCAGTTTCGGGTGGCTCCATCTGCTTCCAGCTCACCCCATTCTGGTCCCCTGGCCGGCGGCTGCCATGCCCAGCCTGGCCGGGCTCTGGTTCCGGGGAGGGGCAAGCTTGGGGGGCTTAGGGGCTGAAGTGATGGAGGCCCCTCCTCTGCCATCCCCTGCATCCCGGTGCAGGCTGAGAGACGGCCGTGGGTGCAGCCGGTACCTGGACAGCAAGTCTCAGCCCTGCCGCCCATGAGCAAGGGACCCTGGCATGCCCGCCTCCCCTCAGGGAGCCCATTTCTTCCTCTTGCAGAGGGAGGTCCTAGTGCCCACCTTGCAGGAGCTCGCTGGAGCGGCCGCGCCCCGAGCGCTGATGCAGGCCAGTTAGACCTCATCCCAGGACCGGTAATACCTGGTGGAGGGGGGGCGCTGGGGGAGGATGCAGGTGGCAGTGGGGTGGGTCTCATCACAGGCCCCCTCAGCCCCTGGGCTTCCTGGAGGACAGGCAGCTCCTCCTCCATGACAAGCCTGTCCTTCCTGACAGACGGTTCCCCCACCCTACGCCCGGGTCAGGCCTCTCCTCTGGCTGCTGTCTCTGGCGGGCGGTGCTCAGGATCCCCAGGACCCATTCTCTTTAGCAGTGGACACCCCTGGCTGCACACGTGGCCCCCTAGCTGCTAGTGAGGGGCTCTGGCCTGCCCCTACTTTTTCCCACTTCAAGTGGAACCAGCCCTCCATGGTGCTGAGCCCACCCTGGCCTTGCAGGCAGGACCACCCTGGGCCAGAGCAGAACATCCTGGACAAGGCTGACCAACCTGTCAGGGTTTGCCAGGGACTGTCCAGTTCTGACACTGGAAATCTTGTGTTCTGGGAACCCTCTTTGTCCTGGGCAAACTGGGACCTGATCACGCTACCCTGGACTGGCTAGGGGACCTGCCACCCTAGGTCCTTGGACCACATATCAGCTTGTCTTTTCCACAAGAGAAATTAACCTTCTGTCTTTTTAAAGCTGCAGTTCTTTTGGTCTCTATTAAAGTAGTTAAACTGGTCTTCTGAGTGAGTGGTTCTCCAGGTTGCTATGTGGCTGTCACGAGGAGGGCTGGCAAAGACCACCAGACCAGGCTCGGAGGGGTGGGGTGGGCACCCCCAAGCCCCCAGTCGATCCTGATTCCGGCCCAAGGCTGAGGATCACTGGCTCAAGTGGTAGATCGCAGCAAGAGAAAAGAAGTGAGCGGAGACAGACTCCCGA
The DNA here is from genome assembly GCF_019320065.1 of Cervus canadensis. Taxonomy (NCBI): domain Eukaryota; kingdom Metazoa; phylum Chordata; class Mammalia; order Artiodactyla; family Cervidae; genus Cervus; species Cervus canadensis. The sequence goes on from NC_057402.1 coordinate 6,550,207, forward strand.
ACCTGTGGCTTTTGGCAATGTCCGGAGCCTCTAATTCCCAGGGCAGCAAGAAGCCAGAACAGACACAGCCCGTCAGCCCCTCCGTCCCCAGCATCCCTACTGCACCGGCAACCTCCTGGGGGCCCCCACCAGGCTGCATGAGTCTAACTCCAAGTGCCTCTGAGGTTGAGAACTGTCGCAGAGGCGGAGGGACAGACTCTTCACACCCTTGGTGACTTGGTGAATGCCCACTCTGGGAGGACTCGGGGGCCGCTGTGACTGGCTGTCAGAGCATCTGCTGGGTCAGTAGAGGCTGCGGGGGGCACGGATGGGGCACGTGTCCAAGTGAGCTTTCCTCGAGCCCTCCAGTTGGGGATCACCCTCTCCTTCACTTTTCCAGTTTTTAGAGCTATACTTAAGGTATAGTAAAACGTACAACAGGTGCTTAAATTGCACAATCTGATGACTTCTGCCATATGCCTACATCCGGTAAACCCTCACCCTTATCAAGATAAGGAGCAGACCCACCACCCAACGGGTTTAGCCTGGCCCTTGGTGATTCTTTCCTCCCTTCCCCAACATCTCTCAGCCTCCTCCCTCACCCCTGCCCTGCTCTGAAGTTTCTCTCTTGGAAGGTTTTCAAATGCAAATGCAGCATCTTTAATGGACATAAGACTATTCAGTTCTCTGTTTCTTCTCGAGTGAGTTTTATCAGTTTGTATCTTTCAAGAAATCTGCTTATTTAATCTAAGTGGTCAGATTTTTTGGTGTAAAGTTAGGTGTGACGTTCCATTATTATTCTTTTGGCATTTGTAGAATCTGTAGCAAAGTTCCATCTTCCCTTCTTTTCATTTTTTTTTTTTTTAATTTATTTTTTGGCCATGCCTCGTGGCATGTGAGATCTTAGTTCCCTGACCAGGGATTGAACCCAAGTCCTCTGTAGGGGAAGTTCAGAGTCTTAACCACTGGAACACCAGGGAAGCACCCCCCTCACTTCTTAATACTGATGATTTCTGTTCTCTCAGTCTGCTAGAGGTTTGTTGTTTTTATTGATCATCTCAAAGAAGCCATTTTGTCCCGTCTTCTATTTCCTTTAGGTTTTGTTTGTTCTGCTTTTCTAGCTTCTTAAGGTGGTATCTATTAGGCCGTTTTCAGGATGACCCAAAGCTACCTGAAGCTCTGTTCATTGTTCAGTCTTATTTTCTCTGTTTCATTTTGGATAGTTTCTATTTCTAGCTAAATAATTGTTTCTTCTGCAGCGCCCAATTGGCTATTAACTCCATCAGTGTAATTGTCATCCTAGTTAATTCTGTCGCTCAGTCGTGTCTGACTCTTTGCGACCCCATCAACTGCAGCACGCCAGGTTTCCCTGTCCATCACCAATTCCCAGAGCTTACTCAAACTCATGTCCATTGAGTCAGTGATGCCATCCAACCAGCTCATCCTCTGTCGTCCCCTTCTCCTCCTGCCTTCAATCTTTCCCAGCATCAGGGTCTTTTCCAAGGAATCAGTTCTTCGCATCAGGTGGCCAAAGTGTTGGAGTTTCAGCTTCAGCATCAGTCCTTCCAATGAACACCCAGGACTGATTTCCTTTAGGGTGGACTGGTTGGATCTCCTTGCAGTCCAAGGGACTCTCAAGAGTCTTCTCCAACACCACTGTTCAAAAGCATCAATTCTTCCGCGCTCAGTTTTCTTTATAGTCCAACTCTCACATCCATACATGACCACTGGAAAACCATAGCCTTGACTAGACGGACCTTTGTTGGCAAAGTAATGTCTCTGCTTTTTAATGTTTGTCCTCCTGGACGTTACATTTTCCATCTGTGAAGTTTGATGGGGTCTGTTTAATAGTGTGCATATTGCTGCTTGATGCATTCAAGCATTCCTAGATCTTCTTGAACATATTGAAATAGAGTTACAAAAATAGTTTTAATGTTCTTGTCAACTGATTTTATCATCCACGTCATTTCTGGGTCTGTTTCTTTGTGTGTGTGTGTGATATTTATTGGGCTTCCCTGGTGACTCAGATCTGCCTGCAGTGCTGGAGATTTATTTATTGAAGTAGAGTTGGTTTACAATATTGAGTTAGTTTCAGTTGCACAGCAAAGTGATTCAGTTTTTATATATATATATATTCTTTTTCAGATTCATTTGCATTATGTATAGGTTATTAAAAGAGATATTAAATATAGTCACCTGCATCATACAGTAAATCCTGGTGGCTTTTCTATTCTATATAGAATGTGTCTGTTGATCCCAAACTTCTAATTTATCCCCACTTTCTCTTTTGCTAACCATAAGTTAGTTTTCCATGTCTGTGGGTCTCTTTCTGCTTTCTAAAGAAGTTAATTTGTGTTTTTTTAAGATTTAAAATTTTAGACACCACATTTAGGTGGTGTATTTATATATAATACATATAATATTTATCTTTCTCTGACTGACTCCACTGAGTGTGATAATCTCTAGGCCCATCTATGTTGCTGCAAAAGCCACTCGTTCATTCTTCTTTATGGCTGAGCAGTATGCCTTTCCATGTATTATATAACACACACACGCAGACACACAGACACACACAGATACACACACACAGACACACACACAGACATACACACACAGACACAGACACACACACACAGACACACACAGACACACACAGAGACACACACACAGACACACACAGAGACACACACACAGACACACATACACACAGACACACACACACACACAGACACACACAGACACACACACAGACACACAGACACACACACACAGACACACACACAGACACACACACAGACACAGAGACACACACACAGACACACACACACACACACACAGACATACAGACACACAGACAGACACACAGACACACACAGACACACACAGATACACACACACAGACACACACACACAGACACACAGACACACACAAACACACACACAGACACACAGACACACAGACACACACACACACAGACACACAGACACACACAGACACAAGCTCCCGCTGTGTGTCTGGACCACAGCCCGCTGACCCGTCCCCTGCCCACTGTGAGTGATGCTGCCGTGGACGCAGCGTGCTCACGCCTGCGTCAGCCCCCTCTACGTTAGGAGCGAGGGTGCCTTCCTCCCCCTCCCTTCCGGTGGCTCCGTCCCTGGCCTTGGGGTGTCTCTTCCTTCACACAATGGTGGGCTCTTGGCTAGAGGCTCAGGGGTCTCCGTGGCCCGGGAGCTCCTCCCACGCCTTCTTCTGGTGCCCAGGCCTGTCAGGCCTCGCTGGGCAGTGGGCGGGGCAGGCGCAGGTCCAGGGATCCCTGTCCTGGTGGGCCTGAGACCACATGGCCCGTGAACTGTTGTTTCATCTGTTTTCTCCTTTTTAGGACGTTTCTTGTGTAGGTGTGAATCTGGTCCCTGCTGCTTTATCTTGGCTCAAAATTACCCCTTCCTCTGGTTACCCCAAGAACGCCGGCTCAAATCTCCCCCTGCAACTGCTGACACTCTGCCACGGTCCTTTCCTGGAAATGCTTCTGAGGGCCTGGCCTCAGCAGAAGTGTGTGAGACGGCCACCCCAGGAGTAGCTCCTTGGGGTGGGTTGTCTAAGTGGCAGAGCTGGCTCAGTCCTGGGAGCGGGGACTCTTCAGGTCCTTGGTCCTCCTCCCTCCAGGACTCAGCCTTTCTTTAGCTCTGGGCTAAATCTCCCCCATGCCTGAGGAGTGCCTTGGGAGGACGCCCTAGCATACAGGCCTGGGCGACTTGCCATGGGTAAGGTGACACTTGGCCATTTCACAAAAGCTTTTATTTATTTACTTGGCCGTGCATTGCAGCATGCAGAATCTAAGTTACTGACCAGGGACCAGACCCGTGCCGGCTGCTTTGAGAACATGCGCCTTAACCGCTGGACCACCAGGGAAGCACCTTCCTTGTTTTGGAACACAATCAGATAAGGATTTAATTTCTTTGACGTCCCTTTGGCCTCAGCTCATGGGTGGTGACAGAAAGCCCTCACAGCTTTTGGTGTAGTTTCCATCGGAGTTTTCCTCTAGAGTTTTTCAGAAGTGTGTTTTCACTTTCATTTACATTTCCAAATTAAAAGTGAACCTTAAGCATTTATATAATTTAAAAAGTCAAATAATGATTATCAATATTAAGCTTGTTAGGAAAAAACAAGAGCCTCTGCCCTATATACTCTCTCCCCAAGCTAGCACGTTGTTGCTGAGTCTCTCATCCGTGTCTGACTCCTTGTGACCCCAGGGCATATACTGTACCAGGCCCCTCTGTGGGATTTCCCAGGCAAGAATACGGGAGTGGGTTACCATTTCCTTCTCCAGGAGATCGTCCCGACCCAGGGGTCAAACCCTTGTCTTCTACTTGGCAGGTGGGTTCTTTACCACTGAACCACCTGGGAAGTCCCCAAGTTAGCATACTATGTCACAATTCCTTTCTGCTACAGCTTTTTAATTAAAAAAATAATTGCCTCATTTTATTATTATTATTTTCTCATTTTTAAAATTTGCATGGTTTTCTATGCAATTCTGACTAACTCCATCCTCTGTGATGAAAGTTTAGATCTTTCCTAAATGTGTCCAAATACATTACATAATTTATTTCCCTCCCTCCCTCCCTTTTCTTTAAGGCCTTCTTGTAGATTGCTCTGAATGCCTGCTCCAGTCTGGATCCTCATGACTCAACTGACACCTGTAAACCTCTGTTCACCATCCTGGAAATGCCTTTTATCTCTTTCCTGGGTTGGGGTCCCACTTCCCTGATCCCATGTCCCCTTTATCCTTAGATTAGTTCCTTATTTGTGGGGGAGTCCATCTGCTGGGAACTTGAAGAAAGGGGAAAATCAAGTTTTTTTTTGTTTTTATTCTACTGATTTTGGGGTCTTTATTCTACCTTTCTGCTCAGTTGATAGTTTGGCTGGGTGTGGAAGTCTGTACAGGGAATTATTTTTCCTGGGAGTTTGGAAGCCTTGCTCTGCGCTCTCCGAGTTCCCGCTGCTGCTGTTGAGAAGCTGGAGGCCAATCCCCAACTTGTTTGCCATGTGGGTTCCTCCCACAAGCTTTTAGTATCTTTTGATTTTTTTCCTGGTGTTGTTTCGAAATTTCACAAAGATGTTGATCTTTCTTTCTTTCTATTGTGGAAGTCATCAAATCCTCAGTCTTTAGTTCTGTTTTTCGTTTTTCATTATTTCCTTACCCTTACTTTCTCTGTTCTTTTTTTCCTGCAATTACTATTATTCAGACATTAAACTTCTCACCTCAGCCCTGAAATATTTTTCTTTTTCCCCACTCTTATTTTTCTATTTCTTTTTCCTCTAGTTTCTGGGCTATTTCCTTGACTTTATCTTTCAGTCTTTCTTTTGAATTTTATTTCTGTCTTATATTTTTATTTTCCAAGTGCTTCATTTTCTGTTGTCTGAATTTCATCTGTACTTTAATTCATGGAACTCAGCATCTTCTCTGCTTTCTCTGAGGGGCCCCCATGCCATACCCAGGTGGGCTGTGGGATGGGGTTCCTGCGGCATGCACTTGACATGGTCAGTGGTGCTGCCTGGACCCCAGGGTCTGGGGGGATGTCTCCTTCAGCGTCCCTGCCCTTATTCATCCAGCGCACCAGCTTGTGATGTTTTCATTCTCAGTATATGTGATACATCACACTGCACACACACACACACACACACACAGAGCCTGTACTCACAGGGCCACCACCTTTGTGTCCAACCCTGGTTGTTTCAGATCCAGTGCCGAGCTGGACTCTGCCCAGGCGCTGTCCCAGGGCTGTTTGTGTGGGACCGTCACCCAGACGGGTTCCCCAGGAAGCAGCAAGGCCTTCTGGGGCACGTTGGCACAGCGGTGATGCACCTGCAGCCGGGGCTTTGCAGAGCTTTGCCGCTTTCACCCCTGGTGCCCCCAGGCCCTAGGTCGTTGCCTGTCCTCGAGCTAGAGGCTGAGCCCGGGTCTCAGGGTTAGGGGGAGAGGGAGCAAGAACTTGGGGAGGGTGGGGAGAGAGTTGGGGGTGGGCAGGGGACACCAGAGGGCACACGGAGGGGAGGCTGGGGAGGTCTCAGGACTGGCACCTCTCACTCTCTGGGGTGCTGCAGCCCTTGGGGCCTCGGTCTGCAAAAGAGGGAAACCAATTTCTTAAAGTCTTTTTCATCAGAGACTGTGGCCCAGGGGCGCCCTCTGCTGGCCATAAGTGGCAGTGTCTCTGTTGCATCCGTGGCTGCGTGTTCACAGGGGATTGGTTTCCCTGAGTCCTGATTCCTCCTGTCTGACCCCATCAACCCAGGGAGTCGGGGAAGCGGGGCTCCGCTCCTGCTACCTGGTGACTTTTCGGGCTGATTTCCTGTCTCCCTTAAACATTCACTGACGCCCGGGAGTCAGTGACGCCTCTGCCAGGTGCAGCAGGAGCACCAGGACCCGTTCTGCCCAGGCTGGAGGCCTTCCTGGAAGAGGGGGCATCTGATTGTGACCTGAAGCTGGAGTTGGGCAGCTGTGGAGGGGAAGTCTGGGCAAAGAGGACCAAAAAAGCAAAGGAGCTGAGCCCCAAAGAGGAGGAGGAGGTCCTGGCTGGGCACCTTGCGGGCTGACTGCTGAGGGGCTGCCTCTTTAAGGGGGGCACCATGGCAGGGCTCAGGATTTCTACCAGGGCTGGGAGCCCTGGCTGGCTGGGATGGTGGGCCAGAGTGAACCTGTCACAGGAAGGCTGCTGGTTACAGGGTTTAGGGGCCACTCGGTGTCACGTACACCCCCTCTCAGGAGCTGGGGAGGTGCAGACAGATCAGAAAGGCTTCCATCTGGGCCAAGAAGCGTCCTCAGGCTGGTCAACTCAGGGCTTGCCTGGGTGGGTCTGGTCAAATCATCCCAGGGTCAGCATCTGGCCCTGTGGCCTTGTTCCGGATGGGGTGGGAGGGGGGAGCCAGTGAGGGGCCAGTGAAGAGGCCAGAGCAGGCATGCAGGTAGGGGGCTGGCAGGGGCTTCAGCTAGGTGGGGGTGGAGTGCAGGGACCCCCTGCAATAGGAAATCACACGGGAATTGGCAACAAAAAGCATGCCTGGGAATCACTCAGGCCTTTAACAACTATCAGCGGGTATCCACCCTGGGTCAGCTATGGGAGGAACAGCTGATATTCTAATGAGGATTGCTGTTCAGTTGCTCAGTTGTGTCCGACTCTTTGCGACCCCATGGACTGCAGCAGGCCAGGCCTCCCTGTCCATCACCATCTCCTGGAGCTTGCTCACACTTATGTCCATCGAGTCGGTGATGCCATCCAACCATCTCATCCTCTGTCGTCTCCTTCTCCTCCTGCCCTCAATCTTTCCCAGCATCAGGGGCTTTTCCAGTGAGTCAGCTCTTCTCATCAGGTGGCCCAAGTATTGGAGCTTCAGTGTCAGTCCTTCCAATGAATCTAATAGGGATTATAGACCATCAACAAGACAAATAAGAAGCATTCACGGTAAGCATGGTAGGTGCTGAGCAGGAAAACTAGAGCACTGGAGTGCTGGGGAGTGTTGGGAGGGGTTGGGGTTTTAGGTAAAGTGGGTAAGGAGGGCTTTGCTGGGAAGATGACCTTCCAGAGAAGAGAGAGAACAGAGTGGATGTCTGGGGACCAGTGTCCCCTGTGGTGGAATCAGCAGAGTGAGCCCCAGAGGGAGTGTGCCCAGGGACAGCGGGGAGTCTGTGGAATGCTGGGGCCCCCAGGGCAGGGGAAGGAAGCAAAGGTTCTGAGCCTCTTGCTCACCTGCTCAAAGCCCTCCCTGGCTGCTAAGCTGAGACCAGACCCAGGGGGACAGCAGTGGGCACAGCACCTCCAGAGAGAGGCCTCTGCAGTAAACACGAGCGTGGCTGAGATGGGGCCTGGGCGGCGCAGGCTGGGAAAAGCAGCCTGACTCTGGACATTCTGTCAGGGGGGCAGGAAGAGGAAACGCTGACGGATGGGGCCCAAGGGTGCTGAGAGCCAGCAGGAGTCAAGGACGGCTCCAGGGTGATCGAACTGAGCGAATGAATGAGCAGGTGGTGACGGAAGCCCAACACCCAGGACCACCCCCACCCGCCTTGTCCACTGCCCTTCCCTGGGCCCCCCCTGCCTGCCTTGAAGAGAGGGCGGAGGGGCGGCTCTGGCCCAGCGGGAGCCACGCTCCGGCGCTGGCCGAGGTGCTGAAACCACCGTGCCGGAGGGGGTCCCTTCTCTCTGGGCCCGGGGCTCCTCCTGGCCTGGGGTGCTGGGCGGGGGTGCGGGGCAGAGGGTGGGCAGACGGCAGGGGGGCGGTGCTGGCCCCTGTGAGGGTCCTTGTTCGGGAGCCAGCCCCGCCCTGCTGTTCTCGCTCTCCTACTACCCGACTACCGACCTGATCCTGCAGTCCACGGCGGCGGGCTGGGGCTGGGGCGGGGGAGGTGAGCGCAGGAGGGAGCCCCCCGGCCAGGGCCCTGTCCTGGCCTGCACAGCGGCACTAGGAGGCCAGGCCCCGGGGGGAAGGGGTTCCCCGCACACATTCTCAATCCAGGCTAACTTCACGCTCTGCCTGTCTCCTCTCCTGTGTGGTAGGGATCGAAGCAGCCCCGCTCCTAGGGTTGCTCTGAGAATAAGATGAGAGCCTCCCCCTCCCCGAACCCCGTCACACACTCAGCCGACCCTGGAGGAGAACCGGCAAAAATGCTGACCTGCTCCCAACTCTCCCCGGAGGAGGAGGGGCGAAGCCTGGTCAGGGGTCCCTGCCCTGAGCTGAGGTGGGCTTCTCTCACGGACACAGTGGAGCTGTCATCATGGGCTGCCCTCCGGAGGCAAACTTCCCCACTGTAGACACGAGCCCAGCCTTCTCGAGGGGCGCTGACGGGGAGCCTGGGGAGCTGACCAGACATGGGGAAGCTGGGAGGGTTGCAAGCCCCCTTTTTCTCCCCCACCCTGTCCGTGGAAGGGGGAGGGGCTGCTTCATGCTGAGTGCGGTCCTAGGTCTCGGACCTCAGAGCAGTTTATGTCTGGCAGCGTAGGCACTCCAACCCCTGCTGACCTCTTGATTAAATACTGAAACTCATGGCTAAAAACCAGATGAGAGTTAAGACCACATGGCCTCTCCCTGGCCCACCCTCTCTTCTGCACTGAAGCAGCAACTCCTACCTGTCCGCAGCATCTCCCCCAGGAGAGGCCCGGGCCTTTATGGGCATGAACGCCCTCCAGAAGCACACACCTCACCGTGCAGTGCATGCACACTGTCTGGGCATCTTTCCAAGAGCCCCGGTCTCCGACCTGTGTCTGCTCTCACCAAGGATCAACTGTTAGGGTTTGTTGCCCACTTGCCCACTGGTCCAGTTTCCCACCATCACGGAGCAACGGCTGCCAGGTGTTTATCTTCCGAAGTGCAGCGTGGATGCTTGGGAGGGTGCCTGCCTGGCTTTCAGATTGCTGGCTGGAAGGGCTTGGCCCCTCTTTGAAAGGCTGGCTGGGGGTGGGCTGGAAACCCCTGGCGGGAACTTGGGTGGCATGTGGAGTTGGGGGGGGGGCAGTTTCCAATGTCCCCAGCAGATCATGGTGGCGGTGGTACGGTGAGCTTGGCTTCCTCACATCCAGTTCAGGAATCTGACCGCTGCAGCCTGGTGTCCTCCCGCCTTCTTGAAATATTGCCACGTGGGGTCTGATTGGAAGCCGAGTCCTGCAATTAATCCTGTCAGAGCTCTGCTCAATTGCAGGGGTTTTTCTCTTTTGCTCCCTTGGCCTAGATTTCCCTGGGGACAGCTCTGACTGGCCGCGGCGTGCTTGGTAAATTAAATGTTAAAAAAATCCCCATGATGGCTTTAATCAATCCACCTAGGTGGTGGGGGCCGCCTCCCAGAAAAGCAGGGCTCACTGGAGGAAGCCCCCCCAGGCTCAGGGTGTCGGAGGACAGGGGAGGCGGGACAGTCCTCTGCAGAGCCTGTCCGAGCGGGAGGGAGGAGGCTGGGAGGTCCCCCGGGGTGGCCTTCTGGAGCAGAGGGGAGGGGACTCTGGCCCCCTTTACGGCTTGTCCCGATCTCTGCCCCAGGCCAGGGTTGGCCACGAGGACAGGGAGGCGGGCAGCTCCCCCCGGGGTGTCTCGACTGACCGAGGCCCTGGTGGGGCAGAGCAGTGGTCATGCAGTCCTGTGCCCAGCAGATAAGGTGTTTATGGCGAGCCCATTGGTGTAGTCAGGTGGAGATAAAGTCTTCCATCTGCCACTAGGAATGTCAGGAGTGGAACTCCAGGAAGCAGGAGGGTCTCCCGGCAGAGGAAGAGTAGGAGGGGGGGGGCGAGAGATTCATGGTCCTTCCCAGGGTGCAGAGGGGGCTGCGAGGCTGGCCCAGCGTCATGTCAGGCTGACAGCACGCCTGCGCCTCTGGAAGGTCCCGGCGCTGAGACCTCCAGGCTCTTGGCGCTTCGGTCTTCTCTCTGCACCTGCTTACCTTCCAGGTCCTGTTCAGGTTCATCTGCCCCTGGCAGGGTCCCTAATACCCACCCCCTCCCCACCCCCTGGCCCCACCGCCTTAACTCCCAAAGACCTCCCTGTGGGCCTCAGTTATTCAGTCTATCCTGGGGCATCATCCTCCACAGGCAGGCGTCTCACTGCCTGGCCTGCTCCCCTAGGCGCCGCCCCGTCAGCCTGCGAGTCTGGGGGCTGCGCACAGTAGGAGCGTGGGATTCGGGCCCAGTTGTATCCCAGTAGAATCCACCCCCTGCTCCCCGAGCGTCCTGCCACGGACTCCAACCCTTGGTTGCGCCCGGTGAAGAGCAGGGATCCTCCAGGCAGTGGGGAGTCCCAGGATCTGCCGGAGGAGCCCAGGTCAAGGGCAGAGAAGGATGCAGATGGGTGCGGAATCAGGGTCCCTGGAGTGGAGGCACTCTGGGGTCCTGGCGGGTTGGGCCTTAGGAGTCGGTAGGCCCAGGTTGGGGTGTGGGATGGAGGGCTCCCGAGGAGGGACCCCGGACAGGGTAGCTGTGGGGAGAGGGGGGATCGCAAGGTCACTGGACTCCCTCTACGTGGCCAGGGACGGGGGGCCCCAAGATGCGGGGTCCCCTGGGTGGACTGGAGGTTGGCTTGGCGGAATCCCTTGGCGCTGCCTCCAGGTCGCTCTGCTTCGCCGTGAGAGCAGCGCGTAGGAGGCGCGCGAAGCAGGGGGATGCAGACCCAGGCCAGCTCCTGGCCCCCATCCTCCACCCCACGGCCTGCAGGGCTTTCGCTCCCCACTCGGCTCCTCCAGTCTGCGTGTCCCGGAGTCTAGCTCGCCGCGCGGGCGAAGGGGGCGCTGTCGGCGCGGGCGGGAGGGGCCGGAGAGCGGGGGCGCGCGGCACGGAGCGAGCGCAGGGGCGGCGGGCGCGGGCCGCCGAGGACTGGGGACCCGGCGGGCGGTCCCGTGCGGTGCGCGGCGGCGGCGGGAGCGCGGCCAGTGAGCGCGCGGGCGGGGAGGAGGCGGCGGCTGCGGCGGCGGGAGGAGCTCGGGGCCGCTCCCCGCGCTGCGCTCCCCGCGCTCCGCTTCTCCATGGCGCTGCCCGGGCCGCCCGAGCCGCCCCGCGGCGCGCCCCGCAAGGTGCCCAGCCTGCTGGAGATGGGGGCGCTCTGCCTGGACTCGGAGATTATCCTGGGGTTCACCAGCCACCTCCTGCGGCGCCGAACCAAGGTGAGGGCCAGGCGGCGGACCCCGGCTGGCGGCAGCGGCGCCGTCCCGCGACTTTGCGGCGCGGCTCCCGCGGCTCGCGGTGCGGGAAAGAGGCGGCAGGTCCCGAGCAGCGTCCAGCAGGCCGGGCCGCACTTTCCCCCGTCGGTGCTGCCCTGCTGCCGCTCACCGGGACCGTCGGTGTCCCACCGCGCGCCTTGCCGGGAAGGGCGAGGCAGAGGGCCGGGGGGCTCCGGGCTGATCCCGAGTCCCGAGGTGGTCCAGGTTCCGCGGGGTTGAGTCTGGCCACTCCTGGGAACCCGCGTGCAGGGTGCGAGCGTGTGCTTCTGGAAGCGTCGCAACCGTGCGGACGAAGTTGCGGGCGTGGCCGGTCCCGGACACAGGGCCGGGGCTCCTGCGCCGACGTGTTTCTGGAGGTGCAGGTGGGGAGTGTGCGCGTGGGTGTGTTACGGACAGCTGCGCTTCCTGGGCCTGCGTGTGTGCGTGTGTGTCCGTGTCCCGGAGCAGTTGCGGGGCGGGGGATGCGGACGGGGGGCTAACGCCCCTTGTCCTTTAGGAGGCTTAGAGGAGCTGGGAAAGAGGGGATCTTCGGCCGCCGGGCCGGGTGGAAACGGGCTGGACGGCGTGGGGCCGTGGAGTGAGAGTGAGGAGCCTCTGCCCACTTTGTGCGTCCCCCGCCGCGATGCAGGCCGTTAAAGACTCGGAGAGGCGGGAGGGGGATGATCACCGCTCTCCTCTCTATTTTTGGGGAGTGAGGCCCGTTCAAGCGACAGGGAGGGTGGGGGCAAAACATAAAGGAGGAGTCGCTTTGAGAGGCTCAGGAGAGGCGGGGAGCGGGTGGAATCTGTGTGAGGGTCTCCCTGCGTGCCGGGGAGCGCGCAGCGGCTGGTGTCTCCACCCGGACCACGGTTTTCCTGGGCGCGCCTCTCCGCTTGGGACGCGTGGCGCGCGGTCTCCCCGGAGCCTGGCGGCGGCGGGGGCGCAGCAACCAGCAGGGGGCGCCCGCGTCACGAGCAGCCGGGCGGCCGCGCCCGCCGACCCCGACCCGGGGCTTCGGGCGGATCCAGAGCCCGGACGCCGAGCCGCCCGCCGTCTCGGAGAGCGGCGACCCCGAGGCCCTAGCCGGAGCGGGAGCAACTGGTCGCCGGAGCAGGAGGTGGGGGGCGACCTCCCAGCCGGAGACAAACAGGCAATTAATTCCGCAGCTAAGTTCCCATCTGCCAGGCCGGCTGACAACAGGTCCCGCGCGCACCCCCGGGGCCACCTCCTCCCGCTTCCCGGGCGCACGGCGCGCACACTCGCCTTCTTGCACGCGCGCGGCTGCGAAGCCCCGCGTGCTGTCTGCCGACACGCCTAGACACAGCAGATGCACCGGCGTGAGCGGCGCACGTTCCGGGGCGCAGACCGCGGCGACCCTCACCCACGCGCGACAGACCCGGACGGTGGTCTTGGCGACAAGCGGAGTGCTTTGGATTTTCAGGGGAAAGCGATCGGGAGTCCGGGGGCCGGGGCTCATCCACTTCCACTTCGATGTGTGACCTTGGGCAAGACCTTCCCCACGGCGGTCTCAGTTTCCCCGCCTGTAAAGTGGCGAGTGGGTTGGTGCGTCCCAGGAGACCCCAGTGACTCTGGAGCGGAGCGGCCAGGCGCGCGCGCGCGCGCGTACGGGGTACCTCACCGAGGGCCCTTAGCGCCCCTCCCTGGGACTGAGACTCGCCTAACAGGTTGGGGGCCTCGGAGCGGGTGGGGCCGCGCTGCGATGCGGGACCCCTTCCCCCACGCATTGCGGAGCGAAGGCCTGGGCGGCGGGGGCGGAGTGGGGGGGGGGCGCGCTCCCGGAGCCCCGCCCCGCCCCGCCCCGCCCCGGAGTCCCCGGCCCCGCCCCGGCCCCGCCCTCGCCTCCGTGCTCGCCCGCCGCCGCCGCCGCCGCCGAGCTCTGTTCTCCACTCGCCCGTGCCGCGAACTTCGGAGCGACCGGACGGGCCATGGGGGCGTCCCTGGGCCGGATCACGTAGCCGCGGCGCCCCTGGAGAGCCCGGGTGGCCCCGAAGCGCCCGCCCAGCCCTTCCTGCGTCCGGGCCATGGGCAGTCGCGGCGGCCCCCTCTGCGCGGCGCAACCCGCGGTACGCGCTGAGGGCCCGAGAGGGAGGCGCGCGACTGCGGGCCGCGGGCGGTGCTGGACTGATCCAGGGACCCCGAGGATGCTGGCTGGCGGGCGGGCGGGGGGGCTCACGGCGTCCCCTGGGGGCGGAGCCTGGATCACCGCGCGGGTGGCGCCGGGCCTCCTGCTGGGGTAGGGGGAGCCCCGTCAGGACCTTCTGGGATGGAAGAACGCGGTGGGCTGCAGGTTGGCGCCCAGCTCTCCTAACTTTTGTCGAGCGCGTCACTCTGGGGCTGGGGCGCTCCGAGGTCTGGAGTCGCCGGTACTGGGTCCTGGGGTGGCGCAGCCCAGCGGCTCAGGCTCACTGTCCCCTTTCCCCCTCCCGCAGGTGGCCGAGGGCGGCCCGGTCCGCGAGCCGCTGCAGCTGCTGGAAGTGTCCCCCCGCAAGAGGCTGACCGCCGGGCCCGAGCACGACCCATGCGGCAGCCGCCCTGCGCCCGAGGGCGCCGGGCCGGGCGCAGAGCAAGGCCACTCGGCCGGTGGAGGCGGATGGTGCCGTCACTGCCACACGAAGCTCGCCGAGCTCAAGCGACAGGCCTGGAAGCTGGTCAGCGGGCCTGGGACACCACTCCGGGTAAGTGACTCTTCCTCGGCCGGTCCCCAGGGCAGGGCCCATGCTGGAACTTGGGAGACTAGGGTGCTGGAGGCAGGTGCAAGGCTCCACCGTGGATTTTTGGCCAATCCCCTGCTTCCTGGGTTTCTGTCTGTAACACCCCTGGGGGGCTTCATTCTCAGAGGGTGGCAGGGTCTGATCAGAGGGGCCTGGGGAGGGCGGCAGTGGAACCCAGTCTGTGTGTGGGAGGGGGAGGGGAGAGAGGGAGGTGGCAGGGCCTCCACCCTGGGCGGGACGGCTCCTGCCCTGCCTGCAGAAGAGGTCACCCGGCGCGTTGTGGCCCTGGGGCACCTGGGCCCCCAGCCAAGTGTCTGGAAACTGCACACCTGGGGCGGGAGGGCTGGGAGGGCAGGGGGTGGGCCCCCCGCTGAGGGGCCCCTCGCTGCTCCCTTCCCGCCTCATGGGCGAGAGTCATGTGAGGGACGCATTCTGGGGTGCTGCCACTGGAGGCCATCGTCATCCGGGTGCTCCCCCAGGCTCCCTTCCAGCTGCCAAGGTGTTTGCCAGGGGCCGGGGCCCTGCTGAGATCTGCAGCCAATGGGCTCGCCCTGGTCTTGGAAGGAGCGGGGACCATTGTTCCAGAAACAATGCACCCTGGAAGTCTGCAAAGCCTGGGAAGGTGGGGGGGCGGGGGTCTCCAGAGGAAGCCCTTCCCGCCTGACCTGCAGCCTTTCTGAAAGCTGTCCTGGGAAGTAAGGCCGAATAATCCCCATTGAATCTAAATATAGTTCTCCAAGGAGGCCCCGCGGTCTTGGGCGAGACCCTGGCCTCCTGGAGTCCAGCTGTGTTCCCTGTAGTGTGGGCGTGGGCAGGGGGCTGGAGGGGACCGTGGGTCTGGTGTGTGTCCCGAGCACCCTCTCTCGGTGGTCAGGGGAGGGGCCTGTGGCCTGGCCTGGGTTGGGGCTGGAACCTCCCACATCTGCTGCTCTGAGCGGGGGTGGGGGGTGGGGGGGTGCAGTTTTGCCAAGCTCTGTGCCCCGGATGGCCTGAGTTTGCTTAAAAACACACCACCAGCCCTTCAGGCCCTGGGAGAGCATGTCTGCGGATATACGCTGGGGGCGTCAGAGCCACTGGGCCATCGTGCTCCCCCATTAGGGGCAGATGAGGCCAGAGAGAGGAGGGGCTTTAGTGACGGAGTCGGGCTTTGCCTGGTGGTGCTGGACGTGCGGCTGGCGGGTCGCAGGTGGGCAGGTGATCCTGGTGGCGAGAGCTCCAGGTCACACCAGTCACTGGTGGACTCAGGGTCCCTCACCTGGGAGGTCTCAGCGGTCTTTTCCTGCAGACAGCTCATCAGGAAAGGCCGTGGACACCCAGAGTGCTCATTTCCACCTCCCCTGGGCTCCCCAAGTTTGAGTTTGGCAACGGATACCCCTCAGTGCCAGCTGAGGGCTCACCCACTTCCCCAACTGTCCCTGGCACTCAGCAGACCAAGGTCCTAAGCTCGGTTCCTCTCTGTGGTCCCCTCCCGTGCCGTTTCCTCCTTTGTCAGCTGGGGGTAGCCTCCAGGGGCCTTTCTGGGGGTGCTGTTCAATCTGGGGGTTGCTGTGCCCGAGGGAGGGAAGGCCCTGTCGTTTACTGTTTCTCCGGAGGGGGTGCAGGCAGGCCCAAGGGGGCTGCGGGCTCTCCGGCGGGGCCTCCCGGGCCCCGGCACGGGTGGTTGGGTCTCGGCGGGTGTCCTTGTTCTGGGTGAGCAGGCCTCTCCTGGCCTGCCCAGAGCTTCCCTCGGGGCAGCGGAGAAGGTAGTGCCCGGATGGCTGCGTCTGCTTTCAGCGTGGGAGTGATGGCGGGGCATCCCTGTGTGATGGCCGGGATGCTGGGGGGCTGGGTGACCGGCTCTGGCTGAGGTCTTGCGGGTCCTCCCCGGAGTCTGGCCCCACGGTCCAGGGGCGCTGGGCTCTGCTCAAGAGGCGGAGGCTCTGGAATGCAGAGGTGGTTCCTAGAATTTTCCTGGGGGGCCCTTTCTTGCTTCTGGTCCCGAGGAGATGAGCTCAGCAGTTCACAGAGAGCTTTGTTGGCTGTCATCTCACCCAGGCTCACGCTCGGGGCATCTGGGGAGGCCCAGGGCAGGAGGCGGCCTGCTGGGCTCCCGGGGCTGGGGGTGAGTGAGGGTGCAGCTGGGCCCCTGCCTGGCCCAGAGGCCCTCGCCTCAGGGGTCCCTGCCGGGTCTCGGGTGTGGATGGAGGCTGATCTTTCCGCCAGCCCACAGCCACCCCGTCCTCTGCCCTCGGAATCCCGGCCGGGGCTTGACCCCTTGCTGGCTTTTCGTACCCGCTTCTGCCCGCAGACGGACGGCTCCCTGCTGTGGGACCTCGGGCAGGTTCGCTGAGAGCCCGTGGCCTCGATTTCCCTCTCTATACCCAAGGCCAATACTTTGGCCACCTGATGCGAAGACCTGACTCACTGGGAAAGACCCTGGTGCTGGGGAAGACTGAAGGCGGGAGGAGAAGGGGGCGGCAGAGGATGAGAGGGTTGGATGGCATCACTGAGTCAATGGACATGAGTTTGAGCAAGTTCCAGGAGATGGCGATGGACAGGGAGGCCCGGCGTGCTGCAGTCCGTGGGGTAGCAGAGTTGGACACGGCAGCGCGCGGAACGGCAGCACCCAGGACCCCTTTGCACCCGTTTGCCAGGTGTGTGGGGCCGTGTCTGGCCCTGGGTGCTCTTCCTGGGAGGTGGGCTCAGGGTCACGCTGTGTCCGGGTCTTTGGTGCCCTCGGGGGGTGGGTGGCGGTTGAGGCCTGCCCAGCCGTTGGGCGACCTGGGTGGAGAGCCCGCGTCTCCCTGGCTGCCTCGGTTTCTCCATCTGGGCGGTGAGGGTAACTGCGGTTCCCGTCCGGGGGCCTCCTCCCCAGAGCGGATAGGACGTGCCCCCCGCCCCCTCTGAGCCCCGGTGCCCCTGAGGACAGGGGGGAGGGAATACGCTCTGCCCGCCCAGGTTGGAGCCCACCCGGAGGCTGTCCCACCTGAACCCAGACGGGAGGCGGGCCTGGTGGGGAGGGGCCAGGCTGGGGCCCCTCTCCCCTCACAGGGCCCCGCGCCTCGTTTCTGAGTGGCCCCTGGGTGTCCTGCAGGGCCTGGAGCTGTGCGGTTTGGACCGTCCCGCAGTCTCCCTGGGCCGTGCCTCCGCAGCGCCCTCATGTCCCTGGGGGTTGCTCTCTTCTCCCTGCCCCTGCCTCTGAGCGGCCTCTGCTGGGGGCTCCCGGCGCCCCCCGCCCTGCAACCAGGCCCCGAAGCTGGGCCTTCCTCCTTGACCACAGCCGAATGCCCCCCAGCTTAGCACTGGCCACTCCGTGTCCTGGGTCAGAACCGAGGCCCTGTCCTCCCTGGCAGATTGGTCACCGGGTTCCCGCAGACCCCTTTCATCGTCCCCGCTTCCCACTCGCCCTTTTCCTCCACGCGGCCGCTGCGTGGTCTCTGCGGCCGGTGTCCCTCTCCCAGGCCGGGCGCTGTGTCAGGGCAGGCACAGGGCCGGGTCCCCCAGAGAGGTTTGCTGAATGACGGAGGGCCCGGACTGTCCCTCCCACGCCGGCCAGGTTCACGGGGAGGGCTGCTGAGCTGGACCATGGGCCCAGCCCCGCCCTGACGACCGCCCCGTGGAGGACAGCTGGCCCCGGCTGCCAGGGGTGCAGGGCTCCTGCTTGGGGGTCCGCTCCAGCTGCCACCCAGATGCGCCACGCCGAGGGGGCAGCTCAGAACCGCGACTTCCACGTGTCATTATGGCGCTGAATGGATTATTGCCCCGATGGGGGAAAGGGATCAATCCTCCTTTCACGCTCATGAATCTCTCGCTCACCCGGGCAGGGGGGTTCTTGTCCTCCCCGGCCCTGCGGATTCCAGAACCACCGCCTAGCCCTGCGGTCCCAGCACAGTTTCGTGTTTTCCCCGAGCTGGACGTCGAGTCTGAAGGCTGACAAGGAGGCTGTGGGCTCATCCCGTGCACGGCCCGGGGTGATGTGGCCAGGCTCCTAAGGTGGGAGGCCGGGAGACCTTTCCACCTCTGTCTGGGAAGACCTATCCACCCTGGACACCGTACCATGCTGGCTTGGGGGTGGCGGGCCTCTGTGTGTCCTGCCCCCAGGGCCTCCAGCTGTGACCACACTGGCGTGCAGTGGTGGGCTCCGGGGCGGGCCAGGGCTAGGCTGAGCTGGTGCTGTTTGCTGCCTGGGGTCAGATTCATGGATCCGGCCCCCCGCACTGTCTGAAGCCTGGACAGAGCCCCACCAGCTTCTGGGGGCTCCCCGGGGCGGGGCGCTTGGCATCAGCAGCATTCTCCAGCTGAGCCGGGCGTTTGCAGGCCCCAGAGCAGCGGGGCGGTGTGGGGGGGCGGTGCTCCCTGGAGCTGGCTGCCTGGCACCGTCCCAGCTGGCAGGGGCCTAGTGACTCAGCTGGGGAGGGTGCAGGCCGTGGGACCTGGAGGCTCCCGGCCACTCTGGGGCCCGAGCCTGGGTGGCCCCTGCTCCCTGGATGAACGGCGGTCTAGCTGGTGTCTCCCGCTCTCTCTGGGGGCTTCCTTGGGCCCTGTGATGGAATGGTGGGCTCCGCGTGTCCATCCTATGTCCTTGCTGGTCTGGGGTTTGGGGGGTGAGGCCAGGCTGTGGGGCGCGAGACTGAGCTTTGGATCATGAGCGCCTGCCCTCTGAAGCGGGGATGGGGCTTGCTTCGGGGGCCAGGGTCTGCTGAGGGGGCTTTGTGTCTTGCAGCAGGGAGCTTCCTGAGGGGAGTCCAGCTGCGGTCAGCGGTGGGGCCCAGCAGGGGAGCATGTGATGGTGACGGGTCTCACTGCCCCTCTGCTGAGCCGGGGAGCCAGGGCTCAGCCCCCCTCTCAGCTGCTCAGAGCCTTGCTGGGGGCTTGTCTTGGTCTGAGATTAGGGTCGGGGGTGAGTGTATTCTTGCCTGCAGAATTCCAGGGACAGAGGAGCCAGAAGAGTGGGACACGGCTGAGGGACTGACACTTTCACTGGGGCCTCTTAAAGGCCCCGTCAGGGGTCCTGAAGGAATCTTGAATCTGAAAGTCGGAAGAGCTGGTTCTTGTCTTAAATGGCGAGCAGAATCTGGGTTTTTTTCCTTTGCCTGCCAGGAAGCTCACAGCAGATGCGCTGTTCAGCTCCTGCCCGTCACACGGGCCCTTTCTTACCTGTCTGTCAGAACTGGTTGCTCCTGCTTGTTCTAACACGAATGGTCGTTAGCCACGTGGTTTTGCTTCCAGTTCATGCCGACTGGTTCCTGGAAGCCACCGCAGTTTGTGCGGAAGGAGAGGCAGGGTGTGAGTAAATAAACAGGATAGAAGCGGGCCCGGCGTCCCTTGGGCAGAAGTGGCTCCATCGGGCGCCCGGCAGGCGTGCACGCGTCTGCCCCCTGGGGCCGGGGAGCCTGGGCTGGGCGGTGCTGGTGGTCAGGGCCAGGTGGGCTCCTCTCAGGTTTCTGGAAGCAGCCAGGCTGGGAGGCCTGGCCTCCGGGAGCTGCCCGCCGGCGTCCACCCCTGAGCCCTGACCTCCGTGGTTCCCCTTCCCGCTGGGTGGACGCGTGGCTGATGGGACACTCTCCCGATCTGTGGCGTGGCCGCTCCCGGGCAGGACCCCCCGTCTGGGGACAGCGTCCTCGGCTGAGTGGCCCTCTGGCCCCTCCAGGTGCCACGTCTTGTGGCCGAAGGAGCCGTGTGGACTGCGGGGTTCCTGGCCCTCTGGGGGGGCTCCCTGGCCTCGTCTGGTCTGGTTCCCACCCCGGGCAGCTTCCCTGGCTTCAGCTGTGGGAGCTGGACTGGCCCGGGGCCGGTGGACTTAGAGCTCTCCACGGCCCCGTGCCCACGGCCCAGTGCCTGCTGCCCGACCCCACCGCGCTTGCCTCGGGGGGAACGGCCCGGCCCCGCCACACCCGCCTCGGCGGGACGCCCCGGCCCCGCTGTGCCCACTCCCCTCTGACCCCACGCGATGGTGCGGCCCGGCGCTCTGTTTCCGGGTGGAGCCTGCCGGGCGCTGGGCCTGCCCCGGGCCTGCTCCTTCCTAAGGGTCCCGTCCTAGGCGCCCCGGCCCCATTCACCCCGCCCCCCCACGGCCTTGGTGCAAGGCCGCCCCCAACTTTGCCTCCTGGAACCCCCCCACCAGCCCCACACGCCTGGCCTTTTTGAAACCCGAGGGGTTGTCCGGAAGCCCTCTTAGCTTGACCCGCTTGGTGGCTGCCCTGGACCCGGACGCAGATGCCCTGGCCTCCTTCCCGCGGCCCCTGTCCTTGGCCCCATCCCTGCCCATGTGCCCCCCCCTCTGCACCCCAGGTCTGCTCCCTGAGCTGTGTGGCCTGGGCCCGCCATCTCTGTGTCTCTGCGCCTCTGTCTGTAAAGCAGCTGCAGGTGAGCTGGGTCCCAGGAGGTGGTGCCTGGGAGGCTGGTCCCCCTGGAGCCCTGAGGGCTCTCTCTAGCCGGGGCGGCCAGCCCGTGGGAGGCCTGGGCTGTCGGGCGTCGAGGTGATGCCAGTTGTCCTGCCGGGCGCCTGTCCTCCCTGCGGGGTGGCTGGTGGGGAGGGTCGGGTGGCCGCCGTGGCCTGCCGTGGCCCGCCGTGGCCCTCAGACCCACTCCTCCCGGAGTGGTATTGGGAGACTCGGGCCGTGGCTGGGCTTGTGGGGGGCGGCACACCCCACCCTGGGTGGGTCTGGGCGGCCCGTGGAGGCGCTCTATCACCCGGTGGTCCAGATGAGGAGACTGACGTCCACCGCGGTGTCCGAGCCGGGGTGGACGGTTGGACTGAAGGCCGCGTCCAGCTGGGCTCCAGGCACCCTGCCCACCGGACCCTCCTGCCCGTCTGGCCTCTTGCCTCCCGGGCACCCGCCGGGTGGAGGACAGGGAGACCATTGAGGGGAGGAGGTCTCAATGAGCCAGTGTGTACCCCGAGCTGCCCAGCTGGCCGGCGCCTGGCACAGAACCCTGGGGACGGGTGCCGGGCAGCGCTGGGTGGGCCAGGCTGTGCCCCCCCGCCCCCAGCTCCAGCGCCAACTCGGAGCCTCGGAGCTGCAGGCCTGCAGGCCGGGGTGGCAGAGGGGGGCTCAGGTCTCCCCCTGGACGCAGTGGGCGGCAGGGCCCGGGGCTGGGGGCGGGCCCCTGGTGAGGCGCCCCGCGGCGGGAGGACCCGGGATGGCTGAGGCGGGTGGCGGGAAAGCTGAACCCCCGACCTGCAGCCCCAGCCCGCCCGGCTGCACGGGACCTGGGCACGTCCTCGACGGCAGCGCCCGGCGGCCCGGGGTCCCTTCCTGGACCTGTTGTCAACTCCGGAAACGCGAGCCGCACGGGTCACGGCTCAGCTGCTTTGTTTGCGGAGGGAAGGGGAGTGGGCAGGAGGGGGCTGTGGCCGGCGGGCCATGCCGGGCCCCCTTCTGAAAACCCAGCGTGATGGGGGCTCAACAGGGTGGTCTCACAGCCCTGAGCCCGGGGGCTTTTCTGACCTGACCCCCCCACCCCCTCCCGTGGGGCGCTCCTGGGGGCGGGGTGCAGTTGCTGGTCACTCCCGTCCACCTTCTGGGTGGGGGCAGCCTGTCCTGGCGGTTGTGGTGGGGCAGCGGGACCCCCTCCCTGGGGCTCCCTCACAGGAGAAAATGGAAGGATTACTTAAAGCAGCTTGGAGACCCCAGAAACAAGATGAAGAATGGAGAGGCATCATTTTTAAGTGGGGGGAACTCCCTGAAAGCCAGGCAGTGTGCAAGGGTGGGTGGTACACTGTGCTAAATTGAATCAAATGAAGAAAAACATTTTCCTCATGCAAGTAAAATATCTGTTTAATTAGACCATAAGGAGGAAATTAACAGTAATATTTTGTGGCGGGGTAATTACTGTCTTTCTGAAGGGACGGGGCTCCCGAGAGGAGAGGTGGGTGCCTTGGCTGGGCCTTTCAGGGCGGGGTGGTTAAAATTCTGCAACTTGGGGCTGTGACCCCTCAGGGGCCTGGGCCCAGGGTGCTGCCCGCAGCTGCCCCAGGGCTGGGGGAGGAGACCAGACCCCGGGGAGGGTGGGCCGCCCCTCCCGCCTGCCCCCAGCTCCCTGCTGTGCTGGGCTCTGCTGGGACAGGGTGGTGGCTGAGGATAGGGGAGGGCTTTTGTCTCCCTGGGGGCCGCCCAGGGTCAGCACCTCACCTTCCTGTGTCCAGGAGGCCCGTCTTGGGAGTGGCCAGTGCCCGCCCCCAGGAGAAGCCCCCTCGTGGAGTCCCCGAGCCCCAGGCCAGGGTGCTGGGGGCGGGGGGCCTGCTCTGGGCCGGCCCTGCCCGAGGCTTGCTGGTCCCCAGGCGTGGTCTCAGGGGTGGGCTGTGGTTCCGAGTGAGCGGAGGGCAGTGACTGTCCCGGGATGCTCGGCGGCCCAGCTTCCGCCCGAGCTGCCCTCTGGCCCCCGTGCTGGCCCAGCCCACGCTGCCTGGCCTCGGTGAAGGGCTCAGGGCTCCCTGCTTCCTGTGTGGTCACCCCAGACAGGCCTCTCCTCCTTGCTGGGGTCGCGTGTGTTACAGGGCTTGGAGAGGTGGGCCTGCCCCACGCTGGGAGCCCCCCTGAGTCCTGGGGCTTCAGTGGGCCCACTCCAGTGATGGTGGTAAGGGTCTCCTGAGGGGTGGACTTGGCTGCTGGTGCTAGAAGAGGGGCTTGGCCCCTCACGGGGGCTTTGGGCACTGAATGGGGCCTGGATAAGTTGGGGCTGGCCCTCCTGGGAACTCCGGGGAGACCATCTGTGGTCTGGGGGGTTCCATGAGCGCGGAAGCCCCTGCAGTTGGCTTGCTGAGCCAGCCCAACGTGGAGGGGGCGCCAGGGTGGGCTCCCTGGGGGCCTGGGTTCCCCATGGCAGGCAGAGGCCCTAGAACAATGGGCCGCTGGGCCTGGGGCAGGCGGGGCGGGGCTGTCTTTCAAGTCGGGTTAATGGCTGTAGCAGGCGGCCCTCCCTTCCCCTCGCCAGCCCACCATTAGCCGCCTCCCGCTGAGTGGAAAAACCGGAGTCATCAGAGTCGGGTCTGGAAAAAATGGGCAGGGGGGATGGGGGGGACGGTGACAGCCGGGGCTGTCTGAGCCCCGTGTGGCTTGGGGATGGGGCGTCTGGCTTCCATCTGCGGCCCGTGGGCATCCTGAGTGGGGTCCCCGAAGCATTTCCGGGCCTCCCCGGGGCCCCATGGGGGAGCCGGGGGGCGGGGGTGTCCGCTAATTGGGACCAGGCCCGCCAGGCACTTCAGAGGCTCTGGGGCCCGCCAGCCCCGGCCGGAGCAAAGCCAGGCCTTCCGGAGCAGCCCGTGGATCAGGCAGCTGGCGAGGCCGGCCTGGCTGGGTCAGCCCTCCTGCGACCTGGTCCCCGGGGGGCGTGTGAGGGGCCAGCTCTGGCCCGGCCTGCAGGGAGCGTGGGTGGCACGGGCTGACCTCGTTTCATCGAGCTTTGCTTGATCATGCTTCATGGATCCGGCGTTTTTTTACTGACTGAGGGCTTGTGGCCCCTCTGCGCTGAGGAAGTCTATCAGCGCAGTTTTCCTGACAACGTTGTTTTTCAATTCACACTGGTTTTCAGTGTTGGATTGTTTTTCTTAGACCCGACGCTGTTGTACACCGAAGAACCTACAGTAGAGTGTGAGCATAAAGCTTTCGAAATTGGGAAACTAAAAAAGTCACCTGACTCGATTTATTTCAGTCCTCACTCTATCACAGTGATTGGACCGAGCCAGAAACATTTCTGAGTCTGCCTGTCCTGGGGACACAGAGGAGGGCGATCGCCAGCTAATGCTGGCGAGAGTGTTCCTTCGTGGCGAGGCCACCCGACCTCAGCCGTCACCCCCGTGAAGCCCCCCCAGGGGTCTGTGGACACTGGTCTGGCCGGCCGCAGGTCAGGCTCCGGGGGTCCCGGCTGGGGTGCCTGAGGCACCCCCGTTTGTATGCTGCCGTCGGCCTTTGCATCTGAGGGTTTGAGGAGGTCACAGTCCCTTTTGTGGCCAACCAGGCAGCTGGGCTGGAGCCAGAACCTTTGCGGGGAGCTGAGATCAGGGAGGGGGAGGCCCCCGTTCTGCAGGCTGGGGGTGACAGGGAGGGCTGGGCCCGCCAGCTGCCGGAGTGGAGACCCCGGCCTTCTCAGCTGGTGGTGGGAACGTCCTGGGTGGTCACGGAGGGAGTGTCCTGAAACCCGCACGTGTTGGGGCTCGTCCCTGGGGAAGGGCACGAATGCTGAGGGGCTGGCCCTGGTGCAGGCCCTGAGCCCTGGGGGACTGCCCCCGGGGAGGGGCTGAGACAGAGCCTGGTGGGCTCTTGGGGCGCTGGGCCTGGGCCCCGGGAGTGGAA
This sequence comes from Cervus canadensis, assembly GCF_019320065.1. Lineage (NCBI taxonomy): Eukaryota > Metazoa > Chordata > Mammalia > Artiodactyla > Cervidae > Cervus > Cervus canadensis. Next base: position 6,574,855 of record NC_057402.1, read on the forward strand.
CTCTTAACAGCTTCCCTCCAGTGAGGCTCCTCCTGAGAACTGGCTCTGTCCTCTTCATCTTCTTTCTTCCAGAGATGTCACCTCCTCCAGGAAGCCCCCCCTCCCTGACCCTCCAGGCTAGGTGAGGGCCTCTGCTGGCCTCCCCTGGCTCCTGTTCTTAGGCTCCTGACACCCGGCTTGCAGTTACGGGGAGACCCAGGTGTCCGCTTCAGCCCAGGGCAGGGGGCAGGCTGCAGGGGCCGAGTCCACACCTGTGATGAAGCGTGGTGGCCGTCTTGTCAGCCTCCTGCCAGCCGCGCCCAGCCTCCGTCCTCCTGGGGACCTGGAATTGCCCACTCGGTCCTGCAGACCAGGACTAGAGAAGGCGCAAAGTCAGGGAGAGGCCCCCCACCCCCAAGTGCCACGTCCACGGGCTTTGGAATAGATTTGCTTCCAGCTGGGGCCCTGGCACCGCCTGCCCCCAGCCCGCTGTGGCCGCCCCGCTTCTGCAGATGCCCTGGCTGCTGCCTAGGCATGCAGCCTGTTGGAGGCTGCATCGTCTGGGATCCGGTGGATGCCTCATTATCTGAGCACGGGATGGTCATGACCCGGGAGGAGGTGGGCCGCTATCACGGGCACCGAGGGCCTCTCAAGCCCCGATGATCATTTTCTGGTGGGTTCGTACGGACAGCACTATTCGGGGCTTATCAGTTGGTTGTGGATGGTGTGGCGGCTGCCGTGGACGTGAGAACTGGGTGGTGGGTCCTGGCACCCGGACCCTGACCGCCTCCGTCTCTTGTTTCCCCAGGACCCCTGCCTCTCGGCTCTGCTTCTGGACAAGCTGCCCGCGTGTCGCCCGGAGGCCGAACGCCGCTGCGATGTCTGCGCCACGCACCTGACCCAGCTCACGCGGGAGGCCCTACAGCTGCTGCAGGGGCCCACCAGCCGCGAGGACACCGACGCCCCCCACGCAGGCCCCAGCCTCGCGCCCCCCGGCCCCAGCACCGCCCCCAGCCTGAGGGATGGACCGGCGCCGGCAGGCCCCGCGGGGAGGCAGTCAGGCCGCGCGGGGCCGGACAGAAGGAAGGGGCCGGCCTGGCCGTCGGGGCCCAGCGTCCAGGTGTCCGTGGCGCCCGCCGGCCTGGGCGGGGCCCTAAGCACGGTCACCATCCAGGCCCAGCAGTGCCTGGAGGGCATGTGGAGCGTCTCCAGGGTCAACAGCTTCCTGCCACCGACGTGCCTGGTGAGCGCCCTGCGTGCGGTGGGCTGGGGGCCCCCGGGACACCGGGCAGGGCTGGACTCCACCGGGCTGAGTGCCCAAGTGCGGGTGGCGGCCCCCCGGTGCGGTTTCCATGAGGGCAGGGGGGCTGTGCGTGTTGGGGGAGGCCCCAGACCTTCCCACGGCCCACGTCAGGTGTGTCGGGGGGCAGGGCCCTCTCCCGTCCCCTGGAGCCTCGCTCCTGCCCCGTGTAGCGCACGGTTGGGGTGGTCTGGTCACTCTGAGACCACCAGTAGCCCCGGGGGTTGGCGGACGGGCCCGCGGGCTGCTGGGAGGAGGTCAGGCCACCGTCCAGCGTCTCCTGTGGTCCCGCCCCATCCAGGCCTCTGCTGCTTGGAGCACAGGCGGCCCTGGGGACACACCTGCCCCATGGACAGGTCCCAGAACCGGGAGTGTCACAGGGGCCGACCAGGGGCCTGTCCCCTTTTTCTCCCCAGTGTCCTCTGACTCTGGGACGCTCCCCTGCCCCCGCCCTCCAGGGCTCCTCTCCTGGGGCCGCCTGATTGTTACTCACAGCCGTGGAATGGCCTCGTGGAACCAGCTCTGGGGACCAGGGGGACCGTGTGCGCTCGGGGCAGGGGGCAGCCCACAAGGTCTGAGGAGACCCCAGCTCTGGAGGGTGGCGCTGGGTCATCACCCCCGTGGGTCACAGGGCTGTGCTGCTGGGCGTTTCTCCCCACTGTCCTGCGTGACCCTCAGTTTCCCATCTAGGAGGAGGGGTACCAGGACGGGGGGGCAGGAGAGGATGGGTTGTAGAACGGGGGTTTCCTGGGATACTGGGGGGTTGGTTTGGGTTTGGTGGTACACGGGGCCAGCTGAGGGCCGGGAGGGTCTTTCCCCAGAGGGCCCCCGCTGCATGATGGGGGTGGGGTGCCTCAGCTGCACCAGCTGCTCAGCTGGGGGCTGAGACCCAGGGCCCAGCCGACCCTCATAAAGCGGACGAAGTCAGAGGAGCCCTCCCAGTGGAGGGCAGGGTCTGTGTGGAGGCCTGGAGGCCTTATCAGCAGACGGGACTGAGGGTGGTCTGGCCAGGGCCCACACGGGTGTTTGTGGCTGTGTCTCTGTGCCCCCCTGCCCCCACCGTGGAGTCCCGGGGACAGGAGATAAGATCGGAAGTGGCCGTGGAAACCTCCCAGGCACCCCAGAGCAGGCTGCACTGTCTTGCCAGTGGGTGTCTCCTCCTGGGATCCCTGTGTTCCCCCGAGGGGCTGTGGGGGTGGAAGCCCTGGAAAGGGACCACAGCTCTTGGGATCAAGTCCCACACAGCCCCCGCTGCAGGGCAGAGCCCGGCCGGCCACCACTCTGGGCTTGCTGGCCCCTCTGAAGGTGCTGAGCTGTGCTGGCTGGATGATGCCGCCTTCACTGTGGCCTTTGACGAGATCCTGCCCGAGCTGGGAGCGGACCCCTGGGCACTCGCTGCTGGGGCCAATCTGTCTGAGGCTGCGCTGTCCTGGGGCCCTCCCTGGCCCTTGGTAGCTGGGGGGCTTCCAGGAAGAGCTTCTGCCTTCTGAACTTTCTGAAGTAGCCTTCGGTCGGTGTGACGGTGCACCCTGGGTGTGGCCTCGCCACGTCTGATTCCTCCATTGGCTGAGTCCCAGGGCGAGGCCAGGGAGAGGGAGGCAGCCTCTGTTGTGCAGTCCCGTGGTGCCTCCTGGCCGAGAGTTGGGCTGCCTGGGAGGAATGTGCCGCGAGAGCTCCAGAGAGCTGGGTGGCTTCCTGGCGGAGGTGGTATTGGGCTGGGTGGGCGTGGGGGTAAGTGTCAGAGATGGTGGGCCCTGCCAGAGGTGTGTGAGAACAGCCAGGGGGCTCCTTACCTGGGGAGGGAGCTGAGTGCAGCTTTGCAGGTAGAGAGAGACCCCCAGGAGGCAGAGGTGGGGGTGAGCTGGCGGTGGGAGGGGGCGGGTTGGCACAGCCCCGTTGGTGGGCTGTCTGCCTCCCTGTTCCTTGGGGGTGGTGGGTCACTGGGCTCTCGCTGGGCAGACCTCCCGGCAGCCTGCACATCATAAAACGTGAGCGTTTAAGGCTCGCTCTTGGTTTTATATGTGCATTGATTGCGTTCAGGGTGGGTGGGAATGGATTTATAATTAGACAACAGTCCTGGCGATCAATAGAGAGATTATTAGAACCATAAATAGAACTTTAGGACTGAGATGAGGTAATTTCCCCTGAACCCGGGCATTGATCATTAGAGATGGCCCTGGAGTGTTAAAACACCGCGTGTTAGGCTGTAGAATTAAATACTTCTGGAGGGACGTGCTATGAATCCTGGCCACGGCCCATCAGCCACAACCCCCCACCCCCTACCCCGGGCGTGACTGTCTCCAGGCGGATGTGGGTCTGGGCCGGCCAGGTGGGCAGTGAGGGTCTGGCGTGTTCTGGGTGCCTGCCCCGTGGACTGCCGGGGGTCCGTCTGTGCACGTGGCCATCTAGAGGGCCCCGTGTCGGCCAGCCACGCTGTGATCGAGACTGTAGCCCACGCCCCCATCTGCAGCGCAGAGCCCAGCCCTGTCCGGGTCATCCACCTCCTGGAAAGTGTCCTGTGATGGTTCCTGGCAGCGGGGGCTGCCCAGGGGGACAGTCGGGCAGTTGTTTTCCAGCAGCTTTGCTGCCCTGGGGGTTGGAGGTGCCCGTGGGCACCCCCCAAGTGCTCTGCCCCGGCCGGCCGCACGGGACACGGCTGTGAACCGGGGGGTCTCCCCGAGGAGCGTAGGGTCCCATCAGGTGTTTCACAGGACACTACGATCCGTTTGCAGCCAGATGCCTGGAGATTGTGGCTTTGGCCTCCTGACCCCACAAGTCGGCTAGAGGTAGCATAGCCTGGGGCCGCTGAGGGTGGGGCAGAGTAACCGGGTGAAAGGTGCGGCCACCTCGGGCCCCTGCCCAGGAGTCTTCGCGAACCCTCCATAGTCTTGTCGACAAGGGCCAGGCCCCACCCAGGGTCCCGGGGAAGAGGACTTGGAGCAGAGGCTTCGCAGTCAGCCTCGGGGGCTGAGGCAGTGCAGGTGCTCCAGGGAGGATGGAGGGCTTCCTGGAGGAGGCGCGGCTCTGAGTGGGAGGCGAGGTTGTTTTGGTAGGCGAGGATTTCCTTCTGTCCGTGGAGGTAGGCTGGCACTGGCTTGGGGACCTCGCTCCTGCTGCCCCTGTGCCAGCCGGCTTGCCGCCCCCACTTCCCTGGCCGGGTCCCTGGTGGGTGCCCACCTGTCCTTGGGGACGTGGTGGGAACGGTGTGGGGTGGGGGGAGCTTTGTCCTTCTGGCCTGGCCGACTGCCACGGGGGCCCCTCTGAGCCCCAGTTTACCTACCCAAGGAGCAGAGCTTGGAGCAGCTGCCCCTGCACTTCCCCATGAGCCTGCTCCTGTGACCCGGGGGAGGGACAGTCTGAGCCTGGGGCCCCGGGATGACCAGGCAGGGCTCTGAGGGGGGCCCCGGTGCTCAGCGCAGGCCCCGTGCCCTGCAGGGCCAGCTGCTGCTCTGTGCCCCGTGGCTACCCCTTCCTCTGCCCTCCCCACCTCTTGGCACGAAATACCCCTGCGGGAGCTGGGGAGCACTGCCTTTCCTGGGCCACGATCTTGCCGATGTGGAGTTCAGCCCTGGAGGGCTCCTGAGGAGTGGGTGTCTCCCAAGCGGTGCTCCGTGGAACCCCGCGCCCAGTGGCGGGCACCCCGCAGAGACAGGGGGCCTCCCGAGACGGCGGGCCCCCCTCACGCTCTCCTCTCTTCACGCTTTCCTTTCGTTGCTGCCCTGGCGCATCCATCACGCTTTCTGTTCGGCCGCCCGCCCGCCCACCCCGGCCCCCTGTCTCCTGTCCCCGTGTGTGTGTGTGGTCTTCCCCTCTGCCCACCCTGCCGCGCGCCCCCCCCACCCCGCCCTGGCTTCTTTTGGCGCGTCTGGGCTCTGCTTCCGGCAGGAACTGGCGGCGGCCTCCCGGTGGCCGGAGCTGGGTGTCGGCAGCTCAGCGGCTGGCGGAGCCGCGGTGCGTGCGGGACCCCCGACAGGTCAGTGTGGGGCCCAGCCAGCCGCAGGCACACCGCGTGGCCTGCACCGTTGCCTGTGGGGCCAGCCGTTCCGGCTGGAGGCACAGATGCAGGCGTGGGAGGTGGGCTGGCTCGGGCCCCACGGGGGTGAGTGGAGGGGCCCTCGGGGGCCATGGCTGCCATCCAGGTGGTCGTGCGGGGCAGCGTGGCTGGGCGGGCCTGGGCTGCTGGATGGGGCGCACACCTCGGGCTGCTTGGAGCAGCGGGTAGCAGGGTGCTGTGGGGGGTGAGCCTCAGGAGCCCCACTCTGTGCTGCTCACAGGGGACCCCCAACCAGACTCGGCCCAGGCCCTGGGGGTGCCGCAGCTTTTAACATTAGTCCGCTTCTCCACCACTCTGCTCGATCGAGGAGTCTAGACCCGTCACAGGGAGCACGTCTGTTAGGTGACAGAAGGGGACTGACGCTTGAGGCCAGGACGCGCTGCATGGAGCCCTGGGCCGCTGCAGGGGAGCCAGGCTGTGCCCAGGCCGCTGGCGCCTCGGTTGCCCCACGTCGCTCATTTGCCCTGAGCCCCCACCACCTCCTGGAGGAGGAGAAACAGTACCCAGTGGCCCAGGTCTGGGCCTGGCTCACCCCCCCCTCGGGAACGTTCCCCAGGAGCGGGTACCCCCTCTGTGCCTGCAGCCTCCTCCCCCTGGGGCTCGGGGCTCACCTCCAGGCTGTGCGATCCTGGAGGGCAGGTGTATCTATCAGCTACTGTGTGCCGGGCAGGGTACCAGGGATGTGGAGGGACCAGGCAGGCGCAGGATCCCTCTGGGCCCTGGATTCCTGGCATGCTCTGGGTGCGGGCACAAGCTGGGGGTGCTGGGGAGTGCGGTGCTGAGTAGCTGAGCATGGCCCGGTTTCTCTGTGAGCGGGCAGCCCTGGGTAGACCAGGAGAAGCGGGGGGAGGTCTGAGGGCTGCGGGAGGCCAGGGCAGGCCCAGGGAGTGACCTCGAGGAGAGGGCTGGCTGTGTTGGGTTCTGAGGGATGCATAGGAGTTCCTGCCCTGTAGGCGGACGCAGGCAGGGGGCAGGGCGTGGTGGGCCAGCACAAAGCCTGGTGGGGGCCTGGGCTGTTCCCGGCTGGGACTTGTCCTCGCAGCCTTGGGGGGCTGCTGGTGCTGCAGGGGTGAGGGGGTGTCGCTGGGCTTCCTTCCAGCCCAAACTCTGGGGCTCACTGTGAACTTCCTCTGCAGACGTGGTTTTGCCGTGTCCCAGGGGAGGTGTGGGGAGCTGGTGCTGACCGTGGGCTGGGGGTGGTGCTGAGACCCTCCATCATGCCGAGGGGTGTCCAGCGGGGAGGCGGCTGGACTTCCTCCTGGGACGTTCCTCCCGAGGCCCGAGAGGGCTTATTCTGCTGAAGTCTCACCTTGGCCTGTGGCCATGTCCCTTGGGAGACCCCGAGGGCACTGGGCCCTCGAGTGTGGCTGCTACCTGGGTTCCTCACCCGCAGGGTCACCAGACAGACCCCTGTCTTCTGCCAGGTCGAGCAGAGAGGACGCCTCGGACGATGGTTGTGACCGCCCTCGGGGCCAAGTGTAACCAGGAGCCCCAGGGTCCAGGCTGTGGTGCCTGGGGGGCCCTAGAGGCTGGGCCCTTGGGGAGGGGCTGGGGCTGGAGTGGCCGGGCTGAGGCAGGCCGCTTCCTCCCCTGCCAGAGGGCCATGTCCACCCACCCTCCGAGGCCAGGTCCCGCAGCGGGGTCCAGCGCCCGACACGTGTGTATAAATGTAATATATGGCGGCCGGGTTTCCACTTGGCCAGGGCCATCCTGGGGAGTGGTTAATTACATTTGTGGTATGTTACGAGGCTGTCTCCCTTTCTGGAATTTATTTTAGCTAATTAGTTGGAAATGCCAGAGTAGTATTTCAGAGGATGGGAAGATCATACATTATCATACACAGGGCAATTAGTGTTCCTGACAAATATTTATTGTGGTTTCTTCTCTAAGCATGCCTCTGGGTGCCCCCAGCCGGCCGACCCCGGGGTGACGGAGGGTCCCTGTCCAGCTGCCTGACCACGTTGGTCCCTGCGATTCTGGAGCTTGAAGTGGGGGGGAAAGTTAGGCCTCCGGGCGGGGAGCATCTGTGCCCACCTCTCCTCCGCGGGGCCCCAAGCTGGTGGTCCCATGTGCGTGGAGTCCAGGGAGCATGCTGGTCTCTGGGGGGCGGGGATCTGTCCCCCTGGCTCCCCGGCGAGGGGCGGGGTGCCCGAGCCTCACGCCGGCTTCTCCTTCCCTCCAGGCTGAAGCAGCGGTGGCCGCCGTGGCTGTGGCGGACACGGTCCGGGATGGGCCCCCTCCCGTGGGCTCCGATGGCGCGTCGAAGACGTGGGGCCTGGTCAGCCCTGCCGCGGGTGCTCCCCCGGGGGGCTCCACGGGCCCGTCAGCTGCAGCCTCCTTCTTCCTCAGGTACGTCCTCCTGGGGGCCTGGCCCGGGGGTGGCCTGACGGGGCCCTCGGGCTCGGGGCCTGGCCGCCTGCGGGCCTCTCCGGGGAGGGCTGTGGCCTGCCTGCTGTCCAGCCGAGCAGAGGGGGGTTTTTGGGGCCTCCTGGGTCACTGTGGCGACCGTACGTCTGGAGGCCTCTCCCAGCTGGGCATTCTTGGGCAGGTCATTTCTGATCTCTGGGCCCTCTGTGCCTCGGTTTCCTCGTTTATCCGGTGGTGCTTCCTGGGAGGCGTCGCGCGCTGACGGCGGGAGGACCTCAGCCGCAGCTGGTGGACGTCCCCAGGCGGTCCTGGGCCGGTTCCGGTGGGAGGGGGTGGGTGGCGTGGACAGGAGGCAGGGGCAGGCAGGCCTCAGGGCAGCTGGTCCTGCAGCTGGGGGCACGGGGCGGAATGGGCCCGAGGGAGCGTCCCTGGGCCACCGGTGAGGTTGGCGTGAGCTGCGGCGGGTGTCCTGGGGGCTCCTGTTGCTCGGGGGCCCCTGGCACATCGCCTCGCTGGTGGTGCCCTCGCGTGCCCAGCCCGCCTTGCCGGGGGGAGGGTCCCGGGTATGATGATGGCAATGAGTCGTGATGGCCGGCCCCCCAGGTCACTGTCCTGTCAGCCCCTGTGGGCGTGATAAGCTCATCCTTGTCGCAGGAGCCTGCGTCTTATCAGCACAGCCCGGGGCTGTGGGAAGTGGGCGAGTGGGGGGGAAGGCGGGTGGCCAGGGCGCGGCGGGGGCGCTGGGCCGGTGGGCACCGTGCCGGCCCACAGCCCCAGGTGGGTACCAGGCGCTGGGCTGGGCCTCCTGCCGTGGGGTGGGTAGGGCCTGCCTAGCCGGCCCAGGAGCCCCGTGGAGGGGACAGAGGGCCAATCTGGATTCCTGGGGGGTGGTCCCAGGCCTTTGGGGCAGCGGCCACGTCCCTCCAGGCCATGCTTGCTGGAGATTTGCCAGGCTGAGGGCCCCTGGGGAGGAAGACCCACCCTGGGGGTCCGGGGCTGCCCTGGCTCCAGGGCCCGCGGGACGGGGCACTCCTTTTGTTTCCAGGGAGCGAGGCTGCCTCTGCTGACCTTGGGAAGTTACCATAGAAACAAGCGCGGGGGCTGGGGCTGGGGGCATTGCCGGCTGTCCTTACTGCCAGCCTGTTTGACACCCCCGCTCTCAGCAGCTGCCCAGTCCGGGGGTGGGTGTTGAAGCTGGGAACACTGCCCCGGGCTTGCGCCTGATTTGGGTCCAAGACCCTCTGCTCCTTGGGGCTGCAGATGCTTCACCGTCTTGAGGGGGTGGTTTCAGCTTTGTGCCCTTCTTTGTTCTGTGTTGGGGAGGCGCTTGTCTGGAGTCCCCCGGAGGTGAGGAGCTCCTGGACCCCTGGGGGGGCCTCAGGAACAAGCTGAGGGCACGCTCTCTTCCTGGTCGTGGGCCCCCAGGGGGCAAAGCCGACCCCCAGCCTGTACCCTGTCCCCTGGTTTCCGGTTGGTTGGGGGCAAGGTGGCAGTGTGCAGTCTTTGAAGGGGCCAAGCAGTGTCGCCCACGCGCTGAGGGCACAGAGGCAGGCTTTGAGGGTTGAGTAGGAGGCTGGTGTCTGTCCAGTGGAGGCAGAATAGGGTGGTCTCAGGGGTCAGGGGGTCCCTGAGTGCCCCCTGGGGGCCGGCACACTAGCCTCGGGCTTTTCTGGGTCTTCCCGACCACCTTTGAGCCCCTTACCCGCCATGGGTGAGCCATGGTGGAGGGTGATTTTGGGGCCAGCTTGCTGCGAGTCCCCTTGGCAGGGGCGGTGGTGGACTCCCTCCGGGCAGCACTCCCAGGCACCCCCGACCCACTCTACTGCAGCCTCGGGGCACCTCCTTCTCTGTGTCTGCCCGGACGGCCAGGCCACGGGACGTCAGGGTGGTACCCGGCAGGGGCCCAGGGTGGGATGGGTGCTGCCCAGAGGCCCCCGGCCAGCGGGACTCCGCGGCGAGGAGCCTGGGGGCCTCGGGGTGAAGGCCCCAGGTGACATGAGAATGCAGGCAGGCACGACAAGGGTCAGGGCTGCTGGGACCCTGGGCCTCGGCCTCGGCGGTCCGGCCCCCCTTAGCCGCCCTGCACCGTTGGACCCTAATGGGCCCCTCCCGGGGGTGGAAGCAGGCCAGGAGTGCGGGGCGTGGCCCGGTCCTCCAGCCTCCTGGTGGCCCAGGTCAGAAGCTGGTAACTGACCCCGCTCACATCCAAACGGGCCCTGTGTCTCCTTGGGGTGAGTAAAGTCCTCACCGTCAAGGCCAACTGCCTGTGAAATTACCTTCTTGTTTGGAAGAGGCAATTTTTCTTTGTAAAAAGGCAAAGATTTTCCTTTCTGTTTTTGTGAAATAGCGAGCAGGGCCTGCGAGCCTCGGAAAAAGGGCTCTGGGATTTGGTGAGAGGGCTGGGGGCTCAGGGCGATGCTTAGAGGGGCTGGGTCCCTCCTCCCTCACTCGCTCCCGCACCCATTCTCTCACTCCTGCCCTCACGGCCCCATCCTCCGTGTCCCCTGGGTCCTCGGCCTGGGCCAACACCTGCCCTGCAGAGTCCCCTCGGGGTGGGGCTCAGCCATGTACGCTCAGGGCAGAGAGGGGTTCCCTTGGTAGCGGGAGGAAGCCGAGAGTGGGGGCATCAGGGCAGGCTTCCTGGGGGAGGTGTCCTCTGAGGACGACGAGAACTGTGTGTGCAGGAAGTCATCCCTTCAGAACCGGACCACGGGGAGGTACCCCCACGGCCCCCGTGGGTCCCACCTTGAGCTCCCCCTACCCACTGCTCCCCAGCAGAGCAGTGGGTATTCAGAGTCTTGAGTGTGGGGTCTTCTCGCCCATCCCCGCTGCCCAGAAACCAGGTCTGCGCCCCCAGCAAGCTGGGCCCTGCAGAGATGAGCCCCCCACCCACCCCAGGCCATGTGAGTTGAGATGCAGTCCCCAGTGGCTGACGGGCTTGTCCCAGGTGTGAAGGAGCCTGGATTTCATCAAAGTGGAGCATGCTGTCCCGGGGCGCTCTGAGTCACCCCTGCTGAGCTGAGCCTGTAGGAGCAGAGACCTGGAGTGCCGGCAGGCTGGGGCGCAGCCTCCTGGCTCCCCGCCCCAGGGGGCTGACCCGGCGCAGGCAGGGAGGAGGGGGCACCCGAGTTCGGTTGGACCATGGGGCAGAGACGCTGGCCAGGGATGTCCCAGCCTCCCGGGGCTGGCGGGGCCGCAAACGGCCGAGGGCCCAGTGTCTGTCCAGTGGCGAGACCTGGGCATGTCTGGTGGGGAAGGGCACCTCCCGGGGCGCTGTCGGAGCCCTGGAGCTGTCGGGGCGGGGCTGAGTGAGGCCCGTGCCGGAACCTGGGCTCCCGAGGGGGTCACGGAGCGGGCAGGTGCCCCGGCAGGCTGAGCCCTGCCCTCTGCTCGTGGGCTCCACAGCCAGATGGTGTCCGGCCTCCCCCGGCGCCTCCCCCATCCTCCTGGTCTCCACGAGCCCTCGAGCCTCGGGGTGTGGGTTCTGGATATCCCCCCGGCCTTGAGGGGGGGCCCGGCTGTTTCCGGGAGGAGCAGGGCGGGAGACTCGCCTTGGCCTTGGCAGTCTGCTGATCTATCTGGTCACCCTGAGGGTCCGGCCAGAGCCCCCTGGGCAGGCTGGTTCTGGGCAGTCCTTGTGATGCCCTTCCCTGACTTCCAGGCCGCGGGGCCCCGGTGCCCACTGGAGGTGAGCCGACCCCACGGGTGCACGTCTGTGTCCTGCTCCCCTGCCCAGGCAGGCTCGGGGCCAGCCCACCTGCCCTGGTTGTCCCCGGGCAGGGCCTGGGGCAGGGCTGCCCGCTGCACTGCAGGCCTCTGAGTTGGGCGGTCGCATCTTCCCATAGGGGTGGTGGGTGCGGAGCTGTGGCCTCACCTGGGGTGGCCGGAGTCCAGGGCAGCAGGCTGGGCTGGGGAGTGGGCAGGGCGGGAGGAGCTCCGAGAACTGAGCTGGACGGGCCCCCTGCCCCCACCCTGCCCAGTACAGCCGCCTCCCCGGATGGTCATGCTGGTCATGTGGCCGCATCCTGCCTTCTGAGTCCCGTCCCGGCTTCTCGCCCTGCACCTGTGGACACTCTCAGCCTCCTCCCTGCCCCGGGTGTGATGAATGTGTGGGGTGGGGGCGGCGGGAGGGGGATGCGGGACTCCTCTGTCCAGGAGGCTTCAGGGCCCGGGTGGAAACGGGCTACATCCGCTTGTGGCCAGAGAAGCCACGGCCCTCCCTGGCTGAGGGTGCCGGCCTGCTCACACGCCCAAGGCCCTCCCCACCCCGCGTGCACCGGCCGCCCCACCGCGCTATTAAGGAGCCGCCACGCAGCGTAGATTACTTTTATTTTCCTGGATGACACCGCGCTAGGAGGAAAGCCGTCCCTGGGGTCTCTTAAAAGACAATTCCTATTAAAGATGAGAGGAGTTAAGCAAAACGCCGGCAGCTCTGCCGAGTGGGAGGCAGGCTGAGGGGCCGCGCTGCCTGCGGTGCGGGGCTTCCTGTCAGGAGCTTTGGAGACGGACGGGGGGGACCAGGGCCGGGGCTGTGGGATGGACAGAGGGGACTGAGGGCTGGGGTTGTGGGATGGACAGAGGGGCTGAGGGCCGGGCTGTGGGATGGACAGAGGGGGCTGAGGGCTGGGGCTTTGGAGACAGACGGGGGACCAGGGCTGGGGCTGTGAGATGGACAGTGGGCGCTGAGGGCTGGGCTGTGGGATGGACAGTGGGGACCAGGGCCGGGGCTTTGGGACGAGAAGGGTGTGTGCAGCAGGAGCATGCCGGGGAGCCGGGCTGGGCGGGTTCTTTGAGCCCTGGCCTCCCATCCCTTTCACTGGGAGGTGGGGGCAGGGAGGCGGGGGTGGCTGATGGCGGCCGGGGCCCTCTGGACCCAGGCCCAGCGTCTGCTTCCTCTGTCACCTGGTGTCGCCTTGAATGCATTAGCGCACCAGGGCCGCTCACGAGGGCCCCTGGGGGGTGGGGTCACGTCTCCCACGTTAGAGGTGGGGAAACTGAGGCATGGAGCCGCTCAGTCACCACGTGTGGGTCACACGGCCTGGGAGTGATGGAGCCCAGCGACTGAGCTGGGGGAGGACGGTGGAAAAAAAAGGATGCGCTCGGTGCAGGGTGCAGGGAGGGGCCAGGGTCCTGCGTCTGCCCGGGCCCGCTTGCCTGGCCTGAACTGGCCAAGCCGCCAGGGGCTGGATGTGGCAGCCTGCAGCCCCGGGGGCCTCTGGGTGGCTGGCGGGAAATGAAGTGCGGGCTGAGAGCTGCTTGCAGGGAGGGGCAGGCATCAGGACAGTGCTGAGTGCCCTGCTCCCTGTACCCCTGTCCCCCTGTCCCCCACCAGGGCCGCCCAGAAGCTCAGCCTGGCCTCCAAGCGCAAGAAACCCCCCCCGCCGCCGCCCCCCGCCCCGCGCCGGGCCTCCACCTACCCCACGGACTTCAGCGGGGTCCTGCAGCTGTGGCCGCCCCCTGCACCCCCTTGCCTGCTCAGGGCCACCTCCAAGGCCAAGGACAACCCCAGCAGTGTTGGAAAGGTAGGCCCCACCCCGAGTTGGGGGTGACCCTGGGGTGGGACGAGGCTGGGGTGTCTGGGCACGTGTGGGGTGGGAGAGCGGGCAGTGAGAGACCCTGCTGCCTTCTCCGGGGCTGGAGCAGGGGGGTCCGTGTCCAGATGGGCTGACTGAGGCCTGGGCTGCCTGGATGCTCCAGACGGCAGTGGGGAGCCTGGGGGACTGGGGGTGGGGGTCAATACGGGAAATGGGTTGGGGAGGGGTCCCAGGAACACCGGCCACTCCCAGAGCAGGGTGGGGCGACCAGGGCTTCCTGGGACTCAGGGCTGGGGTCTGACTCCAGGAACCCCCTCCGCACCTCGTCTCTTAGGCAGGGCTGGGGCACGGCTGGGGCCCCTCGGCTCGCCAGAGTCCGGACAAAGCCCCGCCGCATCCTGACATGGTAACAGGGGACAGGGTGCTCAGCCGAGTGGGAATGCTCCCGGGTTCGGGGGGGCCAGGCCCGCAGCGTGAAGGGCCCTGCCTGTCACAGCCGGCCGGCTCTCAGCTCCTGTCCCTTCTGCTGAGATGGTTTCCATCTGGACCCCGCCTGGGCTGCTCGTGACTGCCCCCAGGCCCGGGTCAGGCTGCATGAGCACCTTAGTGCGGGGGCGTGTGCCGTCACAGGCGGGGAGCCTGAGCTGTAGAAGGCCGTGGGGGGAGGGCGGGGCCCTGACCCTGAGGATGGGCCCCTTCGGCCCCCTCTGAGCCTCCCACCCAGGCCCTGGGCCCGGCCTCTGTGGTGCCCGGAGGCCCACACCGTCTGGACGCACACTCCTGGGTTCAGTCCATTCTGCTGCCTAGGTAGCACCCCCGGGGGCTTCTGCTCTGGGTCTGGAGAGGGACCTGGCCGTGGGGGAGGGGCTCTAAACACTCTGGGCCTGGCTCTGACCTGGGCCTGTCACTGGACCCTGGGCCCTGGGCCCATCTCAGTGGGGCTGGGGGGCTAGAGGGTTGAGGAGCCTCAAGGCACAGACCTGCCTTTCTTGCTGCCGCCCTGTTGCTTGGAATGCACAGGCCTCCCCCTCCTCCGGGGGGGCCCGGGTCCCCCAGCCTAGTATTCAGGCAGGGCGCCCCCTGCTCTCTGGCAGAACCCCACCCCCGGAGGCAGGAAGCCCGTGGCCACTGTTCTAGGCCTCTCCCCTTGCCCCTCCCCTGCAGGGCCCCTCTCCCTGCCTCCCTGGATGATGTTATTTGCACGAATATCACATAGTCAGAAATGCCTCCTGAAAGGCATTTAATATTGTCAGAGAAAAGAAGTTAGATTACGCTCGATTCTTGACATTAATGTGCCACTTAAGATAATTCATCATCGTGCGGAATTACAGAAGACGGCCCCTCCCCCCACGCCTGCCCGGGCCCCCTCTTAGGAGTGGAAGACCCTTTTTATGCAAAATGTATTTGTTCCCTACCTGGCAGCTACTCAGCGGGCGCTTTGCAATAGCTGAACATTTAGGGGGAGATGTGCTTGTCTGGCGGGGAGACCCTGTCGTTTCCCCTGGTAATGAAAGGCCCCCACAGACGTGGAGCTGGCATGGGGGTGGGGACCCCAGCGGGGCAGCCCAAGCGGGCTTTTCCCCACCGGGAACACGCTCCAATCTGCAGAACCCATTTGGCTCCTGAAGTGGCCTGGAGTTCACACTGAAAAAAAATTGCCAAAAATTACTGGGAAGTGCACATTTTCGTCTGCTTGGCTGCGGCGTTTGGAAATGAAATAGTTTTGTTCGTGTCGTTGGGGAATAAAAGAATCGATTCTCGTCTAATGGAGCCTGGGTTGGAGGAGCTCGGTAGAGGAGTATTTCTCCCCGCGTCTCCCCCAGGACCGCCTCTCCTTAGCGGAGCGGGTTTGCATGTCAATTTGCCACATGCCGAAGGGGCATCGATGGCGCCTCACGCGAACTACCCACAGTAAACCAATTTTGCCAGTGTTATGTATCTGTCACTTACAATTAAATCCGTGAAAAATACTGGCTCTGAGATGAGCCTGGTAATTTGATTTACACTGTGGTGGAGAAATAGGAGGTTTCAGTGGAGGGCCGTGTCCTCCTGTAGAAGCCGGGGTCTAGTGCCTTCTCCTGGGGCGGGGGGCGCTCACCCGGGGCGGCTTGCCCGGCAGCTCTAGGCCCCTCTCGGCCCGGGGTCTGGGTTCTCTGTGCAGGTTTTGGGGTGTATGCAGTGCAGCTTGCTCTGGGCTCTTGCATCTTAAGTTTCGGGCCTCCACCCCCACCCCCTGCCCCCAGGCTTCTGTTCGCTTGGGGGCCTTGGGGCTCGGGGCCCAGCCCCGGAAGCTGGGCATGAAGGCCGATGGGTGGCACGGGCAGCTGTTCATCTGTTTTTGGGTTTGGGGGACACACAGTGGCAGAGGCTGCCGGGCGGCCTGCTGGTCCCTGAGCTCAGCAGAGCCTGTCCCGCCTGTCACCCCGGCCTTGGTCTCCCCACCATCTCCCCTGACTCCTGACCTCAGAATCCCCGTCTCCTCCTGGATCAACCTGCCCTCTTCCTCCCGATCCTCGTGCTGACGGGCTTGCCTCTGGTCCTGCCTGGTCCTGGGTGTGAGTCTGGCCTCTGGCAGCTCTGGGGTCAGAAGCCCCGGAGCCTGTTTCTCCTGAGGGTGGCGATGGCCTTGGCCTGTCCCGCTTCAGAGTTTGTCCCTCCTTCATTCCCCACGCTCTCGCTGCCCACCCTGGGCCGCGGGCTGGGGAGGATGTACTCAGGGCCCTGAGGGCCTCTGTCCTGGGGCTGGGAGCTGGCCGGAAGGGCTCCCTGGAGGAGCTGAGGCTGGACGAGACTGGGGATGGGGGGGGCAGGGGGTCGGGGGAGGACACGCCCCCGGGAGCACTCCTGAGGCTCTGATGGGGGCCCTGCGGGAGGGCCCGGGTCTTGTTCCCCTTACTGCTTGTCCCCCGCTCTCCCCTTCTCGCTCCACCCTCAGATTTGGGGTTTGGGATTTCAGGGGACCCGCTCGCAGGCTGTGTGACGCAGGTGGGACAGTTGCCGTCTCTGAGGGCGTTTCCTCCCTTCTCAAGCCTGCGCGGGCCTGGGGGTTGGGGGGAGGTCACTGTAATGGCTGGCGAGGTTGGGGAGCCGGCAGAGCTGGGGGGCCCGTGCAGGTGACTCTGCTCTCGAAGGCCCGGGTCTTTGGGCTTACTCCCCCGGTCCTGGCTTGGGGCCAGCGAGGGGGTGTGAGGAACCCCGCGTTGCGGGGGTGCCCTCTGAGTCCCATCCTCGTCTTCTCTCTCTGCCCACTGGGGCAGCTGTGGTCTGCTTCCTCTGGCCACCCTGTGCCCCCCTCTGCGGGCTCCCCGATCCGTGCTGGCGTGCTTCTCCCGCCAGGCCTCCCTGCCTCCCTGCCTTGCTGACCTCATGTGGGATGTGCTCCCGCCTGGGGCTGGGGCGCGGATGCTGCATTCCTGTGGCGGGGACCCCATGCCGGTCGGGCCCGCTGTCCTGACTCGCGCGAGGCTGCCCCTGCCCTGTAATTAGAGCCGCTCAGAGGCCCGCTCCGCCCGCCTCCCCAGGTGAAGGTCATGCTGCGGATCTGGCCTGCGCAGGGGGCCCAGCGCTCGGCCGAGTCCACGTCCTTCCTCAAGGTGGACCCTCGCAAGAAGCAGGTGACCCTCTACGACCCAGCTGCCGGGCCCCCGGGCAGCACGGGCCCCCGACGCGCCCCCACAGCTGCAGTCCCCAAGATGTTTGCCTTCGACGCAGTCTTCCCCCAGGACTCAGAGCAGGTGAGGTGGCGGGGCGGCCTTGGGCGGGGTGGGTTGGCAGCTCATGATGATGGGAGATGGTCAGACCTGCACCCCTTCTCGTGTAGGGCAGGCAGGAGACGATGAGAGGAGGCCTGGGTGCAGGGGGTTGGGTGCGGCTGGGCAGACTGGCTGTGTTTTGCCTTCGCCGCTGGCCTCCCCATCCTCGTGTGTGTCCACCAGCTCCTGGGCTGCTTCTCAGGCTGTTTCCAGAGCCCGCCCTCTGAAGCTTTCCACGCAGACCTTGTTTTCCCCGGGACACTCCTCTGTGTGTCCTGTGTGTGTGGTGATCACGCGTGTGCTGTGGTGTGTGCCCACT
This sequence comes from Cervus canadensis, assembly GCF_019320065.1. Classification (NCBI taxonomy): domain Eukaryota; kingdom Metazoa; phylum Chordata; class Mammalia; order Artiodactyla; family Cervidae; genus Cervus; species Cervus canadensis. The sequence continues at coordinate 6,592,160 of NC_057402.1, forward strand.
GTGATCACATGTGCGGTGTGGTGTGTGCCCGCTGTGATCACGCATGTGCTGTGGTATGTGCCTGTCATGATCATGAATGCAGTGTGGTGTGAGCCCATTGTGATCACACGTGTGGTGTGGTGTGTGCCCTCTGTGAACACATGTGTGGTGTAGTGTGTATCCATTGTGATCACACGTATGGTGTGGTGTGTGCCCACTGTGATTATGTGTGTGGTATGGTGTGTACCCTCTGTGAACATGTGTGAGGTGTGGTGTGTGTGCCCTCTTTGAACGCGTGTGTGGTGTGGTGTATGTCTGCTGTGATCACACGTGTGGTGTGGTGTGTGCCGTCTGTGAACGCGTGTGTGGTGTGGCGTGTGCCCTCTGTGAACGCGTGTGTGGTGTGGTGTGTGCCCTCAGTGAACACGTGTGTGGTGTGTGAGTGCCCTCTGTGAGCACGTGTGGTGTGGTGTGTGTCTGCTGTGATCACACGTGTGGTGTGGTGTGTGCCCACTGTCATCACACGTGTGGTGTGGTGTGTGTCTGCTGTGAGCACGTGTGTGGTGTGGTGTGTGCCGCCTGTGAACACGTGTGTGGTGTGGTGTGTGCCCTCTGTGAACATGTGTGTGGTGTGGTGCGTGCTGTCTGTGAACACGTGTGTGGTGTGGTGTGTGCCCTCTGTGAGCACGTGTGTGGTGTGGTGTGTGCCCACTGTGAACACGTGTGTGGTGTGGTGTGTCTGCTGTGAGCATGTGTGTGGAATGGTCTGTGCCTGCTGTGAGCACGTGTGTGGTATGGTGTGTGCCTGCTGTGAACACGTGTGTGGTGTGGTGTGTGCCCTCTGTGAATGCGTGTGTGGTGTGGTGTGTGCCCGTTGTGATCACACGTGTGTGGTGTGGTGTGTGCCCGCTGTGAACACGTGTGTGGTGTGGTGTGTGTCTGCTGTGCGCACGTGTGTGGTGTGGTATGTGCCCACTGTGAACACGTGTGTGGTGTGGTGTGTGCCCTCTGTGAACGCGTGTGTGGTGTGGTGTGTGCCCGCTGTGATCACACATGTGTGGTGTGGTGTGTGCCCTCTGTGAACACATGTGTGGTGTGGTGTGTGCCCTCTATGAATGCGTGTGTGGTGTGTGCCCTCTGTGAACACGTGTGTGGTGTGGTGTGTGCCCTCTGTGAACGTGTGTATGGTGTGGTGTGCGTCCTCTGTGAGCACATATGTGGTGTTTGTGTGCCCTCTGTGAACGCATGTGTGGTGTGGTGTATGTCCTCTGTGAGCACGTGTGTGGTGTGGTGTGTGCCCTCTGTGAATGCGTGTGTGGTGTGGTGTGGTGTGTGCCCTCTGTGAACGTGTGTGTGGTGTGGTGTGTGTCCTCTGTGAGCATGTGTGTGGTGTTTGTGTGCCCCCTGTGAGCACGTGTGTGGTGTGGTGTGTGCCGTCTGTGAGCACGTGTGTGGTGTTTGTGTGCCCTCTGTGAGCACGTGTGTGGTGTGGTGTGTGCCCTCTGTGAGCACATGTGTGGTGTGGTGTGTGCCGTCTGTGAACGCGTGTGTGGTGTGCGTGCCGTCTGTGAACGCGTGTGTGGTGTGGCGTGTGCCCTCTGTGAACGCGTGTGTGGTGTGGCGTGTGCCCTCTGTGAACGCGTGTGTGGTGTGGCGTGTGCCGTCTGTGAACACGTGTGTGCTGTGGTGCGTGCCGTCTGTGAACATGTGTGTGGTGTGGTGTGTGCCGTCTGTGAACACGTGTGTGGTGTGGTGTGTGCCCTCTGTGAGCACGTGTGTGGTGTGGTGTGTGCCCTCTGTGAATGTGTTTGTGGTGTGGTGTGTGCCCGCTGTGATCACACGTGTGTGGTGTGGTGTTTGCCCACTGTCATCACACATGTGGTGTGGTGTGTGTCTGCTGTGAGCACACGTGTGGTGTGGTGTGTGCTGTCTGTGAACACGTGTGTGGTGTGGTGTGTGTCTGCTGTGAGCACGTGTGTGGTGTGGTGTGTGCCGTCTGTGAACACGTGTGTGGTGTGGTGTGTGCTGTCTGTGAACACGTGTGTGGTGTGGTGTTTGCCGTCTGTGAGCACGTGTGTGGTGTGGTGTGTGCCCTCTGAGCACGTGTGTGGTGTGGTGTGTGCCCTCTGTGAGCACGTGTGTGGTGTGGTGTGTGCCATCTGTGAACGCGTGTGTGGTGTGGTGTGTGTCTGCTGTAATCACACATGTGGTGTGTGTGCTGTCTGTGAACGCATGTGTGGTGTGGTGTGTGTCCTCTGTGAGCACGTGTGTGGTGTGGTGTGTGCCCTCTGTGAACGCGTGTGTGGTGTGGTGTGTGCCCTCTGTGAGCACATGTGTGGTGTTTGTGTGCCCTCTGTGAGCACGTATGTGGTGTGGTGTGTGCCCTCTGAGCACGTGTGTGGTGTGGTGTGTGCCCTCTGTGAGCACGTGTGTGGTGTGGTGTGTGCCATCTGTGAACGCGTGTGTGGTGTGGTGTGTGTCTGCTGTAATCACACATGTGGTGTGTGTGCTGTCTGTGAACGCGTGTGTGGTGTGGTGTGTGCCGTCTGTGAGCACGTGTGTGGTTTTTGTGTGCCCTCTGTGAGCACGTGTGTGGTGTGGTGTATGCCGTCTGTGAACGCGTGTGTGGTGTGGTGTGTGTCTGCTGTGAACGCGTGTGTGGTGTGGTGTGCGTCCTCTGTGAGCACGTATGTGGTGTGTGTGCCGTCTGTGAACGCGTGTGTGGTGTGGTGTGTGTCTGCTGTGAACGCGTGTGTGGTGTGGTGTGTGCCGTCTGTGAACACGTGTGTGGTGTGGTGTGTGCTGTCTGTGAACACGTGTGTGGTGTGGTGTTTGCCGTCTGTGAGCACGTGTGTGGTGTGGTGTGTGCCCTCTGAATGCGTGTGTGGTGTGGTGTGTCTGCTGTGAGCACGTGTGTGGTATGGTGTGTGTCTGCTGTGAGCACGTGTGTGGTGTGGTGTGTGCCTGCTGTGAACATGTGTGTGGTGTGGTGTGTGCCCTCTGTGAATGCGTGTGTGGTGTGGTGTGTGCCCACTGTGAACACGTGTGTGGTGTGGTGTTTGCCCTCTGTGAACGCGTGTGTGGTGTGGTGTGTGCCCTCTGTGAACGCGTGTGTGGTGTGGTGTTTGCCCGCTGTGATCACACGTGTGTGGTGTGGTGTGTGCCTTCTGTGAACGCATGTGTGGTGTGGTGTGTTCCCTCTATGAATGCGTGTGTGGTGTGTGCCCTCTGTGAACACGTGTGTGGTGTGGTGTGTGCCCTCTGTGAACGTGTGTGTGGTGTGGTGTGCGTCCTCTGTGAGCACGTATGTGGTGTGGTGTGTGCCCTCTGTGAACGCATGTGTGGTGTGGTGTGTGTCCTCTGTGAGCACGTGTGTGGTGTGGTGTGTGCCCTCTGTGAACGCGTGTGTGGTGTGGTGTGTGCCCTCTGTGAGCATGTGTGTGGTGTTTGTGTGCCCTCTGTGAGCACGTATGTGGTGTGGTGTGTGCCCTCTGAGCACGTGTGTGGTGTGGTGTGTGCCCTCTGTGAGCACGTGTGTGGTGTGGTGTGTGCCATCTGTGAACGCGTGTGTGGTGTGGTGTGTGTCTGCTGTAATCACACGTGTGGTGTGTGTGCTGTCTGTGAACGCGTGTGTGGTGTGGTGTGTGCCGTCTGTGAGCACGTGTGTGGTGTTTGTGTGCCCTCTGTGAGCACGTGTGTGGTGTGGTGTATGCCGTCTGTGAACGCGTGTGTGGTGTGGTGTGTGCCCTCTGTGAACGCGTGTGTGGTGTGGTGTGCGTCCTCTGTGAGCACGTATGTGGTGTGTGTGCCGTCTGTGAACGCGTGTGTGGTGTGGTGTGTGTCTGCTGTGAACGCGTGTGTGGTGTGGTGTGTGCCGTCTGTGAGCACGTATGTGGTGTGGTGTGTGCCCTCTGTGAGCACGTGTGTGTGGTGTGAGCCCGCTCTGGCCACAATGGCAGTGTGCCGTGTGCGTGTGTGTGCCCTGTGTGCCTTCCGCTGTGTCTGTCGGCTCCTGTTGCGAGTGTGTGTGTCTGTGCCCCGTCCGTGTGTGCTGTGTGTCCCCATGGCGATCTCTGTGTCCTTGGTCCTGGTGTCCTCCCAGCCACCTCGTGGACTCACTGTCCACGTATGATGAGACGGAAGAGGCAGGAGGCGGGGTGGCGGCCTGACTCTGTGCCCCTCCCGCAGGCCGAGGTCTGCTCGGGGACTGTGGCCGACGTGCTCCAGTCGGTGGTCAGCGGGGCTGATGGCTGCATTTTCTCCTTCGGCCACTCAAGCCTCGGTAAGTGCCCCTTACCGCCCACTCTGCAGTCTCTGGAGGCCATTTCTTGGGGGGCCGGTGCTGGGCCTGTCCCCTAAGGGCAGTGGGAGAGGAAGCCGAGAGAACAGGCCTGGACGTCAGGCGGCCGGGGAGCGGGTGAGACCGAGCTGCTGGGCTCGGCCGGGGCCACCGGCCCGGCTGGCTCTGAGGGCCCGTCCCGCTGGCCCCCAGGCAAGTCCTACACCATGATCGGGAGGGACAGCTCGCCGCAGAGCCTGGGCGTCGTGCCCTGCGCCATCTCTTGGCTCTTCAGGCTCATGGACGAGCGCAGAGAGAGGACGGGCGCCCGTTTCTCCGTCCGCGTCTCGGCCGTGGAGGTGTGTGGCCGGGGCCAGAGCCTGCGGGACCTGCTGGCCGACGTGGCCTCCGGCAGCCTTCAGGACACCCAGTCCCCGGGCGTGTACCTGCGGGAGGACCCGGCGTGCGGTGCGCAGGTATGCTGACCGTGCCGGGGGGCGGGGCCACGGGCTGGGGGGCGGGGCTGCGGGCTGGTGCGGAGGCGGGGCCGCGGGCTGGGGGCGGGGCCGCGGGCTGAGTGGGGCGGGGCCGCGGGCTGGTTGGTGGGGTGCCGTGGGGACGGCTAGGCTCCAAGTCACTCGGGTGCCGACCCCCCTGTCCGTCCGTTCATCGGTCCTCAGCTCCAGAACCAGAGTGAGCTGCGGGCGCCCACGGCTGAGAAGGCGGCCTTCTACCTGGACGCGGCACTGGCCGCCCGCGAGGAGGCCCGGGGAGGCTCCCACGTGCTCTTCACGCTGCACGTGTACCAGTACCGCGTGGAGAAGTGCGGCAGAGGCGGAAGTAGGTGGCCGCGCGCCCGCGTCGTGGGATCGGGCCCCCTCCGCCCCGGACAGTCCTGGGCGTCCTGGATCTGGGGGCCCTGGGGCTGGGCCTTCACCTCCCGCCCTGTGGTTTCAGTGTCTGGAGGCCGCAGCCGCCTGCACCTCATTGACCTGGGCAGCTGTGAAGAGGCCCCCGGGGGCCCCCCGTCCCTGTCCTTGTCGGCCTTGGGCAGCGTCATCTTGGCGCTGGTCAGCGGAGCCAAGCACGTGCCCTACAGGTAAGTGCGGGCTCCTGGGTGGGCCTGGGGATCCGGCCCAGCCCACCTCAGCCGTGTCCACTGTGTCCGTGGCCCTTGATCCCTCTGTCCTTTCTTCCTCATTGTGTGACTGGCTTTGCTACCCGAGGGCTGCAGGGGGTCCTGCTGCCCGGGGGCCGGGGGCACAGAGGTGGGTGTCAGAGCCGACCCGGGGGGCCCCAGGCACGGCCCTGGTCCACCTAGAGGCCCTCCTCCCTCCCTCCAGCCCTATAGCAGCCCCCACACCCAGCAGTCCCCCAGCACCCTTCCCAGGCCCTCAGCCTCTGAGCCTCGCCCCCCGACCCCCAGGGAGCACAGGCTCACCGCACTGCTGCGGGAGACGCTGGCCACTGCCAACTGCCGCACCACCATGATCGCCCACGTGTCCGACGCGCCGGCCCACCATGCCGAGACGCTCAGCACCGTGCAGCTGGCTGCCCGCGTCCACCGCCTACGCAGGAAGAAGGTCAAGGTAGGTTCCGCCTCCTGGGCCCCTGCCTGCGTGGTGGTGCTGGTGCCCCGGAGGAGGCGGGGTCCACGCCCACGGTCACCCCCAGGAGAACCAGAGCAGCTCACGTTGGGGACTGTGGCGGCCTGGTCTCTGTTCACCCAGCCCCAGGGAGGCATGTGGCCAGAGCTGTGGCTTGTACCCTCCCAGGCCTGGTCCTGCAGGGCACACCCTGGGGCCCTCACTGGGTCTGGAGGATGCAGTCGGGGTGCCCTGGGGCCTGGACCCTGGGTCTGAACCCTGGGTTTGCACTTAACGCTCTGTGTGCTGAGGGCATATCCTCACCTCCCTGCGACTCGGCTTGCTGCTTTCTGGGATGTTGCTGAGAAGGTCCGTTTGTGTTGGGGACCTGAGACCTTGCTGGTGGCCGTGCCATCACTTCCGTCCCTCGAGTGTGGCGTGTGTGGCTGGCGGTGCTGGGGGAGACGGGCAGGCGGGACGCCGCTCAGGGGGGCCCTGCTCTGTCCCCAGTACGCGTCCAGCTCCTCCGGTGGGGACAGCTCATGCGAGGAAGGCCATGCCCGCCGCCCCCCGCACCTGCGCCCCTTCCACCCACGCGCCTTGGCCCCAGACCCCGACCGCCTGGCCGCCAGCTCGCCCGGCGACCCCGACTACTCCTCCAGCAGTGAGCAGTCCTGTGACACGGTCATCTACGTGGGGCCTGGTGGGACGGCACTGTCGGACCGCGAGCTCACGGACAGTGAGGGCCCGCCCGACTTTGTGCCCATCATCCCTGCCCTGAGCCGCCCGCGCCCCACCCCGGGCCCGCGGGAGGCCGACCACTTCCGCTGCAGCACCTTCGCGGAGCTGCAGGAGCGGCTGGGCTGCATTCCCGGCACTGAGGGCCCCCCTGGGGCCCAGGCTGGCCCTGCCCGCATGGGCAGGAAACCCTTGCCGCCCGAGACCGCGGCCCCCAGGACGCCTGTGGGTGCATCGCTGGCCTCCAGCACGCCTCGCGGCAGCCCCAGCCCAGATGCCCAACAGGGTGCCCTGGAGCCCCCCAAGGCCGGCGCTGACCAGAGAGAGGAGGGCAGCACCAGGCCTGAACTGCCCACGCTAGATAAGGCCAAGGCGAGCGGAGGCGGGAGGCCACTGCCCAGCCCGGCCCCGCCCCCGCCTTGGCGGCCAGAAGCTGGCGGGGCCTCCGAGGAGCCTGGTGGGGGCGATCGTGCGGGTGCAGTACGGACACCCCCCGTGGGCAGGAGCGGGCAGGCCGAGGGCCCCTGCCTGCCCGCACGTGGCCACCGGCTGGAGCGGGGCCTGCTGACCACCACGGTCACCCTGCAGCAGCCTGTGGAGCTGAATGGGGAGGATGAGCTGGTGTTCACGCTGGTGGAAGAGCTGTCCCTGGGGGGGCTTGCCGGCCCCGGGCGCCCCTCCAGCCTGGCCAGCTTCGGCAGCGACTGCTCCCTGCAGGCCCTGGCCTCGGGTTCGAGGCCGGTGAGCATCATAAGCAGCATCAATGACGAGTTCGACGCGTACACTTCACCGCCCCCCAGCGGGGCCCTGGACGAGGTGGCCTGGGCGGGCGGCAGCCAGAGCTCGTCCGACAGCTCCTGGCTCAGTGAGGTCAGCGTGTGTACGGCCGACAGCCTTGGCCCCACGCCAGCGGGCCCCCCAGACCCCGTCGGCTCCGAGGTGCTGGCAGGGCCCCCCTCACTGGGCTCCTCCATCCCGGACGGTGGCTCCCCGGAGGACAGCGGCCTTCAGCGCTCAGAGCGCCGCAGACTGGACAGTCCCGGGCCCGCCCGCGGTCCTCGTCCCACAGAGGAGGACATGGCAGCCCCCGGTCAACCTTGTCGGGAGCCGTCTGCTGTGTCTCCCCGGGGGCCAGCCCCTGCACAGACCCTCCACTCCAGCCTGCCCCGCACACCGAGGACTACCTCCGTGGCCGGTTGCGTGGGCTGCCCCCGCCTGGCTGCGGGCCTGCCTGGCCCTGGAGGCCTCTTTGAGGATCCTTGGCTGCTCCGGGCCGATGACTGTGGCCCGCCGCCCCTGGCTTCAGCCGGCAGGGCCCCCAGCCCAGCCCCAACGCTGGCTTGTGCCCGCAGGGTGGTGGATGGCTGTGAGGTGGGCCAGGTGGCCCACAGGCCGGAAGTCATGGCTCCGATCCCACCCCTGCGGAGGGGGGCCACCACACTGGGGGTGAGCACGCCCTCCACCCCCTTTGGGGATGCCCCGGTGGAGGCAGCGGCCTGCCTGGGCAGCCCCAAGGCCACCCCCGCCAGCAAGAAGGGTGCGGCTCCCAAGGGGGGCTTCTGTGCGAGGTCTGGAGGTGTGGCCCCTCCAGCACCCCCCGTGCGCAAGTCCAGCCTGGAGCACAAGACTGGCCCAGGGCTGTCCTCTCCGCAGGCCGGGAGCCCAGCTTGGCCCGGGGCTGCTGCCTTCCTCCGAGGGGACGGGGAGGCCAGGCCTGGCGGCCGGGCTGACCACTCCATCCCCAGGGCCACGTCCAGCCTGAAGGCACGGACTGGCAAGGCAGAGGCAGCATGCCGACCCGCCACCCACGGGTCTCTGGAGCGCTGCGAGAGCCTGGCGCATGGCAGCAGCAAGGCCAGGGAAGCCCCCGGCCGGCCGGCCCGCGCTGTGCCCCGGCTGGGAGTGCCACCCACCAGCCCCACACCCGGGCCCGCGCCGGCCTGTAGGAGCAGCCCCGCCAAGGGTGTGGGGGCCCTCAAGCCCCCCAGCAGCGGGAGCAAGGGCCGCAGCACAGTGGCCGGCGGGCCCCGGGCCCTGGGCTCTTCGGCAAAGCCGCTGGCCCCCGCGGCGGGGAGGGCCCCTTGCGGCCCCGTGACGGGCCCCAGGGCAGCCCCACGGGCAGCGCCGGGCGTCGGGGCCAAGGCCAGCCGGGGCACCATCATGGGCACCAAACAGGCGCTGCGGGCCACCCACAGCCGCGTCCACGAGCTGGCGGCCGGGGGCGCCCGCAGCCGGGGCGGCGCCTCCTGGGGCTCGGCCGACTCGGACAGCGGCAACGACAGCGGTGTGAACGTGTCGGAGGAGCGGCCGGCGCTGCCCTCCCCGTACAGCAAGGTGACGGCGCCCCGGCGGCCGCAGCGCTGCAGCAGCGGCCACGGCAGCGACAACAGCAGCGTGCTGAGCGGGGAGCTGCCGCCCGCCATGGGCCGCACGGCGCTCTTCTACCACAGCGGGGGCAGCAGCGGCTACGAGAGCGTGCTGAGGGACAGCGAGGCCACGGGCAGCACCTCCTCGGCCCCCGACTCCATGAGCGACAGTGGGGCCGCCTCCCCGGGCGCCCGCTCCCGCAGCCTCAAGTCCCCCAAGAAGCGGGCCACAGGTAGGTGTGTGTCACGGCCGCGGGCCACCCTGGACCGCCGGCCACCCCCCGGTGGATCCTAGGTGCAGGCGGCCGCTTGTCGTGGGCCGGGCGCGGGTTGGGCAAGAATTTCCAGACATGAGACAAAACGAAAGAAGAATGAAGTTTATTAGAGTGGGAGATGCTGTTAAGACAGCAGGCCAGCTCAAGGGAGAACCGACGTCGAACAGGGGTCCTTAGTCCGCTTTTACACCCAGGCTCCAGAGAGCGGGATGGGGGTCCTGCGGGCCGTTTGCTGATTGGATGAGGCAGGTGTACTGGGTGGGGAAGGGTACGGCAAATACCTTCTTCCTATAGGGCAGGAGAGGAGACAGGCTGTACTGCTCCATTAACAGTGACGCCGTCGGGGAGGGAAGGGCGATGAGGGTCTGGGAGTCCACTCCCTGCGTTCCCAGACCCTCCTGGGTTTTATCTGCCCTTTTGGCCTGGGGTCACCGCACCCTTGACGGGTCCAGACGCAGGTCGAGGGGATAGGTGTGCCCTGCTCTCTGCGGTTTGTAAATGCACCCCACGTGTGCCCTTCTCTGCCCCTCTGCACTGCCCCTAGGCTGGTCCTCATCCTGTTGGCGTGGGATGGCGAGGGTGGGCCCCCCCCCGTGGGCCCCCCCAGGTCATCCTGCCGAGGCATGAGGGGCTGGGAGAGGATGGGGGGCTACCAAGCCTGCTGCTCCCGCGGCTCGTGCCCAGCTGTCAGCCTGGAAGCCCCCTGTGTCCGTTCTCTGGACCCCTGTCTCTGCGGACCCGGCTAGGGTGGGCTGTTTCGCAGGCTGAGTGTGGCTGGGGGATTTGGGCACCGGTGGATGCTTTCGGGGGCCTTGTGAGGGAGGCACGCACGCTCTGATGAATGGGCGTGGGAAAGCCGGAGGCTGGCAGGGGTGGTAAAGAGGGGTGCCTCGGGAGACGTGGGGGTGCCAGTGTGGGCCTGGCTTCGGGGTCTGTCCGGGGACAGTGGGAGTAGAGAGGCCTGTGAGTTAGGAGGCCGTGCAGCCCATTAGGGTGTTCAAGGGTGACCGTCAGAGGTCAAGGGTTGTGGCCTTGAGGCTCTGCCGTGCCGGGAGGCTGCTGTGGCTGTCCAGGCGGGAGGTGCTGGGCGGGGGTGCGGCTGGAGTCCGTCTGTTCCACGGGGCAGGGCTGGTCAGGGTTTCCGGCCAGCGCTAGGCTGAGCATTTCAGGATTGGGCCCCTGTGGGCTCTGCCCGTCAGAGCCGCAGCCAGGCTGGGGGCTGGGGGCTGGCCTCTGCGCGTCCAGCGCCTGGCTGTCTGTTCCAGGTCTGCAGCGGCGACGGCTGATCCCAGCCCCCCTGCCCGATGCCGCCGCCCTGGGCCGCAAGCCCAGCCTCCCTGGGCAGTGGGTGGACCTGCCCCCGCCCCTGGCCGGCGCGCTGAAGGAGCCCTTCGAGATCAAGGTGTACGAGATTGACGATGTGGAGCGCCTGCAGCGTCGCCGTCTGCCCCCCAGGGAGGGCCCGGCGGAGGTGGGGGTGGCGGTGGGGTGCTGGGAGGGCGGGAGGGCTTCTTGGTGCGACCGGCAGCCCGCTGACTTCACCTTCCCCTCTCGTCCACAGCCCTCCCAGAGCTCAGAGAAGGTAGGAGCGGCCCTGCTGGGCCTGAGCCCCTGCCAGGGGAAGGGTCCCATGGCCACCTCTCTTGTGCCCTGGAATTGGGCTGGGTGGGGGGCATTCCCATGGCAATGGCACTCATCCTGGGCCTGGGTCCCAGGCGGCCACAGGTGGCCTCGGGGGCCTGTGGTCTGAGCCCCACAGGGGTGGGGAGGGGGGCGGTGAGGGAGGGGCAGGGCCTGACCCCTGCCTGCCTTGGAGGCCCCACCGTGCACCTGTCCAGGCCTGGAGGGTGGAGCGGGGGCCCGGGTCAAGGCTGGGGTGCCGGAGCCCCGGGGAGCAGGCCGTCGCCCGTGCCTAAGCACCGCCCCCCACGCGCCCCTCCCTCGGCTGTGCCCAGGGCCCGGTGTGCGTCGGTGCCAGGCTGCGGCTGCCCGAGCGCAGGCTTCAGCGGCTGCAGGAGGTGCAGGCGAAGCGGGAGCTGCTACGCGGGGAGCTGGCCGAGACCCAGGGCCGGCTGATGCTGGAGCCGGGCCGCTGGCTGGAGCAGTGTGAGTGCCCCCAGCCCCGCCCGCACCCCAGTGCGGCCACGTGACCCCGGGCCCAGGGGCGGTGGGGGGACCTGGAGGCTGGAAGGGGGAGAGGCATCTCCTCGGCCCTGCGGGGACCCCGGGCCTGACCGGCTCTCCGCTGCCCCTCTCTGCAGTCGAGGTGGACCCTGGGCTGGAGCCTGAGTCAGCCGAGTACCTCGTGGCCTTGGAGCGTGCCACGGCCGCCCTGGAGCAGTGCGTGAACCTGTGCAAGGCCCACGTCATGATGGTCACCTGCTTTGACATCAGCGCCGCCACCCCTGCCGCCGCCCCGGGGCCCCAGGAGGTGGACGTCTGAGGCTGGGCCACGGGCCCCCCGGGGGAGGGGACAGGGCGTCAGGGGCTCGAGGATGGGACGTGGGATGGAGCGAGGATGTGCTGGGGGTCGGAGGGACGAGGATGTGCGGGGTCCCTTGTGGGACGGCGGGGGCGGGGGCAGGGCGTCTTGGAGGCGATGGAGCGTGAGGGACGGGAGGGGCCGGCCGAGCCCGCGGGCGGAGGAGTGAGTGTGCAGGACACGGAGGACTGTGACGCAAGTGCCTTTACCTGGGACTGGGTTTCTCTCCTTTCTGCGTTTGGTGCTAAGGACTCAGACACCAGCACACAGCGTGCCCCCGGGCGGTGCCTGTGGCCGTCCGGGGGCCGCTGGCCCAGCTGTCGGATCGGATCGCGCCTGGGGTACGGCTGGGCGGTTCCGTGCGGCAGAGCGGCCCTGGGCTCGCCAGGCTCCGCTTTAGCTTCAGGGTTACTTGTCCTTCAGAGCCGTTTTCCTCTCGACAGAGCCGGCCTTAGGGGTCTGCAGACCCCCCGTGTGTTCTCTCTGCTGATCTCAGATGGAGCCTGGGGTGGGGTGGGTCTTCTGGGTGGGGGGTGGGCGGCGGTGCTGACTCTCCCTCCCTGGGCGAGACCTGCTCTGTCCTGAGTTTGCCAGGAGGGCAGCGCCCAAGGGCTGAACGGAAGGCACCTGTCGCCTTCTTCCACGGCAGGAATTTTTACCAAAACCACAAGCAAAAAAACAAAACAAAACAGACCCCCACACACACACACATTGGGGGATGAGGCTTTTGTAAAGGTGCTGTTAGGTTCGTATTTTTGTATCATTTTGCCTACAGATGCGGTATTTGCAGTGGGAACTTGAAGACAAATGATCTCTATGTTTTTATGGTTTTTATGGAAGGTGTCACTGCAGCTGGGCTCTTTCTGGGGTGGGGGTCCCCTGGGAGGCCAAATGCAGACCCGGATGAGCCTGCTAACAGGAGCAGGACGTTCCCATCACGACGGGTTCTTTTTTTCCGACCGTTGTGGATTTTCTAGGGTCGTCCGAACCTTTGTACAAATGTGTAGATAACAGCTTGCTGCAGCTTTTATTTGTGAATAAAAGATGCGTCCCTTGTTCATGAGGCTCCTGAGTCCACCTGGCGTGCCGTCCTCTGAGGGTCCTGGGGCGAGGAGGCTGCGGGGGGCCCCCACCCACAAACCCCACAGCGGGGGCCAGCCATCGGCGAGAGGGCGCTGACGGGGAGGAGGTCCTGCTGCAAGCCCGGGGCTCCAGCCCCCACCTGCGTTCTGTCCCTGCTCCCACCCCTTTCTCTGGGGGCTGGGCCTGGGCAGGGAGCCGGGGGTGGGGCCTGGGCCGACAGGAACCAGCACTTTCTGGGGGGTCCCTGGCCCTGTTGCCAGAGGCTGTGTTAGCTGGGAACCCTGGCAGTGGTGAGGAGGAGCCCCTCAGGGACACCCAAGCTCCTTCCTTTGCCCCCCGTCTCCGTACCTCGCCTGCCTTTCCAGAATACAGACGCCCGGCCACTCTGCGGGGTCAGGGTCCAGGACCCCCTGAGCCGGCAGGGGCCCCTGACCCAGCACCGTCACCGTCCCCTCCGTGCCTCTCTGCTGTGCTCAGGCCGCCCCGCCCCGCAGCCCTGGGGGCCCCCACCCCACGCACCCACGCGGGCACCTGGCAGCCCCGCCCAGCCCGCCAGTGCCTGGGACTCCCCACCCCCCAGCCGGCGAGTGTGGGGCCCACTGCCTGGTGGCCTCGCTGTCCTGGGGTGCAGCCCCTGCCCGGGGCATCCTCTGCGCTCTCCGCCTGTCTCCCAGCGTCGTGGGGGCCCCCCGGGGGCGTGGTGGGGTGACTCACTGCTGCTCCCCTGTCGGGCGCAGGGCTGGGCCCCAGTGGGCCTCGGGGCACAAGCTGAACAGACGCGTGAGCCCCGTGATCGCGGCCTGTCCCCGAGGAGGGTCCAGCAGGGCCCAAGCTCTCCAGTCTGCAGGCCCCTCCCCGTCCTTAAGCGGGCCTGGTCCTTCCTGTGACCCCCGGTCCACGCAGGTGGACCCCCTTGGTCCACCCCGTACCAAGCCCCTGCCCCAGGCTGCCTCCTCGCTCTCTGCTGTCGATGGCCCCGCGACCCCTGGGATCGGGGTCACGCATCAGCCGGGAGGTTGCGGGACTCTGGACGCCCACCCCCTCCACGCCCCGCAGGTGTCTGTTCTGGGGTCAGGTCTGGTTCCCAGCAGGGACCCAGGCAGGCGCCTCCCAAGCTGCTTCTCCATCACTGAATTTGGAGGTCGTGGGGGGTCAAGACACGTGTGGTGGGACTCAGGGTGAGGTGGGGGCCTTGCTGGGTAGGCCCCTTCCTTCTGCACAAATCCCTCCTACCCTTTCCCCGCCCTCAGTCACTGAGGGGCCCAGAGCCTGCTTCCCACCAAGACCCGCTCTGGCCCCCACCCCAGCACCTGTCCTGGGCAGGGTCCTCTGTGGAGCCGGCCGAGGCTGGTGCAGGTGACCTTCGGGGCCGGTGGAGCCCACTTCCCACAGTCCAGGGGAGGCTCGGGAGGCGGTGCCTGCCTTTCCCATGGTGGGGGGAGCCCCCCATCCTGGGGCCAGCCCGGGAGCCTGGGCGGCCTTTCATCTGGCCATCAAAGCCCTCAGCCCTGTCATTACAGGGAGGGAGCAGCTGAGGACAAGACGCCCATTTTATGGACGGGAAGGCGGAGCCGTCTGGGACCCAGCTGCCCCTGTGCGGCTGTGGGCACCCTGTTCATTCAACACCCGGGGAAGCCGAGACCCAGGGTGGGCGGGGTTGCCCAGGTGTCCCCTCTCCCGGGAGGGGAGGCAGGGCTGGGAAGAGGGCCGTTCCCAGTGGAGGCGGGGATCAGCCAGGCCTGGGAGCCGGCCCCCCGGGGAGGGGGCAGGGGGCCCGCCTGGGCCGCTCGGGGCCAGGGGCGTGAGCCCGCCCAGGCGGCGTCTCTCACGGCCTCTGAGGCCGGTCTGGCACCCCGCCACCTGGCTCCCCCGGGCGAGGTGCCCGCCTGACTCACCCTGCGAGTCCAGGCCTGCTCCGCCCGCCCTGCCCGCAAGGGGAGGAGGAGCCGGGCCGCATGGGGGCCTCACTGGGCCCAGTGCATGGCTAGGAACAGGCCAGAGCTAGGGAGGGAGGTAGGGTGGGTGGGGACGGGGGGCCGGAACTGACCAGCTGGCCTAGCCCCCAGGAGCATCCTGCCTCCTTCCTGGGCCTCATCTGCACCAGGGGCCTGGCGACCCCGCCCAGGGTCAGGGGCTGGGAGAAGAGTCCAGAGCTTCGAGAGTGAGCCTCTGAGCACCCCGCGCTCACCCACAGGGCCCTGGGGCGGGGGCAGTGGCGGGGATGGTGGTGGGGCAGGGTCAGAGGTGGGGTGCCTGCAGACAGCCTCCAGGAGCCCAGACCGCAGGGGCCTCCTCTGCCCGTGGGGCCGTCTGTCTCCCGGGCTCCAGCCCCAGGGAGGCCAGCTGTGAGGCCTTGTCCCTCCTGGCCCCTGTCCCCCCGGGAAATGGGGGTGAAGTCACAGCAGCAGCCTCTGTGCGGCTCCCACTGGGCCTGAGGGTGGTGGCCTGGGGTACCTGGGGCCCTAGACAGACAGCAGGTCTCTGCCCAGTGCCCACCGGCCTGCCCACCGGCCTGCCCCCGCCTTGTGCTCTCCTGAGGTCTGGGGCAGGAGGCGGGGGCCTCGGTTGGTGCAATTTGTACATTCGTGACTGAGTGTCACTGCCCCCCTGGTCCCCCCCCAGCGCCAGCTCCTGGCTGGCCTCCCGCTGCGCAGGGCCACCCAGGGTGCACGACATTCATGTGGGTCCCTGGCCGTGTGGTCCCAGGGGGTCCTGCAGCCCGGGGTGGGGGAAGGTTTGTCTGGGGGTGAGGGGGGGGTGTGCCCGGAAGCCCCCATGGGCTGGAGTCTGCTCCCAGCAAACAGGAAGCTCAAAGGGTGATCTCTCCCTCCTGACATTGTGTTTACCAAGGCAGGATCCAGACCCGTTTCCACACAGGAAACCTGGGAGGCTGGGAGGGGGCCGGGAAGGAATTCCCTGGGCTGGCCAAGAAGCCGCGCTTCCTGTGGGTCTGCAGAGGGTAGGCTGGGGGAGGGTCAGCCACGAGCTGAGAGAGGCCCCTCCCCGGGGCGGGGGAGCCCAGGAGGCCTTGTGTCCCAGCCCACCTTGTGTTTCAGGACGCTGAGGCCCAGGGACTATTAACGTTTCCCCATCAGATGCGGAAAGGGCGCAGGGGCATTGTGTCTCCCCATCCCCAGAGTCCAGCGCACCCTGGCCCAGGGGCAGGTCAGGGACTTCGGGAGGTCTCAGGGGAGGGCCTTCCGGGTGAGGTGGGGCCCAGGGTGGGGCCTCCACAGGGGCTGTCCTTGCAGTCTCTGGGGGGCCTCCCTCCAGGCCCACTGCTCTGCCTGAGGGCCACCCCCTCCACACTCCTCTCCACCTGGGGCGGCCAGGAGTGTGCGTGCTCAGTCACTCGGACGTGTCCGACTCTTAGTGACCCCGTGGACCGCAGCCTGCCAGGCTCCTCTGTCCGCGGGATGCTCCAGGCAAGAATGCTGGAGTGGGTTGCCATGGCCTCCTCCAGGGGATCGTCCTGACCCAGGGATTGAACACCTTCAGTGCTCTGCTCAGCCTTCCAAACAAAGGGGGCCTGGTAGCTGGCCCTGGACACCTCCCTGCCCCCATCTCTGTACCACCAGAAACACTGCCACAGAGGCAAGCGCAGAACTTTATTATGTACCGACCACCCAGCTGCCCCCAACCTCAGCCTCCCACAGTCCTGTATTTGTTTCAGAATCACCTTTTGAAAACAAATGTTTTCTTCGGTTTATAGCAAAGTTTGAAAGCCAGAGCAGAGACTTCCCATACACCTGATGCTTTTCCTCTCACCCCCACATCTTACGCTAGAGTGGTTGGTTATAATCGTTACTGACTGGAGTCCATACTTGGTTCCGATTTCCCCTCGCGTCCTTTTTCTGGTCCAGGGTCCTGCCCAGGACACAGGGTGGAAGGACGAGTGCTTCCATAAATTACTGTCCTGCACAAGCAGGCGGGCTCTTCTCCCCCGTTGGTTTACACCATCACTCCCGTCTACAGGAATGGACTTGAGGATATTTATTTTATACGCTGGGCTGCACCCCAGTACTACTGAATTTTGCCACTAAAATCCTCCATCTTCGGCCCCTGGGAGCCCTTGCGTTTGGCCAGAGTCATGTTGAAGGTCCTTGATGGTTGCCTGGAGGCCCCTGTACCCTCCCCGGGTGGTCCAGACTGGACCGGGGGGCCCACCAGCCATCTAGGGGCAAATCTGGGCCCTTCTCCACCCGGGCTGGGCTTTCTGCTGACTCTGTGTCAGTGGCCACACTGTCCTCGCCAGCCTCCCGTCTGTGGGCGCGGTCCGGGGCACTGGGGAAGGGGGTCTGTGGTCTCTGAGTGTCCAGCTGGGGGGAGCAGTCGACGTAGGCCCTCTCCTGGGGCTCCCCAGCTGGGGGGAGCTTCCAGGGTCAGAGGCTGTGCCGGGGAGGCAGCCGCCCCCCCCCACCCCCCATGCAGCCACGGAGACCTGGGAGCGGTGATGGGGTCCCTGGGGCCTGTCTGAGGCTGGGTCCGTCCCCTGCGCGGCCGTAGCCCGTGCCAGGCTCTGGGTCTTCCAGGGAACTCAGTGGCTGCCCGTCGGGGAGGGGCGCCCAGGAGGCCGTCTGCCAGCTGGAGGGCTTGGGGCTGCATCCCCAGCGCCTGTGAAGATGCCTGTCTAACTGCTGTGTGCCCTGGCTGCCTGACCCGGCCCTGGGGCTGGCGAAGGGGCAGTGACGTCCCTGAGAACTCACAGGGCGGCTCCGGGGTGAGGTCACCCTATACCTGCCTGCATGCTGTCATCACTTGGGGAATGTGAGGTCAGCCTCCCACCCCCGGGCAGCCATCAGCCAGCTGGTCTGCACGTCCCCCGCTGCTGTTCCTGCCCAGTCACCCCCAGGGGCAGCCGTTTGCCCCCACCCCCAGTCCAGAGGAGGGCGGCCGCCACGGGCCCCGCCTTTCCCACATGTACTGACTCCCGCTTTTCTCAGTCATTTGGGAAAGCGTGGTCCAAGTGACTAACTGGCTTCAGCTGTCCTCAGAAGATGGCTCAGGTGCTCCATTGACAGAAAACTCCCGATGTGGGGGCTGCCAGTCACCCGAGCATCCCCGGGACTGGACCCCCGCGGCACCTGGGTCCCGGCAGCTCCCCCTCCTCTGCCTTGGTTTCCCCTCCCGTGGAAGGAGGGCTGCGTCTGAGCCGCCCCGACAGCGTACTCAGCCTCCTTGGTTTGGAATAAATCTCTCCTGTTTCTCCAGCAGCCGAGACGTGCTGCCGTATTTCTTGCGGCCTCGGTGGCCATCCGCCGAGGCTGATCTGCCTGGCAGAGGGGTGATGCTCTAAATCCAGCGCCTGCTGCTGATTTGTGGGCCTGCCTGTGCTGGCCCGGGGCTCGCTGGCATCTTTACGAGGCGGGATGAGCCGCAGCTGAGAACTCGGGACAGGACGGGGGTGATCTACAGCCCGAGCCGGCCCTGCCCATCCGCTCACCGTCCCCACTGTGTCCTCTGAGCCCGACCCAGATCAGCCGCTGTCTGGGCCCCAGACTGAGGGCCAGAAGAGGCTGGTGCTTGCTCCAGGGACCTTGAAATCTGGCTTCAGGAAGGAATTCTCACGGGACACAGTCTTTGGTGGGGACTTTCCAAGCCCTGTGTGTCCAGCTGTGTGTCTGGAGCTAAACCCAGGGGAGCAGATTTTGGAGACCCAGATCCAGCAGTGGGGAACGAGGCTTCCTGTGTGCAGGGGCAGGAGAGGTCTATGTGGGGGTGGCCGGGAGCCTGGGGGCCTGAGGAGGGCGTCTTGAGCGGTGCTTCTCAGGGATGCCGACGCCACAGGTGGGCTCTGGCACGGTGCCTGGGTGTGAACCCCAGCTCTGCACCTGGGGTCTCACCATCTCAAAACAGGGCGATGTGGCCATGGGGAGGGTCACGGGGGCTCCACGTGCACAATTCTTCACGTGTGTCAGCAAGCACCAGCACCCAGCAGGGTCCTGGACTCATGGTCCCGCCCCCCACCCTCCCACCCTGGGAGTGCAGCCTCCTGGAAAGCTGGACACCCCCCCCCCCCCGCCCCCCAGGGGTAGGGCTGGGGTGTTGCTCCCGCCCCCAAGAACCGTCTGCCTCCTTCCCAGAGCAAAGGGCCCGCTCTAGTCTCTGGAGGCTCACCTTTGGGTGATTTGATTTGCCCAGAAGTGGACAGAGTTCTAACGAGGCGCTGAGCTCCCAGAGCCAGACCTACAAGGATGCGCAGAGGCGGGGCACTCGTGGGGGAGAGGCGGGGCCGGGCCCACGTGGGCGGGGCCAAGTGCATATGGGCGGGGCCAAGTGCACGTGGGCAGGGCAGGGCCCGGCTACTGTGGGCGGGGCTAGAGGCAGGGAGGTGGGTCCCGCGTGTCCGCCTCTGACAGGGGCGGGTGAGGAGTGGCAGGCCTGGGATGGGGAACTACTCTGGGGACTGTCCCCAGGACACCCTAGTTCCCAGCTGTGACGTCACCTACTGGTCCCTGTGGTCACTGCCCATCAGTGACATTCCAGCAGGACACTCTGCCCCGCAGAGTCTGACCTTCCCAGCCGACACCTCTGGGCCCTGCCAGGGCTTTGGGGAGGAGCTCAGGCAGCCATGCCCACCCCCCGCCCCCCACACCTGCTTCTAGGTTGGAGTTTCTGGGGCCTTCTGGGGGTTTCTGGGCTTTCTGGAAGCCAGGCAGGACTGTGCCTTTCAGGAACGTACGCCTAGATGTTGATGTATCTTGCAAACGTCTAAACCCTGAACAGGTCCCCTCAGAGCGGGGCATTGGGCAGCAGGCCTGGGGTCTGGACTGTCCTGGGCTGTGTCATGGGCTAGGCGGGGGGTGCTGAGGTACCCTCCGGGCCTGGTGAGCATCAGCCTGGTGCTCCTGTCTTCAGGCCCTTGGCCCTGGAGACCCTGGCCTGAGGGAGACCCTGGGATCATGCCTGCTGGTCCCTAGATCCTGGGGCCTTGGAGCAGCAGAGCAGACAGCTGTGAACTGCGCGCCTGGCAGTTACCCCTCCTCCGAGTCCCAGGTCCTCGGGAGCACTACAAGTCCCCATTGCCTTGGGGCTCCTCCCACCCCCTCCTCCCCCACCATCCGGAAGGGAATCGGGGCTCCGGGAGGCAGTGGCCATGGCGTGGGTGGGCTGGAAGGGCAAGGCTGGCCTCATGCTCCAGCCCGTGGACCCTTGTGAGAGCCGAGGCTGGGCGCTTCCACACACACTTTACTGCCTCACTGCAGATGCCACAGTGACTCCAAGGGCCTGCCCTGAAGACCCTCAGTTAGCTTCATCCAGGAGGATGGGCAGGGGCAGGTTCCCAGGGCTGGTGCATGCGTGAGGGGAACTAGGGTGTCCGAGGGACAGTTCCAGGGGTCCCAGGCTCCCCCCATGGGCCTCAACAGGCAGTGTGGGCTGGGAATCAGGAAGGCTCTGAGCGCTGGGGGGAGGGTCCAGACTCAGCCAGTCCTGCAGCAGGGCCCCGGGGTGGGGGTGGGGGTGGGGGGGTGGCCAGGCGGGGAGGTGGCCGCCGGCCTAGCGTGGCCTGAGCATCCCAGTGTTTACTTAGTTCACATTATGCTGATTTGATGGGGAGATTTAGTCCCGGGGGAAGTGCGTGTCAGGCCATGCGATTTGTTAATAAGCCGGAAAGGGACTAGCTGGTGGGAAGCACGCCTCCCCCAGAAGGACAGATGCATTACTTGGAACGCATGGGCACACACGCACGCACACGCGTGTGGAGTTTCCAGCCCTGAGCTCTGTGCTCAGGGCTCTTGGAATCCCCACCAGAAGCCTCAGCCTCTCCCCTTGTCCTGGTCCTGTGGGGACAGCTGGCCGGCGGCTCAGGGGCTCCACGGTGACCTCCGATCCATGAGCGTGCGACCCTGGAGCAGAGGGTGGGTGGGCTGAGGGTCCCAAACTTCGCGTGGCTGGATGCCTGGGGCTGCTGGGATGAAGGGTCCATCCAGGCTCTGGGGCAGCCGGGTAGCAGGAGGGCCCCTGAGCTGCTGGGGGAGAAGGGGCTGGGGTGGGCTTCCGCGCTGCAGGGGGGACGGGCGGGGGAGCAGGGCCTGGTGGGCACCTTGTGTTGCCCCCTCACCAGCCTCCCCACTGGGTCTCACAGGGGATTTTAAGTGTAGATGGCACTTGTGGTAAAGAACCCGCCTGCCAATGCAGGAGACATGAGATGCAAGTTTGATCCCTGGGTTGGGAAGATCCCCTGGAGGAGGGGGATTCCAGTATTCTTGCCTGAAGAATCCCAGAGACAGAGGAGCCTGGCAGGCTACAGTCCATGGGGTCACAAAGAGTCAGACACGACTGAGCAACTTAGTACACAGTAAGAGTCTCCCCAGTGAGCCTTGCCGGCTAACTGCAGCCGGGCCATCCTGGGCGGGCTTGGATGAGAAGCCCTGCTTCCCTCTCCCAGAGGCGGGGGTGGGGGGAGGGCAGAGGTCCAGGCTTCTGGCAGCCAAAGCCGAGGTGAGGAAGCTCTGCAGGGGAACCTTCCTTCCCCCTCAGTCCCCATCCCCGCCTCTCCCGGGGAACCACTGGATTGCCAGGCAAGTCCTGGAACCCTTTCTCTCTGGAGCCCCAGGGGCTGGGGGCCCACAGCCAGGAGGAGCAGGGGTCAGGGAGGCGGCAGGAGACGGCGCTCTGGCCTCCATCTGGCCGGCTGAGTCGGTGCTGTTTGGGAGGCACGCACCTTTTAAAACATGAGTATTCCTCCATCCTCCATCCAGGCTTGTTTCTCCAGAAGCATTTGTCTCCCAAACGCCTGTGGCTCCATGGGCAGAAAGGGGCCCGCCTCCAGGGAGGACTCCCCACTACCCACCCTCCCCAGGTTTCTGCAGTTCCTGCTCCTTTCCCGGGGTCTGGTGGGGGCTGGGGGCCAGCTGTCAGCTCACAACGGCTGAGTCTGGACACCTCCTTCAGCAAGGGGCGGGCAACTGGGGCCAGGGGGTGGGGGTGCGGGGGCCAGGGCTGCCCAGGCAGTTAGAGGGGTCAGGACTGGCCCCCAGGTCCCCAGGCCTCTGTCCCCTCCCTCATCCGTCCTGCCGGGCCCCCAGTCCCCACCTCTCTGGCCCTGATTGAGGGTGGTCACCTGCCCAGCCCCTGGCCGGCCCTCTGCGGGTGCTGGGAGTGAGGACTGGTCCTGGCACTTACAGCACAGGGGGGCTGCTCCCCGGGAGGCCCCCTGTCTGTCCCTGGGCCCCGGGAATGGGGCAGGGAGGAGGGGGCGTGGGAGGGGGTGGGGGACGACTCTGGCTCAGGCCGCTTCCCTGCCGGCCTCCCTCGGAGCCAGACTCCTCCCGCCCTGCTCTCTGGCCTCCCTGCCTCCCTCTCAACCCCCAGCAGAAACCCTCCTGGAACGGGGCCTCAGGCAGCAGGGGAGGGTCTCGCACCCCTGACTGGCAGGCCCCCGTGTCCCCCGACCCAGTGCTGGGGTCGGGACAGGCTGCCTCGCAGAGAGGGAAGTATAGGTGAGGGGGTCATTCCTCTAGGTGGGTGATGGAAGCTTCTAGAAGCTTTTCACCTACTCTAGGCCTTCACCCTGAGCTCTGCTCAAACCACCGACTCTATACCACCTGCTCCCCGGTGGGGCCTGAGCTCTGACCTGTAGGAATGAGAACCTCTGCCTCTGGGCGTGGGGGCCTGTGCCTTTGATGGTCTGGGGGCCTGGGGCTCAGGGTCTGGAGCCTGGGGGACGGGGGGTCTGGGGTTATAGGGGCCTGGGGGTCAAGGCAATGAGGTTCTAGGTGTCTCAGGGTCTGTGAACTGAGCGGGCAGATTTAGGGGAGGCTGGGGTCCGAGGGTGTAGCTCAGGGCCTCGGGCACTTTGGTCTCCCTTGTCCCTTGAGTTTCGTACACGGACTTTCTCTTAGAAGCTTCTGTTGGCCACCACTGACCGTGGGCTGGCCCACGTGCAGGGGCCGTGCCTCCAGGGCCCCTGGCCTCCTGGAGTCCTGGGCAGTCTGGCCCAGAGCCCCTGAAGGGCGGTGCCAGTGGGCCTGTGTGAAGGCGGCAGGTGTGGGGCTCAGGGGAGGGGCAGGGAAGCTTCTGGGCTGGAGCAGGGGCAGCTGGCGGGAGGGGCGGGGGCAGGACTGGGGCAGCTCCGGCCGCTGTGCTAATGCTCAGCTGCGGCCACCTTGGAATTCTCCACTCCCGGTCCCGGGGGAGGGCGGCCCCAGCTGCTCCCTGCCTGAACCGGTCCCTCCTCTCCTCCCCTGTCCCCTGCCCCTGAGCCAGAGGCTGACCCAGCAGATGCTGGGGCGCCTAGAGGGTGGGCTCCAGTCCCAGACGTGTCATGAAACACAGCTGTGTGACCCAGGAAAGCGCCCTGACTTCTCTGTTCGTCACCGTCCTCTGTGATGAAATGAGGACACTGACCCTTCGGTCTCAGCGCTGGCCCTGATCTGTGACCTCCGCCCTCGAGGCCTCAGTTTCCCCATCAAGGACCCTGGGGACCCCGAGACAGTGGGGTGGGGAGGGCCCTGGTCTGGGGCCTGCATGCCGGGTGGTATCTGCCCCTGGAGTGTGTCAGGGGGAGCCGCAGGCCACTGGCGGGGGGAGCAGAGGGTCCCCTGTGCTTGGCCAGGGCTCTGCCCCTGCTCCTCTGAGACCTGGAAGTCCCGGGGGGCTGTCCCAGGGGCCGGGTTCCCATTGGTGCCGTGATTCCCGGGACAGCTCGGCCTCTGGAGCTGAGCTCGCCGGGGAACTTGAGCCCCAGTCAATGCTTCAGGAGGCCTGGGATGGGGGCTGTGACGGGGGTGGGGGTGGTCCCGCTGTGAGCAGTGGGAGGTGGGGAAGCAGGGTGGGGAGTGAACCCTACCCTGGCTTCTTCCAGGCCCCCTCCTCTGGGAAGCCCCCAGGCCCCAGCCTGGCCTGGGTCCTCTCCCCACACCTTCCTGCCTGCCCCTGGGGGCTGGCTCCTGTGTGTAAGTTAAGTGAGGAGGGGGCCCCTTAATTGTGGGCTCACCCAGGCGGCATCTCTGCTGTGGGTGCCAATGTATGGGGTGTGAATGCGGGAGCAAGCAGTTAGACTTGCAAATGGACCCACAGCCTAGGAGTAGGGCCCAGGGTGAGACCTGGTCCTGCTAGCGGAGGCGGCACCCCAGTGCAAGGCAGGCAGGCAGTGGGGTGCTCAGGGGAGAGGTGGGAGGGCGGCTGGAGAGGGGCTCGTGAGGGGTGAGACTGAGGTGGGGGGCCATCTTTCAGGTCTGCCCCCCCAGTCCCGAGGTCACAGGCTGCAGATGAAGGTGCCACACGGGGCCACTGCCCCTGACGTCTGGGCCCCTCCTCCTGGGTGCTGCTGACTCCCGGTCCTTGTGGTGACCCTCCTGCCTCTCCCCCTCCCCCTGGACCACCTTGTCCTGCCTGGTGACTTCATGTTTCCCAGATCTGTGATTCTGACACTCCCCACCCCTACCCCATGCCCCTCAGACCCCACACACCTGTGGGATCAAACCCAGGGCTTCCTCTTCCCTCACCCTGCCCCCGGCCCCACCCCTCACCCTGCCCCCCTCACTGTCTCAACTCCATCCTCCCCCCAGAATCTGGGGTGACCTGGGCTCCCTCTGCCCTTGAGGCCCCCGCCCCCACCCACAGCCATACCCGCCCTGCCTCTGGCCCCCAGACACGTGGTGGGTGGGGTGGGAGAGACCCCGGTGTCCCTGGACTCCCAGCCCAGCATCTCACTCACGGAGAACGTGTCTTTCCCGAGAAGTCCGTCTGGCTCTTTTTGGCCTCCTTTCAGTCATCTCTGTGCTTGCTGATTTGCTTTTCAATGTGGACCAGCCGGGCAGGCCTGGAGTGCGACTTGTGGTCCATCTGACGACTTCCTTAGGGACGCCCCCGACAGTCTCCTTTTCTTTTAACGAAACACACATTTGCTCTGTTTTCCGCTCAGCCCACCCAGGGGGCCTCTGGCCAAGGGGGATGCCAAGCTCTGTGCAGGGAGTGGTCAGGTCCGGCTAAGGCTGGGGCAGCTTGGGGGGGAACCGTCCACAGAGACCCCAGCTCCGCCCCACGCACCATCAAAGCGGGAGTGAGGCTGTGTTGCAGGGAGAGGGACCTGCCGCCTGTCTCACCGCTGCCCAGGCTGAGCGCCTGTGGGTCCAGAAGCAGGAGGTACGGGCCAGCAGGTGACCTGCCATCTCCCAGGTGACCTAGGCTAGGAGAGAAGCAGAGAACGTAGGTAGGGCACTCAGGAGAAGGGGAGTCCTTCCGCTTGAGGCAGAAGTTGTTAGGGAAGGCTTCCTGGTAGAGGAGGCACTTAATGGGATCCTGGAAGGCAGAGGACTAGACCGGCAGGGATGAGGGTCCTCCTGACGGCAGGGATGTCCCTGGTGAGGCGGGCAGCTCTGTTCCACTCCTGCCTTGGCTGCAGGAGGAGGGGGGCCCATCAGGGGTGGCCAGGCTGAGGAGGGACCTTGGGAGGACAGCAGTGTGCAGTCCGCTGAGCCCCTGAGACCTCATTCAGCCCTCGCAGCACCCCTGCCCATGGCTCCAGGTCTCTCCTAGACCCTCCACTGGAGGACAGGGACAGGGCCCAGCACAGAGCCGGTGTCCTGCCCACAGGGCCTCTGGGTATGGCCTTGCCCTCAGCCATTCTAAGTGGGCCGCCCCAGAGTACGGGATTGTCAGTGCTGTTTTGGGAACCTGTTTAGTCTGAATAAGGCTTCCTTGGTGGCTCAGTTGGTAGAGAATCTGCCTGCAATGCAGGAGACCCTGGTTCAATTCCTGGGTCAGGAAGTTCCCCTGGAGAAGGGATCAGCTACCCACTCCAGTATTTTTGGGCTTCCCTGGTGACTCAGATGGTTAAAAAAAATCCACCTGCAATGGGGGAGACCTGGGTTCGATCCCTGGGTCGGGAAGATCCCCTGGAGGAGGGCATGGCAACCCACTCCAGTATTCTTGCCTGGAGACTCCCATGGACAGAGGAGCTGGCGGGCTACAGTCCATGGGTCGCAAAGGGTCGGACATGAATGAGTGACTTTCACTTAGTCTGGAATGTTTTGGACATTCCAGGGGCCCCACAGGAGGCTCCAGAAGGAGCTTTGGGCTGAGACCAAAATTCGTCCATCCATTCATTCACTCATTCCTTTGTTCGCTTATTCCTTTGTTCGCTCACGCCAGGCGGGTGTGGAGGTAGAGGTCGAGCTGGGAGCTGGGTCCTATTGGCCAGTGAGAGTGGCGACATTTTCAGGGCTTTTGTGAGCCATCTGTGAAGCATATTTGTCATTGAATATCATAAAATGGAATCACGTCCCAATCCCTGCCATGGTGTGGAAAGCTGGTAACTGCAGAGGCCTTAGCGCTGGTGTGGACAGAGGCTTGGGCAGAGCGGAGGGTGAGAGATTGTGGGACCGTGGCTCACATGGCAGACCTCACGACCACGAGTCGAGTGGGGAGAGCCGGGTGTGGGACGTGGCCTCGTCGGTGGATCTGTGGCCACGGGGTCGGCCCTGGAAACTCGAGGAGCGGGGAGTCGCCAGAGGCCAGGTGGGACTCGGAGGGTAGAGAGGGGTGTCCTTTCCTGTTGACTTTAACTTGCACGGACACATCCTTACGGCGGTGAGACTGCTGATAAACCGCGTGCCTGTGTTGGGCGAGCCGTTTGCTCGGCGAGCCAGCGCTTCGCCACTTGTCAGCATGGGCGGGGGCGGGAGGGAGGAGCTGCTTCCCAGGGCGCTTGTGTGCTTGCTCAGCCCGCCAGTGGTGCCCGACTCCACTGCCCTCTGGGCCCGCCGGGCTCCTCTGTCCGAGGGAGTCTCCAGGCAAGAATACTGGAGTGGGTTGCCATGCCCTTCTCCAGGGGATCTTCCCGAGCCCGGGATGGAACCCGCGTCTCCTGTGCCTCCTGCATTACAGGTGGGTTCTCTACCGAGTCACCTGGAAGGTCTTCGGAGGCACCCAGCGCTGCTCGTGGGGAAGGTGGTGGGGATAAATCAGACAGGACTTGCTAAGGGGAGGGGGGGTGCAGACACAGTGGGGGGCTGACTTTGGTGGGGTGGGGTGGGGACGGGCGGGTGGGTGGCAGGGGCCCCCGAGACTCACAGCGCTGGGGTTCTGGTCTACTGCCTTGCATTCCCTTTTTGAAACCGAGGTGGCCCATGCCCAAAGTGCCATCCAGTTTCCCTCCAGGCCATTTCCGGCCGTCTCAATCTCTCATCCTTTGTGGTGACAGACAGCAGCCCAGCCCCCAGACCGGTGGCCTGCCCTGCCCGCCCTCGGCCGCCTCGGCCTGCCCCTGTGCTGACAGGCGTCCCGCCAAGCTCGCTGTTAGGAGCAGGACGTCTGGGCTGAGCCTCGCGGCTGTGATGAGGAATCAGGGTGCCCGTCAGTCGGGGGGGGAGGTGTGGCGGCGCCCTCCAAGGGGCAGCTGTCTGATGGCCCCAGGGGTCTGCCCGGCCCTCTTGCCTGCAGCGGGGGCCCCAGGGGGCGAGCAGAGGGTGCGGAGTCTCTGCCTCCTGCAGACCCCAGGAGCTCACGGCACCAGCTGAGACCCGAGCCGCAGGAGGGGCGGCAAGTAGACCGGGAGGCAGGGCTGGGCCGGGGGCCACGCTGTCCACTGATGTGGCAGGGCCTGGGGAGCTGGCTCTGAGCTCTGCCCCAGCTTTGCCCTCCACCACTGGGGGGGAATCGAAGGCTCAGAGCCTTCGATGGGGCTCTTCTGTCGTCCCAGTGTGGTGAGGTGGGTGGAGTTGCTGCTCCAGTGGCCCACTTCCCCCTGGCCAGTCATCCGCTTGTTTGATAAACATCTACTGAGCACCAGGACTCTGCGGACCTCGCTCCCCGTGCGCCCACCTGCCCAGCTACCCAGGTATCCTCTCTTCCCCTCATTCCGTCCACCACTCACGGACACTCTGACCTCTCTGTTCCTTGTCCTCCAGCTCCTTGGCACCCAGCCGTGTGTCCAGCTCCCTACTCTTTTCCATATCCTCACCTATCTACTCAGCCACCCACTTATCCACCCGTCACCCCTCCATCCATCCACTGTGGTTATCTGTCCACTGATCCGTCTATCATGCATATACCCATCTATCCACCCACCTATCCATCATCCATCCATCCACCCATTATCCATCCATCCACGCACTCATTATCCATCCATCATCCATCCATCATCCACCCATCATCCATCCATCCACCCATCCATCCATCTCTCATCCATCCATTCATTCCTGCTTCCGTCCACCTGTCCACCCATCCACCCTCCCAAGCACCCACCCATTCACTTATCCAACAGGATTAGGGCTCAGCGCTGGGAGGGGGGCACAGGTAGGAGCTAGACTCCACCCCTGTCCTTGGAGACCCCTCAGCCTGCAGGAGAAGCCCCTGTGGGAGGTGTATCTGCGGGGTCTGTGCAGTTCTGTCTGTGTTCAGGTGACGTGGGTCCTGAGGGTGCTGGGGCTGAGCTCTGGCCAACACGCCTGCAGGGGAGGGTCCCCTGAGGGGAGGTGGGTGGGCAAGGGGTCCCCTAGGCACTGACTCTGTGGGTCATGGCCCACTTCCCCCTCCCTGCCACCCAGCCCAGGGTCAGAGGGTCAGAGAGGGTCCTTAAAAAGTGGAAGTCAGGTCAGAGAGAGGAAGGCCATGATTAAGGTCACACAGTGAGCACAGGCCTTGGTACCACCCTCTGCCCATAAAGGCAAATAGCTGGATGCCACTTTCTGTACAGAGCAGATGTCCCTGGTCCCCACAGGGGCCCAAGGCGGTGGCTGTGCCCTGGGCTCCCTGCCCAGCCTCCAGGACCTGCGGGGTCTGTCTCACCCTGACCCTGCTGTCCAGACCTGCCCTGGGCTCCCTGCCCAGCCTCCAGGACCTGCGGGGTCTGTCTCACCCTGACCCTGCTGTCCAGACCTGCCTCTAGAAGTGTCCGGACGGCCTGCAGAGGTGGGGCTGGGCCACCCAGGCGTGTGGCCTCAGGCAAGTCCCATGAGCTCACAAGGTTCTGTTTTCTCATCTATAAACTGGGGACAGAGACCCAGGAGCTCAGGGCACCGAGTCCTTCTTGGAGCTGACCACATGGGTGTCTATGGGGGTGGGGGGCCTAGAAGGGCCCCTGGGGCTTCAGAGGGCTCCAGAGCCAGGAGGCAGGAAGCCTAGGGGCTATGTGGCGCAGGGAGCCCCTCCCGGGGGCTCGGAATCCTCTGCTGCCCCCGAACCTGCAGGACCGGAGCCTGAGGTTTCCTGCGGGGGCTGTGGGCAGTGGGTGTGCGCACACAGGCGCCTGTGGACGTGGACGGGGCAGGTTATCTGGACTGAAGACGTCCGACCAGGAGCCTCCTTCCAGTCGGGGAGGAGCAGCGTCAGGAGCGGACGTTTGTGCCAACCCAAGGACCCCCGTTTCTGCTCTCCCAGCGAGGGCACCGAGGTTCCTGGCAGGAGATGTGCCCAGGGTCCCACAGCTGGTAGCTGGCTGCAGCCGTTCTGGACACCAGGGCTGGAGGGCGTTGTGATGACCGAGGCCTGGCCCCGGCTGCTGGTGTTGTGATGACCGAGGCAGGGCGCTGGGAAGAGGAGGCGAGACTTTGTGCCATCTGTCTGTTCGGGTGATTTGCTGTGAAGCCGGCGAGGAGCTGCGTCCTGAATCATGTCGGGGGTGTTACACTCATGTCGCGGACAGACTTGTTCCTAAATTATCTTTTATGATCACCCGTGCGTCCGCGGGCGGCAGGTGTCGGCGCCGGAACCCCACCGTTATTTGTGGCGGCGGAGCAGGCGTTAATTATTGACGTGCCTGCCCACCTCCTCGCCACCTCCAGTTAAAATTCATGGTCCGGCCACTCGGCAAATATTGATTCTGACCCAAGTTGATGTTTTCCCCTTAACATTATTATAATGAGGGATAAAAATCAAATTGCCTTCCCTGAAACTCAATCATTCTTCTCTACCGTGCCTCATCGATCTTCCTTTCCCCGGGTTTTACCATAAATTATTCTATTCAATTAAGTAAACTCACACATAATGGCATTTTGCAAACTGAATAATTTATTGACTGTGTTTGGCAAAAGGCTGCTTTGGGGTGGGCCAGGGAAGGGAGGGTGTTAGGTCCCCCAGCTCGCGGAGGCCTGTCTGAGCGGGGTTGGGGTGGGGGGCGTCCGGGGGGCGGCTCCCTGCTCCCTGAGGGGTCTGTGGCTGCGGGGTGGACAGGACCCAGAGTGGCGAGAGTGAGGTCCCGGGGAGGCTCCAAGGAGGAGGGCTGGACCTGGGTGGGTTTCAGGAGGTGAGGGAAGGGAGGGCCGTTCAGGGGCTGGGGCTGGGTTCCCGGAGGAGGCTCCAGACGGGCTGAGCTCCATCACCTGGCTGTCCTCCGCCGGGACTTGGCCTCAGCCTTGTTCCTCGGTGTGAGACATCTGTGTCCACCTTCCTTGTGTCCCCCCCACCACAGCCAAGCACCCAGCCCGGGCGGCTCAGACGTCAGACGGTTATTCTCTTGCAGTCCTGGAGGCCGGAAGTCTGGGGTCAGGGTGCCAGCAGGCCTGGTTTTTCCAGGCCTCTCTCACGGCCTGCAGACGGCCATCACCCACCCCCCGTGTCCTCATAAGGCCACTCCTGTGTGTCCCAAGCCCCTGGTGTTCCCCTGTGTGTCCACTTCTCCCCTTACAACCAGTCACGTTGGCTTGGGGCCCGCCCACAGGACCTCATTTTTGCCAAATCACTGCTTTCCAAGGTCCGCCTCCTTCTGCAGTCTCGTTCTGTGGGGCGGGGGCTCAGCTAGGACACGCGAGCTCGGGGGGACACCACTCAGCTCTTGCCAGCCTCCTTGTAACCGGCCTTGGTGTCTGGGTCCACCTGGCTTCTTCCAGCCTCCTCAGCCGCAGAAGTAGAGGAGATGGAGGGGAGGGTCCCAGCTTGTCCCCAGGGGCCTGGCCGCCCCGAGGGCCCCCTTGTCCACTCAGCTGTGTTCCACCCCCAGCAGGCCTGTGTCCTGGCCCTCTGCCCTGCCGTCTGAAGGGAAGCAGGACGCATGGTGGGGTCTGCCCACAGCCACATGTGCTCTGCCGGGCGGAGGGCACGCAGACCGGCCCTGGGCTTCCTGAGAAGCAGCGTCCATGGCCCCTAACACCCAGGCCCGGACTGTCCCTCCCCCTCCCTCAGCCCCGGACTGTCCCCTCCCCAGCCCCAGACTGTCCCCTCCCCAGCCCCAGACTGTCTCCTCCCCAGCCCCAGACTGTCCCCTCCCCCAGCCCCGGACTGTCTCCTCCCCAGCCCCAGACTGTCCCCTCCCCAGCCCTGGACTGTCCCCTCCGCAGCCCCAGACTGTCCCCTCCCCCAGCCCTGGACTGTCCCCTCCCCAGCCCCAGACTGTCCCCTCCCCCAGCCCTGGACTGTCCCCTCCCCAGCCCTGGACTGTCCCCTCCGCAGCCCCAGACTGTCCCCTCCCCAGCCCTGGACTGTCCCCTTCCCACAGCTCAGCCACCGACAGCAGACTGTCTTTCCCCCAGCCTCTGGACTGTCCCCTCCAGCCCCAGACTGTCCCTCCTAACAGCTGCCCTGACAGCAAGACTGTCCTTCCCCAGCCAGAATGTCCCCTTCCATGCCAGACTGTTCCCCTCCCCAGCCTGGTACTGTCCTCCGCAGCCCCAGACTGATCTCCCCCAGCCCTGGATGTCCCCCCAGCAGACTGCTCCCCCCCCCAGCCCTGGACTGTCCCCTCCCCAGCCCTGGACTGTCCCCTCCGCAGCCCCAGACTGTCCCCTCCCCAGCCCTGGACTGTCCCCTCCCCACAGCTCAGCCCCGGACAGCAAGACTGTCCCTTCCCCCAGCCCTGGACTGTCCCCTCCCCAGCCCCAGACTGTCCCCTCCCTACAGCTCAGCCCTGGACAGCAAGACTGTCCCTTCCCCCAGCCCCAGACTGTCCCCTCCCCAGCCCCAGACTGTCCCCTCCCCAGCCCTGGACTGTCCCCTCCGCAGCCCCAGACTGTCCCCTCCCAGCCCTGGACTGTCCCCTCCCCAGCCCAGACTGTCCCTCCCCAGCCCTGGACTGGTCCCCGTCCCCCAGCCCTGGAACTGTCCCCTCCCCACCGCTGGACTGTCCCCTCCGCAGCCCAGACTGCCCCGTCCCCAGCCTGGACTGTCCTCCCCAGCCACCAGACTGTCCCCTCCTCAGCCCGGACTGTCCCCCTCCGCCCTGGACTGTCCCCTCCCAGCCAGAATGTCCCCTCCCAGCCCTGGAACTGTCCCCGCCCCCAGCCCTGGACTGTCCCCTCCCCAGCCCCAGACTGTCCCTCCCGCCCCGGCTGTCCCCTCCCCAGCCCCAGTCTGTCCTCCTCCCCAGCCCGCAGACTAGTCCGCCTTCGCCCAGCCCCAGACTGTCCCTCCCCCTGGATGTCTCTCCCCCAGCCCGGACTGTCCCCTCCCAGCCGGACTGTCCCTCCAGCCCTGGACTGTCCCCTCCCAGCCCGGACTGTCATCCTCCACCCAGTACTGTCCCTCCCGCCGTGACTGTCCCCTCCGCACCAGCCGCGACTGTCCCCTCCCCAGCCCCAGACTGTCCCCTCCCCAGCCCCAGACTGTCCCCTCCCCCAGCCCTGGACTGTCCCCTCCCCAGCCCCAGACTGTCTCCTCGCTGTCCCTGCTGCCTGCCCACCCCGCCTCACCCCGCACAGACCCCCACACCCTGCATCCGGGTCCTCGGGGCGTGGCAGCCTCACCTGGGTGGTGCCATCCACACCCCCACCGCCAGTGGCCCTGCTGATTTAGCTCCAGACTGGGTATCCAGCTGCCCCTTGCATGTGTCCCCTGGATGACCTTCTGTTGCAGCACATCCCATGATGGCCCTCAGCCCGCCCTGCCCTTTGCCTGGGCCCCGGGGCCAGTGGAGGGTCTCTGTTTACCCCTGGTCCAGGGTGGGAAGCTGGGGTCACCAGGTGCCTCCCTTCGTGACTCCCTCCACCCCATGGTCAGGGCCGTGCCAGGGTGGTGGGAGGCAGAGACCCACCTCTCGGTCAGTCTCGGAGGCCACCTGTCCAGGGCCGGCTCCACTCCGCCCCGGAGTGGTCCCCCAGCCTCAGATTCCTGTCTCCCGGGTGGGGCCAGGCCTCCGCCTCCTTCCCGTCATCCGAGGCCTGCGATGGCGTGGAAGGGCGCTGAGACACAGAAAGTGCTGGTGGGTGAGGAGGGGGACGGCCTTGGGGGGCTGGTCCCCAGGGGGAGCCAGCCCGGCCTTCCTGGAACCCTCTTCCCGCCCCCCTTTCCCACCCATGGCTGGGCGCGGTCTGAGGGCCCTGCAGGATGGGCGCTGCCCCCTGGGGGCCTCACGCACCCCTGACGTGTGGGAGAGGCTGGGGGAGGGGAGTTAGGGGGATTGAGGATAATTACAGTTAATTGCTCCTGGAACCGGCCCTGCAGAGGCTGCCCAGGAAAGCTGTTAGCACTAATCACAGGGATAATGAGCCGCGGTTGGCAGGGCTCTTTCGCTGCCGTCTTTCCTGGGGGGCTCCCCTCTGCGCCTCCGCACACAGGCGGGCCCCCCTCACCTGCTGGCCCCGGTGCGGACAGCCTGATGAGCAGGCCCTGGGGGATGGGGGGGAGGGGAGGCTGGGGCTCACCCCACCCCCCAGAACCCTCGAAAGGAGGTGGACCCTTGGGGGGCCCTGTTGCTGCTGTGGGCTGAGGGAATGATCGAGTGATGGGGTGAGTGAAGCTGGCTTGGACGGGGAGGGTCCCCAGAGTCGTGGGGCACGGCTGGGCCCAGGTTTTCCAGTCTCTGCATTTTGCCTGGGGCCGACCTTCAGCGCCCACGAGAAACTTGGACTGTGAATTCACGGTGGAGCTCAGGGCCTGGGACATCCCGGCCTTGGAAGCTGCTGTGGGGGGAGCACCCCCCTGCAGGGAGGGCTGGGGCGGGGGCCTCAGGCTGCCGAGGGGCTGGGGAGCGGGCGGGCTTCCCGGGGTACAGTGGGGGCACGTGGCACGCCATAAGCCGCTCGGGCTGAGAAATGTGTGTGAAACGCTAATTACATAAACACCCGGCCTCGGGAGCCACACTTCTCCAGATCAGTGGGGCGGGGGCTGGAGTGGAGCCCGGGGGTGGGGTGGGGGGTGGGCTGGGGGCTCCTGGCTGTCTGCACTCCTGACGGATGCCAGTGGCTCAGCCCGCCTTCATTCCTCGACGGAGTCCGCTCTGAGCGGGGACACGCCGGCCACCAGTGATGCTGACCCGAGGGGAGGTGTGCAGGGGGCTTTGGGGGTGTGCGGGGCACGGGTGTGGCCCGGCCTAGTGGCCTGGCACGCGGGGAGCACGGAGGTGTCCCCTGCTGCCGTCCTGTGGGTCTCCAGCCTCAGTACCACGTGGGCGGTCTCTGACCTCTGGCTTCAGTGCGCGGACCCAGGGCAGGGGGTACGGCCTGCAGTGGCCTCACCTTTGCTGGTGCCCGTGGAGTTACCTGGGACAGGCCGGGGTCGCCCGTGGAGTTACCCGGGACAGACCCAGGCCCGCCCTCTGCCTGGACGGCAGCTGTAGGGAACTGTTGTCTGGTCTCTGTTCTGGATTTTTGAAATCTGATTTATGTGTTTATTTCTGGCTGTGCCGAGCCATCGCCGCGTGGGCTTTCCTCTAGTCGGGGCGAGGGTGGTTCTCATCGTGGTGGATTCCCCTGCGGGCTCTTCAGGAGTTGCAGCTCACGGGCTCAGTGGCTCTTGCACGTGGGATCTTCCTAGACCAGGGATCCAACCCGTGTCTCCCACGTTGGCAGGCAGATTCTTTACCACGGAGCCGCCAGGTAAGCCTCGCATCCTGTCTTTGTTAAAGGTGCCTCTGGTAAGTGCAGTCTCGGAGCTGTTCACTGCAGAACAGTGATGGAAGGGGGCAGGAGCACGATGCCAGGAGAGGGACTCTGCCCCAAAGTCTGCTCCCCAGGGGCGCAAAGACCACGGGGAAGGGGGGATGCTGGGCAAGCATCCTGGGATGCAAGGTTTCTCCTGGGACCACACGGCTGTCTCTTCTGTGTGCTTGGATTTCCTACCACGACCTTGAGCTGTTTTTTTAAAATAACGTCTG
Source organism: Cervus canadensis (assembly GCF_019320065.1). NCBI lineage: Eukaryota > Metazoa > Chordata > Mammalia > Artiodactyla > Cervidae > Cervus > Cervus canadensis. The sequence continues at coordinate 6,626,918 of NC_057402.1, forward strand.
TTTATTTTTGGCTGCATCAGGTCTGGGCCACAGCCTGTGGCATCTTAGGCGTCACTTGTGGGTTCTGGAGTGGTGGTGAAGGCTGACTTGCCCCGCAGCACATGGGATCTTGTTAATACTTCCCCGACCAGGGATGGAACCTGCTTCCCCGCATTGAAAGGTGGGTTCTCAACCACTGCACCACCAGGGCCGTCCCAGCTTGAGCTGTTTTGAAACAGATGAAACAAATGAAAAGAAATTTAAGGGATTATACCTGAACAGTTGATTTTTAAAAGAAGATTTCTTTTCTCATGCCTAGTAACACCTCACTTCTCCCGGGCAGGCCTGGGCAGAGGCAGCCTGACCGACTCAGCTCCCAGGCTGGCCCTCAGATCCACAGATTCACCCGAGGGGTGATGGGCTTGGTGACATGTTGGGGACAGCTGACGGGAGCTTGCAGTGGCCGGCACATCCGCTCATCAGTGGAGTGGGGGTGGGGGGAGGCAGACTGGGCCCCCAGTCCCTGGATATCTGAGCTCCTAGAACGTTCAAGGTCGCTGCAAGGACAGGACACAAAGAGTGGCTGGGTTTAAGCTGAGCGGTGGGCACAATCACGAAGAGTCCTCATTTCCAACCAAGAGACTTGGAGTCCTGCAGTGAGGCCCCGGAACCCAATGGAACATTCGCCCTTGGGGAGCGTCTGGGCAAGGTTGTTGGTGGGAGCGGGGCGGTGGGGGGGGCGTGCTCCGCCTCCCGGCTCCTTCCTCCTTAACTCACTCATTCGGGGAACCACAGCAGCCTGGGTTGGGGTTCAGCAGGGCCTGCCTCGTCCTGTGGGTGAAAAGGTCCTGTCTCCCTGAGAAGGAGGGTGGCCTGGGGTGGGGGGCACACTCCAGCCTGCCCACCCCCTGCCTCCCTCTGAGTATCTGCTGGGGGGAGACGAGTACTTTGAGGAAGGCTTTATTTCAGGTATAAAAAGGCCCCTTGGTCTTGGAAGCTTCCTGACCCCCCCAGGCAGCCCAGAGTGGGGCTCACCCGGTCCTGCCCCTCTGGCTGTGGGCAGGGGGAGGGCGTTCTGCATAGTGGGCACTTGCTCCCAGGCGATGGCCTTGGGCCACATATCTGAGCACACCCAGATGCCCACGGGCTGTGGGTATGTCGGGGGCAGACAGATAGACGGCCGTCTGTCTGGTCTGCACTGTCAGGATGAGCTCCCTAAAGCACGGCTCTGATTGTGGCCCTGCCCCGCTCACACACCATCCATGGCTCCCTAATGCCTTGGCCGCCTGGCCCGGTTTCCCATTATTCCTCCTCCTCCTCTCCCGGCCTGGAGTTTGCTTGGCTGCTGTGTAGAACAGAGGACCACGGCCTGGGGCTGAAATAGCAGACGTTTGCATCTCAGCCTGAGCCCTTCTGGGCTGTGAGCGTTAGAACTTGAGCACGCAGATCTGGGCACACGTTCCAGCCCACGACGCTTGGTCTGGCCAGATCGGGGCAAGTAGCCCCTGAGGCACGTGATTCATCCCCACCCCCTCTTGTGCGCTAGCCTTCTTGCCCCCTGGAGGCAGACGGCCCTGGGCAGCGGGCCTGTGGGGCGGGGTCTGGGGTTGGGCCGCGGGTGGGCAGGGGCCGTGGCTTCCTGTGCAGCCACATGGAGACTCTGGAATTCCCTCTCTCTTTGGGGAGGAGGTGGGTAGGGACGAGCGGGCTGAGCAGCGTCTGTCAAAAGCGATCGGCCTGGGCTGCCCCGGCGACGGGCAGAGGGCTGGGCGGGCTGGCGGCCCCACGTCAGAAGCCCCTGCGGGTGTGTGGCTGGCCTGCAGGTCCGCGTGCCCAGCTGCGTCCTTCCTGGGCCTGGGGCTTGGAGGATGGTCCCCAGAGGAGCCCAGGGTGGACTTCCAGGGCGAGGATTAAGTTGTTCACGGTAATCAAGCCCCAGCGAAGCCGTTAAGTGAATTTTGCTGGCGGATCCATCCTCTGACGGCCTTCCTCTCTCTGTGCCGCCTCTTACGGGTCCCTTAGCTCTATCTGCCTTTTGTTCTCCTAGGGGGGGAAGGTGTCCTGGGGGTGCAACCTGGCAGGTGATTTAGGGGTGCCTCCTGGCCAGAAAGACCATTAAGGAAAAATGGGTCTTGGACCATCTTTTGGTTTTTCCATTAAATCCTACTCGTTTCCATTTCACAGAATGGTTTTCTAATCCTATTTGCGACACGCCTGTCAGCCACAGATAAAAACGGGACATTTGCATTGGGGAGGGGGAGACGGGGGGGCAGCCCGCTCCCCTAAAGATAATATTAGGTTCCTTAACGCGCTCGCGCTCCTGGGGTTTACGGTTTTTATGTGGAGGTTTAAATATTCAAAACCAGGTAGGGCTTTTCCCCTTCTGCTAACTATTAGAGACAGATTACACTGAAAAGAGATTTAATTTGTCAGGTTGTCGCAAGCACTAATGGAGGATGAATTACGCGTGCGGAGGGGAGCATGCGGCCTCTGTCTGGCCGAGCGGGGGGCTGTCTGGGGTTGGCGGTGGGCATGATGACTGGGGAACAGAGGCAGGGGTCTCACGCTCTGCCCGCCCCCCTCTCCCCCGTCTGCACTAGGCTATCAGGGACCTCTGGGGTAACTCCCTTATTCAAAGCAGTGCCAGCGACGCGGCCCATGAGCTGCTGGCCGAGGCGGTGGGCACCCCCGGTGTCCAGCCATCAGCCCCCGTCCCGTGTAGAGACGCTCGAGGGAGGGGACTCATGCAGGTCACACCGAGGGTTGGGGTCAGGGCTGGCCCTGAGCACCCACACGGCCTCTGTCCCTAGGGCACGCTGGTGGGCAGGGCACTTGATGCAGGGGTGTGGCTGTGTGTGTGTGTGTGTGTGTGTGTGTGCGCGCGTGCCTGTGTGCCTGTGAAAAGTTCGGCTCTCTGTCGACCTGGGAGGGTGGCCCCAGCGGGGCCTGCAGCGTGGCGCTGGTGGGGAGGAGGTGGGCTGTGTGTCCCCGCGACTGTGGAGGTGGCCGCGCCCTCCAGCGGGGCAGCTGTGGATCCAGTGGGAGGACTTGGCAGGGCCATGGTGGGGATAGAGATTTGGGGGTGGCTCAGATCACCTCTGAGAATGGGAACTTCAGCCTCCAGGAGGAAGGGCTTAGGGGTCACAGTGTGGGGTAGAGGCAGCAAGGAGGCGTGCTGGGGCCCCTGGACAGAGGATGAGGCTGAGGGACAGACTGGGAATGCTAACTGAGATGGCTGGACCCCATGGGAAGAGGGGATCTGGGGGTCCTGGGCTTCCGCCTGGAAACTGGGGGCTGGGTACCCCTTGGGGAGCCTGGGGGCGGAGCAGGGGCCAGGCGCTCTTCTGGTGTCCCTTCCTCTCCTGGCTTCCCAGATGGAGTCTGACACCAGGACTCTAGTGGGGTCTTGTACAGAACCCACATGCCGGCGTCAGGGTCAGACACACTGCAGCTCAGGAAGGGGCCTCGGTCTCCCCATGGATGGGGCGGAGGTGGACGCCCGGTACCCAGGGGCCTCCGTCTCCCCACGGAGGGGTGGGCGCCCAGTGCCCACGACACCTGCTGAGCCGCCAGGGGCCCCATCTGCCCTGGGGAACCAGGCAAAGCATGAATCCATCCCCATCCCCATTTGTCAAGAGGGCCCATGGGGTGCTAACTGCTCTCCACTTTCGGGATGTGGATGAGGCTGCCAGGATCTGGATGCACGACCCTCACCCTCAGCCCCGGGCCCATGACAGACGCTCCAGCTTCACAGCGGAGGATTGGAGGCCCCGGCCCTCAGCCTCCACCTGCGCTGTCTGAGCTCCCCCAGGGGCTGGCCCGTGCTGGGACTCCAATTAGAGCCTCTTAGTGGGGGCCTGGCCTGGCCCGGGCACCTGGGCACCCTCCAGGGACAGGACGAGGATTAGGGGCCCAGCCCAGCCTGGTCTTTGCTGGGGGATCAGCCGGTGGGCCCTTTGTCCTGGCAGTGGGGCCCGTCTGCTCCTGAGACTCTAATTATAGCGGTGGCGGGTACAGGGGAGTCCTGGGCCTCTGCCCTTCAAGGAGCCCCCAAACTCCTTGTCTGTACCCCCGGCTGCAGTCAGCCTGAGCCCCGTCCTGGAGCCACCAGAGCGCAGAGGCGTCCTGGCCAGGGCCCGGGGCCTGAGCTGGTGGTCTGTCTGGGGGCGGGGGTCCAGGCCTGGGGCCTGAGCTGGTGGTTTGTCCTGGGGGCGGGGGTCCAGGCCCAAGGCCTGAGCTGGTGGTTTGTCCTGGGGGCGGGGGTCCAGGCCTGGGGCCTGAGCTGGTGGTCTGTCGGGGGCGGGGGTCCAGGGCCAGGGCCTGAGCTGGTGGTCTGTCTGGTGGTGCGGGTCCAGGGCCCGAGGCCTGTCCTGGTGGTTTGTCTGGTGGGGGTCCAGGCCTGGGTGGTCTGTCTGGTAGGGGTCCAGGGCCCGGGGCCTGAGCTGGTGGTCTGTCTGGGGGCGGGGGTCCAGGCCTGGGGCCTGAGCTGGTGGTTTGTCCTGGGGGCGGGGGTCCAGGCCCAGGGCCTGAGCTGGTGGTCTGTCGGGGGCGGGGGTCCAGGGCCAGGGCCTGAGCTGGCGGTCTGTCTGGTGGCTGGGGTCCAGGCCCAGGGCCTGTCCTGGTGGTGGGGGTCCCCAGCAGCCAGGAAGCCTGGGCTGAAGCCGCCCTTCCCTGGGTTGGCGCTTCTGCTGAGCTGGGGGCTCGAAGGACCACAATCTGATGTGCCGGGCCTGGGGTTTCTCCGACCGGGTCTGGGGAAACGAGTGGCCCAGTGGGGGCTGCCGAGGCTGTGACTACAGGTGCTAAAGGCAAGAGGGGCTGTCTGAGCCCTGCCAGGCCCCCTCCCTGGCAGACCCCAGGGGCAGGTCTGGGCTCGCCACCCCCCACCCCGGCGCTGTGTAGATGAGCACTGAGGGTGGGAAGCCGGGGACCAGGGGAGCTGGATAGGCGTGGACGAGCCCCCGCTCCGGCCATCGGGCCCTGCGCTTCAGCCCTTGCACCCCAAACATGTGGTGTTTCTGGGGTGGGGCGCCCTCCAAAAAGCAGGAGGCCTGAGCCCCTTTGCCTGGGCGGCTGGGCGCCGTGAGCGCCCTGGACGTGGATGTTGAAAAAGCCCAGGGCTGCGGTGCTGTGAGGGAAGGGGGGCTGGGGCGCGGGCCTGAGGCTGCTCACTGGGCGGGTGGTGGCCTCGCTGGACAGAGGCCCCCGCGGCCCGGCTGCAGCGTGCTCGGCCTCTCCCTGGCCCCCGCCGCCCCAGCCCCCTTCCGCCCCCGGGGTGCTGGCTCCCTGTCTCCCCAGGAGGAGCCCCAACCAGTCGGGGCTGACACTCCCCTCTAACCCGGCCCCTGCGGCGGCGTCCCCCTCAGCCCTGCTCTCCGGCCATCGCAGGGGATCTAGGTTGCTCTCTGTGAGCTCTGGGTAGAAGGGCTGGGAGGATGTGGCCTTCCCGGGACCCCCGAGGAGAGACGCCTGCCCGCCCCGCAAGCCCGCCCCACACGCCCGCACACCCACTCACACGTATGACCTCCCCACACGCACGCCTGCCCCGCATGCCCGCCTCGCATGAATGTCAGCCCCCGTGCGGGCTGCGGGCATAGCTGGCCAGGGCAGGTGGGGAGCGGGCATGGTGGCCCGCAGGGCACTGGGCAGGTTTGGGGTTTACGGGGAGTCCCCCCGCTGTCTCTGGCCCCCGGTGCTGACCGTCAGGGGCCACGTTTGCCTCCTCCAGGGCCCGGCGCCGGCCTGGGGGTGGTGGGTGTGCCCCCTCCCCACTGCGGCGGATTGCTCGGAGCTCTGCTGCTATCATGTCGGTCCAACCAGCCTAGGGGCTTTTAGGGGGCATCGGGTCTGGCTAATCCCTTAATGGGGATGTGTGTGTGTGTGTGTGTGTGCCGAGTGAACACACACACAGGCAGACGACGGTCAAACGGTGCCCAGGGTCACCTCCCCCCAGGACTCTCCGGCACTGTCCCCCTGCTGACAGGCACCCAGCAGTTGTGTCTCACGCCTGGACCCTGGGGTGCTGTGAGGCCAGGGAGGCTCTGGGGCACAGGACGCAGGCCTGGGAGATCCTGGTGGGAGGAGAGAGCGAGGCAGCAGGAAGGGTCAGGGGAAGCTCTGGAGAGGCTGCCCGGAGCTGGGAGAGCCAGGAAAGGCCTGTGGCAGCCGCGGACCTGATCCCCCACCCTGGGCTCTCTCACCACCCCCCGGGGGAGCCGCCGGACTCACCGTCCCTTGCCCGCCCCTCCCGGCTCCAGCCCTGACCCACCGGCCCTCCGTGCCTGCTGGCCCACCCAGCTGGGCGCTCCCGTTTACGGGCATTCGAGGAAGCAGAGGCTACAGGAGGCACAGCTGTCTGGGGGGTCCTCTGGATTCCCACTACCCGCAGCGTGGGGTGGCGGCCCCCGGGTCCCCTTCAATCCAGCCCAGGGGGCTGCGGGCAGAAGGGGAGGAACACGAAGCTGGCCTCAGGGGACAGGTCAGGATGGAAGGGTCCTGTGGGGTTGCTGTGCCGCTCGTCTCAGGGGGCCGGAGCAGCGAGGAGGCCGGGAAGGGGAGGTTTCCAGTCGCGGTTAGTCTGTCCCCCCTTCTTCCCTCCTACCCGGGGGTCCTGCCTTCCTTCTTTCCATCCGCCCTTCCCTACCTCCCTCATCCATCCGTCCACAGCTCATCCTCCTGCCGTGTGTCCCACTGGACCTCAACCGCCTACTCCTCCCCTCTCTTCTTCATCCGTCCTCCCACCCTTTATCCCTTCCAGCACAATCCCGCCCAGCTTGGGCCTAGCCTGCGGGGTCACATGGTCAGGCCGTGTGGTCCAGAGGGCTGCGGTCCAGAGAGGAATGCCAGAGAAGACCCCAGTGCAGCGTGGGGGCCTGGGAGGCGGTCCCGGGAGGGCAGTGGTGTCTGGGCCGAGTGTGGGGCAGTGAGCCAGGCCAGGGCACCGTGGGGCAGCGAGGGGCCCCCAGGCAGGAACATCCCCTTCGTGGGGGAAGGCTCTTGGCGCAGGGCTGGCAGGCCCTGGGGACCCCAAGCCTGCAGACTCATCGCGGCCCCAGCGTCCTCTCGGGGGTCGGGGGGCGAGCACGCCTGGCCTGTGTGTGCGGAGCTCCGTGCCCGCCGGTGAATCCTCTTGGTGGTCCTCAGCCCAGTTTACGGTGTGATTCTGTGCATTTTGTGGGTGGGGAACTTAGATCTGGGCACAGGCCCTTTGCAGCCTCCTGCTGATGGCTGTGGCTCTGAAATCCGCCTGGAGGCCCAGTGGGGTGATGGCTGGTGTCCTGAGCTGGGTGTTGCTGGGAAGCTGAGGGGCTCTGACCTCTGTGGGGGTCAGCAAGCCTTCCTCTGCAGCCCCCGGGCCTGGGGACCACCCCTCCTGGGGGGTGTTTCTGGGGAGGGCCTGACAGGCTGTGTGGGTCCCACAGAACCCAGCGCCTCCCCGCCAACCCTCTCTGTCTTGTCCTGTCACGTACCCATCCTCAGGACAGTGGGTGGACCCCCTGGCGGCTGTCCAGGAGGGCTGGGGCCTGACGCAGGTGGAGCCGGCTCCCTGCAGGTGCTTAAGGGATGCCCCATCCACACCGAGAGGAGGAGGGAGGTGCAGATGAGGGTTTAGGGCTGGCCGGCAGGGTGCTGCTGTTAGGCCAGGGGCCAGGGCAGGGAGAGACAGCCCCCCGTCCCCGCCCCTGCACCCTGTGCTCTGCGAACATCAGGGATCTGGGGCTGGGACTGCAGGGATGAGGGGCGGTGGGTCAGCTTGTGGGCAGCCTTGGCTGTCCAGGCTGCAGCCTGGCCATTTCTCTGCTCCGGGCCCGCAGAGCTGGGTCCTGGGGCCCCACCTGGAGTGGATGATAGCCCTGCCCATCTCAGAGTGTGGGCCTGCAGGGAGCTGGAGGTAGGCGTGAGATGGCCTGAACTCTGGGCCCTGGATCAAAATGACAGCAATGCCCCCATTGCCGTGGCCACCAGGTCACTTCTTGGGCGGCAGAGCCTGGCGTGGGCAGTGTTGTCAGGACAGACACCCGGCTGGGCTGGAATACAGTCTTGAGGTGACCGGACGGGGTGACTGCAGGCAGGGCCATGTCGGCCGCCAAGGGCTATCTCATCATTGCGTGGTCCCCACGGCCTCCATCCGGCTTGCTGACCCTCTGCCCGTGGCCTCTGAGCCTGGCTCCTCTCTCCTGGCCTCAGTTTCCCCTTCTACGCAAGTGTGAGCCTTCAGTGGGCCAGTGCAGACACGCTTCTGGGCGCTGGTGAAATGGCCCTGACCGGGCAGACCCATCCTGACCCCGTGGAGGGGATGGTCTGGCGGGCAAGGGCCATTGGTGACGAGGGCCACGGACAGCGTCTGCCCAGCTGGCAGAGCCCCCCCAGACCAGCAGGTGTGGGGGGTGCAGAGACGGGGGGGCTTTGTTGGGGGGAGCTGGGGGATGCTGAGAGCATGCACCCCCCCGCCCCCAGGGGGAGGCAGCCGGGCAGACCCTGGGGCAGGGTGGGGGGTGCTTCCTCCCCACATGGGGGTCTCCCTAGGGGGGCCCTTGGACGCGGGGTCAGCCTGGAGGGGAGAGGCAGGGCCTGGGGGAGCTCTGTAACGGGCACGCTCTGGGGGCTCCTGGGCGGTACCCACTCTTGCCCCCAGGCCGGCGGGTCAGAGGGGCTCTGCCTTCCCTCCTGCCCACCCCGACCATCAGACCCCGGGCCCGGGTACACGGGGGCTCAGGGACTCACCGGCCGGGATCCCACACGGGCCCTCCTTCTTCCGGGCTCTGCCCCGGTTCCCTCATCGGCAAAACCAGTGACCGCCCTGAGTCGGCCCCTCGGGGCGCCGGTGGCCTCTTGGCTTGTCTCCCTGCCTCCCCGTGTGGCCTCCGAGCCCCTTGTAAAGCGTGTGTTTGGGTCACACGGCTGCGTGCAGGGGCTGCTCTCGTGGGGTCCCTGACAGGGCGCTGCAGGGGTGCTGAACCCCCAGGACGCTGACGCCAAAGGCCCGCCCTCACTCCCTCTGGAGAGTCCCGCCTCTGCACTTTCCGTCAGCCTGTCCACCCGAGTGCGGCGGCTGACCAGCGTGCGGTGACCCCGCTGCTCTGCAGGGAGCAGGGTGGGAGGCTGTAGATGGCAGAATTATTCTGGGAGAGCCCAGGGCATCCTGCCAGGCTGGGCAGGGGGCTCTGAGGCCCCGCCCCTTCGCAGCCTGGTGCCATCCTCTCTGGGGGCCAGGAAGGCCCTGATGCCCTTGAGGTGGGTTTGACAGCCCCAGGAGCCATGTTGGGCAGTGTGCCCAGCTGGGTGGAGAGTCTGTTAGCTGGCCTGTTGGTGGCTGGAACGGAGCGGCTGGTGGCGGCCGGCTCTGTCTGCAAGCCTCCTGTCCGTCCACGGCCACCAGGGAGGACAGGGACCCCTATCCTCCCGTTACAGTTGACGGGTCTCTATGGAAACCCAACAAGGCCTAACTGATACAAGTAAGCGCTTCCCAAATGCATGTTAATTACAGCACTGCCGAAATAAATGTCAAACTGAGGAATCAGTTGTCATGTGCGTGATCCAAGTCAGGGTCTCTCGGCTCCGACCGTCACCTCGCCCTGGGATCCAGCAGGACCTCAGGACACTCGGGGTGGGCCCATCCTGGCCTGGGGGTGGGGCAGCGGCATTTGGAGCTCGGGGAGCAGTGAAGGGGCCCTGGGCTCGAAGGGTGAGGAGTCCGGGATTCTGGGACTGGAGGGGCAGGCAGGCAGGTGGGGGGGCGTGGGAGGCAGGCTGAGGAGGGGTCGAGAGGGCCAGCCAGTCGGGGCAGGAGGGGGGAGCCGGGCAGGGTGCACTTGGGGCATGCCAGCGCCAAGGGGCTGGGGAGTCCCTCCAGGGGCAGGTCTGGGCGACCTGTCAGAGCCGGGCGTCCAAGAAGGTGGTGGACCCCACACTGGCAGCTGCAGGTCCGGGGAGCCGGGTGAGGCCTGGAGGGGTTAGGGGTCTATGGACTCAGATGGTTTTCCCTCCTCCCTGGAGAGAGGCCTGGGGCCTCTCGGACATCACCCGAGGAGCTGCCTCCAGCCCCCTGGTCCCTTCTGAGCAGGGAGAGTGTAAGTCACCCCCCAGCCCGTGTGTCACCCCCATCCCCCCACCAAGCCCACCGCCCCCGGCAGGAGCCTGCCTCCCCCTCACGTGGCGGGCTTCTGATTCCCGGGGGGATGCTCGGGACATGACAGCTCAGCAGTAAGGAGGGCCCGGCGCTGAAGGCAGAATTTATTGGGGCGAGATTGCGCCTCAACAGCCGTCAGCTTCGGAAGCAGACTCTCCAGTACATAAATCCCACGCTCCCGCCTCGCCGATCAGTCCGGCCCATCTGTCTGAAGGGCACACGGGCATCAGGTTGAGTGGCATTGGGGGTGCACAGACCCGCCGATGCTGCCTGGGGTGCTCGGGGAGGCCCTGAGCCCCCGCCCCATGCCCGGGTCTGCTGGGGCCTCGCGCCCACTGGCCAGCAGGGCCCGAGACTTCCACGGGCTGCTTCTGAGGGGGACACACGCATGAGTCATCTCCCAACTCTCCGGGCCGGGCCAGGGCCCAGGGAGGAGGCGCCTCGGCAAGAACGCAGGACAGTGGATGCGAGGCTGGCCCCCCAGGTGGGGTCGGTCCCTGCTGCTGCAAACGACCAGCTTGGCTGTCCCCGTGGTGGGATTTCGGGTCTGTGCCATCAGCAAAAGGGGCCGTGTCCTCCGGACCCGAGCGCTCAATGTTGGGTTGAAGCTTCCCCAGAAGCCTGTCTGGACACTCAGGGCAGGCGGTGCATTTGAAGGGTTCTGGGGTCACCAGCAGGTGAGGGGGGCAAAATATGGGGGCAGCAAGTCAACACAGGGGGGTGGGGCGCTCCTCTTGGGGGCAGGGCTGCAGAAGCCCTCAGGTGGAGGGTCACAGGAGCTCTGAGGGCCGAGGGCTCATGGCCGGGGCGCCCCCAGTGTCTATACCTGCAGTGTCTACACCCAGGGGCTTACAAGAGCGTGCGGGGTCCCCACTCACACCCCGTAGCATACTGAGCACACAGCCCCTGACGGGGTCGATGCTCCACTAGCCCGCACGGGCCCTGAGGCCCGCGGCCTACAGAGCAAGCCTGGGACACAGCCAGGCCCTCAGGACCTCTGCCCCTCTAAGGACCGGACGGCCAGCTTGGGCCTGGGGTCGACCCAAGTGGGGCTGGCTGGGGACAGTGGGAGGCAGGGTGGAGGCCAGAGGTGAGGCTCCGGGGGAGGGTGGCCTGCCTGTGGCCACGCAGGCTGGGCCTGGATCCCCAGGTCCCATGGTTCTAGCCTGTGGACATCTGACCCTGAGTTATTTGGCCTTATTTCTACAAATATTTTCAACAGCACAAGGTTTCCAGGACGGCCCCGTGGCCCCACCCTCTGTGACGTGACCCTGGGGACTTGTGAATCTGCTGGCCTCAACACAGGGACAGTCTCTGGGGTGGGGGGCTGGGGAGGACATCTACCGAGTCACGTGGACTTTACATGCAGAGGGTTCTCCGTGGCAGGTGGCAAAGAGGGGTCAGGGGCTGGAAGCAGAAGTCCAGACATCACTGCCACTCAAGGTGGGCAGGACCACGGGACGAGTGACCTCTGCTTGCTGAGCACCCCTCCCTGCCTCTGGCCAGTGCAGGAGTAGGGCCTCCTGCGTCCTAGGCCTCCGGGAACTGAATTCTGCCCAGACCAGAAGAAGGGGCGTGGCTGGGAGCCTTCCGGGGGTTTTCAGATGAGAAGTCAGCCCAGCCTGAGCACAGAGCCAGGCCAGGCTGAAACCAAGGTGTTGGCCGGACTGAGCTCCTTCCAGTCTCTGCTGCCACTTTCACGGGGCCTCCTCTGGGTGTGAGCAAATCTCCCGCCTCGTCCCTCAGATAGAACACACATGCTGCATTTAGGGATCCCCCTACCCCCGCCACCAGAAAATCCAGGGCCGCCTCCCCATCTCAAGATCCTTGACATAACCACATTTGCAAAGACTCTTATCAAATTAGGTCACATCTCAGTTCGGGGGTTGGGATCTCCCGTCTTTGGGGCTACATTCAGCCTCAAAGACAATCGAATTCCCTGATTGATTTTCCCTGCAGGAGCGTTGATTCACGGTTCTGGTTTTCCTTGTAAACATCTCCATCCTCCGAAGCTTCTCTCCTTAGTGGTTTTCTGGGCACGTCCTGCATCGTGCCTCGGATCTGAGGTCACGCCTTCCCAGCCTGGCTGCTCCAACCTGGAGTCTCAAGGGGTCGACAGCACTTCTGCCAAGCTTTATCCAAGCATAGCATTTTCCAGGAGAGTTTTGGCTGCTGTCAGTTTTATTTTGTGTTAATTTTTCCTAACAGTAAGCTTTGTTGTGAACGGGACAAAGGCTGTGAGGGAGGGTTGGTTTCTGGCACGGAGGGGTGGAGAGGGTTAACGTCCTTGCTTTTCAGCCCTTCACCCAGTCCTGCAGGCACTGCCTCTTAACACCTTGGAATGAGCTGGAAGGAGTGGCTGGCGAGTCCAGTGGGCAGCTGACCCCTCCTGCAGGATGGAGAGGGGTGAGGGGTGGGGCGGGGCTCCTTTCCTGAAAGCACCCCCTCCCTCGCCCAGCAACAGAGCCTGCTGGATAAGGCAGCAGGGCCTGAAGGGCCTGAGACTGGGTTTTAGGACCTGCTGGGTCAGTAGTGACTCGGGAGAGGCCTGACGTCAGCTGGGGGCATACGTGCCCGCAGCAGGCTGGGAGGGTGGAGGAGAGAAATGTTGGCCCCCCTGGGGGTGCTGGAGGCCCCCCTCCAGGGCACTTGGCACATCTGACCACTGGGGCAAAGGGCTGTCTGCAGAGTGACCCCTTCCTGTCTGCCGGCATGGAGGCCCCGAGCCCGCTGTGAGCCCCCGCTGTGAGTGGCAGGACTGACAATTGGATTTTGATTTTCAATTGTGTGAAGCATCAGGCTGGGGGGGATCACTGATAGCTCCAGCTGCCCCTTCTGTCCCGAATGGAGGGGCCAGGGAGACCCCAGCAATTCAGTCCTCCCGGCAACGAAACCCCCTCCCTCGTCAGGTTTGGCAGGGCAGGAAAACCCTTCCTCTCTTGCTTCCAGGAGGGAGAAAGTCCTGGAGGTGGGGATGGGGAAGATGCCGTGGCAGGCAGAGGTGACCCGCGGGAGCGGTCATGCGCACACGGGCGATCACGCGCACACGGCCTGGGTGGGGGAGACTGAGGCTGCAGCTGGTGACTGTGACCCTGAGTGGCGGGGGGAGCATGGAGGAGGGGGGAGCAGAGGCCGGGCCAGATGTGAAGGAGGTGGGGGGCCCGGCGGGGGGACCCTCGCGCCTGTAAGAGCAGGATAAGGCAGGCTTTGTTTACGGGGCCAGTGGGGTTTGCAGCCAAGGAGCAGGTGGGTCAGTGGACGGAAAATTACTAAGAGGCAACGTTGGGGGTTGGGGGGGTCTGGCTGAAGCAGGGGAGGTGCTGGGAAGAGTTGGCTGAAGACGCACGATGGCGGCCTGCCCTGGCTCACCTCCCAGGCCCAGCATGACCACCACAGCCCCGGGAGGGGATGGTGAGGGGATAGTGCTAGGCCAGGAGACTCCCGCCAGGAGCCCTGTTTCTGGGAAACAGAGGGTTCCGGCTAGCTGAGCAGCCGCTTCTTAAAGAGACCACTTTGGAAAGAACTGTTTTGTGTCAGAATCTCTCTGGAATGAGGAATGGATCCTGGAAGGCAAGTGCCTGGTTGAGGGTCCCTGCAAGATGGGGTCCAGCAGACATGGGTTTGCAGACTGGCCCTGTCTTAGCCAATTGAGGAACTGGGGAGGGGCCACCTGGCCCAGGTGTGGGGCTACCTGGGAGTTAAAGGGGACCAGGGTGCCAAATGGAGCTCCAGGAGAATCTCCTCGCTCTAGAAGGCAGGGGAGGGGCAGCGCTCAGCTGCCTCCCACTTCGGATGCCAGCCCCACCTGTCCCAGCGGCTGGTGCGGAGGTTCTAGCCTCCCCTTGGGAAGGAGAGGGGAATGCTGCTGGGGCCGTCTTTTCAGTCAGAAGGAAGACAATTTTATCCTTCTTGAAAACGTAAGCGTCACTGGTTTTAAAGTAGATATGTAATTCAGTTCTTTGAGGTGTTTTGCAAAGGAGATTTGCAAGAATATACATGTCATCACTTATTTTTAGACATTTACTATATAGATTGTCTTAAAGTCAGATGCTTCTGTTTAAAAAAAAAATCACAAAAACTGTTAGGCAGCAAAGCTGGAATGCAGATCCAGGGATGGGAGATGCTCTCTCACCCGTGGGGCTGAGGCCCCTCCTGGGGGGCTGGCTTGGGGGAGCAGTGGCTTCTCTGAGCCCAGGAGCAGAGGCTGGACTGCGGGGCCACTGGACGATCTGTCCGGGTCCCTCCCCACCCCAATCCCTTCCTTTGGTGCTGGGACCCCTGGGCCTGCTGGGCCCAAGGCCTCGTCCATGGCAGGCTGGCACCGGGGGTCTCCTCCCAGTGCCCTGGCTCGCCTCGGTCCCCTCATTATCTCAGCCCTGCCTGGGAAGATCAATGCCTGATTTGCATAGCTGTCCCCGCTCGCCTTTCATCAATATTTAATGACAGGCCGCGGGACGCTGTCGGTGGCAGAGCCTCCTGCGGTCCCTTCTAACGTGACAGCCAGAGGTCTTGGCAGGTGTCCGAGCTCACAGGTCATCTCCCCGCTGTGGTGGCCGGGGGGCAGGGGGTAGGTGGTGGGGGGCCTGGGACATGGTGATGAATTTTAACAAAGCGCCTGGTGGCCTCGCGGTTAGGGGCCTGCTGATGTCTGGGTGGGCTCCAGATGGGAGGCTCCTCTTGGTGTGGGGCTCCGTGGGGGGGGCGGGCCAGGGATGGGGCTTGGAGAGACTCAGCGGGAAGGACCATTTCATGTGGTTCAGTAGCTGCCCAGCAGCCCCCTCTGTGGCTGCCGCCTGTCTCTGGGCCTGGTTTCCACGGCCGTAAATAACTCCGCCCCCGGGCAGGTGGGAACGCGGGGCCCCATGTGCGTGGACGGCGGCCGCTCCTCCGGTCCACAGAGGCCCCGGCTCAGGGAGGGTCCTAGCCGTGGGTTTACGGGCCCTGGGGAGGCAGCGGGAGGGGGTGGTGGCCGCAGCCCCGCGTGGTGCTGGCTTTGGGGCCGGGTGGACTGGACAGGCCTGGCCCACTCCTCGGGAGGGAGAGTCCCCTCGCAGGCGCTGGCTCCGAGCCTCCGGGCCTTCTTGGGCACTGCCTTCATGAGAGGGGCTGCCCCCGGCTGGGACACAAAGTCCGTTTCGCACTCATCGGTTCAGGCCAGTGGGAGCTTCTGTGTGGGACCCTCTGTGGCAGGGGCCTGGGCCACGCGGTGGGGGGGCCCTCTGGGGCCCCCCATCCCTTCTGTGGGCCACAGGCTCCTCCCCAGGGAGGACAGGGTGAGGGCCTCTCTGTGGGCCGTCCTCCAGAGGGACCGGCAAGGACAAGGTGTCGGCCCGGGAGTTTGCCGCCCTTTGAAGCCGGTTCCAGTCCGAGGGCTGAGGCAGCGGGGTCATGGGCTCCCCTCGGGCCCACGTGGCACAGTCCAGGCTGCACCGTGCTCCGCGCCTCAGTGGCCCCACCTGCAGACGGGGCCAAGGCGTGCTGGGGGCCGCTCGGCCGGGCCAGCCGGGGGCTCGGGGCCTGGCTCTGATTACTGTGTGCAGAGCCGCCTCTGGGCCCGCGGAGAAGCCTCAGCTCTGAGTCCTGACAGAGGAGATAAAAATGATGAAATGTGTGTTCTCTGACATGGAAACCAGACTCCCGTGTTTGAAGTAACTGGAAAAAGCCCTTCCCGCTGTCCTCGGTGAGTGGGTTACAGACCTGCCCCCAGCCTCTGCCCCAGCCCAGCCCACCTTGGGCAGCCGCTGGGCCAAGCTGGGGTGCAGCGCCCCGGGAAAGTTAGGGAGCTTGGGGGGCCGGGGTGGGGGGTTCCAGCGGGACCTGTGGCGGCTTCCAGGAGCCCCCCTGCTGGCCGCAGATATGCCTGCGTGAGCTGGGAGCTGCAGGCACCCTCTGGCCGCAGGGACAGGCTCCCTGTCCTCAGACCTCGGCGGTGCAGGGGGGATGTCGGGTGAAATCGAGGTTAGCGTTTTCATTAAACTGGCTGGATTTCCGTTGACTGGAGGGGGCTGCTGTGCTCCGGCCACAGAGCAGGGGGGCCATGGCCCTGCCCCCGCACCACACTGCACCTCACCTCCCGGGAGGCCTCTGCCCCCACCCCGCGGGCCCGTCCTCCTCCGATGAGTGAAGGACGCTCCCAACCGTCACTTTACAGCCACACTGTAGTCAAAGCAAAACACAAACCCCCAGCTCCCTGCGGTGACAACTTTGCGTGTGTACCTGTGTGCACGTGTGTGCACGTGTGTCTGTGCATGTGTTTATCTGTGTGTATGCACGTGCGTTTGTATGTATGCACATGTGTTTATATGTGTGCATATATTTATATATGTGTATATGTATGTGTGTTTGTATGTATACACATGTGTTTATATGTGCATATATTTATATGTGTGTTTGCATGTATGCACATGCGTGTTTATATGTGCGTATGTATTTATATGTGTGTATGTGTCTTTGTATGCGTGCATGTGCCTGCGTGTGTTTTTGTATGTGTGCATGCATATGTATTTGCATGTATGTATATGCATGGTTTTTGTGTGTGCATGCATGTGCACGCATTTTATGTGTATATGCGTGTGTATGTATGTGTATGTGTGTATGCGTGTTTGTGTGTGCATTTGTATGTGTGTATGTGTTGTGTTTTTGTGTGTGTGCATGTGTATGTCTGTGTATTTGTATATGTATATATGTATGCATGTGTTTGTATGTGTGTCTATGTGTGTGTACACGTGTGTATGGCTGTACCCGTGTGTACATGTGTGTATATGTGTTTGTGTGTTGTGTTTTTTGTATGTGTGTATATACATGTGTTTACATGTGTGTACGTGTGTGTGTACGTGTGTCTGTTGTCTGGTGGATGAGGCCCCTGTCTTTGGTTCTCAGCCTGTTTCTGTGAACTCTCATCTCCCAGGAGACTCTGGGCTCTGGTATCTGGGGAATCTCTCCAAAAAGATTTATGGATCATCTTCTTCCCTGGTTGTTCCCTCACCCTAGCAGGCAGCTTGGTGGGGGTTAGATCTGATTTGGTCCAGGAGCTTGGCGAAGGGAAATCTGGGCCGGGTGCTGTGGTCCAGAGGCTGGATGTCACTCTAGATGGCGCGACCTTGCTGGTTACCAGAGCATGTGGCCCGCGGTGACCCCAGGGGGTGGGATGCCCGGGAGGGGCTCTGCAGACTGTCTGGCTGGCCCAGGCTTTGTCCACAGACTTGGCCAGTTGCCTGGCACATGCTCCCTCAGCTGAGCCCTCCTGGCTGGCAAGGTGGGCTTCCTAACCCCATTTTGTGGGTGAGGGCTGCCCTGTCTCAGACACCCCCGGTCACACTGTGACAGCTGGCCTTGAGTCAGGGGTCTCCAGACCTGGCCCGGGTTCTCCAGGGTCCAGGCAGGAGCTTAGTCTCTGCTTAGTCCACTTAGTCTGGAGAGGCTCAGTCCACCTCCTCAGATGGTCTGGCTGGTGCCTTCAGCCCTGCTTCCCTGGCAGGGGATGGGTGGCTGTGACCAGTGGTGTGTGGACTCCTGGGCCAAAGAGGACACTGTGGTCCCCATGGCTGGGGGAGCCAGAGCTGTGGACAGCAGAAGCACCTTTTTTGTGGGTACCCTGGGCATTGGATGACTCGGCCCTGGCCTGCCGGATGTGGTTTCATCTGGAGATGCTGAGGATTTGAGCCAGGCAGGTGGAAGGAGCAGGTCCAGGTGATCTCCCTGGTCCCAGGAGTCCCGGCCAGCTCTCTGCCAAAGGGGACCATGGCGGGGGGACGCCAGGGGTGGGCTGGGCCCCAAGAGCTGTTGACGCACATTGGAGGGGGGCTCCAGGAAGTGGGGGGCCCTGCAGATGGCGAAGCGGATGCCTGCCTGAACTCACCCTTCCTCAGCCCCCCATCCCCACCCCAGCCTAGGGTTGAGGAGAGGACACTGGGCTTGAGTAGCCTGACCTTGCTGCGTGACCTTGGGAGAGGCTCCCAACCTTCCCGGACCAAGTAGGACTAACGGTGAGTGTCTGGCTGCCTCATTCATGTTTCCTCCTGGGCCCTGGGCTCCGTGGGTGATGTGGCTGGCAGGCAGGCTTCCTTCAGATCCTACCTCTGACCTGCATCCTGGGGAGTGGCGTATGCTCTCCGGAGCCTCAGTTTTCTCATCTGCAGATTGGGTTAATAAGGCCCACGACACCAGGCATTGGTGGTGAGTGGACATACATGATCACAGCGAAGCTCTGCACGCCTCATGGCTGCTCTTGTGGGTGATGCAGGGCATTCGTCTGCCTCTGCCTCTAGGATCCGGAGCTATTAGCTGAAATAACAAGGTGGGCGCCCATAACGATGGGCTGTGCGCCCATAATAATTAGCTGGGTGCCCATGAGGTTGCTCCCCGACCCACGTTTTGTCTCAGCCCTGCTGCTGAGGTTTCATCCGCCTGCTGAGCCTCCGTGTGAATGTGTCTCTCCAGCTGCAGGGGACCCCCCAGTGCCCAGATCCCATCACCCGCCAGGAGCCCGCTTTTCCAGGGAGAGGCTTCTGTGCCTTTAAGAGGAAGCCCGTTAAGTTAAAGATACAACTTGTCCCTGGTGTGTGCGCCTGGCCTGCCTCGGCAAACACGCGATAAATTACCATTTCCCCGGCCGCCTGCCCCTCGGCTTCCAGACAGCCATGTCTTATTAACATTTACGTTGCATTTTGTGTGGCTAACATTGTCTTAGAGAAATTAGGGGGAGTGTATTAGTGTTTGATTTAGTGGCAGGAACGCTGGTGAGCATGATGTTTTTGTTCAGAGATGCGGGAGACAGGGGATGGGGGCTGTTGGCTTGGGCTCCTCAGGCCAGACCCAGGCAAGTCTCCCTGGCTGCTGGGGTCAGTGGTCTGATGAGACAGCCCCCTGGAGGACCTGGGGTGGGCACGACCCTGCCATGAGGAACGGCTTGGAGTGTGAGCAGGTCCCTGGCTCCTTGCTAAGGACCCGCTTCTGCCGTGACATGGCTGTAGAGAGGACTTGCAGATGCCGCCAGCTCTGCGTCTCTGCTTGCTCACGTGCCTTATGTGTGTTATGTGTGCTCACGTGTGTTATGAAGGGGCCAGGCCAGGAAGCATGAAATTCGTTATGGTCCTGTGGGGATGTGTCCACACTGCCTGAGAGGTGCACGAGACACAGTCCCGAGTCCCGGGGAACTCACAGACTTCCGGGGCTGGGGGTGTACCCGGTGGGGCCTGAAGCGTATGTGATTTGGTGGCGGGGGCGGAGTGTTTAAGGAATCAAAACGAAAATAAAGCTATCATGTGAGTTCCAGGGCCTTGCAGAGCCTGTGTGAGTGAAGGGTCGGCACTGAGCCTTCTTGAGGGGCCGTCAGCAGGAGAGGGGCCCCCTGTGTCCCAGGGATGGGACCTCTGGTTGGCAGGGACAGAAGCACTCACAATGGGTGTGGCTGAGGTCCCTGGACCAGACCTGGGCTGTGAAATCCAAAGACAGCTGGAGCCCCTGGAATGGGAAGGGCAGGAGGGACTGGGCTTCCAGGGCCACTGGGACCCGAGCCCAAAGTCTGCAGGAAGCACCTGGCCCCTTACCTCCCAGGCTGGGCTTTGGGTCTCTTCCTGATTTGTTCCAGGTTGTGGCAAGCTTGTGGCTGGAGGATCCTGAACGTTACATCTTACACCTTTGGTGTAAGAGAGAGACGGACTTTTCTCTCCCAGCTCCAACAATCCCAGTGAAGTGCTCCGCTTGTCCCAACTTGAATCAGGTGACTCTCTCAGGATTAATCAGCTGGGGCTGGGGTGGCAGGGCCACTCTGGACTGACACAGCGGCTCTCGTAACAGCTGTGGACGTGGAGAGCTGGGAGTGCTTCCTAGAAAGGAGCATTGGGCTAAGAGTAGCACCGGTCTCCTCTCTCACAAGCTCAAGGGAGGGTTTCCCTATAGGAATCATGGACAGCTTCACAGAGGAGGGGACGTCTGGATGGAGTTGTGCTGTATCAATAGGAGTTCACTAGATAAGCTGGAAACAGGAAACCTGAGGGAGTGGCACGGAGATTTGGAACTGATCGGGAAGAACAAATTGTTCGGCAAGACTGGAGCGTGGATCCTGAGCCACAATGATGGGGTGCAGGATGCAGAGCCTGGGAAAGAAGCTGGGTGCTGGGCTGAGTGGCCTTGGACGTCAGTCTAGAGATGATGGAGTTACAGAAGGACTTTCACAGGGTGACAAGATTAGATACTTCTCGTGGCCCTGAGGGGGTGGATGGAGGGGGACCGGAGACTCAGAGAGGCGGAGGGTCGTGCCCCAGGTGCACTCTAGCTGGAGGGGACACCAGCACGCCTGGCCTCTGGTCCAGCCATCGTGCCCCTGAGTCGTGATCTCCGAGTCCCTTCCCCACCCAGGCCAGCGGCCACAGGAGTCTCCCAGTGCTCCCAGAGCCTGACTCTGCCTTCCCAGGCTGCCAGTGGTGCCAAGGTTGAAGCCTAGCTGGCCGACGGTGACCACAGTTGGCACTTCTGTGAGCGGGTGTGGTGCTGGGCGCTGCAGCTCACTTGAACCCCACCCTCTGGGCAGGTGCTGCTGTTGGTTCCTTTACAGATGAGTAGATGAACTCAGTTGAACCATGTCTGGCCCCTGAGTCTGAGCTCTGACCACAGGCTGGCCCCAGATGTCCCTAGCAAGGGCCCCCTGATCCAGCGGCCGGGTTCTTGTCTCAGGAGTTTGACTGTGAGCCGAGACCCATGGAGAGGGGCAGGAGGCGGGGTGGGGCCCGCAGTGAGGCTGGGAGAGGCAGGGAGCCGCAGCCACGGAGGGACAGCCAGGGGCCCCTTCCACGACATGCAGCCCACATGGAGAGGCTGTGAGGGGCACTGGGGGGCCCCGGGCAGGCGGGGGGGCTCGGGCCAGGGGCTGGATGCCCCTCCCAGGTGCCCACCTGCGGCCACCCTGTGCCCACAGGCCCCACTGACTGTGGCTGGCGTGAGGAGGGGCCGGGGCTGCTCAGCCCGGGTGCCCACACTCCCTGCTCCCTGCCTGCCCTCCCGCCCAGCGGGCATGGACAGCGGCTCCTGCCCGCCTGCTGGACGGCATCTCCATTTAGGCTGAAACGTGCTGAGCGGTGCTTCCCCAGTCAGCCCACGCATGGGACTGTCAGGGACACCGGGGGGCCGCGGGGGGCTGTCTGCAGGGCGTCAATGAGGCCTCCCTGCCACCTGCTGCACGGGGATGTCCGTCCTGTCCCTTCTATGAGCAGGGCCCCGTCCCTAGGCCCCCCCGACTCCAGCGTGCTGTGGCTCCCCCGCGCACTCTCCCGTCTTTCCTGACAAAGCGACCTGCTAATCCCGAGCATTACCTAGTAGGGAGCTAACTGAGTTCTGCGGGGCAGACGGCATAAATTACCGGGCTGCTGCGGTTCCGGCGGGGGCTGGGATTTATTTGCTTTGCGGCGATGTAGTCGTGGCCTTGGCTGTGCGCTATTTACGGTGTTTGATCGGCTTCCAGCTTGCCTGTCTGGGAGCGTTTGTTGAGATGTTCTATCGAGCCCCCGGTGATGCCTGACACAGGTGGGCATCGATTGGCATGGAGTCCCACAGCTCTGCCTCCTCCCCGCCCGCCGCTGGGGACCCCTGCCCTGGGCTTGCACGGGGCGTCTCCGGGTGTGGTGGCCTCAGACGGGCAAGTGGAGCTGCAAACTGACCCTGCCATGGGGCACATGCCGGGTGGTGGGCTGCACGGGCCCTGTGCGAAGGTGGGGTGTGCGAAGGCAGGGTGTGCGAATGCGGGGTGTGCGAAGGCGGTGTGCATGAATGTGTGTGAATGCAATGTGTGCGAAGGTGGTGTTTGCGAATGGGGTGTGTGAATGCGGTATGTGTGAATGGGGTGTGCGAATGTGGTGTGTGTGAATGTGGTGTGTGAGAATGCGATGTGTGTGAATATGGTGTGTGTGAAGGTGGTGTGTATGAATGTGGTGTGTGTGACTGCGATGTGTGTGAATGTGTGTGAATGCAATGTGTGTGAATGTGGTGTGTGTGAAGGCAGTGTGTGTGAATGCGATCTGTGTGAATGTAATGTGTGTGAATGCAATGTTTGTGAAGGTGGTGTGTGTGAAGGCAGTGTGTGTGAATGGGGTGTGTGTGAATCTGGTGTGTGTGAAGGTGGTGTGTGTGAATGTGGTGTGTGAGAGTGATGTGTGTGACTGCGATGTGTGTGAATGTGTGTGAATGCAGTGTGTGTGAATGTGGTGTGTGTGAAGGCAGTGTGTGTGAATGCGATCTGTGTGAATGCGATGTGTGTGAATGTGTGTGAATGCGATGTGTGTGAATATGGTGTGTATGAATACGGTGTGTGTGAATGTCTTGTGTGTGAATGTGATGTGTGTGAATGTGTGTGAATGCAATGTTTGTGAGTGTGGTGTGTGTGAATGTCTTGTGTGTGAATGTGATGTGTGTGAATGCGATGTGTGTGAATGTGGTGTGTGTGAATGTCTTGTGTGCGAATGTGGTGTGTGTGAATGCAATGTGTGTGACTGCGATGTGTGTGAATGTGTGTGAATGCAATGTGTGTGAATGCGGTGTGTATGAATGTCTTGTGTGTGAATGTGGTGTGTGTGAATGTGGTGTGTGTGAATGTGGTGTGTGTGAATGTCTTGTATGTGAATGCAGTGTGTGTAAATGTTGTGTGTGTGAATGCAATGTGTGTGAGTGTGGTGTGTGTGAATGTCATGTGTGTGAGTGTGCCATGTGTGATTGTGGTGAGTGTGTGGATGTGGTGTGTGTGAATGTGGTGTGTGTGTGAATGTGGTGTGTGTATGATTGTGGTATGCATGGAATGCGGTGTGTGTGAATGTGCTATGTGTGTGAGTGTGCTGTGTGTGAGTGTGCTGTGTGTGAATGTGATGTGTGTGAATGCGATGTGTGTGAATGTGTGTGAATGTGATGTGTGTGAATGCGGTGTGTGTGAATGTCTTGTGTGAGAATGTGATGTGTGTGAATGCGATGTGTGTGAATGCAGTGTGTGTGAATGTCTTGTGTGTGAATGCGGTATGTGAGAATGTGATGTGTGTGAATGCGATGTGTGTGAATGTGTGTGAATGCGATGTGTGTGAATGTGTGTGAATGCAATGTGTGTGAATGCGGTGTGTGTGAATGTCTTGTGTGTGAATGTGATGTGTGTGAATGTGGTGTGTGTGAATGTGGTGTGTGTGAATGTCTTGTATGTGAATGCAGTGTGTGTAAATGTCGTGTGTGTGAATGCAATGTGTGTGACTGTGGTGTGTGTGAATGTCTTGTGTGTGAATGTGATGTGTGTGAATGTCTTGTGTGTGAATGTGATGTGTGTGAATGCAATGTGTGTGAATGTGATGTGTGTGAATGTCTTGTGTGTGAATGTGATGTGTGTGAATGTGATGTGTGTGAATGTGGTGTGTGTGAATGCGATGTGTGTGAATGTCTTGTGTGTGAATGTGGTGTGTGTGAATGTCATGTGTGTGAATGCGATGTGTGTGAATGTCTTGTGTGTGAATGTGGTGTGTGTGAATGTCGTGTGTGTGAATGCGGTATGTGTGAATGTGGTGTTTGTGAATGTCATGTGTGTGTGAATGTCATGTGTGTGAGTGTGCCGTGTGTGATTGCAGTGTGTGTGGAATGCGGTGTGTGTGAATGTCATGTGTGTGAGTGTGCCATGTGCACTATGCTGGGATCTGGGACGGCCTCGTGGGGACCACTGCAGCGTCAGAGGCAGGCGCGCTGGCCGCCACTTACGGAGCGGTTACCGGGTGCCAGGCTTGGGTTCAGACCCTTCGCCCAGCTCTCTCCCTGAGGGCGCCCAGCCACCTGATGTTGGCGCCCCCGCTGGGAAGCCGAGGCTCGGGTGGCAGAGGACTTGCCCGAAGGAGCCTGGGACTCTCGCTGCGTCTTCTCTGTCTCTTGCGGTGAGAGGACCGCGGTCCCATCTCGGGGACCCGCCCTCCGTTTCCTGCCCCTGTGTGTCTGCGCTGATGGAGACGCTTGTTCCGAGGAGCCTAATGTGGTTTTTGTTCCAGGCCCAGAGAGATCTGATCACGGTAATTCCGTATTCACTTGCCTCTGTTTATCCCCCAAGCCCGGCCAGCACTGGGAAGCAGATTATCAGCGCTGGGCTTGATAAATTGGACTCAGGGCTGGAATGGAAGAGAAATCCTGTTTTATTATTGCAGACAAAGCTGGCGGGCGGGCAGCATATGTTGTGTTGGCAGCCCCTCAGTGCTCAGAGCCTCAGAGCAATCAGGGCCTTTCAAGAGGCCCCCCACCTGCACGGGAGGCAGGGACCCCATTAGCCGGGCTGCGGTGGGGGAGGGGTGACAGAGTGTCAGTGGGACGGAGGGCGAAGAGCTGATCAATGATGGGCAATCGATTCGCATCTTTCCCCTCAATTTGACGCGGAGCAGGGTGGAGATGAGGCCTGCGGCGGGGGTGTTGGCCTGAATGGGGCCCGCAGAAGCTCAGAGGGTCTTTCATGTGATGGAGGGTGGGATGAGGGCTGAGCGCTGCTTTGTCAGATGCCTGGTGAGTATCGATCATATTAGAAATGATAATGAGCCAATTCTTCGGGGCTGGGAGGTCTTAACCATTTCATGGCTTGCTGGGCTGACCCAGGTGGATGCTGGAACCCTTCCTGGGTCTGCAGTTGATGCTCTGCATGTCCTGGGCCATGGCCTGAGCCCACCCACAGTCCTGGAGATCTGGCCAGAAGGGCCGGGGCCCTGGGCTAGGAGCCCGGTGCCGATGGGCCAGGGTCAGACCCCATGGGGTTGAGTGAGCACCCAGCGGCTCCCTGGCACTGGTGCGTCTCCCCAGCCCCTGTGAGGTGGGTAAGGGTGACTCTGACTGTTGTTCCGAGGCCCCCAGTTCTTGAGTGGCTGGGACTCTGCCTGCCCTTCTTCCCCAGCACGACACTGCCTCTCACACCTGCCACCCACTCCCTGATGGAGCACTGACTTTTGTCAGTCACTTAATCCCTCTGAGGCCCGCTCTGCTCATCTGTAAATGGGGGGCCGTGACAGACTGGCTGGGGGAGTTCAGAGGACAGGGACGAGTGCTTTGTACACCCTAGTCTATACCATAAGGCCCGGCCTGAGCCCCGAGGGGGCTCCAGTTTTGTGTCTGCCCACGTAGGTGAACATTTCATGTCGAGAAGCCTGTTCCTCCAAGGAGGGAAGAACTGCCATGCCCCTTTCTGAATGGCCATGAGAACCAAATGAGTCGACACTTGGGAAGTACCTAGCGTGCTGTGTGCTCAGTCGTTAAGTCATGTCCAACTCTTTGCAACCCTGTGGACTGTAGCCCACCAGGCTTCTCTGTCCGTGCCATTTTTCAGGTAAGAATACTGGAGTGGGTTGCCATTTCCTTCTCCAGGGGATCTTCCCGACCCAGGGATCAAACCTGAATCTCCTGCATTGACAGGCAAATTCTTTATCACTGAACTACCTGGGAAGCATGCAGTTGGTGCTTAATAAAAGATGACTATCATCCTTGTCATCATCAGCGTTGTCACTGTCAACACCATCATCACCATCACTGCCATTATCAGCAGCACTGCCACCATCATCATTATTAACACCACTACCATCACCACCACCACCATCACCATCACCACCACCTTCACCATCATTGCTACCATCATCATCAACCCCCCATCATCAGTACTATCACCATCACCATCATTATAAACACTACTATCATCACCAGCATCCAGACCACCACCATGGTCACCACCATCATTATCAACACCACCACCACCATCACTATTATCATCACCAGCATCAACACCACCACTGTTACCACGATCACCATCTCCATCACCACCGTCATCGAGATCATCACCATCAACATCATCATTATAAGCACTACTATCATCACCAGCATCCAGACCACCATCACCACCACCACCATCACCATCACCATCACCATCACCACCATCACCACCATCACCATCACCACCATCACCACCATCACCACCATCACCACCACCATCACCATCACCAGCACCATCACCACCAGCACCATCACCATCACCATCACCACCACCATCACCACCATCACCACCACCATCACCACCATCACCACCATCACCACCACCATCACCACACCACCATCACCATCACCGAGATCATCACCACCATCACCATCACCACCATCACCATCACCACCATCACCATCTCGACCACCATCACCATCACTGAGATCATCACCATCACTGTCATCATCACTGTCATTGCTTTGGTCACTGTCCTTGTCATCACTGTCATCACTATCGTTGTTGTCATCATCTTGGAGATAATGCATTCCAGACAAAGAGGGTGCAGAAATGAGGCATCCCTGGAGAGCTGAGGCAGAAGAAGCATGATATTAAGAAATGATTTTATATCAAAGGAGTGAACAGGGGGAGAGGGAGAAGCCGACAGTGCAGAAGAGACACTGCTGGTTCCTGGAGCAAGACACTTGCTTTTCTCCCTCTGTTTTCTTCTCAAGATTTTCTCTTTATCACTGGTGTTCAGTGGTTTGACTACGACATGCTTAGTGTGTCTCTGTGTGTGTGTTCACACCGTTGGGAGTTTGCTGAAATTCTCGAATCTGTAATTGACATTTTCTTCAATAGTATTGAAAAGTATTTTATATTTTCATAATACTTTTCAGGATATTTGACCATCCTATCTTCAAATATCTTTCCCGCCCTTCTCCTTTCTTTTTAAATTCCAGTTGTACATACCTCCCAGGCCACCTCAGCCCCCTGAAGCCCTGTTAGAAAACATGGGTTTTATTTTTCGTCAGGTGTGGTGAAGCCACCAGATCGTGCAGCACCAGTGAAGAGAGTTTTCTTCTTCACAGATCCCGGGAGAAGGGGTCACGCTGCTCTGTGCAGGGCCAGACGGGGACACACCAGGGTCGGTCAGGAGAGAGAGGGCGAGGGGAGAACTGTGCGCCAACAGCCTGTGTGTTTCCACCGTCAGGGCAGGGTCCGGGGAGCAGGCTTAGGAGCTATGCCATCCTGGGCATAGGGTTGTCCCTAGCTGTTTGGTACCTGGCCTCAAGTAGGGATGGTCAGGGCCGAGGGAGAATGGGTGAGTGTGATGTGAGCACCCAGTGAAGAAGGTGCTTGGCGAGTGGGCTTGGACTGGCGTGTTTGTCTATGAAAGATGCGCTGGAGCCAGGCGGCATCTCTAGGAATTGGCTGCCCCGGGCGGTGGTGAGTTGGGTCTCTCCAGGGTCAGCAAAGCCCCACATGTCAAAGCATCGGACTAGAAAGAGGTGCTTAATGCAGATACTCTTCACATTCTAAAATTCTCCCATCTCTTTGTTCTTCAGATTGAATACTTTCTATTGATCTGCCTTTAATCTTCCTGACTCTTTTACAATCTCCAGTCTGTTGTTAAACTTATCCAGTGATCTTTAAAAAAATTCAGTGTTATATTTTTTGGCTCTCGAATGACTGTTCTTGTTTATAATTTCTGTTTTTCTACTGAGGTTCCACAAAGAAATACATAAGACTTTTAATTTAAACCCTGGACATAGTTATCATATCTGTTTTAAATGGCATTTATCTCTTTGTTTGCATAATCAATTTTTTTTATTACACACTGGACGTTGTAAGAACTCCTCGAAGAGCCTTAGGCTTGGCAGCCAGGCGGTCACAGGAGGTCTGTCTGGAGATGGGGCGGCAACACCGCGCTCCTGGGGAGAGATGGCAAGCTGGAGGCCAGACAGGAGCCAGGCTTGGGGGGTGGCGGGTCAGTGCAGCGGGCATACAGAGAATCAAGCCACCCACAGGGTCCCTGAGAAGACCACCTGCAGGCGGGCCCTGAGCTGGGCCTGAAGGCTGCAGGGTGAAGGGGGTCGTGGGCGGGGCAGCTCCCCCCAGGCTCGGGCCTCCCATTGCCAAGCTCTCAGCACGAGCTCCCCCGGCCCCCACCCTGAGCTGGCAGCCAAGCCTGCCCTCCCCCAGGAGGAGGATGAAGCACTCTGGGCTCCGGGGCAACCGCAGCGATCAGCTCCTTGTCAGACAAAGAAAGCGCTTCTTAATGTTCGGATTAATTATTGACCAGCGCCGCGCGTGCCTGACTGCTGCTTCCTGTCTGCGGTCCCCGCTGCTGCGAGCGCTGGCGGAGTGGCGGGACCCCCGGGGTGACGGTGACGCCTCATCACTCACCTTCTTGTGGGAGGGGAGCCTGGACAGACAGCGGGGGCTCCCGCCGTGGGGGCTGATGCTGCCCTGGTTCGGCAGGTCCGCACCGCAGCCGCCCCCAGACGGCGCCGGCGGGCTGGCGGGACCCTCAGCACAGGCCCGGCGCCCCGAACGCCCCGAGGTGCCCCGGGCTGGGACCTGGAGCCACGCCTGCGGCGGGTGATTTGCACTTTGAGTGAAGCAGAATAAGCAAATCACAGGGCAAAGTACATTCCTCTTGGCTTTTTGTTCTTATTTTATTGTAAAATACAGCACTCACGCCTAAAGGTGCGTAAATCAGAAACGTAGGAAGCGGTGAGGAACTGTGAGCACGCATCCCTGCGACCTGAACCGCTCCTCCCCGCCCGGCGCCCCGCCCCCGTCCGCGCTCCCGCCGCCCCACCAGCAGACCCCTCGCGGACCGCGTGGCCATCCCTGCGCGTTCTTCCTCCTGGCCCCCACCCCAAAGTCAGCAGCCCTCCGCAGGCTGGTGAAGCTGTCCCTGGTGGCGAATCTCATATAAATGGAATGAAACGTGATTTTCCCTTTGTTTCTTGTTCCTTTCCCCTGCCGTTCTGTTGTGACATCCAGCCGTTTTTTCAATATTGCTTCTCCCAGCACGGCCCCTGCGGTCTCTGACTCTCTGGGTGGAGGCCCCCCGGGAGCCTGGATCTCTACTGACTCCTCGCACGGATACATCCCAGCCTCCTCACTCATCCCACCGCTGAGGGAAAACTGCGCTGCTCCCGCGTGGCTGGCCCAACCAGTACCACTAAGGACATTCTTGCCCGTGTCCACTGGGGCGTGTTTTCTGCAGAGGAGAACTGCTGGGTCATAGGGCGAGCCGGTCTTCGACCTTTCTAGAGGATTCCAATCTGTTTTTTTTCTTTTACGTTACAGACTTTATTTTTGCGTAGTTTGAGGTTGCTGGGGAAATCAGACGGAAAGCGCAGAGCATCCTCGCAGACGTCCAGCGCCTTGCTCTGGCCCGCGCACTCGTCACACTTGTTGCACCAGTGTTGGCAGACGGTTACTACAGAGCCCGTGGCTCGCATTCACCCTGCGTTGTCCTTCCTGTGGCTTGGATGGATGTGTGATGTCGTAAGTCTATCACTGCAGCATCACCCAGCCTTTTTTCTTTGCCCTAAAATGCCCACGCCCCACCCAGTCCACTTCCCAAAGGGACTGCCCCCTGGACACTGCGGCCAGCGCCGACGGGGCTCCTGACGTGAGGTGCTTGGCATCATCAGAACTCACAGTTCCTGCCCATCTGCTGGCCGGGCAGTGGAATCTGGGTCCTGTGATTCTGCCCCGGGTTTCCTTGACTGCTGATGGGCCCCTGCTCACATGTTTGCCTCTGTGTGGGTTTCCCTTTCGCGAAACCTGTTGGACTCTCTCCTCTGTTTTTAGACCTGCAGCATCTCTCTTTTTCTTGCTGACGCCCTTCACACATCCTCTGCATGAGGCTTCATGGGCTCATCTTCCCTCTTTCATGGGGGTCTTCACTCTCATTCCAGGGGCCTCCTCCACCCAAACTTTCTAAGCTCATTTAATGTGGTGGAATTTATTAATCTTTCTTGCTGGTTAAAGCTTTTAGCGTCTTATTTAAAAATTCTTTCCCTGTTCAGGAGTCGTGATGCCATGACCCCATATTATCCTCCCAAAGTTTGGTGTTTTGTCTCTTCCACTTGGGCTTCCCTGGCGGCTCAGACGGTAAAGAATCCGCCTTCAATGCAGGAGACCTGGGTTCGATCCCTGTGTCGGGAAGATCCCCTGGAGGAAGGAAATGGCAACCCACTCCAGTCTTCTTGCCTGGAGAGTTCCATGGACAGAGGAGCCTGGCGGACTACAGTCCATGGGGTTGCAAAGTGTTGGGCACAATGGAGCGACTAACACACATTTGGGTCTGTACATTTTTTTGATGGATGAATTGTATTTATTTTTAATGTGTATTTATTTATTTATTCTTTGGCTGTGCCACAGCATGTGGGATCTTAGTTCCTTGGCCAGGAATTGAACCCATGCCCGCTGCGTGGAAGTGTGGAGTCCCAACCTCTGGGCCCCCAGGGAAGTCCCCTGGGTCTGTGCATTTACTTAGGGTCGATTTTGTGCATGGTATGGGGAGAGCTCCAAGTTCATTTTCCTTCTGTTATTGCAAAGGCTGTCTGTCCATCCACGCTCTGGGGTCCAGCCTCCGTACTAGTCAAGTGTTCATCAACTCCCAGGTCTGTATCTGGGGTCTCTGCGCTGTGCTGTCTGCTCCCCTGTCCTGGCATCACGTTGGTTAGAGCAAGCTCCCCACTCCTCCTCCTCCAGGGCCTCTGGGCTGGTCCAGGCACTTTGTAATCCCATGGACCTTTTAGGGTCAGCTTGTCAACCTCCCCAGAGCCACAGCAACAAGCCCTGTTGGAGTTTTGTTTGGAATCTCGCGGAACCGAAACGATCTGGGGAGAAGCGGCATCGTTGCTGTGTTGTCTCCCAGCACGTGGACATGGCTGTCCGTCTGGTGTCCTTAGCTTCCTGTCGTATGACGTTTAGCCTTCTTTCCCGAAGCCTTGTGTAACCTTGTTAGGATTACCGCTAGACAGCCAGCCTCATCTGATGCTTTCACGTCACATTTCTACTCTGTCCGTGTTACCGTGCTGCGTTCTGAGCAGTATCTGCAGGTGCACGGCCTCGCTTCCGCTGTGTAAAACCTGCCGTTGAACCCGTTCACCTGGCTCGCATCTGCGGGGATTTTTCAGGTGTACACATTTTTCCTCCATTCTTTTCTCAATCTGCTCTGATGTGTGCTGTCTTTTTCACTCTCTGCAGGGTTTGGTTTTTATCCTTCAGAGGATCATTCTCCCATATTTCATGCTCGTAACTTCAGAACCCAGACTCTCTATGCATGCGTTTCTGTTGTCTGTGTCTTTGCAGGCTCCGGATCATGGAGTTTTATTTACGGTGTCGGGGGGGCTGCCCTTGTGTGCTAGAGACTGCTTTTGGAAAAGTCCCGGTGGGAGTCATCTGCACCCTAGGAGGGAAGACTCTGCCTTTAGAGATGGTTTTGGCTTGCCTTTCCCAGGTGCCATTCAGGGCAGTCCACCTGTAACTATTCTAGGCAAAATCAAACCTTGATGTTTCTTGGGTGGGGACCTTATCACCAAGTATGAGCCCAGGCAGGGCTGACGTGCCTCGGAGCCCCTCGCCCGGAGCCAGGCCTTCGAGCTGAACGGGCGGGGGTGTTGTCAGAGGCTGCCTCCTAGCAGCTCTGGGGTCCTCTGCGCTGGTGCCTCTTTCCCAGCTGTCTCTCCAGAGATGCACGTGCAGCATCTGCTGAGCCCCGGGTGTGAATACTCCCACCGCGGCCGATTTCAAGCCACCTGCAGGCATCACACCGAATGCCGGTGCCCACAGTCAGCTCCCGGCAGCCAGAGGGCCTGCTCTGGCCACCTCCAGGGGTCCACCAGAGGGCCTGCTCCGGCCACCTCCAGGGGTCCACCAGAGGGCCTGCTCCGGCCACCTCCAGGGGTCCACCAGAGGGCCTGCTCTGGCTGCTTCCAGGGGTCCGTCAGCGGCCTTTTAAGCAAAAGCAGGTCTGATGTCCTTCCGGGCTTACCTTGCTGGCCTCCTGCCTCCTCTGAGTCTGGGGCTGGGTATGCATTCCTCATGGTCTGATTTGTTCTTTTCTGCTTTAAACTAGAACCACTCGCATCCAGCTGTTCTGGTTGTCAGGGCTGGTCCCACTCACCTAGCCTGTTCTTACTGGAAGCAGACCCCCTCTCTTTTCTGTTTTCAGGATCATATCCGGTCACAGTGGGAGAAAGTAGAAACTGCAGGAGGAGGATGAAGAGCACCCCGCGGGAGGCCGCTGTGAACCCTGTGGGGACTTTTCCTTCCGGCCCAGGGCCTGCGCTGTGGGCAGAGAGGGGCGCCTTTGCACAGGGCAGGACGAGGCCAGGACACAGAGGGTGGTGACCACAGGGCCTGGCCTTGGCAGCGCCTGCAACCACTCTGAGGCTCTGTCCCCTCAGCCACCGAGGGACCGTCCCCTGCTTTTCTCAGCCTGCAGACATAAGCCAAGCCCCCCTTGGTCTGGCCACTTGCTGCTCAGGGGACATCAGGGGACCAAAGGCTCCCTGCGGGCAAAGCAGATGCGAGCGAGGGGTTGTCAGCGGCCGCGGGGACCAGCCCTTCCACCTGGCTGGCAGGGATCAGGCCAGCTGTCGTGCTCAGTGGAATCCTGGGTTTATGCGGAGCCCGAGCCCCAGAAACGCCCAGGAATGCGTTCTTGGCAGCCCAGGAATTGGAAAATGTGTCTCCCAGGACAGCATTCCTTCCCTGGAGCACAGCTGCCCGGCTCATGCTTTCACCCTTGAGCCATAATTAGTCCTTGTCCCCGACCCCGAATTCCTGGCCGGCCCCAAAATACGCCGAGGCCGCTCCTCGTGGCAGCCTGTCCCTCCTGCCCTCCCGTGGGCCCGGCAGGTGGCAGAGGGGCCCGGCACGCACTAGCGAGGGCTGGGGAGGGGTCCCGCAGGCGCTGCGGGGGCTGGAGGTCTGCTGATCCAGGCGGTGGGGCAGGCACTCGGGGCTGGGATGGAGCCGGTGACCGGTGGCCCTCACCCCGTGCGGGAGGTGGGCACACTGCCAGGGGGGAGGCTGGGGTCCAGAGCTCCAGTCCTCACACCCAGGATGGCTGCCAGGGCCTGGGGCAGCGGAGGCCCCAGAAACGTCATCCCCACCCCACACCTGGGCCAGTCAGCTGTCTTCCTCCTGACCTGAGGGGCGGGAGGGGGCGGGAGATGGAGGCGGGGGGACACACAGGGGTCCCTGGCACACACAGGCTTACCCACTGCCAGCAGAGGAGGGCTCTGACCAGCACCAGGCTCTGCCAGTTCCCCGCTGTCCACACTTGCCCTCCCCTTTTTGGGCAGAGGCCAGAAAGATGGGGGATGTGCCCCCCGAGCCTCTGCCCTTCCTGGCCCGGCCGGGCTCTGTCCCCAGCAGCTGCCCCAGTGTCCCTGTCCCCTCCGCTCCTGGAGGAGATGACCGGGCCTTCAGGGTTAAGCCCCTTGGCCCAGACGTGGGTCTTCACAGAGGCTGGGGTGGGGGTCAGGCTAGGTAATCACCCCCCTACCTCCCGTGTCTGAGCCGAAGGGAACACAACGAATGGCTGGAGCGTGGCCCGAGCTCTTGCCCCAGGTCCGGCCTGGGCGTGTTACCCTGCCCAGCAGTGTGAGTGCCCCAGGCTCTTGGCATCTGACCAGCCACGTGGTGGGTGGTGACCCTGGATAGAGAGATGAAAGGAAAAGCCTACTTCTGGGGGAGACCAAGGCTCTGGGGGGTCAGTGAGTGGGGCTCAGGCTCTTGGCTGGGCCCCCAGCCCAGCGCCTCCAAGGTCACAGGTCGTGGGAGCAGCAGGACGCGCAGGGCACCGGGCCCCCTTCTCTCCATGTTGGCCTCGCTGTCGAGGGTGAGGGGCCAGGAAGGGTGGGCTATGAGCAGATTCCCAGGCCACGGAGGCCTCCGCAGGCAGCCCATGCGGGAGTGACCTGAGGCTCACGCTCCGGGGCCTTTGCAGGCCGGCAGATCCCTCCGGAACACCAGAGGTTGTTGAATGTGTTGGCATGCAGTGTCAACACGCCAGCAGGATGGCTCAGCGGGTCCCCAGGGCCCCAGGGGCGGGAACACAGAGAGGGCACGTCCCTGCCTACGCGCCTCTCCCAGGCTGGCCACTGGCCTGGGCTGCTGCTGGGACCTCGACCGGGGCGGGACTGTGTCCTAAGGCAGAGACAGCCCTGGTCAGAGCCCTGAGCTGGCTCCAAGGCCACTGGGGCCTGCACGGGATGCAGACAGGATGGCGCATGTGGGAGAATGCCGAGTACCGTCCCCTTGGTCCAGGGGACCCGCCTTCTGCCTTCCCGTGCCTGCGCCTGGCCAGGGGCTCCTGGGACATGGGGAACAGTCCAGGGGGAGCCCGCCTGGCTCTCTGCAGTGTGCGGCATGTCCCCAGGGCCTGGAGGCCTCAGAGGGCCAGCTGGCCTGGCCAGAATCAGGAGGCTGGCTCTCTGCAGTGCCCCAGCTGTGCGTGAGTGTGTGTGTGTGACCCAGGAGGGGCCAGGCCTTTGAGGGTCCATTCCTCTCTGGGACCCTGCTGAGCAGGAGTTTGGATGAGCTGTGGCCCCACCAGGGAACAGTGGTGGGGGGGCTCGGGGAGCCCAGAGGACCCGGGAGGGGGCTGCTGTGGCCCCTGCAGTCGCCCTGTGGAAAGCTGGGGGCTCCGGGATGCAGAGCTGAGGGTGGAGAGCGGGAGGCCCTCTAGGAGCTGACGGGCAGCACCGTGCTGGGATGGCCGGGGAGAGGGGACAGCGGCCCTGCTGCAGCCCGGGCTGGACGCGTCGATGGTCCCCCTGGGGGCGCTGCTGGGTGGGGCGGCAGGGTTCCTGGGAGCTTCTGTGGCCATCTCTGGGCACCTCACAGGGTCCGTCTCCCCAGGGTCCCTCCTGGCCGGGCAGCTGGGTGGGGCGGCAGGCCGGGCTGGACCCCGCAGGGCATGGCTCCTTCCGAAGCTCCAGCTTCAGCCCCAGGACTCCTCCGTGCGGCTGCCTGCCCTCCTGACCTGGGTCTGCAGGGAGAGCGAATCACTGCAGTCTGGTCTGTGGGTAATCTGCTCCTTTGTGGAAGTGCTGAGGCTCTTAAAAGCCTGGTGAATGCCTTTAGGAGAACAGGACAGCGCTGATGGGGAAAATCAATAGCCCCGCTCTCCTCCCAGGTCCATTTGTCCAAGCGCCCTGCTGCGCCGGGCAGTGTGGATGTCACGGAAGTCTTCCGCTCAGCCCACCGCTGGACGCAGGTCAGCCTGCGGGCTGGAGGGTTGGTCCCACGGAGAGCGCCGAGGTCCAGGGGCAAGCGGGCCCAGGATGCCCTTCCCTGCGGCCCCTGGACGGGGCAGACCCGGGGGTGCCCATCCTTCTGCCCACTTAGGTCCTTTCTGCTCTGTGATAACGCCGTTCCCCGATGGATGAGAAAACCAGCTCCCTTGGATGGAATTCTGCCCAGGACAAGCAGCCAGAGGGCCGCTCGGAGCCACAGGCTTGCCCCGGGCCTTCCCTGGGGACACCAGCTGTCCTTTCAAAGCTCAGGTGAGGCTGGGTCTTCCCGGCCAGCATGGGGTGGGCGTGGGGGGCTGGGGGCTGACCTGGCCACCCTGCGGGGACCCCTGCCTTCCGGGGGGATATGTGCCCAGCTCACCCACCCAACCTCACTACCCCCAACCTTGCTAGTGGAGGGACCCCGAGGAGAAGCAGTTAAGATCTCAAAACTTCTCCCAAGTGATAATCAGACTAAATGGTGATCTGAGTTCTGTAAAAGCAAATTAAATATACATAAAAGCAGACTTAGATGGTTTATAAAGTTTCTGAAGCAGAAGCGAGCCAGTTCTGTGCTTGAGATTTGTTTCGGGGGATTTGTGCTGTGGGCCCCCCACCCCCGCCGTTGGGTGGAAGGAGACAGGGGGCAGCGCCTCCTCCTCCCTTGAGCTCGGGGGTCTGGTGCCCGGGGATGGGCTCCGTGGGGGCTGCTTTATCTGCCCTCTGGACAGCTGCGCCCGGTGACAGCGGAGAAGGTCCTGGCCTCTGGGGCTCCTGCCCTGCCTCCAGGGTGCTCCGGGAGTGGCGGACAGCTGAGGGGAGCCGGGGAGGCTGCGTGCTTCTTCCTGCGGGGCTGATGCTGTAGCTGCCAGGTGGCGGCCCCGGGCCCGGAACATCTCGTAGGACGCCGGTGCCAACCCAGAGGGGCTCTGCCGGTGGTCACACATTTCAGTGGGGGGTCCGAGGCTTGGCGGTGGGAAAGGACCTGCTCCCGTGGGAGACGGTGGGACAGGGGCCGGGCCAGCGCCGGGGCCCACCTCCTCTCCCCAGGCCGCCAGGGCTTAGGGAGCCACTTGCCAGGGGCCAGTGAGGGGGCATGGGGGCAGCAGGGACTGAGGTATCTGGAGCCTGCGGGGGAGTGGCCGGGGGGCGAGGCCTGGAGGGGGTCACGGGGTAGGGGCAGTGAGAGCGGGGGTAGGAAGCGGTGGGCCTGGGGGGGTCACGGGTTCCCTGACTGCACAGCGGGTCCCGTGTGATGCTTTCTGTAGTGGCCTTTTGGGCCAGGAGGGCTGGGCTGACCCGAGGGCTTGTCTGCGGGGGCGCTGAGGACACCCGCGGCCATGGAGCAGCTGAGAGGGGCCAGAGGGGAGCGTCGCGGGGCAGGTGAGGGGGTGAGGGCTCTGGGAGAGGTGGGGGGCAGAACGGTGGAGGGGGCAAGGGGGGCAAGGATGGAGGAGGGGGCGTCCCCATCGGTGGGCAGAGGGGACCTCGCTCTGGATAAAGGTAAGACCGGGTGTCCTGACGCCGGTGGGCAGAGGGGACCCCGCTCTGGGTGAAGGTTAGATCGGGTGTCCTGACGCCGGTGGGCAGAGGGGACCCCGCTCTGGGTGGATGTTAGACCGGGTGTCCTGAGGGGCCTGCCGGCCTTCACTGGCACTTGGCGGGCAGCTCATCCATCCGTCCACCGTCCGTCCATGAGTCATCACTCATAGTCCATCCACCATCCATCCGTCCGTCCATTCACCCACCCATCTCTCCCGTCTCTCCTTCAGTCCTCTCCCCATTTCCTGCCTTTCCCGAGTTCACTACAGCCTCTGTGAATATGCTCCCCGTCTCTGATGTGGGAGGGGGGTCTGTAGCTGAGAAGCCCCCTCCTCACGCCTCATCTCACCGCCCAGAACAGCTGCCCCCCGGCCTTGCAGGCTCAGGCCTGACTCCCGGCCCGAGAGCTGGGTGGGGGGCAGAGGCTCTCCCCAGCCCCCTTGAGTCCTCACCGAGGCAGGCAGCCCCTTGTCCAACCCCGACTGGCCCCTTAGCTGCTGGGGTTGGCCTGGTGGCTCACATCGGGGAGCCGGGATGCGGCCGGGGCTGTGAGGAAACCCTGCTCGCAGCTCCGCGGGTGGCCGGCAGACGGGTGGGCTGTAGGAGGGGCCCCCCTGGCGTCCCCCTGGAACCCTGGTCTCTGAGGTCAAGGGTGGAGTGGGCACGAGCGCCCGGGGGCCTTGGGGTCAGTTCTCAGGACCCGCCTAGGACCAGAAGTGCCTTTTAGAGCCAGTCCCAGGCCCAAGTGGTCCCTGAGGCTCGGTCAGACCTCGGGGTCCCGCGAGAGCTGCTGCTCCCGCCCCGGGCTGAGCCCAGAGCCCCGAGCAGGGGCCGCCGGAGACCAGTGACGCCTCCCACAGTGTTGCAGCAGAGCAGGGAGGTGGCAGAATGGACACCTCTGGGTGAGCCTGGTGGGGGGACAGGCTCATGGCACGCAAGCCCTGGGCCCCCCATCACGTCTCCCTGACCCCTGCAGACCCGCTCAGAGGGGCTGGTGTGTGCTCAGTCGGCTGTCCTGTCTGGCTCTTTGCGACCCCCTGCACTGTAGCCCACCCGGATGCCCTGTCCGTGGGATTCTCCAGGCAAGAATACTGGAGTGGGTTGCCATTTCCTCCTCCAGGGGATCTTCCCGACCCAGGGATCGAACCCAGGTCTCCTGCATTGGCAGGCTGATTCTATACCACTGAGCCCCCCTCCAGGGGGGCCGGGGGGGAGTGTCAAACATCAGCTGTCAAAGGGAGGTGTTCAGGGGTCCCTCTACCACCTGCTAACTGGGAGAACTTGGCAAAATGGGGCACTTCCCTGAGCCTCGGTTTTTCCCCTCATACACTGGGCACAGTTGGGTTACTGGGAGGAGGAAGCCTGACTGTCTGGAGTAGGTCCGGCGTAGCGCGCCTGTGGGCGGTGTCCTCTCCTCCCCTAGAGCTGAGCCCCTGAAGCCCACTGCTTCTGTGCATCCGGCCTCCCCACAGCCTCAGCTGGCCCGTCCCCCACTCAGGCCAGGCCCTCTGCTGCCGGCGAACCTGGTGGGCACCCCCATCTCTCCCCAGGCCTGGCTGCAGCGGATGCCCTGGGGTCCAGCCTCGCTCTGACTGAGGGTGGCAGAGCAGGCTGCCCCATCGGCTTCCACTGGGGCCTCACCCTGGGGCTGCAGACTCAGAGCCTGCAGGGCCCTGGGGCTGGACAGTGTGGGCGGGGCTGGGACCTCTCAGAGGGCAAGCCAGCCGTCGCTGGGCACCGGCTGACGCCTCCAGGGCGGCCGCTGCAGCTGGAGCTTCCAGTATTTCCAGAAAGCCAGAAATCTGGGCTTTGATCTGAAATCTGTCTATAAGTGTCAACCATGAGTGAATGTGTGTAAACACAGTGCAATGGAGGTGGATGCGTAAGGAAACACAGGAGGGGTTGAGGTTGGGGTCCAGAATGGGGGGAAGGGGAGGGGGCGGTGGGCAAGCTCACGGGGCTGCCTGGAGATGGAAGGGCGTCCCGCACCTTCGCTCCCAGCCCAGCTGTGAGTGTGTGAGCCTGAGCAACGACGCGTCTAAGTCCTCATTAACACCCTGCCCTGCCCGTCTGACTCTGCGTGGTTCAGGG
Source organism: Cervus canadensis (assembly GCF_019320065.1). Classification (NCBI taxonomy): domain Eukaryota; kingdom Metazoa; phylum Chordata; class Mammalia; order Artiodactyla; family Cervidae; genus Cervus; species Cervus canadensis. The sequence continues at coordinate 6,665,667 of NC_057402.1, forward strand.
GCCCTGCAGGAATCAGCTGTGGCCTGTCTGTGGAGCGACCAGCGTGCAGGAGCGTGGTCAGGCCCCCTCAAGTTCACCCGGCATGCTGTGGGGGCGGGGGCTCCCAGGGGGAGGTCCGCAGGGCCGTTGGGGTCACTGAGCCTGGGCTGGGGCTCCAGATGCCAGCTCCACGCATCCAATTTCAGACTTAATCCAGGCAGCCTCCCGGGACCCAGGGAACCGTGCTCATCAGCTTTGGGGAGTGGGCGGCAGCCCCCTGGTGTGTGTCTGCTCATCGTGCTGCCGGCTTATAAGGCTGGGGCCTCGCGGGACTCTGAGCAGCCCCCCAAAGAGGCGGCGAGAGGGAGGGCAACGCATGCTGTCTCTTTCTGCAGGATGCACGTGGATGCCCGGGTGTGCTGGTGGGTGTGTGTGCCCGTGTGTGTTTCTGAAGGCGTGTCTGTGCCTGTGTGTGTGTGTGTGTGTCACGAGAGTTGATGCCTTTGCAGAGTTGTCGGCAGCGGGCAGGGTGCCTGGAGGCCAGCCCCAGGTCTCGGCAACTTCAGCCTGACACGGGCAAGAGCGGAGATTGGCCTGGGGGGTGTGGGAGAGGGCCCAGAGGGTCGGAGCTGGGGGACCCCGGGCACGAAAGCCCCCCTTGTTGGTGTAGGTGGGAAACTGAGGCAGAGTCAGAGGCTGGGAGACAGGAGGAGGAGGGGCGTGCTGAGAGCCAGGCTGAGCGGAGGGAACGACGGGCCTGGCTTACCTTCCTGTAAAAGCCATGAGACCCGCCCGAGCCAGCCGTGGAGGAGAGGACAGCAGGCTGGGCCGCTCCTGATCCCCACCCGCACCGCCTCCATGCCCGCCCCGCCTCTAAGATATGGGTGCTCAGCGCGCTATTAGCCCCAGGCAGCTGCAGTTCCCCACTCAATCTGCTAAATTTATGCTTCTAGGAAGACGCACACCCTCAGCCAGAGCCGAGTGGGATTCATACGAAGGTGGGAGAAACCCCGCTTCCCTCACGTCAACGTGTCAGAGCCTGAGAGCATCAGCTTCGCCCTCTGTGACAGCTCGGTCCCCAGACACCCAGCCTGGCTGTGCCCGAAACTCCGTACGGCCGGAAATCACCTGGGCTGTAGGCAGCCGCCGCCTTTAAAACAGCATGGTGAAATATGCACATCATAGCTCTCATCTCAAGCGCACGGCTGCTCAGTGGCCGTCTGAGGGCATTCACAACGCCGTGTACCTGTCACCACCATCTGCACCCGAAGCTCCTCGGCATCTCCAGCAACTCTGCCCCCTTAAGCACTAACCCCTCATCCCCTCCCCCGGCCACCCACACCCTTCTACTTTCTGTCTCCATGAAACTGACTACTCTAGGCACTTCGTTTGCGTGTAATTGTGTAACTGTATGGTATCCTCCCTTCTGTGACAGGCGTGTTTGACTTGGCATGACGTCATCCAGGTTTCTCCAGGTTGGAGCAGGTGTCAGAACTTCATTCCTTATTATGGCCCGATCCTGCTCCATGGTATGGATGGACCACAGTTTGTCTATCGATTTACCCAGCCACGGCCGCTTGGGTTGCTTCCACTTGTGGCTGCTGTGAGTAACGCTGCTGTGAGTGTGGGTGTGTAAACACTGGTGCAAGCCTGTGCTCTCCTCGGAGTAGTCACGCAGGAGTGGAGATGCTGACAATTCTGTGCTAACCCTTCTGAGGACGTGCCAAGCCCGCTCACAGCCCCACCCGCACAAGCTTCTGTTTCTCCACAGCCTTGCCAACCCTTGCTGCTCTCTCTGTCTCTGATCCTGGCCATCCGAGTGGGTGTGGGGAGACGTCTCGCTGTGGTCTAGACGCACATTTCCCTGGGGGCTGATGATGCCGAGCGTCTTCTGTGCTGGTCGGCCGTTTGTAGACCACCACTGGGGAAATGTCTGTTCAAACCCTTTGCCCGTTTTTGCACTGGGACCTGCAATCTTTTTGAATCCTGTCTCTGTAAGTCACAGAGGTCAACAATGCTGCCGGACTGGGTCTTGATGGTCTGAATTTGAACTGCGGGAGCCTGGGGTCCCATCATGCTGAGGGACGCTGGAGGAAGCTGGGGTGGGGCCTCTGGGAGGCCGGGAGGATGAGGACAGGACTCCTCTCGGGGGGACAGTGCCAGGAGAGGGGGTGCAGAGCCCCCCTGATCGCAGGTGCTGGGAGCACAGCAGGGGGGCATTCCCCTGATGGAGGAGAGCGAGGACCCCGGGGCGCACGTGCTGAGGGGGCGCCTCTGGGGACAGTCTTCCTCGTGCTCTCTCGTCCTCCTGCCAGGCCGGGGGCTTATGTCACGTTTGTCCTGCCAGCTGCTCACTCAGCAAACACTCCTGGGCGCCGTGTGCCAGGGCCTGTGATGCCCACAGGGACCCAGGCAACCGAGTTCCTCTCCTGACGCAGCCCGCAGTTCTTTTTTTAAAGCTTCTTATTTTATTTTTGAAAATCTTTTGGCCATGCCACACAGCATGTGGGATCTTAGTTCCTTGACCAGAGACTGAGCCCATGCCTCCTGCATTAGGGGCAGGGGTCTTAACCACTGGACCGCCAGGGGCATCCCAGTGTGCAGTCTTCAGCTGTGCCGCCCAATTTTGTGCACTAGTCACTCCTAACTAATGCAATTCAAGGCAATAAAATAAAGTGGGGCTTCTTCTAGCCAAGATGGAGTGCCATGGGCCAGATTCACCTTCCCAGCTGACATAAGCAAGAAGTAGACAGAAACATATTAAAAAGTTCTTTCTCAGGATGAGGGACATCAGACAGAGGAGTAGGGATAGAGGCTGGAAACGCTGTGACCACCCCAGCACCTCCTACTGCCATGGAGCCAGAAGGAGGGGTGCAGGGGGCTCCCTGAGTCAGGAGGGGAGCTGAAGAGAGGGACCAGGGAGGTGAGAACGTGGGACTGGCAAGCTGGGGAGGAGAGGGCGGCACACGAGAGCCCTGGGCTCACAGAGGGCCCCTCTCAGGGCTCAGCTGATTCTGTTGAGGAATTATCAGCACTTGTGAGTCAGGGAAATACTCGAGGTGGGAGAGGATTAGGGGTAACAGGCCTGCTACTCAGGGGTGGTGTCTGTTCCACAGTCATCAGGAAAAGTTCGGGACTCCTGGGCCTGAGGCAGAGGCCTCTCAAGGGCCTTGTGTCCGCGGTGGGTGACCCAGAGTTAGAGCTCTGCTCCACTTCTGCGTAGAAAGCCTTTAAAGCAACGCTCCAAGGGATCAAACTCTTTCCACATCTCAGAAAGAGAACCCAGCATCTGAGAAGGTAAAATTCACAATGTCTGGAATCCCATAAAAAACACAAACATGCACAGAAGTTGGAAAATGCAATGCATAATGAGGAGATAAATCATCAAAACTAAACCAGGACTGACACAGATGTTAGGATGAGCAGGCAGAAGCATTAAAACAGTTATTACAACTGGATTCCATATGTTCAGAGTTAAGCAGAGACATGGAAGATGTAAAAACACAACCCAGGTTAAACTTCTAGGGATAAAAACTCCAGTGCCTGAAATGAAAAACTCAGTGTTTATAATTGATGATGGATTAGACATTGCAGGAGAAATGATTAGCAAACTTGAAGATATAGTCATAGAAATGATCTGAATTGAAACATAGAGAAACATTAATTTAAAAATAAACAGAGTGTCAGTGAGTATTAAGAAATCTTCAAGTTGCTAAATATGCTTAATAGGAGTATCTGAAGGGGGGAGAGAGGTGGGACAGAAAAATGCTGGAAGAAATAATAGCCAAATGTTTGTCATGGACGATGAAAACTTATATATCCAAGAAGCTCAAGGAAGTCCCAGCATGAGAATTATAGAAAAAGACACCAAAGTGCATCTTCATCAAATTGCTCAAAGCCAGTGATAAAGACAAAATCTAAAAGCAGCCAGAAAGTAAAAGAGAAGATTCACTCTGTGGAAGCAAAGTAAGGATGACAGCAGACTCCCGTGGGAAATGCAGAATGGACGGTGGAGCAACATCACCGAGGTCCTCAAAGAAAAGAATCGATCAGTGTAGAATTCTATACCCAGTAAAATGTCTTTCCAAGACAAAGCAAAAAAAGGCATCTACAAACACACAACGGCTGAAGGAACTCACCAGAAGACCTGCAGTACAAGAAATGTTAAAGGGGGTCCTTCATGGAGAAAGAAGGTGACACCGGGCGGGCATTTGGAGCTACATATGGTAGTGGGAAGTACTGAAACGAGCACTTTTATACGTAAATACATGAGATGCATTATTACTATTCAAATACATGTAACAGATGATTGTTTAAACAAAGATGGCAATAATGCAACATGGAGTTTATGACACGTGCTAAGTCACTTCAGTCATGTCCGACTCTTTGCGACCTCATGGACTGTAGCCTGTCAGGCTCCTCTGTCCATGGGATTCTCCAGGCAAGAATACTGGAGTGGGTTGCCATTTCCTCCTCCAGGGGATCTTCCCGACGCAGGGAGCAAACCTGCATCTCCTGCGTCTCTTGCATTGGCAGGTGGGTTCTTTACCACTAGCGCCACCTGGGAAGCCCATTTATGACATACAATTAAGTAAAATGTATAAAAACAGCAACAAAGTTTTGAAGGGAATAAATGAAAATATTCTAACGTTATCATATTGAACATGAAGTGCTATAACATTGCTTGAAGTGGACTGTGATAAGCTAAATATGCTTCCTATAAACGTTAAAACAATCAATAAACTACACATCAAGGAACCATAGCTAATAAGCCAACAAAAAGATAAAATAAAATCATAAAAGCATATTGAATTAATCCCGATGAAGGCAGAAAAAAATGAAAAGGAGAAAAACAGATGGAACAAATAGAAAATAAATAACAAGATAATGGACTTCAACCTACCAATAGCACATTAAATGTAAATAGTCTAAATAGCCAAAATGAGGGACAGATGGACAGATTGGGTAGAAAAGCAAGATCCAACTATATACTTTGTCTATAAGAAACACACTTTAAATATAAAGATACAAATAAGTTAAAAGTAAAAGAATTGGAGCAGACGACCCTGGTGGTGCAGAGGACAAGAATCTGTTCTCCAAAGCAGAGGGCATGGTCTTGATCCCTAGTCTAGGAAGATTCCACATGCCTTGGAGCAACTAAGCCCGTGTGCCATAACCACCGAGCCTGCATTCTAGGGCCCATGAGAGCTGCAATGAAAAGTAGCCCCCACTTTCTGTAGCCAGAGAAAGCCTGCACAAAGCAATGAAGACCCAGCGCAGCCAAAAGTTAAACTAAATAAATAAAGAAAAGAATTGGAAAAAATATCCTACGCTAACACTGATCAAAAGACCTCTGTAGTGGCTATATTTATACCAGACAAAACAACTTTCAGAGCACAGAATATTGCCGGGGATAAAGAAAAGGGTTTCGTAATGATGAAGGGATCAATTCATGGAGAGGACATAATAATTCTAGATGTTTATGCAACAAATAGCAGAGCTTCAAGATATACAGAGCAGAAACTAATAGAACCAAGAGGAGAATTAGAAAAAGTTCACAATTAAAGCCAGAATTGTAATATTTCTTTTTAAATAATTGTCATAACAAGTCAGCAATCAGTAAGGCTATTAAAGACTTAGAAGTCAGACTCAACTGACTTTCATGAAACTCTCACTCTCAACAAGAGAATGGCCATTCATTTCACGCACATATGGAGCATTTACTCAGATGGATTGTATTCCAGGCCACAACACAAACCCCCAGAATATGAAAGGATCCAAGTCATAAAAAGTATGTTATCTGACTACAGTGGAATTAAATGAGAAATAGAAGATTTCTGGAAAATCCCCCAGATTTGGAAACTAACACACTTCTTAATAACCTATGGGTCAAAGAAGAAACCAGAAGGGAAGCTGAAAAGTATTTTGAACTGAATCAAAATGAAAACTGCAAATCCCACAGAAAATGTGTGGATTTGGCTAAGTCACTCCTGAGGGGGACATCATTTATAGCATTGAATGCCTATATTAGAAAGGAAAAAAGATTTCAAATCAATGACTTCAGTGTCCACCTTCAGAACCTAGAAAAAGGGGGAACAAATGAATCCCAAAGTAAGAAGAAGAAAAACCGTAATAAAGATCAGAGCGAAAAATCAATGAAACAGTAAACAGAAAAACAATAAGAGAGAATCAATGAAACCAAAGCTGGTTCTTTGAGATGATCAATAACAGCAATAAACCTTTAGCTTGCTGGATCAACAGAAAAAGGGGAAAACAAATGACCAATATCAGGGATGAAAGTGGTGACATCAGAACCGATTCCACTGATATAAAAAGGACAGGAAATGTTAGGAACAACTTTATATCAATAAATTCAACTACTTGGGGACTTCCTTGGTGGTCCAGCGGTTAAGATGTCACCTTCCAGTGTAGAGGGTGTGAGTTTGATCCCTGGTCCATAGCGAAGATTCCACTTGCCTCACAACCTAAAAACCAAAACATAAAATAGAAGCAGTGTTTCATGTAACCGATAAAACCAAAAATAAAACCAATAAAACCAAAAAAATTTATTGAACGTAACCAATAAAGACTTTGAAAAATGGTCCACATTAAAAAAACTTTAAAAAAAATCAATGACTTAAAGGAAATGTATAAAATGTATAAAATTGTACATGAAATGCTATAACATGGCTTGAGGTGGACAATGATAAATTAAATATGCTTCCTATAAACCTTAAAACAATCAATAAACCACACATCAAGGAATCATAGCTAATAAGCCATCAAAATGATAAAGGAAATGGACAAATTGCTTGAAAGACAAAAATTACCAAAGCAGGATGAAACAGATAGCCAGATAGCCTTATATCTATTAAAGAAATACAATTTGTACTTAGAAGCCTTCCTACCTGAAAGACCCAGGTGGCTTCACTGATGAATTTTACTATGCTTAAGGAAAAGACACCACCAACAGCCAATGATGATAAACGGCACATAGCTCAACCTTGTCAGCTGTCACAGAAATGAAGTTAAAACCACAGTGACAGGTGCCCTCCACACCTATCAGAGCAGTAACTCTAAAAAGACTGGCAAAACAAACAAATAGAAAGACTGGCCACACCCCGTGTCTGAGAGGCGGTGGAGGGGCTGGGACGCTCAGACCTGCTGCGGGCAATATAAAGGGACGCAACCACCTTGGGGAACAAGCTGACAGCTTTTTTTTTTTTTAAGATTAATTTATTTATTTTCATTGGAGGCTAGTCCTGGTGGCTCAGACGGTTAAGTGTCTGCCTACAATGTGGGAGACCCGGGTTTGATCCTGGGTCGGGAAGATCCTCTGGGGAAGGAAATGGCAACCCACTCCAGTACTGTTGCCTGGAAAATCCCATGGACGGAGGAGCCTGGTAGGCTACAGTCCATGGGGTCACGAAGAGTCGGACACGACTGAGTGACTTCACTTCACTACTTTACAATATAGTGGTGGTTTTTGCCATACAGCGACATGAATCAGCCATGGGTGTCCATGTGTCCCCCATCCCGAACCCCCTCCCACCTCCCTCCACACCCCATCCCTCTGGGTGGTCCCCAGAGCAATGGCTGTGAGTGCCCTGATTCATGCATCGAACCTGGACTGGTCACCGGTTTCACATATGGTCATACGCATGTTTCAATGCCATTCTCTCAAATCATCCCGCCCTCGCCTTCTCCCAGAGTCCAAAAGTTTGTTCTTTGTATCTGTGTCTCTTTTGCTGTCTTGCACATAGGGTCGTCATTGCCATCTTTCTAAATTGCATACATATGTGTTAACATACTGCACTGGTGTTTTTCTTTCTGACTTACTTCACTCTGTGTAATAGGCTCCAAGCTGACACCTTTTTAAAGCATTGTACGGACACCCGCCATGTGATCCAGCCGTTCCTCTGCGACAGAAAGAGCACGCGTACCTGGAGCTGTGCCTGGACGTGATCTTAATGCTCGAGACCGACATGGCCCCGAAGTCCAGACAGCCGAGCGTTTGGGGGCAGGTCTCCGTGCCTCCCTGATCCTGGCCCAGCGGAGCTGTATGCAGCAGACAGTGGGCCCACGTGGGTTCAAGCTCTGGGGAGAGCCCCCCACTCTGAGCTCCTACCTTCTTCCTCCAACCTGGGGACCCTGCCACTGATGGGGGGACCCCCGGCTGGGGCTCTGGAGCCTGACTTCCTGCCTCCCACCGCCGTCTCCCTGAGGGGAGGGGCCCATTCAGGGTCAGCTGCCAGCTCAGGGTGGCACTGTTTAGTCTCATGGCCCCCACGTGGGGACAGTGAGGCTGGGAGCCAGCCTGAAGGTGGGGGCACTCCCAGCCCTGGGGGTGATTCTCTCCCCCAGGCTGGGGGGCGGGTGCCGGAGGCAGGGCTGGGGGTGGGTGGGTGGTGGAGGCTCGTGCGTGGCTGGGCTGGGCAGGGGGCGGGCAGCGTCCACTCCGGGGCTGGCGCCTGGCCTTCGGTCATCCCGCACTTGGTAGACTGGTGGCCTTTTCTTGTTCCATCCCACCTGTCCCTCGGGTGAAATTGAGCAAACCCATAAAAGCCAAATGGACCTGATTGCAGAGGACGGTCCACGGCCCAGGTACATGTCGGGACTCGGGAGGCCGAGTTGATAAAAGTGTAGTAAGTTCCAACGGAAGATATATTTCATGACAGGTACAGCGTGGCCGTGTATAACTGGCTTGCAATTAATTAACCTTCAACGCCGTTCATTAAGCTCCAGCATTTATGAGCTCGGCATCACACGATCGGGCAAAGTCACGGGGCGGGGCGCGGTGTGGGGGGGGCAGACCCGATGAGGACATATCGGACTGTCGGCCGAGGGGTCCCTGAGGCCGGCCCCCCGGCACTGCATCTGTGGGGGGCTCGCCCACCCCGGGCCCGAGTGGCCGCCGTGGAGCAGCTTCTGCACCTCCCGGCTCATCCTTGTGTGGTTGGAAATAATTGTACTTGTGGTTTGCACACAAACCCTGCCCCACATTGATTTTTCAATTACGGCGGGAAGAAAACGAGAGTGAGATGGAAGGAGAGGGCTGGCCGCGGCGTTACAGCCGATGACCCCTCGGCGGGCAGCCTGGCGGGCCGGGGCCTCCAGCCGGTCAGCACCTCGGGGCCTCCGAGCTACAGGTCTGTCCGCCCGAGGAAACAGATCCTGGGTGGGGGAGGGCCTCGCCCGCGGGTGGAGGCCAGGTAGACCGGGTGCCCCAGCCCTGGAGCTCTCAGCGGAGGGGGGGCTGGTGCCCGGGGAAGCAGCCCAGCGCTGCCCAGGACCCTCGGGCCCAGGGAGGGGTCAGTGCTCTGCCGTGGTACGGGCGTGTGAGGGCAGGACAAGCTGGAACCTTCTGGCAGGGAAGCAGGGGTCCATGGAGCCCTGTGGGGAGTGTGCAGCTAGCTAAGGACGCTGGGATTGGCACCCTCCGCAAACCGTCCCCAGTATCCCTGCCCCCGCGTGAGCACCTGCCCTTAGGTGACCGTCCCGGTGGGCCTCTCTGCGCTAGAGAGAGTCTCAGTCTTGGCCAGAGTGCCGTCCTCTGCTCCTCCCAGGGCCCCCCACCTTGTCCTGTCTACCCCCCCATTTGGCTTCTTGTCTCCAATCTGGCCAGTGTCACCGGGCTGTCGGGGGATGGGTGCAGTCTGGGGTGCAGGGCCAGCTCTCTCTGCCTCCTTGGCCCCGGGGTGGTGAGCCCACGGTGGGGAGCAGGACAGCTTCAAAGTGGGTTCATGATTAGGGCCCCCGGCAGCCCTGGCCAAGGGGCACAGGGGAGGGGGCTCTGGGCAGGTGGGTCTTGGGGGTCCTAGGGCCCCGCAGGGGGTGCTGAAGCTGGAGTTGGATGTCACAGCCAGAGGGATGCCTGCAGGTGTCTGTCACCTTGTTCGGGCTGCGAGCATGGGGCAGTGGGAGCAGAGGGGTTTCTCTGGCTGTGGGGAGAGCCCGTGGCTTGCCTCCTGTTTCCTGGCAGGACCACCACTTCTGAGATCCCTGTTTCTCATTTCTGTTTGGGGTTCAGTCTCAGAGAGGCCTGGAGGAGTGAGTGTCGAGTGTCTGGACTCGGTTGTGTAGGGGGAGGTGGGCAGAGGGGTCCTGGCTCGTTCGCCCCAGAGGGGATGGGAAGCAAAGGTGGCCGGAGGGACAGGGCCCCTGAGGGACTCGGCCCCCATGTGGGAGGGCAGGGGGGCCCGGTGAGACCCCCACCTCCAGGAGGGACCCTCCTGTGTGGGCCTGAGCCCTGACCCTGGGGGGCTGCGACCCCCCACCTGTCCTGACCGGGTGAAAGAAAGGGTCGGGGTGCCCTCGGGGGCCGTGGGGCCGCCCGCTGGCTCTGAGCCTGCCCTGGCTGAGTGGATGGCCTGCAGACGGCCGCGGACCCCTGTCCGCCTGGGAGTGGGCTCTGTCTCAGAGCGGGGCCAGGGATGAGGCCCGCTGCCGGCCCTGCTTGTCGAGGAGGCTGCCTGGGCCCTCCCTGTTCAGAGCGATTTCCCCGCCAGGCCAAGGGCTCCGTCTCTCAAGCCCCCTCCCTTCGGCCGGGACCCCTGATGGAGGGCCACTCACGGGGCTGCAACCACTGCGGCTCAAAGGCCTTCTTGTGGACAGTGGCCTCCTCTGGCCCAGGACTCTCAAGTGCACCGGTCCTTCCTGTTGACCTCCCCTCTCCTTGGGGGCTTTCCAGCCGAGGCCTGAAGGATTCTGACCAGCTGTGTCTCAAGAGAGGCTGGTCAGCCGCCTGGACTCCCGCCGCTCAGCCTCCTCTGCAGAGGCCAGTGGGAGTGAGGTGGGGGCCCCTCGTAAGGGAGGCCGGGGCACTGGTCCATCAGGGTGTGGGGGTCCAGCCCCGCCCAGCAGCGGGCTGCCCCGGGCACAGAGTCCACGGCCGGCCAGGTGGGGGTGGGGCTGGCAGAGGGGCGGCGCAGGGTGAGCGGGGAGCCCCGTCTGGACTAGCGCCTTCCCTGGGGCCCATCTGTCCACTCCACTCTTTGGTACAGGCCCAGAGAGGGCAGGGGTGCGCGTGGGGTCACACAGAGGCGGTCAGAGCCCCGAGCAGCGGTCAGAGCCCTGAGGTACCCCCACGGCCGGCGGGGGCGGGAGGGCAGAGTCTGAAGGCGGAGGTCAGGGCCCTGGGGGGGGGGGTGGCGCGTGCCCACTCAGCTCGTAAATCACCACGCAGGTAAAGGGTTTCATTTCCTCTCGTTGGCTTGTTCCGTGTTCTTGCTGCCTCGTAAATCTGCTGGTTATGACTCTCTCTTCAGCACTTTTGCGATGGCCGATAATGGCTGAGGAAGGGGCAGGCTGGATGGATCCCCAAGCAGATTTTAAACAAACACCCGCATCGGAGCCGTAAATAACTCTAAGCAGAGGCAGGAGTGGACACCACCTCATAGCTACTTGGGGCGGGGGTACCACCGCCTGTGGGCAGGGCCTGGCCCCCTGGGGCTCGGGACTCCCCACCCCGACGGGATCAGGGCCCAGGGTGAGGAGGGAGTTCATTTCTAAGTCTCTCAGTCATGAGGAGCAGAGACCCACCAGGGCACATGTGTGCAGTGTGTCTCTAAACGCGCAGTGCGTGTGTGCACGCGTGTGCCGTGTGCCTCCAAATGTGCAGTGCCTGTGTGCACGCGTGTGCTGTGTGTCTCCAAACATGCAGTGTATGTGTGCACGCATGTGCTGTGTGCCTCCAAATGTGCAGTGCGTGTGTGCACTCATGTGCCGTGTGTCTCTAAACGCACAGTGTGTGTGTGCACACATGTGCCGTGTGTCTCCAAACGCACAGTGACCCACCAGGGCACACGTGCAGTGCGTGTGTGCACGCATGTGCTGTGTGTCTCTAAACACGCAGTGCGTGTGTGCACGCGTGTGCCATGTATCTCTAAATGCGCAGCGCATGTGTGCACACATGTGCCGTGTGTCTCCAAACGCACAGTGCGCGTGTGCACGCGTGTGCCGTGTGTCTCCATCCAAGACACAGGGTGGCCCCTGGGGCTCTGTGCGCCCTCCGTAGGACGAGCGCTTGTTCAGTGGCTGAGGGGCCAGGACTGGAGCCCAGCCTGCTCGGCCCCCAGCCCCTGCACCTCCAGGGCACCCCATGCTGCCTGGACTCCCAGGCCAGCCGCCTGCTGACAGAGGTCTCCCCTCTCTGATGTCCCGGCTGGAGGGGCACAGCCCACAGAGAGCCCTGGGCTCAGAGCAGCGGTCCACGGGGGTGTGGGAGTGGGGGATGGGGGGGTTGGGCTGGAGGACGGTGGGAGCCCCTAGGTCAGGGCTGTGGCCAGGGGAACAGGGAGTGGGGCTGGCCCCCGGAGCAGAGCCTCTCTCTGCCCTGGGCAGGGGGCTGGGGGCTACTTTCCCCCAAGACCATCCTCTCCTCAAACAAAGAAGACTCGGGGGAGGGGCACACCCACCCAGAAAGTCCCCTGAACAGCAGCCCTTGGTTCGTCCAAATCCGCCGGACCCTCAAACACAGCCCGGGACCTCGGCGCCCGCCGGGCACCCGGTGACCCCATGCCCACCGTTGTTTATTTTCTGCTAAAACTTGCTTGGCCAACCAGGGGGCTGGAGCAGCTCCTCATAAAGCCAGAAGCGTAATTGATATTCTCAGCATTTCGAGAGAAAATACGAGTATTAAAGATATACAGTACACACCATAAAATTCTTTCATATTTCTTCTTTATGGTGGGCTCTAAAATTGGCAAAATAAATTCCCCGAGACCCATTACACTTAACGCAGAGTGTGTTTTGGAGGTGGGGGTGGGGCTGGGGGGGCTGGGTGGATGGGCTGTGAGCGTCTCCTCAGTATGGGCTCAGGCCCGCCGGGCCACGTGCTGTTTTCCTGGAAACCTGGCTAACGGGAACGGTGGGAACTGTGATTGCCTTGTTACAAGCTCTGACCACGGCCCAGCGCCCGGCACGCCCATCTCAGCACTGGAGGGACATCTGTCTTTCTCCAAGAAAATAGAATGCCTTATGAGGCACCCTACATGGTTCTCCCACACCTGTGATTCCATGGGGAGAAGGCAATGGCACCCCACTCCAGTACTCTTGCCTGGAAAATCCCATGGACGGAGGAGCCTGGTAGGCTGCAATTCATGAGGTTGCAAACAGTCAGACACGACTTCACTTTCACTTTCACTTTTCACTTTCATGCATTGAAGAAGGAAATGGCAACCCACTCCAGTGTTCTTGCCTGGAGAATCCCAGGGACGGGGGAGCCTGGTGGGCTGCCGTCTATGGGGTCATACAGGGTTGGACACGACTGAAGCGACTTAGCTGCAGCAGCAGCAGCTGTCCATGGGCACCAAGGTTGGGGTCAGCGTGGGCCATCCCACAGCTCTGCACTGCCTCCTCTTGGCCAGGTCAGTGAACTGCCTGCCTCAGTTTCCCTGCTGGTCCCTGTGGGTTTAACTCTGGGGGAGGAGGCAGCCTTCGACATAAATGCATGCTTTTCTACTTTACTATCTTCCTCCTTCATGAGACTAAAGCTCCCAAGAGCAGGGACCACATCTTGTTTTAAACGTTAAAAAACATTTTTATTGGAGGATAGTTGATTTACAATGTTGTGTTAGTTTCAGATATACAGTAAAATGAGTCATATATATATATATATATATATATATATATATATTGAGTGAGTGAAATTGCTCAGTCATGTCCAACTCTTTGCGACCCCATGGACTGAGCGACTAAGCGCGCACACACACATCTCCGCTCTTTTTCAGATTCTTTCCCCATATAGGCCATTGCAGAGTATTGAGTAGCGTTCCCTGTGCTATATATTGGGGTCTTGTTAGTTATCTATCTTATATGTTTGTTTGTGTTTGGTTGCTCTGTCGTGTCTGACTCTCGGTGACCCCATGGACTGTAGTCCTCCAGGCCAGGCTCTGAACATGGGATCTTCCAGGCAGGAACGCTGGCCTGGGTTGCCATTTCCTCCTCCATTTTTATATACAGTAGCGTTTATATGTCAATCCCAATCTCCCGATTTTTTCCTCCCCTGCCCCATCCCCTGGTAACCATGAGTTTGCTTTCTATATCCATGATTCTACTTCTTCTCTGTAAATAAGTTTATGTGTACTCCTTTGTTAGATTCCACATACAAGCGATATCGTACGCTGTTTATCTTTTTGTGCCTTTCTTCACTCAGAATGCCAGTCTCTAAGTCCATGCTGTTTTAAACTTTAAAACCAGCTTTATTGAGGCATCATTTACATGCAATGAAATGCATGCCTCTTGTAAGAAATAAAAAAGCAAACTTAATTCTTTTAGAACAGGTTTAGATTTGCAGAAAAATTGTGAAGCTAGTCCAGAGTTCTCATATACCCCAAGCTCCCCTCTTGGGAAACGTCTCACATTAGGATGGTGTGTTTCATGCAGTTAGTGAACTAGTATCGCTGCATGATGGTCAAGTAGACCTGACTATCGAGCAGTGTCTGTGCATCATTTGTTGCTTCCTAGTGTCCTTTTTCTGTTCCAGGACGCTGAGTCACCCCCTTCCCCAGGCGGCTCTTGGTCGTTCAGTTCCTCGGGGTTCCCTTGTTTCCGATGATCCTGACAGTTTTGAGGTGAACTGGTCGGGTGTTTTGTATGGTATCCCTCAACTGGAATTTGTCTGCCTTTTTCTCATGATTATACCAGGGTCCAGGAGGATGACGTGGAGGTAAGTCCAGCTTCATCACATGATTTCAGAAGCACACACTCTGGACGTGGTGTATCTCAGCTGACGCTGGCCTAGACCTCTGGCTGAAGCAGTGTGAGTTGGATTTCTCTGCTGTATCTGACTCCTCCCCCCACCCCCAATTTCCCACACTGTCCTTTTTGGGACGAGGTCACCCTGCAGCTCAGAGCTGGGGACGGGGAAGTCCCCCTCCGTGAGAGCAGAGCATCTGCATAAATTATTGGGAATTGTGCAGGGAAATTTGTCTCTTCTCCCCACTTAATTACCTGTTTCCCTTTCTTATATCAGTACAGAGCCCTGGATGTTTATTTTATGCTTTGGTTCAGAATCCCCTGCTATTTGTTTTGTTGCTGAAACTGTTCCAGTCTTGGCCACTGGGAGCCCTTCAGGTGGTGGATCCTGTTTCTGGGACATGCTTGTGGCTTGCTGACCCTTTCTGACTTTCTGGTGTGACAGGAAGCTGCAGCTTCTCTGGAATTTTCTCTGCTCCAGCCCTAGGATCAGTCACTTCTCCAGGGAGCCCTGGTATTGCTGGAGAACGCTGTTAGAAACCGATATCTGGGCCCTGCTCGGGGGCTGCTTGCTGCCGGGGTGTCGCTGCTTCTCAGCCCTCTCGGCTGACACGGCCAGGGAAAACACGTGTGTGCTAACTGGTGTGGTGGTTTAGCTGCTGAGTCGTGTCCCCATGGACTGTAGCCCACCAGGCTCCTCTGTCCACGGGATCCTCCAGGCAAGAATATCAGAGTGTGTTGCCATTTCCTTCTCCAGGGGATCATCCTGACCCAGGGATCAAACCCACGTCTCTCGTGTTGGCAGGCAGATTCTTTACCACTGAGCCACCAGGGAAGCCCCCTAACTGGTGTGCATACATTTGTATCACACGCATGAGTCATGTCTCTATCTTTATGTGCTGGGAACAAGGGCTCTCCAGAGCCACGGATGAGGGGCTGTGCACCCCCAGGGACGTTTACTATGAGGCCTTGGCTCCTGTGATGACGGAGGCTGAGAAGTCCCACGAGCAGCAGCCTGGGGACCCAGGAAGCAGGTGGTGTGAGTTGCCCCAAGTCCGGGGGCCTGAGGACCCAGGGACAGGAGATGGGATGACGCCAGCTTAACGCTGAGGCAGGTGCAGAAGGGCAAATCCCGCCTTCCTCCATCTTCTGTTCTATCCAGACCCTCAGCGGATGGATGAGCCCACCTGCACGGGGTGGGGGGGCACCCGCCCTGGGGAGGCCCACCCACACGGGGGGGCACCTGTGTTACTGAGACCATCCATTCCACTGCTGAGCTCACCAGAAACCCCTTCACACACCCAGAACTGCTGAACCTGGGCCCCCGTGACCAGGCGGGTGTATACACAAAACCACCCCTCCCCCAGCTGCATCTCTGCTAAGCTAAGCTGGGTTCCTGCAGGGTCTCCACCCCGAATCCATCACCACGTGATCATCCCAGCCTCCTCCCCGTGCTCGATGGTGACCTCCCACGCCAGCAGCCGAGCCCGGCCCTGCCGTGGACCTCACTGTTCATCTCCAGGGTGGACGTAGACCGGTATCCCAGCAGTCCAGCTGTCCTCCCAGGGAGGCGAGCGGGAACTGACCAGGGCGTGGTGTTTGGAGCAGTTCCCCTTGTCTGTAGCCTCACAGACCGCTCTCCTCTCTGAAATCACTGAGATCAGCACTGCCCCTCTCAGCTGCTTCAGTGAGGCTGTTTCAGACATTTTTTTATTACAGTTAGGTTCTTTTGTTCCAGTCTGCACATCTTCCCAGGAACCCCTAGCCTCCTAAATAAGTTTTAACACTTGCATATATTAAGACCACTTATTTGCATAAAGCTGCTTGTTGTGACAAACGCATTGGGTCTTGTATTCATCCTTCTGGCCTCATACAGAATACTTTCACCTCCCTAAAAATCCTTGTGCTTCACCTGGTCACCCTCTGCCCTCTGCCCTGGGACCCCTGGCAAACACGGACCTGTGGCCTGTCTCTGGTTTTGCTGTTTCTGGAACATCACGGAGTTGGAATCCTACAGAACCAAGTCTTTTCAGATTGGCTCCTCTCCCCTAGCCATATGCATTTGAGGTTCATCCATGTCTTTCTGTGGCTTGACAGCTCATTAATGTTTATCCCTGAATAATACTCCACTGTATGGATGTACCAGGATTTGTTTATTCATCACCTATGGGAGGACATCTTGATTGCCTCCGGTTTTTGGCAATTCTGAGTAAAGCTGCTATAAACATTTGCATACGGGCATTGTGTGGACATAAGTTTTCAAGTCAGTTGGGTAAACACCTAGCAATTCAACTGCTGGTTCATATGGTGGGACTATGTTTAGCATTGAGGGAAGCTGCCAGATTGTCTCCAACAGTACCAATCTGTGTTCCCACCAGTGAGGGACGAAGTTTGCTCCGCATTTTTTTTTTTTTTTTGCTCCGCGTTCTTGAGAGCAACTGGTATTATCAATTTGGGGGAATTTGGCCGTTCTAGCAGGCATGCAGTTGTTTTTCCCTGTTTTAATGTGCATTTCCCTAATGATAAATGGCATTAGTATCTTTTCGTATGTGTGTTTACCATTTGTTTATATTTATATATATATTTTTTTACCAAGGTGTCTGTTCAGACCTTTATTTTATTTTGATTATTTAATTTATTTATTTTTGTTTTTGGTTATGCCACGGGACACGTAAGATCCTAGTTCCCCAGCCAGGGATGGACCATTGGAAGTGCAGAGTCTTAACCACTGGATCGCCAGAGAAGTCCCAGAACTTTTCCTTATTTTAAGGTCAGCTTTTTTGTTTCCTGTTAGGTCTTAAGAGATCTTTGTGTATTTTGGATTGAAGTCCTTTATCTGACGTGTACTTTGCAAAGATTATTTTCCCTGCCCGTGGCTTGTCTTTTCATTCCCTTAACAGAGTCTTTTGTTTTTCATTTGAAAAAGTCTAATAGCGATTTTTCTTTCATAGATTGTGCTTTTGGTGTTGCAACAAAAAATTGCTCGTCAAACCCAAGATCACACAGGTCCTGAGTTTTTTTTTCCCTAGAAACTTTATAGTTTTGAGGTTTACATATAAGTAAATTTGAGGTAATGTTTGCAAAAAGTGTCCTTGATCTGTGTTTTGATTCACTTTTTAAAATTTAAAATATGATGTATAATTGTCGCAGACCCTTTGTTGAAAAGTCCATGTTTCTCCGTTGAATTGCCTTTCCTTTTTTAAAGATTTTTTTTTTCTGATGTGGACCATTTTTAAAGTCTTTATTCAATTCATTACAGTAATGCTTCTGTTTTTTTTTTGGTTTTTTAACCTTGAGGCATGTGAGACCTTAGCTTGTGGCTGGGACTTGAACTCGCGCCCCCTGCTCTGGATGATGAAGTCCTAACCACTGGGCCCCCAGGGGATCCCCCTGCCTCTGCTTCTTCGTCAGAGATGAGTTGACAGTATTTGTGCAGGTCCACTATCAGGCTTCTTAAGCTGTTCCGATGATTTTTCTGTCTATCCTTTTACCAATACCACTCTCTGGATTTCTGCAGCCTGATAGAAGCTCGGAAATTGGACAATGTGAGTCCTCCAATTTGGTGCCTTATTAGAGTGTGCTGGATATCCTGGGACTTCTCATTTTCTGTATAAACTTTTCAGAATCCGTTTGTCAATAGCTACTAAATGGTTTGCTGGGATTTTTATTGGGAATCCACTGACTGGATAGAATATATGTGGAAGAAGTCATAGTTTAACAATAGCTCAAGTCTTCCTATCCATGATCATGGAATAATATCTCTCCATTTATTTACAGCTTATTTGATCTCTTTCTTCAGAGTTTTGTCATTTTTAGCTTATAGATCCTGTACATACTTTGTTAGATTTAGGCCAAAGTATTTCAATCTGGGATGGGGGATCTCTTGTAACTGGCATTGTTTTCTTAATTTCAAATTCCAGGGGCTTCCCTGGCGGTCCAGAGGCTAAGACCTCACTTTCCAGGGCAGGGGCCCAGGTCTGACCCCTGGTCGAGGAGCTGAGATCCCGCACTTGTGCGTGCTTAGTCTCTAAGTGTCTCTTTTGCATCCCCATGGACTGTAGCCCGCCAGGCTCCTCTGTCCATGGGATTCTCCAGGTAAGAATACTGGAGTGGGTTGCTGTCTCCTTATCCAGGGGATCTTCCTGACCCAGGAGTTGAACCGGAGTCTCCTGCACTGGGAGGCAGATTCTTTACCACTGTGCCGCCTGGGAAGCCCCTGTCTCACATTCTTTGGGGCCCAAAAAATAAAAAAATATAAAGCAGAAGCAATATTGTAACAAATTCAATAAAGACTTTAAGAATGATTCACATTTTAAAAAATCTTAAAAAAACAAAACAAGAAAACAAATTCCAATTGTTCATTGCTGATTTATCGGAAAGCAATTGACTTTCATATATTAACCTTGCATCTGGTGACCTTGTTAAACTCAATCATCAGTTCCAGGAGATAGTGAGGCAGACAGATGGGTGGATAGATTTATTTATATACATATGTATAAAGATAGATTGATTTTTGAATGTAGAAATATGCCTGACCATGGCATATAATTATGTTTATATATTGTTGTATTCAATTTAACAGTATTTTGTTCATGAATTTTGCATCTACATTCATAAGAGTTATTGGTTGGTAGTTTTCTCTTAATGTCTTTGTTTTGGTATCAGGGTGATGCTAGCCTCACAGAGCACATTAGGAAGTGTTCGCTCTGCTTCCATTTTCCATGAGGAAGTGTTGAGAACTGGTACCTTTATTTCTTAAATGTTTGGTGGAATTTACCAGTGATGTCATCTGGGTTCTTAGCGATTACTTCCTTTTTCAATTCCTTTAATAGATACAAGTCTCTTCAGTTGACCTTTTTATCCTTGTGTGAGTTTTGGCAGTTCGTTTCTTTTAAGTAATTGGCCCATTTCATTATGCTTTCAAATTTGTGGCCATAGTGTTGTTTACACTATTCTTTTATGATTCATTTAATGTCATGGACCAGTGGTGATGTCATCATCTTCATTTCTGGTATCAGCAATTTGTCATTTTTTTTTTGTTCGCCTGGCTAGAGATTTATCAATGATCTTTCCGAAGAACAAGCTTTTGGTTTTGTTGATTTTCCCTATTGCTTTCTTATTTTCAATGTCATTGATTTCCGCTCTAATTTTTATGGTTTCCTCTACTTGCTTTGGTCTTAAATTGCCCTTCTAATTCCAGTTCCCTAAGATGAAAGCACAAATTTATTTTAGATCTTTCTTCTTTTCTAACACATACAGTTAATGCTATAGATTTCCCTCTGAGCACCGCCTTCACTGCATCCTGCAAGTTTTGATCATTTTTATTTTTATTTTCATTTAGTCCAAAATATTTTTTAAAATTTCTCCCGACACTGCTTCTTAGGTCCATGTGTTAATTAGGCATGTGTTGTTTAACTTTCAAATTTTGGGGATTTTCCAACTTCTCTGTTCTATTATTATTTTTAATTTAACTCTACTGTGGCCTGAGAACATCTTTTATATGATTTCTATTCTTTTTTTAAATTGACGTAGAGTTGATTTAAGATATCATGGCAGTTTCAGGTGTATAACACAGTGATTTGGTTATACACATACCTATATCCTCAGATGCTCAGATGTGTCTGACTTTTTGCGACCCTCTGGACTGTAGCCTGCCAGGCTCCTCTGTCCAGGGGATTTCCCAGGCATGAATACTGGAGCGGGAAGTCATTCCCTTCTCCAGGATCTTCCCGACCCAGGGATCAAACCCACGTCTTCTGCATTGCAGGCAGATTCTTTACCGCTGAGCCACCGGGGAGGCCCATTTTATGAACAGTGGTGTGTGTATGTTAATCCCAAACTCCTAATTTCTGTTCTTTTAAATCTGTTACGGTGTCCTCTGGCCCAGATGGATGTGAGGAGGATGTGCAATCTACTGTTGCGTGGAATGTTCCAGATGTGTCCCTGGAGAAAGTCGACTGATGGTCTTCTTGTTGAACTGTATCCTCCCCGGTTTCCTGACTGCTCGTCCATCAGTTACCGGAAGAGGGCTGTTCAGGTCTCAGCGGCGAACCTGCACTTGCCCGCTTCCCCTCGCCATCCTGCCGGGCTCTGCTCACTTTGGCTCTTTGATGCTCTGTGGTTTGGGAGGCAGGCAAGCTCTCCCGAGGCTGAGACTGTAGAAGTTGCGGGGAGGGTCCATTCACTCGGCCGCTGCTCCAGCAAATCCCTGTCTTGGTCATGGACCACTTCCTGTTTGCAAACCTGTGCGGAACAGTGGGCAGGGAGGAGTCTGCCTGTAGAGCTGGGTTATTCCTCCCAGCGGTCTCCGCCCCCCGCCCCCAATAGAGGGTTGGTGTCGTCTCCCGAGTGTCCCGGCCATCTCTCCAGCCTGAATCCTGATGCATGGAAAAGGCAGTCGACAGGTAGCTTGGGTGAGAAATAACCTTCTCTGTGAACCCTAAGGGTCTGAGGTCACGGCTACCCAAGCTGGTGCAGACTGGCAGCTTGATTCGGGCGCTGTGGCTCTGGGGCTGGCGGGGCTGTGTGAAACCTTGCCCAGACTGGTCCGCGAGGCCCCAGAAAGCAGAGGTGGAGGCTGTGGACCTAGGCCCAGAGGTTTGGAGACCAAGTGAGACCGCAGGGCCTTGATCGGCTGCAAGGGGTGCGGGTCCTCAGGCAGCAGGAGGGAGGCGAGGAAGGAGGCAGGTGGAAGCTGGTTTGCGAGCAGCGTCGAAAGAACAACGGGCAACGCCGGGCCCACCTCGCTTTGCCGCTCTCCGCAGATACTGCGTTTTCTGCCGATTGGAGGTTTTTGGCCACGCAGCGTGGCTCAAGTCTATCTGTGCCATTTTTTCTCTAGCATTTGCTCACTTTGTGTCTCTGCGTCACGTTTTTAAATTCCTGCAGCATTCCAAATGCCCCCTTCATTGTTTTTCTATTTATTGCCATGCTCAGTGATCTTTGATGTTTCTATTAATACTACGATTCACTGAAGGCTCAGATGATGGTTAGCATCTTTTAGCAATAAAATATTTTAAATGAAGGCACATACGTTGCTTTTTAGAAATAATGCTATCTCACACTTAATGGAACACAGCATAGCATAAGCATAAATTTATAGGCACTGGGAAACCAAAAAATCCATGGGACTCACTTTACTGTGATATTTGCGTTATTGGAATGTCTGGGACCAAACCTGCAGTATCTGGAGGTCTGCCTGTGCTTCTTCCCTCAGGCTGATACAGTAGAAACTAAAGACGCTTCACTTAACAAAGGCCAGACACACTCAGCTTGGTGGCAAAGACCAGATGGACAGCATGGCCACCAGGGCTTCAGTTATTAATACAATCTTGGGGCAGGCTAAGGGGACAGCCATTGTTTCCCCATCTATTTGCCATGAAGTGATGGGGAAACAATGGAAACAGTGACAGATTTATTTTTTGGGGGCTCCAAAATCTCTGTGGATGGTGACTGCAGCCATGAAATTAAAAGATGCTTGCTCCTTGGAAGAAAAGCTATAACCAACCTAGACAGCATATTAAAAAGCAGAAACATTACTTTGCCAAGAAAGGTCCATATAATCAAAGCTATGGTTTTTCCAGTAGTCATGTATGGATGTGAGAGTTGGACCATAAAGAAAGCTGAGCACCAGCTGGGAAGCTGGCCAAGTGGCCTGGAATCAGAGAGCCAAAAGGCCGGCAAAATGCTGAGGGGGCTGTTCGGCCAGCTTGGGTTCACGGCTCCTGGGCTGCTGCGAGCCTCCGGGCCTCTGACCTCCTGCGGGCGGGGTGCAGGATGCATCTCCAGATGTGGTCCAGAGAGTGATGGGGAAGGAGAGGCTCCTCGGACTGGGAACCTGATGCCACCCCAAGTGGGACTCTGGGGCCATTTCCCAGGTGTCATGCGAGTGGAGAGGAAGGCAAAGTGGCTACCGGGGGGAAGCGGGGGGAGGTGGCTGTCCTGTATCACCAAGACCCACTCCTCTCCTCCTAAGAGGGTTGGGTCTCCCGCTTCACTCACATCAGACTTTTCCAGACAGACATAGCAGAGGGGGCATGCCGCATTCGGGCAGAAACTTTAAGGGCACTGTGTGGTTCTCCACATTCTCTCTCCTTTAACTCTAAGAAGGACCAGAGAAGGTCTGCATCCTTAGCCTGTATCCCTCGAGAGAGAAAGCGTGCGGAGCAGACCTGGCTCATCACCTGCACGAGACGTGAGCAAGAAATACAGCTCTGCGGCATGAGCCCGTGGGTCCTGGGGATGTTTGTTACTGCGGCATTGTCTAGCATGAGCTGACTGATACACACTGTGTCCTCATCCTTCTTTTGGACGTCACCACTGACCTCCAGGTTGACAAATGCCACGGGCCTTCTCCTCTCCACTCTGTTCCCTGGCCCTGCAGGTACTGTCAGCACCCGCACTCTGCTGCTTCCCCGTCTGACGTGTGTGAAAGCAGAGGATAAACGAGACACAAGCAGGAGCCAGAGAAGACCCCTGCCGTGGACAGATCCCTGGGCAGAGAGGTGCTCGGCCCAGGCATATCACCGTGACACAGGTGGTGCTTCTGGGACCCCAGGCATTCTTGATGCCCACATCCTTTGAGCGTTAATGAATTCCTCTAAAATCTTCAGTTACTAGTTTTCTGTTCCAATTTGAATATGCATCTTTTAAAAGACTTTACAAATGTTGAGGGCTTCACGCATACTATTTTGATCCTCCAGCTACGAGAGCAATTGGAGAATCATGTAGATTAAGGACAGTTACTCTGGGAGGAGAAGGAAGCAGGAGATCAAACACTTATCTGTACAAATAAATTCAGCGCAATCCACAATTAAGCAGCATTTGACATTTAAAAAATATTTGATCCATGTTTTGGCTTCCAGAACCGCTTAAGGGAGCTGAGATGTGTAAATTACATTCAAATCAGGATTAAATATAGTTCTCAGAGGAAGAGTGTATGATTTAAGTTGCCTAATTATTTGGGGGAAAATCTGTTCTCCAATAATTAGGAGAATGAGGATGCTTGGCTTGTTGGAGAGAGAGACAGAGACAGAGAGATGAGAAATGAATCTTCCTGGCCTTGAGGCTGCCAGTGCAGCCTCAGGAAGTGTCGTGTCTACACAGGCCGGGAGTGGGGTCTACAAGGGGGCAGGGCAGGAGTGGTGCTCAGAATCACAGCAGCGTGGGGGCAGGGGCGTGCAGCCAGGAGCCCAGAGGCCCTGCCAAGTCGGGAGCAGGCGCCAGCTCCTCCTGGCAGGGCCGGCCAGCATATGAGAGCACCCAGGCAGTGGCCAGACGCCGCGGGAGGGAATTTGGCAGCACTGGAAGCCAGCGATCCGTTAATTAGGTGATATTTCTTAAAAGTCACATGGGGGGAGGGGTGTAGACGGCAGGCAGCCTTCAGGAAAATATCCAAACCATAGCAGGGCCTCTTTTTAAGATTAAGAAATGGTGGGGGTGGGGGACACGGGAGTAGGAGCTAGGCGGCTTCAGTTGAGGGGGCCTCCGAGACCCCGTTGACAGGAGGTGTGTGACCCTGGGCCGCTGCAGAGTGCTCTGACATCCTGCTTCCTCATCTGTAAGGTGGGAAATTAACCACGTCTCTCGGGTCGGCACTGAGGGTTAGGTGTAGACGGCACGCAGCGTGGGAGTCAGAGTCGGGAGGCAGACCCCTGGCCCGGGATCACTGCTGTGTGCCCTCGGACAAGCTGCTTACCCTCTCTGAGCCTCAGTTCGCCACCTGGAAAGTGGAGGTGGTACCTGCGGCTACCTCTCAGGCTGCCGGGACCGCTTCCGTCAGACACTCCTCTCCTGGGGCTCGCGCTGTGTCTGGCACGCGGCAGGTGTTCTGCTCCAGCATCTCACAAATATTTACCGCGCACCTGCGATGTGCCAGGAGATGATCCAGGTGCCAGGCGTCCTCAGGGGATGGCGGAGGAGAGGCTCCTGTCTCATTCCAGTGCAGTGGTCAGAGCGCAAGGAGGAAGCAGAAAGTGGCGTGGGTTCTCGAAACAAAGGGTCCCGGGAGGGCCCGAGGGAGCCTGGCTGGGAGGGCTGCCTGCAGGTTAGGGGTCTTCTGGAGCCTCTCGGGGTGAGAAGGAGCCGTTCCCAGGGTGGGGGTGGGGCTTGGGGCTGCGGGGGCCGCGGTGCAGTCTGTGCTGTGTGCGGACCCCCACCCCCCCAGAACTGGACAGAACACAGGCCTGAGAGTGGGGGCCCTGGCCGGGAGCTTGGGCCTTCTCTGCAGGCAAGGGTGCAGCATCTGGGCCGGGACTGGTGCCGTGATGCCCGCAGGGGAGCGGAGGTCAGCTGGCCCCGGGCACCTGCCTGTGGTTCCTGGAGAAGAGACTCGAAGCCCGCTCCTCCCTCTCCCGACACGGCTGCCCCTCTGGGACCCTCACTCTCAGGAAGGATTCCCGTCCCACCCAACGCTGCCTCCCGGGGGCTCTGAAAAGATGGTGGTCCAGAGTCTCCCCAGGCAGGGTGTGTGGGGGTGAATATCCCACCCCCAGGCGCGCTTTGGAGCTGCCGCCGCTGGTGGGCTTTCTCGGGAGGAAGAGGTCAGTGTGAGCTTCTGGGCATGGAGTGGGGCTGCCCAGGTCCCCTCACAGAGGCCCTGAGGCTGAACCGCAAGGCTGGGTGGGGGCCGGTCCTCTGTCTCAGACCCCGCTGGGCACAGAGGCTGGGGGCAGCCCCTGTCCTGGGCTCTCCCTGGTCATGGGACCAGAGGGTCAGCAGACAGATGCCCCCAGGACTTGGGACGCCTCTCCGGTCCTCCTGGTGCCTGCGGTCAAGGTCCGGGAATCCCTGCAGGGCTCCTACAAGAAGGAGCTGGCGGGGCAGCCACCCTCCACTCTACTGAGGGGTAAGCCTGCCAGTGTCCACAGTGACGGGAACAAGAGCCCGGTGCCCAGGCCCAGGCCTGGTGGGCCTGCTTGTCCCTGTCCCAGGCCGCGCCCCACGGGGCACCTCTGGGAGGGAGGCCAGGCACCGGGCCGCTTCCTGGGAGCCCTGACCTCTGGCAGGACTCGGACGGGGCCTCGGGGACAGCTTTGGGCGGGCCCCTGGCTCGCCCGGCTTCCTGTCTCTGTCCATCTGCCCTCTGGGGGGCCGGCTCACACTCAGACCAGCCCTGCCAGCACCACGGAAACCCCTACTCGCCTTCCAGTCTGGGCTGGAGTGGGGACGCGACGCTGGCTGCCGTCTCGCGGGATGTGGGTCCTCTCAGGGACAGTCAGCTTCGGACTCAGGGGTGTGTGCCAAGGCCTGCAGCCCCAGGGCGGCGGGGTGGCCCTGAGCAGGGGCACCGTGAGTGTGGGTGAGGTGCGGAGGTGCAAGCTACTACCCCGCCAGCTCCCCGTCGCACACCAGGGGCGGTGGGCAGAGGTCTCCCCACCGCAGCTGGTGTCCCGGCCGACCAGGTGGCCCGGGTCTGGGCACAGAGCAGGCCCGGGGCCCTGGCTGGGAATACGCTCATTCTGAGTTCAGTGCCCTTCGAGGACTTCCAGAAACCCCTGATCCGTCTTTGTGCCGGTTCTGCAGCTGAGTGATGACCGCGCACCTGCGCTTCCCGGGCCCCGGAAAAGACGGAAAAGGCGCCGGAGGTAATCTTGGCGTGGGGCCCTCCCCAGTGCCCCCTCCCCATTCACAGGGGAGACGGGGGTGGGCGGGGGAGCCCGCAGCCAGCTGGCAAGGGTCACATTGTTATGTGGAGCGCCTGGGCTTGTAAACCCCGGGTGGTAACTGAATCTGGGCAGGAGTCCTTGACAGGGGTCGTTAAGCGTGGAGCACAGGTGGCCTTGGCTTTGCGGTTCTCGGTCCCCAGCTCTGCTCCAGGAAGGCCAGCGCTGCGCTTCCCCGGGACTGTGGGGGGGCTGGGGAGCCCGCCGGGTACTGACAGGGGCAGGAGGTACCCGGGGGGCTGGGACCCAGGTGAGGGAGGGGGTTGGGGTGTCTAGCCCCAGACCTTGCCGAACGCTCTGGTGGTGCCCAGCAGAGCAGAGCCAGCAAGGACGGGGGCCCGGGGAGGACAGCGGAGGCCTCTGGGCAGGGGGAACAGGCCTGCACTGAGGCTGGAGCTTCAGGAGGTCTACTGCCCCCGAGACCATGGTGATGAGGGCAGCGCCAGCAGGAGGGCTCCCACCCGGCCCAGGGAGGTTGGGAGACATCCCCCAGGGGCCCAGCGCGCCCAGGAGGTCCTCGGCAGGAACGCAGCCTGGTGTCCCACACGGGGCCTCTGCTTCCAAGACTGTGCAGCTGTGGCCCGGCGTCCCGGCCGAGCCTCCGAGGGGGACACGCTCGGCCCACCGGGCTGGGATGGCGGGTCGGGGGGCTGGTGAGTTGTTCAGTGTTGCCAAAGGTGATGAGTTAGAAGCTAATTAAAAAAGCTATCTGCAGAGCCACGCAATAAAAGAAGCATAAAATTCCAATCTCATTTGTTCCACTTGGCGTCCCCGGGTGCAGGACGCCCGCGTGTGCGCCCCTGGTCTGCGGATGGCTCGCCAGGCGGGGGCCCAGAAGCCCAAGGCAAGCCTTCCGTGGACTTCCGCCGGGCAGGTCGCTCACACGGCCACCTCGCTGGCCTGGGGTGGGGAGGGTCCTAATGAGCGGGGCAGGGGCCGACGGGCTGGGCTGTTGGTGGTGGCGGCTGCGGGGGCCCCAGGGGTGGCCAGGGGCTTCATGGCGGGGGAGCGGGCAGGTGCCTCATTCAGAGTGAGACCGAGGCCCAGTGTGGGCAAGGGTGGAGCTTTGCCAGCCTGTGGGCAGGTGTTACGGCTAAGGCCGCAGTGTCCTGCCTGATGGGCTGGGATGGAGGTAGACCCCCCACCCCGGGGCGGGGGAAGGGCTGGGGCACCCAAGAAGGGGCGGGGGCTTACCCCCACTGGGCTGAGAAGCGTGGCCCTGGCCTGGTTGGCATTCGCTGTGCCCTCACTATGCCTCCACTGCGCCTCCTGCGTGTGGCTCTGTGCGGCCTCCTCTCCCCGCCTGGGGAGAACTTCCTGGGAGGAGGGGTCCGAGGTGGGAATGCCCGTGTTCGCCCATGTCGGCTCTGGTCACCCTCTGGACTGGGCCGGGCAGTGTGCCTGCCGCCGCGGGGCTGAGAGCAGCCCGCCTCGTGTGGGTCCCAGCGGAATGCGGTCCAGGGTTCAGGGGGCGCCTGTGGGGAAACCGCTTTAGCATCAGAAGGGTAGGCCCTGCCCTCTGGACCCAGACGCGGGCTTGGTCCTGGCTCTTCCCTCTGTTGGCTGCGGGCCTCGGTTTCCTCACCTGCAGAATGGGTTACAATGGCCTTAGCCTCGATGGGCCACGGGGAGGGCACGGTGAACTGGTCACCTGCCTGGCACCGAGCGTGGGCTCCTGAGGCGCCTTGGAAGCCGGGGCCTGTCCCCTGACTGCAGCTCATAGCGCCTGTGTCCACGGGGCCGTGAGCCCTAACTGCTCTGGCACCTTGGACCAGTTTAAGGATAGGACGTGGGTGCTCAGAGAAGTGGGCCCCAGGGCCATTTGCCCTGCGGCCACAGGACATGAGGAGCCCCAGCCTGGCCATGTCCCTGCGAGGGGACGCAAGCTGCAGAGATCCCCCAAGCAGGACAGAAGGACAGCTAGGGGCTGATGGGCCATCTCCCAGGCGCTCCTGAGAAGCCTGGGGCCGCGGTGGAGTAGGGGGTGGTCCTGGGTCAGTTGACACCTGGCCCTTAGCTTCACCCACTCACAGGTGTGATGCACCTGCCGGTCAGCCGGGTGTGAGGGCAGCCGGTCACGTTGGGAGGCAGGAGAACCCAGTGACTCCCGAACACAGGAGCCCGGGAGCCCAGGCTGCTCTGCAGCTCCGGAGGCCTCGGTGGGGATGTGGGCGATTGCCGGTGTCTGGGGCTCACCTGGGCCCCGTGGTCCAGCCGATAACATCCCTTGTCGGGTAGCAGCTCGGGCTCTGTCTTGGATAACAGAGATGGCGTGTGCCAGCCGAGCCTGCAAGCTGCAGTCTGATCCCCTCTCAGCATGGAGGTTGGGCTTCTTGAGGCTGGTGGCCCGTGTTGGGTGCACGGGGGTCACTGCCAGTCAGGCCCAGCCCGCGCCTTTGTCTCTGGGCTGGGAGGCTTGGAGGTTCCTCATTCGACCAAACTGTCCAGACACGAGGGGGTGGGAGCAGAGAAGCGACATGCTTGGAAGGGCCGTTCTTCACTACAGGCATCCTGGAGGGGCGGGCTGGCCCCATCTGTCTGTCCCCAGACCCCTGGAGACCCAGCCTGGGGCAGGTCTACGGGGTGGGCCCTGGAGGAAGGCTGCTGTCGCCTCGGGGTCTGTGGCCAGTGTGTGGGAGAGGAGAGGGTGTCTCCGTAGATGGACACAGAGGCGCCCATGAGCATCACAGCATTGCTGCTGGTGGGACAGTTTCAGAGGAGCTTCCCGGGAGGGGGGCCACTGTCTCTTGTGCAGTGACTCAGGGTCCTTCCATTCTGGGCTCTGCCACGCCGAGGGCCTCACTTCTGCCCATGGAGGGAAGGGGAAGTGTCGGGAGCCCTTGGAAATGCACTCCAGCTGCAGAGAGGCAGGGCGTGAAGCAGGACATGAGGCCGTAAGTGGGGGCTGCGGGCTCTGGGGGTGGGTAGTCTCCTCCTTAGGGACGCCCGTGGGCAGGTGACCGGGATGAGATGAGAGGAGGGCAGCGCCCCAGTTTGTGCAGAGTGTGGCCAGGCTGCAACCCCCCACCCCCCCACACACACATGCCAGCACATAGAAAATGTTCCGGAACAACACACACCCAGTAGAGAATGGCGGTCACCCCAGGGAGGCCACTCGAACGGGAGGAGGTCACTCAGACTGACCCCTGGCCCATGTAGTTTGAATTTCCACAAGCTATTTGCATAATTAACAAACTAAAGTGGAGAGGATTCAGTCAGTGAACTGCGATGCAGCCTCGGGGCTGTGCTGGGGGCACTGGTCCGTCATCGGCCTCCTGGGCCACCTCTCGGCCCTCAGGCTGGGAACGGTCCTCACAGATGTATTGTGATGATGCAGCATGCATTTTACAAAATTTGGAAACTCCAGACATGCCCAAGGAGAAGGCATCGCCTTTGTTACCACGTCCCAGGGCCGCCCGCTGTGAACGCTCCGTGTCAGAGGTTTGAGAGTGTTTTCTGTACACTCGATTGAAATTGGGTCCCACGCACTGTTTTTCAAATCGTGATCTTTTATTGAGAACAAGTATCTGCTGCAGTCTAACGCCTGGATAGACGCTCCGCTGATGTGACAACCTGCCCCTGGGTGGCCATCTCTAGTGCCTCCAGGCATCCCCAGCTATGAAGGCTGTCCTCTGCCACCTCCTCAAGCACGGGTCCCAGCCTCTCCCTCCTCAGCCACCTCCTCCTGGCACTGCTTCCCTAGATGCCCCAAATCCATCCCCACCTCAGGACCTTTGCACATCCCAGGAACGCTGGTGTGTCCCCCTCCACCCCTCCACTGCCACCAAATACTGTCATAATTGATCCATCACCTGGCTGGGGTCTCTGGTCAGTTATCATTTCATCAGAGTATCCTCCTGACCCCAGCCTGTCCAGACGCACACCTTGTCCTACCCTAACCAGGTCAAGTCCCATTCCTCCAGCCCCATTTTCGTCTTCATAGCTCTTCTCACCCTTGCTGTTTCCCTTGCTCCCCGCTGAAACTCAGGTCCCGGAGTGTCTGACCCCTGCATACTATTCACGCAGACAGCAGTGCGCCAGAAATGCTGGTTCAGTGGACGGATGACGCCTCCTGGAACCCCTGCTGAGAGCTCCCCCACACCTGCATCCTTGGAAGTAGGACTGGTGCCCGATGGCACACATGAGCCCCCAGAGCAGGCGCTCCCTGCCCTCTCACCCGCGCCCTTCCCCCAGGCAGCGGCCAGCATGGGGTCTCCGCCTTCTTCATCTTTGTTGCCAGCTTGGTGAGCGATTGCTTCTCGTTCTGGGATCCGTCTGGCTAGATGCGATTGTGCGTTTTCCACGCTTTGT
The DNA here is from genome assembly GCF_019320065.1 of Cervus canadensis. Lineage (NCBI taxonomy): Eukaryota > Metazoa > Chordata > Mammalia > Artiodactyla > Cervidae > Cervus > Cervus canadensis. The sequence continues at coordinate 6,696,317 of NC_057402.1, forward strand.
GGTCATTTGTCCTTCTTTGGTGAATTGCCACTCTGAGTTCTTTGCCCGTCTCTCTGCCCAGACGCCCATTTTTTCTCATTGATTCCTGGTTCCGAGCCCAGTGCGTGAGCTGTGGTCGCTGTGTCTGGCGGCTTGTGGGGTGTGTGAGCAGGTTCGGGGCACTCGGGAGGAGGCGGTCCTGGGGCTACGGGCGGGAACAGGGTCTTCCAGGTTGAGTCAGGTGTTTGGGGGGACGTCCGGGTGATGGCCTGAGTGAGGTGGGGGCTGGAGTTTTGGAGGGTGAGGGGAGGGGCTGCCAGGTCTCCCTGAGAGGCAGACGCCCAGGGCAGGAGGCTCTCTCTGTAGTGCCCTGGGAGCCCAGCCACCCCCTCTTTGAGGTGGTCCTGGGACAGCCCCACGGCCCCTCTGCCTGGGGTGGCTGGTGTGCCTGCGGCTGCCCATGGACCACTCTGCCTGCACACACATCACTTCTTTTCTAAACGGCACCCAGCTTCCTGCAGCTCCCTAATAGCCTGGTTGTTTTAATTACTGATAATTGGTGTTTACCCAAAGCCTTTACAAACAGTCCCCGCTGAGCTTGGCTTCCTTATGCAGGCAGACCATGCGGGAGAGGCCCCGGCTTCAAGCTGCCCCTTCGGCCCATGGTCATCCCACCCTCCAGGCATTGCCGCAGGGACCCTACTTGGGCCACAGGAGTGCCGGACCCCTGTCCGTGCAGAATCCTCCAGGGGGCCCCTCCCTCCTGGTCTGCAGAGCCTGGCTGGCTGGAGACTGGCAGCACCTGCCTGACCTGGAAGTACCTGGACTGAGCAAGTCTCGGTGCCTCCCGAGCACTTCGTGAGAGCCGGGTCTGTCCAGGCCCCGCCCTCCCCAGGCCCCGCCCCACCAGACCCCGCCCCACCAGACCCCGCCCCACCAGACCCCGCCCTCCCTGGCCCCGCCCTCCCGGGCCCCGCCCTCCCCAGGCACCGCCCCATCCAGACCCCGCCCTCCCCAGGCACCGCCCTCCCCAGACCCCGCCCACGCAGACCCCACCCTCCCCGGCCCCGCCCTGTCTCCAGGCCCCACCCCGTCCCCCTGCACTGCCCTCCGCACCCAGCACGGGTCAGGGGACCCACAGGTTACAGAGCCGGTCACACGGCTGTTCCCTCTCCCACCATGAGATGAGACGCCCTCCTGCTGCTGGGCTTGGGGTCTTTGAGCACCCTTTGGGTGATGGGTCCTGGGGAGGAGGAGGCAGGAAGGAACAGAAGGACACAGGGTGCTGGGAGGGGCGGGCAGGGGCCTGGGGGTTCTGAGTCCAGGAGGCGCCCCAGCCGCCGTTTGCAGCCTCGCCCTTCCCACGTCGTGCCCTCCAGCGTGCAGCGGGTGCACTGCTTCTGGAGTCTTCTCTGAGAGGAGAACCAGGTGCCGCCCCCGCCGCTGCTGCTCCGTGGAGAGCCTTCCTGACAAGCCAGGATGTCCCAGGGATTCTGGGCGAGTCTCTGGCTGGGGAATTTCTGGCCTGGCCTCTCCTTTCCCGAGGCGCAAGGCCCCTGGTGTGGCCACGCCCGTTCCCAGGGGTCCCAGGACCTCCCGGGTTGGGGAGCTCCTAGCTGAGTGCCTCCATGGCCTGGGTGCCCTGTCATCACTGTGGCCCGATGTCCTGGGCCAGCTCAGGGCCCTTGAGGGCGAGCCCGGCTCTGCATCTGCGGGCAGGGGTGGCCTGGCTGGCTGACGCAGCGGCCACCCCACTGGAGTCGGTCACGCACAGAACAAGACCGATGTCAACAGACATTGACACTACTTGGAAAGTCCCTTCTTGGGCTTCCTCAGAGCCACTCCGGGAGGGGTCTGTGCTTGGGGCTGGGACGGGGCCCTGCAGGCAGAGAGGGGAAGGGATCTCCCTGCCCTTCTCCAGGGTGGGGAACTGGGGCGTCAGATGTCGGGACCCAGGAGAAGCATCTGACATTCCCACAGCCTCTGCTATGATCCGCCATCTCTTTCTGAAAATGGGGTTTTGTTCTAGCCAGCATCTGTGGGTTTTGACGGATTCTGAAATTTAATAAATATTTTGCTTCCTGTTTCAAAATGTTCTGTGTTCTTTTTTGTTTTCCTTATGGAAAGAGACTGGGATATGATTACCTCGACTTCTGGAATCCTGCAAGCCAGGGTGGGCAGGGTGGATGTCTCAGAACCGTCTCCCCCAAGCTACCCAGTTGCCTGGTTCCAGAGTGAAGGCTCCATCCCAGAGCTGCTGATTCAGTTTCCCGAGGCTCAGAGGGGAATGGGGCCTGGGGTCGGGACATTGTCTAATGCTGTTTTTTCCCCTGAAAAATGAACCAGTGTAGGGATGGGGTGAGGAGGGAGATGGGGGGTTCAGGAGGGCGGGGACACATGCCTATGGCCGATTCATGTTGATGCATGGCAAAAGCCATCACAATGTGGTAAAGTAATTATCCTCCAATTAAAATAAAAACAAAATGAACCAGTGTTTTATGTTGATTCTTTTAGCAGAGAGTGAGCTGGGATGGGTCTTGGAGCATGGAAAAACCCCGGCCTGGGGGCAGGGCAGGCGAGGCCAGGTTGCTCTGAGCTTCCCCTCCCCCCCTTGTGAAGGGGCTCCTCCGGGACTGGATGGTCACTCTGAGCTCCCCTGATTTGTGCAGGGGCTCCTCTGGGACTGGATGGCCCGGTGGTTAGGTCTGAGAAGCCCAGAACCCAGGTCTGCATTTTGAGCCCCGTTTTCTTACCTCTAAATGGCTCACAGGACAGCTGGGCGCTGCAGGGTCTAGTGCCCTGCGTGCGGACCTGGCAAAGTCAGCTATTGGAGGACAGTGGCCACCGTTGCCTCCCTGGGTGACCCTGAGCCAGGCAGCTACCCCTGCAGTCACAGCCTGGACTCCAGGCACCGAGGGACAGAGGAAGGTCCTGGCCATGCTCCTCCCAACCCCAGGGGTCTCAGCCTCCTCTTCCTGGAGTCCCCTCTTTAAGGCAAAGTCACCCCACAGGGCACCACAAAGCGGAGAGGCCTGGAGCAGCTGGGCGCGCTGGCCCTGCGAGAAAGCCCCCCCCCCCCACAGCCGTGTCCAGTCCCTGCGGGTCCCTGAACAGAGCCTGCCTCACACCCCAGAGCTGGGTGGGGTACGAGGGTCAGCAGAGAAGGCTGCAGAAGCACCCTGCTGAGTCTGTGGCCACCAGCTGTGTGGGGCGTTTTCAGAGGGCTTGGAATGCTGCTGGGGTGGGGGGAGGTGGGGATTCTGGCTGTGTCCAGCATCCAATGTCTCACCAGGGGCCGATTTGAGGTTGGAGAGAGGAAAATGGGGGGCACCCGCTTCCCCCAGGAAGCCTGCAGTTGTCCTGGGGAGCATTAAAGAAAAGTCTGCTCTGACTAGGGTGCCCAGGACATACCACTGCGGGTGCACATGTTACTTGCAGGGGGACAGGGTAGGGGAAGCTTACATAGCTTCCTGTTTCGGGGGCAGAAGGAGAGGTGTCAATACGGTTAATTATGTGTCGATCCAACTGGGCCACAGGGTCCCCAGATGTTTGCTTAGTGATCTGGGCGTGCCTAGATGAGATGAACGTTTAGCTCATGGACAGGGCAGAGCAGGGGGCCCCCCCCGCCCAGAGTGGGTGGGTCTTGTCCAATCAGTCGAAGGCCGACTAGCTCAAGGAGGCTGACCGCCCCCAGGTAAGGGGAAGTCTGTCCTGCCTGGCGGCCTGTGAACTGGGATGGTGAGTTTTCCTCCTCCTTCAAACTTGAACTGAAACACTGGCTTTCCTGACTGCAGGTGGAGGGACTTCTCCACCTCCAAAGTTAAGTCAGCTCCTCATTATAAATCTCTTTAAATATATATGTCTCCACCCATCGCATTGGTTCTGTTTCTCTGGGGAACCTTAATACAGGTAACAAACTCTGGGCTCCGAGTCAGAGCCGAGGATTACTCTAGTGGAAATGTAGGGTCTGGGGTGCAGGAGGTGACTCCCCCCAGCTTCCTCCCAGGTCCACGACAGGTGGAGACGTGCCTGGTTCCCAAACTGGACTGTGAGAGACACCGGCTAGCCGTGTGCCTGCCCCTGATGGAGCTGGGGTGGGGTGACAGGTGGGGACAGGTGTTTGGAGGTCGTCCAAGCAAACTTCCGGGAGAGACTGTCTCTGGAGCCCAAGGACTGCGATGAGAAGAAGGGCTGGCCTGAGATAGCCCTGGGGTGGGTGGACCTCCACCCCGAGTCAGGGGGGCTCATGGCTCCCTGGCAGCGCTGGGAGGGAGGGAGGAGCCCCATCTCAGGAAACAGGCGAGCAGAGAGCCTGTTACTGGGGGACACGTGGTGAGGGGCCCCCAGAGGGGTCCTTCCCAGGCCTCCGTGGTCACTTCGGGACCCCAGAAACAGGCAGAGCCGGGCTCAGCAAAGCCTCGCACGGGCAGAGCCAGCCTCTGGAGGTCTGGGTCCCAAGGGACAGGGCCTCCCTGCCCCAGGCGGCTGACGACTGCTGGCCCAGCAGGATGTGGTCCTGGCCTGTCTCGTAAATCTCGCCATTTACAGCTATTGACGGCGGCGCACTCAGGGCAGCCCTGCGTGATGAATTGGCAGAACACCGACCACGCTGTCCGACAAGCGATTGTTGCAGCGAAAATGAGAAATAACGATCAGGGCCAGAAGCAGATTATTAAGAAAGACTTCCAGCAACTTCGCAGACTGTCTTAGCTGCTCTAATAATCAGGGCCTCACCAAGAGACACGTGCTTCCGGTGGCAGTATTTTTCCCCCGACAAGACGGGCCAGCCGTCCGTGCGGTTTACACGGACATGCCGGTGGAAGGCCGGGAGCCGGGCAGGGGCCCCGGCCAGGCGCTGGCGGGATTCTTCCTGACCACGCTCACGGCCCAGGCGTGTGGGCAGGGTGCACGCCACAGGGGCTCACAGTGCTCGGCTTCTGGGGGAGCCCCTGAACCCCTGTGGGCTTGGAGAAGTGGGGCCACCTGTGTGGTCGAGCCCTGGAGAGGAGGTCATTCCTAGAGCTGGCGTCCACTTGCCCTGGGGCCCCCATCTTTACTAAGATGGAAAGAGAGCAGGCGTCAGTGGGGTGAAGCCTCTGGACCCCAGGCTGCAGACAGACAGCAATGGCGGGGTTGTGGTCGGGGCGGGGGCGGCCTGCTGGTCCCTGGGGAGGCCATGTGGGGATGGGCTAACGGGGCAAAGAATCTGGACCAAATGAGTGAATGAATGAATATCGGAAGGAGCCATCTGGACTAAATGAGTGAATATGTACAGGAAGGAGCCAGGGAAAGACCCCCAGACACATGGCCAGCCCCCTTCCTTCCTCCCATCCTCCCCACGCTCCTGGAGCCCCAGGAAGGGTGGAGCCCGCAGCTGCGGGTCCTGCCAGGGAAGCTTGACGCCTGAGAACCACCTGCTGTTGAAGGGCTCCCAGGCCAGGGAGGGTGTCTGCAGGAGAGGCCTGGGCAGTGGTCCCCCAGTGACCCCTGGGCTGAGGCAGGAGCACAGAGGGGTCACGGCAGCCCCGGCTCCGGGCCGTTCACGCCTGGGGACTGAGACACGGCCAGGGGAGGGTTAAAGCAGCAGCAAGCAGGCTCGTCCAGCCCTGTTAAGAAAATGATGATCTGCCGCTTGACGTCATTTTAATTCCATTTCAAGGGCATTTAATCTCGTTTGCCGATGACTGGTCCCTGGCTGCCGATGGATGAGCTCACTGCCCCTCCTCCAGGGGAAGCGACCCTCGCAGCGGAGACGTGGCGCCATCGCATCCTGCTGGGCCCCGAGCGGGCGGGGGCGGCGAGGAGGACCTGCCCCGCGGCCTGGCCTGCGCTCAGCCCTTGGAGGCTTCCAGAAGGGTGCCGGCCGGCCGTTTCTCCCCGGCCTCGCCCTGGTGGCTGGAAGGTGCTCGTTCCTCAGGTCCAGGGTCGAGTGTTGACAGGTGCCGGTGACCAGGGCACGGCCCTTGCAGGCGAGGGCGGGGACAGCCCTCCAGACAGGGCTGCTTTGTTTTGGGGAAACCATCACAGGGCCCGAGGTCTTTCCCTCTGCCCGGCCTCCCCGGAGGCAGAAGGAGGCAGGTCACAGAGCCGGGAGGCCCCAGACCCAGGGAGGAGTGTGGGGGACGTGACCTCCGGGAACCTCACCCTGTTCCCTCTGCATCTGGGGTTTTCCTCCTGCTGGTCACTCCACACATCACAGAAACTTCTTCAGATTGCTCTAACGGCTCACCCTGGCCGGGACATAGCTGAGCTTTGGAGACCTGAGCCGGGGCTGTATCCAAGCTTACAGGTGGTGGCATCCAAGTGAGGACCACAGGCCCCACAGTGCAGGGGTCCGGGGCTTTCCCATGTGGTCTGGCAGAGGCCCACAGCCCCAGCACCCAGCCCAGGCCTTGCTTCTACCTGGATGAGCCTCTTGAGATCTGGACACTTGGGGGTATGAGTGGGGGGCACGGCATTCGACCTGGGGACTGAAGGACAGTGTGGTTCCCCAGGCTGGAGATGCTGGGACGTTGGGTTATGCTGAGAATGATGGACTGTAAGATTTCAGACCTCAAAGCATGGCCGATGTGGATGGCATGGGGCTGACCTCCAGCCTCTGGGCACCCTGCTGATGCCCCAGGCTGGGCACAACGGCCTCTTCCTTGTCATCAGCTCAGGGATGTGAGGCCTGAACCAGTTTGCTTGGATGCCTGGGAGAGTGGCACTGGGGGGCTCGCCCTCGGCGGTGGGCTGTGCGGGGCCTGGGAGCTCATGCCTCACAGCTGCTGTGGCCAAGGTCCACTCAGAGTGACTCCCATCTGAGGCTGATGACAGTCCTGAAGATGCTCATCCATCTGTCCATGTGCCTATCCACCCACCCACTAGCTCTTCCTCCCATCCATCCATCCATCCAACATTTATTTGGCTCCTGCCGCATTCTGAGCAGCATCTGTAGCACCCTGGGCTGTGACAGAGGGTAGTTTAGGGGTGGGCACGGGGTGGGCTGTGGCAGCTCCGAGGAGGGCCCTGGACCCAGAGAGCTAATAGTGATATTCTTTTCAAATAAATCCAATCATGAAATGTGTCATTTACCTGACATGCCAATCTTTTATGACTTTTCAGGTGAGTCAGATTTACAAAGTAAAAAATAATCCTCTGCCAGAATCTTTATTTGAGTCTGGAAAGTAGAGACTGTGCAGCTCTAGGAATTTCTTAGAAGGTTCTTTGGAAGTTCTAACAACCAGAACTGGGTCCCCAGAGATGGTCGGAAACAGGAGAGATGGGAACTCCATACTCACAAGAATAAAAAAATAAATAAATAAACGCAAAAACGTTGTGAATTAGTACAGGTGTCGTGGTCCTGGAGGTGTGCTATGCGAAAGGTGTGACTTTGGGCACGTGACTTGACCTCTCTGAGCCTCAGCTGTCTTTTTGACAAAGGGGGATGCTAATTCTAGCTTGCAGGTGGCCGAGCCCAATAGGTGCTTCTACAGTGTAGCCGTGAGAGGCCCTCAGTCACCTGCTCCCTACGCTGTGGTCGCTCCTCCAGCAGGTGTCCCAGGAGACCCACCATCCCTCAGGGGGCCCCAGGTCCTCGGGCCTGAGCCGGACCCCCATGCGGAAGGGCGGGGCTCAGGCCAGGAGCTGGCTCCCTCCTGATTGGATTATCTCATTTGCAAACAATAAATGTCAACACCAGGAGACCTTGTCAGACTTCCCTTCCAGGATGCAAATGTAGCCTTTATCTGCCTGTGCCCTTTATTAAAACAACCACCGAGCCACGGCGGATAAACAAGACAATTAAATGTAAATGAGGTCATCTCCCTCCTCCCATCGCATTCAGGAGGCGCCCGGGCCCTGGCCAGGCGCTGGCGGGAAGCCGGAAGAGGCCGAATCCGATTACAACTCAACCGAGAGGCCAGGGTGACCTTTCGCTTTTAACGACTGACCCAGCGCCCGAGCGGGTGTGACAGCTGGGACCGGCCAGCTCTGATTTTTACTGCGATTGCATTTAAAGAGTGAAGATTTACTGTCTCCCTGTAATGAGCCGGTGCTAACTGCACCGTGAAGAGCCCCGCGTGCTTGGCGGCCCGGGGTCCCCTCGCCCTCTGCTCAGCGCTGGCGCGTCTGCAGGCCTGGCCGGGCTGCCGCCCGCGGCGGGGGCCCAGCGAGGCGCCACTCCTGCCGCACAGGCAGGAGGGACGCTGAAGGCCGTGGGCAGGACCGAGGGATGGCGGGGTCCCGGGAGGAAGGGCCCGGAGGGAGCGCGGAGCCGAGGTGCCTCCTGAGACCCTGCGGGGCCGAGAGAACCGGCGGCTACCGACTCACCTGGGACGGACGCCAGTGACGTCACTACGTGGGGGGGGGGGTACAGCCCCCAGCCCTGAGTTACTGCTGGGCCGGGGAGAGACCACCGCCCCTTCTGCCACTGCTGCTACCACGACCACTACTAGTCCTAGCCCGAGCACCCGGGGAGGTCTGAGCCCGCCCGCCAGGGGCGAGGGGGGTGCGTGCACGTGGGCGTGCGCGTGGCTGTGTCCGGAGCGGGGTGCGTGCTCGTGCCAGGCCGCGGAGGCCCCGGCCTGCGCACTCCCCCGCCTCCAGCGCGCTCGCCCCGAGCCCCGATGGAGCGTTAGCGACGGGGACAGAGCACTCTCTCTATGAAGCTGCTTCTGGCTTTAGTAGGACAAAGAGGAGCCCAGTGCGGGCAGGCGATGGCAGGTCCCCGGGGGGTGGGGGCTGGCCACAGGCATGCTGATCTCGCTCCCTGCCTCCCTCTTCTGACTCTGTCCCAATCGAGAGCCGTCGCCGTGGCCGATCGGGCAGGCCCAGGACAAGCACTGGTTAGCAGACTGGTGCTCCGGACGCAGATGCCCGGACTCCAACCCCGGTGTCCGGGCCGGCCGTGTGACGTCAGCCACGCCCCTTAACCTCTCTGCGCTTCCGTTTAGGCGTCTGTAAAGTGAGGGCTGTGCCAGGCCCTCAGGAGCCTGGTTCCAGGGTGTGTGCGCTACAGCTCAGGACAGGGCCAGCTGGCACGCGGCACGGGCTCGCATTTCTATTACATTACAGCAGACAAATGGGCCAGGATCTCAGTAACTGACGTTAAATATGCAGTCAATTAAGCCTTCCCAGAGCTCCAGAAACACTCCAGCAGCACGGGGAGAAGCAGTTACATGTACCGTCAGGTGCTTCTAAGGGGAAGCGGAAGCCGGGCTTTCTGGAACGTCCTGTGCCCCCCGGGAGCCCAGCCGCCTGCTTTCCCACTGCCCTGGCCACGTGGTCACGTTGCTGGTCAGATCGTGAGCCCTGCAGGCTGGCTGTGCTTCATCCCATCCCTGGCCCCCGTCGGCCAACGGCCAGCCCCGGCTAGCCCCAGCTCGGCCCGAGGGGCCAGGAGGGTGGGCAGGTGGGGCCAGGCTATGTGGGGCAAGGCTGCAGGACGTACAGGGGGTGTCCCTGCCAGACCCCGGCTGGTGAGTGCTGGGCTGGGAGAGCCCAAGGGACGGGGAAGGGTCCCTCTGGCCCAGGACCAGGGCAGGGGGAGCAGGACCTCTGAGCCCCGGCTCCGCGGGCTCTCTGCCCCGCCCTGGGGAGTACGCGCCCTTCTGCAGGTTTGCTGTGAGGAGACCAACACTAATTTGTAGGAACGCAATTTCACATCAAACTTCTGGTTGTAGCTCTAGACTGCAAGCCCAGCCCAGCGCAGGTCAGGTGGACGCCAGTCACCCTGCCCCGCACAGCTGTGCCCCGAGCTGGGAGAGCATGTGGTCCAAATACCTTTCAGGGACTAAAATGGGACAGGGGGACCTTCTCAGAGACTCTCCCCTGGAGGATCAGTCTCTGAGAGTGGCCACAAAGCAGGACCGGCAGGCCGGTGGGCTTACACACAGAAGTTGTTCTCCGGGTTCTGCAGTGGGGCCCACAGTCAGGGTGTCATGGGGCTGGTCCTTCTGAAGGCCTGAGGGGGCGTCTGTGCCTCTTTCCCTGCTCCTTGTGGCAGCCTCAGGGACCCCTGGGCGTGTGGGTCCACCACTCGGGTTTCTGCCCGTCTCCACGAGGCTCTCCCTGTCTGGATCCAGATTTACCCTTCTTACAAGGACACGGCCATCCTGGATATGCGCCCACTCTAATGACATCATTTTAACTCACTCACCTCTTCTCCAAATACAGTCATCTAGCACTGTATTAAAAAGCAGAGACATCACTTTGCCAACAAAGGTCCCTATAGCCAAAGCTATGGTTTTTCCAATTTAGTTCAGGCGCTCAGTCATGTCTGACTTTGCGACCCCATGGACTGCAGCATGCCAGGCCTCCCTGTCCATCACCAGCTCCCGGAGTTTACTCAAATTCATGTCCATCAAGTCAGTGATGCCATCCAACCATCTGTTGTCCCCTTCTCCTCCCGCCTTCAATCTTTCCCAGCATCAGGGTCTTTCCGAATGAGTCAGTTTTTTGCATCAGGTGGCCAAAGTATTGGAGTTTCAGCTTCATCATCAATTCTTCCAAAGAATATTCAGAACTTATTTCCTTTAGGATGGACTGGTTGGATCTCCTTGCTGTCCAAGAAGTCTCAAGAGTCTTCTCCAACACCACAGTTCAAAAGCATCAATTCTTTGGCATTTAGCCTTCTTTATGGTCCAACTCTCATATCCATACATGACCACTGGAAAAACCATAGCTTTGATTATGCAAACCTTTGTCAGTAAAGTAATGTCTCTGCTTTTAAATAAGCTGTCTAGGTTGGTCATAACTTTTCTTCCAAGGAGAAAGTGTCTTTTAATTTTATGGCTGCAGTGATTTTGGAGCCCAAGAAAATAAAGTCTGTCAACTGTTTCCATTGTTTGCCCATCTATCATACAGATGTGAGAGTTGGACCATAAAGAAGGCTGAGCACTGAAAAATTGATACTTTCAAACTGTGATGTTGGAGAAAACTCTTGAGAGTCTCTTGGACAGTAAGGAGATCCAACCTGTCAATCCCCCTGAACATTCATTGGAAGGACTGATGCTGAAACTGAAGCTCCAGTACTTTGGCCACCTGATGCAAAGAGGTGACTCACTGGAAAAGACCCTGATGCTGGGAGAGATTGAAGGCGGGAGGAGAAGGGGATGACAGAGGATGAGATGGTTGGATGGCATCACTGAGTCAATGGACATGAGTTTGAGCAAATTTGGGGAGATAGTGAAGGACAGGGAAGTCTGGTGTGCTGCAGTCCATGGGGTCACAAAGAGTCGGCTGTAACTCAGTGATTGAACACTAACTGTGGCCGCAGCAGCAGGGGGTGAAGGAGCCCAGGGTTCCCGTGCTTTGCGGTCTCGTGGTGCCAAGGTCACTGTGGCACACCCCGCCTCTGATGGTGCTGTCAGGCCCTGCCTGGACTGGATCCCTAGCACCTGAGAAGCCGGCACCCCAGCCCCACCTCAGCCCTGCCCACCTTCCTGTCCCCACCCCTCCTCTTAAGTTCCGTCGCTCCCGGTGCTTCGCCTGGAGTCACCACTCAGGCGTCATCGTCCGCTGACGATGCAGGTTAGAGCCCCTTGGGGTCTCACCTGCCGCGGTCTGGCTGTGAACGCTGCAGGCGTGTGCCGGGGTCGTGAGTGTGAGGCCACTCCATGCTAACTGTCACGAGCGTCAGTTCCCAAGCTCCAGGCCGGCTCCCTGCTCCATGGATCCTGGTCCATGGATCCTGGGGCTCCAAGCTCGTTCGTACCCCCACCCCCAACCCCACCCAAGCTCCTGGCCTTCCCTGCCCCACAGCCCGGCCCCCAGTGCGAATCCGGGACCAGAAGAGGGGCCGAGGGTCTGGACGGGAGGAGGTTTCTGTGTGAGGCAGGCGATGAGTGCAGAGGCTCAGGGCTGGGGTGTCAGCAGTGCGAGGGCCGCTCCGGGGAGACTGGGGAGACCCCAGCCCGCCCCGCACCCAGACACTTGGCCTTCGTCCGCTCCGGCTGCCTGGGCACCTCCGGCCGCCGTGGGGGGCACTTCCGCAAGGCTTTGTGACTGCGCCCCCGCCAGCCCTCGCGTGGGCAGAGCTGCTGCAGACCGCCAGCTGCTCTCCAGGTTTTGTCACCTGGAGGCCGGTCTCAGTTGGCCAACTGTGTGTGCAGCGGCCCCGAGACTTGCTCCCAGAAGCAGAGCAGGGGCTTCGGACCTGTCCCCTCGGCTCGGGGTGCTGCTGTGGGGCCGGGCCAGCCAGGGGACGGCACCGGCTCCCGTGCCTCTCGTCCACGCCCCTTCTGATAGAAGGCAGGGCATGCGCTCGGTGCCTTAGGACGGAGCGTCGCTGGGGGCTTGGGTTTCCACACCCGGGCTGGTGGGGACCTCTGGGGCTTTCAGCATGGCGGTGCTGTGGGCAGGATGCGGGCCTCGGCTCTGGGCCAACGTGGGTGCTCCTGACGCGGGAAGGCTGAGTGCCTGGCCCCTCGGATGTGACACCCAGAACAGTCTGGTCCGTGCTGGTGGAGACCCCTGTGAGGGGGAAGGTGCTGGAAGCACTGGTAGGGAGGTGCGTGTGGGACGGGCAGGGGGAGGCCCAGCAAAGGAGCGGTCCCCAGGAGGTCCCGGGGTGCAGACCAGCCAACGAAAGGCCAAGTTGCTGGAAGATGGGCACCCATGTCCCCTAGGGCTCCTGGCAACCCGGCAGAGCCCCGACAAGGGTGCCGGCCACTGGGGAGTGCGTCAGGCCGGGGGGAGGGCCTAAGGGGAGGAGGTGAGGCTGACCCCAGCCGGCAAAGGGGTCACCAGCAGGGTGGGGCTGTGGGGTCTAGCGGGGAGTGGGCCTGGGGGCTTCTCAGACTGCTCCTCTCTGAAATGGGGCCGTGACCAGGGTGTCTGAACAGGGCCAGAACGAGATGAATGGGTGGCAGTTACAGCGTCATGAGCAGATGGATGCCCCTGTGGGGGGTGTGAGGGGTCTGGGGCAGTGCGGGGGGGTCAAAGCTGGAACCCCACCCCTGTATGGGGAGGGTGGGGCGGGGGGCTGCCCTCTGCACCCGGAGGCCTCACACTGGGTGGTTCCTGGACATGGGCCCTGGCGGACCCCCGGCCCAGCACCTCAGGTTTCCACTCCGGCCCCTCCCTGGCTTCCTGGCCGCACCGCCTGCCTCCGCCCGCCCTTCCGCTGGCCTATCGGGGCTGGACCTGTTTATCCAGCTGGGCCAGAGGAAGCAGCTCCTCTGAGACCAGACAGGAGCGGCCGGTAGTCAGGGTGGAACCTGGAAATTACCCGAATGAGGGGACGGCCTGGGGGAAACACAGGCGTGAGGGCGGAGCAGATGGATCCCGGGCGCTTCCGGCAGCCGCTGGCACTGCCCCGGGACACGGGGCCAACAAGTGTGGTCATCGACGAATGCACCTCCCACCTTGACCCAGGCCGACCTCTCTGCAGTTCTGGGAGCCACGTGCGCTCCTGTGGGACCCAGCGTGGGTGGGACGTGGGACAGGTGGGTGGGGCTGGGTGCAGCCCCGGAGGGTGAGGACCTGACCCCACTGGGCATCGTGAGGGTGGACATTTGCCAGGGTCTTGATGGATGAGCAAGAGTTTGCCACTTGTGTGGGACACCCACTTTGGGGTGGCACTGTCCTGAGCAGAGACCCCCTAAAGGAGGGGCCCAGGGTTGACGGGGACATAGTCTGGGGCTCAGGACAAGTCTCAGATGAGCAGCCAGTCCTGAGAGGAGCTACTGATGGCCGCTGTTTATAGCCATGGGCCAGCAGCCGAGTCTCCCCGGCCCGGAAGACCCCTGCCAGGCCCAGGCCACGTCAGTCACTGCCCTCAGTGGGGCCCTTTTCCTGGGCCTGCCCTCCGGTGACTCTGCCCCCCAGCTGGCTCTTTCTGCCACCGGGTATGGGGACCCCAAGTCACACGGCGGATGGCCGTTCAGGCCACACTCTGACCGAGGTGCGCCTGCCCAGGGCTGGCCCGCTGCTCCGGCAGGCAGAAGAAGGGGAGGCCTCAGACTGGACCTGGGGCACCCCGGTGGGCGCCTGCTCAACTGGGAGCAGAGGTGGTGGTGGGCTGGGCCTGCCGCTTCCTGGGGAGGGACACCAGCCCTGGAGCCCTGCTGGCCGGGGGCTGGCCCCCTGAGGGGCTGCCCGTGTCACCACAGGGACCCTGGGACCGGCGCCATCATCGCCAGTCAGGGCGCCTGCCCAGCGGGCACTTCAGAGGGGCAGAGACTGCTGTTCCTAATTGGTGATTCCGTCCATTAGACGTCGGACAGCTGCTGTGAGTGCTGGAAAAACACTGTCAAATAATTGGGTTATTCTCCTAAGAGCGGAGGCCATTTGCTGCCTGTCACATGGCATTCTGCCTCCTGCCTTTCTCCTTGGCTACAGGCTGGCTTTGGGGTGCTGGGGATAGAAGACCGGGGGGCCACAGAACCCTCTGGGTCCCCAATAACAGGGGGCACATACAGTCCGAGTGAAGACATCCCTGCTGGCCTGGAAAGCCTGGGCTTCCCAAACCCAGAGAGTCCTTGTCCATCCTCTGCCAGGCCAGTCTCCCCTGTGCCCCACCTAGGCCGTGGTCGTCCAGCCCCCAAGGCCCACCCTACAACCTGCTACCTGGGAGCTCTCAGGCCCTCTGGGCACCCCTTGGCCACAGCCAGCAGGAACTGGTGGGCCAGCACAGGCTCTGCCTCGTGGTGTTTCTGGAGGCCAGAATTGCATCTGCCTGTCTCCGTGGTCTCATCCTGCTTTTCCTGGGCTGCCCCGACCCCGTGGGGAGATGCAGTCCTGGTTGAGAGGTGCCTCATGCATGGGCTTTTGTGCACCATGCTGGGGGCACCCACAGGCCAGCAGCAACCCCCACCTATCCTGGCAACCCACTCCAGTATTATTGCCTGGAAAAGTCCACGGTCAGAGGAGCCTGGTGGATTACAGTCCATGGAGTCGCAAAGGGCTGGACACGACTAAGCACAGCCAAATGGGGTTTATTCTAGGGAGGCAAGGCTGGTTTAATATTTAAAAACCAACCAATGTGATTGATTCCATATACTAAGAGGCAAGGAAGAACTATCACATGATGATACTCATCTATGAAGAAAAATCGTTTGACAAAATTCAATTCTATTCACAATAAACTCCAAACAAACTGGGAACTGAGGGGAAATTCCTCAGCTTGATAAACAACATTTACAGAAAAACGACTGTGATCGTAATACCTAATGTTATAACTAAATACGGGCTTCCCAGGTGGCGCTAGTGGTAGGAAACTTCCTGCCGATTCAGGAGACATAAGAGGCCAGGGTTCGATCCCTGGGTCAGGAATGTGTCCTGGAGGAGGAAGTGGCAACCACTCCAGTGTTCTTACCTGAAAAATCCCATTGGCTGAGTAGCCCAGTGGGCTACAGTCCACAGGGTCACAGAGTTGAACAGGACTGAAGCAACTTAGCACGCACACTCGCGTAACTAAATATACGGTCAATACGGAATCATTTCCCTCAAGATCGAGAACAAGTCAAGGATGTCCACTATCACCACTCTATTTAACGTAGTGCTGGACGTGCTAGCCAGTGTAATAAGGCAAGAAAATGGAATAAGAGGCATACAGATCTGAAAGGAAGAAATAAGACTGCCTCTGTTTGCAGATGGCATTTGTCTACATAAATAACCCCAGTGAATCTACAAAAAACTCATTGGACTATAACAGGGACTAAGCAAGATTGTAGTGTACAAGACAGACATATGGAAATGCAATTTTATTTCTATATCATTGCAATGAAACATGTGGACACTGAAGTTAAAAATATACTGTCCGGGCTTCCCTGGTGGCTAAGTGGTAAAGAATCCACCTGCCAATGCAGGGGACGCAAGTTCGATCCCTGGTCTGGGAAGATCCTGCATGTTGTGGAACGACAAAGCCTGGGCCCCACAACGACTGAGCTTGTGCTCTAAGCTGCACCTGCTGAGCCCGTGGGCCCCAGAGCCCGTGCTCTGCAACAGGGGAGCCACCGGAATGAGAAGCCCGTGCTTGGCAACTAGGGGGTGGCCCCTGCTCACTGCAACTGGAGGAGACCCTTGAGCAGCAGTAAAGACGGGGTGCAGACGTAAATAAATAAAATAGATTAAAAATACACGGCCACTTACAATCACTAAAACATGAAACACTTAGGTGTAAACCTGATAAAACCCGTAAGACGTGTGCTGAATGCTTCACAACACTGATGGGAGAAATAAAGAAAAGATCTAAATAAATGGAGAGAATAACTGTGTTCGTGGATCGGAAGACTCAACGTAGCAAAGACGTCAGTTCTTCCCAAGCTGATACACAGATTGAATGCTATGCCTATCAATCTCAGCAGTATTTTTTGTAAACATAGACAAGATAATTAGAAAACTTACCTGAAAAGACAAAGAAACTAGAATAGCTGAAGTAATTTGGAAAAGAAGAATAAAAGAATCAGTGTATCTGATTTTAAGACTTATTAAAAAGTGTGTCGCTCAGTCGTGTCTGACTCTTTGCGACCCCGTGGACTATAGCCCACCAGGCTCCTCTGTCTGTGGAATCCTCCAGGCCAGAATACTGGAGTGGGTAGCCATTCCCTCCTCCAGGGGATCTTCCCAACCCAGGAATCAAACCTGGGTCTCCTGCATTGCAGGCAGATTCTTCACCGTCTGAGCCAAGACTGATGAGGCAGCCACGTTAACAAAGACTTGAGACACCTAGGGAGGGATGGACACGCAGATCAGTGGAACAGAGACAGAGGATCCAGAAATAGATGCACACTGAAGTGCCTACTGGTTTCTGACAGCTGTGCAAGGTACTTCAATAGAGGAAAACAGAGCCTCCAAACCAACGTCGCTGGAGCAACTGGACATTCAGAGGCAAAAAAGAAAAGCAAAAAAGCCAAGAAAGAAACAGAGCCTTGACCTAAGTTTACACCTAATCCAAACATTAACTTAAAGTAGACCTTAAATTGTAAAACTGAAGCTTTAAAGAAATTAATTCTTCCACTTTATTTTTTATATTTATTTGTTTACCTACTTATTTTTGGTTGTGTTGGGTCTTAGTTGGGATGAGCGGACTTAGTTGCCCCGAGGCATGTGGAATCTAGTTCCCTGACTGGATATCAAACCCACCTCCTCTGCACTGGAAGGCAGATGCTTCACCACTGGACCACCAGGGAAGTCCCTAAAAGTGAGCTGCTAGAAAAAGGCATAGGAGAAAACCTTTGGGACTTAGGGATAGGCAAAGAGTTGGAAGACTTGACATCAAAAACATGGTTCTTAAAAGGAACCATTTATATTTGAGCTTCATCAAAATTGAAAACTTTTGCTCTGTGAAAAGCATTGTTAAGAGGATAAATTATAATCTACAGAGGAGAAGATATTAGAAACGCCTCATCTGACAGATGACAGGATCTAATGTATATATAAAATTATCAAAGCTCAACAGTTAAAAGCAATCCAATTCAAAAATGAGCAAAGGACGTGAGGAGATAGTTCATTGAAGAGGATTTACAGATGACGATAAGCAGATGAAAGTGTCTAACCTCATTAGCCATTAGGGAAATGCAAATTAAAATCACAATGAGGTGTCCCTGCACACCCCTCAGAACAAGTAAAATAAAATATAGTGACAAAACCAAATGCTGGTGAAGATGTGGAGAAACTGGAGGCCACTCACACATTGCTGGAGGGAATATAAGATGGTACAAACACTCTGGAAAAGAGTTTGGTGGTTCCGTGGCAGTAATTGCACACCTGGTCAGGTATCCCCGAGACACAAAGACATGGGCTTATTCAAAACCCAGTACCCGAGTGATTACAGCAGTCTCACTTATAATAGCCCCAAACTGGAGACAATGCAGGAGACCCGGGGTCTGGAAGGTGCCCTAGAGGAGGAACGGCAACCCACTCCAGTGTTCTTGCCTGGAGAACCCCATGGACAGAGGAGCCTGGTAAGCCAGCCAATGGGGTCGCAAAGAGTCAGACACGACTGAGCGACTAACGCTTCCACTTTTTCCACCCCAGATGTCCTTCAGTGGCGGATGGTCACGCCACGGGACAGTCCTCAGTCACAAGCAGGAGGAAGCTGGCTTCGTCCACCTCCGCTTTCTGGAGCCACTGGCTGACTGGCCGCCGTCCAGGGTGGGTGCGGGGTCTCTCAGGTTCCTGACCAAGACGCGTGAGCGGTCCTCGGGGTCGCTCTCGTGGCCTGTCCCAGCATTACCCAGAGGTGGGCCTGCAGCGGGGGCAGGAAAGAGGGGGTGCAGAGAGCCGAGGCTGCAGCCCTCCTCTGCCCATGCCAGGGCCTCTGAGACCCTGGGTCTCCCTAGACAGACAGGCACGGGGTCACTTCTCTGAGTGCCCCGACCCCTCAGCGTCCAAGAGGGCACTGCGGCTACACCCAGCTTTTCTACACATGGTGGGGGCATGGTGGGGGGTGCTCTTATGCATGCAGGCTGCCGGGCACTGACGCCAGGCCCTCGGTGTCCAGGTCGGCCCTCGGGCCTCTGAGGCCTTGCCTGCTGGCCGCTGCCCTCTTCTGGGGCATTCTGTGCCTGCCCAGACCCAGCCGAGAGCAGAACCCCACCCCAGGGACAGAACCGAGCGTCCCGTGGGGCAGTGTGGGTGAACGCACCAGAGCGGCGGCCAGTGTGGTCTGAGAGCTGCCTGCTGGAAGCCCACCTTGCCTGGTGGCCACCCGCTCACCCAGCCCCGGCCACTAGGGTCTCCACCTGCTGTGGAGTGGTCTGGCCACGCTGCAGCGCCAGCCCCGGACGTTTTAATTGGAATGCCCTATCAAGGGCTTAAATTAAAAATCAAATACTCAAAGCGCCAGTGCCTTTTAGATGACTAAAATTAAAACCTAATTGAATTTTCCTAGGGAAAAATATCTTGTGGAAATTTAATTAAGGGAGTAAAGGACCGGGTTTTTAAAAATAGATATATATGGTTTTTAATTCAGGGTTATTTGCAAAGCAAATTAAAAAAAATAAAAAGAACTCACTCCGTAAAGAGGTTGCATGCAGGCAAAGAGGAGCCTGGGGAGGCCGCCGAGCGCCTGGTGGGCTGGTCGGGTGCTGGCTGTCCTGCGAGGCCACAGTGACTCTCCTAGGACGCTGTCCCCTTGCCCCCGGACTGAGCGCGGATGTCAGGCTCAGAGGAGAAGCTCTGCTTGCTTGGTCTGGTTTTTGAACTCTGGGGTCCTCTGAGGACTGTGGACACCCTGCCCCCTGAGGTCCCCAGGCTGGGCCCTCCCCACACACCCTGCCCCCCTGTGACAGGCCTGGGTGCTGTGTCTCTGTCATCCTTTCTTCTATTTGGGAAAGCGCCTTTGACAAACTAGAGCTCTATGCTGAGAACCAGCCCACAGGACGCTCACTCCAGTGTCCGGCTCTCCAGCGTCCCGTCTCCCCGCAGGCTGAGGGCCGAGCCATGGTGGCCGGCGCCCTGGCCCTGGGCAGTGCATCACCCACGTCCTTGGAGACGCAGGGGGGCACGCCCACCCAGAGCCTGGTTGGGATGCTGAGAGCGATGGTGCCATGGTCACCGAAGGCCATGAGTGGGCCTGTGGCTCCCGGAACGAGGCGCTCTGGGCCGGCTGGTGGCTCTGGCGGAGCCTGGTGTCTCCCGGGGGGTGGCGGGTGGGCGCACCAGCTCCTGAGGGGGTCTGAGAGGGCTTTGCCTGGGCCCATCCCGCGGGGCGGCCCTGTGCTCGGGACTCGCCACGGACGCCTCGCCTCCTGGGCGCTGCGGTTGGCAGCTCCCCCCTCTGTGCTGGGCGCCCCGCTGCACCTGCAGGGAGGCCACGGCCCCGCATCCTCAGCCGTGATGAACGCCGCTTGAAGGTCGAAGGAGGCGGTCGGGTGTGGGCCCAGGTAAGGAGCCCTGACAGGCGGAGGTGGGGGCGTTGCAGGGGGAGTGGGCTGCCAGCTGCCAGCCTGGCGGAGGCCACCCGTCGGCCCCCCCTGCAGGCACCCCCTGGGTCAGAAATTCAGAGTTAAATCTGATGAGCAGGGGCTGTGAGGGCTTTGGGCAGGGGCGGGGTCCCTGAAACCCCTGGTGCCTCTGCTGAGACGCATCCCGCCTGCCTCCCAGCCTGGCCCCCAAGGCAGGGCCTGCATCACCCCCCCGGCCCCCGGCTCCCTGGAGAGGGGCGGTCGCGTCCACCCAGAGATCCTGGGAGAGAGGGGGCTGCAGACCATCCCCCCCACCCAGGGGCAGATGTGGAGGCCGAGGGCTCGCTCTGCCCTGGGTGACCCCCAGGTGGGAGGGTCCCTGCCCACCTCCTCCCCACTCCCAGCTTTGCCTGCAGAACTTCAGGGTCTCAAGGCCGTTTGCCCACCATCCGAATGTACTGTTTTTAGTTTCTAAAAGGTTTTCACTTTCTCATCAGCAAGCAGGCCCAGCACATGGGCGGGAGGAGTCCAGGGATGGGTTCGTTAGAGGTGCCAGGCTGATACCGCCCACCACGGCCTCTGTTGAGGAACACATTTCAATTAGGTGGGGACCAGCCGTGCAGTTTCTGGGGGGCCCACCCGCATCTCTATGCATGCCTGTCACTTTGTCGTGGGCCTGGCAGGAAATTCAGGAGGGGCGAGGGTTGGTGGGTTGGAGAAGGTCTGCAGCTACAGTCAGCCTCAGAAACATGCGCGGCTTCGAGGAGGTGCGTTCCCTTCTGTGGGCCTGCTGGTTTTCACTGAGCATCTACCGTGGGCCAGGCCCGTGCTGGTGGCCGCAGCCCTCTGAGCTCCTGGCCTCACGGGGTGGAGAGGAATGAGGAGGGGCTACAGGGGGCCTCAGACGGTCTGAGGGGGTCAGAGGAGGCCATTGCAGAGAGAGCAGCCTGTGCAAAGGGCTTGGGGCCAGGAGGAGCACAGTGGAGAGAGCCTGGCCGGGCTGGAACTGGGAGGCCGGAGAGTGGGGCGGGACGCAGCTGCAGGTTGTGGCGGGGGCTGGAGAGGGGTGCTGTAGGCCCTGCGGGGAGTTTCTGTTCCAGGCTGGGAGCTCTGGAGGCCCCCTCCCCGGTCCCAGGCTCATTTTGGAAGAACCGCTTCCTCTGTGGGCAGAGTGGGCAAGACAGAGGCAGGGGGGCCCGGGGTCAGGCTGCAACCGTGCAGGTCCTCAGGGCAGTGTGGAGCCAGGGGCTTCTGGACCTCGCGGGCTGGTTCACTTGCACCCTTGAGGGTCTCCCGCCCTCTCTCAGCCTCTGGGTCCCCGGAGCCGAGGCCCAGGCTTGCAAGCCTACACCCCCCAGGGGGCACCCCTGCCCTAGGTCTGGGGGCCTCTGGGGAACAGTCTCTCAGGGTGCGGTCAGAGTTACCAGCCTGAGCCAGGAGTGGCCTCAGGGACCCAGCCATTTGTGTGGGGGCCACTTCCCTTTGTTTTCCTGCCTCCCCGCAGGATGGTGGGGCCAGGGGCTTAGCTTAATGCAATGCCTTGGACCAGCCCCTAGGACCGGCCCCTTCAGGACAGACGGGCCGGCTTCACGACCGACCCGTGCAGACCACGACTGCAAGGCTTCTTTCCGCCGCTGTCCTGAGAGGTCAGGGGTTAAGAGCAGGCAGCCTGGGTTCAGGCCGGGCTCCGCTCCTGCGTGACCTCCCGTGTGACCTCGGGCACATGACTGACCTGCTCTGTGCCCTGCCTTACCTGCAAGAGGGCCCAGGGTGACGGCAGGGTTCAGAGAGCAGGGCAGACGCGTGTGTGAGCCCTGCAAGCCTCCCGCTCAGGAGATGAGCGCTAACAGGCGCAAAGGGAACAGAGAAACCAGTCTCCAAATGAGCGTCACGTTGTCTAAAGCACCGATGCTTTCCTGTGAGCCAGGAAGGCCCCACCCTGGGGCTGTGCACACCGAATCCCTTTCTCAAGAGTCTTCTCTAACACCATGGTTCAGAAGCATCAATTCTGACTGTGTGGGACCCCCTCTCCAAGGGTGGAGTACATTGGGTCCCCTGAGTTATTACAGGATCGAGCCGCTCCCCCCTTCCCCATGGCTCAGTCTGGGCCCCTCCAGGCCCCGCTGGAGTGAGACCCCTGCGTCTCCCCGCCCCCCACCCCACCCTGGGGCGTCACAGCCAAGGCGCAGGGCGGGGCCTCCGGTGGAGAAGGGGAGGGGAAGGGGGGGAGGGGAGGGAGAAAGGGGCCCCAGTCCCCCCAGTCCCCCCAGTCCCCCCAGTCCCCAGTCCCCGGGAGCGCGGTTCCCGGGCACAGTGGCCTGCCTGCCTGCGGAGCCACGGAGGGCCTGGCCCCTTGGCCCCCCCGCGCTGGGCTCCCGCCCTGCCCTGCCGGTGCCCGTCCGCCTCTGTCCTCATGTCTGGGTCCCCGTTCTTGCTGCCGCACGGGGAAGCCGCAGCCGCTTTGTCGCCCGCTGTCTGCGGCCAGGCCTTTATTGGCTCGAACAGGACAGAAGGTGAAAAGATGACACGCTGTAAATGGATAATTGCTGTATCAGAAGGGCCGCGAGCGCCCACAGCGCAGCTCCCACGTCCCGTCCCCGGGTCCGCCCTGCCTGTCGGGGGCCCGCACCGCGGGCTGGGAGCTTCCTCTGGGGTCTGGCGGTCTCTGCCTGCGCTCCTTAGAGCCCAGGACCTCCAACTCCAGGAGCACGCGGGTGACCCGCTGTGGGCAGATCCCAGCCGGTTCAGAGAGAGCGAGCGAGCGATGGGGAGACCGAGGTGCAGGGCAGTCCATCCTGGGCGCTCTCTGAAGACCCCGGGCCCCCTGGCTTGAGAGCCAAGGGGCCGCAGGCCGTGCAGGGCAGAGCGGCCTGGTGAGCTCTGGCTGTCCCTGGCCGTCCCCTCTGGAGTCCTCAGGTCCTCAGCTGGGGCCATCTCGGGCCTGACCTCCCCAGCGGGGGTGCTTCCTGGGGTGCCCGGCCGTGGTCACTCTGCGTGAGGCCCAGGAGACACCCAGCTTCTGCTGGGAGGAGAGACGGAGGGCCAGGGAGGCGGGCCCCGCTTCCTCCTCCAGCGTCTTTGCCAGCCCTGCACCTCTCTGAGGCCTCTCCCCGCCTCCTGCCCGGGACCCCCGTTTCCCTCCCTTGGTAGCAGTTGGGCCTTGCTCCTGGGTGAGGCCACGGGGTGATACGTTGCCAAGCGGTTGCTGGGCGAAGGTGGGGGGGGGGCGGTGAGGAGGTGGTCCCTCCCCGTGCGTGCCAAGCTGGGCCATCTGAGGGGGCGGTCAGCTGGGCTAGGTGTCATCAAAGCGGGGGCAGCAGGAAACAGCACCAGCCTTGGGCACGTCGACCGCTGCTGCCCGGGTCTCAGACCCGGAGACCCCGGGGAGGCCGGCTCACCGCCCCGCCCCGCCCCGCGGAGGAAGGCAGGGAGGGCGGGGCTTCCACCCCTCCACTCCGCCCCCAGGGCCCGTCTTCCTGGGGTCTCCGGCCCCCTCTCAGGGGCCCCGGGTGTGGACCGATCTGCCCAGCTCTGGCCGCTGTGGTCTCTCCAGGAGAGCCGTGCTGGGCCCTGTGGGGCGAGGGTGGGTCAGAGGCTCTCTGTGGGGGTGCGCTCCTCCTAGGGGCTGGCGTCTCCCTGACCGCTCGGCGTGGGCGGGGGGCTCTGCATGCCCCGCAGGGCCTCAGCTGGGGTCTCCCCCCAACCCCGAGGTTTCTGCTGCCTGCCGGGACCCCAGGCTGTGCTGAAATGAGTGACACCCAGGCCTGTGTGGAGAGCCTGGGTGCGGGGAGTCTGGGGGCGGGGAGACAGATTCCCCCACGCCTCCGGGGTCTGGGAGACAGACCCCCCACTCCCCCGCTTCTGAAAGAGAGTGGTTGCAGATGCTTTAGAATTCATCAGACTCCTCACACTTTAAAACGCACGCATAGGGGAAAGAATGGGTTTTAAATTAGTGAAACCTTTTTACAGGGGACATTTGTCAAGGATAATCTTTAATTGCAAATTAAAAAATAAGGGAAAAAAACACTCGGAAAGCTGGCTGTGTAGAGGGCGTTGTGACCGATCCTGCTTGTAGCAGGAGACGGGCAGGGGGTGGGGTGTCCCGCTGGACAAGCATGTCCTCCTCCTCCGCTCAGGGTCCGGCCCCTCAGCACCCAGAGGCCGGCCTTGCTGGGCTGGCGGGGCCTGCCCCGGACTCCTGTGCGCGTCAGGGCTGCCGGAGCCCAGTCCCAGGCGGCTTCCTTGGCAGTCGCGTGCCCAGAATGTAGGAGGTGACCGTCCCGATGGTAGCAGGGCTGCTCAGAGGAGGGAGGCAGGGGGTGAGGCCTGACTGCGTCCAGCAGTCAGGTGAGAGGTGAGAGCAGGAGAGAGGTGATGCGGCCGGGGCCCTGCAGGCGGGGCCTGGGCAGAGGAGCTATTGGTCCCCGGGGAGGGAGGGAGCCTCCCGCCACCAAGGGTGTGCAAGCGGAGGGCTCAGGCCTCCCTGGGCAGAGAGGTGGGGTTAACTGCCCCTCTCTGCGCTGCGTCAGAGAGGTCTTGGGGCAGGCCTGGGCACGCAGGGGGAGAAAGGCCTGAGGGTGAAGGTGATTCCTGGTCCCCTGGGGAGGGGGTGGTCTGTGCCAGTGGAACAGTGGCTGGGTCTGGAGTGTTTCTCGCAGAGCCTGCCGCAGAGATAATAACACCTCTTAAAACGTGGTAATTAAACTCCTCTGCGCATAGCAATAAATCCACGCAGCACAACTTTCTTGTAAAAATGACCTTGGGAGATGATGTTTCCCAGCCGTGGGCTTTATCAGCATCACACGTGGGCAGCCCCCAACAGGCCACCCGAGTCTCCCTCCTGTCTTCCCCGGCCTGATGCCCACCCCGCTGCCCCCAGGCCTCCCACCTTCTAGACGCTGCTCGGAGGCCCGGGTGCCACCTCCGCCCCATGCCGGCTCCCTCCGCTCCCCGCCCCATGCGGGCATCGGGCTCAGGCTCCTGTCCTCCCTGCTCACTGACCTGTCCTGGGCTCTCGTCCCAGCCCCGGGACATCCCAGGCTGTCTGGGGTCGAGGTGTGAAGACTTCTTGGCAGGGAGCTTGGGGCCACGGGTGCTGGTCCTCCACTGACCGTGTCGGGGGAGAGAGGGTGGGCCTGCCTGCCCAGGGAGGGAGCAACGATGCGTGTGCATCCTCCCGCCCATCCCGATGGTGGTCACAGCTGCCGGGGATCGTCACTGGGAAGAGGGGTGTGTGACTGTCCCCACAATGCTGTGCTGACCGTGACTTCTCTCACGTGGGCAGACCCTGCACGGCCCTACTTCCTAATAACCTTTCTGGCAGGACGGTGGGAACTCCCACGGCAGGCGGGGGGCCCGGGGCACTGTGGGGCTCACAGACACATGGGTCACGTGGTGGAGGGGGGAGGCTGCGTGGCCAGGGGTCCAGCTTGCACGTGAGCAGGTGCGGATGGAGAGATTAGCCCTGCGGGCCCCTGAGGCTGTCCTGGAGGGTGAGGGCTGCCTCCGGGTACAGGATGCATTATGGGCATCAAGGTGGGGCCTGAGGACCCCCTCCTGAAGGAGGACTCTGCCTCCTGATCGCTCCCTGACCACCTAGAGCCCGTGTCTGCCGCTCCGGCCTCCCTGCTCTGGGCACCTGAAGGCCTGTGAGCGGGAAGGCTCCCGGACAGGACGAGAGGAGGCTCTGCACCACCTCTCCCACCTCCAGACCTCCTCCTCTGCACCCTGAATCCTGTGCACCCCACGCCACCCTTCAGCCTTTCTTTAAAAACGGCTTTATTTAGATGACATTTCTACACCATGACATTCACCCAGGTTCAGTGTGTGCACATCAATGGTTTACAGTAGATTCTCAGACAGGTTTGATGCTCCCCTGTCTATCTGGTCCCATCACTTCATGGCAGATGGGGAAACAGTGGAAACAGTGGCTAACTTTATCTTTCTGGGCTCCAAAATCACTGCAGATGGTGATTTCAGCAATGAAATTAAAAGACGCTTACTCCCTGAAGGAAAGTTAAGACCAACCTAGACAGCATATTAAAAAGCAGAGACATTACTTTGCCAACAAAGGTTCGTCTGGTCAAGCCTATGGTTTTTCCAGTGGTCATGTATAGATGTGAGAGTTAGACTATAAAGAAAGCTGAGTGCCAAAAAATTGATGCTTTTGAACTGTGGTGTTGGAGAAGACTCTTGAGAGTCCCTTGGACTGCAAGGAGATCCAGCCAGTCCATCCTGAAGGAGATCAGTCCTGGGTGTTCAATGGAAGGACTGATGCTGAAGCTGAAACTCCAGTACTTGGGCCACTTCATGTGAAGAGCTGACTCATTGGAAAAGACCCTGATGCTGGGAGGGATTGGGGGCAGGAGGAGAAGGGGACGACAGAGGATGAGATGGCTGGATGGCATCGACTTGATGGACCTGAGTTTGGGTAAACTCCGGGAGTTGGTGATGGACAGGGAGGCCTGGTGTGCTGTGGTTCATGGGGTTGCAAAGAGTCGGACACGACTGAGCGACTGAACTGAACTGTCTACTCAGACCCCTCTCTCCGTCACCTCCCCAGTCCATGGCGGCCACCCCTCTGCATCCTGTCTCTGTGGGGTCTGCCTGGCCCACTCCGAGGTGAGCGGAGTCATGTTCCGTGACCTGTTGCACCCGACACATGGCTTGCGCAGGCAGGGCTGTGTCTCTTCCGGGGCCGTGTCCCGTCCCTCGGTAAGGATGACCATGTGGTGTGTATCCGCTCGGTCCTTCACGGACACTGGCTTGTCCCCACTTGGGTGTTGCTGTGAGCAGCGCGTGCCCCACTCATGAGGACTGATGCATGGACGCTGTAGGCCACGTGCCCCTCTGCCTGCGTGTTCGCCTCTTCCTGGCTGCACTCGGGATGAGGAATCCCAGGTGCCAAGCTCTCCCGCTCCCCCCATGCCGAGCTCTCCCTCCTGCCGAGTCCTCGAAACAGGCTCCACCACCCCGGGGGTGGGAGTGGGTAGTGGCCCCCCAGCCCGGCAGCCACGTCCGAGGCCCTGCGTTTGGGAAGCACCCCCGCCCGGTTCTTTGTCTTCTCTGCCTGGAGAACCCCTGCGGGCCTTTCAAGTGCAGTAAGAAAGCCCGGGAGTTTAATGTCTTACAGGAACATAATTGTATTTTTATTGCTCATTACATTTCAAGTTAATTACATAGCAACCAGGTTTTTGCTTTATGATACCGCAGCTAAATCAGTGTGCGCCAGCCTGGGTCTCGAGCAGGCTTCCCACCCCCGCACCTGGTGTTCGTCCCCCCGCCCCCCTCCGCTCATGGCATCAGGACCTCCGGTCCCCGAGGCATCCTCTTCCTTCAGTGGGTCCTGGGTCTTGGGAGGAGGGCAGTTGTATTCAGGATCCACCTCCCACCTCGTTCTGGAGGTTCTGCCCTGCGAGGTTCAGTGGGGAATCGGAGCCCCACACCTAAGCCCGGACTCCCCACTGTGGCCCAGCCAAGGGGTCTTTCCCGGATGGGCCCACCTGGGCTGACTGCCCCCGCGGGGCTCAGCTGGGAGCCCCGCCAGGAAACATGGCCTGTGGTGGGGCCGGGAGCTGGAGACAGGACGGTGTCGGCCTGGGGGAGCAGGGGTTTAGGCTCCGAATGCCACGGGGATGCGGAGGCGCCCCCATCCACAGTGGTCCATCCATTTAATTCTTGGGACACCCCCCTAGCAGGCAGGCGTCCGCTCGGTGCCCCAAGAGCAGCACAGAAGAGTGGGTGCCTTCCTGCGTGCAGAGCTGCCTCCAGAAGTCTCTTGTGAGGACAGAGACAGTGACAGAGGATGCACCTGTAATTTACCCCGAGGCCCTGATCAGAAAAACCAGCAAAGATGTATCTCCCGGGATGCCGCCTGGCTCGCCGATTAGAGAGAAGGCCCCAGTCCGAGGCGGGGCTGGTGAGGCCGGGCCTCTCTCTGGAAACCCACAGTTACTGCCCTGGACGGGGGACGGCACGCCCCAGCACGGGTGGAAATAAGGGGCTCTAATTCCCCCTGAAGCATCATCTGTGTTCATCAAGAATGCACACAGGTGACCGGGGAGGTCTCCCATCTGTGACCTGCCCTCCGTGTACCCCGAAGGCCAGCGCCTTGCTGGGGCCCCTTGCCTCTAGCCGCAGTGGGGTCAGCGCTGCGGAGGCCCCGTGGGGGGGCTGTCCCTCTCTTGCTCCCGTTCTGGCCGTGACCGTGGGTGTGCAGGGCGCTGCTGGTGGTGCTGGTGGCTGGAGCCCAGCTCCCACGTCCCGCCCCCAGGCCGGGCTCTTGGCGGCCGGGCCTCGCCTCCTCCCTTCCAGCTGGGGTACCCATGGCTCCCGCTGCCACCAGGGGTGTCGGCGGCTGCCGCCCTGCCTCAGCACTGCGGCCCCTCCCAGAGACGGCGTCTTCATCCCGCCCTCTGGTTAACCGTGTGTGCGCTGCCGTGTCCCGTGGGGGCCTGACACCAGAACCCTGCGTGGAGCGTGAGCGTGAATGTGTGAGTGTGCATGAGTCTGCGTGCACACGCATGGAAGGAGACACACCCAGCAGTCGCTCGGTCCCCGAGAGTGCATGGAGGAGTTCTAGGGGTTCCCCCGCTCCTGCCCGCATCGTGGGCGGTGAGACGGGCTCTTCTAGAAGCAGGCGAAGCCCCAGCCGCCAGGCCTTCTGAGCCATGCGGTTCACACCTCTGAACAGCTTCTCTGGCCCAGAGCCTGGCTCAGCAGAGCCCCTGAGCTCATCACTGTGTGGGAGCCCGCTGCTGGGTTAGAAGTCTCCAGAATTCCTGCACGGGCGTCTCCAGCCGCAGCTCCGGTAAATCAGCTCTGCTCCGTAGCTGGAGGGTGTTGTTTTACAACAAATCTCCTTTTTACCTTTTTTTTTTGAGTGCTCTCTTATTTTTTCAGCGCTTCAGTGGAGGCTTACACATGTGTGCACAGAAGTGCTTTCTCGAGAGAGTTGAGCTCCGGAACGCTCAGCCCCGTCTCCTGGCTCTGATAATTCTCAACAAGAGGCCGGATTTGTTTCACCTGCACCTTTGACCCTGAGTCCCCACTGGGTTACTGTAAAGCAAGTTGTTCCATATTTAAATTCCTCGTTGTGTACTACTAAGAGATGTGAAATCTTTTGAAACATAAGCTCAATACCATTTTCGCATCTAAAAATATTAACAGTAATTCCTTTGCATCACTGAATACCGTGTCAGCTAGGGATCCGCTGGTTGTCCAAAGGGTTTTCACAGCTGTTTCGTCTGAACAGAACCCGAGGGTTCACCCAGAGCATTTGGCGGAGGTGTTGCTGTCTCCTTACATCCATGCCAGTCCCTCGAACCTCTTTTTCCATCTTCTTCCGTCTTCTTGACTTCCGTCAAGTCCGACTCTTTGCGACCCCATGGACTGCAGCACACCAGCCTTCCCTGTCCTTCAGTATCTCCCGGAGCTTGCTCAAAGTCATGTCCATGGAGTTGGTGATGCCATCCAACCATCTCATCCTCTGTCATTCCCTTCCCCTGCCTTCAGTCTTTCCCGTCATCAGGGTCTTTTCTGATGAGTCGGCTCTTCACATCATCTGGCCAGAGTATTGGAACTTCAGCTTCAGCGTCAGTCATTCCAATGAATATTCAGGATTAATTTCCTTTAGGATGGACTGGTTTGACCTCCATGGTCTTTTTACATCTGGACGCTGACTCGTAGGAGACACGAGCTGCCCTGACCTGCAGAGTCCCCACGCTTGCCCTTGTAGTGCGTTCATCCTGGCCTTCTGCCCCCGCCCCACGCTCCCTAAACAGGCAGCAGCCCTGGAGCTCCCTCGGCCTGCTGGGCAGCTTGTCCCAGGTGCCTGCTGACTCACTGGACACACGTGAGGACTTTTCAGTGGGCTCCACGCCCCAGCCCAGTCCACCCTTCCTCAATTTCCCGTCGGCTTCTCACCAGATGGTTTGAGCAGCCACCAAAGGTGGCTGACTCCAGGCTCCCCTCCAGCACACCGGCACCCTCCCATTAAAGAGATTTTCCTTGACAACATCTTAGCTTCCCTGACAAACAGTTTGTCTAGAAAGGCAGGATCAACCCCTGATTCTTTCCACTTAGCACGGTTCATGATATGAGATGGTGCCTTAGCAACTTCTAAAGATGGTCGAGAACTTTCTCTTTCACTTGGTGTCGTTATGG
This sequence comes from Cervus canadensis, assembly GCF_019320065.1. Lineage (NCBI taxonomy): Eukaryota > Metazoa > Chordata > Mammalia > Artiodactyla > Cervidae > Cervus > Cervus canadensis. The sequence goes on from NC_057402.1 coordinate 6,726,292, forward strand.
GACCACTTGAGCTTGGTTTCACTTCATTGTGGTCACACAGGACGTTTGCATAGATAAAGCTGTAGGTTCTGTTGGTGTGCAAACTGTCCCATCCTGGGGCAGAGGGGGGCCATCCCAGGGGCCTCCTGACTCTGTCTGATGGTGTTGAGGGCTGTCTTGCTTTCTTTTCTGTTATAAAATTGGAATATAATTGCTTGACAGTGTTGCATTAGTTTCTGCTGCACAGTGAAGTGAATTACTATATGTATACCTGTATCCCCTCCCTCTTGGCCCTCCCACCCCGCCCCCCATCTTGCTTCCTGATATGACGAGTTGTCCCTGCTTCATCTGGTGTATTTCTTTCTCAAGACCTCAAGTTGGCCATTTCTCCCAGGAGCCCTGGTTCCTTTTTCTAGAGAATAGTTTTTTTGTGTGTGTGATAGTCGTCTGGGGACCAAAGAGGGGTCATAATGACCAGACAAGTCATTGCTTCTAAACCTTTCTGAGGTCAAAATTGGGAAACACATTTTTTTTCCCAAGAGTACATAATGAGTTGATACTAATATTTCCAATTTAAAGGTAAGTTTAGAGTGTTTTCATATAATTTCTCTGATTTCACATTTATGTCTTCCTCCTCTTGTGCTGGGAACCTGGGTTCCTAACGACACTTACATAATTACTTACTGGCCTTCTCTCACTGTACATGGTCTGTATAACCATCATGTATGGGGGTACATCGAGCTTGTACACAGACTTTTAAGGAGAGTCTGTTTCCCCATGGTTTGAAGCTGGGTTCATCTTATGATCTGGCCGAGAAAATGCAGTGGAGGTAAAGTGGAGTGACTTCCAAGGTGAGTCCGTAAGTCTTACAGTCTGTTCTCTTTGCTCTTCTGGATCCTGGGACCACCATGCTGCAAAGAATCCTGAGATGAAAAAGGCCAGATGGGGAGGTAGACCAGCTGTCCTACGCGCTCTAGGTAGGCCTGACACCCAGCTGAATGTGGTGAGGGAGCCCAGGTTGGCCCAGCAGGTGATCTCTAGCATTGTGAGAAGTATGAGTTGTCAGCATTTGATGCCACCATACATTGGGGTGGTTTTTTAGGTAGTAATAAATAAATTAAAAAGCAGAGACATCATTTTGCTGACAAAGGTCTGTATGGTCAAGGCTATGGTTTTTCCAGTAGTCATGTGCAGATGTGAGAGTTGGACCATAAAGAAGGCTGAGCGCCAAAGAATTGATGCCTTTGAATTGTGGTGTTGGAGAAGACTCTTGAGGGTCCCTTGGAGTGTAAGGAGACAGGTCAATCCTAAAGGAAATCAACTGAATATTCATTGGAAGGACTGATGCTGAAGCTGAAACTCCAATACTTTGGCCACCTGATTCAAAGAGCTGACTCATTGGAAAAGACCCTGATGCTGGGAAAGATCGAAGGTAGAAGGAGAAGGCAGCAGCGGCAGAGGGTGAGATGGTTAGATAGCACCACTGACTCAATAAATGTGAGTTTGAGCAAACTCTGGGAGATAGTGAAGGACGGGGAGCCTGGTGGGCACGGACTGCGGTCGCGGAGTCAGACACAACTTAGTGACTGAACAACAGCAGCAACCAATGACACAGGTGTTGGTGCTCGGAGTCCGGTGGTGCCTTAACAAAAACCTGAAGCATGGCATTGGCTTTGGGGGGAGTGGAAGCTGGGAAGGTGGTGAAGGAAAATGTTGGAGGCTGGAGAAAGGGTGACCCTTGTCACTTAGGAATAAACGACAGACTGTCATCTATGGAGCGGGAAGGAAAAACAGACTTGTGGCATGTGGCTAAAGAAATCTCTAGACAGAATGTTAAAGGTTCCAGTTGGCTTCTTTCCACTGCATGTGACAAGGTACAGAAAGAGAGATGAGCCAAAGCAAATTTTAAAAAATGATGCTGTGAAAGTGCTGCACTCAAAATGCCAGTAAATTTGGAAAACTCAGCAGTGGTTACAGAGCTGGAAAAGGTCAGTTTTCATTCCAATCCCAAAGAAGGGCAATGCCAAAAATGTACTAGCTACTATACAGCTGTGCTCATTTCACATGCCAGCAAGGTAATGCTCAAGCTCCTTCAAGCTCGGCTTCAGCAGTGTGTGAACTGAGAGTGTCTAGATGTACAAGCTGGGTTTAGAAAAGGCAGAGGAACCAGAGATAAAATTGCCAACATCTGTTGGATCATAGAGAAAGCAAGGGGATTCCAGAAAAATATCTACTTCTGCTTCGTTGACTATGCCAAAGCCTTTGACTATGTGGATCACAACAAACTGTGGGGAATTCTTAAAGAGATGGGAATACCAGACCACCTGACCTGTCTCCTGAGAAACCTATATGCAGGTCAAGAAGCAACAGTTAGAACTGGACATGGAACATTGGGCTGGTTCAAAATTGGGAAAGGAGTAGGACAAGGTTGTATATTGTCACTCTGCTTATTTAACGTCTATGCAGAGAACATCATTCAAAATGCCAGGCTGGATGAATCACAAGCTGAAATCAAGACTGTCTGGAGAAATATCAAAGCCTCAGATATCCAGATGATACCACATTCATGGCAGAAAGTGAAGAGGAATTAAAGAGCCTCTTGATGCGGGTGAACGAAGAAAGTGAAAATGTTGGCTTAAAACTCAACATTGAAAAAAAAGGAAGATCATGGCATCTTGTCTCATCAGTTCACAGCAAATAGATGGGGAAAAAGTGCAAGTGGTGACAGATTTTATTTTCTTGGGCTCCAAAATCACTGTGGACGGTGACTGCATCCATGAAATTCAAAGATGCCTTCTCATTGGAAGGAATATTATGACAAACCTAGACAGTGTATTAAAAAGCAGAGACATTACTTTGCTGAAAAAGGTTCATATAGTCAAAGCTGTTTTTTTCAGTAGTTACATATGGATGCAAGAGTTGGACCATAAAGAAGGTTGAGTGCCAAAGAATTGATGCTTTGGAATTGTGGTGTTGGAGAAGACTCCTGTGAGTTCCTTGGGCTGCAAGGAGATCAAACCAGTCCATCCTAAAGGAAATCAACCCTGAATATTCATCGGAAGGACTGATGCTGAAGCTGAAACTTTAATACTTGGGCCACCTGATGCAAAGAGCAGACTCACTGGAAAAGACCCTGATTCTGGGAAAGACTGAAGGCAAAAGGAGAGGGGGGGCGGGCAGTCAGAGGATGAGATGGTTGGATGGCATCACTGACTCGATGGACATGAATTTGACAAACTCCAGGAGATAGTGGAGGACAGAGGAGCCTGGTGTGTTGCAGTCCCCGGGGTTGCAAGAGTCAGACCCAACTTAGCGACTGAACAACAACAAGCCTGAACAGAAATGGGACTGATCCTCACTTCCTGAATTTGGGCTGGCCTTGTGACTTGTGTTGACCAATAGGATATACTGGAAGGATAACGTGCACTTTTGAGGCCAAACCCTAAGAGGCCTTGCAGCTGCCACCTTCACTTTCTTGGGACGCTGCTGTGTGGCTTAATGCAGGGACCTGACTCAAGCCCACTGCAGGGTAAGAGAGGCACTGCTTCTGGTGGGCACCAGAGTATAAGGGGCTGCTTGGAGTGCCCCCTCAACAGCCACCTCCTCTCCCAGACATGGAGAGTAGGCCATCCTGGGCCGTCCAGCCCAGCTGGGCTTGCAGGTGACCACGGCCACACAAGAGTCCAAGTACAAGAGGAGGGGAACTGGCCATGCAACCCATGGAATCGTGAGAAATAATAAGTCACTGCTTTAATCCATAAAGCTCCGGGGAAGTTTGTTACACAGCAGATGAGCTGACTCATCTATCTATCTATCTACCTATCTTATCATATATATATATATATATGAATATTTCTTTATTGCTATTTTTGTCCTTCGGGTATGTCCCAATTGGGATAGTCAAATGACCATGTTTTAAAGTCACTCAAAATAAATCTCCTCTGTGTGGGAGAGCTACTGACTTGACACACAGATTCTTTTTTTTTTATTTTGATTTTTAGAGATTGCTTTATTATTAAAATTTAATTTTTTTGCATTTCATTTTAATTTTTTCTAACTAATAGACTTTTAAAAAAAGCTGTTTTAGGTTTACAGAATAATTGATGAGAAAGTACGGAATTCTCACGTACCTCTCCCCAGCTCCTATTATCCCCCTGTTATTAACATCTGCGTTGGTGTGGTTCATTTGTTATGAAAGACAAACCTATCCTGACTCGTCTCGGTCGCCCAAGGGGCAGAGACTACAGTCGGGCCCACTCGGTGCTGTCCGTTCTGTATTCTGGGCTCTGACAAACGTGTGGCGACAGGCGGCTGGTCTCACGGAACCCCACAGAACAGCTCCCCTTCCCCCAAACCCTCTGTGCGCTGCCTTGGCACCGCCTCAGCCCCTAGCCCTGGTGCGCTCTTTTCACTGACCCTGTCGGTCTGCCTTTTCCAGAACGTCCTAGCTGGAATCACACAGCATGGAGCCTTTTCCAATTGGTTTCGTTCACTTGGCCGTGTGCAATGACTTTTCATGGCTTGATAGTTCATTTCATTTTAGGGCTGGAACCTATTCCATTGTTTGGAGGTTTCAGTTTGCTTATTCATTCACCTATTCAAGGCATCTTGGTTGCTTCAAAGGTTTGGCAATTAAGAATAAAGCTGCGATAAACATTGGGTGCTGGGTTTTGTCTTAATGGATGTTTTCATCTCCTTTGTGTAAAGATCAAGGAGCATAATTGCTGGATCTTACGGTACGAGTAAGGTTAGCTTTTCACAAAATCACTGATTTGTCCTCCAGAGCAGCGTTGCACCCACAACAAATGAGAGTTCCAGTTGCCCCACATCCCCGCCAGCGTCCGATGTTGTCGGTGTTCCGGACATTTACCACTTTAATAGGTGTGGAGCGGTAGCTCCTTGCTGCTTTAATTTGCAATCACCTCACGACATAATATCAAGCATTTTCTCACGTACTTACTCGCCACCTGTGTATCTTCTGATGACGTGTCTACGTAGGGCTTTAGCCCCTGTTTTATTGGGCTTTTTGTTTCCTTATTGTTAGGTTTTAAGTATTTTCCCTCTATTGGCTGTACTGTGTGGCCTGCAGATCTTGTTTCCCTGACCAGGGTTTGAACCCGCGCCCTCTGCAGTGGAAGCATGGTGTCTTAGCCACTGGACTGCCAGAAAGTTCCCAGGTTTTAAGTATTTCTGTAAATGGTCATAGAAGATATCCACAGGGAACTGGTTCCAGAACTGCCCCCCAGTCCCACCTCCAGATGCCCAAATCCATGGCCACTCGAGTCCCTTCTATAAAGTGGTGTTTGCAACCTGTGACCTCTCCCTAAAGATGTGTAAATGATAGGTACATAGGTGTGGGTGAGGAGCAAATTCATTTTTTTGCTTTTCGGAATTTTATGGAATTAAAAGAAAAACTTTTTGATCCTGGGTTTGGGGTTGACTCCTCGGACGCAGGGCCGGCGGGTACCAAGGCCAGGCTGTATTTCTGACATCAGTCATCTCTCAGGTGTTTTGCAAAGATTTTCTGTGACGTGTCTGTGACTTGACTTTTCTCTCTGAACGGCGTCTGTCACAGAGCAGAAGTTCTGTGATTTGATTTTGGTCTTACAGTTTTTTGAAATATTTACAAGATTCTGAAGTCCAAACGACATGGAAGGGCACGTTTGGAGAAGCTGGGTTTCCCTGCCTGCCCCCATCTCCCTTATCTGTGACTGTTTCCATTCAGTTTGGATTTGTTCTCCTGTTTTCTTAAATAAAGGTGACAGGAATCTCACAGTTCTGCACCTTGCTTTTGAACAGACCTCAGCGGGACGCACAGAGCCTTCTCATTTCACATTTCCAGGGATGCTGGTCCATCCTGGGGACACATTCTGTTCAGCGACCAGTCAGCTCCCTGGTGCCGGGCGCACGGGGAGACCCAGTCTTCTGCTGTTACTGACAGTCCCACGGCTCTGGATGCTCCCCTGTGTGTGTCTGAGGCAGATTCCTTGCAGCAGGTGGCTGTCAGAAAGGGTAATTGCATTTTGCAGCTTTGTCAGATTTTGTCCGTCTCCCTGGGTGGGAGCTGGACCTTTCTGCTTCTCCAGCTTTGTCTAAGGGCGCCCCTTCCCCACAGCCTCGCCAGCAAAACGCTGTTAGACTTGTGAATTTTCGCCCATCTGATAGGTGGGAAATGGTATCTGGTCTGGCCTGCGCTTGCATTTCTCTTATTCCGGGGAAGTCGCAGGGCCATTTGCATTTCTGTCTGTGAACCATGCTCATATCTCTGACACGGCAGATGTGTAAACGCAAAGGCGATGTGAAGGCAAGAAACCCCCATCCAACTCCCAGGCCTGACAAACTGCTTTCAGGCCAGGACCTCCTGCATCTGAAGGAAATAGAAAGTCCTGAATTTGGTGGGGGTGTGGGGGTGTGTGTGGGGGTTAGGGGGGTGGGCAGGGTGGGGGCTGTTCCTGAAAGCTGTTCTGATGGCCAAGGGGCAGAGCCTGGAAATGTGGGAGCAGCCTGGCTTCCTTCTGTAGTGGGTGTGGGGTGGGGGATGAGTTTTGTCTCATTGAACGAGAAAGAAAATAAACAAGGCCATCGCGGTCCCTGGTGGGGAGCAGAGGGTTGTTTCCCCCAGTCTCCACAGCCCGCTCCCTGACAGCGGGAGCTGACTCCTCCAGGAACACACAGCCACCCCAGCAGCCGGCTTGCTGATTTCGGGCCAGGCCAGAGGGATTCCTTCAGAGAACTTTCTGGGTGTTCAGACCACAGTTGCTGGTGCCGAGGTGAGGGCCCTGCCCCAAGGGGCTCAGGCTTCCATGGGAGCAGGAGCAGGATGTGGGATCTTTATCTCTGGAGCATCCGTTGGTGGGGCCGGGGGTCAGCAAGGACTCTGAGAAGCCCACACACCAGGGGAGGCGAGGTCGTGCTGGGAGGTCAGAGGGGCGGCAGTAGGTGAAATGGGGCCCTCCGTGCTGATGGAGGGGTCTCTGGGGTGGTGGTAGGGTCAGGGCTGACTGCGCTGCGGGAGGATTTTGGGAAAAAACAAGGCAGATGTACCGGCGGAGCGGCTGGACGTCTTCCAGGAGGCAGGCGGGCTTTGCAGCTGGGAGGGGCTGGGGCGGGCAGGGAGGAGGGCCTGCTGGCCAAGGGCCTGGCTCTGGCTCAGTCTGCAAAGGGCAGTGCGGCCTAGGCCCCGGGATGCTCAGTCGGAGTGGAGGACGCAGGAAGAAGCCTGCAGCCGGGAGGTTTGGTGGTGTGGATGGCTCAGTCGTGGGGACCGGGGAGGTACCGGGATCCTGGGACTTGGAGCTGAGTTGGTAGGATCTGCTCATGGATTAGAAGTGGGAGAGAGAGGTCATGGGTGAACCGGAGCCGGCAGAGTCAGCGGGTCACGGTGCCGTGAACTGCTGCTGGGAAAGTGTGCGGGGAGTGTGTGTGTCTGTGCGGGGTGTGTGTGTGTGTGTGTGTGCAGGGAGTGTGTGTGTGTGCATGTGAGTAGGTTTGTAGGAGAAATCTGTGGTCGCCTTTTGACCATTTTGTAAACGTGCCGGGAGGGATATGGAGAAGGCAGTGGTCAGAGGCAGAGGCCTGCAGCCCCCGGGGTGAGCCCTCCGGGGTCCGCGCGCAGGTGGGGGCGGGGTCAGGCAGGGTGGGTGCAAGGAGGCACGGCGCCTGCCGGGAGTGCAGGGGAGGTGTGACCTGGGATCATGGAGCCGCGAGCCAGGTGAGCCCCGAGGCCTGGCCTGGGCCGCTCTCCCTTCCCTCTCCTCCCACTGTCCCAGAGATGCTCTCTGTTCTGGGGGCCAGTGGGCTCTGAGGACGTGGGGTCTCTGCCCCGCACGTCTCTGTCAGCGTCCTCACCAGCACCCCCTGCACCCCACCCAGGCCTCTGTGGGCCCCACACTTTGCTGCCTCCGGGAGTGCTCCATCCTGACCCCTGGCCCATGCTGGTATTGGGAAGGCCTGGCCTGGGGGGCACAGGGGCCCCTCCTCCCCTGGGCCCTGTCATCTCACCTGCGCCTTGAGGCTGGGACAGGTGAGCTCAGGACAGGTGACTCCAGCAGGGCGAGACCGAGCCGGGGGCACGGTCTGGGGGTGCCGGGACCTCTCTGTAGAGAAGAAGAGCTTGAGCAGGCCAGGCTGCCCTAGACTCCGGTGCAGGGGTGGAGGGGCGGGGCCTTGTGCGGGCAGGCGGAGCCTCGCGTGGGCGGGGCCTCGCATGGGCGGAGCCTCGCATGGGCGGGGCCTCAGGTGGGCGGAGCCTCGGAGCCGAGGTCCCCGCTTTTGATGAGCCCTGTGACACCCCATGAGGAAGGCGGTCTGCAGCCCCACACAGAACGTTCCAGGGGCTGCCTTTCAGGCAGAACTTCCACAAGCTGGTTCTGCACAGGTCCCACCCCTCTTACCGTCCACACCCACGTGGTCAGAGGGGTGAGCGGGACACCAGCCCCCCAGGCCTCAGCGGGCAGCCGAGCTGAGTCCCTGCAGCCCCCAGCCCCTGCAGAAGAAGCCCCTTGCTCTCCTGTGTCCACGCGAGCGCTTGGCGGGGGCCCCAGACGCCCTCTCTGCATGGGTCCTGGTAGTTGTGGGAGCCGAGCTACCTGACTCTGGAAGTAGAGCTGCATGGCCAGCGGTCCTGGGCGGAAGGGTGTCCTCTTCCCTGGCAGGTTGGGTGGCCCGCGGTGGGCCTCTCATGGACGGAAGCCGCACAGGAAGCGGGTGCAGCTGAGGCCGGTGGGAAGGACGAGGGCTGCTGGTCGTGGGGCTTGTGGTTCTGAACCCCTGATGGGTGGTGGGCCTCCAGGGCAGCTCCCTCCCAAGAGAGGGCAGCACCAAACCCAGCTTACCGTCACACAGAGCGAGGGCCTCCCCGGCTGCCCTCCCCAGACACCAGGAACATACTGACCTGTGACCTTCTTCGGGTCACGTGACCTCTACATGCCCCCATTTGACCCTGCCGTCGTCTGGGCTCCTCTCACCTTTCCTTTCCGAGAGCAGCCGGGACCAGCTCTGGGCCAGCCCCGTCTCTTGCTGGGGACAGAGCCTGCTGTGTGTGTCGCCCGCTGCCGCAGACATAGCTGCTTCCTTTCATGGGGTGGGGACTTCTCCAGGCCCCACGGACAGCTCATCTGTGGCCGTGGTGGTGTCTGCGGGGCTTCCTCCCTCCGCGCTGGGGCAGGCGTGGGGCAGTCGAGCCAGAAGACGGCAGCTCCGCTGACTTGTCTGCCCAGGGTCTTGGCGCTTTCTTTTCCTCACTTGCTTTCCCCCTGGTCCCAGAGCCTCCTCCTCACTCTCCTTGTGGCTCCTCCAGGTGGCCTTTCCATGTGGCCCCAGATTCAAGGGGATGGAGAAGTAAACTCTGCCTCCCCGGGGACAGTGGCAGGAAATTTGCAGCCACCTCTGATGCACTGCAGGTAAACCCAGCATCTGAGATGCAGGACCCAGTGCCTGGCACGCAGACACGCTTGATCGGCAGCCCCGGTTTGAACTGAGCCACCTCTCCACGGCGGCCTTTGAACTGACCGGAAGAGAGACCAGAGCCTCCGGGGTGTACCTCCCCTCCTCTTAATGGCCACTAGTCTGCAGACCCCGAGCTGCGCCAGGGCCCCCTGCGCATGAGGGGCTTCGGCACCAAGGCGGGTGTGAACGGGCTTGCAGTGGAGTGGCTGCACCTCGTGGGCTGAAGAAGCACTGAAAAGGGAGGCGGGGGGCGGGCTGGCTCATCCCCCCCCCCAGAGCCCACCTGATCTCCTGGAGCCCAGCCCCCTTCACCGGCCCCTCCGCAGGCTCCAATTTCCACGTGGGAGACCCCAGAGTCCAGGGAGCCGAGCTGAAGTTTCAGGATGGTCTGCAATCGATCAAGGATTTCACCCTGGTCCCTGCTGTGGCTGACCACCCGAGTGTCCCCGTGACAAAGGACAGGGCAGTCCAGGATGAAGTAGGCGGTGACCCCTCATCACACACTTGCCAGGGGATGGGGAAATTTCGTTTCCCTTTTCGTCAATAATTCAGATTTGTTTATAAGAGGAAATTCAAAGGGAAAAGTATCTGGGTTTAAAATTCAGGAGGTCCTGTTGGTTTCTGGAGATGGACACATTCTTACTCCACGGACAAGCCTAGAATTGCTTTGTCCTTGCTTCCTCTCCTGGAAGAAGGGTTAGGAATTTTTCTTGAGGCTCTAAAATGGGATCACCCAGATCTAGACATTCTCTGAAGCAAAACCAGGAAGGAACCCACATTTTTTTTTTCCCCAGCAAAGAAACATTACAGAAAAGCAAAATGCTTCAGTTTCATTGGAAGAAATTTGAAGGCACGGACAGTTGGTTCAGATTTTGTTACCTGGACGTGAAATTCATAAAGCCGCCTTGTTATAACGAATCGGGGCTAGCGCTAGGTCAGATGTCACGCTTCTTTCAAAAGCATGATGCTGTATTTCATGCCTCCATTAACGTCTCCCTGGGCAGGCAGCGCTCGCTCACTGGCGGCCTCCAGGCTGCAGAAAGTCAGGCAGTGTGCCGCCCACGGCCTCACCAGGGTCTTGGCCGGATGTGCCAGCAGGGGTCACCTGTCTCCCAGGGCTGGCCGCGGCCTGAGGGTGAGGAGGGCACAGGGGTCCCCTCCCCGGATGCGCCTGTCAAGGCTCCTTAGAGGCCTGGGCCCCGCCCGCCAGCCTGCCCAGAGGACAGGCCCGGGTCAGACGACACAGATGTTGCCGCGACAGCGTTATCTCCCTGCAAACGGCCCCGTCTCTGCGCGGCCAGGCAGAGCCCTGGCTGCCGTGTAATTGGACCATTCAAAAGTAAATTATCTGCAGCTGGAAACAAGACACTGCCTTTTAACTCAGGCATTATAAGGTCAGGACTCGAGCCATCACGGGGAAAAGCATTTATTGAAAAGCGATGGGAAAATGAAATTTAAAATTCAAAGCCTCCACATGCAGCGGGGGCGGCTGGCGCTGCGTTCCTCCTCGGTGGCCCCGGGAGCGGGTCAGGGGGTTTATTTGCATCTTTATTTTGCTGACGCGGGAGAGCACCACGTGAAGAGACTCTGATATCTGTCTGATGGAAAAATAAATCCTGGGACAAAAGCCGCCCGTGTCAGAGAGACTGGGCTGTGCCGGCCGGGCCTCGCAGCACAGTCCGCTGAAGGGGTGTGGCAGGGTGGGCTCTGGGCGCCCAGCTGGCATGGGGGGGGGGCACATCACTTGGTTTCCTTGACCCCTGTCCTCCCGGGTGGGGCAGTCTCACCCAGTGCCCCCCCAGAGTCAGTCACACACGTGTGGTCCCAGCCTGCGTCCTCCCTGCCTCGGCTTCTCCCCCACCCTGTCCTCTGGTCACCCAGCTCGAGCACCCTCCTCTGTGCGTCCCGTGCCCACCACGGCCCCTGCCAGGGACTTGCCCTCTGCCAGGTCCCCGCGCTGTGCATGCCGTGCTGGGCACTAACCCAGGCTTCTTCACGGGGCTCATCGGATGCTTCCAGGGCCCGCGGACTGTTTCCCATGCTGGCAAACAGGCACAGAGTCTTAAATGGACTTGCCCAGCACCAGACAGCCAGTTGGTGTGCTGGTGATGGAATGGGACCCTGGTCTGCCCAGTACACCAGGTTCCTCCAGGTTCTCTACACCCCCAGGTTCCCTAGGCTCCCCCAGGTACCACCAGGCTCCCCAGGCACCCCCAGGCTCCTCCAAGTTCCTCAGAACTACCCCCCTCCCCAAGGTTCCTCCAGGCTCCCCCAGGCTCCCCAGGCTCCGGCCCTGGGCACAGCCCTGGGCTCTGCGTACCCAGCTCCTCCTCCCTTTTCTCCTCACTGAGCCCTCCTGATGCCTGGCCCAGAGCCCAGCCCAGGCTGGTGCACACAGAGGCTGAAGGAGCCCTAGAAAGGGGGGTGTGCACGCCCCATCCCTGCAGAGAGGAAAGGGAGATGGACCCCGCCCCGCCCCGACAGGGAGGTACACAGAGGCACACAGCAAGTGGGACGCTGCTCTGTTCCGTTCAGCCCCTCTCTCCCAGGCCCTGCGCCAAACTTCTCCACCCCAGGCCAGCCCCCCAGGGCCCTCCACTACCAACCAGAAGTGGTCACGGGCCAAGCTTTGTCCCCAGCTCTCGGCGTGAGCCTGTGGAGAGCCACCCTGAGGAATGAGTTTGGACGGGGGTCACCTGGAGAGTTAGTCTGGTGCAGGCAGGGCCTGAGGCTGGAACCAGCCTAGCTCTGGGTCTTCAATGCCTTCCATTCCCAGACGCCTGGGCCGCAGGGGCAGACACACCCTCACAGGTCCACCAGGGTCCCAGAGATGTCCCGGTGTCAGCTGCTGCCTTCTGCTGGGCCCTGGGCTTCTGGAACATGGAAGGAAAGGATCTGTTTGGAGAAAAACGAGAGCTTCACCCGCGTGCAGCCCAGGGTGCGTGGTGTGCAATGCCAAGCAAGCCACACACTTTCCACGGGGCTTGGTTTCCCCTTCTGATTCAGGGGAGACATGTGCCCCCCATAGGGCTTCTCTGAAGACCAGACAGCCGATAAACGCAGAGCCTCCCCGCTGAGGGACGGGGAAGTAGCGGCCTTTAGTTGTTCTGCTGATTTTATAGAATTTGCTGCTGCATCTCACTCTTACACCAGATTAGGATTAGGCTTGCCTGGATATAACAGAATGATCATGAATTCAGCACGATATATTTCTCCTTCTGTTGTGAAGTCTGAAAGGGTCAGCCCAGGACCGTCGTGGTGCGCCCTATGTGAGGTCCCTTGGATCCTTCTGCCTCTACTGTGCTCCACTGTGTGTGACTTTCATTACTGAGGTCACACCATGGTCCAAGATGGCTGCTGGTGCTCCAGCCATTCCATCACATTTCAACCAACAGGGAGGAAGAGATAAAGGGCACACCTTCCCCTTCCCCTATAAGAACTGTTCCAAAGAGCTGTGCAGACAAATTTCTCTTATTTTCCTTGCAAGAGGAACATGGCTGCACTGACTGTATTGCAAATAAGACTGGGAAATTCAGTCTTTATTCCTGGTAGCCATGCGCTCAGCTAAAAGCTGGGAGTTCTATTACTTGAGAAGAAAGGGAGCACAGATATTAGTGGCAGCTAGAATCTGTGCATGGGGCTTCCCAGGTGGCACAGTTGGTAAAGAATCTGCCTGCTGGTGCAGGAGATGCAAGAGATGTGGGTTCAATGCCTGGGTGGTGAAGATCCCCTGGAGTGGGAAGTGGCAACCCACCCCAGAATTCTTGCCTAGAGAATCCCATGGACAAAGGAGCCTGGTGGGCTACAGTCCATGGGGTCACAAAGAGTTACAACTAAGCACACGCATGCACGCACGCGTGTGCGCGCACACACACACACACACAATCTATGCATGCCCTAGAACTGTACACTTGAGAAAAAATATTTTAAAGAGTAATAATAATGACAGCAACTATAAAAATAATTATAATGTGAACTCCTCTGTAGCTACCACTCAGGATGAAAAAGAAAATCTCCCTTCAAGCACAGGTTGCTCAAGACTACTCACACTGCCTTCCACACCCTCAACCCCTCCCCCAGGTAATACTAACTTGAATTTATATTCATCTTTCCCTTGCTTCTCTAGATCATGTTTGCCATTTATATTTGCAGTCCCCCAAAATATATAGTTCAGTTTTAGCTGCCTTTTAAGCTTTTACATAGATACAGTCCTCCCTCACATATACTATTTGTGTCTTGCTTCTTCCATCCAATCACACACACATGTGTGTGATTCGTCTGTTTTAATGCTGTGATGTCATCGATAGTCTTGACTCTTGGTTGGTATTCTGGGGTGACTCCATCACAGTCTGTTGATCAGTGAAGTTGTCCATGGATGTTGATGTTGTCTCCAGGCTATGTGCGATCACAGGGCTGTGGTAATCAGCCTGGTTTAGCGCTCTTCATGCACCCGTGTGCTCCTCTCTCTGGAGCCCGCTGACTGCTGTGATTGGGGTGCAGATGCATCTGAGTGATGGAGCCCCGCCCTGCGCTTGAGGAGCTGAGCAGGGGCTGGGGCCGTCTGGACTGCCCTCCTGGCTGGCCCTGGTGTCCTGTAGCTGCTTTGCCCACCTACTCCGCTGTGCAACGCAAGGATAATATCGTCACTTTTTGCACAAGTGGAAAAGGTTAGGGAGCACTGCTCTAGAGACTTCACCAGGTGCGGAATCGCTGCTCACTGGTTGTGTGCAGATCACCTTTACTCGGAACAGTGAAGGGTTTTCCGAAGTAGCTGTGGCTCTGGCTACCACGGCTGAGAGCTCCTGTTGCCCCACATCTTTTCCAGTACCTGGAATCTGCCTACTTTTTAACTTGACAAATTTTGTTGTAGTAAAATGGCATTGTGTTGCTTTGCTTTAAATTAACAAATAAATGCAAGTTAAATACAATGCAATCAACTGGGATATTGTAGAACTTGCCTGTGGTGAACAAAACAAAGCGGTAAATTCTTGTGCAGACCGTCCCTTACTATGGGGTTTGTTTTCAGTCACTCAGTCGCGTCTGACTCTGCAACCCCGTGAACACCAGGCTTCCCTGTGCTTCAGTATCTCCCACGGTTTGCTCAGACTCACGTCTATTGAGTCGATGATGCCATCCAACCATCTCACCCTCTGTCACCCCCTTCGTCATGATAAACCCATCCTAAGTTGAAAATATAAGTCAAAATGCACCTCACATGCTGAACATCATAGCTTAGCCTAACCTACCTTAATGTGCTCAAAACATTTACCTCCAGTTGGGCAAAATCATCTGACACGAAGGCTATTTTTATAATAAAGTGTTGGGTTTCTTGGGCCTCCTTGGTCGCTCAGCTGGTAAAGAACCTGCCTGCAAGGAGGAGACCCTGGTTTGATTCCTGGGTTGGGAAGATCCCCGGAGAAGGGATAGTCTACCCGCTCAGTATTCCTGGGCTTCCCTAGTGGCTCAGATGCAGATCCAGATCCGCCTGCAACGCAGATCCTCTGGAGGAGGGCTTAGCAACGCGCTCCAGTATCCTTGCTTGGAGAATCCTTATAGACGGGGAGCCTGGCGGGTTATATGGTCCACGTAGTCACGGAGAGTCGGACGGGACTGAGCGACCAAGCACAGCACAGCCGTTGGGTTTCTCGTGTAATTTATTAACATCTATCCTGAGAGTGATACAGGAAGGGCTGTGAGTGTACCAGCTGTTTGCCCAGTGACTGCATGGCCGACTGGGGGCGCCAGCTCACGGCCCAGCACTGTGGGGGAGTATCATGCTGCGTGTTACTGTCCCAGGAAAAGGTGAAGATGCAAACCCAGGGACTGCTGTAGTATTAACTATCTTATGACAAAATACAGTGGTTCCCTGACGCCTCTTCCTTGACCCTTCCGGACTCAACCATCATAAGCTTTTAAAATAACTTTTCTGGCTTTCACGATCCACATCTTTCTATATTTTATCTGCCTATCAATCCTTCTACCTTTTGATTAATCAATTTGAGAGGTAATTTTTTAAGATTTCCTCTTCATGGCAGACTACAAAAAGACCACAGTGTCGCAAAAGAGTCAGACACGACCGAGTGACTGACACTTCCGGAGCGTGACTTTTCATTGTGATGATTTAGCTCTCAGATTCTGACACCTCCTCTGTCCCCCCTCCACTCTTCCCGAAATAGTCATATTACAATTTTTGGTTGAATCAAATGGAATCTGTTGATGTAGATCGCACTATATCTACACAGTCATAGCTTAACTTAGCGTTATAGTATAATGCTTCCGTTGTTTCCTTTCTTACTGTTTGTGCTTCCTGAAGTTATGAGTTGCCTTGCTTCTTCATGTGCTAAATATTTGTCACTCATTCTTCCTGCACTTCTGGAGACCCTTTCGATGCACTTCCCCATGTTAGCTGTTCCTGGAGACGCTCTGCTCCTCTGATCCGCCTGCCCGCTCTCTGGGCTGGCAGCACACTGTCACCCCGGCATCTGCTGCTGCGGACGTCTTGCCTTTCTCCTGGGGGGGAGCCTGTTTCCAGAATTCCATTCGTGCCTTCCTGCTTTACTCTCGTTGGGGTGGGAACCGTGCTCCTGTGGTTATAAGTGAAGATAAAAAGACGGTTCACCCGTAGACATCATAACGATAGCAACTCTCAATGCTTTTGTCTCCTGGAAATGCTCCTCTGACCCAGACTGGCTGCCCTGTATGTTCTGACAGCCCCTTTACTTCTATTTTCTGAATCTTTTGGTTTCCTCGTTTACTCGCTTGTTTATGGAGCATATCCATGTGCATTTTATTGAGGAGAGACACACAGGAGGTAAGTTGTTTGAGATGTGTATCTCTCTTGTTGCTGTTCAGTCATGAAGTCATATCTGACTCTTGGTGACCTCATGGATGGCAGCACTCCAGTGTCTTCTCTCCTCCGCTATTGCCCAGAGTTTGCTCAAATTCATGTGCATTGAGTCGGTGATGCTATATAACCATCTCATTCTCTGTCGCCCCCTCCTCCTTTTGCCTTCAGTCTTTCCAAACATCAGAGTCTTTTCCAGTCAGTTGACTCTTCACATCGGATTGCCAAAATAAGCTTCAGCATCAGTACTTCCATTATTCAGGGTTGATTTCCTTTAGGACAGACTGGTTTAATCTCCTTGCAGTCCAAGGGGCTCTCAAGAGTCTTCTCCAAAAAAAAAAAAAAAAAAAAAAGGAGACAGTGAGTCTTCTCTAGCACCACAATTCAAAAGCATCAATTATTGGCAGTCAGCCTTCTTTATGGTGTATCTCTGAAAACAATTTTATTCCATTCGTATAGTTGATTGACAGTGGGTTTGGATATGGAAATGTGGGTTGGAAATCAATTTCCTTTAGAATTATGAAGGCATTGCTCCCCTGTTCTCTTGTTTCCATGCTGCTGTTCTAAAGGCTGAGGTCATTGCTTTCTTGATCTCCAAACGTGCCCTTCACTGCACCATCATCAAGATACAGACTTGTCCCTTGCCATGAAAATCTCCCTCATGTTACCTCTTTAAAGTCAAAGCTTCCATCCACCCCACCCCCACAACCATCCCTAACTCCTGGCAACCAACTATCTGTTTTTCATCCATATAATTTTGTCATTTCTACAATACTACATAAATGGAATCAGACAGCATGTGAACTTTGAAGATGACCTTTCTTCACTCGGCGTAATTGAGAACTATTCAAATTGCTTTATGTGTCAATAGTGGGCTCCTTCCTAGTGCTGTTCCATGGCTGTACCATTTTGTTTAACCGTTCACCTGTTGGGGGTCATTTAGTTTGTTCCAGTTGTTGGCTATGATGCATACAGCTGCTGTGAACAATTATGAACAGATTTTTTGCACAAACATCGATTTTCATTCATCTGGGACAAATGCCCAGGAGTGCAACTGCTAGGTCATATGGTAAGTGTATGTTTGTGTAAGAAACTGCAAATTATTTTCCAGAGTGTTTTTACCATTTTATATTCCCATCAGCAGTGTATGAGAGAGACCCGGTTTTCAGCAGTCTTGCCTGCATTTGGTCATTATTTTCTGTTTTAGATGTTCTATTGCATGTGCAGTGATATCTGTTTGTGGCCTTGATTTGCATCTCCCCATGGCTTTGATGCCACATCCTTAATTTCTGTGCTCTGGGGCTGCCTTTACCTCACTTTGGTCGGGTTCTGCCACCCACCTCCTGCATCCCCAGCCCCAGAAACACCTGCTCCCACCACTTCCTGAATATCTGAATAGTCTTGGGAACAAACCAGGTTAATTCACAGTTTTTTCCCTTGTTAGCCTAGAATTTATCTTCCTCTAGTCTGCTAAGGCAGTTACCACTTGTTCATATGCTTTTCAGCTTCCAGAATCTTGTTGTTTTTGTCTCCTGTTCTGTTCTTCCATCCCTAATGATTTATGTCATAAGAAATTCTCATGGCTATAGTTTTAGGGGGAGTTTGGAGGAAAAGTAATGAGATGCATGTGCTCAGCCTGTGATCTGAAACAGGATCCCCTACAGGATTTTAAAGAGGCCTATCCGTAACTGCGAGTGATGTTGGGCTTTTTCCAAATGTTTATGAGCTTGTGTGTTTCTGTTTCAGGGAAATGCTTGTTCCTACGTCTTGACCATTTTTTTCTGTGAGACTGTTTGCCTTGTCGGATTGATTCATAGGAGTCCCTGATATGTTTTGTATGTTGTCTCTTGTCAGTTAGATGTGTTGCAAATATTTTATGCCAGTCTGTGACTCCTCTTTTCACGTTCTTCATGGTTTCTTTTAGGGAATTGAATTTCTTAATTTTAATACAGTTGAATTTTTCAGATTTCTCCTTTGTTTTTGCTCTTGCTTGAGAAATAATTTTATATTCCAGAGCCTTTTTAGTTATGCTTTTCATCTTTTGTCTTTAACCACTGGACATTTATTTCTAACTATGATGTGAGGTAGGGGTTTGTTATTTTCAGTGTGGATAGCCAGTTTCCTAGTATCTCATAAAAGCTCCGTCTTTGTACATTAATCTGCACTGTTTATTCACTCACAAACTATGCTTCAAGTTTCCACAAATATGAATTTTAATTGTGCTCTTATTCTCTTCTATTGCCCTCTTTGTCCACCCCAGAATCTATGCCAAATGGTCCCATGACTTTAGCTTTATCATAATTATTCATGTTTGGTGGGGCAAGCTCCCAGCTTATGTCTCTTCTCCAGGACTGTCTCAGCTGATCTCAGTCACATGCTCATACATAAAATCGAAAACTGGTTTGCCAAGTTCCATGAAAAAACTTGTTGGGATTTTTTTTGTGTAATTGTATTAAATTTTTTTATCAGGTTTGGGAAATTTGACATCTTTAAGAAATATACAGCATATCTTTCCTTTTACTTAGATTTTCTGTAATGTCTTTAAATAAAGAGTTAATAATTTTCCTGTAAAGTGTTTACATACTTCTTCTCAGTTTTATTCCTAAGTATTATATATATATGTATATTCTGATATTATAAATAGCATTTAAACTTTATATTTTCTTACTGATTGTAGTTGATGTCAATGTATGGAAATGCAATTGAATTTGGACTATGGATTTTTGTATCCAGCAAATTTCCTAAATGTTCTTATTAAATATATATATATACTTTTTTTTGCTTGTTTTTGAACAATTATATTATCTATAAACAATGATGATCTTTTCTCTTTCCATTTTTATGCATTTGTTTCTCTTCTTTATAGAATGTTTGAGAACTTTGGTGAGCTTTTATTTTTATTGTGGTAAGATACACATATCATAAAGTTTACCATTTGAACCATGTCAAGTGTAAAGTTCAGTGCATTAGCTATATTCACACTGGTGTGTAACCATCGCCACTGTCCACCCCAGAACTTCTCGTCTCCCCAAACTGAAACTCTGTGCCCATCAAATGCAAACTCCCCATTTGCTTATCCCTCAACTCCTGGCAACCATGGTTATACTTTGTGTCTCTATGAATTTAACTTCTCTAAGGACCTCATTCAGGGGCTTCTCATGTGGCTCAGTGGTAAAGAATCCACCTGCAATGCAGAAGCCACAGGAGACACTGGTTCGATCCCTGGGTTGGGAAGGTCCTCTGGAATAGGCAATGGCAACCCACTCCAGTGTTCTTGCCTGAAAATTCCATGGACAGAGGAATATGGCAGGCTACATTCCATCGGTTCGCAAAGAGTTGGACATGACTGAGCACGCACACAGGGACCTCATTCATGTGAGTGGAATCATACAGAATTTATCCTTTGGGCAATTCCTGTCTTTGTAAATAAGTGTATTAAACATGGATAGTCACTAAAAGAATGCAAGTAGTATGTGTAGCTTCCAAATCAGTAGGGAAGGAAAAATAAGCAATGTGTGTCTGTTCTTAGTCACTCAGACATGTACTTCTCTTTGTGACCACATGGACTATATAGCCCGCCAGGCTCCTCTGTTCATGGGGATTCTCCAGGCCAGAATACTGGAGTGGGTTGCTATGCCCTCCTCCAGAGGATCTTCCCAACCCAGGGATCAAACCCAGGTCTCCCACGTTGCAGGTGGACTCTTTGCCATCTGAGCTGCAAGGGAAGCCCAAGAATATTGGAGTGGGTAGCCGACCCCTTCTCCAGGGGATCTTCCCAACCCAGGAATTGAACTGCGGTCTCCTCCATTACAGGCCAATTCTTTACCAGCTGAGCTCCCAGGGAAGTCCAAAATAAGCAACAGAAAAGCTTAATTCTTAAGAAGGCCACCAAGGAGGAGGAACCCAGAACAAAACAAAAAACAGAGGAAAGGTACTAATAGGAAATTCACGATGGGGAAATCAGGGGAAATTGCCTGCAGCACCACCTATAGGCTGGAGGAACTCATGACGTTTCCAGCTCAGCTCCCTGGATCTTATGTCCCAGGTTGTGCTTCCCAAGGACTAAGTCTTACAGAGACCTCGCTGCCCACATGACCAGGGTCCAGGCCTAGAGGAGCTGCCTGCCTGCAGAGGACTCTGCCAAGAATTCCAAGAGGTGCAGTGGTCCCATCGTAAAGCAACATAAAATGCTATAAAAAAGGGTTTAATCGTGCACACACGGCGGGCATTGCATTTAATTTATCGCTCTGCAAAATTAAAGCCATTCCAGGGTTTGCCATCACTCACGCAGCATGGAGTTATTTATTGGACGCTGTCAGAGCTGAGGAGATCCGAAAATCAGGTCAGGAAAAGTCAAGTTTTACAAAGGCTTGTCTGAGGCACCAGGGGCCCAGCCAGCTCGGGGTGATGCTTCCCTGGCTGTTTTGCTGCCGAGACTGGAAGGGGAGAAGCTACTGTGTGCATTTCCCAGATGAGAAATTGGAGGCTCCGTGCAGGGGTCTGGAATGCGGCCTCTCCGGTGCTCCATGCTGTGACCCCCTGGACTAACTTCTCGCTTCTCATGGGCTGTCTCCTGCACCTGCCCTCGGACATGAACCAGGTGACAGGGGTTTAAAGGGCATGCTTCCATCGTGTCCAGCCCTGTGAGGGAGGCCTTATCACCCCACAGGACAGATTCCAACCCAGGCTCAGAGAAATGGATTTCCTGGCCTGGCGCTGTCCACCCAGGCAGGTGCTGAACCTGTGATTTCTAAGATAGCACCAGGCAGAGGGCCTGGCCCTAGGAGGATGGCCAGCATGGAAGGACGCCTGTCTTGGAGGAAGGATAGAAGCTGCTTTGAAATACAAGGAATTGCCTGGTGGTCCAGTGGTTAAGAGGCTTCCCAGGAGGCACTAGTGGTAAAGAGCCCGCCTGCCAATGTAGGAGACATAAGAGACGTGGGTTTGATCCCTGGGTCAGGAAGACCCCCTGGAGGAGGGCATGGTAACTCACTCCAGTATTCTTGCCTGAAGAATCCCACGGACAGAGGAGCCTGGTGGGCTACAGTCCATGGGGTTGCGCAGAGCCGGACACGACTGAGTGACTTAGCGTGCACGCAGTGCTTAAGACTTGGTACTTTTAATGTCGTGGGCTGGGCTCCATCCCTGGCCGGGGAACTGAGATCCTACAAGCCATGTGGTGCGGGAAACAAAATTTAAAAATACATCGGGGCAAGTACTATGGCAGACACCACGGGGTTCTCCCTTCAAAGCACTTACACAAGCAATTACACACCAGGGCTGAGTGGGGGGTGGCGGGGGTTGGCCCAGCCCCAGGGCTCTAATTAGCCAGCTAATAACGCTGTTTGTGTCACTTTGCTGAGGCAGGTGGAGAGGCTGCTCAGTCGCTACCTAACGAGGTGGAGAGTCGGGGTGCATGGCCCTGGTGAGGCCCATTGAGGAGCCAATGGACCATGGCTGCCTCTTTGCTTTTCTATCTGCAGGGCCCAGGAAAAGCACGTGGAGGCTGGGGGAGCCCAAGGCAGGAGGCCCATGGTTGTCATTTGCCCGCAGACCAGCAAGGCACTGCATGTCCCAGCGATGGTGCTCTGCCTCCCCGGGAAGGGCCGCTCACTGCCCAGTGTCGCCAGGCAGCATGGCAGGGGTCAGGGCACCCACAGCTCCAAGCCTGCAGCTCCACCTCAGGTCCTCCAAGCAGGGAGATAAGAGAGGACCTGCACGGGGCAGCGGCAGCCCTGGCAGCCCTTGCCTACATCCTCTCCTTTCAGCCCCACCAGCACCCAAGGGACGCCCACTTTCCTGAAGAATCAGCTGCTGCCTGTCCCGGGGAAGCAGGTTGGCCTCAGACACGCAGGAGAGGTGGTGCTGAGACACGGGTTTAGATGGTGGGCTTGCTGTGTGACCTCAGGCGAGAGCTGTCCCTCTGAGCCTGAGTTTCCTCTCCGCAGAAAGATCTGGATCTTCAGCTTGGACCTTCTGCCCTTGGACACTTGGCAGCTAGATGGCTGTGGGGCTTGGGGTGGGACAAGCTGGGCAAAGGGGTGGGGTCTCTGTGTCTCCACACAGAGTTCAGCCTTCTCCCGGCTCTGCCTCGTCCAGGGGTCTCCTCCAGCCGCGCTGAGTCACATGAGGGAATCCTATAACCTACTGTGGGGAGACACGCCCTCATTCCATGCAGCTCTCTGGAGCACGCGCGCGGTGCCAGGTGCCCTGATGGAGGCCCGTGGGAGTTCCCCAAGCTCAGGCCCAGGGGCAGGTGTCCGCCCATCACACACGCGGCTGTCGGGGAGGGCTGTGGCCAGGTCTCACTTCGGGTGGGGCTTGCAGGGCCAAAGTCCCCAGGTGCCTGCTGCAGGCTCTGTCAGTCCCTTGAGGGCCCCTGGGCTGGGTCCAGCCTGCTCGGTCTGTCCTCTGCAAGCACCTTGGGTTTCCTGGCTCTCACTTACAGAGCTGCCCTTCCCCTCACACACACCACACCCCATCCAGCCACCCCCATCTCTGCAGAGTTTTCCCACCTCCTTCAACCCCAGGCTCCTGCAGACTCCCACCCATGGACCGACGTGCAGGTGCCCAGGTGGACAAGGCCTGGGTTCCGCCCTCAGAAGCAATGGTGCCCCCTGTGCATGACGAGGTGGACAGGCAGGCACCAGGTGCCAGGACAGTCCTGCAGCCCGGGACCGCGAGCCGAGAATGCTCCCAGAGGACGGCCGTGGCCGGCGACCTCAAACAGCTTCTGTGACAGTACCAGACTGCGCCTGTGTCCGTGGGTGGGGTCCCTGCGGTGGATGCCACCCTCTTGGGAAGCTCGCTCTGCTCCCCTTCCTTCCCTGCCTCCCATCCCCTCTTAATTTCCCTTTGCAGTTTGATTGTCACTTGGAAAAAATTTCATTTACGAGTAAATTTTCTGCTCTCCCCACTAAGATGCAAGCTCCATGGAAGCAGAAAACCTTGTCAGTGTTTCTTTCCATGCTGAATCCTTGGCGTACAGGGCGGCGTCTGGCACGTGGTAGGTGCCCAATGAACATCTGCTGAATAGAGCAGTGAGGGGCTGGCCTCTACTCCCTCCTTCAGGCAAGTCCACGCGCCGCACGGGCAGCTATGTTGCGCTCACGGTGCAGGTGACCTCTTGTGTCCTCCCAGCTTTCCCGTTTTGTGTAACTTTCGCACACATTTCCATGGAACCTGCAGAGTTTTCGCTGGTGTCGCCCGCATGCGATTCAGCAGGACGGGTGTGCGTTCCTTCTTTCACCTCCCGAGCGAGGGTTGCACTTGAGGCGTCCCCAGCACCTTACTGCTCTAGCCTTGGCTGAAGGTGCATCTTAGGGGCAAACTTTCCCCACTCGGCGGAGCAGATTTTTCAGGATAAGTTGCTGTGAGTTGAGACCACCCAGCAGGGGAGCCCTCGTTGCTCTGGCAAGTTGTGGCCTGGAAGCTGCATGCCAGGTCACAGGGCCACCAGCAGGACGGGAGTCTCGGGTAAGGCCAGGCTGCATCTGGCCGTGGGGAGAGCTGGCCAGGCCCCGACTCTCAGGACGGAGCAGTGGAGAGACATCGACGACCTGCCTGCCCGGGAGGCGCGCCATCAGGGGCCCTCACCGATGCGATGCTGGGCCCCTGAGTGCAGGATGGAGGGGGCAGGGGCAGAGGACTGGATGTGGGTGGGGCCCGCAGAATGGAGCCCTGTGCAGACAAACGTTGCTACATTCCTGATGGAGAAGGTCAGCGACGAGCTCACCTGGTGATGAAGGGGTGGGACGTGACCAGAGGGGCTGGCAGGCCGGGTCACGGGGCATCCACGCACGGATTCATGGGCCTGGCACTCTGTCCTCTTCTGAGTGTGACGGCAGCTCCCTGCAGGTCCCCAGTCCCCGGGCTGGCTCTCTGCCCCCCGCCCCAGGCCCTGGTGGGCGGATCAGACTCCAGGCCAGCTGCCCAAAGTGCAGGACGTGTTACCAGGCACATCCAGGGCGGAAGGACACTGAACAAAGGAGAAAAAGGAGCTTACGGAGGGCAGGGACACCCCGGGCCTGGGCGCCCCAGCAAGGGCTCAGGCCTGCTTCAACCCGAGGACGTTGCCGGTGGGGACGGTTTCGGGGGACAGCACCAGCCCCCAGGAGCACCAGGCCAGCTGGAGGCTTCTTCACCCGCAGCACGGGGTTGGTGAATGACAGGTTTCAACACAAGCCATCAGGCCCCGCCTGACTCACTCTCTGGTGGCAAGCCAGAGGAGGCCGGCCTTGAACTTGTTTTGAAGGGAGAAAAGCTGAGTTAGAAAAGCTGTCAGTCAAACCCCACTTCTTTTACACAGGGCAGCTCCAACTGGATGGATCCGGCAATAGATACAGTGATACACTGTGGGCAAAATACAAAAATAAATAAAGGGCAGGATTTCAGGTTCAGCTTCAACATGTAAAGAGCTTGGAACTCATCATGGCTATCTTTGCAACAGGAAAATAAAAAGCAGACAAACTGGAAATCGATGACTTTTCTCAGCAGAGAAGGGAGGTTACAAAGCAAACTGCCGCCCTGAAGTCTGGAGAGAAAGCCGAACACAGAAGAACAAGTCTGAGAACTGCTTACCTGGAGCAGATGCCGCTGGAGCCATGAACTGGGAGAAGCGCTTCTGTGGGGATTTTGATGAATTGCTAGAAGCTGAGTGTGGACCCACACGACAGTGAAGGATTCCCGGGAGCCACAGTCTTAGGGGGTCCCCAACACCTCCATGGACGTTTCCTCCAGAAGCCTGACCAGGCTCTCAGGAGAAGATGTGCAGAAGCATGAGGGTGTAAACACGCCCGAGTCTTCCCCATAGTGACCGCCCAGGGGAAGACGGTGCCGGAGGCCGTGTCCCAAGACCTGCTGAAATAACAGTGGACTCTGGGAACAACACAGGCTCTCCCTAAGGAGCAGGACTCAGAGAGGCTCCAAGCCAACAGGGGAAGCAAAAACAAAGATGCTAGAGAACTGGAAGCTTCGAGTACCCATGGCTAAGGCCAGCGTTAGTCACAGCCCCGCTGCTGAGCCTAGAACATCAAGCCTCACGCTAAGGCCTGGCTACCTCAGTCCCTATTACCCGCTCCAAATAGGTCAGGCCTTTCAGCAGAAAATTGCAAAGCGTGTTAGAAGGTTGTTTTTAAACTTACTGTCTGAAGAGACCATGTGACCCTCAGAAACAGTTTCAACTATAACATAGATGGCTGAACTATCAGACATCAGGGAATTCAAAATAACTATGATTAATACGTTAAAGACTCTAACGAAGAAAGACAACATGCAAAAATGGATGAGTAAGCAGAGAAGAAGATGTTAAGAAAGCATCAAGACTATGCTAGAAACAACAACCATTGTAGCAGACGTGACAGAAAACCTCCTCTGGACTCTGGACCCTGCCTGAGACAGTCTGAAAGAAACTTGTTGAACTCTTCTTCGTGTCTCTTAATACCTCTTTTATGTTTTCCACCTCTTTTTTCCCTGAGCTGCATTCTGCAAGATCCCTTCATTTCTGTGGTCTGGCTTAGTAATTTTCTCTTTGGCTACATCTAACCTGTTCTTATAAACGTCGGTTGAATTTTTAATTTCAGTCATTTTTATTTCTTGAAGTTCAGTTTTTAAAAATCTGCCTGATCATTTTTTTTTTTAAACTATTCTCTCTTTACAAATTTGCTTTTAACTCCCCTGACAACTTCTTTCAGAAGTATTGAAGGTACTTCTGAAAATTTCATACTGGACCACGCCAGTGCCTTCTGTCCTGGCAGGCCTGTTTCTGCCGTTTGCCTTTCTGCTGATGCTCACTCAGGACGCCGCACTTCATGGATGTTTTTGAATCTTGTCTGTGAGGTCTTACTCACTGAAGTCCATTTATAGAAAATTCTTTGTGCTTAAAGTGTGGTTTTTTCTCAAAAAGGTTTTGTGGGCGGAGCCCCAAGTGTCTGGGAATAATCCCAACCCAGGAATATTTTAAATAAATTATTTTTAGTGCACACAAGTATAAATCCCAGCCCCCAAATCTTCACAAAGGAGAGATTATGAGTGGGAATCCCTAGCAGGAAGCTCCCCCCACTCCCTGCCAACACACACAGCCCTTCCCGCGTCCACTGAGACCTCAGGCTTAGGTAGGGGTGTCTCCTGGGTCTTTTCCAGTTTGTCTGCTGGGCAGGTTGATCTTGGGACCCTGGATGTGTGAAGAGCATCACAGAGTCGACCCACCATCCTGCAGGCTCGTCTCCCTTGCCTGGCCCCCCATCTCGACGCACCCTACCCCAGCTTCTGGTCCCTGAAACCCAGACTGAGGCCACCCCGGGCCAGTGGGTGCCTGGGGGCCGATGCCCGTGCCCTGCTCACTTTCCATCTTGGAGTTACGTTTTTCCGACTCTGGCATTCTGGCCTCCTTGTGAGCGCAAGCAAGCTTTAAAAATATCGCTTGTCTTGTAGGCCTCTGCACGCCCGATCCGACGCGTCGCCAGAATGAAGGTCTGTATGCCACCCCCTTCTCTTTCTCACAGCTGCCACCAGCTGAGCCCTGGGGCTCCCTGCCGCAGAGGCAGGTTGTGGGCACCCCCGGAGGCGAGTGTGCAAGTGCTCGGCCGGCAGGTGCTGCCTCAGGACACTCTTGAAAATGACTGAGATGAAACTCACACCCCGCGGAATTCACCATCAGCTCACCTCTGCTCTGCAAGAGACCACCCACCGTTGCCACGGCTAACAGCAAACATTCCTGCTGCCCGTGACTCTGTGGGAGGTCCCGGCTGGTCTCAGCTGGGCCGTTCATGCCCACAGACGTGTCTATGGTGGGCCAGGTAGGGGCCGGACGGTCTGGATGGTTCACCCCGTCACTCAGCGGGTGTCAGCCGGGGGTGACTGAGGCCGGAGGCTCCACACCCACACCGAGGGTCTCAGTGCGCCTCCAGACTCCGCGTGGAGAGTCTCATCCCCCGAGTCCTCCCGTGTAGCTTCATTTCTTTCAGCTGGCTCATCTCAGAGCAGGAGAAAGCCCTACACGGTGGCCGGTTTCCCCAGAGCGAGTGTTCCTCTGAGCAAGGTGGAACTGTGAGGGTTCGGGGGACTCGGTCCCTGGGTCCCAGCTCAGCACGCCCGCGGGAGCCTGGGCATGGTGAGCAGGCCGGCGCGGGCCCGAGGCTGGGCTGGGTGAGACCCAAGCTCACGATGGGAGGGGGAGCCAAGGACTGTCTTCCGTGCCCCACAGCCTGCCCTGTGCGTGCAAAGTGTATGCATCCGTTTCACGTGCAAAACACACCCAACCTCACTTGGTGCTCCCACCAGACGCTGGACCCCGTTCCAGCCTCCACTGGCCTCTCCCTGGCTTGGCTTCTTGAAGTCCAAGACCACCTCCTTGAGTCAACCCTACCTGCCCGTGGGGGTCCCCAGTGCGGCTCCTCCGTGCAGGGCTCTGACCTGAAGACCTGAGATCCTGAGTCTGATCGTCTGACCGCCCCCCACCAGCATCCACACGGAGACCCAGGACGAACGCTCTCGTTCAACAAGGCGGAAAATGCCAGTTCACGTGGTCTGTCTCCAGAAATACGGAAGTCCACGCTGGCCCCAGGGCCAGCTCCCGCGTCCAGCTTCCCCGGGCTCCCGGTTTGCCCAAGTCACTCTTGCTTTTCCATGAAAACATCCCTTGCTCAGCCCCCTGCCCAGGGCAGGTGGAACGTGTTGGTGCAGCGTCTCTGAAAGCTTTGTGGGTTCTTGTGCATTGGTGAGTGGTCAGCTTGACTGGACCAGAGCCGCCCAGTCAGCTTTCCAAGGAAGCCTTTCCTCCCCCTGGGTGGCCAGCTCCTTCCTGGAAGCCTGTTGTCTTCCTGGGAGGGTCAGGGCCCACCCTTGGGACTTTGTTGACCTGGGGGTGTAGCTGAGGCACCACCTTAAATCTCTCCAAGGTCTTTGGTCACACATCTCCTTCCTGAGGTCGCCTCTTGTGATGGGTGGTCTCTGTGGAGGCTTGGAGCTGACCTGTTTTTGAGCACCGCAAGCCCTGGATCCTTGATGCTTCCTCTAAATTCTGCTCAGAAATACACCCATGCTGGGTGAGCTCATCTCTCTTTCCTGGGTGAGCTCATCTCCCTTTTCATGTTTAATCCCAGGCAGCTAGAGGAAGCCAGCTGGCTCTTCTGAATCCTGCCTGCCTGAGCGTCTTCCACGGCACCACAGCTGAGTGTTGGCGAGCTTGCTGCCGCCGTGTACCAGGGCGCCTTTCCCCCAGCCTGCAGGGATGCCCCGCGGCCTCGCAAGCCTTCACCAGCCCCTGACCTTGATGCCCTTCCAGCCCCACCCCTACCTGGTGTCCGAGTCCCTGACCCTGCTCGAAGCTTCTCCTGCAGCAGAGCCCACTGTCCCACCCTGGGTCTCGGCGCCTGCTGGGAAGGAATAAGCCACCCCAAACGCGGGGCGCACACCACCCCTTCTATTTCGCTCCTGGTGCCATGGGCAGACTTTGGAAAGGGCTCGGTGGGGCGGTTTTCCTTGCAGACCCGTGGCATTGCCTGTGGCTGCCTCTCCCCAGATGGCGAGCTTGCCCTCACACCTGGCCCCTGACCCCTGCATAGACCTGGGCTTCTCACAGGGAGGCCAGGGAGGCAGGGTCTCTCACGTAGCCGGTCCCCGAGTGCGGGCTTCCAGAGCAAGCAGGAGCGCTGGTCCTCAGAAGCCCTGGATGCCACTGGCTGAGGCTTTAGACCCCAGGGCACTGCGGTGCCAAAGCCCTTTTCTGTAGGAGGAGGAGCGAGGATTCGCCTGTGTCTTGACTCGGCCATGGCTCCTGAAACCCTGTCTCCTGCTTCCCAGGTCCTCCCAGGATGCCAGCAGCTCAAGGCTCTCTGTGCTTCTGGGGCCTAAATTCCCATCAGGAAAACAATGATGGTGGCCCCCAGGTCTCCGTGTCTGGATCTGGGGGATCCCAACCAGCTACTCCCAACCTGGGCAGCTCTGGGCCCCCAGGTGTCTACACAGCATCCCGTGGGCAGGGGGGCTGGCGGGGGCAGGGCTGGGGGACCGGGGGGCGGGGGGTGCTGGGGAGGCTGAGAGGCCTGGAGAAGGGCAGATAGCTTCAGGAGGAGGGTGGGGGGCGGGGGTGGTCTCAGTAGCAGGGGAGGGGCAGGGCTTGGGACGGGGCGTGAACAGGGCTGGGGCTTCTGCAGGACCCCTCCTCCCGCAGACTCCTGGGCCCACCCTCCTGGCGCCCCACTTCCCCACCCAGTTCCTGGGCTCCAGCATGTTGCGGGCCCGCCTGCGACCTGCTGCAGCCCCTCTCCAAATCCCCGCACCTGCAGACCCGCGAAGTCTTGGATTACTGCAGCGGCAGGTCCGCCTGAGCTGGAAACGGCAGGGTGCTCCCCTGGACGCTCAGCACTCAGGCAGGGAAGACGCCGTGTGGCACATTACAGGCTTCGGGAGCCTGAGAGCCTGCTCGGGGGGCAGGACCAGGGTGGATGAGGAGCCCAGTTT
Organism: Cervus canadensis; assembly: GCF_019320065.1. Taxonomy (NCBI): domain Eukaryota; kingdom Metazoa; phylum Chordata; class Mammalia; order Artiodactyla; family Cervidae; genus Cervus; species Cervus canadensis. The sequence continues at coordinate 6,756,023 of NC_057402.1, forward strand.
CTGCAGCTGGTCAGCGGCAGGCTTGGGGGTGCGGGCGTTCGACGGCGAGCCCAAGGGGCAGAAAGAAGGCTCCAGGATGGAGAAGGAAATGGCAAGCCACTCCAGTATTCTTGCCTGGAAAAATCCATGGACAGAGGAGTCTGGCGGGCTGAAGTCCATGGGATTACATGACTGATCGTGTGTGTACGAGGGTGGAGGGAGATGTGTTGGTAGCAAGAAACTGGTAGAACTAAAAAATAAATAAATAAATAAAATAAATAAAGAAAAAAAAAAAAAAAAAGAAGGCTCCAGGGCAGGACGGGGATTGGGGGGGGGGGGGTGGGGAGCAGTTTATCCATCAGCTGTTTACTCATCTGTAAACTGGACCGAAGGGTTGCGCCCTCCGCCAGGAGGCTGTCGTGAGGGTCCTAAGTGTGAAGGGCTCAGAGCAGGTTTGGGGGAGGAGTTAGACAGTTTTCGTTTTGGTGACAAGTTTTCCCGGCAGACAGAGGGGAGTGCAAGGGGCCAGAGATGAGGCAGAGGGCCTGGAGTACCCCTTGGGGTGGGCAGAGTGAGTGGTGAGGCTGAGGGGGGTGCCAGGCTGTCCTGGCAAGCCTTGAGTCTCGTCAGTGTGTGGGGACAACCAGGGAAACCCTCACGCAGCTTGGAGGCACCCCTCCTTGTTTTCTCAGAGGTCATAGCACGGGGAGGGTGGTGGGCTGAGGACCCGGGCCTCACTTCACTGTGGCAGGAGGGGGCGGAGAGGCAGAGCTGCTGAGGGCCGCAGTGCAGGGGCCGGGATGGCCGCCCCGGCTGGGCCCCTGGGCGCTGTGAATGCTGGCCACCCAGGCTGGGGGGCGTCAGCTGTGCATGGCCACGGCTCTCCCCTGCCCACCTGCTGGCACTCCCAGCCAGGAAGTCCTGGGATGGGGGGCAGGACAGGGCAGGGTTCAGGGCGGTGGGCTCCATCACTGCCGGGGAGACTGCCTGGCCCTGGTTGCGTTGCTATGCTGGCTCTGGGGAGGCTGAGACATTCAGTGTCCAGGAAATTCATGGTTATTGCCGCCCATTGAATGTCAAATGTATTCATAATGGTGGCGGAGCAGAGCTAAAATACTCTCCGTGTTTTAAGTGCCTTTGGATTATTGAAGCCATCCATGGGCGGGCGGGACGGTGGGTGGCCGCTCGAGCAGACATGTGTCGGAGACACAGCGGGAGGACGGGGACTTGAGGCAACAGGCCCTGCAGTGGGGCAGACGGAGCACCAGGCTCTGCGGGGGACGCGGGGCCAGAAGGGGCACAGCCTTGCCGTCCTGGCTCATGAACCCCCGTCCTGGGCCTGCCCCAGGGAGCCCACGTCACAAGAGGCTGGGCTGAGGTGACCGCAGAGCGGGCGAAGTCCCTGCCCCAGCTCATGCCATGCCCACAGCAGGACCGAGCTGGCGGGGGGACTCTTGACCTCCACCCCCCATGAAGTTTCGTGGAGGAACCAAGGGCCAAGGCTCCCGCTGTCCGCTTCCCTGAGGCCCACCCCGAGGTCCAGCACCCACAGGTCACCCAGCTCCGGCTGCCAACCTTGGCGGCGACTGCCCCAAACCCCGACTCATTTGCACCTGCTGCAGGCTTGACCTCACCCCCTGGCTAGGATGGGCTCCCCCTGGTCAAGCCTGGGTTCCTGGACCCCTCACACCGACCAGGCATGCACCCACCTCCTCCGACCCGCCAGGGGCCCCTCGGACAGAGGCTCTGTGAGGAATGAGGGGTGCTCAGCGTTCTGCAGGGACGGGGGGGAGGGGAGGCCAGGACTGGGGGGCAGGGCAGTCCCCTGCCCCGTCTCGGTCCCCGCGCAGGGTCTGCGCTGGTCACCCTCCCGGGGTCAGCTGTCCCTGCGGTCAGACGGCGCCCGCCCACCCAGCGTGGCAGCAGCTGCCGAGGCTGCCACCCCCGCGAGTGCCAGCTGGGGCCAGGGCGCTTCCTCTCCTCCCTGTTCTTTGTTTTCTTCCAGTGCCACTCAAAAGGAGAAGAAGAAAAAGAAATTTAAAAAAAAAAGGGAAGCAATTGCTCAGAGATGATTCAGAGCTTTTTGCAAAAGTGCCTTTTATCGTCACGCAGGGAGGGCGCCCCTCCCCGCCCAGGAGAAAAGATTTCCAGCGTGTTCTCGGGCCCTGCCTGGCCGTCTCTCTCTCCCGGGTCCCCCACCTGACCCGGACGCTGCCCAGGGGAGACGTCCCTCTTCCTCGTGGTCACCGTCCACCTGGAGGCCCTTCCCCCAGGCCCCCCATGCTGGTTGTGAGGGGCTTGGAGAGCAGGATGGGGCCTCTGGGGGTCTGGGTCAGCTGCGGGGGGTTCTGGGTGGGAAGAGGCCCGCGGCCCCCTGGCCTTGACAGGATGCCCTGGGTGGCTGGGGCTCAGTAGGGGACAGTCCCCTGCTGCTGGCCGGACCTCACAGGACGGCTTTATGCCCTCCTCCGGCTTGTCCCTTTTCGGGGGAAACTGCCAGCTCTTACACTGAAAGTCTTGCAGCAACTCCCTTGCCAACTGCAGAGCGTCCATCCTTCCTGGCGCTCACCACGTGGGGCCTGTTCTGACCTGGCCACTGGACGCTCTGCACGCGCAGCAGGGCAGCCCTGCAGCTCCAGGGCAGATGGGAAATGGCCAGCTGTCCCCTTACGTCGCGGTGTGGGCAGCACCAACCTGGACCAGTCCTGCCAGAGGGGCATCTTCTGCCACCATCCTCCCCGGAGATGCGGCTGGAAGGCCTGGCCCAGCGTGGCCACCAGGAGACCTGCAGTCAAGCGTGTGCCCAGGCCCCCAGCTGCCACAGCTGTGCGGTGATGCTGCCGTGGGGTGAGAGGTGACCCCAGTAAGGTCAGTCCACACCCTGACTCCTGTACCCTGTGCATGCAACCCTATTCAGAAAAAGGGTCTTTGCAGATATAATTAAGGATTTTAAGATCATCTTGGATTATCGACATGGGCCCCAAACCCTTGTGAGAGAGGCAGAGAGGGGTTTGAGACGAGGAGGGCAGGAGGTCATGTGGGGACTGAGGCAGAGACGGGGGCGTGGCCACAAGCCCAGCGAGCTCCACAAGCCCTGGAGCCCCCAGACGCTGGACGAGGCAGGAAACATCCTCCCCTGGAGCCTCGGGAGGGACAGAGGGCCTGCTGACACTTTGACTTTGGACTCCTGGCATCTAGAGCTGAGAGACATGCGATCTCTGTGGTTGGAAGTCTGCAGCCATCTGTTGCGGCAGCTCCCCCACCCAGGACCCTACGGACACCAGCCTACGTGGCTCTCCCTCCGGCCCCACGCCTCCTGTGGCTGCAGACACGGGTGCACGTGTCATCTCTGGAGACCCTCAGAGGAACAGTGCATCTCAAACCACAGGGCTCTAGGGCCCACACCGGCCTGAGCCCCCAGAGTCTTTCCTCAGGGCCCTGCCCTGCCCCAGGGCTCTGTAACCGTCCCCGGTCAGCCTCGGGCACCGGTCCCCCGGGACTGGGACCCTGACCCCCAGGTCTCCAAGTGCATCTCCTGCTCAGGGGTCTGCACGGCCCCCATGCGAAGCTGACGAGCCCAGCTGCCCTCCTGATCCCTGGCCTCCTTTTCGTTCTCAGCAGTTTCCTGCCCCGCCCTCAGTGGGGGCTCCGGGTTCCCCAGGGAGGAGGTTCAGGCCCCAGCCTGCTCCCCACTCTCCATCTTCTCCCCTCTGGGCCCCGAGCAGTCTTCTCAGGAAAAATGGGCTTTTTTTACCATAACGTCTCCTGAAATCACAGAAACCAGGTCTTTCAGCGTGTAGATGGGGAAACTGAGGCCCAGGGCTGGGAGGGGATCTGACACCCTCCCCTCCCAGGGGCCAGGGGAGCTGCCTGGACCCTGTACATGCCCTCAGCTCAGCCTCCTGGCTCCACGGTATGCCCTACACCCCCATTCTGGGCCCCTGCTGGTCTGTCTGAACTGACGGAAGCCTTGGCTTTTCCTGGCATTTGACTTTGACCTGAGGGAGTGCTGACTTCAGCCAGGACATGGAGACAGCAGTCGCAGGGTCTGGAGAGGGGTTTTCCTGTGTGCCCCTACCCCTAAAACCCCAGACTGCCTCCTCGGCTCTCCCAGGGGCTCCTGGCCTGGAGCAAGCTCCTGGGACCAGCATATGCACCCGGTTCTCACCAGCCCTCAGCGGAGGCTCCTCCATGATACCCAGAGCCATGGGAAGCAGGTAACCTGGGCATCCGCCAAGGGTACACGGGGTCAGCAGATGGGTCAGCGCCAGGGCCCCACCAGGTCTCGGACAGAAGCCCCTCCAGAAGCGGCTCGAGGAAAAGCAAAGCCTATGCCCCCACCAGAGGTTGGACTGGGACCAGAGCCTGTGATGGGCTCACCAGGGCCTGCTGGTGGCGGCTGAGCTGCTTCGGAAGGAAGTGGGGGCCAGCAGACATGGGACAGACATGTCTGAGCCCAGAGGATGCTGCAGTCCTAGAAGGAGCATGTCCTCTCTTGGGTCAAAGTGGTCAGCCAAGGCCTCGTCTCCTCCAGGAAGCCCTCCATGGGTCACGTGGCCATGTGCAGAAGAAAGGAAACTGTTGGTATATTCCTGACTTCTGTCCCTAATTCACCCCAAATCTTGAGCTCTAAAGGAAGCTCTGGTGTTTCCTCTGTGGCTTCTGGTGTCCAGGAGGAACTGACCATGACAAATGGACGCCAGCTGGGACAAGGGCTGAGTGCTGGGAAGATCCGGGCTCGGCAGAAATTGTTCTGAGAATGAACTGTCTGATGAGACAGTTGTGCTGCCCTTTCTACCACATCCTGCGCTCGTGGATGGAAGGCTGGGTGGACCCCATTTTGTGTAAGGGGCCCAGGCCTGGGACACTCAGCAACAGGCCGGAGCCCCCAGAGGCACTTGCGAGCCAGGAGGGAGCCTGGGTCAATCTCTTGGATCAGTCTGGAGACGGGCCAGGAGTCAGGGCGAGTGCCCCGGAGCCTTGGGGCATCAGCAGATCCTGCCCAGAGCCTGTCCCCCAGCCTTGCCCTGGAGGCCAAGCTGGGCCCACTGCCCCCAGGGGAACCCATTCTCAGAGGACCCCCAGGGCAGCCCACTCACAGGAGGAGGGCCCCATCCCCCGGGGTGTTGCAGCTCCCTGACCGTCCACGCCCTCACTTCTCACAGCTGGGGTCCTGTCCTCTGGCCTCCGGAGAAGCTGCCTGGGGTTTTACAAGGGCCAGATTTCATGGTGCAGAATGCCGGACCATAAAGGCCAATTGCTTATCAGGGTCAATTGTATGAAGCCCCCAGGGGCAGGAAGGGCTGGGCTGGGCTGGGCCTGTGGTGGGGGGGCGGGGGGGAAGTGGGGGAGATGGGGGGGGGTGGGGGTGGGTCAGCTTGCCATGTAACACTAGGCTGGAGCTGACCAGGATGGGCTGACACCCGGGAAGGAGGGACCTCCTGACTGCGGTTCTAATTCCCTCTGGAACCCACCCGATCCCTTCCCCTCGGGGCCCTCAACTGTCAGAGGAGGCGGTTCGGTTGGGAGAGCTCCGGTGTGGCGCCCTCGTTCCTGAGTGTGGTCGGAGAACAAGCCCTGGGCGAGCGACTTCAGCAGATCCTGCCGTGGCAGCACCGCCCTGGGGTCTGTGCAGCCCGAGGGACTGCTGAGCAGACCCCCGAGCAATTCCCGGGCAGGTCGCTGGACACAGCGGGTCACCCTGGGTGGGGCGGTGGGTTCAGCTCTGCAGCCCCGTCGGCCCTCTTACTCCCAGATCAGACCCGGCACTGACATGGTGCCCAGAGCATTCTCTAACTGCAGCGCAACTGCTAGAAATCACGGCAAAAAGACAGAACACCAAGGCTTGTGGGGATTAAACAAACAACCCATCAGTCAAAGAAGAAATCATAATTAATACACTAAGCATTCAGCTGAATAAATTAGAAAAAAGGAGATGATTTCAAAGGAAGAGCAGAAATTAGTGAAATAAGAATACAAATACACCCCAAAAAAGGCTCAGTAATGCCAAAACTTTGATCTTTGAAAGGGTTTATGAAACTTATAAAGCTCTGGTCGGTCTGACAAAGAAGAGAAAATGCCTGAGATTCGGCGTGAGAAAGAGAGGGCCTCTACAGCGTTTATAGATAACAAAAATTCAGGAAGAGGGAGAACTAAATGGAGTATTACAGACCAATTTATGTCAGCGTGTTGGAAACATTTGACAAAACGGGCAACTTCTAGGAAAACACACCTAACAAAAGTGACATATGAGAGACAACCTGAGCAGTCTTTCCCGTGACTGTTGAAGAGACTAAATTTATCATCCGAAGCCTTCCAGCAAAGAAAACCCCCGGACTAGATAGCCATCACATGTGTTGCTTCACGTTTGAGGAAGAACTAATGACAATCTTATACAGTTTTAAAAAGTAAACTCTTCCAAGTGACAGAAAAAGAGGGAGATCTTCCCGAATTATTGGGTGAGTGTAACTTTAATACAGAGATACAAACAGGAAAGCATGATGAAGGAGAATCTCACTTATTGATACGGATGCATGTTAAATAAAACATCAGCAAATTGAACTTTTACAAAAGGTCATCCATCACATGCAAGTCCGTCTATTTCAGTGTCATAAAGTTAAACAGAAAATCTATCAGTGTAATTACCCATAAAAAGATATTAAAGAAGAAAAATTATACGATCATCTCAAATGATGCACCAAAAACGTTTGATAAAATCCAATACTAATTAATAATACAAATATCTGTTAGTGAACTTGGAGTAAAAGAGAACTCCTTAATACAATGAGGAATATTTTTGTAAGACATGCAAAAGCATAATACTTACTGGTGAGATAGAAAGGCTTTCTCTTCATGATTAGTTTTCAGAAAAGACTGCCTCCTGTGCCCCATTCTGGAGGCCCTGGAGGAACCTTCAAAGAGGAAAAAGGGCACAAGAGTCTAAAATACAGAAGCAAAACTTTCATCATTTAAAGATAAAATTGTTGAGAATAGTAAATATAATACCTTATAGTAATTAGAATCGATAGAGAGTTTAGCAAGGTTATTGGATTAAAAAATAGTACACACAATTCAATTATGCTTCTATAATCCTCCATTTAACAATCAGAGAATAAAGCTTGAAACAAAGATACTATTTATAAAACATGAGGAAACACAGTCAACCCTCTATATCTGTGGGTTCTGCGTCCGTGGAGCCAACTAACCACTGATAAATTTTGCTTGAAACCGCACACTTGGAATCCTCAGACATGGAGAGCTGACGATACCTCGGTGCTTTATATGAGGTGCTGAGCACCTGGAACTCTGGTATCCTCGGGAGGAAGGAGTGGGGAGTCCGAGAACCAGTCCCCGAGGGTACGGAGGGATGGACTGTATTAAGTACCTAGGAATGAACCTGACAAAATGGGGCTGATATTTCCACCCAAAAGTCTATTAAGCATCATTGAGAGAAATCTTTAAAAACTTAAAGCTTCATTTTGAAAAAAAACCATGAAAATGACGGTCACGGATATTAAGATTCAATATTTTTAAGATTTAAAATTTCTCCAAATCAATTTACTATTGCAATACAATACCATTTAGATCTGTTTCCCGTGTGTGTGTGTGTGTGTGTGTGTGTGTGTGTGTGTGTGGTGACAAGGAGGTTCTACAACACAAAAGACCAGGAATAACCAGGACACAAAGGGAGGAGAAGGAACCCGATTTTGACATTTGCTGTGATGTTATTAATAAAACCGAGAGTATGGTGTTGGCACAGCAATAGACATGAATAGATTTAAATGAACAACCTTGAAACAGACCTGTGCGTAGATAAACACTCGGCTCAAGAGAAATGCAGCACCCAAGAGCAACGAAGAACTGATGCCGTGCGAGGACGATCAGACTTCCAAGGGATCCAAGTGAACTTGAACCCTACCTCACACCACACTCTGGAATCAGTTGGCTGGAAAGCTATGTGTGAAAGGCAGAATAATAGGCTTGAGAAGTTAATGTAGAAGAAAAGCTTCACGCTGTTGGGATAGGAAACATTTTATCATCACTAACCCTAAAGGAAAATATTGATGTATTTGACTACATTAAAATTAAGAACTTCTGTTCATCAGAAGACATCATTCAGAGAGGACAAATGCAAGCCACAAAACAGGAAACTGTATTTGAAAAAAGAAAGGGCTTATATTCAGAATTTAAAACAGCCTCCTAGAAACAATAAGAAAAACTGATGGACAACAGAAAAAAAGGAAGAGACATAAATACCTCACCGAAGAGGACATCCAAATGCCCAATAAACGTGTAAAAAAGTATTTGAGAATTGTTATTATGAAAATGGAAATGAAAACCTCAGAGGTATTTTATTACATAGGCACCAGAATGGATTAAAAAAAAGACCGACAATAAAAGGACTCAAGCAATGGATCTCAGGGCAGCAGTTGGGTGTGTGAGTTGTCACCGTCAATTTAGAGGACTACTTACCAACACCCGGGTAAGTAGGAGATGTGCAGAGCTCAGGCTTAAAAACTCCACCCCAGGAACACAGCTCAGGGAGACACACACACCTCTGTACACAAGACACGTGTAAGGATGGGACATTAAGTGAGACGTCATACCAGGAAAACCAAACATCCAGTGGTAGTAAAACGGATAAATTTCGCTACTTTTGCCAGAAAAGCGGTAAAATGCAGCAACGCCCAATGCAATGAATCTTCAGAACGTCACATCAGGTGAAAGAAATCAGAAATGAAAAAGATGCACGCGAGTGAAACTGGAGTGATGAATAACAGGCGATAATAAGAGTCCAGCAGTGACCTGGTAGGCAGCTGGGAAGCCAGAGCATAGAGAAGCAGGCCATGAGCTGCGGGCCAGCTGGGACGGCTGCCTCTGCCGGGAAATGTCTGGGAAATGCTCAAAGAGCTGGAGAGTATGCATCACCTGGCATCCTACCGGAGGAACGCAACCCCGTGGAGTAGGACAGGGGATGACTTTACGATGTCGCCAGGTTTACAAGGAAACCAACAGAAGAGTGGAAACCCGCTCCCTTTCCTTCTCCATTCTCGCCCCTCCCCCCTCGCTTGCTCACGTGGTCCCATCTCTGGGCACAGCCATGCGTGGGGCCCAGGGACAGAGCAGGCCTCCTGGAGCAGGACATCCACCTTCCCTCTTCAAGTCCTGGCATAGGACCTCCCTCCCCCAGGGCCAGGGGTGAAGAGGCTGGCTGGAAACTGGTGGGAAACAGGGTGGCATCTCCCACCACCCCACCAAGTTGGCAAGATAAGGTGTGCGTCCAAGTGCCAAGGGGTCAGAGCCAAGGAGGAAGTCATTGTTGCTGTTAAGTTGCTTCATTCGTGTCTGACTCTCTAGGACCCCACGGACTGTAGCCCGCCACGCTCCTTCTGTCCATGGGATTTTCCAGGAAAGAATACTAGAGTGGGTTGACATGTGCTTCTCCAGAGGATCCTCTCGACCCAGGAATTGAACCAGACTTTCCTGCATTGGCAGGCAGATTCTTTACCATGGAGCCTCCTGGGAAGCCCCCAAAGAGGAAGAGCCTGGAGCAAAGACGGGTCCCCAGGTCAGCACCCTGGTCAGCGCTCTGCAGACCGTCCCCCTGCGGGAGTCTCCGTGGCCGTGGGGGTGATGGTGGTGGTGATATTGCAGGGTGGGGGGTTTCTCCTGACGTGGAATGACTTCATCCAGATGGCCGGCTCCTCCCACCTGCACACTGGTGAGCCTCATGCCACTGTGTCCTTGACCCCTGATGGCGGCCTCAGGGCACGGACTCTGGAGTGAATCCTGGGAGTGCAGGACAAGGACTTGTCAAGGGGGGACGGGGTGCCCAGGCCCCCAGGGAGGACAGGATTCTCCATGCGTGGTCCTAGGGCTTCCAGGCACCCACCGATCGCCCCTTCTGCTGCTGGAGGCTGTGACCACCAGCCCGCCTGGCCACAACAGGTTCCCGCCAGGACCTTGGCTCCTCTCCATGGTCCCCGGGCCCCACCACACACGTTCCTCCATTTCCCCAGCAAATGCCTGCCAGGCTCCTGCCCTGCCTAGGCCCTGGGTGGGGGGCTTGAGGGAGCAGGACCCTCTGTGCAAACTCTGTGGGGCTCCTGGGCCCATGCCCGGGAAGCACCCCGCCCCCAGAGAAGGACTGGAGGTGAGCTAGCCCCTCAGGAGGTGAACACAAGTTGGGGGGGGGGGGCTGGCTGCTGGCCCGCGAGCATTCATAAATCTCCTCGACAAAGGTCCTCTCCTGGCCCAGCACAAAGCCCGGCTGCCCGTGTTTATCCAAAGGCAGTGAAGACGGCTGGACCCGGGAAGCAGTCAACAGTGGCAGAGTGGATGGGTCACTCAGGCCCACTTGCAAGTAACCAGAGATGGGACGGAGGCACAGGCAGGCGTGAGCCGGGGAGAGCGCGGGCGAGAGGGCCGGGGTGGGGGCATCCAGTGCCCGCATCGCAGCGTGTCCCCAGTTGCAGTCTCCCACCGCGGACACCCGGGGCTGGGTCAGCCCTGCTTGATGCCTCCCCTTCCTCCGCAGGCTGCTCGCTTCTGGAGGGAGGGGGCGTCTGTCCCCGGGCGGGCTCACGGGGGCTCTCACACTGTGACACCCATGGGCCCCCAGCACCAGCCCCTGCTGGGAGGTCTCGCCCAGCGGCTCCAGTTCTGCCCGCCACGTCTCCACCCGCTGTGACTCACGCTGGGGGCCCTGCTTCCGATCTGGGCCCGACAGTTTAGACGACTGAGGTTCTCTGGACCTCACAGCTGGAAATGCCCAGAACGTCCGGCTGAGGCTTGTCCGGGCTCTTGGCAGGGGATGCAGGAGGGCGGGGGGATCTCGGGGGTGAGAGGGGGTGTCAGGAGGCCCACCCGCTGGATGCTAGCGTTGGGACCGATGGCAGGGAGCCGGGGGTGGTGGTAAATGAAGGGGCCATTTCTTTCATTCCTAGTTTCAAACTCTCCCTTGATCCCTTACAGGGACTGGAGCCTGCTGGCCCAGCATGGCCCCCTGGCGCAGCCCCTTGTCCTCTGGGGGCTGGGGGAGCCCTGACTTGAAGGTCGCACCCTTTTCCAAAGCACACAGGCACCGCAGGCCTCCCTGGACATCGTCGCTCTCTCTGAAGCTCCTCCCGGCTGGAAGGACGGCTCCCCAGTGGAACTTTCTGAGGATGGGCGCCCCGCCGGCACCACAGACCCTGGGGCACCTGGCGGACCCCACTCAGGTTCCGGACCCGCAGACCCCAGGGCAACTGGAGGACCATGCTCAGGTCCCTGAACCGCGGACCCCGGGGCAGCTGGCGGACCCCACTCAGGTTCCTGACCCACAGACCCCAGGGCAGCTGGAGGACCTCGCTCAGGTTCCTGGCCCGTGGACCCAAGGGCACCTGGAGGACCACGCTTTGGTTCCTGGCCTGCAGACACTGGGTGGGGGTTGGCATTGGTCTCAGCTGCTAGCATCGGGTCATCTGGTGACCGGTCCAAGACTGCAGGCCCCGTCTGCCTTGGGGAGGCCCCACTCCTGGGTGTCCCTGGGCCAGGCCAGGGGAGCCCCGGTCCTGCTCCCGGCTGGCCCTGCCTGTCCAGTGACCTGGGCAGCACTACCCCCTCCCCAGCTGGGTCTTGGCGTCCTTGTCTGGAACCGGGCGGAGGGCTGCATGGTCCGTCCGGGCCTTTCCAGACCCATCGGGCGAAGACTTGACACCTGGGGGTCCAGCATCCCTTTGCTCGCGCCTCTGAGCCTCCATCCTGGGTGCTGGGTGCCTCCCCGCCGCTGCCCACGCCCCGGGGGAATCAGGTGCCGGGTCCTCCCGGGCAGCCTGGGGCCTCTCCCCCAGCGGCTGAGCGGGGATTTGCTGAATCCGGGCTAATAAGCCAGACACAGCTCGCTGTGCAGTGACGACGCGATTACACAGCTAATCAGCCCAGCCGCCCTCCATCATGGAGGGGGCGTCTGCATGGTCTGTGGGCACCGGTCCTGTCCCCAGTATTTCATCCCTAATGAGCGGGGCTCTGTTCTCCTGGAGGGAGCCTGGAGTGAGGCCCGTGAGCCGGCTGTTCGGGGTGACTGAGGCGTGGGTGCAGCGTCTGGGGACCTCCGCCCACCCCCCATCCTGCGGTGAGGCTGCCCCTGGGCTGGTTTCTCCACAGCCTGTGGACAAAGGCAACCCTCCTGGTTTCCGTGGAGACGGCCTGTGAATGCCCCCCCTTTCCCCCTGCCACTGCCCACCCAAGGCTCTGAGCACCTGCCTGGAGGGGTGGGATCTGGTAGCTGAGAGGAGGTGGGGGATGGTTTTCTGCTTCCCCTTCCCCCAAGGCCCAGTGCATCCGGTTTGCAAGATGAGCTCACAGTCTGAAATGCGCCAGCGCCTGGCTCCAACCTGGGACCATTACGAGCAGCAATTTCTCAGCAAGAACTTGATGTGTAACCAGGAAGACTCGGTGGAGAAGTGGTGCTGGGTTCGCGGCTCAGGCAGAGTGGGCAGCCTTGCGGGCATGGATGCCTCTGGCAGAGGGGGGACAGCCCGCGATGGCCTCCTGAGCAAGGGCCCCGCGACGGCCCTGGTGGGCGGCACGTCGGGGCGGCAGCCGCTGGTCTGGGTCCGGGTGGAGACCTGCCATGCGTGTCTGTGGGGGCCTGTCCCAGAGCTCGGCCACTCGGCACCAGCCCCTCCAGCCTCCCTGCCCTGCAGGGACGCAGATCTGCAAGACTGGGGCCTGGGTCCCACCTGCCCCCCGCGGCCAGGCACGTGGCCCCACGCAGAGGGTGAGGTGCCTCCTCCAGCCCTCAGCTCCCCCGAGGGCTCGGTGGGACCCCAGGCCGCCTGCCTGAGAGATGCTGCCAGCAGCAGGGTGAGCAGTTGCCCCCAGACTTAGCCGCTAAAAGCCACATTATTCCTTCACAGGCCCTGTGGGTCGCAGGCTCTCTGGGTCAGGGTCTCTCAAGGCTGTGGGCCGGGTGTCGGCCAGGCTGGGGGCGGTGGCTGCCCCAGGCCCCTGAGACGTCACGGGGAGGTGGTGCGGGGCTCAGGCGGGGCCCCGGGACAGGAGGGCTGCTTCCCCGTTGCTCCAAGAGCCCGTCCTGCCTGGCACCATCTCCTCTGGGCACAGGTGGCCATGTCCTCTCGGAGGCCGGGGCTCTGCCAGACCCCGCTCGGCCTCACCCTGAGGACTAGGGAGGCTGGGGGGAAGCGGGAAGGCAAGGGCTTCCCGCTGGGCACCCCCAGCGTGCCCAGTCAGACGCTCACAGTGGACCTTCCTTCCTCCTCCTCTCCACCCTCTCCCCATGTCCTCCCCAGCGGTCCCCTTCCTCCCCCGGTCCTTCCCGAGGGTCCAGGGGTGGGGCCTGGGCTGGAGCCCACCACTGTACGAAATGGACAGAGCCCTGTCCTGACCCTGCCCCCTCCTCAGTTGGCAGAGTGACCTTGAGCCAGTCACACCTCTTCAAGGAGCCTGTTTCCCTGCCTCCCGTGGGTGATGGGACTAGATTTTTTCCCTTCTTTTCTTTAATCTTGGAGCCATAGAAATCCAGGGCTGGGGGTGATCAGCCCCTCAGCATGCATTCATCTCACTCATCAGATAGTGGCTGTACCTCTCTCGCAGTGGGGAGGACGGTGGCCCCCCAACTGACCATGTGACTCAAGCCTCAGAACCCGTACATGTGAGCTCCCTTGGAGAAAGGATGTTTGCAGAGGTAATTAAGGCAAGGCTCTCGTGATGAGATCATCCACACACTCAATCCAATGACAAGTCTGCTAACGAGAGACACACCGGAGGAGGGAGTCATGGAAAGACAGAGGCGGAGATGGGAGGGATACAGCCCGAAGCCCAAGAAGAGGCTGGAAGCGGCAGGAGACCCCTCCCCTGGAGCCTCTGGGGGGAGCACGGCCCCCTGCCCCGTACCTTGGTCTCCTGCCTCCGGAACTGTGAAGGAGTACGTTTCTGCCGTTTCCCGCCCCCTATTTCGCGGTCACGGGTGATGCAGCCCCAGGAGACATGCAGCCCGTGAGCGCTGCCCACCGGAGGGGACGGAGGCCACGGGGCCTGTCACCCAGGGAGGGGAAGTGGGCCGGGGCGGGACGCCCGGAGCGCGGGTCTCTGCCCTCGCCCTCTCCCCGCCTTCCCAGGCCCTGCAGGACCAGCAATCCATCCCCCAGCCCACCGCAGTTATAAACAGCATCCAGAGTCCTTAAGCCTCAGGGAGGACACCCTCCCATCTCAATAAAGACCTGCTCTCGGACACGACGGGGAGTGCGCTGACCAACCCAGGAAAGGTCCCCCGACGGACGCAGGGTCTGCTCTAACCTATGCGTGACCGCGTGTCCCTCCAGAGTCTCTCGAAGTTTGCACCAGGCAAGGAATTCAAGTACCACCCCAGTTAAGTGGCTTACGGTAAAAATAGTTACCATGTTCTGATCGCAGGACGTGAGCTCATCAACGAACAGGCACTTAATTCTCTTTGAGGAGAAATAACTGCAGCGTCAGATTTAACCACCAAGCTACTTAATATAACTTCCGCCCAATTTTGCAAATCATTATTTCCGCAGTTAACGGGCAGGAGGTGACGAACGGAGCGAGGCTGCTCTGGGAGGCTCAGGGCGGCGGGTGATGAGCGGGTGGAGGGCCTGCGGCTCGTGGCGGGACCTTCAGGCTGACCCCAGGAGGAAGGTGCTGCGGGGGAAGGACCTGCTTTGGGAGCTTCACCAGGAAGGGCTTCTCCACCCTGGATGGAGGTGGCGGCTCCGGCGGGTGCGGGGCAAGGACCGCAGAGGCTGAGTCCAGGGCCGCGGTTGGGCCACCTGCCCTCCCACTGCCTGCCATGTGTCTCCCCCCTCAGCTTGTCAGTCACCCGAGAATCCATGCACCCCAGCTTCCCAGGATGTTCCTTTTGCCAGAGCCTTCTTCCGTCTTTTCTTTAACTTGCTCCCCACACGTCCAGGGACATAGGGCCTGTTCTCTCCCTCCCGCAGAAGGACTCTAGTATCAGCTTCTGGGAACAGAAAACCAGACCCATGGGTCACCGAGAGTGGAGGTCCGGCCGCCTGCTGCTCTAAAGCCAGCGTCGAGAGGCACGTTTGATGGAAAGGAAAACTTACTTTATTTCCTAGGCCAGCGAACAGGGAGGAAGGCAGACTCACGTCCAAAGGCTGACACCCGCCTGACAGTCAGTGGGCAGGAGCTTTTAAAGGTGGAGTTTCAGGGGCACAGAAGAGGGGAGGGGGCTACAAGCAGAAACAGCACAGGCAGTGCCAACGCTCATCTTGAAACTGGTCATCGGTGGTCTGATCAGCGCCCTCTTGATTTAAGTACAATTAGTCTTCAGTTTCAGGGCCAGTTTGTTCCCGTTTCCTTGAGGTCACTTTTCAGAATTGTGGCCCGTTATGTCATGGCCAGGCACGTCCCAGGTGGTGGGGTGATAAAGAATCTGCCTGCCAATGCAGGAGACGCAGGAGATGTGAGTTCGATCCCTGGGTCTGGAAGATCCTCCGGAGGGGGAAATGGCAACCCACTCCAGTATTCTTGCTTGGGAAATCCCACGGACAGAGGAGCCTGGCGGGCTACAGTCCATGGGGTCGCAAAGAGTCAGACATGACTGATCACGCGGACACACACACACACACATATACACGTCGTGGCTACAGTTTGGTCATCATACAGCTAACTTCTTCCACCTGGTGGGGTTTCAGTATCTACAAGACAGCTCATAGGATGTGGCTCAGAATATTATGTGTAGCCCTTGAGAAGGAACTAAAGGTCCTTGACTTTGCTTAATGACTAAGCTATTATTATCCTGTCCTGTCTGACTGTTTGCCTTTGCTTCTGCATCTTCTCACTTCACTGAGTAGACTTATTCTTTGGCTAAAGTTTTCCTGCAGACAAAAGGCAGGTGGAGGAGCTGGGGGGGCTGGGGAGGAGGACCACATGGTCCTGCTGTTTCAGATGGAGGACTCGGCAGGGCACTTCACTGCTTCACGGTGGCAGACTGCTGCAGACGGTTCCTAAAGATGCCCAGTTCTGCATCCTCAGAACCCGTGAACGCGAGCTTCCCTAAAACACGGGACTTGGCGGATGCGAGCAAGTCCAGGATCTTGAGATGAGGAGGTTATCCTGGGGGACTCAGGGGAGCCTTAAATGTAATCACGTGTCTCCTTGCAAGTGGGAGGAGAGGAGAGCTGATGGGAGGACGAAGAGGGGAGGGGAGATGACCACAGAGGCAGAGGTGGGAGTGATGCTGCTGGGAGCCAGGCCGTGAAGGCGGGACCAGGAGCTGGAGAAACACAGAGAATGGATTATCCTCGGGAGCCTTGGGAGGGATCACAGCCTTGCCAACCTTGAGTTCAACCTAATGAAACCCATTTCAGACTTCCAATGTCCAGACTTGTAAAATAATACATTTCTGCTGTTTTAAGCCAAATCTATTTAGTGGTAACTTTTTTAGCCTCAATAGGGCTTCCTTGGTGGCTCAGATAGTAAAGAGTCTGCCTGCAATGCCGGAGACACAGGTTGGGGAAGATCCCCTGGAGGAGGTCACGGCAACTCACTCTAGTATTCTTGCCTAGAGAATTCCATGGACAGAGGAACCTGGCGAGCTACAGTCCAGGGGTCACAAAGTGTTGGACACAACTGAGTGACTAACATTTTCATTTTCAGGATTATGCTCCTGAAACAAGAAGTCTGGAGGCATGTGTCGTGGGCATTGAGAAGGAGGTAATGATGTGATCAAGGACTTGGGCTCCTCTCCTTTCCCTCAACCATCCTTGAATGTTGGCTATTTGTCTGTTGGCTTGTCACCTCATGGACATAAACTGGCTGCCACAGCTCCAGGCATCACATCCTCACATGACATCTAAAGCAGGAAGGGATGAAGGGTGGGGTGGGAGGAGTCGCTTCTCCTTATGTGATTCTTTCTTTCATTAAAAAGGAAAATTTTTTCCAGAGGCCACATGATATACTTCCTAGGCTGGTCCAGCCAAGGGCATATGGTTACTCTGGGCCAGTCGATTGCAAAGGGAATAGACCTCTCTGGTTGGCTTAGACCAATCCCAAGTCATGTCCAGACTGGGCACTGGCTCCCCCCACACACATGGGTTCTATTGACAAGTCGGAGAGGGGATGGCCTCTCTCGTCGTCATTGTGGTCCAGCCCTCCTCAGCCTGAAGACCCTCATTCATTTGTCCCCAACCCCTGCTGCCCAGAAAAGACACAGACCCCAGGGGACCCAGTGCTCATAGGTCGTGGGACAGAGGAGGGTGCTTGGCAGGTTTCAGGGCTGGCTTCCTGGAGGAGGCAGAGGTAACCTGGGGGTGTGGTGGGGAGAGCCCTGGCCGAGTTCCCTGGGGCTGGGGGGCAGCAGCTCCTGAAACACTGAGCGCCCCGGGTGCTAGGGCAGTGGGGATGCAGGCCTTTCCTGCTGCTTCGTGTCCCCCCGGCCCCTCAGCCCCCAGATCCCAACCTGGCCCTGCAGTCATGTCCCTGGAGACCCCGCTGGCTTGCCTCCCCCCACCCCAGGCAGTCCCTCTGGGCCTCCCCCGGGGCCTACAGTGCCCACCCACACAGGACTCGCACCCTGGGTGGCCTCCGCCCTCCTCACCACACCCCTGTCCCAAGAGCCCCCCTGGAGGGGCAGGGCCCTCTGTTGAACAAATGAGCAAGTGATGAGCGCCCCCCAACCCCTGTCGGGGCACCCTCTGGCCTCTGCACACCCAGCGCCCCGTTCCCTCGGCCCGCCTCGTGTGCCCAGGAAGACCCCAGGCGGGTGGGGGCCGGGTGGAGGCCCAGGAAGACCCCAGGCTGGTGGGGGCCAGGTGGAGGCCCAGGAAGACCCCTGGAGGGTGGGGGCCGGGTGGAGGCCCGCTCCCCTGGCGGGAGCTCCCCTACCACCCGCATGCGTACACCCTCGAAGGCCCTTTGACGTGAGCAGGCACCGGCTCCTGTGAAGCTCTGCCGAGCCTGGAACTCTGGAGCGGGCTGACCCTAAACCTTCCTCTCTTCCGTCAACCCCCGGGCCTCTCACAGCCGCTGCTACAAAGGTGTCCTGTGACCCCGGGGTTCCTACAGGGGCCTTGGTGCCCATTCGTCCACTGGTCCGGTCTGGCTGGAGTCCAAACGTCTGGCGAGGCTGGTGGGGGCCCTTGGACTTGACCTGGCAGCGGTGACCACTGCTGGCTCCGGACAGGGCTTCCGGGGCCCCCAGGGCAGGCTGTCCCTGGGGAACCCTTGCTTCTCCACCTTGGGGGGCATTTCCTATTCTCCTCAGGTCTCTTGGGGGGGCTCTGAGAGCACTGTGGGGGGCGGGAGGGGAAGCAAGGCTGCCCCACACCCCTCCCGGCCCCCCACCATGCCTTCCTCCAAAGCCCCGTCCCCACCCCTACACGGCCGCCAGCCCCGGCCCCTCCCTTTCTCCTGTGTGGGTCCCCCCACCTCACACCCCCCCCACGCCCACCCCCCCCTTCTGTGCGCATCAGTTCGGTGAGCCTGGAGCCCCTCCTGATGTTTTTATTTATATACCTGAGTGCTCCAAACAGCTGCTTTATTGAGACTCATCCATCACAAGGCTTAATTAAAACAACGCTGAGCATCTAACAGCGCGGATCACTAAAGCAAATGTTTGTTTTGCTGCCGTCAATTAGGGCCGTGTGCGTGGAGCGGCAGCCTGGCAAGGAAGCAGCGTGTGGCCCTGACCCCCGGCAGCCCCTGGGAAGCGCGGAGGCAGGGCTGCTGAGAGGGCGGGAGGGAGCGGGGCGGGGCGGGGCCGGTCTATGCCTGGAGGGCAGAGGAAGGGCGCTGGAAGGGAGGGGGCTGCCCTGCCCTGACACCAATCCACACCCATACGCCCAACCACCCGCTCTCAGCCTCTGAGCTGGAAATCTGAGTCCCACCCCCCGGGGGGTGGGGGCTCCTGCTGTCCTCAAGCAGGCAGATTCCGCAAGACAGGACCTGGACTGGCTTGGAAAGACCCCGTGAAGGAGGACGGCCCAGGGGGGAGGGGCCTGGCCAGCAAGGGCCTCCCCCGACCCCCGTACCCCTAGAGGGTCCCCCTAGGAGATTCCTGCAGCTGCTGCAGACGGATTATCACAAACTGCCTGCCTTAAAGCAACACGACTTTATTACCTCCTGGTCTGGAGGTCAGAGGTCTGACTCGGGTCTCACCAGGCTAAGGTCAGGGAATGGACAGGGCTGGCTCCTTCCAGAGCCTCCAGGGGAGAGGGTTAGGGGCCTCGGCCAGCTGCGCGAGGCCGCAGGCACCCCTGGGTGAAGGCCGGGTCTCCCCGGCACAGCCAGCCTCGGGGCACCCAGCCCCGCCACTCCATCTGTCCCGGCCTCTTCCCTGTGAGGGTCCCGTGCGCACCCTGGATCCAGGCCCACAACCCAGGCTGGTCCCCACCTCTGGGTCCCGAGTCACACCTGCGGGTCCCACGGCCACAGGTGCAGGGTGACGACGGGGCCGTCTCGAGGGCGGGAGGTCGGGGAGGGTGCGAGGTCGGAAGAGGGCGGGAGGTCGGGGAGGGCGCAGACTCAGGGACGCGGGTGGCGCCGCACCTGGGCGCCCCTGTTCCTGACGGGGCGGCGGAGCTGGGTGGGGGGGCGGGCAGGGCAAGGACCTCTGCGTCAGTCAAGCTCGGGGAGGCCCAGTGGGGCCTGGCGTCAGCAGGACCCCAAGGCTCCCAGTTCCCAGTCCGTGCTGGCTGCCCACGATGGCCATGGGCTGGAGCCCATCCAAGCCTCCCAGCCCATCCCAGTTCATCCCACGTCGGGTGCCCAGCCCCTGAGAATCAGGAGCAGTTATGGGGCAGAGGGGCCTGGGGGTCCCCCCCTTTATAGGACGGGGAGACAGGTGAGCAGCTGCTGGAGCGGCAGGGGCCAAGGAGGCCAGCGGGCGCCTGGGCCGTGGGTGACCTAGAGCCCTGGGCAGGGGCATCCCGGCAGCCTGTCCACGGGGTCCAGTGTGGCCTCAGGGTGACCTTGGAGGCTGTGAGGATGCCTTCCTGGGGAAAGAGATGGGCTGGCCCAGGGGCAGTGAGGAGGAAGGAGGGACGTGACCTCCACCCGAGTGGATGGGGCACCAGGGCTGGCTTGGGATCAGCTGGGGGTCCAGAGCAGGAGGCCCCTCCCCCAGGCACCGGCAGCAGGGGCAGCGGCCGGCGCAGCCTTTAGGAGCGCGGGATGCGGCTGTACTTGTGTTAACAACGTTCCTGTGATTGGCCCCAGATGTCCCGTGACTTCATGTGCTGGCCTCTCTGATCTCCATTCCGCCCCCAGCCTGCAGGACAGGCCTCTTGTGAGGCTCAGGCCTTCCCAGGGAGACCCTCAAAGCTCTCCCCAGCAAGACCGCCCTGGTCACCCAGACTCGAGGAGCCCACTGTCTCACTCACATGTCCCTGTTCTCTCTGTGACCAACACCGCCCCTCTGAGACGGACTAGCTGCTTCTGCTCCAGGCCCCCCGCCAGGGTTAAGTTCCAGGGGGTGGGGTGGGGGCCACAGGAAGCTCACCCCCTGCCTGCCGTCTTGGGAGCTCAGAGTCCCCTTTGCTGGCAGCCCTCCCCTCTCATCCAGAGGTCACTTCCTGTGTGCTCCTCTGTCCTAAGGGAACCTCCATCCGTGCGGCCCCGTCTCTCTCCCTGGGACACTGCAGCTCAGGCCCCCAGCCCGGCCTCTCACCTTCTCTCTCCCCAAAGCTGGCTGACCTGGGTGGAGGCAGCCCAAGCGCTCACTGAAGCAGGGGACACAGCTGACCCTCTGCGTCCCCATCCTGCCATTAGGACCAGGGCCGGTCCTCCTCACGAGGCTGCAGCGGGACCCAGCGGAAGTGGACACAGAGCCCAGAGCAGGGTGGGTGGGTGGGGGTCTAGGACCTGTGAGCTGCCCTCATTGCAAAAACCCCCCCATTCACCGTTGCCGTGGGCCCTGGGCAGTGACTCGGGTGCTGACAACAGCTCCGCCAGTCCAGAAGCCCTCGGGCACGTTCCGGCCAGCTGGGGTGCTTGGTGATCATTCAGCTCCTTGGGGTGTGTTTCCCCTGCGGAGGGGATGTCCTCCCAGGACGCCCTTCCTCTCTCCCAGCCTTGTGCGTGTGGCTGTGGTCCCTGCTCCCGCCCCTCAGGCCCCACTGTCCGTGTGCTGTCCGTGGCCCCGCACACCCGGCCCTCAGAGCCCTGCGCCCCCTCCTCCCCACCTCCAGGCCTTCCTCCACCTGCGCTGGGGCCGCTCACAATCCACCTGCCCCATGGGCCTTCCCTGCCTGCGATGACCAGCCACAGGGACCCTTCCCTCCTCTGTCTGGGAGGACCACCCAGGGACCCTCACAGCCTGGGTCTTGGTACCCGGACGCTGCAGCTGGCGATGACATCATAGGAGGAGGTTACTAGGCAACCAGCCTCTGCAGTCAGGGGAGTCTGCTCTGTGATTTGAAGGGCCCTGCCAATTTCTTAAAATATCAGATCAGAGCACATTTAGTCCCCGAGAAGAGAGGGAAATGCAGCCAGGTTCATGTCGTTGGCAAGCCCCCCTTCCCTGCCCTCTGACTACATGGGTTTTCCAAGTGGCGACCGTGTGAGACTAACCTCATTTTCTTCTCTTGTCATGGTCCTTAGCCTGGCGGGCGAGGGGCCCGTTATTGCTGTGATTTTAGCAGGCACTTGCTGAGCCTGCCGTGTTATCCTTGAGGATGAAATGGGACGCGCATCCCAGATGAAGTGTTAGGTGCGTTTTGTCCATTACAGGGAATTGCAGACAAGGGAGCTAATGGCCTGGCGTCACCCTGGAGGGAGGGTGCTACTGGGTTCCCACCGGGCCCGGCATCAGTCCCGCGGTGTCCGATGCTCTCATCCACGACTCATGGGCACAAGCAACCTGCCTGTCAGACCGGTGCTGAAACAAAGGACGAGGGCACGTCACAGGGAAGAGTCACGACTCAGAATCATCTCAGTGGGGAGATGGTTTAAGATTGAAAGAGAAATTTTAAACAGGGCACAAACACCGCTGTCCATAAAGAATAAAGCTGATCAACTGGACCGCGTTAGAACTGAGAATTTCTGTTCAGCAGCGGCACCATTAAGGGTGTGAGAAGACCAGACAAAAGGTGATGTTTGCAAGACACGTCTCTGACTGAAGACTTGTCCAGATGAAGAATGTCCACTTTTAAAGAAGAGGCTGAGTCAGAGGGAACAAAAATAGGCAAAATGTTTGAACTGATGATTCACAAAACAGAATGCCCAAATGCCCACGAGGTGTATGAAAAAAGAGGCACTCTCTTCTGTCAGCAGGCAGACGCCAGTAAAGCAACGCGCACACATCTTAAGCGCCCTGGGTGGTTTCCGCCCCTCGGAAACGACCCAATGGAAACGCACACATGCTTTTACCAAAAGACGTGTGTATCTCTGTGACCCGAGGGACGACAGCCCGGGGCTCCTCTGTCCATGGGAGTCTCCAGGCAAGAATATGGGGGATCTTCCTGACCCAGAGATCGAACCCGGGTCTCCTGCATTGCAGGCAGATTCTTTACTGTCGAAGCCACCTGGGAAGCCCAAGAACATTTACAGCAGCTTTCAATGGCCAGAAACTAAACAACCAGGATGTCCACAGCCAGCTGACGGGACACCAAGCTGGGGCGTGTGCAAGACGGAGAGCTGGAAGCAGTGACCACGGGGCTCCTTGCTGTGCTCCCCACTGTGGCTGAAGGCCACCGCCGATGGAATGAGTGAAAGAAAGCAGACAGGAGAAAGCGCCCCCTGCACGACCCCGTCACAGGAACATTGCAACCGCGGGGAACTGGTCTCTGGGCTGGAAGTCACGTTGGGTTGCATTTGGAGCTGGCCTTGAGGGGCGTCTGGAGGAACTGTTCTCTGGGATGGAAGTCATGATGGGTTGCCTTTGGAGCTGGCCTTGAGGGGTGTCTGGAGGTGGAGGTGTTTTCTTTCCCATCAGGGTTCTGGCCACAGAGGGGCTCTGTCCTGGGCAAAGCCAATGCACACCTCATCCGTGCGTGTGCGCTTCCACGCTGAGAGGTTCAGGGAAGGTCTGTGGACACGTGGTTCAACCACGACAGATGAATCAGGAGGGGCTTTGCTCCAAGCTGCGGACAAATCCAGAGCCGAACACAAAGCATGGGAAGACTGCTTGTAGACCTCAGACAGCAGGCAGCGTCAGCTGTGACTCTGAGGGAGGGCCGCTTGGCGAACGCCCTGTTTTGGGCTCCGAGAAACTCTCTGGAATGCAGGTAGGATGGAGATCCGAGCCCACATGGCCATCTCGCTGAGCTGGGGATGCAGGCCCGGGGTTCGGGGAGGTTAAGAGGCTGGAATTCATGGTGATGCTGCCAGAAACACTAGCTCTGACCAGCCAGAGAGAGGAAACCTTTTAAACATCTGTATTCATCAGCTCGGGCTTCCCCGGCTCAGTGGTAAAGAATCTGCTGCCAAGGCAGGAGACTCAGGAGACACGAGTTTAATCCCTGGGTCAGGAAGATCCCTGGAGGAAATCATGGCAACCCTCTCCAGTATTCTTTCCTGGGAAATCCCGTGGACAGAGGAGCCCGGCGAGCTGCCGTCCATGGGGTCAGACACGACCGAGCACATATGCACGCATTCATCAGCTCAGGTCCTCACAGCAGAATACCATGGACTGGGTGGCTGAAGCCGAAGACGACTCGTCACAGTTCGAGAGGCAGGAAGTCTGAGATCAAGCTCTCTAGTTATCCTCTAGTAAGGCCACTGTCCTATTGGATGAGGTCCCCACCCTATGACTTGATTTAATTTTAATCACTGCTAAAGACCCTATCCCCAGATACATCATATTGTGGCTTCAACCTATGAGTCTTGGTGGGGAGACCAGTTCAGCCCATAACACCGCAGGCATTGAATGGAAACTCCAGAAGCGCCACAACCTCAGCAGGGGGACTAACCAGCCCTGGAGTAAAGGCCACTTTGACCTGTCACTAACAAATTTCTAAAACAAGCCTCAAAACTCCGAGTCCGGCAGCAGCCACATAAGTTCCTACCAGACTGACTCTTCTTAAGGTGATAACTATGAACACTGGACTTAAAAAAGAAACAGCCTGCTGAAGACCCTGGAGAACAACCCAAAGCAGGCAGACTCTGGAAGGGAGTCACTCTTAGACTGGACTGAGGAAGCTCTCCATTTCGATAGCATCCAGCCCGAGCGGAGCCCTGAGTCTGCACCTTGCGGGTCATGGAAATAACCCCAGAGTCCAATACAAATGCACAGTCTTTGTGGCTTGAAGGCCAGAGCACGGGATGTAAGGCAAACTCAGCCACAGAAAGGTTAGGGAGGATCCCAGTAAGGAGTGGATCCCAAATCTGTGTATAGATTCTGTGCCAATCTCTGCCTGAGCCCTGAACCACATATGAGCAGGGAAGACTTCAAACAGCCCAGCCCAGGTCTAAAACCTCAATTGAGGTTTGAGATGCATCCAAAATGAAGATTTTTCAGTTTGAACCATATCAGATTAATTGCCTATCAAAACAATGAAAATCAAAGCACCTCAATCCAGAGTCTCCACAGATGACATTTACAAAGTCCAGGATATAATTCAAAATTCCTCAGTATCTGAAGAAAGAAGAAAATGCGGCCCATTCTCAAGACAAGAGGACAATCCATGGAATCTAACCTCAAGATGACCAAGATGTGGAAGTAGGCAGGGATTTGAAAGTTGCTGTGGCTACTACCCCCAGTGAAACAAAAAAAAAGTATGCTCACAATGAGTAAATGGATTGGTACTGCAGCAGAAAAACAAACTGTAAGAAAGGACGAAATGGAGAAATTCTAGAACTGAAAAATGTAAATCTGAAATTTAAAAGTTCATAAGAGGCTTAACAGTAGAACAGAACTACAAAGAAAAGTTAGTGAAATTGAACAGAAATCAACAGAAATTATCCATTTTAAAGAAGCGGAAAGAAAGGAAGGAAAAAAACCATAAAAGAAAGGGCTTCAGGGACACATGGAATAGTATCAAAAGTCTGAGAGATGTGATACTGGAGTGCTAGAAGGAGAAGAGAGACAGAAAATAAAATTTACATTAAAATTTTTAATACATTTTAGAAGTTATGGCTAAAAATTACCTGAATTTGATAAAATACACCAATTTATGGTTTTCAAGAGCCCAGAAGGCCCACATCAATATGAATACAGGGAAACTATGCCCAAACACACTGTAGTCAAATGTTGTCAACCAAAGGCAATGCACCCGCCCCAGTATCTTTGCTTGGAGAATTCCATGGACAGCGGAGCCTGGTGGGCTGCAGTCCATGGGGTCTCAAAGAGTCGGACACGACTGAGCGACTAACATACACACCACATGGAAAACTGGAACTTTAATTCCAAGGAATAGAGTTTCAGGATAAATACGTGGATAAATAAAAAAAGACCACCTGGAGTTAAGAACTGAGGACTGGATCTGCCTTGATTCTCCTACCTATTGTCTGTCTCCTTGTGACACGTCTGAGCGCTTTTTGAGGGCTGTTCTCCAAGGGGCTGGAGGAGTCGTTTTCTGCCTTTTCCCCACCCCAGCTGTGGTCCCTGTTCCCAGGGTGGGTCTGTGGGGTCCCGGGCACATGGGCTCTAAGCCCCGTAACCTGGGGTCAGGGGTCCGGCATCAGAAGCCGGTGGGAGAGGCTCCTTTGCTCCGCGTACACGTGGTTCACGTCATGGCCCCGCACACTCTGACCAGAGAGCTTCTAGAACTGCTCTTAACCACCTCCCCCACCCCGGCGCTCCTTCCTTCCGCTTCCCGACCTTTGGTGCATTTAGGCCTCACGTCCAGGCCCGACCCACCTAAGGGCATCCACCCACAGGAAGGCCCCGCACAGAGAAGAGGGCAGCCTCCCTCCGGGGCCGGGCGCCCCCATCCCCCCACCCCGGGCCTGCAGAGCGGGGCCTCCGTCTGCGGCGGGGTGTTCACAGCCGGGGCAGGTGGGGGCGGGGGACATGCACGGGGGTCCGCGCTCCTCACCGTGCTCGGGAAGGCCCCCCCGCCCCAGCGCGTGAATATGGATTTGTGCCTCAGGACAGGAGGGGCGGCTCGGCCCTAATTAGCGGCGACGGCGGCCTCCCCCGGCCCGGGGCGCCGCGGGCCGCATCAAAGAGCGGCAGCCGCTAATCCCCGCCTTCCAAGGGCAGCATCTGCGCCCTCCCCTCCCCCAGCGCGGCTCTCTGACAGCAGGCCGCGCGAGTCCCGGCTATTTAATTAGGACGGAAGGTTCCCCCAGCCCTGGGAAATGATTTAATTTCAATATTTCCTTTGCTGAGCCAGAGGCCCTCCGCCCCCCTCCTCTAAGGCCTTTCATCTGCGGCTCGGCCCATCCCCCCAGGAGCTCGGTCCTCCCCTCTCATTCCGAGCCAGTCTGTGTTCAAGGGACCCCTCGGGGTTGGGGGGTGCGTCAGCCCCGCCAGCCTGCCCTCCCACCCGGGAGCCCTCGGGTCCTGCCCTGAGCCAGGCGGCTCCCCCTCCTGGTAGCCGAGTGGGCTCCGCTGACTTTGGCCTCGGACGGCACGCCTCCGTCCTCCCAAGGACGCGGCAGCCTTGGCTCCACCCGCCTCCTTACCGACTCTAAGCCCGCCTGCTTTATTCCGCTCCCAGGGCGCGGGGTGTGTACGTATGTGTGTGGATGGCAGTGCGCACACGCGGGAGGGTGTGTGCATTGAATTGGCGTGTGCCTGCGTGTGTGCGGAGTGTGTGCCAGCGTTCCTGTGCGTGCACACGCGTGTGAGCGCGCCCTGTGTGAAGTTGTATATCTTCATGTGTGCGCACACGAGCACCTGCCTCCGCGCATGAGTGTGTCTGGGGGTGCTCACAGGGATTGCACACAGGTGTGTGTGTGTAATGGTGCATGCAGGACTGTGCATGTGAGTGAGCTTGAGCACGTGCCCGTGGGTTTGAGTGTGTGCATGTGAGCCTGCGTTTGCGCCTGTGAGCACACTGGTGTGCGGTGTGTGTCGGCTGCGGGGGAGCTCCCTGAGGCCTGAGCCTGCTTTCACCCACTTGGCTTTAAAGAGCTGGTGCTTGCGAGCTCGCAACCCCTCCAGGGCCGGCCCCAGGCCAGGCCCCTGCTCTGGTTACTCTGTCCCTGGCTCAGTTCAGACTCGGTTCCCCTGTCTGCACAAACCCGGTGGTTCCAGCACCAGGGGCACCCAGCAGAGTTGGAGACCTGGAGAGGCAGCCCAGCCCCCGCCCCGCGGGTCCACCCCAGGCCCACCCCGGGCTCTGCTTCGCTCCAGCCGCGCCCCCTCACCCCCTCCAGCCCTCTCCCCAGGCCGAGGCAGGCGCTAATGAGAGGTGTCAGCTGGGCGGCTCTTCCAGGCAAACCAGCGCCCTGAGCAGTTTCTTAAAAGGGCAATTCTAACCTCAGGGTCCTTTGAACACATCATGAATGAACGAGAACCTCGGAGAGGCGGCTCCTCCAGTGAAGAGGAGTGGAGACAGAGAAAAGGGAAGACTGATTCCTGCGGGCCCCCTGAGGTGGCCCTGCTCTCCAGGAGCCGTTTAGCAGCCGTCCTGGCGGGAGGCGGGTCCTCACCAACAAACGATGGGCCTTCGGATCCCCCCGCCCAGGCCCACACCACGATTTATGCCTTTTCCAGACAAAACGCTTCTTTGTCGGACAGGCGCCCTCACCATCTTCCAGTAGTGATGGTATTGATCACGCCCTCCCCCAGAACACGCGTCGCCAGAGGACCGCTGCCCACAGGGTGATGCACTCGGGGAGCCGGGGACCCCACAGGCTCCCCCACCCGGCGCCCAGGCTCAGCTGTGGCCCCTGGGTTGTCACACGTAGTCACTTAGAGAATGAATAAGCGTATGAATGTGTAACGTCTAACGTGGAATTAAACAGCAGTCAGGAGCTGTGGGCACAGGCACCTCCCCCAGCCCCTCTGGTTCCCTGGGTTAGAATCCTGTGAAGTCGGCTGGGCGGGGGCCCCCCTCCAGTGACAGCCTGCAAGGTCTTGGGGTCCCCAGGGATCCACGATCCCCGGCCTGGAGGAGGGCTGGGGAGCTTGGCAAGCAAATGTGCACAGAACTTGGTGAGTTGGTTTCTTTCCTGTTTTATGAAATACTTCTCTAAATGCCTCCATATTGCTCTCTTGAGGGCTGGAGGGAGAAAAATAGCAATTAAAGTCTTGTCATCCAACTTGTTCAGGCCGTTAAGTTGTTCAATCTTGCATAAAAAGTCAGCGCGTGTACTTAACGTGGAGGGAGCACCTGGCCAGGAGGCAGTAACTGTAAATCAGTGTGTAATGGCACGCTGCTGCCCAGCCCGCGAGTCTCGCTGGGCGCGATGCGGGGCCCAGCCTCCCGTGCTGGGGAAGCCCCTCGGGGCCCTCTGCCCATGGTGGTCCTGGGTCCAGGGGGGCACAGCGGCCCACCTGGGCTCTGAGGACACCTCCAAACTGCCTCTCCTTCTTGGAAGCTGGAATCACATCTGCGGAGGCTGCTCGCTGGGCCGTCCACTCGGACAAACACGGTGCATCCTAGGGCTGTGTTCCCATGGTATTCGGGCCACACGCAAGTGCCAGGCGGCCAGCTCAAACCCTGCAGGGCTGGATGGTGCTGAGACCAGGCCACACTCCAGTGGGAGATGGTGTGGGGGTGATGGTCGCCACAGGCGGGCCGTGTTTGTGCTCTGGGTCCTTCCTCCTTGCCGGCCAGCCTGAGCCAGTCTGCAGCGTCCCATTCTCCAGGTGAGGGCGGTGGGGTCCCTCCATCACCACGGGGATGTGCTCCCAGCAGCTCCAGCTGGTCTGCGGCCGACTCTCCCCTGCACTTGCGGTGGGAGTCGTGCCTGTCCCCACGTTATGTCCCCGTTTTATGGCGTCTAGGGAGAAAGATAGCTCAAGCTCCAGAGATTCACTCCCGTCTGCAAGAGGTTCATTTATTTTGACACATGTGGTTTAGTTTCAATTATTTATCATAACACTGGAGAGGGCACCGATAAAAGCGCCAAAGTGCGTTTACCCAGAGCCACAAGAGGGTGGCAGGTGGCACGGCACTCAAGGGCGGCCCCTGGGGAGGGGGCGGCGGGCAGAGGCAGGGGTGGGAGGCAGCTCCTCGCCAGGGATGGGGAGCAGGGCACCGGGGTGGGCCAGGGCCCGGGGGCTGCAAAGGCAGTGATGGCAATGCTCCATCGCCCTCGGGAATGACATCTTATTGCAACGCTGTCTTCAGAGCCAGAGAGAAAAACCAGAGCTGGGGACGGTGATATGATTTTAAGAGAGTGGCGTTGGCTTCTCTTCACTCGCCGCAGCTTTTAAATCAGCAGGAGCCAGAGGAGAAACCAGGAAGGCTTGGCTTCTCGGCTTTGCTGAGATTCCCCAGCCTTGCAATCCACCCTCCAGCCGTCACTGCCCCTGTCTGTCTGTCTGTCCATCCGCCTGTACGCTGGTGACACTCCCTCCCTCACCCAGCGGATCCCATGGCGGGGGGGGGGGGGAGGCCAGGGACCCTGGTGACACAGATGCACAGCAGGCCTGGCGCTGTCCCGGGGGGCTCTGGCTTCGGGGAGAGACGGGCCCAGGTAATGAGAAAGCTCTGCGGTCCGTGCTGTGTCCTTGGCGCTTTTCTAGGACCCGCTGAGCGGGAGGGCTCCTGAGAGCTGGTGGAGGAGCCGTGACACCCGAAGGGTGCCAGCCGAAGGCGTGGAGGCTGGAGACGCTGACCAGCTGGGGCCGCACATCCGGGCACGGGGAGGCTGGGGGGCCGGGGACCTGGGCCCTGGTCCTGTGGCTCAGAGCCGGCCCCCTTGACCTCCACCCCGGGGTCCCTGTTGCCCGCCCGCTGGCCGGCAGCGCCAGCCTGCCTGCGGGTGTGGAAGGGCGCAGCCCCCTCACCGGGCCCCTCCCATCCGCGGCATGTGGACGCGGGGCGGGACCGCGACCCGGCACGCCCCCTTGCACAGCCGGGTACTCTGCTTCACAGACAGGGCAGCTCAGAGGGAGGCGGGCCTGCGGGACTGTGTGATCCCGGCGCCCGCCCTGGAGAGCCGGATATTGGGGTCCAGGGGAGAAAGTATGCCTGGGGCGCACGGGAGGTCCTGGCTCCGGAAGGGCCACGTCTCTGGTGTGGCCGGGGAAGCCGGGAGGGCCCCCCGCTTCTTGACCCACCAGCGTCCGCCAAGACGAGCCAAGACGGATGCTCTCCAAGACGGTGATTTTCATTCTCCAGAAAGTGGCCGCGTCCTGACCAACTGGCCGAGGTGGCCCCTGCCCGCCTCTCTGACTTACGATGGAAAGAACTGGTCCCTGAATTGCTGCCAGTTCCGGTTCGGGATTCTGCGTGATTCTCCGTGGACCGTAGCCCGCCTTTTATTGACACCACTGGAGTGTGAATTCCATGAATAAATTGCATTATCTCGGGGGCTTCGGGATGACAAAAACATGGAAGCCGCTGCAGTCCTGAAATGCCCCTCTCCTCTCATCACAGCAACAGAGGCTGGGGGAGCGGACCCTCCCAGGAGGCGCATTTAGGTTTTAATTAAACTGGCATTCCCAAACAATCTGCAATAAATTAGCCACAAACAGGGCTACAGCATCCAGGCAGGAGGCATCAAAGGCTCTCACCTGGGGTGGCCCACGGGCGAGGTCACACACACCTCTGGACACACTGGACAGCTCCAGGCCGGCTGTGGTCCCCAGGAGAGGGCCGCCTCCCTCTCTGCAGGGCTGTGTGTTCCCGGGGCCTGCCTACTTGGGCTCCCTGGCGCGGGGGCCACGGGCAGCTGTAGGCAGGCCCCGGCATCTCGTGACCGCTGGACACCCAGCCTGGCCCCTACTCGAGCACCCCAACCCACCTCTCTTGCTGCAGGTGAATCAAAGGAGACCAGAGAGCAGGGACCGCACCCTCCACGCGTGTCTGTGGCTGTCCTCCCAAGGCCCCTGTCCAGGGGGTGGTCCCTGGGTGACCGGTGGCTCGGGCATGCTGTTCTTGGAGCTGTGACTGGGCCACCGGCCTTGGCCCTGGCCTGTGGGTGGGTCACTCCACCGAGTGCTGGGTCACTCTCCAGAGGCTACTTGGGGTCTGGGCTGTGAACTCACTTCCTGGGGGTTGTGGGGAGAAGAGACCCAGGCAGCAGGGCTCAGGGCCTGCGGTGTGGACCGCTGGAGATCAGATGCCGGCTGGGTGGGGGTCAGATGCCGACTGGGGCGTCCTACCAGGTGTGGGAGGAATTCTGGGCTCCGGGCACTGAGGCCCCCAGGCCCCACACTCCTTCCAGGCTGCAGACCCAGCCTTGGGCTGGGCAGAAGGCTCTGGTGGAAGCAAGTCCTGGCTGCCGCCAACCAGCCATGTGTCCTGGGTGAGTGACCCCGGCTCCCTCCTCCCCTCCCTCCCCCAAAGCGAGGGGCCGGGCACTGCCACCTCATGGCATGAGCTTGGGGTGGGTGTGCTGCGGTCAGCCAGGTTTCCAGAGACTTCCATGTCACCTGAGTTTGTGTTTCTAACACCCTGAATCTGGGCGCCCAAGGGCAGCAGCTCCGAGGCTCCCCAGTGCTGGTTCTGGGCTCTGCCGAGTCTGAGTCAGGGTTCATGGGTCCCCCGCGGGAACCTGGGCCTCCCCGGGCCTGGGGGTCAGGGAGAGTCTCCCACACTGCCGGCTCATCCCTGGGCCCCTCACACCAGCTGCGGGAGAGGGGTGCCTCCCCAGAGGCCACCAGCTCCCACTGCAGGCAGGAGGCCACGCCCGGCTGTCCCGGGCAGACCTGGCGTGTGGCTTTGAGATAACAAAGCCCAGGAAGGGAGTCGGAGGCCTGACGTGGCCGCTCCACCCTTGTCTGCCGGCCGGCAGTACCGCCGAGCGGGGCGGGCACACCTGCTCCTGCAGCTGGCCACCGGCCACAGCCGGCCTGGGCTCTGCTGGAGCAGCATCTCTGAGCGGTTGGAGGGTGAGGAGTCGCGGTCCGCTAGTTTTATGGAGGTGTCTCCAGGTTCACCTCCGCGTGGGGGGCGGGCAGCTGTTGTACACGCACTCCGCGGACCACCTCAAGGGTTCTAGTGTTAATTAAGTTGGCAGAACTGTTCTCAACAAGCACCGGTCGTTAGGGAGAGTGGAAATGAAGCACCCTCCTCGGGAAAGGGGGTGTGTGGACCCCGCGGCTGGCCTGCGCCGCCCCGTGCCAGGTGTAGGCCTGTTGACATCTGTCCAGGCTGGTAAAGCAGCTTCCTGGAATGATCCAGAAGGTTTCAGAGCTACCAGAAAGGACACCAGCTGGAGGGGAACTGGGCGGCTCTGAATGACGGGGCTGGAGGGGAGGCAGGGGCTGGGGGCTTCCAGTGCAGGGCGGGGGTGGGGGGAGGGGGGAGGCATACAGCTTGTCACCCCCTCCCTGGTGTGCGACCAGGGCAGACACACAGGGACCTGCCTTCACACACTGGGTGTCAGCTTGGAATTCTTAGTTAACTCATCCCTGGGTTTGGGTTTGGTACGTGAGTCCGAAAGGACTGCGGCGCCTGTGGGGGTGGAGTGGGGGGCACTGGAGCCTTGGCACCTGCGGGCCCCCATCTCTAGCCCCAGCCTGCTCCCCGCTTCTCAGCCACCTGCTCCCTGCCCTGGTGTCCGAGGCCGGCCCGGTGCCACTCCGGTCCCCACGCCAAGAAGTCAGTCATGTAGTGGGCAGGGGGTGGGCTCCATGCTTCACGTTCACGTGTGTGCTGGGCATCGGGGCTGCCCGTGGAGGCAAGGCAGTCCAGCCCTGCCCTTGGTGAGGTTTACCGTGTATAGGCGGCAAGTAAGCAAATTCTCACAGACACGTGCACTGAGGGCACGGCTGGCGTCCTGGACGAGGAGTGACCGATGGATTCTTGGAGGTCTGACACCAGAGCCTGGGGGCCGCACCTGGAGGTGGAGCCTGGGCCACGGGGGGTGGAGCCTGGGCCATGGGGGTGGGGATTGGACCCTGAGGGCTCTGGGGGTGGAGCCTGGGCCATGGGGGTGGAGCCTGGGCCACGGGGGCTGGAGCTTGGGTCACGGGGGGTGGGGATTGGACCCTGAGGGCTCTGGGGGTGGAGCCTGGGCCACAAGGGTGAGGTTTGGACCGTGTCCGACTTTTTGAGACCCCGTGAACAGTAGCCCACCAGGCTCCTCTGTCCATGGGATTCTCCAGGCAAGAATAGTGGAGTGGGTTGCCTTTCCCTTCTCCAGGCGATCTTCCTGACCCAGGGACTGAACCTGGGTCTCCTGCATTGCAGACAAATTCATTACCATCTGAGCCACCAGGTAGGTCCAAGGATCCTTGAGAAACGGGGGGAGCACCGCAAGGCTGGGAGATGGGCCTCTGGGATCCCGACCCTTGCTGCTCTGAGCCCGTCACGGTGGTGGCCCCTGGCCTTTGGGCCACTAGGCTGATGGCATGTTCAGGCCCAAGTGAGCATCTTGAGTGTGCAAATGGAAGGTCTGTAGGGACCCCACTTCAGAGTAACCTCTGCACCTCCCCGGGAAGCCTCCTTCCCCACGGTCCCTTCCTACATCCTCTGCTGGGCCGTGCTGGCCACTCCTTGCTCCAGGCTCCAGGCCCTTCCTTCCCGGCTGCTCTGGAATCTGCCTTCAGGCCCCCAGGTGCTCGGATCACAATTTCCTCCCAGCTTGGTCTGCAGGGAAGGGGCCCTGAGAGACAGCAGAGGGGAGGAGCGACGTTCCCCCCAACACCACCTGGTCACAGGTGGGCTGGGTCACGGGTGGGCCTGGTCTCGGGTGGGCCGGGTCTCGGGTGGGCCAGGTCACAGGTGGGCTGGGTCTCAGGTGACTGCATCCCCAAGCATTAGAGGCTTCATCCAGGCAGGGGCTGAGCCGGAGGCCAGTCCTGTGACCTGGGCCAGTGCTTCCCTCCACACTGTCCTTGTCCTTCTGTGACTGGCTGAGTGAGGAAGGGTCTTCCTGGAGATGGGGCTGGACAGAGGGCACTGGAGGGTCCCTGGAAACACTAGCATCTGAAATCTGGAAAACTCTGCATCCTAGGTTCCTACTGCCGACACCAGGAAATGGTGCGTGGGCTAAAATGATTAAAGAAAGTCACCACCCCATGAGACAGAGCTAATTGAAAAGCTTGCTTGTTCCTAGTGGAAGAAATGGGATTAGTCTAAAATATCTGAAAATTAACTGGAAAGAGAGTGCCAAGTACCTTTTCAAAATCGGTGGTTTTGGAATTAAGTTAGGGACTTAAACTCTGTGATAATTCAACAAGACTGCCTCAGCATCTTCTGGCGGGGTGGGGGCAGATCTGAGCTGTCTCTTGGGAGATCGAAAAGATCCTGAAACCCCTTGGGAGATTGAAAAAGATCACACGGAGGGGACTTGTCTGGCCTGCAACACCTTCTCCCTTGACCTCCGATCGGTGCCCTGACCCCATCAGACCCCCTGGAACTGGGGGGTTAGGAGGAAAGGTGCCTGCAGGACACAGGTCACCCCAGATTCTAGGCGTCAGGACTGAGGCGTCACAGCAAGTGGTGGGGGCCTGGTTCTACGGCAGTCCTTGTGACAGTAAGTCACGGTACCTTTGGCAGTGCACTGACTCACCCACCGCGGAGTCTAGAGCCCATCAGACAGCAGGTGGCACCCTGCAGGATGCTTGGGGCATGGAGGCCAGCCCAGGGCTCGGCTGCATCATCTCAAGCGGTTGGCCGAGCCCCGGCTTCTGCAGCGGGTGGACAGATGCTACATGATGGCTCAGCAGGCACGAACCCCTTTAATTCCCGAAGCAGCCTTCTGAGGAAGGTGGCGGGGAAGCTCTCCCCAGGGGCACGGACACTCCCCTCGCCCCTCCTGCCCTCCTGTCACCTGCCTCTCCTAACACTGGCCAGGGACCCGGGGATCATCCATGTGGTCCATGCAGCTCAGCCTCCTGAAGGGCCAGAGACGGGTGGAGAGAGGCAAGTGGGTCTGGAGGGTCAAACGGCAAGTTCCCGCACATCACACTATTTAAACACGGCTCCTTTTTCTGTTAATTATGCACCTGATACAGCCCCACTGGCTCTCTCCAGCTACGTCCAGAGGAGGTGTCCATTCTTCCTCAGTATGCCTTTTAGTTCCACTATTGATGCTTTCGAACTATGGTGTTGGAGAAGACTCTTGAGAAGACCCTTGGACTTGCAAGGAGATGGTTTGAACCAGTCCATCCTAAAGGAAATCAGTCCTGAATATTCTTTGGAAGGACTGATGCTGAAGCTGAAGTTCCAGTACCTTGGTCACCTGATGTGAAGAGCTGACTCATGGAAAAGACTCTGATTCTGGGAAAGATTGAAGGCAGGAGGAGAAGGGGCTGACAGAGGAAGAGATGGTTGCATGGCATCACCGACTCAATAGGCCTGAGTTTGAGCAAGCTCCAGGAGTTGGTGATGGGCAGGGAAGCCTGGCATGCTGAAGTCCGTGGGGGTCGAAAAGAGTCAGACAGGACTGAGCGACTTAGCAGCAAGTGCCAAAGGAGCAGCCACTGTGGGCTGGGACTTTCCTGGGCCTGGGGTCAGGGGACATGTAGGCAAGGCTGTGCCTGCCTGAAGTTATGCTCCAGGGTTGGGGGAGGCAGATGACAAGCCCCCATGAGATAGAGGAAAAGACAGTGCAACAGGAAGGAGAGGAGGGGGCAGAGAGTAGAACAGACCGGACTTTCCAGCGCTGACGAGCTTGATGAAGAAAGATGGGGCTCCTTGAGATGCAGCATCTTTCTTAGGAGGTGGCATTTAAACAAAGACTAAGGACAGGTCTGGCTACTTGTGAAAGTCTAGAACAGCGGGGGAGACAGCAAGTGCAAAGGCCCAGGGGTAGGCGCTGCTTGTGTTCAGAGCCCAGGTGGACCGAGGGGCAGACGCTTTGCTGGTGCGTTTGGCGATGTTGACAGGGTCAGATCTGCCGAGTCTTGTGGAGCATCAAGGAAAGTGGGTTTTACTCTAGATCTGAGGAGGAGCGTTGGATCTCATGGGGGGAGGGCGTGTCACTCTGACTGCTGAGTGGACTGAACAGAAGTCAGAGCCCAGGGCAGACAGCACAGCTTTCATCCGGGGGCAGTGGCGGGGGCAGGGGTGGGGCGGAGAGCACTGCTTAGAGTCTGGAGGTGCTCCTGAGCACTGGAGCCAAAGGATGTGCCCGAGGGAGTGAGTTAGCCTCCTGGAGGGGTGGTCAGGGCGGCACTTAGCCTGAGACACAGACCTGGTGCTGTTGGTAGTGGCCGTGGGTGTGGACATCCTGGGCCTGGGAAGACGTGAGGAGGCTGGGGGGTGGGATGGACGGCCCACAAGTGCATCTGGCGGAGCCCCCTGTCCACTACTGTTCTCGGTCCTGTGCTGGCCTCCCCTCCCCCCTCCACAGGCACCCTCCCTTCCCCCCCCCCGCCCCCCTCCCCCCCACACCCCCCCTCCCTCACAAGCACCCCCCCTCCCCAACTCCCGTCCCCTCCCCCACACCCTCCCCTCCCCCACAGGCACCCTCCCCTCTCCCCCACACCCTCCCCTCCCCCACAGGCACTCTCCCCTCCCCCACACACCCTCCTCTCCCCCACAAGGACCCTCCCCTCTCCCCAACTCCCATCCCCTCCCCCACACCCTCCCCTCCCCCACAGGCACCCTCCCCTCTCCCCCACACCCTCCCCCCCCCCACAGGCACTTCCCCTCCCCCACACACCCTCCCCTCCCCCACAAGGACCCTCCCCTCTCCCCAACTCCCGTCCCCTCCCCCACACCCTCCCTCCCCACAAGCACCCTCCCCTCCCCAACTCGTCCCCTCCCCACACCCTCCTCCCCCACAGCACCCTCCCCTCTCCCCAACCCGTCCCCTCCCCACACCCTCCCCTCCCCCACAGGCACTCTCCTCTCCCCCACAGGCACCCTCCCCTCCCCACACCTCCCCTCCCCCACAGGCACCCCCCTCTCCCCAACTCCCGTCCCCTCCCCCACCCCCTCCCCTCCCCCACAAGCCCCCTCCCCTCTCCCCCACTCCCGCCTCCCTCCCCCAGGCATCTCAGAGTCTGCCCGTGAGCGCTTCTGCGCGGTGCTGGTCCCACGCGGGTCTTTCTGGGACCCACGCAGAGGTGGTCCTCATCTGAACAGCACTGACAGAGGAGGACAAGGTGGGGGGCCGGAGATCCCCCCCACACACACACCCACCACTCCCGCTCTTTTCCTTCCTGCTTTTCTGCATTAAACAAAAAGACTTGTTTGTCTATTGTTGGCTCGTTTACCGGCGGCCTTCCTTCCCTCCCGCCCCAATGTCACGCAGACCCCAGTGGACAGGACGCGTCTGTCTCTCTCAGGCTGCCCTCCAGGGCCGGGTACGAGCGCCTCTGTCCACGGGAGAATCCTGGAGTGGCTTGCCTTGCCCTCTCCAGGGGATCGTCTCGACGCAGGGGTCGAACCCAGGTCTCTTGCATCTCCTGCATTGGCAGACGGGTTCTCTACCAGCACAGCCACCTGGGAAGCCCCAGGCCCTGAAACCCGCCCTGGCTGTAGGGCTTTCTCACCAAGGGGCATCATCACCCAGAGTCCTGAGGCCTGGGAGCGCAGGAGCCTCGATCCTCACCCTCCGGGAGGTGACACTCACACCCAGAACTTGGTCTAAAATGCCGCCTAAAACCGGCACTGGCCCCGAATTCTCTCCGCCAGCTCGGATCAGAGCGCATGGCCGTGCGGGATGCGGAGTCCACCACCCCTAGTGCTGGACGCTGGGGCAGCTTGAGGGGGCTCCCTCCAACTCCCAGACGCAGCCTCGGCGGAGAGGAACTCATCTTTGGGGTCCTGGCGAGCCCCCTGGCGTGGCAGGTGTGGGTGGGTGGCCGGTGTATGAACACACAGGCCCAGTGGCCCCTGCAGCGACCCCGCCCCCGCTAACCCTAACCCTGGCCCCCGGGCCCCGCCCCCAGGCTCCTCATCCGTCTCCCAGGCAACCGAGTCGCCCCCGAGGCCCTGGTCTCCTGGGCGGCCATAGTCTCCCCGCGCGTGTAGCCATGGCGTCCCACCCTCCGCTGTCAAAGAAAAGGCTCCTGATGGGAAGAATGCGGCCGGGTAATTAGCCCAGCGATACAGAGACGCATTCCGTGGCCCCGCACTCACGGGAGAGGGGCCGCCCAGGATTCCGCCGTCAGCCCGGGTGTCACCCAGGGACACGGAAAGCCGTGTGGGGACTCGGGAACTCGCCGCCCCGGCGGTTTTCTGGAGAGGATGGAGCAAAATAGATGCGCTCAGAATAGCCGGGCCAGCCTCACCTCAGCCAGCGCTAATCTCTTCCAGCCACTAGCTTACCAATACTGACGGTGTATCTATAAAACTCCGACAGGCACTCGCCCCCAGGCAGTCGCGGTGAGCTTAAGTGAGCAGGGCGTGAATTCTGTCTCTGCTGATGACAGAAAGGGGCTGGGGCTTAAGCAGCCCAAGGTCTGGGGGTCCTGAAGCCGGGAAGACAGGCTTCACCCCCACACCCATGGCCAGAGTCCACGCGCTGCCCAGGGCCACACGGCCAGAGGCCAGTCCACCTGCCGGCCATC
Organism: Cervus canadensis; assembly: GCF_019320065.1. Taxonomy (NCBI): domain Eukaryota; kingdom Metazoa; phylum Chordata; class Mammalia; order Artiodactyla; family Cervidae; genus Cervus; species Cervus canadensis. Next base: position 6,794,463 of record NC_057402.1, read on the forward strand.
GCAGGACACAGGTCCAGCTGGGGCGGGGGCGGGGGGGGGGGTGCGGTGGCGGGAGAGCTGTGGGGTCAGAGGGACAGAGACAGGTGGACCCCCTGGGGGGGTCGTGCCTGGTGAGTCTGACTCTGCATGGGGTGACGGGGACCCGGTTTCCTTCGAGGGGGTCACTGTGTGGAACAGGAAGGGAAGATCTGGGACCCAGCGGGGGCCACTGCTGACTGGTGAGCCGGGGGGGACAGAGGAACAGCCGCCGGAAGCTGCGTCAGGAGAGAGGAACACAGACGTGCCATCTGAGACACTGGGACGGGGCGGGCTGCACCCAGACTGTGCAGAGGCCCCGCGAGAGCGGGCAGGGCCGGGGTGGTCTGCTCAGGGGCGAGGAAGGCAGGGATGAAATGGTGTTATGGGGGGGGGGCACGCGGGAGGAAGGGGGCTGGGAAAGGTCAGCTGACAACGGGAGGAGGACGTGGGGTCACAGAGCGCTTTCCCCCCTTCAGATGCAGAGGCTCAGCTGCTCTGTGCCTTGAGGGTAAAAACCAGAGAAAAGTAAAGTGAGAGCATTAGTCGCTCAGTCGGGTCTGACACTGTGCAACCCCGTGGACTGTAGCCCTCCAGGCCTCTCTGTCCCCAGGATTCTCCAGGCAAGAATACTGGAGTGGGCTGCTGTTCCCTTCTTCAGGGGATCTTCCCGACCCAGGGATCAAACTTAGGTCTCCTGCATTGCAGGCAGATTCTTTACCATCTCAGCCACCTGGGAAGCCCCCCAAAAGGAACCGTTAAAAACACAGCCAGCAGGAGGATGCTAAGGGAGCAAGACTCAGCGTGGGAGGGTGTGGGGGAGGGGTGGCTGAGAGCATCCGCTCCACGGAGGCAGTGCAAGGATTCAGGTCACATTCAAAAGTAGAGCCTGATCCCACAGTGTCCACAGAGGCACCGAATACACGGTGATACACAGTTTGAAAACCAAAGCATCGAGGGGTGTGCTTGCACAAGAAGAGAGGAGTTAGAATATTATCGTCAAAAATAATTCGAAGGGCAAATCGCTCAGAAAGAGACCAATATGTGTTACAGAGAGCTATCATACCCAGTAAAGCTGTAACGAGCTGGGGCCTTTACAAAGGTGTTCAACTTCTGATATCCAGATATGGAAAGAAAAACTCGATGTATCAGCAAGGCTGCCAAGGTGATGGCTGTTTGTCACCAGCAGAGCCCAACGCTTCATGACTGATATGGGAATGACTGGGTGAAAATCCTATTAAAATGTTGAACACTCCTGAAGCGTGACTCAACAAATCCACTTCTCAGCAATCACCCTTAAAAATGCCCATCACAGAGGAAACTCCCTGGTGGTTAGGATACTGTGCTTCCACTGTAGAGGTGCAGGTTTGATCCTTGGACAGGGAGCTAAGATCCTGCAAGCTGCATGGTACGCCAAAGCAAAAATATCCAGTGCAGTTCTCTTTCTGAGCAGTCAACTCACATGCCAGGCCGAGAGCAGCCAGAAGAGCTGGATAAAATACAAAAGTAAACTGTCTAAAGGTGTCAGAGGGCCGTGGGAGCAGCGAGGGCAAGACGGACTGAAACCTCAGCGGGGGAGGCCCTCGGAGAGAAGGATGAGGGGGAGGCCCTCGGAGATAAGCTGAGGGCCTCAGTGCGTTTCCCGGGGCCTCGTCATTCGGGCCTGGTCAGAGGCTTGTCCACGCCGAGCAGAGGGGAGCCTCGGCTCAGGGCCCGGGTCCTGGCTGGCGAGCTCCCATCCTCTCCGCCGGTCAGAGCCACGGTGAGTGTTTTCTGGTGAAGACACCGCCTGTGCCTTCCTCAGGCTTGTTGGTGCATCGTGCCCAGCGGGTGATTCAGAAGTAACCGGGTAAACCGAGGAATACCAAAACCCGACTGAAAGCCAAGAAGGAAAAAAATGCAGCAAGAATAGAATCAGAGGTGCCTGAGCTGCTGGTGTTAGCAGTTGAGGATTTTAAAATAACTGGTATGTATGTTCAAGAAAATAGTGGAAACGATGGGGAAAATAGATGAGGAAAAAGAGACAATTGATCAAAGAAATAGAACCTATTAAAAGACCTAAATGGAAATTCTAAAAGTGGAAAATATCTGAAATCAAGCAATCAGTGGATGGATTTAACAGCATCTTAGCTACGGCAGAATTCTGGGTTATAGAGCTGAGTGAAAGTGGACTAGAAATGTCCAGACTAAAGCAGACGGAAGGGGCGGGGGGAGTAAAAGACCCGAGCCATTCAGTGAAATTGTAGCCCCCAAGGAGAGGGAGAAAGGGACGAAGCTACGTTTGGAGAAATAACGATCGAGAACTTTCCAAAACCACCAAAAACCACCAGCCCACAGATTTAAAGAAGCTCTACAAGTCCCAAACAGTATAAACACAAAGGAAACCACACCTTCATCCGTCAAGGCAAAACCACGGAAAATGAGAGAAAAGGAAGAAATCGGGTGGAGAAAAGCGATGAGCTCTCATCACGAAAGAAGTTAGAAGACAGTGGGATGACAGTTTTGCATAGCTGAAATTAAAAAAGAACTGCAATCTAGAACTCTACATCGCCAAAAATACACTCACAAAATGATGACATTTTAGGCAAAGGAACACTGACAGAACTCAAGACGACAAGGCCTGAGCTAAAGAAATTCCCAAGTGAGGGATTTCCCTGGTGGTCCGGTGGTTAGGCCCCGCCCTTCCCCTGCAGGGGGCGTGGCTTCCTCCAGATCAGGGCAGCTAAGACACTGCAACCCTCTGGGCGCAGCCAAAAAAGCATAGAATGAATTCTAAGGTGAGATCTTCAGATGGAAAGAAAACTCTCCCAGCAGAACTGTGGAAACATCAGGAAGAACAAAGAGCAGAGAATAAGGTAAAACTTGAGTAAATATATGCAGGCATCCGTGGCAGTGAACGCTGGTAGGTGATGTACACGTTGAATTAAATGCAATACAGCCATAAAGCCAAAGGCCAGGGGAGTGGTGCAGTTCAAGTCTTCCAAAGAGCGAGGAGGACTGGAAATTGGCAAAGCCTCGGTTCATCCTGAACCATCGTGAGTCAGTCAAGGCTGAATGTTGACGTTGCCAGGATTAGCAACTAAAAATAGTAAAACAGCGTAGAACTCGTGAGTTAGAGAGGGAAAACAGGATGAGATGGATATTCCACTAATTGGAAAGAAGGCAAAAGGTGAAAGGAAAGTGGAACATAAATCAGATGGGCAAATAGGAAACAAGATGACAGACGACAACGTAACGTTCCGCGATTACGCTGTGTAGAATGGGCTGAATAATCAAGCGAAAGATTAGTCACGTCAGGCGCCATGCAAAAAATAAAACCCGAGTATACACCAGTTAAAAGGGACACTCCTTCCATCGAAGAGCATGAAAGAGTTGCAAGAAAAAACGAAAGGAAAGGAGGGATTGCAAGCACAGCCAGAAGGCAGCCTGCGGAGGCCTGTGGTCGTCACACAGAGCCGATGTGAAGGCAAGATGCTTTGGGAGAGGAGCGCAGACACACGCTGACAGGATCGGTCCTTCTGGAAGATGGTACAGCCCTAGAGAAGCATCGGTAACATGAAACACAGGAAACGAAAAAGACCAAAGGGAAGGACGAGAGAAATCCAAAATCATAGAGGCAGATTTGACCCACCTCTCTCTCGATGCAGATTTACAGGCAGACAAGAAATCAGAACGGAGCTGGGAGTTCCGAACAGCACCTTGGACAGCCCTGACCTAATTGACAGGTGATGCAGACCACTGCACCCGCCTGCAGCCAGGCCCGCGTCCCGTCATTAGTGCACACGAAGCCCCATAATACTGCCCTGTTCCAACCCACAGAACACATCTCAGCACATTTCAAGGGACTGAAATCACTCGGGAGCAGATTCTCGGGCCACCACGGAAATAAGCTGGAAAGAAGACAAAAAGGGGAAAAACAACCAGATAAAGAAAAGCAAAAGAAAACGTGAATCCAACTGGAAAATCCCAACCACTTGGATTTAGGCCATTTACTTCTATATCACAGGTCACACCAAAATTCACAAAGGAAATGAGAGGAGTGTGAACTGATTGTTATTGGAGATGTAACATATCATCGGAGAGGAGGACAGTTAAAGCAGTGTTCAGAGGGAAATTTATAGCCAAATATGCATCTATTTAAAAAGAAGGAAAGCTGAAAATCGATGATCTAAGCAAGTCTAGTGAAAGCAGAGGAAAGAAAAATACAGACATGACAAGAAATCAATGAAACAGAGAATATACATATACCAGAGAAAATCCATGAAGACAAAATTTGCTTCTTTAAAAAGATAAAAAGAAAATAAGATGAATATACCTTCAAAAAATGTGATCAGGAGTGGGGGAAAAGGAGAGGGAAAAAAGTGATATTAGTAATAAAAAGACACTAACAAAACAGGAAGATATTACAAATAACTTTGATTTCATGATTTAGATTCAATGGGCAAATCCACCTTCCAAAACATAGTTTATCAAAATTGCAGGTGGTATTTAATCTGAATAGTCTGATATTTACTAAATAAACTGTATCCATTATTAAAACTGCTTCTCACCAAGACAACCCACATCTCAAATGGTTACACTGGTGTTTAGAAATTTAAGGGAGAAATAACAATGATCTTGCACAAACCAATCTAGGGAGTAGAAAAGGAAAAAAGGTGTCCAAACTCGTTTTGGGGGACTAGTGTAGCCTTTCTATCAAAACCTCACATGGACGCTAGAAGAAAGAAAAATAACAGACCAGTTTCTTTCATGAACATACACGGGAAACTATTGGCAAAATGGATCCAGTGATACATAGTAATGATCACATATTGGAGTCATGTGAGGTTTATTCTAGGAATGCAAAATCCATTAGAATATTTAAAATTCTCACATATTAAGGAGAGACATCATGGGATTATCTTAATATACACAGGATTTAATAAAATCCAACAATGCACATGAAAAAAGCTCCTAGTAATTTGGAACAGATTTGATGGATCGTCCTTAAACTGACAGAGTAAACACCATGAGAGTAGAAGTGGGACAAGAAACACAGAGGCACTGTTTCTATTCAACATCGTATTGCACTTTGTAGCAACGCCTTCAAGTAAGAAAAATAAATGAGAAGACAGGAAAGAAAGAAATCAAATGGTCATTATTTGTAGATTCCACGACCAGTACAAAGAAAAGTCAAATTAACCCAACCATGAAGTGAAAGTTGCTTAGCCGTGTCCAGCTCTTTGCAACCCCATGGGCTATACAGTCCATGGAATTCCCCAGGCCAGAATACTGGAGTGGGTAGCCTTTCCCTTCTCCAGGGGATCTTCCCAACCCAGGCATTGAAAACTCTTAGAATTAAGAAATGAATTTAGCAAGATCACCAACTTTATTTTTATATATCAATAACACATTCTGGGGAATGAAAATTCGTTTTTTATGTTTGGCCGCCCTGGGTGTCCCCTGCCGCGTGGGCTTTCTCTGGCGTGGCGAGCGGGGACTTCTCGCTGTGCTGGCTTCTCCTGTTGTGGGGCGTGGGTGCCCGGCTGCAGTAGCTGTGCTGCGTAGGCTTAGCTGCCCCGCGACATGTGAAATCCTCCTGGGCCAGGGATCGAACCCGTGTCCCCTGCACTGGCAGGTGGATTCTTAACCCCTGGACCACCGGGGATGTCCACATGAAAAGTCAAAAACCCATCCTCTCTACGATGGCGCTGAAAAGGTCTAACACCTAGGTGAGGCCCTTGTTACTTCCGTAACAGAAGAGTATGAGACTTCTACACTGAAAATTATAAAATACTTTTAAAAGAAATTAGCAAAGACTGAGACAAAGGGGAAAATACTACATCCAGAGATGGGAAGACTGGATATTGAGATTTTTATGTCACTTCTCATGGTAATGTAGAGTCAGTACAAATTCTGATTCAAGTCCAGGGGTTTTCTTTTTTTCCCATAAATTGAAAGGTTATAACAAACTTGAAAAAGAACAAAACTGAAGGATTCGCTCTACCTAATATCATGACAATATTGTAAAGCTAAAGAAGATACTGTAGCATGCATTTAGCATGAGGAATGATTAATCTACCATTGTACCAGGCTAGAGAGTCAGAAAGAGACCTCCACCTAAACAAGTGCCTGCAAAGCTCACTGAATAAGGAAGCGGCAGCCTTTACAATAAATGCTGCTGGATCAAGTAGTTGTTTATATTTTAAATATCCATTTTGATCCCTGCTTCGCACCATTAAAAAAAAATCAATTCCAGATGGATGGCAGATCCAAATGTGAATGGGAAAATAATTTTTAGAGAAAAATATAGGAGCACAGAATTGTAACCTTGGAGTAAACAAATATTTCTTGGATAGAAAATACAAAAGCACTAACCACTGAAAACCTGAGAAATTGGACCATATTAAAATAAAAAATTCCTGCTCATCAAAAGACACTAAGAGAATTAAGAGGCGAATCACAGAATGAGAGATGCTGATTGCAACATATATGTGACAAAGGATTGTATCCTGACTCTATTAAAACTCCTGGAAATCATTAAGAGAAAGACAGATGGCCCAATGTGAAAGTGAACAAAAGATTTTGATTAAAGAAATTTTCACATATTGAGGTATTGGAAGTCATTCTGGCTTACACATGAGTTAACTTGAATTTTATGCTGACTAGAAAAGTCTGCTTCTTGGCCTATCAAATATACATTGTACTTCTGTTTTAATTATTAAAGAAAAGGGCATATTGACCAGGAGTAAAGAATGTCTTTGTTAAAGACAAAGATTAAATGCCTCCCTTTCTGAAACACCAATGCTGGTCCACTTGCAATGATAAGACTCCCTTCCCAGGTGCCAAGGCCACGCTGACCGATCTGGTTTATTTGAAACCTTGAAGGAATGTATCTCTGACTTGTGTGATATTCTTTGTTCTGACCACACATGAAACTGTGCTGAAAACCATGCTTCTCAGAGTCATCTGGGAAGCTGGCTTCTGGGCTGTAGTCCTCAGTTTGCCTCAAATAAAACTCTTTTCTATACCTATTATAGATTATTGATTACTTTCATCAACGTTGCTTGGCGTTGCCGGCAGGCTGTCAGAGAAACCCACCCAAGGTCACCTGGAGTCTTTCTTGGACCAGGACTTGGTACCGAGCATTGGCCTCTTGCAGCCCTGCCTTTTTACAGCACCGTTCGGGCGGCTCGGTGAGTTTCTCCTGGTGCCTGGGTCTCCTTGTATTAAGCGATGGCGCACTTCTTGTATCTGAGCTTCATCTTAAGACCTGAAGTCTTAAGGGGGCACTGGTACATTTTCTGGGTGAAGAGAACCTGAGGGGGGTGGGGATCCCCTAGGCAGAGAACCCAGGGGGACTTCTAGGCAGGAAAGCCTGGAAGGAATTTTGGAGTAACTGGGTTGGCTGATATTATTTATTTATTTAAAAATGTGGCATAAAATTGCAAATATTTGTACTTTGCAATAAAACAAAATTAAAAGAAAGCTGGGGATTGTGGTTCTTAAGCCAACCAGCTTCCAGACATGCAGTCACATACTAGAATTCCGGTTAGTTTCGACAATTGGTACGGAGCCAAAACCTCCAAGAATTTACCTAACCCTAAAAAGGCCGTGATGGAACTTTTTGGCATTCCAAAGTTGGTTTTGCATGCACAATTAAAGAAAGCTGGCTTGATGAATAGCTTTTCAAAATTCTGACCCCTGAGAGAACATAAGTACTCTTAAGAAAAAAAAACTTGAAGTTACAACTCTTACACTGCCTGAGACTACAGCCTTGGGTCTATAGAATAAAAAGAACTTTAGAAACTCAAGCAGAAAAGCTATGAGATCTTTGTCTGTGTCGATCTGGATGTGTGTATGTCTCTGTGTGTATGTTATAAATGTGATATATGTCAACCTCTGGATGGTGTTATCAAAATTAATTAGTAAACGAGCTCTACTTAATTGACTTAAAAGTAAGTCCTTACAAATCAAACATTTCTAAACTTAGCAAAAAATCAAGTCATTTAAAGTATCATGGGACCTAGGATTAGTCTTTAAAAAATGAAAGCAAGTTTAGGTTGCTGGTTTGATAGATACGAACATCTCTTTAGATTCATCAACATTAAATATAATACTTTTATTTGGTGCCTAGTTTTCCTAAAAGTCAGTAAGTTTGTGTTATCTCTGTCATAATATTTGCAACAAGAAAATTAACTTGGTATGGTGTGTGTGTGTGTGTGCTAAGTCACTTCAGTCATGTCTGACTCTTTGTGACCCTATGGACTGTAGCCTGCCAGGCTCCCCATCCATGGAATTCTCCAAGCAAGATACTGGAGTGGGGTGCCGTGCCCTCCTCCAGGGGATCTTCCTGACCCAGGTATCGAACCTGGGTCTCCTGAATTACAGGCAGATTCTTTTTTTTTCCCAATAAATCATCTCTTTTTTTTAACTGTAAAAATCAGTTTTTATTATATTATTTTATCAATAATTACACAGGGGAAAAGTCACCCTAGTTATAAACAATTCAAATAACAGAAAGAGTAAAAAATGATGAAAGGCATCCTCACTCCCTTCACGCACAGAGGTAGACATTGCTACATTCCCATGAACACCCTTCCAGAAATTTACCTTTGCCCTTGTTTATGTGTCTTTAAAGACGTTGTTGTTTTTGTTCAGTTGCTCTTTGAGAGCCCATTCACTGCAGTATGCCAGGCTTCCCTGCCCTTCACTATTTTGGGGAGTTTAGTCTTTTTAAAAAAAATTAATTTATTTTAATTGGAGGCTAATAACTTTACAATATTGTGGTGGTTTTTGCCATACAGTGACATGAATCAGCCACAGGTGTACACGTGTCCCCCATCCTTAACCCCCCTACCTCCCTCCCCACCCCATCCCTCTGGGTGGTCCCAGCGCACCAGCTTTGAGTGCCTGGCTCCATGCATCAGACTGGCACTGGTCATCCCTTTCACGTATGGTAATGTGCATGTTTCAACGCTATTCTCTCAAATCATCCCACCCCCACCTTCTCCCACAGAGCCCAAAAGTATGTTCTTTACATCTGCGTCTCTTTGCTGTCTTGCATATAGGGTTGTCATTACCATCTTTCTAAATTCCACATATACTCAGTAATACATTGCATTGGTGTCTCTCTTTCTGACTTACTTCACTCTGTATAATAGGCTCCAGTTTCATCCATCTTATTAGAACTGACTCAAATGCATTCTTTTGTATAACTGAGTAATATTCCATTGTGTATATGTACCACAACTTTCATATCCATTCATCTGCTGATGGACATCTAGGTTGCGTCCATGTCCTGGCTATTGTAAACAGTTGCAGGCAGATTCCTTACCACTGAACCACCAGGGAAGTCCTTGGTATCAAGACATTTTCACAAATATTGAAACAGAGATAAATGGGATAAAAGTTTTTAGGTGAACTCTTTAAAAACAATTATGTCCTATGGTATATCTACCTAAAAGTAGCTTCTCTGGATTTTTGGTGACTTAAAACTTTTAGAGTTTTGCTAAATTAAATAAAGTAATGGGAACTCACTGAATGTCCAGATTATTTCCCATTAAGATGAAAGTGCTGAAACATTAATTGCTAAGCATGTCTAAATTTACCTGCTTTGTCTTCTCATTAGAGAAAATCTAAAGATGTTTGGGTTTATTGAACACGTCTTGTACCACACTGAGAAAAGAGATTATGCTGAGAGAAAATGTTTGTTTCGAGAATTTATGAAGTATGTTCATACATTTGCTGATCAGGAACTGGTGGTGTGACAATCAGTTTGCTTGCTACTTGGTGTTTGCTAGAGATTAAGGTTTCTAACAGAGGATGAGATGGCTGGATGGCATCACCAACTCGATGGACATGAGTTTGAGTAAACTCCGGGAGTTGGTGATGGACAGGGAGGCCTGGCGTGCTGCGATTCAAGGGGTTGCAAAGAGTCGGACACGACTGAGCGACCAAACTGAACTGAACTGAACTGAACTGAAGGTTTCTAAAAAGTTAAATTATTATTATCTAAATTATTATTATCTAAAAAGTTAAATTATATATAATTAAATCCTCACAAAATAATTGGAGAAACATTTCAGTATTCAAGGAAAATAATAAGATGTATGTTTTTAGTGAAACAGGGTCTGAAGAGTGGAAATGCATTTTGTTAAGGGAAAGGAGAAGTATGCTGCCCTAAAGCATCTCAGAGACACTAACGTCATCGCGCTGGCTGGCTGTATTATGCTGCATGGGAAGCAAGGCCACGCAAAAGTAACATTAAGCTTCCTTTCTGTTATGTCGGTGTAAGTGTATAAGTGTTCCAGAAACGATATGAAATTCCTGGAAATAGTGCATGTTCTGGCATAAAATGTTATCTGTCATCAAAATTGAGGCTCTCATTAAAGAACTGAACCCAGGTATTTGGGAAATGCCCTCGCTGACTTTCATGCTGAGGCAAGGACAGTAGACTCTGTAGAGATGATGGCGCTTGTAGATAAAGTCCATCCTGCTTCTACAGAACATTAACCCCTCATTGTCAGACTCCTGCCATCCTGAGGTCCTTAGAACAGTCTGCTCCTAAATCAGAGAAGTTAGATGGTAAACGATAGCTGTGACTTGAGCAGTTGGGGCTTCGGGAAACCCAAGACGGCTGCTAGGCTCCTCCTGGCTCCCTGGCAAACACTGCTTTTCATTTGGGGGGTTAAAGCCTTCCTTTGCTGCAAGGCTAATGCCCTCACAGAGACAAATAAGCTGTTAGAAATTGTGTTTTCCACTTAGGATTATGCTTTTCACAGTCTCCAGGGATCAAGGTACCCACTTCATTGGGCAAATCATACTAATATTTACAAAAATCTCACACATTTCTTAAAATTATCGCGGTGTCTATGCTCCTCAGTTGTCAGGCAGAGTCAACAAAAGTCATGGAGAAACTGGACTCGAGCGGAACTGAAAATAATTACATGGGATTGAATGAACTGATAAGCGTGATTATAACTTTCATGACTTTTTATTCTGAATGTTACTGGTTTTTAATCTTTGTTTTCCAGATAAGGGAACCTTTCCCCCTTAAGCTAATTATGACTTACAGCAATTTTGTAAATTATACCTTTGCAAAGTAGAATTGAAGCATGTATCTTATCTTTCCTCTCTCCCTGATCCCTCCAGAATTTGGGAACTCTTGGGTTCCCAGCAGCCTTTCCAGGTGAATAAGGAAGGCTGCTTCCTGGAGAATATAAGAACCTCAGGATATTTTGAAATATTCCTCAAGAAGAGAGGAATCCGCCTACCTCTGGAGGTGTTGCAGGAGGAATCTAATGACACGGCTTTCCTGATCTTGAGAGGCCTTGCAAAAGTTCACTTTGAGATCCCTTGTATAAAGTTACAGTAAAACCAAATTTAGAAGAACCTATGTGATCAATTAGGGCTCCCCAGGTGGCTTAGTTGTAAAGAATTTGCCTGCTGAGTAGGAGACGCGGGTTCAATCTCTGGGTCTGGAAGGTCCCCTGGAAAAGGAACTGGCAACCCACTCGTGTTCTTGCCTGGGAAATCCCAGGGACAGAGGAGGCTGGGGGGCTATCGTCCGTGAGGTCGCACAGAGTCAGACACGACATAACAACTAAGCAATGACAGCAACAAATATGATCAATTACAGTGATGCAAATAATCATGCCAAATTATTAAAAATCAGACTTATTTTGCAAACCAGTTAGCTTAAATTTGACTATATTTGGTAAAAATGAAGATAATCCAGAGACAAAATTAAGTTTCAATAATATATCTTCATGGATATTAAAGTTTTCTATATTCTGAAGTTTTGTATTTAATACCTACACGCAGGATGTCTCTTTGTTTCTAAGTTACATCATTGTAAGGTGTAATTAAGTTATTAAAAGGGTATTCTAGGCTTGTTTCTGAAGCTATTGCAGCAATCTATCTTTGGAGGAAGATGAGCTGCCCCATGACCTGCCCTCAGGAGACCATGCATACTGAAAAGATACCATTTTAAAGACTTTTGGTCTGACGTAGAAGGACTCTTATCAGGCACTCATAACTAGCTCTTGCACAGTGACCTTAAAGAGAACTGACTCTTGAGTTAATATTTCCCACTGAAAAGGGGCCTGTGCATGGAACTGGCCTGTAGAGAGACTGCCAACCTCAAACTCACCTTAAAACAACCATCAGGCCAGGACGAGCAGAAGGTGCCAACGGTGGTCGACAGACGACCCAGGAATCCGGGCCAGGCCTGTGCGCCCCATCCTCCTAGCTCAGCTGAGCTGCTTATCAAATGCTCGTCCTCCTGTCACAGCGGAAGTTACTGTTTTACTGCTACCTATGCTTTCCCCCAACATTCAGGATGGAAAGAAAATTCTCTAGTAAAGTTGTTATGGGGCTTCCCTGGTGGCCCAGTGATAAAGAACCCACCACTGTCAAGGCAGGAGACGCGGGTTTGAGCCTTGGGTTGGGAAGGTCCCTTGGATAAGGAAACGGCAACTCATTCTAGTATTCTTGCCTGGGAAATTTCCAGGACAGAGAAGTCCTGGCGGGCTACAGTCATGGGATTGCAAAGAGTTGGCAACAGAAGTTGTCATAAAGCGTAGCTCCTGGGATAAGCCCCTCATAATACTTATCAATGACCATTCAGATGTTCCTAACATGACCACTCACCCAGACCAACTGCCCTTTGACCTAACCTTTCAGGTTCAGATTCTCCAACATACTAATATGCCTATCCATGTCTGATACCATCTTCTGTTCTTAGAGACTGGACGTATTTACCCTAGGACACCCTTGAACTCTGTTCCTTACTTAATTGGAAAATGTCTCAAAGAGAAAAATGCAAGGAAATTGTGCCAACAACTCCCTTATATTAAGAGTCTAGTTGACTTTTAGAAAGTCTACAAGAGAAATGATCCATAGTTTAATAAAATTGTGTTGACAGAACCCTCAGTTCATGAGGCTATCAAGGGGAGAACCCTGGCGGGGATCGCCTGTGCTCCCCGGGTTCTGTCTTCACGTGGTTTTGGAACCAACCCAGCTTCCCAAGGATGGGCACATAAATGTCTCAACAGCTGACAAACATTGCCCCATTGTCTACACATCAGGAAACCGATGAACCTCTTTCTGTCCTTGTGACAGAGTTAAGAGATCCATGTTAGCAAGATAGCAGGATACCTGGGAGCAAAATCTTTTGGGAACAGTTCCTAATGCAAGAATATATGTCAGCAAAGATATGCTCAGAAATCTATTGCATCAGCCACCACGGGTCCAGTAACCGGAAAGACTGCAGACAGCATTGCAGCACCGCATACATCCCTCAGCGTCTCAGCCCTGGTCAGGTCAGACCACAGGGTGGCCGTAGGTTGTCTACCGGCTAAACCAGGAAGTGTTTGTGCTGCTGCTCGTAACACTCGTTTACCTCGGGAAAGCGGAGACACCCCTAGAAAGAATTTCCCAAAAGGCAAAATACTTACAAGATGGAAAAACCAAAACTGACCCTAAAATTATGCTTTGTTGGCTTCTCTCAGGAATAGACAATTTTCTTTCTACTCCACTCTTTACAGATGATGATTATTTTCACAATACATGCTTCGTGCTTTTCTTACGCATCCAGCTGCTCATGGCATGCATCACTGCTGTTAACAGCACATGCAAAATGTTTGCACAGCAATTTGTTATCACTGATAATATGCAGAACCTGTAAAATGCTTCTTTATCAGCATATACCTCTGTTTTTGTCTAGTATACTCATTCAAAAAAAAAGGAGCAGGCCTAGTACCGAGGGACATGAGAGACCCAGGTAGCTGTCACCCTAGAATCAAGGAACAAAATTGTTTACATTGAAGTGCAGTTTATTTACAATGCTGTGTTAGTATCAGGCTCATAGCAAAGTGATTCAGATTATACATAAACATATAATTTACATATATCCTTATTTACTTTTCTTATATTATTCTTATAACATTTGTTATATAAATATTACATATTCATATATAATATTCATATATATTCTTTTCCATGATAGGTTACTGGGAGATATTGGACACAGTTCTCTGTGCTGTGCGGTAGGTCTTCGTTGTTTATGTTTTATGTATAGTATTGCGCGTGTGCAAAGTCTCTTCAGCCGTGTCTGACTCTGCAACCCTTTGGACAGTAAGTAGCCCACCAGAATCCTCTGTCTGGGATTCTCCAGGCAAGAATAGTGGAGTGGGTCGCCGTGCCCCCCTTCAGAGGGTCCCCCCGACCCGGGGACCAGTCCCACATCTCGTAAGTCTCCTCAGTGGCAGGTGGGTTCTTTCCCACTAGTGCCACGTGGGAGCCGTATATAGTCGTGAGCGTCTGTTAATCCCAAACTCCTAGTGTGTACCCCTCTCCACTTTCCCCTTTGGTAGTTTATTTTCTACATCTGGGAGTCTATTTCTGCTTTATAAATATGTTGACTAGTATCTTCTTTTAGATTCCACATATAAGTAATATCACATGATATTTGTCTTTCTGTAACTTCACTTAGTATGATAATATTTAGATCTATCCAAGTTGCTACAAATGACATTATTCCATTCTGTCTTCCCAGGTGGCTCAGTAGTAAAGAATTTGCCTGCCAAACAGGAGACAGTTTTGATCCCTGGGTTGGGACGATCCCCTGGAGACAGAAGTGGCAACCCACTCCAGTATTCTTGCCTAAAGAATCCCATGGACAGAGAAGCCTGGTGGGCTACAGTCCATGGGGTCACAAGGAGTAGGGCAAGACTTAGTGACTCAATATCCCATTATGCATATGTATATCGCATTTTCTTTATCCATTCATCTGTTGATGGACATTTAGGTTGCTTTCATGCCTTGGTTATTATAAATAGAGCTTCAGTGAACTTTGGGGTGTATGTATCTTTAGAATTAGAGTTTTCATTTTTTTCTAAATGTATGTCCAGGAGTGGGATCAATGGATCATACAGTGGTTCTATTTTTTTAGTTTTTAAGGTGCTGCCATATTGTTTTCCATAATGGTTGTATCAGTTTACATTCCTGCCAACAGTGCAGGAGGGTCCTCTTCTCGCCATACCTTCTCCAGCAATTGCTATTTAAAGACTTTTTGTTGATGGCCATTCTGACCGATATGAGGTGATAGATACTTCATTGTACTTTTGATTTGCATTTCTCTAACAATCTGTGATGTTGAACATATTTTCATGTGTCTCTAGACTATATGTTTTCTTTGGAGAAATGTCTGTTTAGATCTTCTGCTCATTTGTTGACTGGATTGTTTGTTTTTTTACAACGAACCCTATGAACTGGTTGTATATTTTGGAGATTAAGCCCTTGTTGGTCTCTTCATTTACAAATATATTCTCCCATTCTGTAGGTTGTCTTTTCATTGTGTTTATGGTTTCCTTTGCTCTGCGGAACTGTTAAGTTTAATTAAGTAAGGGACAAATATTTTGACCATCAATGCTTTCCTACTGAAAGATTTATAATTGAAAGGGGGAAGTAATTAAAAAATGCTCACGTATTGAAGTACAGGGAAGTCATTCTGGCTTATGCTTCTCTAGAGCAGTTTCTCAGAGTGATCTGGGAAGTTGGTTTCTGGTCTATAGGCCTCAGTTTGGCTCAAATGCAACTCTTTTCTATTCTTATTATAGACTGTATATTGTTGACAATTTTAGATGTCTCAAAAAAGAGGATATCCAAACAGCTAATAAACACATGCAGACATGCTCAGCGCCATTGGTGGGTACAGAAATGCAAATTAAAACCAACATAGATAGCACTATGCCCACCAGAATGGCTGAAATGGAAAGTTGAAAAGTTCCACCTTTTGATGAGGCTGTGAAGCAACTGGAACCTCATACACTGCTGTTTAGCTTGGAAATCGGCAAGAAACTTGGGGGAAATGTCTGATGAAATTTCTCATGCTGGATACCATGTTTTCACTCCTAGCTATAGATCAACAGAAATGGGTAAATATTTTTCCAAAAGGCATGGTCAGGAATGAACCTCGCCGGGACTTCCCTGGTAGGCCAGTGGTTAGGACTCCATGCTTCCACTGCAGGGAATGGGAGTTCAATTCCCTGGTCAGGGACTAAGATCCTGCAAGCTGCATGGCATGGCCAGAAAACAAAAAAAGAACGACTATAGCAGTGCCGTTTATAATCACCCCAAACTGGAAGTGAACAGAATGCCCAGCAAGAGTGGAAGGGGTGATGTGCGAAGTGCTCACCCAATCCGTCAGTCAGTTCATTTCAGTCGCTCAGTCGTGTCTGAGAATCAGTCTTTGTGGCCCCATGGACTGAAGCACGCCAAGCCTCCCTGTCCATCACCAACTCCTGGAGTTTACTCGAACCCATGTCCAGTGAGTCAGTGATGCCATCCAACCATCTCATCCTCTGTCGTCCCCTTCTCCTCTTGCCCTCAATCTTTCCCAGGGTCAGGGTCTTTTTAAACGAGTCAACTCTTCTCATGAGGTGGCCAAAGTATTGGAGCTTCAGCTTCAGCATCAGTCCTTCCAGTGAGTATTCAGGACTGATTTCCTTTCGGATGGACTGGTTGGATCTCCTTGCAGTCCAAGGGACTCTCAAGAGTCTTCTCCAGCACCACAGTTCTGATACACAATTGCTGGGCTGTGTATCAGTGAGCTTCACAAACTCCACGGACACAGAAACACGTGTGGATCGTTCAAGCAAAACAGGGCATGAAAGGAGTCAGACTAGGACCAGTACGTGTTGAATGAGCCCAGTATGTACAGTGTGAAACAGGCTAAGGGCTCGAATTCCTGCTGTTAGACGTCAAGCTGGCAGGCAGTCAGTCTCGGCTGGGGCGTGATGAAATGGAAGAGGCCCAGAGAGGTTTCTGGGCGTGAGTGCCGTTCCGCGTCTTTATCTGGAGTTGACTTGGTGTTTGTGATTCTCGTCTTTTTCCGTGTGTCTGGCATGCCTCAGAGAAGTTTACCAGGAAAGCCTCGTGCATGAGCATGTGGAGGCACATGTGATTTGTTCACTGCAATTTTTTCTACAGCAGAGGAAAAATGGGCACAGCCTAAAGGTCCATTGATAAGGAGAAGGTTTATATAGCTTATTGTCTATTAATATTGTGATAGAAGCTAGAATGAATAGAGTGGACTTAAATAAGCTGGCATGAGGCATATACACAAAGTATATTGTGAGTGAAAAAGCCAGCCTAGAAGACAATACAAACAACGGCTAAAACATGCAGAAATCAAAAGTGCATATCTCTATAGATTATATATTGGGTTGGCCAAAAGTTCATTCCAGTTTTTCCATATGATGATGTGGACACCTGAACAAACTATTTGGCCAACCCAATATTTCTATGCAAACACATAGAAATGTATAATAAATAAAGTACACCAATTGTACTAGTGATTTTTTTGCCTTGGAGACTAGAACTGAGGATGGAGGTCAGAGGTATTTTATGTTTATATGTATTTATATATATATATATAAACAATATATTAATATAATGCTGCTGCTGCTGAGTCACTTCCGTCGTGTCCGACTCCGTGTGACCCCATAGACAGCAGCCCACCAGGCTCGGCGTCCCCGGGATTCTCCAGGCAAGAACACTAGAGTGGGCAGCCATTTCCTCCTGCAATTAATGTGACGACATTGTGTTTTACTGCATTTTACCACAATGACAATGGAATCATGATTACTTAGGTAATTAAAAATAATACTTCAAATGATCAATGGAAGTTTCCAAAGGGACATTTCCTAGGTGAATAAAAAATAAACAAATACTATGATATATTCAAAAAGTTGAAATTGTATTAATACCATGACATTAGCTTATTTTGAAGGATTAAAACTAGAAATTATTAACAAAGGTCTAAATTAAAAATCTCTACCAACTGCTGATTAAAAAGTACTCCTGTAAACATAACATTTGAGTAAAAAGGAAAAAAGAAATATTACTTAAATTCTAGAATATCAGAAAAATAATGAAATTACAGCAACAAATGGGTTTCTACAAAGCTGTCCTCAAAGATGAAGTCACATCTTTAAATGCTTTCACTATCAAACAAAGAAAAAAAGATCAAAACTTTCAAGTCAATGATTTTTTTTTAAGTAGTTGCAAGGAAGATTAAAACAGTGAAGATAATAGCATAAATTATTAAATTAAAAAAAACAGAAAAATGAGAATTGATGAGCAGATTAAGACCTAAGAGGTGAGTAAATCAAAGAGCTAAGTCTTTGAAAAACTGAACAGAACAGACCAGACTCTGGCTGATCTCGTAACTAAGAGGGAGGAAGGAGTGTGAAACAGCAACTACACAAAACTCTAAATCGGAGAAGCGACAGAACAACAAGCAGACAATTTTTAACATTGACAGGAAGTTACTGGCGCTGCTGTATGTTAATAAATCTGAATGAAAACAGATAAATTATCAAGGTTGACATGAAAAGAGCTAAGCAATATGCATAAATAGTTATCCCTGAAAAAAATGTTAAAAATAGAAAACACTCCAAAAGGGGTTCCAGACTTAGGCACTCTTGCTGTTGAGATACTGTGAACATTTAAGGCACGATTAATTCCAAAAATGTGTACTCAGTTTTAGAAACTTATAAATTTGGAAGACT
Source organism: Cervus canadensis (assembly GCF_019320065.1). Lineage (NCBI taxonomy): Eukaryota > Metazoa > Chordata > Mammalia > Artiodactyla > Cervidae > Cervus > Cervus canadensis. Next base: position 6,813,035 of record NC_057402.1, read on the forward strand.
TGTCAAGTAATTTTGACAAATATAACTCACCATATGTTCTTCAAACTTTATTACTTAAGAATTACATAGAAAGATGCCACTATATCATATAGGGAAAAAACAGTTGGGTTTACCAAGGTCAACATAATTTTTAAATGCACAACTTTTCAAAATATATTTAACTTGCAAATGTGCATTGTGACTTTTAACAAGAGCAATAATAGGATCTCAGTGTTTCCCAATCTTATTTGTCCAGCCAAAGAACCATTTCTACCTGGAAATATCTCTTAGGGGTGGGGTTCCTTTGGGGAAGTCTGCTATAAATATAAAATTTCACATAAAGTAAAAAATGAAATACTAGCAAATAAAATTCAACTGCATACTTCATCAACAATCTATCAAGCTGACCATGAGAAAGAATAATTTAACATGATACAATTATTTAGCAGTGTACAACTCATTAATAGGCTTGCAAATATTATCTACATAAATGTTGAAATATCATTCAAAAAAGTTTTAAATGTATTTCAATAAAAATAGTAAATGGCAAAAGCTTTTAAATACAAGCACTTTCTATGTAGCTACTTTGGACTGCAAGGAGATCTAACCAGTCCATCCTAAAAGAAATCAGTCCTGAATATTCACTGGAAGGACTGATGCTGAAGCTGAAGCTCCAATACTTTGGCCACCTCATGAGAAGAGTTGACTCATTTGAAAAGACCCTGATGCTGGGAAAGACTGAAGGTGAGAGGAGAAGGGGATCAAAGAGAATGAGATGATTGGATGGCATCACCGACTCAATGGACATGAGTCTGTGATGTCCAGGAATTGGTGATGGACAGGGAGACCTGGTGTGCTACAGTCCATGGGGCTGCAAAGAGTCGGACACAATTCAATGACTGAACTGGACTGAACTGAACTGATGTAGCTACTTAATGGAGAAGGACATCGCAACACACTCCAGTGTTCTTGCCTGGAGAATCCCAGGGATGGAGGAGACTGGTGGGCTATGGGGTCGTACAGAGTGGGACACGACTGAAGTGACTTAGCAGCAGCAGCAGCTACTTAATAATTATGTGTATTAAAACATAATAAAATTAAAAAGCAAATGACTTTGTGAAAATATTCACAACAAATTCCGTGCACAGAGAAAGATCTATTAAAAGTCCTCAACAAAGACCCTATCATCTCAAATAAAACTGGCAAATGACAACTCATAAATAAAGGACTTGTTGCTCAGTCACTAAGTTATGTCTGACTTTTTGTGACCCCATGGACTTCAGCATGCCAAGATTCCCTATCCTTCACTATCTCCTGGAATTTGCTCAAACTCATGTCCATTAAGTTGATGATACTATCTAACCATCTCATTCTCTGCCGCCCCCTTCTCCTTTTGCCTCCAATCTTTTCCAGCATTAGAGTCTTTTCCAATGAGCTGCCTCTTCCCATCAGGTGATCAAAGTATTGGAACTTCAGTTTCAGCATCAGTCCTTCCAATGAATATTCAGGTTGGATTTTCTTTAGGGTTGACTGGTTTGACCTCCTTGCTGTCTAAGGGAGTCCTGAGAGTCTTCTCCAGCATTATAGCTTAAAAATATCAGTTCACTGTCATTCAGCCTTCTTTATGGTCCAACTCTCACACCCATACATGACTACTGGAAAAATTATAGCTTTGACTAGACGGACTTTTGTCAGCCAAGTGATGTCTTTGTTTTTTAATACACTGTCCAGGTTTCTCATAGTTTTCCTTCCAAGGAGCAAGTGTATTTTAATTTCATGGCTGCAGTCACCATCTGCAGTGATATTGGAGCCAAAGAAAAATAAAATCTGTCACTGCTTCCACTTTTTGTCCATCTATTTGCCATGAAGTGATGGGACTGGATGCCATGATCTTGGGTTTTTGAATGTTGGGTTTGTTCACTCTCCTCTTTTATTTTCATCAAGAGGCTCTTTAGTCCCTCTTCACTTTCTTCCATTAGAGTGACAAACCTAGACAATGTGTTCAAAAGCAGAAATATCACTTTGCCAACCAAGATCTGTAGAGTCAAAGTTGTGGTTTTTCCAGTAGTCATGTACAGATGTGAGAGTTGGACCATAAAGAAGGCTAAGCACCGAAGAACTGATGCTTTCAAATTGTGGTGCTGGAGAAGACTTGAGAGTCCCTTGAACTGCAAGGAGATCAACCAGTCAGTTCTAAAGGAAATCAACTCTGAATATTCATTGGAAGGGCTGATGCTGAAGTTGAAGCTCCAATACTTTGGCCGCTTGAATCAAAGAGCAGATTCATTGGAAAAGACCCTGATCCTGGGAAAGACTGAGTGCAGGAGGAGAAGGGGAAGACAGAGAATGAGATGGTTGGATGGCATCACTGACTCAATGGACATGAGTTTGAGTGAAGTCCGGGAGATAGTGCAGGACAGGGAAGCCTGGGGTGTGGCAGTCCATGGGGTCCCAAAGAGTCGGACGCACTTAGGGACTGAACAACAATCTGCATATCTGAGGCTGTTGATATTTCTCCCGGCAGTCTTGATTCCAACTTGTGATTCTTCCAGCCTGGTATTTTGCATGATGTACCCTATATAGAAGTTAAATAAACAAGGTGACAATATACAGTCTTGTTGTACTCTTTTCCCAGTTTTGAACTAGACCATTGTTCCATGTCCAGTTCTAACTGTTGCTTCTTGACCTGCATACAGGTTTCTCAGGAGACAGTTAAGGTGGTCTGGTATTCCCATCTCTTTAAGAATTTCCCACAGTTTGTTATGATCCGCAAAAGTCTTTAGTGTAGTCAATGAAGCAGAAGTAGATGTTTTTCTGAGATTCTCTTGCTTTCTCCACGATCCAATGGATGATGGCAATTTGATCAACAAATTGATCATTTGATATTGGTTCCTCTTCCTTATCTAAACCCAGCTTGTACATCTGAAAGTTCCCAGTTCACATACTGCTGAAGCTTAGCTTGAAGAATTTTGAGCCTAACTTAAAGACTTTTGAGCATAGCTTTGCTAGCATGTGCATTGAGCACAATTATACCGTATTTTGAACATTCTTTGACGTTGCTCTTCTTTGAGATTTGAATGAAACCTGATCTTTTCCAGTCCTGTAGCCGCTGCTAAGTTTTCCAAATCTGCTGGCATACTGACTGCAGCACTGTAACAGCATCATCTTCTAGAATTTTAAATAGTTCAGCTGGAATTCTGTCACTTCCACCAGCTTTGTTAGTAATAATGCTTCCTAAGGCCCACGTGACTTCACACTCGAGGATGTCTGGCTCTGGGTAAGTGACCACACCATCATGATTACCCGGGTCATTAAGACATTTTTTAATACAGATGTTCTGTGTATCCTTGCCACCTCTTCTTAATCTCTTCTGCTTCTGTTAGTTCCTTACCATTTCTGTCCTTTATTGTGCCCATTCTTGCCTGAAATACTCCCTTGATATCCCCAATTTTCTTTAAGAGATCTCTAGCCTTCCCCATTCTATTGTTTTCCTCCATTTCTTTGCATTATTTACTTAAGAAGGCCTTCTTATCTGTCCTTGATAGTCTCGGGAACTCTGCATTCAGTTGAGTAAATCTTTCCCTTTTTCTCCTTTGCCTTTTGCTTCTCTTCTTTTCCCAGCTGCTTGTAAAGCCTCCTCAGACAACCACTTTGCCTTCCTGCGTTTCCTTTTCTTTGGGATGATTTTGGTCACTGCCCCCTGTACAGTGTTACAAACATCCGTACATAGTTCTTCAGGACTACAAACCACTGTAAGTTATGAAAAAGTGTCCAACCACATTTAGCCAAAGAAAGGCAAAATCAAGATATTTCTGTTTTTATCTGTCAGGTTGAATAACATATTCATTGAAAGATACCAGAAGGAACTTGTCTCAGACTTATCTTCCTACAGATGACAAATACAAATTTAGAGAAAATATAAAATGCAGCTATTTGAAGACATTTGAGGATGAACAGAAATAATCAGAAAGTGGAAAGGTTTGACCTTTGAAAGAGGAGAACTACCCTGGGTGAAATTCATGTTTATACAAACTTTCACCTTAGAGAATCCCACAGTGTTGCAGTTCAGAGCAGCTAAAACACATACTTGGTGTTAGAACAAAAGAACTTCTCAGACCCTTTGTAGAAAGAGTTTGCCAATAAATTTCCACCTTAAGAAGTTGGAAAATAAGAACAACTTAAACCCATAGAAAGAAGAAATTAACAAAGATACAAGCAGGAAAAAATGAAATCTTAAAAATAATGGAGACAATAAACAAAGTCAAAAGTTTTTTCTTTGAAAAGATAAATGAAATGGGTAAATCCCTTCCCAGAGTAATAAAAAAAAATAGAGAGAAACAAATGATAAAAATTAGGAAATATGAAAGAGACATTACTAAAGATACAGCAGATAAAAGGGTCTCATGAACAACTTAGAAAAGAAAGAAAAGCCATACAGTTTGGTAAGAAGTAAAATGCCATTTAATCACAGACAATAAATTTTTACATAGAAAATTGTAAAGAATTTGAGTAACAATTACTAGAACTAACCAGTAAACATTGTAAGATGCAGAATTCTATGTCAGTATACAAAAATGAGTTTATTAGCATGTGTATTTTCAACTTACAATAGGAAAATAATATTTAAATAGAAGTTTCATTTATAATATTAAAATTTAGGTAGTTTAGGGATTCACTGAAAGTTATACAAGACCTCTACATACATACTACATAAACTGAAAAATAGTGCTATTTTTATTTAAAAAAAAATCTTTGACAGAACATAAAGACAACCTAAATAAATAGGAAGCTATAATGAGACCATAGACTGGAAGGCTCAATGTTGTTAGGAGGTCAAGCTTACCCAGATTGAACTACAGATATAATGCCATCCCAGTAAAAATCCCAGAAGAATTTTTGTATAAATTTTCAAGTTAATTTTACAATTTATATGGAAGTACAGAGGACCAACCCCAGGAGTAGGAAATGGCAGCCCCCTCCAGTATTCTTGCCTGGAAAATTCCATTGACAGAGGAGTCTAGTGGGGTTACAGTCCATGGGGTTGCTAGGAGTTGGACATGACTGATCAACTGAACACCCCAAAGAACCAAGAATAGGAAAAGAAATTCTGAAAGAGAAGAATGAAGTTGGAGAAATATGCTGATTTCAAAATGTCTATAAAGTTGCAGTAACTGACTATAATGTGTTTTGGTATAAGTATAGGCAAATTATTCAATGGGACAAAATTGGAAGTCCTGATATAGACCCATATTTACAAATCAATTGATTTTTGACTAGCATATCTCAGCAATTCAATGTGAAAAGGAAAGTATTATCAACAAATGATGTCAAACCAATTGGATAAATAAATAGGGGAAAAGTGAGCCTCCATCCCTTGGTTGCATTACTTACAGAGATTATTTTGAGCTGGATTAAACATGTATGTAAACCTAGGAGCTAAAGGTATAGAACTTCTAGCAGAAAACATGACAATAGTTTTATGACCTTGGAGAGGTAAAGCTTCCTTAAAGAGAATACAGAAATATTATAACCCTAAATGAAAAAAAAAAGTTAAATTTGACTTCAGCAAAAATAAAAACTTCTGGTCTTCAAAATATGTAAGTAAGAATCCCACAAAAGCAAGGTACACACTGGGATAAAGTATTTGTAATTCACATGTCTGTCAGAGGACTTAGTTGTATCCAGAATATACAAAGAAGTCCCACAAATCATTAATAAAAAGACTGAGAACAACCAAATAAGCAAAACACTGTAACAGACACTTTAGCGAACACAAAATGCAAATGACCGTAAACGACAGGAAAAGGTGTCCGACACGACTGGTCATCAAACATAAACCGCAAAGATGTGAGATATAACTTCGTGTCCACTAGGATAACTGAAAGTAAAAAGACTGATAATACGAAGGGTTGTTGAAGATAAGCAACAACCAGAGAGCTCCATGCTGCTGGTGGGAGGGAAAAATGGGAACAGTTTGGTAGTTTGCTTAAACAGGGACCTACCCTCTGATTCAGCCGGTTCCCTCCTAGAAATTTCTCCTTACTCAAGAGAAGTGAAGACATATGCCCACAAACAGACTTGTGTTTGAATGTTGATAGCAGCCTTACTCAGAACAGCCAGATCCTGGAAATAGTCCAGGTGTCCATCAACAGGAGGGATAAACGAACACTGACATTTGCATACAATGGAACTGCGCTCAGCCGTGGCCGTGAGTCAGCCAGTGACTCACGCAGCACCGTGGGTGTGTCTGGGCCTCGTCTTGTCAGTCCAGAGGGGCCAGAGGCAGAGGCGCGTGTTGTGTGCGTGCTCAGTCCCTCCTCCTGTCTGACCCTTCCCGACCCCCTGGACTGCAGCCCACCAGGCTCCTCTCTCCATGGGATTTCCCAGGCAAGAATCCTGGCGTGGGTTGCCATTTCCTCCTCCGGGGGATCTCCCCGACCCAGGGATAAAAACCACGTCTCCTGTGGCTCCTGCATTGTAAGGGGGATTCTTTGCCACTGCACCTCCTGGGAAGCCCAGGGCATGTGGCACCCATCCATTTAAGTCATGTTCAAGAGCAGATAACAGTAAGGCAGGACGACAGCAATCCAACAGCAATCGCCTAAGGGTTAGGGCTTACTGGAGGGAACACAAGAGGATGTTTGGGATGATGGAAACGTCCTGTGTCTTGACGGACTACGTGGGTATGTATGTTCATCAGAACTCATCAGATCTTGCTTTAAGATCTGGGCTCTGCTGGAAGTAAATGCTCTTCTCTCCTATTTCCTTCCCCTTCTATCTCTTCTTCCTGTCCTACCTCTCCCCCCTTCTTCCTCCTCCTCCTTCTCTATTTCTCACACACACCCGTCCTGAAAACAAACATTGAACTCCAGTTAGTAGGTTCTCAGTTTCATTTATGAAACTGTTTCCTGACTATTCTAGGCCTGAGAAAAAGAATAAATATATTAGAGATCTTGTGAGCCAAGTTCCTCACCACTGGAGTGCAAGCTATAGTTCAGGAAAGTTATGGAACAAAGAAGGACCCCCGCAGTGTGGCACTGGAGTGCGGTTACCAGCTATGAACCCTCAATGGAGTACAGGCTTGTGCTGTACGCCGCACGTGGAGAAACTCATTAACTGGCCCTGTCTGCAGAGAGGGCCTGGGAGCAGTGACTTCCCGGCAGCGCTGAGCACACTTGGGACCCACACCTTGACTTCTAAATACCACCCTCCCGAAAGAAGCCAGGACTCTCTGGGTGGCTATTTCCAGGGAGGGTAAAAATTAGCCAGAAAGTAAGGAAGTGCTCTAAGAAAAAGGGGCATGTCAGAAGGGGCCCTGGAGGTAGCTCAAAGTGGCTTCCAACTGGGTACAATGCAAGCATCCAAATAAACAGACAGGAACTGAACGAGCGTTTACGAGTCCAATGAACACAAATGAAAACGAATAGATGAACGCCTTACAAAGGAAAGCCAACTAATAAGTGCAGAAAGAGTGACAGATCGTCATGCAAACAAACAAATGAAAACGCAGAAGGAAATGCATCAAACTGGGGTCTTTCTGAGTGACAGGTTTAATTGTGAATTTTCTTGATCCCCAGCCAGAATTTCCAAATTTCTTCAATAATATGTAATGTTTTTCTAATCAGACTAAATAAATGCTAGTCAAGTCAAATTTAAAAGTAAATATGAATCAGCTGCCTCAGGAGGGAAATCGTACCTCATCCCTGGTTTTCTCTAACGCACAGATGGGCGACTTTTCACAGCAGTTGGCTGAGCCACCAGCTTGCGGGAAGAGTGTGGTCTGGGGGTGGGGCACCGTCTCCCGGAGGTGCCGTGCTGAAAAGAGGGGCTCACAGGCCCAGATCTGGAAGCCCCGGGCCCACATCTCGCCTCTGCTCACCAGTCAGCCCATCCCCACTCTGACCCTCAGACTCTTCATCTGTGAAATGGAGGTGAGCCTCATACCCGCCCCTTATTGTCCGTGGAGATGAGAGGACATGAGGGTGTGGACGCACACCTCTGCCGGGCCTTCCCAGGAGGCGCAGTGGTGAAGAATCCCCCTGCCAGTTCAAGAGACGAGAGACTTGGGTTCAGCCCCTGGGCCGGGAAGATCCCACGGAGAAGGAAATGGCCACCCGTTCCAGTTTTCTTGCCTGGGAAATTCTGTGGACAGAGGAGCCTGGCGGGCTACAGTCCACGGGGTCACAAAGGGTCAGACGTGACTGAGCACGCACACATGCATGGCCATGTACCCCAGGGCTCCCCCGTCTTTCAGGGCAAAGGAGACCCTGCGAGGCCTTGAAAATCAGCTGTCACAACAGCCCACAGGCTGCTCTGCAGACCCGCCCATGTTGTGCATTTGTGATCTCAGGCCACTCTCAGAGATCTCACTGAGGAGGCTGATGAGGGGCTGGGGAGGCCGTATTTAAGGTGCATCCAGGCAGTGGAACTTGAAGGGCCCTCTCTGACCTGCCCAGGGAAGCCAGACCCCAGCACTCCCTGACCAAGGGCCACTGCCCTCCTGGACATGGGAGTGGGCTCCCTGTCCCCCGCTCGCTGCCCCGGCTCCTGGTCCCCCTTCTGCTCCCAGACCTCTAGGCTGTGTTTAGGTCTGAGCCGCTCAGCTTCCACTCCCCGTCTACTGCCCGAAGAGCCCAGCCTTTGGGCCCAGCGGCCCCCAAACCCAGGACTTCTGGTTCTGCATCCGGAACAAGGGGAGGGCGGGTGAGCACTGGCCACCCTCGGCCCAGGAAGGCCTCACTCCCACCGGGGGAGGTGGGCAGCGTCGCAGGGCTGGACCTGCAGCGACCCGCAGCCGTGCAGAGGACAGGCTCTGCGTCCAGAAAAGCCTTGGTGATGGGGAATCGCGGTTCCCGGAACGAGGGCCTCTGGCAGCTTCTTGCGCACATATTCCTCGATTTGACCAGAAGTGTCCACTGTCTTGGGGGAGCTGGAGTGCTGACACAGAAATGCAGGGAAGGAGTTGATACTCTGCTTTCAATGTTCTGAAGGTGTTACAGAGAGGCACTAAACTAAAACTAAAACTGTACTTGCTCACATCGGCCCTGCCGCCTCAGATCACAGGCAGAGGTACCTGGCACGGTGCACAGGTTGCACACTGCACAACTCAGGAGGGTCTGCAGAGCAGCCTGTGGGCTGTCGTGAGAGCTGGTCCTGGTGCTGGACCTGAGACACAGCCACAGGGAGGGGCAGCGAGGACGCCATCAGGAGAGCATGCGCCAGAGTGAGGAAGTGGGGACCCCTCACGGTGAGGACACGGTCAGTGCTGGGGGACATGGACAGTGCCAGGGGCATATGGTCAGTGCCGAGAGGAACATGGTCAGTGCCAGGAGACGTGGGGAGGGGAGCCCCAGAAGCCCAGATTCAGCAGAGGAGGGGTCGGGGTGTTGGGGCAGGTTCGACCTCCCCCAGACCTGCTGCTCTCAAGTCCCATCTGCGCCCCGAGGCTCATGGGCGCCCGGTGCACCTGGGCAGGACCAGCTGCTGACCAGCTACAGCCTGATGGCCGGGGTGGGAGGGTGCTGTCCTGCAGCAGAGGCCGCCCTGAGCAACTGCGGGCCCCCGAGATGGACTGGCACCCCAGCGATGAGAAGCTGGGCTCCGCAGCTGCCCCAGGCCCCCCAGGGTGGGCGGCTGGGAGGGGAGCTGGCAAGCAATGCCAGGATCCCCGGGTTGGAAAGAGGGAGTGGGTGGTCTGGCGCAGCAGGAGCCAGAGACGAGGGCCCTGGCATGTCCGAGCCTCCTGCCCATGCCTCCGCTTCCTCTTCTGTAAGTCGCCCAGCGGTGCCTCGGTGGCCTGTGGGCCTGGGGAAGGAGACCTCAGTCACCGAGGCTCCTGACCACGGCCTGGTCCCAGTGACGTCCTCTTTCCCCTGGTTTCACCCGAGCTTGAATGCGTCCCCAGGTGTGGAGGCTGACCCGGCCCTACCCGCGCAGGTCACCCTGACTGCCCACCTGCAAGGTCAGCTGTGAGCCGCTGAGCCGGCCAGGCCTCCAGGGTGCAGCCAGTCCCGGCCTCTCCCTCAGTCTGTGGCCCAGAGCACACCTACCGCCCAACTCCCACCAGACCGGCCCCAGGATGACCTGCGTACCTCAGACGGCGGGGAGGCCTGGCCTGCTGCAGCCCACAGGGCCAAAAAGAGTCAGACACAGCTGAGCAATGCAACAACTGACTGCTGTCATGATTTTGAGACATTCTGTCCCACTTAATAAGCCACGAAATTAAATGATGTTTACTCCTTGGAAGAAAAGCTATGACAAACCCAGATAGTGTATTAAAAAGCAGAGACATCACTTTGCTGATAAAGGTCCATATAATCAAAGCTAGGGTTTTTCCAGTAGTCATCTATGGATGTGAGAGCTGGACCATAAAGAAGGCTGAGCGCCGAAGAATCGATGTTTTCAAATTTGGTGATCCCTTGAACAGCAGGGAGATCAAACCAGTCAGTCCTAAAGGAAATCAACCCTGAATATTCGCTGGAAGGACCAATGCTGAAGCTGAAGCTCCAATATTTTGACCACCTGATGTGAAGAGCCAATTCAGTGGAAAAGACGCTGATGGTGGGAAAAATTGAAGGCGGGAGGAGAAGGGGTTGACAGAGGGCAAGAGGGTTGGGTGACATCACTGACTTGATGGATATGAGTTTGAGCAAACTCCGGGAGATGGTGAAGGACAGGGAAACCTGGCGGGCTGCAGTCCATGGGGTTGCACATAGGCGGACACGATTTAACGGCTGAACAACGATAAGGCTTATTTGTTAAACGTGTGAGGGAGCGGATCTCACCTGTGTGTCTCAGGAACACCGCTCTCCTGTGTCCCCTCCTTCTCCCCTGCCTCTGAGGTGCTGCCCTGCTGGGCCCATGGCACCCGCTGACCCCATCCGCCTCCCTGCCCACACTGGGGCAGCCTCTGGTGTCTGACTGACCGCCACGTCTCTGCGGTCCCCAAATTAATAGGCCAACCAGAGCAGGGAGCCCCAGATGCAGCCGCCCAGCCACTCCACTCATCTGCAGGCAGGCAAAATGGTCAGCTGCCGCTTTGAGTGGCCCTTTGAAGTGGAACAATCCTCCAAGGGGAAATTATGCTCAGGAAGAGTCAGGAAGGCTCCAGCTTTGGGGCGATAACGCGACCGCGCTGTCAAGACACTCATCAGAACCCAGTGTGATCACTTAATGCCTCTGAGCCGGCGAGCGCGGGGTGATGGCAGGCCGGGGCCCACTCCCGTGCCTGCCGACTGCTGATGTCCCAGGCGGCCGGGCGGGGAGCAGGAGCCGCGCTTCCAGGAACATGGGGACCTGTCCACTGAGATCCTCTCAAGGACCCCTGAAACTCCATAAAATTTTATTGAGTGAGCTGGCGGAGAGTGGCTGGAGTGAGCGGCAGCTGGGGGTGGGGGTGGGCGGGGGACACCGTGGCTGTCTCCCTAGCTCCCAAGTTCTGATAGAAGGCACCCGAGCAGACCTGCTGCTCTAGGACGAACTTGACCTTGAGCTTGTGAAGTGCGCGGCGAGGCGGCCGGGCCGGTGCGGACTTGCTGGGTGTGCGTGTGTTTGGGGGGGTCCCGCGTGGGGGGCCAGGCCCCTCACCTCCTGCCTTTAGTGACCCGGGGACTCCGAGTGCTGAGCTCCACATGCAGCTCACTACAAAGCCGGGTCCACCACCCCCCAAACCCCAGATTCAGGGTGTCGGTGGGTCGGCAGGCTCTGCCTTCAGAGCCAAGGGGCAGGCAGGTGTGTGGACGTAAGTGGGGTCAGCGCCTGCCCTGCTCTGAAGAGCAGCCTGGGGACCCCGAGCCCAGGGCCCACGCTGCTCCCGGGGGTCAGCTGCAGCACTGGCCGCGCGTCCTGCTCTGCCCCGGAGCCGCTGTTGGGAGAGCGCAGGGCGGCTCTGGACCGGCCAGCCATGCTGCCCTCCGGCGCCATCCTGGGGCCCGTGGCTCTGAGCCCCTCCCCCTGACCGTCCTCAGCCTCCGGGCCCCGGGAAGCCACAGCTTCATGGGCCCCTGGCCCAAGGAGTCAGCGTGTGGCTGCCCTGCCGTGAATGCCACATGACACACACCGTGGAGGGTGATGAGCAAGCCTCCTCCCTCCTCAGAGCCCGGGCCCCTTCCCACCACCTTGGTCCTCCCGCGATGGGCCTGCAGGGCAGTCCAGACTTCAGCACCTTTCCAAAGGATGCTCACTGCGTCTGTTTATGAACGGTCTTAGAAGGAAGGCAGCTGTCCATGCAGGGCAGGGCCAGGGCATTCCACAGGGCACATCTGGTGGGATCAAAGCAACAAGGCCTCACCCCCTCCTCCCTTCTCCCCCTCCTCCCTCCTCCCCCTCCTCCTCCCTCCTCCCCCCACTCCTCCCTCCTCCCCCTCCTCCCTCTCCCCCTCCTCTCCGTCCTCCCTCCTCCTCCCTCTCCCCCTCCTCCCTCTTCTCCCTCCTTCCTCTTCTCCCTCCTCCCTCTCCCCCTCCTCCCTCTCCCCCTCCTCCCTCTCCCCCTCCTCCCTCTTCTCCCTCCTTCCTCTTCTCCCTCCTCCCTCTCCCCCTCCTCCCTCAGCCCCCTCCTCCCTCTTCTCCCTCCTCTTTCTTCCCCTCCTCCCTCTTCTGCTCCTCCTTCGTCTTACCCCTCAGCCCCCTCCTCCCTCCCCTCCTCCCTCTCCCCTCCTCTCCGTCCTCCTCCTCCTCCTCCTCCCTCTCCCCCTCCTTCCTCTTCTCCCTCCTCCCTCTCCCCCTCCTCCCTCAGCCCCCTCCTCCCTCTTCTCCCTCCTCTTTCTTCCCCTCCTCCCTCCTCCCTCTTCTGCTCCTCCTTCGTCTTCCCCCTCAGCGCCCTCCTCCCTCCTCCCTCTTCTCCCTCCTCCTCTTCTTCCCTCCTCCCTCTTCTCCCTCCTCCCTCCTCTTCCTCCCCCCAACCCCCTTCTCCGACGCCCAGGCTCCAGGCCAGGACAGGGCCTCCCTGTGTGAGGAAGGCCTCTCGGCCTGTCCCTGCCCGTCCCTGGCCTGCCCACCCAGGCCCCTCCCTCACCTGCTGGGTCACAGCCCACCCCACTCGGGGCGGGGGGGGGTCCTGCAGTCCCCAGCAGCTTCCCCGCCCGGGTCACTCTCTGACCCCTGCCCATTCAGCCCATGGCTCCTCCTTTCCGGCCCCAGCCTGCTGTCACCTGACGTCCGAGGACAGGCTCTGACTTCCCCTCTCAGGCTCCAACATGGAAGCAGGGTTGGGGTGCACAGCCTGGCTCCACCACCCTGGGGCCCCGGGATCCAAGCAGGAGGCCCGGAGCTCAGGAAGATGCTCTCGGGGTGGGGGCCCAGGGAGGGGAGAGCTGAGCCCTGCCTTTCCTTCATGCCCAACCCCTACTCCCTCCTCCTCCAGGAAGCCTTCTCGGTTTCCCCAGGTCTCCCTTCCCAGATGCATCAAGGGAGCCCAGCCAGACAGAGGACACGGCCCGCCTTGGGAGCTCAGGTCAGGTGTGTAGCGGGGATGCGGGTGCAGACAGAGGTGGTCTCGGATGACCGTGGGAGGACCCCAGCGCTGACAGCCTTCCTGGAGTGACTTTCCCGGCCTCAGCTTCCTCAACTGTGAACCTGGGGACTTGGAGATGTGCCTGCCGTGGGGATTCACGAAGCCAGGGATGGAGGTGGACTGCCCTCCTGCTGAACCCTGGGGCAGCCCTGGGCGGGGAGGAGTATTCTTGGTCAGAGGGGGCGGCCAACTCAGGCGGGGGTCCCAGGCTCCTCCAGCCAGGTTTTTCTCCCCCAGGAGGGGCCCAGAGGGGGCTGGGCCCAGAGGGGGCTCAACTGGGTGGGGGGCACGGCAGATGCAGCGGCTCCCAGGCACAGCTGCAGAGCTGGCCTCTCGGTGCAGACAGTCCTGACGGGCTCAGCTGCGGACCAGGGTCCCTGCCAAGACACCCTAGTGTCAGCAGAGGCCTGCTCGGGCCATCCTGGGGGTGGGGGGCTCCCCCTGGGTGGGGGTCTCGCACACGCAGGCACAGAGGGCAGTCGGAGACAGGCCCCGGCCTGAGGAGGGACGGAGCCGGGCAGGCGTGGGGGAGGTGTTTGGGCCAAGCGGTGTCAGCGCCGCAGCCAGGAATGGCGGATCCCCGTGCCGCCTGAGACAAACATCTGCCTGCCCCACGGGGCCGGGCTGGGCGGGCTCTGATGCTCTGCGGGGGCACTGAGGAGGGGAGCAGGGCCCGCTTGCGGCCCCCCAGCGGCCAAGAAGCCAGAGACCAGCCGCAGGAAAGAGCCAAGGCTCCTGGGAGCCACGGGGCCAAGGAAGGCCAGCCCCTCACCCACAGCAAGAGGCAGGCCCGGGGAGGGCTGGGTTTGCCCGCGATGCTGAGACGGACACAGCTGCTGAGGGGCGCGGTACAGGAGGGGGCCGCAGGAGGCTCTCTCGGAGGCTGGCAGGCCTCCCTGCGGCCTGTCTGTCGGCCAGCCTCGCCCTGACCCGTCCTGCCCTGCTGGCCCCAGCCCCGGACGGCACGCCCAGGCCCCGGGCAGCCCTGGGCGCCCCTCCCTGCTGTGCTGACAGCGGCCGCCTCTGCAGGGCGGCTCTGCACAGGCAGGCCCCACATGGCCCTTCCCACCGGGGCCTGGAGCCTGGCACCTACGTCCCGCCCGCCTGGGGTCCCAGGCCCGGCCCAGCCCCGCCTGCCTGCCCACAGTGACGCCGACTCCAGGAAAGCCAAGCTCAGCATCTGGCTTCCAGCAAAAAGTGCCGCTCTGATGACCCAGATTCGGGGCCTGTGGAAGGACGTCTGGGCCCAAACAAAAGAGAATCTCAAATTAGGATGCCGAGCGTCTGCCCATCTGCTTGTGGAGGGAGGGACCCCGGGTCAGACGTCAGAAAATGACTTGCCCGGCCACAGAGCGCCCCCGTGCCGGCGATGCCGCCCCTTTGGGTGGGCAGCCAGGGATCGTCAGCACAGTCCCGCCCCCCAGCCCCCGCACGATGCCCCTTTGCCTCTGACCTCAGGTCTCGCCCACCCCGACTCACCCTGCACTGAGCCTCCTACGGGCGGTGACTGCGGGGGCCCCCTCAGGTGGGGCCTCCCTCTTGAGGCCTCCTGAGGCTCCCTCAGGGTGACAGCCCACCCCCCGGACACTCCTGGTGACTGCACCACCTCCAGCGACACCCACCGCCGAGCCGGGACCTGGGCAGGGGGGCAGTGACGCGGAGGCCCCCAGGGGTGCTGAGCCCCGCCGGCCCTGTGCGGAGACGGGGTGAGGGCCGTCTGTCTCTGGGCTGCGGGGCAGGGCCATCCCAGGTGCGGGCTTCTCCGACCCAAACAGGCCTTGCATCTCATAAAAATGCAGCATTTCTCTCGAACCTGCCTGCCCTGTGCCCCCAAGAGGGTCTGGGCGGGAGGGTGGGCAGGGGCGCCTGGCCAGGGGCCAGACTCCAGGCCCTGGAGAGCCAGGTGGTCAGGTCGACGGGGCAGGGCTGTGGCCTCGACTGGTACAAGCGCCTCTCACAGAGGATGGACAGACAGACAGCACGTGTCTCCTTCGTTCTTTCAGGGATGCAGCCTGCGGCCAAAGGAATAAGCGGGAGGCGCAGCGATCTCATCATGGGGGGTGGGGGGGGCAAAGTGGGGGTGCTGGGCAGGCCTGGGCTGCAGAGGATGTGAACCCCTGAGTCCTGACGAGCCCCTGGTGTCCTGACCAGCCCCTGGTTCCTGACCAGCCCCTGGGTCCTGACCAGCCCCTGGGTCATGATGAGCCCCTGGGTCCTGACGAGCCCCTGAGTCCTGACTAGCCCCTGGGTCCTGACGAGCCCCTGAGTCCTGACAAGCCCCTGGGTCCCGACGAGCCCCTGGGTCCCGGCGGCCTGCACTGTGCCTCCGGCCCCCTTGCTCAGCTGGGCTCTGACCCCCTGGAGCCCCCTCTCGGCCCTGCCGCGCCTGGAGGGAAGGAGGGAGGCCCTGAGCCAGCGTGCCTGAGAAGAGCAGAGTGGGCGCCCGGGACAGTGGCTGCTCTGAAGGGCGGTGCCGCGGTCCCTGAGGCTCTCGGGGGGTCTTACTACCCCCAGGTAAGCCCTGAGACAAAGCCTTCTCCTTTGGGCCGCGCCGTGGAGACCGAGGCTCGTGGGGCCGGGCAGAGCTGACCGCCCGAGTTCCCTGTCTGCTCTCCACGTGTCTGCCTGCCTCCCCGGCCGGACACCTCACTGTCCAAGGCTGCCCAGTGTCCTCACCCCTCAGCACGCCCCCGACCCCACCAGGGCCGACCCCAGGAGGCCCGATGCGCCTGGAAGCAGTGAGGAGAGAGCCCAGTGGTCAGGCCGGGACGAGGCACGGCTCCCGCCTCCAGCAGCCGCTCCCACACCCAGGGGTCTGGGTGCCCAGGAAGGGGTCTCCCCATCCACCTGTGCCAGAGGAGCCCGCCAGACTCTGAGCGGGGGTGTGGGGGGTCCTTCCTTCTGGGCACATGGAGCTCGTCTGAGTGTGGGAGACCCCCGGCAACACTGCCCGCCCGGCCCCTCCCTCCACGCACCACACGGTCCCGGGGCAGTGTCCCTTCACGTGGGAGGCGGGGGCCCGGCCCAGCTCGCCCGGAGGTGCCCAGTGCCCGTGGCCACCTGGGATGGACGGAGCGGGTTCAGGGGCCGAGCGGCAAGAGCCAGTGGTTCCGGGTGTTGCAGGTTGAAATGAGACGCCTCCTAAAATTCAGACGTTCCAGGTCTAAGCCCAGCTCCTCCGAATGTGAGCGGGTTTGGGGAAGGGGCTCTTGTGGATGTAGTGTGTTAAGATGGGGACAGACTGCAGTGGGGGACTCCACCTCCCCTCTGGCGGCTCCTTCTAAAACAGGGGGGCTTTGAAGAGGGGACTCACACAGGGACGTTGAGGACGGGGCCCTTTCACAAGCCCAGGAAGGCCGAAGCCGAGAGAATGAAGCCACCCACCCATCTGGACCTTGAACTTCGGCCCCCGGGACGGTGGTACTTGTGACATAGCCTGAGCACCTTCACACCCAGACTTGGGACGTGGGCGGTGGGCCCTCAAGCAGCACATGGGAGGTTCGCAGCACTAACCCACCCGTCGTCTGAATGCACCGGCTTCGGGAACAGACGGGGAAACGGAGGCACCAGGCTGGGAACGGATTCACCCACAAGGCCCGCAAGACCGTGGTGGACTTGGGCCCGAATCCCAGCCCGTGACTCCCTGCCCGACCCCCGTCTTTCTTTCCCGCTGCATCGGGAGGCCCGTTGCACTGTCCGGTGGAGGGACGCCGGTGCCTGGCACAGACGGAGAGGCAGCTGGACTTCGAGGGGGGCAGGGGGGATGCCCTAGACCCTGGGCCAGCGAGGCTCTGGGGCAGGGCAGTGTGCAGACGCCCAGTGGATGGAGCGCCCAGGAGGGCTTCCTGGGGAAGGGCACGCCAGTTGGACTGGAGGATGGGCAGGGCTGGCAGCATCTCTGAGCAAGGGGGCTGGGGCGGGCAGGCTAAGACAGGGCCAGGGGTGGGCAGGACAGCCGTGGGCCCGAGATGCTGGCCAAGGCCCTCCCCTGTGCGTGACTGGCCCACACGCTCCAGACAGCCCCGCGGCTCCTGCCACCCTGAGTACCCTGGGCCCCTCAATCCACGTGCTTAATCACAAAACAGAGAGCGTGTTATGAACAACCTGTTTCACATGAAAAAGCAAAGCCATTTGCACAGCCACCCAGCCGGCTCCCCCAGGACCCGGTCAGCCTCTCCCCCCACCCCAGGCAGACGGAGCGCCCCTGCGCCTGATGGAGGGGGTGTCCTCGAGGTAGATCGCCAACGTCCTGCTGCTCTCAGCCTTCCATGAGAGTGGAGGCTTTATCAGACACGAAGTGGACCCTGTGGACGCTCACTGTCTGGCTGAGGGGGCAGCCGTGCCCCCGCCCTGCTCTGCCTCCTCATCCCCTGCCCACCCACATGGAAACCCAGGAGCGAGCCCTCTCTGCCAGCCCCACGTGCGGCCGCCCCACAAGGCCACGGGGAGGCCGGGCCCACGGCCCCTCCACGGCCCCTCCAGGCCAACTTCTCCTACATCTCCAGGGACCCCCGGGGCAGCCCGGCACCATGAGTGCAGCCCCCCAGCCCAGGAGCCCCCTTCCCCCGACCCGGCACACGGGACACGTGAGATGAGAAGGTCAGGCCAGGCTGGGGAACGTCCTGGGAGCGGAGATGAGCCCAGACCTCCCGGCTTGGGGAGGGAGACCCCTCGGGACCTCTGCTTCCTCCTCGGCAAACCAGCCTCGGGCTCCCTGGCCTCACTTCAGGCCTCGGAGACCCGGGGGTAGGAAACAGCGTTGCTGTGGGCTGAGTGAATGCGGGGCGCGGAGGCTGAGGGACGAAGGCCTGCCCCGTCCTGCCCTCCCCGGCTCCCTCCCGCCCCTCCAGGGAGGACAGGACAGCCAGGGGGCAGGGGGTTCTGGGAAAGGACCGGGAGGAGGTCCCTGCAGCCAGGGCCCACGGCGCCCCTGACATGGAGCAGTGATGGGGTGAGCGCTGACAGGTTGGGCGAGGGGTCGTGAGCAGCTCTGGGAGCCCCGTTCGCTGGGTCTGCACACGGGGCTTCTCAGCAGAGGATGTCGGCTGGGGCCCAGGGGCCGGCCTGACACTATCACCTGTCTATCGCCCCCAGCAGGACCCCGCCCCCACCCAGCACTGCCATTCTGCGGCCTTCAGACCAGGGACGCTGGGGGAGCCTCTCAGATGATGGGGGACCCTCCCACCCCAACGTCAGCGCCCACTCTCAGGAGGGTCTGTGAGATGCCTGCTGGGACCCCCTGCTGCAGCCAGGGGGGCTGAGGCCTGGCCCCAGTGCTCCACCCCTGCAGCACGTTAGAGGGGAGCGCGTGTGGGAACCTGTGTGTCCTGACCTCAGTCTGGGACAGTCTCCAACCTGTCCCCCAAAGAGTCCTCAGGGGCAGAGCTCGGCCCCAGCCCCACCTGTCCTCTGAGCCCTGAGAATCGCCTCCCCCAAGCAGGCCTGGCCCCTGTCCCCAGGGGTCAGGCCCCTTCTGGCTACAGCGGCCAGGCCAGGAGTATGGTTTGAGCTGAGAGCCCTGAGGCCAGCTCACCCCTACCTGATGGCCCCCAGCCTCTGCGGTCCTCTTGGGCTGAAGCCTTTGCTCCCCAGACCTGCTCCCCGTCTCCCCGCAGCCCTGTGCCCCGTCTCCCCCCACCCCGACCCCCGACCCCGTTTGCTCTGTCCTTCCTGACTGGCTCGGAGCCCTCCAACCTCCCAGGTCTCAGGGTCTCCTTACAGGCTGTCCCTCCCACTCCAAGCCCCCACCCCACCTCCAAGCCCCCGTGTGAAGAGGCCGGCTGCCCCAGGTGACATCCCTCCGGCCCCCCAGCCTGGCTCCCCTCTGCTGCGGCAACTCCCCTGGGTGTGTGGGGCACTTTGTTCTGACCCCAGCACTCCCGTGAGCTCTGTGAGGCTTGGTTCAAGTGAGTTCGCTGTTGCTAAAGGGACGTTTGAGAATGCCACCCTGAGCGTGGGGCTGGGGGCTCCAGACCCCTTACTTCTGGGGTCTGGGGAGCAGGGCTGGTCCTAGAGTTTCAGTGGGGCTGAGAGGTCCCAGTAGGTCAAGGGCGGCAGGGGCAGGAACCAGCTTGGCCCCGGTCCCCGTGGGGCCTGGGGAAGAGCCAGGGTGTGGCGGTGGCTCAGGCACTGCGGAGCGGCTGGTAAAGGGCAGGCCAGCGACGGGCCAGCTCACCTGGATTCCGGTCTGCGGGCTGGGTCTCTGTGACCCACGAGCCCTGACCTCGGGGTGTCCACACGGGACGAACCGCGGGACCACTGGGACCACGCGCTGTTTTGGAGTTGAGAAAGCATTCCCTCCCTCCCTCCCTCCCTCGTTCCCGACGCAGGTACGGAGATAGGCACGTGCCCCTCTCACCTGTAGAGCGCGGCCGGGCGGGTGGATGAACAGAGACGTGAGCAGGAATGGAGGAGGAAGAATCACCCCAGCGCTAGAGGAGCCCGGCTCCTTCAGGGAACCGGCGGCCCGCAGACCCCCTCTTCCCGCTGCAGAGAGCCAGGCCTGCGGCCCCGGCCTCCCCCCACGGAGCCAGGAAACGTCTTCATAAAATATTGATTGGTTTGCACAAGCCTTGGGTTGTCAGAAAGGGACTGGGCTGCTTTTGCATGTAAATCAGATGTGTTCAGTGCTTCCTTAACCCTTTCCTGCCTGGCAGCTCAGACACCTCTTGGGGTTCTCAGGAAGTGGGCACGGGGCCTGGGTGGGCTCCGGACACCCCAGGGGACCTGGGAGCTGGGTGGCCAGCATCTCTTCTCAGGCACGGCCGTGAGCGTCTTCCCGGGCTGCACTCCGCCGCTCTGTTCACTGGACCATCTTGTCTCTCTTCTGCTGGACCCAGAGATGCAGCCATGTCAGCCCCCTGCGGTCATGCCAGGTGAGGCTCCATCTCAGGGCGGACACAGACCCCAGCAATGCTTCCCGGCCCGGCCTTGGCTCCACGGCACCTGGAAAGGAGCTCGGCTCAGGCTGGCGAGAGCTCCTGTCTTGACTCTTAAAGGTCATAATCCCGCCTTGCTGATCACGCTGGAATCAAAGGAGGCAGCGTCGGATCTCATCCCAGCAGCCAGGGCTCTGGTCACCGGGGAGGGGGCATGGAGCGCAGAGGGTGGTGAGACGGTGGGGTAACTGTCTTGCCCATTAAGGCTGTGCTCAGGGTGAAACAGCCTCGTGTGGCTAGCAGGCTGCCTGGCAGGGACAATGGACAGGGAGCAGCCTCTCTCTCCTTAGGGTGCACGGACGGAGGGAGGAGGGGGTGGACCAGCGTCGGCAGGGCCTCAGCTGGCCTGTAGGGTCTGACCTCGCTCCCTCAGAAGCCCTTGACCGCCACGAAGCTGGGCTGTCCTCGGCTGCTGGCTCGGGGCCCTGCGGGCTCCGCCTCCTGTCCAGCCCCTGGGTCCCCTCCCTGCTCCCGGCCCCACCTTTTGTCCTGCTCCTCTTGCGGGTCTGAACCTCTCACAGGCCTAAGTGTCACATGCCCTTCTCAGGGACCCTCCCCCTCCCTACCACTCCCCGACCCTGGGTCCTCAGGAAGCTTCTGTCCCTCTGACCCCTCTGATACCCATTCCGATGCCAGGCAGGCTCCACAGCTGCTTCCAGGGACGGGGTACCGCTCCCTGCTCAGTGGCCTGGAGACCAACAGTAACCGGGAAAGTAGGCAGTACCCTGGCTTTAAAAGTCCAGACCCAGCCTGGCCTGCCACCTCCGTGAGGTCATGGGGACCCTGAGCAGTCACAGCTGAGGAGTCCTCCCAGCTGTCTGTCCACTCACTCATCTGTCCACCTACACCCAACTGTCTGTCTTCCACCCACCCACCCACCCATCCATCCACCCACCCATCCGTCCAGCCATCTAGCCATCCATCCACCCGTTCACCTATCCCTCATTCCTGTCTACTCAACAAGCCCAAAAAGGAGTACTTTGTGCCCCAATCCCCCCAGCTAACTGGGACTTAACTGACCTTTGGAATCCTTGGAGGACCTTTTTTACTTTTCTGGCCTTGATGCTGTAACTGGCTGGAATTTCCCATCATGCCACAGGACCCAGGTTTACTGTATACACAGGCAAGGACAGCTGGGCTCGGTTAGGACACAGTCACATTCCAGGACAAAAGTGACGTGGGACCCTGCCCACCCTGCCCCGTCATCAGTCTCCCTGGCAGGTTAGTGTCCGTCCCTTTGGGGTGAGGGCGAAGCTTTGCGGGAACTTTTGAATCCCTGGGGGGCTTTGCCACTCCTCTGACTTTGGCCAAGTTTCTGGCTCTGGGTTCCAGATGGAAAACCAAAGAGTTGGACCCAACAGTGTCTCCCAGCCCTGCAGGCCCAACACCAAGATGCTGTGATGGCTGGCCGGCCTGAGGCTGTCATCAAAGCACTGCAGGGGACAGGGGAGGGACAGCCGTCACCGTCACCGCAGGAAGCAGTCAGATGAGTAAGCAAGAGATCCCGGGCAGCCTCGGGGAGCGGTAGCTGGAAGGCCCCTGGTGATAAATGGGGTCACTTCCTCTGTGTTCCCTGAAACCCACCTTCTGTCCACCTGGCCCCCACTCTTTCACCCTCTCCATCCTTCAGGTGCGGAGCCCCTGGAATAAAGGAGATGAGGATATAGACCTACCCTAGGGGGTCGACTCCCAAATATGGAAGCTTCTTCCTAGGTGATTAATCGTTTTTTCAGTTGTCCAAGGAAATGGTAAATAAGTAGCCCAAGCATCTATTTCCTGATTTATTAATTTTGAACTGAAAAATATTATTTCCTCCTGTGTAGGATGAAAACACAGAATGCCCTTATGGCACCCACCAGCAGGTCCCATGCTGGCTCAGGTCCTGGAATCTGCCACCTATACGCCCAGCATTTATGTTGCTGAGGTTTGTGGCGTCCAGTGCAGTCTCTAACTACAAAGAAATCTTCTGTACTTTGTCCTTTGCTGATTTTTAAAACTGAAAACCAATATAAAACATTTCAATACAATGTGAATGTCATGTGGATTTCTGTTCCAGCTACAATGCAGTTAACAGGGACTGAACTTACCCTCCCATTTTAAACAACTTAAGACAAGATAAAATATCGAACAATAGTTTTGAGGCATTTGAGAAGCAGGCAGAGGAAGAGCACAGTTTCTGGGAGCGAGGAAGCAAACGGAGAGGCTCCCAGCTCACTGCACCCAGGCTTCAGCCCAGAGCCCAGGGGCTCTCAGAGGTGAGGAGACACGGCTGGGAATTCAGGGAGGATGAGGTGACTGGAATTTGCTGAGCAGAGGATCGGAGGGGAGAGAAATGCTTGGAAGGAGAGATGCGTGGGGCGGGGGGCTCCGGGTTCCCACAGACTCCCCCAGAGCCTTCAGCGCTGCAGTGATCAGGGAGGTACAGGAAGTGAGTGAAGATGAAGACGACCTGAGCAAGGAACGCTTCAGCCACCCCGACTGATGGATATTCATAGACCACTTCACCCAACACTAGCAGAACACACAACTTTTAAAGCGCACACAGAACATTTACTCAGATTAAACACAGTTCACATCATAAAACAAGTCACCATGCATGGGAAAGAATTCAGATTATGCAAATCATGTTAGTGGTCCAAATAGAAGTAAATTAAAAATCAATAACTTAAAGACACCTGGAAAAAATCTCAAATATTTGACTGAACAGCACAAATGTCTAAATAACCAATGATTCACAGAGGAAATCAAAGTGGAAATTGGAAAGATTTTTGAACTGAGTGAAAATAAAAACCTGGCATATCAAAATTAGGGGAATGTAGCTAATGCAGAAGAGATTTCCAGCACCAAGAACCTATGTGATAACAAAAAGGAAGGATTTCAAGCCAATGACCAAAGCTTCCAACTTAAGAACTGGAAAAAAAAAAGCAAAGTAACCCTAAGCAGGCACAAGAATGAAAGTAAAGAGTAGAAATCAATGAAAGAAAAGGGGGGAAAATATAAAGAAAACCAATAGAAGTAAAACTGACTATTTTAAAAGGTCAAAACTGATAAACCTCTATCCCAGCTGAACAAGAAAAAAGAGAAGGCAAAGATGATCAAAATCAGGAATGAGAGTGGACATCACCTAATATTCTAGTTAGTATAAGGAAAAAATTGAACATTATGAAAAACTCTTACCCAATAAAATTGACAACTTCTTTAAAGAGGTAAACTATCAAAATTAACTTAAGGAAAGATAGTGTGAATAGTTCTGTATCTGATAAAGAAACTGAGTTTGTAACTAAAGCCCTTACAACAAGGAATGCCCCAGGCCCAAAGAGTTTCAAGGGTGAAGTCTACCTGTATATGAGGAAGAAATAACACCAATTCTACACTAACCCTTCAGATAATAGAGGAGGTGGGGTCATCCCCATTACCGTTCGATGAAGCCAGTTTTACTGTGATATTTAATCATAGGCATCACAAAAAATGATACCAACAAACAACATTTCTCACAAACAAGGATGCAGAAATTCCTACCAGAGTTTTGGCAAATATATACATACATTTATGATGCTATATCATGACAATTGAGGTTTATCCCAGCAAGGCAAAGTTGATTTCATGTCAAAACTCTGTCAATAAACTTCACCGTATTAATGTACTAAAAAGGAAAAACATATGCTCACCTCGATGGACATGAATTTGAGCAAACTCCAGGAGATAGTGAAGGACAGGGAAGTCTGGCATACTGCAGGCCATGAGGTTGCCAAGAGTTAGTGACTGAATAACAACAATGATCATCTCAATAGAAGTAGCACTTAATAAAATGTAATATTAATTCACGTTAAAACTCCTTAAAAACTAGGAATAAAATGAAATTTCTGCATCTGACAAAGCCCATCTCCCCAAAACTTACATCTTCCTAAGATTGAGAACAAGGTAAAAGATACCTGTTCTCATCTTTGACTTGCTTGTCACTTTTAACGAACATTTCCTGAAGTTCCTTTCCTTTTTTTATAAAAACTTGTTAATTAATTTATTTGGCTGCATCAGGTCTTGGTTGAGGCACACGGGATCGTCCCCGAGGCACGCAGGGTCTTTGGTTGTAGCGCGGACTCAGGAGTTCTGGTGGTGGGCTTATGGCCCTGCAGCATGTGGGATCTTGGTTCCTCAACCAGGGCTTGAATCCATAGTCCCTGCATTGGAAGGCAGACTCTTACCCAGTGGACCACCAGGGAAGTCCCTGGAGTTCGTATCTAGCACAATAAGGCAAGAAAATAAGACATGCAGATTAGAAAGAAATAAACTTTTTGTAGAAGCTATTCTATGGAGTCCACAAAATAAAAGCTACTAGACTAATAAAGAGTTAGCAAAGTGTCAGGGTTCAAGATCAACATACAGAACCAACTGTATGTTTACATTGTCTTCCCTAGTGGCTTAGATGGTAAAGAATCTGCCTGCAATGCAGGACACCTGAGTTCAATCCCTGGGTCAGAAAGACCCCCTAGAGAAAGAAATGGCAACCCACTTCAGTATTCTTGCCTGGAGAATTCTGTGGACAGAGGAGCCTGCTGGGCTAGAGTCCGTGGGATCACAGAGACTCAGACACGACTGAGCAATTAACACTTTACTGTTACTTGCTGTGAGGATATTTACATACTCACAGAAAATAATCAGAACATGGAATCTTAAATACTATAACCTGTAAAGCAACACTAACAAATCTGGAATACGTAGGCAGAAGTTTGACAAAAGATATGTGAGACTTCTACATTGAAAACCACAAACATTGCTAAAATTAAACAAGGTCAAACTAAATGGAGATGTACACCATGTCTGTGGATAAGAAAACCCAAGGTTATTAAGATGTGAGTTCTCTTCATGTTGATCTATGGATCAATGGAATCTCAATCAAAATTCCAGTAGGTTTTTCCTGTAGAAATTAACAAATGGAAACTAAAATTCATATGGAAATGAAAAGGACCTAGAATAGTTGAAACAACTTGGAAAAAAGAAATAAGGTTAGAGAACTTTATCTGATTTTAAAACTAATTTTAAAGTTACATTAATCAATACAGTATGGTGTTGGCATAAATATAGAATACAGGATCCCTCCAAATACCCATATAAATATTGTCAATTGACTGTTGACAAAAGTGAAAAAACAATCCAATGGAGAAATAATGGTCTTTTCAATGTAACACTGGATTTAAAACAAAACTTTGATCCCAAACTTACAACATATACAAAAAAATCATTCAAAATTAATCATAGACCTTAAATTATAAAACTTCTATAAGAAAATAGGAGGTCTTTGTAAACTTGGATTAGACAGAGGTTTTTTTAGACATGGCGTAAAAGCACAATCCACAAAAGATCAAATTGATAGAATGCACTGCGTCAAGACTAGGAACTTCTGCTCTTCAAAGCACACCACTGAGAGAATGAAGGGACAGCAGCAGATTCCGAGACCAAACTTTCAAATTATGCACCTGAGAAGGACCTCTATCCAGAATATACAAAAGCTCTCACATCTCTACAAAAAGTAAACCAAGCACGCAGTGAAAAGTGTGACAAAACTTGGGACAGCTGCTTCAGGAGAACCGTGGGTGGCAAAGACGATCAGGAAAATGACACCGTTAGTCATCGAAGAGACCCAAATGAAAACCAGGAGGTACCACGACGCACCTACAAGAACAGCTGGAATGAGAAAGACTGACCTGCTAAGTGCTGGTGAGGAGGTGGGGCGGCTGGAAGCCGCCATGCACTGCAGTTGGGAATGCAGAATGTGCAGTCACTTGGAAAACAGTTTCATGGTTCACTGGATAAACAAATACCTACTGTATGAGTCAGCTGTTTCACTCCTAGAGAAATAAAAGCTTATGTTTGTATAAAGACTTGTGCACCAGTGTTCATAGACACTTTATTTGTAAGAGCTTCAAATGGGAGACAACAAACATTCTCCAAGTGGTAAGTGCATAAAGGAATTATGTACACTCGTGCAATTGGAACTATTCGGCCATGAAAAGAAGTGACACTGCTGATACTGGCCACAGCCTGAGTGAGCCATGAAACAATTTTGCTAGGAGGAAAAATGAGGATGCATTCTATGCTCTCCTTTACATAAAAATCATAGAAAATGCAAACTAAGTTGACCAATCCCTAAGAAAGGCAATGCCAAAGAATGTTCAAACTACCGCACAATTGCACTCATCTCACACACTAGCAAAGTAATGTTCAAAATTCCCCAAGCCAGGCTTCAACAGGATGTGACCTCGAACTTCCAGATGTTCAAGCTGGGTTTAGAAAAGGCAGAGGAACCGGAGATCAAGTTGCCAACATCTGTTGGATCATCAAAAAAGAAAGAGAGTTCCAGAAAAACATCTACTTCTGCTTTATTGAGTACGCCAAAGTCATTGACTGTGTAGATTGCAACAAACTATGGAAAATTCTTCAAGAGATGGGAATACCAGCCTCCTGAGAAAACTGTATGCAGGTCAAGAAGCAACAGTTAGAACTGGACGAGAAACAACAGACTGGTTCCAAATCTGGAAAGGAGTCCGTCAAGGCCGTATATTGTCACCCTGCTTATTTAACTTATATGTAGAGTACATCATGCAAAATGCTGGGCTGATTGTAGCACAAGCTGGAATCAAGATTGCTGGGAGGAATATCAATAACCTCAGATATGCAGATGACACCACCCTTATGGCAGAGATTGAAGGGGAACTAAAGAGCTTCTTGACGAGAGTGAAAGAGGAGAGAGAAAAAGTTGGCTTAAAGCTCAACATTCAGAAAACTAAGATCATGGCATCTGGTCCCATCACCTCATGGGAAATAGATGGGGAGACAGTGGAAACAGTGTCAGACTTTATTTTCTTGGGCTCCAAAACTGCAGCTAAGAAATTGAAAGATGCTTGCTCCTTGGAAGAAAAGCTATGACCAAAGTAGATAGCACGCTAAAAAGCAGAGACATTACTTTGTGGACAAAGGTCCATCTAAGTCAAGGCTATGGTTTTTCCAGTGGTCATGTATAGAGTGAGAGTTGGACTATAAAGAAAGCTGAGCGCTGAAGAATCGATGCTTTTGAACTGTGGTGTTGGAGAAGACTCTTGAGAGTCCCTTGGACGGCAAGGAGATCCAACTAGTCCATCCTAAAGGAAATCAGTCCTGAATGTTCATTGGAAGGACTGATGCTGTAGCTGAAACTCCGATACTCTGGCCACCTGATATGAAGAGCTGACTGATTGGAAAAGACCTTGATGCTGGGAAAGATTGAAGGCAGGAGGAGAAGGGGACGACAGGATAAATGGTTGGATGGCATCACCAACTCAATGGACATGAGTTTGAGTAAGCTCCATGAGCTGGTGATGGAGAAGGAAGCCTGGAGTGGCGCAGTCCATGGGGTCGCAAACAGTCAGACATGACTGAGCGACTGAACTGAACTGAACAAATGGAGTATAACCTTTACAAATATGAATTATTATGTAGTACACCTAAAACATGGGCTTCCTATGTGGCTCAGTCAGTATAGAATCTGCCTGTGATGCAGGAGATGCAGGTTCAATCCCTGGGTCAGGAAGATCCCCCAGAGAAGGAAACAGTAACCCACTCCAGTATTCTTGCCTGGGAAATCCCATGGACAGAGGAGCCTGGTTAGGCTAGTTCATGGGCTAGCTCATGGGGTTGCAATGGGTTAAACACAACTTAGAGACTAAACCACCACCACCACCACACCTAAAATATATGAACATACTATATTGCAAATCAACTATAACTCAATTTTTAAACAGGAAAGAAAAATTACTATTGAGCCAAACATTAGAGAAGACATACTAATTCATGATTTGAGGGGGACAAAAGCCTTTTAATAATCTAAGAACATGAGAGAATTTCCTTTAGTGTTAGAGATGCTCAGATCCCAGAGAACGTGTTGCCCTGACGGTGGAGTTCAGCCCCGCTGCCCTTTCAGAGCAGCTCCACTTTTCTGCCTCAATGATGGTAGAGCACCTAGAAGCACATTGTCCAAGAAAAAGAAATGTAGAGTCTAGAAAGGGGGAAAAGCCAGAAACTGTCACTATTTGCAGGTTGTTTTTAAAGAAAAAAGTCAAGGTAATCTGTAGACAACTATGGAAGTTAATAGGGATTTCAATGAGTTGCAGAATATAACTTCAATTACATAAGAATTACTTGCAAAGATTCAGTCAGTCAGTTCAATTGCTCAGTCATGTCTGACTCTTTGCGACCCCATGGACTGCAGCAGACCAGGCTTCCCTCTCCATCATCAACACACGGAGCTTACTCAAACTCATGTCCATTGAGTCGGTGATGCCATCCAACCATCTCATCCTCTGTCGTCCCCTTCTCCTCCTACCTTCAGTCTTTCCCAGCATCAGGGTCTTTTCCAATGACTCAGCTCTTTGCATTAGGTGGCCAAAGTATTGGAGCTTCAGCTTCAGCATCAGTCCTTCCAATGAATATGCAGGGTTAGCTTCCTTAAGGATTGACTGGTTTGATCTCCTTGCCGTCCAAGGGGCTCTCAAGAGTCTTCAATGGCACCACAATTCAAAAGTGTCAATTCTCAGCTTTCCTTATGGTCCAGCTCTCACATCCATACATGACTACTGGAAAAACTATAGCTTTGACTAGATGGACCTTTGTTGGTAAAGTAATGTCTCTGCTTTTTAATATGCTATCTAGGTTTGTCATAGCTTTTCTTTCAAGGAACAAGCACCTTTTAATTCCATGGCTGCAGTCACCATCTGCAGTGATTTTGGAGCCCAAGAAAATAAAGTCTGTCAGTGTTTCCATTGCTTCCGCATCTATTTGCCAAGAAGTAGTGGGACTGGATGCCATGATCTTCACTTTTTGTAGGTAAAGTAATATCATAAGATGCCATTAATAGTCCCAAAACACAAGATTTCTAGGAGTATGTGTGCAAAGTAACATGTGCAATCTTTCTTACAGGAACTTTGCTGATTAGACTTTACTGAAGTCATGAAAGACCTAAAAATGAGAGATGAACCGTATTCATAAACAAGAAGATTCAAAAATGATGAAACTTCCCTGTATTTACAATCTATATCCAATAAGAGTTTTTTGAGCTGATTTACAAAATCGACATATAAAAGCAAAGAGTAAAAATAGCCAAGACACACCTGAAGACAGGGATCAGAGATGCACCTCAGACTAGACTCAGTTTGTGAAGCTACATGGTTCGGGGATGGACAAGTGAAGTAACGAAACTGAAGAAATAGCTGGGACCAGACCCACTGCGTACATGACCTTGGCATGTGATAGGACAGACTTCTTCCTCCTGGGGAAGAGTGGGCTATAGCCACACTCCCAGCACGACAGAAAAAAGATGCTTGATGTCGGGTAGGTAGAAGCCTACACGTGAAAATGCAGAACTGCCACAGACAATGTAAGCTCTTATACCACTATCACAAAACATAAGGGCAAGTTTGTTGAATCGGGCACATTAAAATTTAAAATTCTGTTCAGCAAAAGATGCCATCAATAAGGCAAGAAATACAGGCCTCAGTCTGGGAGGATATATTTGCAACCAACATAACCAATAAAGTATCACTAGCCAGATACATAAATAATTCCTGAAAATCAATAAGAAAAAGGCAAACGACCCAATAGAAAAATGAGGAGATGATAGGAAACTATAAATATCAGAGAAAACAAAGTGCAATAAATATGTGAGAAGATGCTCAACTTCACTGCTAACACTGAGAAACACAAATTAAAACAACGAGATGCCATTTTTCAACCATTTGAGTGTAAAAAATTAATAAGTCTGACACCACTGAGTGTTGCCATGAATTCGTGGAGACGGGACCTCCAGCCATCGCTGGCGGGAGTGCAAATTGGTGTAGAAGCTTCGGACAGCAATTTGTCAATACTTAATAATGATGATGATGGTTAGCACTTAGAGCATGCCAGGCACGGTTAAAGTATCGCACGTAGGACTTAAAGGAGAGCCAAAGATACACACCCCACAAGTCTGAAACGCTAGCCCCAGTGGAGAACTTCCCATCACCGGCCCCTGCAGAGGCCCGTGGTGGGATGGCTGTCTGTAAGCATAGAAAACCGGAAAGGCTCAGAGACTTCTTTAGTGGGGAGGGACCAGTCTATCCAGCCTTATTCCCACCATGGAATGTTCTACCGCAGTCAAAAGAAACACAGGGTCTGCCCCACTAAGTTTACATCCATCAACATAAATATATTTCAAAAACTTGATGCAGAGTGAAACAGGCAAGTTGCAAGAATTTCACACTCTTTTTACCATTTATGTAAACTTTAAAACACATCAACGACTGTTTGCATGTGTGTGCATGTGATTAAAAAGTGTAACTGTGTATGTGGGAACGACACGTCCCAACAGCCCTGAGCTCCTCCCTTGCATGCCTCCTGGAGCTGTCCGTCCGTCCGTCTGTCTGTCTGCAGGAGCTGAAGCCTCTGGAATGCGCTCAGGAACCCAGGACCGGCTCCAGGATCTGGAAGCTGCAGGAAGTTCCTTCTGGCGCCTCCAGGACATTTAACATTTGAAATCTACAAATGTGACTCATTGGAATTCATGAAAGCAGAATGAACACAGACAAAGTGTTTCTTAAGCTCCCACCTCCATTCAGGATGGGAATCCTTCTCATGGTGGGAACAGGGGAGATCTCATGCTCAGTGAAGCAGCAAAGGCTCCGGGTAAAATCTGGGGCGAGTTGAGTCTGTCAGCCTCACACTTCTGTTCCATGGGCAGACCCAACCAGAACAGCTTGCTTTCTGAGAGCCATGAGGACCAGAGAGGAAGAGGCACAGTCTGTGACTTGCTAACGGTGTCATCCAGGGAGGAAAAACAGCAAATAATAATAATGAGAGTTTAGTAAGACAGAGGCAAGACCAACATCTAAAAACCCATAGCTTCACTGCACACACCAGGAATAACTGCTTAAAAGAAGCATTCGTCCTCATTTGCAACAGCCAGAAAAACTGGAAAACATCTTGGGGAGAAAGAACTAAGAGAAATGGCAGACTAACCTATTCAAGGAAAAGATAAACTTGACCACAGACACGAAAGAAAGTCTGAGCAAGTGGGGGAGAGCTCCTCTTCTTATAGGAGAATCCTGACCCAAGTTCACACTGTGGGACCCCTACCACGCTTCAGTTGAGTTCAGTCGCTCAGTCGTGTCTGACTCCCTGCGACCCCATGGACTGCAGCACGCCAGGCTCCCCTGTCCATCACCAGCTCCCGGACAGAGCTTGTTCAAACTCATGTCCATCGAGTCAGTGATGCCTACCGTGCTTCACCTGCAGAAAAGAAAACACCCAGGCATAGCAAACCCAAACCTGAAATAGAACAGTGAACCCTGGATTTGCAGACAACGCACAAAGTGTCCAGAAACAGACCCGAGAGCCTGTCCAATGCGCATCTCACCTGCGGAAGGGCGGGGGCCACGGATGTGTCTGGAACAGTCTGCCTGGGGGACAAAATACAAGTACATTTCTAAGTCATGAACACAGATAAAGTCTGCAGATTATAGACATAGATGTAAAGACACACACACACACACACACACAAAGGTAAATAATGCTTGATTTCACTGGTAATCAGAGCCCACAAAGAGATGAGATATTGTGTTTTACCCATAAAATTGGGGAAAAGATAAAGGATTAATGCTTTCTAACAATGACAAAATTGTAAGAGAAACAGCCCCTCTCCTGTGCATCCAGTGAGGAATGATTTTTTTATAGTCTTTTCAGAAAGCAATTTGGAATATCCATCAAAAACATCCATGTGTCCCCCTCTCCCCACAGCCCAGCTCACCCTCTGAGATCTCTGCTCCCAGAGTGGGGGACACATAGGACTGTGAAGAGTCATGGGCGTGAGTGCTTGGTGATAGAAAATAATAATTAGAGAAGGAAAGAGAAACTGTTCAATTCTTCGTCAGCAGAGGCGAGTGTATTACACAGAACATGATCCACAGGACTAAGAAGTCAAAATATAAATAGAAAATAAAAGAAGGTCGGGCTGTGAGTGCCCGCCCAAAAGCTAGCTCCCCAGGACGTTGTGTTAAATATAAAAAAGGAGTGGCAGACAAGCCATGAAATATGTATAATTCCATTTGTGCAGCGGCGAGATGGCCAGACCCAAGCGTGTGTTTTATCTTGTATGTACACACGTGCACGTGCGTGTAGACAGTGCGTCTGGGCGCCTCCCTGCCGCCCAGGCGGAGGGGAGGGAGCCGGCTTTGTACTCGGGTCTCGGCCACGTGCACACACGGTCCCCAGACACACGTCCCTGTGTGACTCATGCAATTCAAACAAATGCCTGTGACGATGAAAGGAAATTAGAACAGGCAGCTCCGCGCACAGGCCTGGAGCTGAAAAAAGAAAGACATGTGAGAAATAAAGGACAATGCGAGAAAAAAGAGTGGGGCTTGAGGTGTCGGGGACAGACACCCCCGGAGCCCTGGGTGGGGAGACGTCTGGGAAGAGGAGGAGATGGCCAGGATGATCTTGGGGCGTGAGCCGGGCGGGGGGAGCTGCCGGGTGAGCCAGGAGGGCATTGGGGGTGTGGGGGGTGGTCAGGAGAGGACCTGGGCCTCGAGAAGGGTGGGGCAGCTCAAGAGAGGAGCCCCAGACTCAGCAGGAGCCTGGGAGAAAGGGAGCCAGCAGGGGAGGGTGCGGGGAGCTGGGGAGGGCCGGCTCGGTGGGCTGGGCTGGTCTGTGTCTCCCTCCACCTTTTTTTTTTTCCTTGTTATTTTGCTGTCTTCCGGCACCTAGTATTACTGATGATAGTTCCTGTGACAACCTGCTTTTGGATTTTTAGCCTCACTGTCCAGCGTGTGGGATCTCAGTCCCCCCAGCAGGGACGGAACCCGCATTAAGAGCGGGGTCGTCACCACTGGGCCACCAGGGAAGTCCCTCCCTGTGCCTTTGTGAAGACGGTGCCGTGAGAGCTCCCTGAGCCTTGGGCGGGGATAGAAGGGAGTGTGCGGGAGTCTCAGGGGCCTCTCCCCCATCCTCCTGGCGTTGGAGGCAGGAGGCTCGGCGAGACAGCAGGTGCCCCCGATGGGCGTCGGGGACAGGATGGGGGAGGCTTGGCGGACGGTGGGCCACATGCCCTTAGCAGGTGCAATTGCTGAGCAGGGTCTGGGGTCTTTGGGGTCAGGCCCACGTGACTCTGGAGACACCACCAACCCAGCACGAATGTTCTTGGGGGCCTGGATGGTGGGCTCGTCCGTGTGGGTCCTCCCCGTGGCTGGGAGAGAGGGTCAGGGGCCACAGGAGGGAGGACGGTACAGGGCAGTGAAGGATCCTGGGGCCAGGGGGCTGTGGGCCACGGAGGAATGGAGCCCTGAGGGGTCGGGAAGGGCGTGGGGGTCCCTGGGGGCCCTGACAGGGCTGGAGAGCCCGCTGTGGGGCGCCTGGGCCACGGCTGGAGGCACAGAGGCGGTGCCCCGTGGGGGAGACGCAGGTCTGCACTTGGGGCTCGCCAGGATGCCTCCCGGGCCTTGGGCAGGGCCGGCACCTCACTGCCGCCTGGACTTCAGCGCCCGTGTGCCCTGATCTGGACCGTGGAAGCTGGGACACCCTGGAGTGAGCCTGCAGGACCAAGGGGCTGTGACCACCCCGATCCTGTGCCCGGACCCCTGAGCCCGGCGCTCAGAGGGCAGCATCAGGAGACAGGACACCCAGCCGCCCGGCCCCCGAGAAGCTCTGTGAACAGACCCCCCAGCAGCCCGTTCATGGCTTCAGGCCCCCGGGACCAGGGCGGCGCGTGTCTCACCAGCAGGGGCCGCCCACTCTGCCCGCGTGCACGGTCCCCCAGGGAGGGTGCTTGGCGAGTTTCCCCGTGGGTGTGAGAGTCACGGAGCTGCTGATGGTGATGGAGGAAGTGGACCCGCGCCCCACCTCCTCAGCAATCCGTGCTCAGAAAGAACACTCCCGGGGCAAGACGTGCAGATTCAAGCCTGCTTTGGGGAGGAAAGTGGCCTTCGGGTTAATGATAAGCCAACGCTCTTTTCCACACTCGGGTGTGTCTGTTGAGTTTTGGGGCACCCCAGGAGGGGCGGAATTTGGGTTCCACCTTGTCACTCAGGGAATGGCTGGAAATGCTGGATTTCTGAAGCCTGGGGACCACTTTGGGGGGTGAGGGAGGGTCGTCTCCAACGGCAAGGCCCCAGCCCGCGTTCCAGGAGGGAAGATGACACCACGCGTATCCAGCAACACCAGGACAGGACTTTCCCTGAGTTTACGTGCCCGCCGCTCCCATCGGGAAAGCACAGACAGAATCGTCCTAGCTCATTCCTCACCAAGAAAAGTGATTATGATGCAAAGTCACCTCCATACAGTGCATATGACTTTAATATCAGTAAACTCCCCTTAAATATTAGATGCAGTGAGGAAATATTAGTTAAATTATCACAGACTAATATGATCAGTTTCCTCTAGGATAAAATGTGATAAATGGGTTTTAATAAACTAAGGAGAATTATACGCGTCATATTCGTGGTTCCTGTCAATTTTATTTAGAGTGAAATGCCATTGCGATAATTAGTTGGGTTTTACTGTGTTCATTAAAAGCTTTTCTAATGACCGCTTGGAGGAATAAGTGAAATTAATTTCTTTCTAGAACATCAGAGAAATTCATCAAACAAACAAAAAGCAAACTCTAGGGCGTGTGTGAGCAGGGTGGGGGCCCGTGGTCTGTGTGCCCGCCCCGGGGGTGGTGCCTTCCTGTCGCTGGCGTTGGGACTGCCCGGGGGGAGGATGCCGGTCCCCGCTGGAGGCTCTCCCTCTCAGGGGCCCCTGAGCCGGGACTTACAGGCCGCCTCCTCCAGGCAGGATTCCTTGACTCTTCCAAGCTCAGGGCCCTCTCCCTCCTGGTCTGACTGCCAGACCATGGCTCCTTCAGCTCCGGAGGCTGAAAGCAGCCACCCGGGCCCAGCCCAGGGACACCTCCCCGAAGGGCTCAGGGGCCAGAAACCAGGATCTGCCGCCGTCTGTCCCCTGGCCACCTCCTTCCAGCCCCGCTGGGAGCCTGCGTGGCCTCCAGGCAGCGGCTGTGGGCAGAGGGGCCACCTGGGAGCCCATGGGGGTCCTCGTTGGTCTCCTGACTGAGGCTGCTCGGCGGCGAACGAGGAGACCAGACCCGGACGCCATGATCCTCCCCACACTCCCGTGCGCGGGGCGGGGCCTCAGGGCAGGTAGGACGGCCTGAGAGGCTCACTGTGAGCCCCAGCACACAGATCACACGCCACACACCCACACCACACTCACACACCACACACTCACCCCACACACTCACCACACACACTCCACACACTCACCCCACACACAGGCTCACACACACACCCCACACACACACACCACACACCCACCCCACACACTCACCCCCCACACACACCCCACACACTCACCCACACACTCACCCACACACTCACACCACACACTCACCCCACACACTCACACCCCACACACTCACCCCACACACTCACACACCACACACTCACCCCACACACTCACCCCACACACTCACACACCACACACTCACCCCACACACTCACACACCACACACTCACCCCACACACTCACACCACACACTCACACCCCACACACTCACCCCACACAGACACCACACACTTACCCCACACCCCACACACTCACCCCACACACTCACACACCACACTCACCCCACACACTCACACACCACGCTCACGTTCCACACACTCAGCCCACACACTCACACCACACACTCACACACCACACACAGGCTCACACACCACACACTCACACCACACAGGCTCACACACCACACACTCACCCCACACACTCACCCCACACACTCACACACCACACACTCACCCCACACACTCACCTCACACACCACACACACACCCACATGCACTCACACGCCCCCATGCAGGGTCTGGGGGTCACCCTCCACCCGTCACACCTGGCCATCCCAGTGTCCCTCCGCGCCGCCCCGACTGCCCGGCCCCCTGCTGCCTCCGTCTCGCCCTTCCTCGGGCACTCAAGAGCCGCTGCGGAGCCTCTCTCCCCTCGCCGGCCTGCAGGAGAGAGGGCCCTCCTGCCCCTTGGGCAGAGGGGGACCGCGGGGCCGCGAGGGAGGCCTGGGCCTCAGCGGCGCCATCAGTCCGCGCGGGCTTGGGGAGCGGCACCGGAACACGGACGATGGGAGGGCTTCTTTTCTGGGGATCGGGCGCCTTCCCGCTTGAGACGCGGGTCCTGCGTCGCTGCTGGTTTGGGGACGTTTTCAGCTTCAGGTGGGCTGGCAGGGGGCCCCGGGGGGTCACCCAGGCCTGGCTGCCAGCTTCCCAGGGCATTCTCTCAGGGCCAGCAGGGAGGCTCTTCTCCGCTGCCCGACGTGTGAGACCACCCAGCTCCGCCCCTAGGCTCACCTACCCCCACCCACCCATGACACACACACGACCAGACCCCCTCAAGGCTGCTCCCAGGCCTGGCGGGACAAGCCCGGCCCAGGCCAGCCAGCAGGAGCCAAACCCCCAGCACTTTTGGGGGTCCCAGCCCCCGGCCCTCCCAAGGAGGGCCTCCCTTCATTCCCTGGGGGCCTCTCGGGGAACCCCCCCACCTCCAGCCTTGCCCTTTGTGTGTGGCAGGGAGGACGGAGAGGCCTCTGGGGAAGCCCGGCTTGAGGAGGCTCACCCCACCAGCTGCCGCCCCGAACCCGCGAGGGTTCCTGAGTGCTGCAGCAACAACATGCCCTCCACCTCGAGTCACCGCCTCAAAGCCAGCCTCCCGACCAGCCTGTGTGACCGTGCAGACCCTCCCCCGACCTCCGCAGCCCTTACCACCCCAGACGGGGCATCCTGACCCCGTCAGCCCCCGGCCCCGCCTCTGCCTGCCTTGCTGGGCGTCCCACTGCACACAGCTGTCCAGTGAGTCCTTGGTGAGCGAAGGTCCTGGCGCCTGCCTGACCCCCTTTCACCCGCGTCTCGCTGTGTGCTGGGCTGTCTTGCACTTGCCTTTACTCTGGCACAAAGTGGGCTGCTAAAGAGCTGCATTTTAGTGCTTGCGGAGCCGGGCGGGTCTATGCAATTTTTTTTTTAACTTTAAAAGTAGTTCTGGGGACTTCCCTCCCGGTTAAGACTCCATGCTTCCAACGCAGGGGTGGTGGCGGGGGGGGGCACAGGTTTGAGCCCTGGTCAGGGAACCAAGATCTCACAAGCCTTAAGGCGTGACTCAAAGAAAAAAAGTCGTTTGGTGCTTGTTTGAAAAGTGGAGACTGTAATGGACTGAATGTGCCCTCCCCCCAGATTCACACGTGGACACCTCACCCCCTAGGTGATGGCATTTGAAGGCCGCGCTTTGGGAGGTGACGAGGTCCTGAGAGAGGAATTAGCGCCCTAATGAAGGAGACCCCCGAACGCTCCCACCAGTGAGGACAGAGTGAGAAGACCCCGATGCTGTCTATGAACCGGAAAGCCGGTCCTCACTAAACACTGAATGTGCTGGTGCTTTGCGCTAGACTTGCAGCTGCCAGAACCACGAGGAATAAAGTTCTTATCACAGACCCCCCAGTGTGCGGGCAGCCCAAATGCACAGAGGTGAGCACACCCATGACCCCTGTCAGATGAATTTGCAGTCTTAGAAGGAGAGCTCTTAGCTGCACAGGGGGAGCTCTGACGGCGGGGCGTCTGCTGACGGACGGCCCCGCCGACCAGCACTCTGTGGGGGACTCAGACATAACTCCGAGCATGTCGGAGGCGCCTCTCAGCAACAACATGGTACCAGACCAGGCGGAACCCTGGCTTCCCCCGGAGCCCGCCTTGGGAATGCATCTTGATTAGGGAAGCTTGGAGCTGGAAGGCGGGGAGATATTTTTACATTAGAAGTGTTTGCTGAGAGTGACTCTGCAGATGGGTAATTTAGCTGGTAATCATGCCGGCGCTGTTGTTTATTCATCATTAAAAGCCGCACCTCGTGGCTGGTTAGAGTAGCGAGGGAGAGACACACTCAATTAAGCTGGGTGAGCAGCGAGCACAGAGCCGGCGGAGACCAGGTATGTCGCGAGAAGTCTCCACGCGGGCGAGTCAATCAGGGCGCCCTAATTGGAAAGTAGTCATAAAAAGTAATTGAGTTTAATACATAATTTAGATCATTACCCGTTAAGTTAATGCCTCCTGCTTAGGTGTGGGGAGAAAATTATTTATCTGGTAGACGGGAGGATTTCATTTGTTTTTATAATAGAATGTTCACCAATTGACTTTAATAAGAGCAGTTTGTTCAATCAGATTCTGAATTGGCGCGGAGGCTGGAAGTTCATATGTTAATTTCGACGCGCTATGCCTGGCGCTTCCTCCCCTGAGCGCCTGGTGTGTTCCAGGGGGCTCCTCTGCCTTCCCAGCCCAGGTCCACTCCACGGAAACTCAGTCCGTGTCTCTGGTGTCTGAGTGGGAGGCTGATAGACTCCTAAGTTCGTCCTCCTCATTTTTAGATTTAGAAGAAGAGAGATTAAAGAGACTGCTGCTTCACTGGTGGGCCTTTTTCCTCTCAAAAGTGGTCCTCTGGCTGCAAATAAGCGCTTCTGCTAAATCCCAAGGAGGAGCTTAATAATCACCCCTCACTGGGGTCTCCCTGTCTGCAATTCATTGACTCATCTGTCTTTCTCAGCAATTGTGTGAAGTCGGGCTCCCCCACTAGCCCCACGGGAGCAGGCAGAGCTGCCCGGGACAAGGGCTGGCTGTGAATGGGGACTTACCCTACAGCCCTGGGTGGGGAGGGAGCTTGGATCCCAGCTCCTGGGTGTGCGGCCTCAGGCTGGTTGGGTCATCACCACTCTGGGCCTCAGTCTTCAGACCTGCAAAATGGGGATAAGAAGGTGAGGTGTTGTGAGGATGGAGGAGGCCACGCCACTGACCGTCGGTCCTGCCCCACCCGCAGCTGTGCACGAGGCAAGCAGGCACTTGAGTGACAGGCAGGAGACCCTCCCCTTACCCCCTGCAGCCCACGGGAAGGTGGGGTCCCTTCCTCTCTCTGCCTCCGTGTCCCGTCTCCAAAGCAGATGGTGACAACCCCTTCCCAGGGGCTGCGGCTGCTGTTGGCCCCCCTCTCCGCCCCCATCATCACGAGTCTTGCT
The DNA here is from genome assembly GCF_019320065.1 of Cervus canadensis. NCBI lineage: Eukaryota > Metazoa > Chordata > Mammalia > Artiodactyla > Cervidae > Cervus > Cervus canadensis. The sequence goes on from NC_057402.1 coordinate 6,852,570, forward strand.
GACCAGGCCACGGGGCCTTCCTGGGGCTCACCAAGGAGCAGCTGGCCTGGGGACCTCAAGCCCCCATCACGGGAGGCTGGGCCGGGTCGCCAACCCCACACAGCTCCCTTGACAGTCTTGAGGACAGGAGGCCCAGGGTGCACAGCCTCCACCCCCATGGGCCTCCAGCCTCTCCGGCCCCTCCCTCTGTGTTTCCCTCTGGGTAGGAATATTGGAGTGGGTAGCCATTCCCTTCTCCAGGGGGTCTTCCCCACCCAGGGATTGAACCCGGGTCTCCTGCATTGCAGGCGGATTCTTTACCAGCTGAGCCACCAGGAAAGCCCACATTTCCCCAGCAGCACTTAGCAAAGGTGAGCCCCTTCTCCAGCCCGCGGCACTGCCCACTTCCTGTGGGGACGGCCTCTGGAAAGGAGACACCACTGAGACCTGGGTGGGGGGTCTCCACTCTGAGACACAGACGGCCCCACACAGCCCCCGACGGAGCAGGCAGCTCGGGAGCCACCCTGAGACCCACTGGAGGCGGAAGCCGGGGGTCCCGGGGAGTTACACCCACAGAATGCTGGAATCAACACGTTTAGCTGTGAAGCCCTGGGGTTATGTTACATCACAAAAGATAACACTGGAGTAGAAGAGAGTTTTTTAAGTCTGGGGCTTTTAAAAAACAGGCCTGGGTCGTCCCTGATGGTCCAAGGTTAAGCCTCCGAGCTTCCAGTGAAGGCAGTCCATGTTTGATCCCTGGTGAGGGAACTAAGATCCCACATGCCACATGGCTCAAAGGAAAAAAACAGGCCTGAGCCCTGGAGACACCTGAGATGCAGTGAGGGGGAGGGGAGGGAAGAGGAGAAAGGGGAGGGCACCTTCTGCAAGCTCCCCCCCGACTCCCAGTCTCCTGGCATGGCCAGGCTCGACTCTGGACTCGGAGGCTCGGGGTCCATCCAGAGGAGCCCCCACCTCACCCCAGGCTGGAACAGCAGGAAGGCCTGAGGGGCCCCAGCACAGGGTCCATGGGGGGAGGGCGGGTGACTCCAGTGTGTCCTCCCACCCCCCACCATCCGTCCAGGTGGCCTGAAGGTCCTGGAGGCAAACGTCCCTCGCCGGGCCCTGTCTGACTCTGAGTCCTGCTTGGTGCCAAGCCCGGGGCAGCTGAGCCACCCAGACGGTCACTCGGCGGCTCAGAGACAGGGTGGGCAGGTCCCCAGTCTCGGAGTGCTGGGACCTCGGGGCCTTCCCGGCTGGACATGGCGCCACGGACGACAGCAAGAGAGGGAGGGAGACCCACCTGACCGCGGGCGGCCCGCGCCCGGCCCTCCACCAGCGCCAGCCCCAGAACGTCTCCACCCACACTGCCAGACACGACAGCCACCGGCCGCGTGGGCCACGGCGCCCTGGGCGCAAGGCTCCCCGGGACTAGCTCACCACCTTTCAAGTCAGCAAGCCTGTGGGCTGGTGGCCCCGTAACTGGCGTCATACAAGGTCATAGCTGGTGTTCGCCCGGCGGACCGAGGCGGCGCGGCCCCCCGCCCCCGAGAGGGCCATGGCCACCGCTCCGGAACAAAAGGAAGAGCTTGTTTACAAATTGTCCGCTGAAATTTAAGTTGCCAACATTGGCATCAGGCCTCGCCTGCCAGGCCACCCGGATTGGAGGGTAATTTATGAAGATTGCTTTACCTGCGGCCGCGCTGGTCTGTGCCGGCAAGTAATTCACACCAGGCTCATTTCGGATGCAGTCAGAGACCCCCGTATTTCACCATGACAATGTAATCACAGAGCCACATTAAAAAGTCATTATTGTTTAGAATCCAGCTTGGTTTGAAAAACACTTACTATAAAATTCAACAGCCTTTGTAAATTACCGAAAGGTTTACTCAAGAATGCTAGGTGCCGTGATTTAGACGGGGAACTTACCACGTTATTGATTCTGTGGGATTTTGTTGGTTCCTGCATTTACGGGGGATGATTAGTGAGTAATCCGAGTAATAAACCCCTCCCTGTTGGTTCGTAAATAATGAAGAATTGAACTTGTGTCCTCAAATTTCCCAGGCAACCTGCTCCTGCCCTGAAGAGTCTGAGATTCCACTTTGGGTGGTTTTGCGGGGAGTCTGGGAATCCATCGTCTGGAGGGCAGAGGATGGTGAGACTTTGCTTTCTGGCCCCTGGGAAGGGCTGGATGCAGGGTCCCCAGAGAGCGGCCACTGAGCCAGGACTCTGCCAGGTGGGGTTTGCGTCTTCATGAGCGAGAAGTTCCTCATGGGCCACTGCAGAGGCTGGGCTCGGGGACTCCGTCCTGGGGAATCCTGAGAGCTGGGAGCAGCCACGGGCTAGGTTGAAACATGACGACCACGTGGGGCCTGGAGAGGCTGGGGACCCCAGAGCTGGGCCGTCAGCACAACCTCCGCCCCAGCAGACAAGGACGGGAGAACCCAGCTGCCCTGACCCCGGCCCAGGACTTGCCCTCAGCAGCCCGGGTCACCTGGAACTAGTGGACAATTTCTAGAACATCCTCCACATCAGCCCCGCCTTAGGGTCTCACAGCACACACAGCGCTTTGAAGACCCTACCTTGCGGAAGGGGCTTCCCTGAGTTCCGTTGTGTTTCCGGCCGGCTCTGCCACGCCTGTGACCCGCAGCACACCTGCCCACACTCGCGGGGCTGCCTGGGGAGCGGTCTGAGCCTGCATCACGCTCGGCCGGGGCCGTGCATGTGGTTACGGGGCACGTGGCCTCCACACGCGCACAGCTGCTCCCCAGGCACCTCGGGCTGGGACCCACCGGGCCCCACGGCACGTCTTCCCCACAGACCCCAGCTTCGGACTGGGGCACAGGAGCTGCTAAGCAAGGTAGACGCTGACCTTGGAAATGAACTGGGCTGAACCGACACTGACCTCGACTGAACCGAAAGTGGACGGGGAAGGAGCAGAAGCCACGTGCCAACTGAGCCAAATGGAGCCCAGTCGGGAGTGGGTCAAAACTGAACTGCACTGGACCGTTCACGCTGGGTGGGCGGTGGAGACTGGCCGGCCCCCGCCCACCGAGTCGGAGGAGAGGACATAAGCCAGGGAGGCGTTAACTCTGCCTGGCCCTGGCCCTGGGGAGAGCGCAGGTCAGTACTGCTGCTGCTGCTGCTAAGTCACTTCAGTCGTGTCCGACTCTGTGCGACCCCATAGACGGCAGCCCACCAGGCTCCCCCGTCCCTGGGATTCTCCAGGCAAGAACACTGGAGTGGGTTGCCATTTCCTTCTCCATGCATGAAAGTGAAAAGTGAAAGTGAAGTCGCTCAGTTGTGTCTGACTCTTAGCGACCCCATGGACTGCCCAGCCTACCAGGCTCCTCCATCCATGGGATTTTCCAGGCAAGAGTACTGGAGTGGGCTGCCATTGCCTTCTCCAAGTATTGCTACTGGGAACGGAAAATTAAAGAAAACACGTGCCGCTGGGTGTTCCTAACACACCTGATGCGGTCCACGGAGGACGTCTCCGGGAAAGCAAAGACCCAGACCCCGGAGGCCCCAGCTCGTGCACACCAGGCCCCTGAGATGCGCCTGTACCCGGAGCCTCTGCCGGGCTCGGGACGGGGGCACGCGCTGCGTGCTAAGAGCGGCCCACCGGGAGGGAAGGCTCTGAGGCCCGGGCCCAGCTCCCCGCAGGTGTTCAATTGTCATCTGTTGAAGATGTGCGTCCTTGAGATGCTCTCAGCCGCCTCCTCCACGCGCATATCTGGGATGGTTCTTTCCCTCTTTCATTTCCACCCTGAGCTCTTTCCATTTCCACTCTCTTACTTTTCATCCTATTAACCTATTCTGCCATCTTAGCAGCTTTTGTTTTCTCCTATTTCTTCTTAGTCCCTGCCCTCCCCCGCACCCCACCCCAACTCCCCGGGGATCTCTGGTCTTTGTCCCAGTGTTTTGTTACGGGATAGTTCAACGTTCTGAGCAAATTACACAGGATGATTCGTACTCACCACCCAGACCTACCAGACGTTAGCGTTCTGCTCTATTTGCCTCAGGTGATGTTTTCCAAAGTGCTATGTTAAAATGGAGGAAGCCCCGGGCAGCACCCACCCATCTGATCTGCCTCACTTCTTGGTAGCCTCACTGGTCACGGCTCGATATCTTTACTACAATATAGCGTGTTGTTTTGTAAACATACGTGCATTTTAAGGCTTTGCATGGGTGATATCAGGCCCTGTGTGTAACTGTGCATCTTTTCTGCTTATTTCTCTGTGCTGGGTCTTAGTTGCTGTGTGTGGACTTTGTCTAGCTGCGGTGAGTAGGAGTTACTCTGTGGTTGCAGCTCTCGGGCTCCAGGCGCCCGGGCTTCAGCTACTTGCAGCTCCCAGGCCCGAGGGCACAGCAGTTGTGGCGCCTGGGCTCAGTTGCCCCACAGCGTGGGGGATCTTCCCAGACCAGGGATGGAGCCCGCATTCCCTGCATTGGCAGGTGGACCGCCAGGGAAGGCCCTTTGTCTCCTTCTTCACGCCACATCATGGGTCCATGTTGGCCCGCGTCCATGCACCCTCCATCTTAAGGACCGATCTGTCCCTGCCTGACACCTTCCACTGTTCTCATGGGTTGTTCTAGAGGGGCCACCTATTTCCGGCTCTTGTGCAAAATGCAACAGTGTCCCCAGAAGGAGAGATGGACGTGCTGGGAGAAGGATCAGCCAGGCTGGGGAGTGGACAGATTTCTCTTCAAAGGGTGGAGTCAGTGCACCCTCCCTAGCTCTGTCCCGCAGCTCACTCATCCGTGGCTAGCCCCGTTACCACTAGATCCTTAACCATTGTTAACCAGATGATTGTAAAACCACTGCTTTAATTTCATCTCCCAGTTTCCTGGGGAGAGGACATTGGCCATTCAGTCACCTTTCTTGTTAATCATGTGGTCACATCTTTGCCCTGTTCTAACTGATTCTTTTTTTCTGGCTTTTTCATTGTATGTTTCATTATTGAAGTATAATTGTTTTACAATGTTGTTAGTTTCTGCTCTACAACAAAGTCAATCAGCTTTTTGTACACATATATCCCCTCCCTCTTGAGCCTTCCCTCCTCTTCCCCCAGTTCTTTTCTCTTGTTGTCTCATTGATTACCCTGAGATCTTTATATATGCTGGATAATCATTGGTCGGCTATGTTTATAGAAAATAATTCCTCTTGGTCTGCCGCTTATTTTTTTTTTAACTTCTAACTTTGTTCATGGTGCTTTTTGTTGTACAGACGATACTAATTATCAGAAAGTCGAACTGATCAGCTTCAGTTTTATGGTTTGTGTTTGCAGGTCTTGCTTAAGAAATTTTTCTGTACCTGACATCATAAAGCCATTCTCCGATAGTTTTTTTCTAATTGTTCTAAAATTCAACATTTCAGATGTAAGAATTTAACCCACATGAAGTTTATTCTCTGTACAGAATTAGCTCATGACCCGAATTATTTTGCTTTCCTGTTGGTGACAGGTGACAGCCTGATCTGTAGCTGCCTCTGAGGCACCCCACTTTCAGGAGTGCGTGCAGGTCTGGCTGGGGCCCTGCTCTCTTCCAATGACTTGTCTGTTCATGCAGTCTATCACAGCCCTGGCCGAAGCCTTGATATTCGGTGGGACAAACCCTTCAATGTTCCATGCAGAGCAGAAGCTCACCTGAGCAGGTGCCGTGAGGGATGCTGTTAGGATTTCAAATGAAATTACGTTCACTTCACAGATTATTTTAAGAGAGAACCGAACACTTAAAGCTGAGTTTCTCTGCTCCTGCTAGGCCTCTCCCACAGTTAACTCCCCCTCTCCATCATCCAGTAAAAGGGTGCTGTCTCCTCCCTGGGGGTGGGGCACGTCTCTCTTGACTGCTGAGCAGTAGTTCTACTGCTATTGCAGGCGGCGTGGTTTTTCTTTGCACTTTCCAGTTAGTGATGGCTGTTGCATAGAAATGCCTTGGATTTTTACACCTCCTTATATCAAACCTGATTAATTCTATCTGCAAAATTTCCTTGAAAATTTGTTTATGCAGAAAGGTACGTTGTCTACCTAAGTGCTGACTCGTGTCTCCTTTCCAGTCCTCATCCCCGCTTCTCCTCCTGTCTTGTATTGCTGGTCGGACCATCGGTGCCATGGAGAGTAACAGCCACGAGACACGTCAGCTCTCCAAGTCCCGACCTCCGTGGGCTGCGTCGGAAGTTAACGGAAGCCGGCGCTCTGCTGTGTGGCGGCAGTTGCCCTTCACCTGTTAAGGTCACCTTCCTATCTCTAATCATCTGAGCGTTTCCACCGAGAAGGGGGTGGGCTTAAACCCAGTCTGCATCCTCTGAGATGATCGTGAGCTTGCCTCCTACCATCTACTGATGAGGTGAATTACACGAGATCTCCTGGCACTATTTTACGCTTACGTTCCTGGGACAAAATATACTCGGTCACAGCGATCCCCACCCTCCTCCCTCCTGGTATGTGACAGGTCGGGACGGCCGTGCGCCCGCCCTCTGGGGCCCACTGGCAGCCCCCCAAAACCCTGTGACTCTGGTTATCCCTGCCCTGCCTGCACTCAAGAAGCTCTTTGGACAAACTCTCGGAGGAGAAGGGAGCCCTTATCCAAGGATTTATCACTGAAGATGCTCCTATACTGAAAAAATAGTGCCTGCTCCAGTGAGGAGGCAGACTCATTCTGTCTGGAGAAAACGGTTGGCAGAAATACGTCCGTCCCACCAGAGGAGCAGCCCTGTTACTGCTGGGCTCGGAGCCCAGGAGCCCCAGGCCCTCTGGGTTCTCCGACTGCCCTCCTTCCGCCTGCCCCAGGGCCTCAGAGCGCCCCTTCCTTGGCGCTGCCAGTGTCCACCCCGCAGCCCCTGATGGGCTCACGTTCCCCAGACAACAGGACACAAAGGGCGTAGCATAGCAACAGGGTGGGGTGTGGCCAGACTTCTGGAACCTCCCCCCGTGGAGCGCTTTCTCCTGCTCAGTGCCTCCCCGCAAAAGGAGAGGAGAGGTCCAGGGTGGAGGACGTGAGCTGAACTCACCCAGCAACTGGGCTGCCTGGCTGCACAGTGCAGAGGCGGTCGGAGGCATCCACGGACCCACGGCTCATGAGACAGACGTGGGAGTGTGAGCATGAGGCCGTGCAGGGACGTCTCACTGGCTCATGGGCCAAGGGTGAGCTGATGAAGGGAGGGAGGAAGCAGCCAGGAACCCCGACCGTGCTGTGGTTAATAGGCGGTGCCCTGAGCCACCACGCACCTCTTCCCGACGCCATGGACTCGCCGTCGAGGGTTCGGACCATATTCTGGGATGCGGCTCCAAGTGCCCCTAGATTCCTTCTTGAGCCGTTCCCATTGCTTTGCCGCAACGGTCCCTGACAGCTCACTGCAGTGGGAGAGAAACGCCGTCCCCTTATGTCACTTTGTTGCAGAATTTGTGACTTGAAAACCAGTAACTGATGTTTAGAACACATCATCCTTGGTGGAATCGGAGACATGCCTTCCCTTGGACAGTTGCAGAGAAGAAGTGGCTTTGGCCTTGGTCCTCAGGGGGATGACCTGACCTCTTTATCTCTTTCAGGGGCATAGAGTTGGGGTGTCCAACATGATTTTCCAGGTTAAACAGTGGGAAGAAGATTCTGGAGGCATAGGTTGGTCTGCTCCCCTCTCAGATCGATCTGCCCACCTCCCCTGAAATGGGTGCCAGCTCCCAGGCAGCCCTGGGATGGCAGGAGAGACAGAAAGTGGAATCGGCAGCTTAGGAGACCCACAGGGCTGGTCACAGGCCTCTTTCTACATCATCAGCCTCAACAGAGTCCACCACCTGCAGAACCGCTATGTGCAGGGAACACAGTTATCGCTGTTGAGCCCCAGGGAGCCAAGAAAGAAAATACCCCAAAACAAGGAGGGTAGGGAAGGGCAGCCACCAGAGATGAAAGACCAGGCAGAACCAAGAATACATGTTGCTGATGGAGGAGACGGGGGAAGCAGAGCAAATGAGGACAGTGAAGACACAGAAGTAGCTTCAAGGACGGTGCAGGCTTGTCGCTGGAGTTCACAGCAGCCTTTCAGGAGACAGGCTGAAGGATAGCATGGTCGTCGTTCAGACCCAAGTCAGTGGCCTGGAAGACGGGGCATAAAAATTATGAGCAGAGGTCGGGCAGAGTGTGGACTCTGGAGCGCAAGCATGCAACTCTTGGAATCAAACTCCATCTCGTTTTATTGGCATAAGCGGCCCCAGCAGGACACTTACGGGGACCTGACTGCCCGGGGTCAGTAGCAAGTTTAGGCTCACCCTGGCTCCAGCCGGAGGACGGCGGAGGCTCTGGGAGGTTTGTGTGAGGATAACCGGCTCTGAGGAGGCTCTGGCCGGGTACAGCGATGGCAGCCTTCGGAGTGACGCCGCCAAGCAGCTGTGTACCCACCCGGGTGTGGCAGGCAGAGAGCGCAGCCCGCGGGTCATCGGCACTGCGCCCCCTCGAGGGGGTCACACTGTGCAGCCTTTGGGGGCTGAAGGCTGAAGCACATGCGTACCTGCCCCCGCCCATGCCCGTCCTTCCGTCGGTGCCAGATGCCGGGGGCTGCGGGCACTGGTGGACGAGGGAGCCGCGGCCCCCCGCCGGCCAGCCATGCCGCCTCCCGACCCCTGTAGGAGGCAGTAGCTGCCTCACCTGGGCTTTCTGCCTTCCTGGCGGACCAGCAGTGTCTGCAGTGGACCCTCCCTTGTCACGTCCAGTTTCGTGAAGGGCCGCGGGCAGTGCCGCGAGCCAAGAGGTGAGACCCCCGGTGAGACCAGGAAAGCTGGGTGAGGACTCCCGGACAGGACGGATGAGGGTGCCGGATCCAAGCTCCTGACGGGGGCTGTGGGCCCTGTGAGTCGCTGGCATGACTGAGTTGCTGGCGAGAACAGGAAACAGTCCCCGCCCTCCTTCTTGAGGCAAACCTAGGGTGATTCTTCATTGATCAAGTGTCCCAGGCCCTCCTCCCAGGAACAGCATAGGATACCAGCTGCTCCAGTTATCAGAGGACCCTGGAGTATAAAACTGCTTCAAGAATGGTCATCATGGTGCTATCTAAACAGTATGTTGAAAACCCTGTAAATGCTTATCAAGGACAATAAAAGTTCATTATAAAAATTAATTAAATACTACACTTTAATTAACTAATCCAGTTAAAGAACACTAGCATGGTAAAAGAATCAAATTGCTAAGCAGAAATGAGATTCATGATATTTAACAGTTTGTATTACCATAGCTATATTATTAAAAATGAAAACAAACTAAAACTATATGCGTAAATAAGGTCCAGAAAGTCATACACCCAAATGCTGATATTATTTAATAGTAAGATCAAACTAATAAATATGTGATTGTTTTTCTCATCATTAAAAAAAAAATGAAGAAAGAGCAAACGTATAGGGAGAAAGAACTTATGATAAAACATATAAAGAACTTTGAAAATAAATTTAGGAGCCCAAACATGAGAAAAGTTAGAGGTATCTTAAAGAATGACCATCGGGTGAAATTTGTCTGATGTTTTTCTCATGATTAGACTGGGCCTCTGGGTTTGGGAGGGAGAAGGCAATGGCACCCCACTCCAGTACTCTTGCCTGGAAAATCCCATGGACGGAGGAGCCTGGTAGGCTGCAGTCTATGGGATCGCTAAGAGTCGGACACGACTGAGCAACTTCACTTTCCCTTTCACTGTGTTTGGGAGAGGCAAAGAGCCATCCTCATCACGTCATACTTAGGGTACATGCTACCAACATGATTTATCACTACTAATGTTGACCGGACATGGAACAAGTGTCAGGTTCAACACTGGGAAAGGAGTTCGGCAAGGCTGTACATTGTCACCCTGCTTACTTCACTTCTGTGCAGGGTACATCATGCAAAATGCCAGGCTGGATGAAGCACAAGCTGGAATCAGTATTGCCAAGAGAAATGTCACAACCTCAGATACGCAGATGTTACTACTCTAATGGCAGAAAGCAAAGAGGAACCTGGCTCAGTCAGTAAAGAATCCACCTGCAATGCAGGAGACCCAGGTTTGATTCCTGGCTTGGGAAGATCCCCTGGAGGAGTAAATGGCAACCCACTCCAGTATTCTTGCCTGGGGATATCCCATAGACAGAGGGGCCTGGCAGGCAACAGTCCATGGGGTCGCAAAGAGTCAGACATGACTGAACAACTGCATACACACAGCACACATAAACAGCCTGTTGATGAAGGTGAAGAGGAGAGTTGAAAAAATCGCTTAAAACTCAGCCTTCAAGGGACTTCCTTGCTGGTCCAGTGGCTAAGACTCTGAGCTCCCAGTGCAGGGGCCCTGAATTCAATCCCTGGTCAGGGAACTAGATCCCATGTGCTGCTTCTAAGAGTTTGCATGACGCAACTAAAGATCCCACAGGCAGCAACTAAGGCCTGACACAGCTAAATAAATAAATGCTTAAAAAAAAACAACCCTCAACATTCAAAAAACTAAGATCATGGCATCTGGGACCATCACTTCATGGCAAATAGATAGGGAAAAAGTAGAAACAGTGACAGACTTTATTTTCTTGGGCTCCAAAATCACTGTGGATGGTGACTGTAGCCATGATATTAAAAGACGCTTGGTCCTTGGAAGAAAAGCTATGAAAAGCCTAGACAGCATATTAAAAAGCAGAGACATCACTTTACTAACAAAGGTGTGTACAATCAAAGCTATGGTTTTTCCAGTAGTCAGGTATGGATGTGAGAGTTGGACCACAAAGAAGGCTAAGTACCAAAGAATCAATGCTTTTGAATTGTGGTGCTGGAGAAGACTCTTGAGAGTCCTTTGGACTGCAAGGAGATCAAATCAGTCAATCCTAAAGGGAATCAACTCTGAATATTCTTTGGAAGGACTGATGCTGAAGCAGAAGCTCTAATAATTTGGCCACCTGATTCGAAGAGCTGACTTATTGGAAAAGACCCTAATGCTGGAAAAGGTTGAGGGCAGAAGGAGAAGGGGATGACAGAAGATGAGACGGTTAGATAGCATCACTGACTCAATGGACATGAATCTGAGCAAACTCCAGGAGTGAAGGACAGGGAAGCCTGGCGTGCTGCAGTCCATGGGGTCCCAGACAGTTAGACAGAACTTAGCAACTGACATAAAAACAGACACATAGATCAATGGAACAAAATAGAGAGCCCAGAAATAAACCCACCTGCAATGCGGGAGACCTGGGTTCGATCCCTGGCTTGGGAAGATCCCCTGGAGAAGAGAATGGCCTCCCTGTCCAGTATTCTGGCCTGGAGAATTCCATGAACAGAGGAAACTGGCAGGGTACCGTCGCAAAGAGTCAGACACAATTGAGTGATTTGCACTATAAGAGTAATTAATCTACAACAAGGAAGGCAAGAAAATACAATAGAGAAAAGGCAGTATCTTCAATAAATTGTGTTGGGAAAAACTGGACCGCTACATGCAAAAGAATCAAGCTGGACTACTCTCTCACTCCATACACAAAAATAAACTCAAAATGGATTAAAGGCGAATCCAAGTCCTAAATGCACACAGCACAGTCAGGAAATGCCTTGGCTTGACCAAGAAGTTAATGTAGGTCAAGGGCTTTGTTTCAGAGTAAAAGGAAGCAGCATTTCATAAATGGAACCAGAACAGCTCGCTACCTCCTCGAAGATCATGCATGCATAGCCACTCTCACCTCTTAATCGAGAGAAAATTCTAAGCAGATTAAGGACTCAAATGTGAAATAAAGTGAAATGAAATAAGAGCACTGCAGGAAAATCTGGGAGACTGTGCGCAATGTCGGAGTAAGGAGTCCTTACTAAACAAGACTGAAACCTCCGAAGTCCTTATGTTATAAATATGCAGGGCTGTATAATAGCATAAAGCACATCTACGGATCGACGCCTAAAACAAAGTCAACAGACAAACGATGAGTTTGGAAGAATAAAAATTTCTCTACAATGAGAATGACAATCTGAAGCTACTATCTATGAGATGTGGAGTGCTTACAGACTGATAAGAGGAAAACAAACAATCCAATGAAAAAAAAAATGGGCCAAGAGTGTGAATTCACTAAAGAGTAAATTCGAATGGGAAACGGCATATAAAAAGTGCTCAAAATCACTAATAGTCAGGGAAATGTAATTTAAAGTATCAGTGAGCAATCACTTAAAACTCTCAGAACCGGAGCTACCCGTTTGCTAAGTGGAGAGCAGGTCCTCTGGGGCCGCGGGAGGGAGCAGGGCATGACAGCGTGTGTGGAAAGTCCTCTAGTGACGTTGTTCGGGGAAGCACCAACGGGAACTGCCTGCCCTGGCCAGCAGGAGAGGAGCCCCTCGCATGAGCGGCTTAGATCAGGAGGTCCTGGGGAGGACCTCGGAACTAGCCAGCCACCACCAATGGAAGAAGTCGGGAAAGGTCAAAAGGAGAGAGGAGACGCCAGTCCACATGTCCTGCCTTACCTCCCAGAATCTTCCTCGCTGGAATCCGTCTTGGCCGAGGGACACACTCCCCACCAGGAAGGACCCTGAGTCAGAATGATTGGCCAGAGACAACCTGGAGACTAATCCCATCACCATAAAACCCGGGCCTGTGACCCATATGGCCGAGAAGTCCTGCTGGGTCCCCTTCCCCTCCTGCTCTCCACCCGGGCGCCCCTTCCCAATCAGGTCTCTTGCTTTGCCAGCACGTGTGTCTCCTTGGACACTTCATTTCTGAGTGTTAGACAAGAGCCCACGCTCAGGCCCTGGAAGCAGTCCCCATATCTGCAACAGATCAGCCCAAGGAACCACGTGTTCCCTTTTACCCCAAGTCCCGGTCAGGACTCATTTGCTCGAGTGACCATCACAAAGTGTCACAGACGTTTGGACAGCCGATGTTTAGTGTCTCCCTTCCTGGAGACTGGAAGTCCAATGTGTGTGTCGGCAGGGCTGGTTGCCCCAAGGCCTCTCTGCTTGGCTTGCAGACGGCCGTCTCCTCCGAGGTCCTCACGTGCACGTCCCCCTGCGCGTGTCTGAGTCCCAAGCCCCTCTTAGAGACCCCAGCTGGGTTGCATTAGGGCCACCCTAATGTCTATTTCCTGTTGCTGTTCAGTCACTCAGTCGTGTCTAACTCTCTGCGACCCCATGGACTGCAGCACGCCAGGCTTCCTTGCCCTTCAGCATCTCCTGGAGCTTGCTCAAATTCACATCCATCGAGTCGGTGATGCCCTCCATCGAGTCAGTGATGCCCTCTAACCATCTGATCCTCTGTCACCCCATTCTCCTCCTGCCTTCAGTCTTGCCCAGCATCAGGGTCTTTTCCAATGAGTTGGCTCTTCACATCAGGTGGCAAAGTATTGAAGCTTCAGCTTCCACATCAGTCATTTTGGTGAATATTCAGGGTTGATCTCCTTTAGGATTGTCTAGTTTGATCTCCTTGCAGTCCAAGGGATCCTCAAGAGTCTTCTCTAGCACCACAGTTCAAAAACATCAGTTCTTCAGCACTCAGCTTTCTTTATAGTCCAACTCTCACATCCGTACGTGACTACTGGAAAAACCATAGCTTTGAGTCTACAGACCTTTAAATACAAAGGTGATCAACCTTTGTCTGTTTAAAGACCCCGTCTCCAGATGAAGTCTGGTTCTCCTGGGGATTAGGACTCTAGCATATGAATTTGGGGTACAAGATTCAGCCCAAAACACAGCCCCTGGGCTGGCTTCCACAGAACTGAAAATACTTGTGTATTAAGATAGAAGAGCAAAGATGCTTCCACTCATGACATTGTCCGCAGAGGCAGCAAGAGAAACTCTGAAGCTGAAAACAAGGGGAGCCCGCGGAGAGGCAGTCTCACAAATGAATACGGCGGGGTCTACTGGGACCTCCCTCACTGAGGAGACTGAGGGCCTGGCCAGGCCCCCGGAGGACGTTCCTTCCTTCCTTTTTTTTCTCAACATGATTGACACACAACATATGAAATTTAAAAATGTAGAACGGGTGATTTGATACACATGTATGTATTGCTGGGGCTTAGCAGATGGCTCTAGTGGTAAAGAACCTGCCTGCCAATGGAGGAGATGTAAGAGGCACAGGCTTGATCCCTAGTTTGGGAAGATCCCCTGGAGGAGGGCACGGCAACCCACTCCAGTATTCTCGCTTGGAGAATCCCATGGACAGAGGAGCCTGGTGAGAAACAGTTCATGGGGTCGCAAAGAGTTGGACATGACTGAAGTGACTTAGCACACAAATATGTATTGCAAAATCTTTACCACAATAAGATTAGTTAACACACCCGTCATCTCACGTAATTACCATTCTGAGGTTGTTGAGGAAAAAGTTAGGGTGTCCCTTTCATAGCTACAAGTTTATGTAAAGTACGGCATCACCAGGCTCCCTGGTGCTTCACTGGTGAAGAGCGTGCCTTGCAGTGTGGGGGACACAGCCCGTGTGCTGCCCCTGCTGAAGCCGGAACGCCTGGAGCCCGGCTCCGCAGGAGGAGGCACCGCAGCGAGAAGAGCCTGCTCGCAGGAACGAAGACCCAGCACGGCCAAAAGTTCAAAAACAAACTTCTAAAAAACACGTCGTTATTAGCTAGAGTCACCTTGCTGTACATTCTGTCCTCAGAACTCACCCATCTTTTAACTGAAAGCTTGAACCCGTAGGCCAGCATCTCCCCACGTCCCCCGCCGCCCCCCCCCAGCCTCCGGCGACCCCCAGCTGCTCTCTGTGTTTAGATCCCACACAGACGTGAGATCACACAGCATTTGTCTTTCTTGTCTGACTTCTCTCACTTAGCATGATATACCCTCAAGATTCATCCCTGTTGTTGCAAATGGCAAGATTTCCTCCTCCTGTGGTTGAGTAATATTCCATTGTCTGTACCCCGCACATCTTCTTTACCTGTCCATCAGTCAGCGGACACTTAGGTTGCTTTCATCATTGGCTGTTGTAAATGGTGCTGCTCTGAACATAAGGGTGTAGGTATCTTTCAAGATTGTGACTTTTTCTCCTTCAAACATACACTCGGAGGTGGGCTTGCTGGATGATCTGGTAACTCTGTTTTTAGTTTTCAGTGACCTCCATCCTGTTTTCCACAGTGGCTGCACCAACTTACATTCCCACTGACAGGACGCAGGCTTCCCTTTCCCCTACATCCCCCACCAACTCTTCTTCTGTCTTGTTTTTTGATAATAGACATTCTAACAGGTGTGGGGTGAAGTGATATCTCACTATGGTTTCATTTGCATTTCCCTGATGATGAGTGATGTTGAGAACATTTTCATGTACCTGTTGGCTGTTTGTAGGTCTTGAAAAAAATGTCTATTCACCTCCTCTGCCTGTTTCTTAATTGGACTGTTTGTGTTTTCTTGCTGTTGCGTCATAGGAGTTCCTTACATTTTGGATACGAACCTCTTATCAGACGCACGGTTTGCAGGCGCTTTCTCCCATCTGACTGACTGCCTGTCCCCTCTGTTGACTGTCTCTCTGGCAGCGCACAGCCTTTTTCTGACACGGATTCGCTTGTTTATTTTACTTGTTGCTGTGCTTTTGGGGTCTCATCCAGAGCACGTGGGAGCGGCAGGGCGGGAGGCTGGTGACCTCTCAGGGGTCACCAGGGGCCTCTGGGGGCCCACCTGGCAGGGTACACTCACCCCTAGTGGGGATCCTGGCTCCCCCCACAAACCTGCTGGTCTGAGCGGGCTGCGCTGGTGTGGGGAAATGTGCCCGGGGGCAGGAAGGAGGAGCTGGGAGTGGCCGAGCTGGGGTCCTAGCCCGCCCCTCCCCATGAGTCTCCCGGTCGAGTCCCACCCCTAGCCTGGGTGGGCCTGGCTCTGGAGCAGCCTTCCCTGGGCCGGGCCTGCTCCGTCTGTTGCCCAGACGGGAGACACCCCAGGGGAAGCTTCCGCAAGCTCCTGCACCCCCACCGCCAGCTCTCCGGCTGACAGAGCGCACTGGTTCCCCAAGCTCTGAAACAAACCACCCAGCAGCTTAAACACAAATATGTTAGACGAAGGATCTCACAGTTTCCTCCGGGTGGGAGCCCAGCCATGGGTCAGCTGCTCGTCTGCGCAGGAGCTCAGAGCCGCAGTCCAGGTCGGCCAGCCGCACCTCTTCCTGGAGGTCGGGCTGCCCTGCCAGCTCACTGGGCGAGGCTGGAGGGCTGCAGTCTTCATCTTCCTTCTGCCCTTTGTCTGGGGACTGCACCCCGCTCCCGGAGGCTCCGGCCAGCAGCCCACATGCCCGTTTCCCTTCTTCCCAGCTGTGTCTGCTTCCTCACCTTCCAGGAAGCCCCCTCTGAAGAGGTCACCCCCTCCCCTCACCCCAGGACAATCTCCCTGCGGACACAGGTGGCCACTCACGGCAGTGAGGTCTCCTCTCTCCCCGGGGCCCCCGGGATGTGCCCATCAGGCCATAGGGGCCCCCGAGAATCCTGCCAACCACAGAGGGGAAGGAGGGGTGCAGATGAAGGGAGAGACAGAGGGACAAAGGAAAGGGCAGTTAGGTGGCTCAGCCCTCAGCCCCTTCCAGCCTGAGAACCATCCTCCACAGCCGCGGAGGCCCCGCCAAGGGCCTTCCTGAAGCACCGTCCCCAGAGTGAAGGGCAGACCCTGCCCCTGGCAGAGCCCCCCTTGCGCCCCCGGAAGCCTGGGGCCCACACCCCCACACTGGACTCCAGCCCCTGCGAGAGGGGCTGTCGGCAGGTCCGCGGGCAAAGCCTCTGGCCAGCGGCTTGGTCCTGCTCACGCAAGTGCTGCTGCTGCTGCGGCTGCTAAGTCTTCAGTCGTGTCCGACTCTCTGCGACCCCGTAGATGGCAGCCCGCCAGGCTCCCCCGTCCCTGGGCTTCTCCAGGCAAGAACACTGCAGTGGGCTGCCATTTCCTTCAATGCATGAAAGTGAAAAGTGAAAGTGAAGTCGCTCAGTCATGTCCGACTCTTAGCGACCCCATGGACTGCAGCCTACCAGGCTCCTCCATCCACGTGATTTTCCAGGCAAGAGTACTGGAGTGGGCTGCCACTGCCTTCTCCACACACAAGTGTGACGCAGGCTTTACACACACACCACCCGCGTGCCTGCTGTGTCCCCACCCTCCCGCCCACAGCACTGCTTTCTGGGAATCGCCAGCTGCCAGCGGGAGTTCTTGCAGCCAGAGCCTCACACATCACATCCCTGTAGCCCCAGAACGTGAGTCCCATGCCTGCTCTCAACACCCTGGGGCCTGCAGGATTCCACCCCCGCCAGCCGCATTTCCATCTGGGCCAGCTGGCTGTCCACTGTGCCTGTGAGGCCCGGCCAGCGGCCATCTGACCTGCCAGCTCCTGGGAGCTGAGACCCTCATCGTCCTCTTCCAGCATGAAAGCGGGGAGGCAGGGAGGACACGTGAGTGAACCAGACCCAAGAACCACGGAGGGTGGAAGTGAGGACATACCTCCAGACAAGCATCTTGTTTTGTCTGGGGAGGGGGAAGGGGTCTTGCAATTCCTGGACGTCCTCACTCCCATCTGGAGTGCTTCCTCCTGGGTCAGAGGTCAGTTCTCAGGCCCCGGCACAGGGCTCACAGTGTGGGCTCCAGTTCTGGACTCCGGCTGTGTGACTGCAGGCAGGTTTCTCAACCTCTCTGTGCCCTGGCTCCCTCCTGAGTGATGCCCGTCTAGCGGGACTGCGGGGCCACGCCCGGGCACAGTAGGGGCACGTGCGGCAGTCTCAGCTATGAGTCAGGGGCTTTCGGCTTTGGGCACCCAGAGGCTCCCTCCCTGACTGTGTGACCCTGGGTGGGTGTCCACCCCCACCCCAGGGGACCCTAGGGGCTGGCGGTTGGGGCTCCCTGGTGAGGGTTCAGGGGTGGGCTTCCCCAGAGCAGTCTTGGCAGAAGAGGAGCTGCCGAGAGTAGTCCCCACCCCCAGGGGTCTCTTGGGCCTTCACCTCCCTGGGCCGCCTGGATCCCGCCCTTCCCGGACACTCAGCCGGCTCCAGAACCCCAGGAACACAAAGGCCACCTGCTCAACTGGACCCAGACTCCCAGGGCAGGACAAGGGTCAGCTCTCTCCCCGCAGCCCTGGGGACAGCACTCAGGGGAGATCCCCCCGGCCCCCCACCCTAGCATCGGGCCCAAGCCTCCTGTTACAAAAAGGGCTGCCAGCCATCAGGAGCTGGTGGGCAATCTCCCGTCGTTGGTGAAGCTGAGCGGGAGGACCCGGAGGGCCTGGTCTGCACAGAGAGCCCCGCACGGGCACGGGCACATCCGGAAGCAATTTCAGTGAGCACCACCCCGTCGATCCCCCACCGGCTCCCCAGAACTGGACTGTGTCTGCAGGTTGACTGGTGGCATCTGCCTCTGTGAGCGCCTGGGGCGGGGGAGCAGCTCTCAGACAAACGAGAAGCCGTGCGGCCCCCCTGATGTCCCAGCCCCACCTTTTCTGCAGAGAAAACAAACCTCGGAAGGCTAGAGGAGAGCTGGACTCGGGGGACAGTGCAGGGGGGCGGGGGCGGCACCTCCTCTCACACCTTCTCACCAACTCCTGGGGCGACAGTCAACAGGGAAAATAGAACCAAGCAACCAAACACGGGGTGAAGGGCTGGGATAGACATTTCTCCAAGGAAGATGGTCAGATGGCCGGCGAGCCCATGGGAAGATGCTCCCCAGCATTAGTCACAGGGAAACACAAGCCACAACCACAGTGAGACACAACCTCATGCCCACCAGGACGGCCACTCAAAAGTCCCCAAACCAGAAAACAACCAGTGTTGGTGGGGATGTGGCGAAATTAGCATCCTCACACGCTGTCGGTGGGAACGTGGAGTGGCGCTGCTGTTGTGGAAGAGAGTCTGGCCGCTTCTCAAAATGACACGGAGGGGTGACCCCTGACCCTGCAATCCCACTCCTGGGCATCGAAACCATAACCCTATGGAAACCCTATGGAAAATGAAGCCATACGTTTGCACAAAAACTCATACACGCATGTTCTCAGCAGCATCATTCGCAACAGCTGAAAGATGGAAACAGTCCAAATGTCCATCAACAAGAATGGGTAAACAAAATGTGATATGTCCTTGTGATAGAAAGTCATTTTGATAAAGGGAATGAAGTGCTGATACAGCCTAGAACATGGATGAAAATGCGATGCACCGTGAAGGCAGCCAGTCATCAAGGCCACGCAGTAGCTGCCTTTACACGAAGTGTGGAGATGAGCAAATCTGCAGACAGAACGGACATCAGCGGCCACTCGAAGCGGGACGGGGTGCTGGAGTGATTCCTAACAGTGCGAGGTTGCTTGAGGGGGCAGGCTGAGGGAAATGCTCTAAAATTAGATTATGACAGTGGTTTAATTACCATTAATTGGGGCTCCCCTGGGGGTTCAGACCATAAAGAATCTGCCTGCAATCTGGGAGACTTGAGTTCAGTCCCTGGATCAGGAAGGTCCCTTGGAGAAGGGAATGACTACCCCTTCCAGGGTAGTCTTGTCTGGAGAATCCCATAGACAGAGGAGCCTGGTGGGCCGCAATCCATGGGATTGCAAAGAGTTGGACATGACTGAATAACTAACAACAACAAGAATAATGGTTTAATTGCACTACTCTGTAAACATACTAAAAGCTCCTGAATGCTACAGTTAAAAAAAAACAAAACATTCTAGGCAGCATGGAATCATGGAATCCCCATTTTACAGATGAGGAAACTGAGGCTCAGTGAAGTTAAGTAAAAGTTGTCCTGCCCTCTGTGTTGGAAAGCTCAGAGGGGCTGAGCAGCCACACCCAGGGCCCTGCACGTGGCCGGGAAGCACAGGCGCAGGCTCGGGGCACATCGGGAGCTCAGCCAGAACCCCACTCCCTGGGTGGGAGCCTTGTCCTGGGAGACACAGGCGGGGATAAGCCTGGGGATCCTGGACCCACCCGGGGCATCACCACCTTGCCCCAGGGATTTTCCATCTGCTGTTTGTTAAAGTGCCCCCTCCCCACTCCATCATGCGCTTCCCAGTGGCGCTAGCAGTAAAGAAACTGCCTGCTAGTGCGGAAGATGTAAGAGGCACAGTTTCGATCCCTGGGTTGGGAAGATCTCCTGGAGGAGAAAATGGCATCCCACTCCAGTGTTCTTGCCGAGAGAATCCCGTGGAAAGAGGAGCCTGGTGGGCTACAGTCCTTGGGGGTCACAAAAAGTCAGACTTAACTAAGCGCCTGAGCACAGAGCACTGAGCCCTGAGCCATCCTGTCATGGAATCAGAACCGTTTCCAGGCATTGGGGTGCTGCCCAGGAAAGGAATCCCCTGAAATGAACTGGAGCCACAGCAGACAGTTTCTGCTTAGGGGCTTGATTGTTTTTCAGTTTTAGGCAAATGAGAAAAGATTTCACAGCGGTCCTGCATTGAATCACCAGAATGTCCGGGCGGGGGGTCCCCTGGAATCAGGGTCTTGACTCGCCATGGCAGAAACTCAAGCCCAGCAGAGCAGAAGCTCAGCAGTTCTTGCCTCACTGCGGCCGCGGGGACGAGATGCTGATTGCTCCCAATTCAGGCAATTGAGCTTCCTCCAAGTGGGACGCGACAACGATATCATTTCTAGGATGATCAAATCCAGTCAGAGCCTGGGCAAGGCTACTGAATCATGGGATTGGAAGGACTGAGTCCTGCATGCGGGAAGATTGCTCCCCGAGCCCCAGGGTGGGCTGTCTGCACAGGGAGACAGACAGAACACCCCACTCCCGTTCCCCTGGAGACGGACGCGAGCAGCACTTTCCTGCTACCCATCAGAACGTAGGTCCCGCGTCTGGCTCCCCTCCTGGCCTGCAGGTGCAGCGGGCCGGGGAGATGCTCCCCAGAGTCTTGTGTGTCCTCCACCTGTGCGTGCGGCAGGCCAGGCCCCAGTCTGCATCAGACCCTGCCCTCCGCATCTAAGGCAGCGGCGTGTGCTGGGCATCATCACCCACGGGCATCCGTGCAGCGCAGCCTGTTGGAGCAGGGTCCCCCGGGGGACTTGCCCAAGCCCGGACATCCACCATTCCAGCCCCAAAGGGGTCAGAGAGACGAGGCCCTGGTGGGAGGTCTGGGGTTGGGAGGTGACCAGTGCTCTCCTGGGCCTTCCCGTCACCCTGAGTGGATTTTGAAGAGACCACAGCTCAAGACAGGGAAGCCTGGGATGGGGAAGAATCTCGGGGCGGGAGCACAGATGCGGCAGGAGGGGCAGGGGCACGTGGCCAAGGCCGGCCTCATAGGCGGGCCAAAGGGGCTAGACTCGGCCCTCTGAGTCCCAGCAACAAGCATGTCTAGGCTTCTTCTCTCTAGGGGTCCAGAGCCTTCCTTCTGCCTCCAAGGAGCTCTCAGCCCAGTCAGTGAGACCAGTTTTATAGGGGGGGCTCACTGCTGGGGTGGACAGCCTCATGTAGAGCCCCTCTGCAGGGTCCCTAGGCGGAGCCTGTGTCTGCAGAAGAGGGGCGCTGGAGAGGCTCCACGTGTGTGAGAACACTGTCTGCCTCTCTCGCTGCTCTGCCGCCCTGACCTGCCCCCACCCCAGTCTCCCAGCCCCGCCTCATCGTCGCCCAGTTAAGTCCTGGCTGCTCGGCCCTTTGGGGGCGGGGAGGGGGGAGGCTCCTGGGTTCTCTTCCGGGGGGGTGCCACTGAATTTCAGGGTGACCTTGGCAAGTTACCCCTCTCTGGTCGGAGATTCTGTTTGCGTGAATGCCTTCACAGGTAGACCAGAAGTCCCCAGGACTTCTGTGCAGTTCCCCCTGAGTTCACAAGGGTGTCCTGGGGCACAGACTTGAAGCGCAGAGAAGCCCTTCCCACTAGTATGGAGGCCAGTGGACCTGCCAGCCCTGCAGGCAGTGGGCTGCTCGGGGCTGGCCACCTCAGGACCCCCACCTGGGAGCCCAGGATGTGTTCGGGGTGTGTCCAGCTGGCCATGACCTTTCATAAGATTCGTCTGGCTGCATAGAGACACCCCAGCACCCTGCACTGTCCTCTCTGATCCAGCAGCAGGACTGCCCACCCCTCCGCCCAGAAAGGACGCAGGTCTCCAATTTCTGCTCACACGGGCGCTCCTGGGACCAGGTCGCAGCGAGCTTATGTATCAGATGTACTTAATGATCACTGGGTTCTGTAATTAGATATTAAAAATCTCACTGTGCTGTCATAAAATAACACGGGACGAATAATAAAGAATCATAGTTATAAAGTCATCAAAATGTAATAAAATGGTGTTATTACAAAGGCTTAAAATTTAACGATGGTTTTTTAGTGTCACTTATTATATAATTAAAGTTACAAAATAAGATGGAGTAATTAAAATGGAGACTTGAGTGTTTGCAGGGAGCCCCGACTCCACCCCGAGTGGGGTAGGGAAGCAGCCCAGCGTGCTGGGGGCCCAGGCCTTGGGCGGGGGCCTGGCTGGGTCCAGCCCACCTCCTGCTGCACTGGAGGTGGGGGCAGAGGCGCAGCTTTCTCGAATGAAAGGACCGCCTGTTCCCTCCGCACGGATTTTAGCTGTCGTGTGCAGAGACGGACACTGAGCCCTGCCCACGGCTGGGAAGGCCCTGGTCTCAGACTGAACTCGGAGTCCTGGTCTAGGCCGAGCCCCAGTGCCGGGTCCAGACTGAGTCTGAATCCCAGTCTCAGACAGAGCCTGGCCCAGGTCTCAGACGGAACCCTCCTCCTGGTCTCAGACTGAACTCGGAGTCCTGGTCTAGGCCGAGCCCCAGTGCCGGGTCCAGACTGAGTCTGAATCCCAGTCTCAGACAGAGCCTGGCCCGGGTCTCAGACGGAACCCTCCTCCTGGTCTCAGACTGAACTCGGAGTCCTGGTCTAGGCCGAGCCCCAGTGCCGGGTCCAGACTGAGCCTGAATCCCAGTCTCAGACAGAGCCTGGCCCAGGTCTCAGACGGAGCCCTCCTCCTGGTCTCAGACTCGCCACAGCATCTGCAGACCCATCTCCCGCCCCGTTTTCTCGGCCTCCTGCACTCCCTCCTGGAGGCTTCCCTGGTGAGTGGAGCAGCCCCACCTGCTCTGAGCTCTGGGACGGACGTGGGCTCTGCGCCCAGCCCCCACGCCCTCAGCAGCGTCCCCTCCCGGCCCCCCAGCCCCCCAGTTGTCGTGCTTCCAGGCAGCACTTCTGCAGGCGCAGCTGGTTTAGTAGAAGAGTGGCCGGAGCCCAGGTGACCGCAGGGATGGAGGTCCCTGCAGGGTAACTCAGTCCAGGGAAGGCCCACCATTGCCTACCCAGCTGGGTGGGGGGGTAGTGGGGAGAGACCCACCCCCTGGGGCTCCCAGGCCAGGGATGGCCCACCATTGCTTATCCACCTGGCGGGGCGCAGGCTGGGAGGTGAGAGACTCACCCCCTGGGGCTCCCAGACCAGGGACGGCATCGTTGCCTACTCACCAGGTGGTGTGAGGGGTGAGGCAGCCGCCCCCTGGGGCTCCCAGACCCTGTGTGAACCACATCTGGTATTTTCCACGTTCGGATGCTCTGACACCTGGGGCCTTGCTGACCATGCAGGGGCCACTCAACTCCTAGAGACAGTGAAGAGCTCACGCCACCGCCGCTCCCATAAGTACACCTTCAAATGCAAACCAGCCGTCCAGCGCCCGCCCCCCAGCCTTGCTGTGGGCTCCCACACTCTGCACCGTATCCCAGGCCCAGGGACCGGGGACAGGCCTGCCCCAGAGCCCAGTGAATCACCTAAACCAGCCAGTCCTGACCTTGCTCCCAGCCTCACCCTCCTCCCCGTGGAAGCCACAAGAAAGGCTATGGCCCTCGGTTCACCTTCTGCCTCCCAGCTGACCCTGGTGCTTCCGCAAGGCCCTGCAGGGCGTGGCCGGACCCCTCCTCTTGTGGTCTGTGAGTAATAAGCTGTCTGTCCTTCAGGGGCCGTCATCTCCTGATGTTTTAGCCTCACCATCCTTGAAGCGACGGGTGTAAAACAGACCCCACCCTTGCACTGCTGATTGTCACAAAATTCTTCTGCAGGGAAGCCCACACCTGCCTGGGTCGCCTCGGGCTCAGCCTCTGGGCTTCCCCAGTGCTGTCTGAGCTCCTGCCAAGGTGAGTTTAGAGGTGGAGGCTGGGTGACCTCGGTCTCCCTGAGATTCCACCAGCTGCCCACAGACCAGGATCTCAGGCCTCCCCCCAACCCCGTACTTCACTCCTTTCTGTAGATTCACCTCCTGTTCTCATCTCCCTCTGGGGGCGGGATCTTCAGAAGGTATCGAGCTGGGAGGGGAGGCCGGCCCACAGATGGGGGTCCCGGGACAGCACCTGCAAAGGTGCCCTCTGGGGTCCCGAGAGCCAGCACTGGCCCTGCCTGCTTTAGTCCACAGTGTGGGGTGAGCACAGGCTCCCCAGGAAGAAGGGGCCTGTTGCCTCACTATAGATCATCCTTAAAAAAGAACCCAGAGACACCCCGGGTGCCTCCCTGCGGCCCCATAAATCTGCAGAGGAGGGAGCCGAGCTCAGGGAACACAGGCTTTTGAATTTTAAATGGCCAATTTGGTCAATGAATCAATTTCACTGGGCTGAGGCGGGCACGTGGATGAAAGCAGTTTTAAGGCCTATTTAAAGCGGTGAGAGCCTCTTTGTTCATGCTTTTTTCATACTGTCACC
The DNA here is from genome assembly GCF_019320065.1 of Cervus canadensis. Taxonomy (NCBI): domain Eukaryota; kingdom Metazoa; phylum Chordata; class Mammalia; order Artiodactyla; family Cervidae; genus Cervus; species Cervus canadensis. The sequence goes on from NC_057402.1 coordinate 6,877,072, forward strand.
CTCTAATATTTCATCTATATTCATTTTTATGGCTTTCCAAATTATAGATGTCAGCTAAAAAACCGAGCGAAGAGGGGGAAGGGGAGGAGGAGGGGAACATGCGGTGTTGAGAGAAAGGCCAAGTTTTCTGACCACGGCCGGGTATCGGTGTGAGACTCCAGTGCCCACAGCCGGTCCTGCAGCCGGCCGTTCCTGCAGCCAGCCCGTTCCTGCGTCCGGTCAGGATGGGGCCTCGGGGCACAGAGTGAGGGAGACAACCCTGCCAGTGAGGCTCACGTTCTGGTGGAAACACAGAGCCCCAAGACCCAGCAGGTCACAGACCCCAGTGCTCAGCGCCCAGGGCCCCAGAGGAGCTCTGGGAGGGGGAGCGGCTCTCCCCACTTCCCGCCTTCCCCAAAGTGTAACCCAGGTTACATTCCCATCCTCAGAGTTCATGTTCTACTGATTGGGAATCCCTCTGATCCATTGGCTTAAAATTAACCTGTGCCTTGGTTTTGAGAAACAGAGGGTTTGCTCTACAATTTATGGTGTATGGAGACCACAAGGTAAATACTTGAAATTAGGGTGAGCCGACCTTTTCTGTCACGGGCTGCATAGCATTTCAGCCACACGGTTGCTGTCACAGCCGCTCAGGTCCGACGCAGCGGCTCAGAAGCAGTCGTGGATGACACGCAGCAGACAAGTCTGATCGTGCGCCCACAAAATCCTGTATTTACAAAAGCAGGCAAGCTAGCCACGTTTTCCCGACTCCTGCTTTCGATGCTAACACAAACCTACTGGTTCTTCTGTGGAGTCTGATCCCACCCCATGAAATATTCACTCTAGGATTGTATTTCCATCTTTACCATGATTTCCATTTGAAATGTTTGTATCTCACTTTTCTCCTCATTGTGTTCATGTTTTCCTTTAAGCCCTTAGGCAGATGAACCTATCTATAGCAAGTGTTTTGACATCCTTGCCTGTCTTTTCCATCAGCTCTGTCATTTCCAGGTCTGTTTCCACGAACTGAGTTTTCTCCTGCTCCTGGGACACAGCTTCCTGGGCCTTTGCTTTTCCCACGGATTCGGATTGGCTGTTGAACACACACTGCTGAGTGTGCAATTCCATCACATCCCTTTGAAGTGTGGTCCTTTGGGGGCTGGTTTTGAGGCTTCTGGGACTTCCCTGGTCATTTAAGCAGTAAAAAATCTGCCTATGACACAGAGACCCGGTTCAGTCCCTGGGTCGGGAAGATCCCCTGGAGAAGGAAATGGCAACCCACTCCAGTACTCTGGCCTGGAGAATCCCATGGGTGGAGGAGCCTGGCGGGCTGCAGTCCATACAGTCCACGGGGTTGCAAAGGCGGGACTGAGCGACTGACACTTTCAGTTTCACTTTGATGCTTCTGGGAACAGCTATAGGCTGTGACTTTCTCCAGGATTATCATCCCACTGAGGAGGTGGGGCTCTCATGGAGTCCATCCTATGAACATCCACGTGTTTAGTATTCAGCGAGTTCTCCCCCTCCGGCCAGGGGAGGGTCAGCAAGTTCTCCCCCTCTGGCTGGAGGAGGGTCAGCGAGTCCTCCCCATTTGGCTCAGGGGAGGGTCAGCGAGTCCTCCCCCTCTGGCTGGGGGAGGGTCAGCAAGTTCTCCCCCTCTGGCTGGGGGAGGGTCAGCGAGTCCTCCCCCTCTGGCTCGGGGAGGGTCAGCGAGTTCTCCGCCCCCGGCGGGGAGGGTCAGGCCACCGGCTCAGACATCACTCGCCCGGAGCCCTGGCCTGTGCTGCTTCTCCGCAGTCTCTCTGGCAGCCTCACCCCACGGATGGGACTCTGGGCCTTCAGGCAGAGACCCCTGGGGGAATCTGGGTGCGGGCTTCCACAGCTCTTTCTCTGCCTTCCTCTCTCTTTCCCAGTCCTGTCCTGCAGATTCCAGCCGCCTGAGCCTCCCAGCACTCTGACCCCCACCCCCTCAAGTCTCCAGGACCTCTGGGCCCTGTGTGCCCTCCCCTGGCAGGAGGCAGCGCGGCGGCGGCTCACTCACCTGTCCCCTCGATCGGGGCCCTCGGTCCCGAGCTGCCCACTGTCCAGGGTCTGTGGATGGTTGCCTCGCATCTTCTGTCCAGTTTCCTGGCTGTCTAAGGCAGGAGAGTTTAAGTCCAGACAGTCTCCGAGAGGCCCCACCCGCTGATTTTTGACACTAAAAACGTGCTCCTCTCTATCCATTGTTGATGAAAAACAGGAAGAAAGGGAAGCTTCTTGGGGGGTGGCGAGTGAGCCGCGCTTGCAGAAATTTCTTCAGTTTATGAAAAAGCAACGAAGGCCCAAGCAGGGAAGGAGACCCCCGAGGTGGTCGCCCACCCACTTGACCCAGAGTGTGGTTACCAGGGGCAGGGGAGGGGCCTTTCTGATGGGACTGCGGGGTCCCGCAGAGACCACACGGGCTCACACGGGGAAGGTGAGCCCGCGTGAGAGGGGCCGGGAGGGGTGCAGCCCGCCCACCCTGGCTGCGCCTGACCTTGCGTCCTGGGCAGCCTGCAGTTTCCGTCCCCTGTGGGGGCACAGCTGTCCTCCCAGTACTCAGGCCCCAGACCTCGGAGGTGGCCTGGGCTCCCCATCTCTGATGCCCACACCCCATCGGGAGGAGGAAGCAGGCCTTGCCCGGAGCCGGCAGAATAGGACCGTGGTCTCTGGAGGCGCCCTGGGTCCTGGGGTCCAGAGGAGCGGGCTGCACTGAGGCCTCGGATGAGCAAGCCCCCCCCCCCACCCCAGCCCTGGTACCACCCCAGCTGGGCGCTCTCTGTGCCCAACCCCCACCCCCAAGAGCAGGCAGGAGATTCTTCTCTCACGAGGCCCAGGCCGCCTTGGGGTTCTGACCACTGCACCGCTTGCACCCCCCAGCCCACTGCGCCCCAGACTGTGGCAGACCCTCCTTGGCCACAGCCCCTGCCCCCAGGCCCCCAACCAGAAACCCCTGATGTCTTGCTGGTCACATCGTCCATCTCCACCCCCTCCCCTTGCCATTCAGGGCAGGGTCAGCGGTCAGGGGGAAGTGGGAGTCACCCCAGAGAGTGTGTCTCAAGTCGTGTGGGGTCCCAGTGCCAGCGGGCTGACTCCCTGTAGGAAGGAGACCACCGGCCACAACCCTGGGCTTGGTGGTGGGCTCCCTTCCAGCCCCCGCACACCCAGCACCCCCCTCCCCACCACACACACACCAGCCTCCTTGATCTCTTGCAATGTCGTAATCCAGCGTTTCGGAGAGAACAGGGTAAAGGCAATTTTACAAGCCCAATAAAACCAGCAAAGTGATCATCTGATGGCTGTTAATGAGGTCCATTCTATCTCCCCAGTGAAGCGGGCAGACTGTAACCCCACATACGAGGTCAAAACGAATGTCTCGTGGCCCCCAGCAAGCCAGGGACATCACCATGGTGCTCTCCTAATCTGCTCCTGCATCCGACAGCAGTGATCAGAAGATACCTCACAGGAAATTATTTCCCCTCCTTGTAACCATAACAACAGATGAGAACTGAGTCTTGTTCAACTTTCTGGGTGTCTTTGTCAACGTGTAACCAAACCCCGAGGGCAAAAGCAGAGACCGGGGCTGGATGCTGGGGCCTCTCAGTAACGCCAGGTTTGGGGCCTCTGGGACCACTTTCTTCCCTTTCCTCCTCTGACGAAGGATAACGTAGAATCTTCCAAGGCTGAGCTGGGGCTGGGGTGGGAGGAGGGCAACCCCCGTGGAGATGTGTGCATCCGAGCATCACCAAGAGCCTTTCCATTTCCAGAGTTTCAGCACGTCCAGCCCAGTTTTAGAATCAGTCTACGAACTTCTATCAAAAAAGTCTGTTGGGGTTCTGATGAAGATCACATGAGTCTATGGGTCAGTTCGAAGAGGCTGAGCCGCATCCGCCAGGAACAGAAGCCAAGGGGCTGCCTCCGCTGCTCAGAGCCTCCCTGGACCAGGGTTGGGGGCATCTGGTCCTTCTTTCCAGATTGCAGCCCACACGGCCCCCTAACTCTGACACAGGCAGATCCGACCCAGAGACACTGCTGAGAGAAAGAGAAGAAAAGCCTCACGGAGGACCGACAGGTCGGGGGGCTGCTGCTGCAGTGAGATGTCCAGACACCTCAGGCGGATCCACAGACCCAGAGCCATCCCCATCAGAATCCCAGCAGGCTTTCTGCAGACATGCACAGACGTCTAGAGGACATTCTAGAACGTATCTGGAAGTGCCAAGGATCTAGAAATAGAAGACCCATCTTGGAAAAGACAGAGTTGAACCCACACCACCCAATTTCAGGATGTGCTACAAACCCACCAAAATCGAAGTGGTGAGACACCATGAAAGGGTGGAGGTACAAAAGGGAAGCAGACAGACTCCAAAGCCAGACCCACGAACACGTGACCCACCGATTCTTTTAAAAGATGCATTTCCCTGTGGCTGTGCTGGTCTTCGCTGCTGTGTGTGGGCTTTCTCTAGCTGTGGGGGCGGGAGCTGCTCTGGTGCCCGGGCTCCTCACCGCAGTGGCTTCTCCTGCTGTGGGGCACAGGCCCTGGGCACTCAAGCTTCAGCAGTTGTGGCTCCCGGGCCCCAGAACACAGGTTCAGTACTTGTGGCACATGGGCTTGGTTGTTCTGCAGCATGTGGGATCTTCCTGGATCAGGGATTGAACCTGTGTCCCCTGCACTGGCAGACAGATTCTCAGCCACTGGACCACAAGGGAAGCCCGCCCATTGATTTTTGACAAAGGCTCCAAGACAATTCAATGCACAAAGGAAAGTCGTCTCAACAGCGGGATAAACGTAGGGGAAATAGACCCTCTCCTCACGCTGTATGTAACAATTAACTCAACATGGGTCACAGATCTAAAGATGAGAGACCAACTAGGAGACGTCTAGAAGGACTCTGGGGAGAAAACCTTTGCAAGCTTGCAGTAAGCTAGATGTCCTTGGGGAGGATGTAGAAGGCACTGGGAGAGAAAAGGAAAAATGACTGACAATTTCATCAAAATGTAAAACTTAATGTATCCAAGACAGCACTGAGAAAACAAACGGTTATCAAATCATTACAGGGTACACTTGAAACTAACATTATGTCATATGTCAATTAAACCTCAGTTTAAGAAAGAAATAAGTGTCTGGCCCATCTAACCAACTGTGGCCCTTCACAGAAAAGTGTAAGGCCCCTGGGAGTTGCTGGCCTGGTGTTTCCAGACTCCAGAGTCTGCCCGTTCACCATCAACTTCCCGCTTGCTCTTTTACGTTTCTGCTGTAACAAGGCCCTAGTGACTCAATTAAGCAGCCACTTCTAATCACAAGAGAAGAAGAGACCTCAGCCCAACGAACTGGAGACACTGGACCACTGCCAACAACTGTTTCAGTTCAGTCGCTCAGTCGTGTCTGACTCTGCGACCCCATGGACAGCAGCGCGCCAGGCCTCCCTGTCCATCTCCAACTCTCAGAATTTGCTCAAACTCATGTCCATTGAGTCAGTGACGCCATCCAACCGTCTCATCCTCTGTCGTCCCCTTCTCCTCCAGCCTTCAATCTTTCAGCATCAGGGTCTTTTCCGATGAGTCAGCTCTTCACATCAGGTGGCCAAAGTATTGGAGTTTCAGCTTCAGCATCAGTGCTTCTAATGAACATTCAGGGCTGGTTTCCTTTAGGATGGACTGGTTTGATTTCCTTGCAGCCCAAGGGACTCTTAATAGTCTTCTCTAGCAGCACAGTTCGAAAGCATCAGTTCTTCAACACTCAGCCTTCTTTATGGTTCAACTCTCACATCCGCACATGACGACTAGAAAAACCGTATCTTTGTCTTATACAGACCTTTGTCAGCAAAGTGATGTCTCTGCTTTTTAATAAGCTGTCTAGGTTTGTCATGGTTTTCCTTCCAAGGAGCAAGAGCCTTTTAATTTCGTAGCTGCAGTCACCATCGGCAATGATTTTGGAGCCCAAGAAAATAAAATCTGTCACTGCCAACAACTGACCAGTTCTTAAACTTCCTGCTCTGTAAGGAAAAAAGACATGCCTGCATGCCAAGTTGCTTCAGTCGTGTCTGATTCTGTGCGGCCCTGTGGATCACAGCCCGCCAGGCTCCTCTGTCCATGGGATTCTACAGGCAGGAACACTGGAGTGGGTTGCCATGCCCTCCATGTTGTTTAAATGCCATTTTGCTGAGTTTCCATCACTTGCAGTGGAGTGAATCTACCTGACGCACCATCTTTCAGAGCCCAGCCCTCACCCAGCTCCTCCAAGGACTCTGCTCAATGACCCCATTACGCTTTCAGTGCCCAGAACACAGGTCAACATTTCCTCTACATTGGTTTGGATCGTCTGTCCCCTTCCCAGGAGTTTCATGCGTGTAAATTATGTCTCCCCATCACTCATTCAAACAACAGAAGAGTCCCTTTGGTCTTCAGAGAAAAGAAAAGCGCAAAACACGAAAAAGAAGGGAAGGGGAGAAAAAGAGACGAGAAAGAAGACAGAGAGGCGCAGAGTCGGGGAGATGTGATGTCTATACACACACGTCCTATGTCCAGAACATGCACATTATTGTTACTACAAAGAAAAGATAAAAAGACAGGCAGAGGTGATCAAAAGGTTCGGACTTACGGTTGTAACTGCGGGAGGGGCAGCGCCCAGCACGGGACCACACTCAGCACCGCCACGTGGGGTACGGAACCTGCTCAGACAACAGGTCCTAAAAGCTCTCATCTCAGAGAGAAAACCATTTTTTGTGACTATATGAAGAGATGGATTTTTACTAATTACTGTGGTAATGATTTCATGATATATGTACGTCTGCACACCTTAAACTCACTCAGTGCTGCATGTAAGTCAAATCTTGATAAAACTGAAAGAAAAAAAAATTCACTGAAAACCTGCAAAAGACATGAACAGATGCTTCACAAAGAAGATAGACAAATGGCCAAAAAGCACATGAAAGGACGTCCTTCAACATCATTATTCATTAGAGCAATGTAAATTAAAATCTCAAGGAGTTAGGACTTCTGCCCCCTGGATTAATAAGGCCAAACGTTCGGGTTCCTACGGGAAATCAGATCCTCATACACTTGGAAAAGAGTTTGGTCTTCTCTCTGTACATAAACACGCACCCAGTCCACGGCCTGGCCATTCCACTCCTGGAAATGAACCCCAAAGAAAGGAAAACTTACGTCCCCACATGTACTTTGCGCAAGAAGTTTTGTAGTAGCAGCTTCCTTTGTAATAGTCAAATACTGGGGAAAAAAAGCACCAGTGCATTCTGGAATAAAATGGAATACTCCCCAATAACAACAGAGAACAAACCGCATGAGCAGGTCTCAGAAACATTACGTTAAATCGAAGAAGCCAGAAACAGGATGCACGCCACACAATTTCATTTACTTGAGATCCAGAACAGGCAGAACCAACCTAACGAAATCAGAGTACAGGCGGCCGGGGTATGGGGCAGCCCAGTTCTGGACGGCGGAGGTGGCCATCAGCGTGACTGGGCGCTGGTCCCATGCATGCACGTGTCCGTCAAAATGGACCCTCAAGATCTGTGCATGGCCCTTCATGTAAACTTTACTTCATGAAAAGCAAGACTGCCCCCAAAAGGATATGGCCGCGGCCGGGAGGGGCTCCCCTCTCCTCCACCAGGGCCAGGTAAGGTTGATCTCTGACCCCACCTGAGCCTCTGGCCCTGAGTCTCCTCCACGATGCCCAGCAGGGCCCCCAGCGGCCCACCGAACCCCGTGCCTTCGCTCAGAGCCCTTGCGGGTGGTGGGCTTGGGGATCAGTGGGTCCTGACTGTGAATGAGCGTGCCCACTCAGAGGCACGGGGCCGTAACTCAGGCCCCCCCATAACCAGGGACGGAGGCGCCTTCCCGACGCTGGTGCAGGAGCTCCGGGCAGCACGCAGATGGCATCTGATGGGCATCTGCTCACAGGAGGCCGGGAGGGGCTGCAGCCGGCAGCCCCCCAGACTCGGTGACCCCTGCAGCAGAGCCAGGTTGGGGGGACCCTGGGGTGGGTGGTTGTCACCTCTAGAAGGACATAGGACGCACGTGGGCCTCCACACCCTGGTCTTGCCTGGACTTCTGCAGGGCAAGATCAAGCCCACAGCCTCTGTGCCCCCAGCTGGACTCTCCAGCCCCTCCTGCAGCACTCCTGTCCCCCCAGATCCCTCAGGCACAGCGTCCCTCCTCCAGCCCCCCACCCACCCACCCACCCGGGCTCCCTCCACGCGGGGCTTGGCTGGCCGTCCCGCAGGGAGCCTGAATCCTGGCCATCCGGAGCTGGGCGTCAGTCTCCGGGGCAGACGGCAGCCGGGTGGGCCTGCCCATCCTGCCTGCCTGGCCCAGCCCTCCCAGGACAGCTGCGGGAAGCCTCCTTTTCTCCACTCCTGCCGATGGGCACAGCCCCGTCCCTCCTGGCCTGGGGAGGGGAGCCAGCTCAGGCCAGCTGAGGACAGGCGGGCAATTTTCTCCGGGAACAAATGGAGAGAAATTGCTCCAACGGGCGAACAGCCTCTGTTTCAGGCTAATTTCCACATAATAGAATCAAATGACTTCCTTTCCTTTCTGCCGGCTCCTCTGCATAATTTGACAAATTGCGAAAGAGATTTGATTCAGGGGCTCGAACGGAGGGGATGGTTGTTTAGGACAAATGGCAGAGGTGGCGGGGTTTGCGGAGAAGGAGGAGGGCCCCCTCGAAGTGCCAGCTGCCTCCGCCCTGGGGAGAGAACCTCACCAGAGGTCCCCGAGGCTGCTCTGCGAGCCCCCCAGAGGCAGAGGCTCTGTGGGGCGGGGCGGCGGGGCCTTGCATTCCACCACCGCTTCTGCTGGCAAGCGGAGGCCCATCTGCGATCCACCGGCTGGCGTTTGGAGCTCAATGTGTCCTGCAGGGCTTGCCAGGGCGCCTGGCTAGGAGCTGGGCCTGGCGCTGCCACTGCTGCTCCCAGCCAAGACTCCGGCTGCTGCTTGCGCTGCCGATTCTGCCGCGTGGTGGCAAGGCGCCGGCCCCGCCAGCAAAGGCAGCTGGCGCTCGGGTCCCCACCCGGTGAGGCCGCCAGACCCCCGCCCACCCCCAGCTCGCACGTCCCCACCCGCCCCTCAGCGCCGGGGCGCCAGCCCTCGCCTGTCACCACGTGGCACTCAGACCTCAGATCCCCCCACGCGCAGTCCACAGGCCAGCACTGCGGGGCGGGCCTCCTGCGCACGGTGACAGGTGAATAAATGCACGTGTGCGCTGGGGCCAGGGGACCCCGAGACCAGCAGCCAGAGAGGCCGGGGTCCTCCCCGCCTCCACCCCATGCAGGGCCCGGCGAGCAAAGGGAGACGCTGACATTGACCAGCAGGACTTTTATTTCAATGTGCTGCTCTTAAAGTCTTGTTTGTTTCTACAGCATCTGTTTGGAAAATACACAAATAACGCACAAAACAGGCTTAATATTTTAACAGGAGAGCCTCGCAGCCCCAGGCCTTCCCCAGATGTATTCGTGCTCCAGGTTTCCCGAACACCTTCCAGGTCTTTCCAGGCGTTTTTCCAACCTTAAGTGTGAAAACAGACCCAGGTCAATCCGGGCGGTCAGGGGACGAGCCCCTGGTTATCCTGCATGTTGGGGACGGCCATCTGTGTTCAGCGTATTTAAATGAGCAAAGCCATTTCCAACTCAGGAAACAGTATCTCCTGATGTTCCCCGTGGTGGGGAGCCTGTATCCCAGGCGGTGGTGGCCAGGCTGGAGTGGGTCAGGCCCCACCCAGAGCCTCGCCGACTGTTCTTGCCCACAGCACAGGCACGCCGGCTCCATGCAAGCCCTGGAAGACGGCTGTGGTGTGCAGGTCAATTGCCCATGAGCCAGTCCCGGTGATGAATCCCCCTGCCGATGCAGGAGACTTAAGAGACAGAGGTTCGATCCCTCAGTCAGGAAGATCCCCTGGAGAAGGGCATGGCCACCCCTTCCTGGGTTCCTGCCTGGAGAATATGACGGACAGAGGAGCCTGGTTAGCTACGGCTGGACACAACTGAGACGACTTAGCAGATGCGCGGTGCGGGCAGCAGAGACCAGCGGCAGGTTCCTGCAGGCGGGAGACGCCCAAAGGAGCGCAGGTCAACTCCAGGTTCAGAGAGCTCTCAGGGGCGCTCAGGGAGCCAAGGATGTTGGTCAAATGATCAAAAGACATCAAAGTGCAGGAGCTGGACAGGGCTCGTGTGGCCAAGCGCAGCACACCGGTGGGACCGTGAAAGTGGGAAGGCAGGTCGTGTGCGGGGCTGGGAGGCCGCCTGAGGCAGACAGTGGGGCCTTAGATGCCAGACCAAGGGGGAGGGGGCATGGGTGGGGTGGCCAGCCTCCTCCCACCCACTGTGACGAGGGCAGAGCCGTAGGAGGGATGGTCTCCAGCCATTCTCGGAGGTGGAGCTGTTCTGGAGGCTGGCATATGCTCGAGGAATGCAAACTGATTGAAATACCAGCCCGAGACACATAATTAAGGAGGTGAATCTGGTGCCAAAACATCTACCGTGGTTCAAAGCCAAAGACACATGGAAGGGGACGGTCTGCTCCTGTGATGACCGCCCTCCGGGTCAGAGAACGGGGAGCGGGCACAGTGGGTGGGTGCCCAGACCGTCCGGAGTCACTTGTTGGCTTGGGGGCCCTGACACCCCTCCAGGCCCGGGCGGAGGGGCACCCGCAAACCCCCAGCTCTGGTGCGAGCGTGTGCCAGGAGAAAGGCCTGGCCGCAGCACTTGCCAAAGAACAAGGGTGTGGGACCAAGAAAGCAGCAGGGGCTTTGGAGTGTTCTGGAAGGCTTCCCGGAGGAGTGGCTTGTGCAGAGTCCCCCAGGGTGGGGGGACTGGGGACCCCGCAGGACCTAAGAAGCCGAATGTTTTGGGGACGGTGGCAACGGAGCAGGAGGCGGGCTGATGGAGGCCGGACTGCCCCTGGGGTCCGCCATGACCCCCCTCATGGCTACAAGGCTCCATGGACTCTGGCTGGGTGGGCAGCATCCCCAGGAGCGAGGAACTGGGGGTTCAGATAAGTTCTGCGGCCACAGCCCCCCGGTGGGTAGCTGGTCAGCCCAGGCCGGCTTCACACCGAGACGGTGGCTGGGGGGCACCTCTGAGCAGCAAGGCCTCAGTCCCCGAGGGCCTCCCAGAAGTCCAGTCCTGCACTCCCACCAGAGGTGGTCGCCTGGCCACCTGCTCCCAGGATTTAAGACGAAGGGGTGAAAACACCACCCTCTCAGCACGGCAGACAGGGGGTTAAAGCAGTCTCATAATGGCTGGTGACAGCCCTGTAAATGATTTATTGATTCTTTTTTTAAATAAAAATATGTCACACTCTCTGGAGCGGGTGCAGACCAAGTGTGCGCCCGGCCAGCTGGATGGAGGCCTGGTTGCTGCCGTCTGATGCCAGCTGGGCGCAGACGCCAAGCAGGAGCGTGCAGCCACAGTGAAGCACTGCTGCCCGGTGCCCCGCGCGTGCACAGACCCCGCCCTCCAGGAACGCACGCAGCCCGCGGCCAGTGCCCAGCCCGTGCCAGGCGCCCTGGTGGAGCGTGCTGGGAGAGCGCCAAGACCAGCCGGGCTGCGGCCGCCCCGCTGGGCTCAGGGCCGTAGAGATGGAAGTGCCGGGATGGTCGGCACACGGCTGGGCTTTGACAGGGCCCACGGTCCCTGCGTGTGGCTGGGGTGGGGCGGGGCGGGGGCCATCCCTTGGAGTGACGTGGAGGGTGAGGGCCACCTGGCCAGAGGGCAGGGCAGAGCAGCACAGTCTGGCAACGGGAGGGCACGTGGGAAACGCAGGTGGCGGAGAGCCGGCGAGGTGCAGGAGCGGGGAAAGGGCGGCGGGGGCGGAGGACCGAGGGCGAGGCCGGGGGTGGACGAGGGTCCCCAGAGGTCCCCGGGGGGCCACACGGGCTCCTGCGGATCTTGCCAAGCCCTGGAAGCTTGTAACGAGAAGAGACTTCACTAAACCCTGTGCTTCAAGAGGCTCCCTCTAGCCCAAAAAGCCATCAGTGGACGGATCAATTGAGACCTCCTGGGCCATCCATAAAGGGAATACTATGCAGCCAAGAAAAGGGGGGTTCAGACACAGCACCTGAGGGTGGACCTCAGAGTGTGCCGAGAGCGCAGACACGCGTGCTGCGTGACTCCATTCACGTGAGCGCTCCGCGACGGGCAGACCCACGGACAGAAGAGAGACGGCTGGTCCCCGGGGCTGGGGGGTGGGCGTGGGGAGGGACCGCCCCGGGGGCGTGGCGTTGCTATACAGGGTGACGGTTCCGGTTTGGGGCTGGGTAGGTGGAGAGGCTCCCAACACTGTGAGCGTATTCCATTCCTGGAGGAGGAGAAGGCGGGCATGCGGAGAGAGAGGGGAGGAGAGGTGGGTCAGGCAAGGGAACGGGCGGTTCCGCGGGCCCAGGGACCCCGCCCTCGGGGAAAGGCAGGCGTCCTCCCACCCCCCAGCCTCACCCACGGGCTCACTTTCCCACCAGGCTCCCCTTCTCTTCTAGGTGGTCAGCCCCTCTGCCCCAGCATTCCCCGGGGGGAGTCCCAAACCCGGAGGACCCAGCTTGGGACCGGTGAGCCCCCTGCGGCCTCCTCCTGGGCACCCGTCGCTCGTCGGGGAGCAGGGCTGGGCCCCCAGCACATCGTCTCGCTGCCTGAGTCTGCAGAGCCCAGAACCGGTTTCGGGTATTTCCTACACGTGCCACTCCCGTTCGAGGGTCTGGGGTTGCTGCATCTCAGCCCCCACGTCGGAGCCGTCAAGGGATCCAGGCCTGGGTCCTGGCCCCACCGGCTTCCATGAACAGACCTACCCTCTCCGCAGCCAGTTGCCGGGGGGCTGTGCCGCATGAATACCACACACACACCACACACACACACACACACCACACACACAGACTACATACGGTGAGCCGGTTTGCGGGGCAGCAGTGGAGGCGCAGAGAGCAGACCTGTGGACGCTGGGAAGGAGGCGGGGACGCGTGGGGAGAACAGCAGAGAAACGTGCGTCGCCGCGGGGACACAGCGCGCGGCTGGGAGTGTGCCGTGTGAGGCGGGGAGTGCGACCTGGTCTAGGTGACGGCCCGGAGCGTGGCGGATGGGAGGAGCTCCAGGAGGGCCTGTGGCTGATCCATGCTGACGTGGGGCAGAAACCAGCAGGACATTGGAAAGCAATCATCCTCCAAGAAAAAGAAACAAATTTAAACAATAAAACACAGACCACACTCACACACGCCCGCGGGTCCTGGCAAAGGGAGGCGGGAGCCACCGCAGAGCTCCTGACGAGCAAGGCTGCAACAGCGTGAGCAAGTGAGTGTCTGCTGGATTTTAACACCAGCTATAAAATTTCCATAAAGTCCTGTTGATATAAAAGTGATCACATACGTAAACTGGGGCAAAAGCAGGACCTAACACCCCAGGGCAGAGCAGGGACACCTCCCAGAGGACAGCGTGGACAGGGAGGGGGGTCCCTTCCCCGAAAGAAGCCTGACCACACCCCTCACGTGTCTGCTGCTGTGACACGTGATGTTGACATGTGAAGTCATGAGAAGGGCCCTTCCCCTCTGGGTGCTTCCTCCCCAGAAGCACGCAACCTCAGTCTAACCAAAAGGGAAGCATCAGACAGACCCCACCCAAGGAACCTCCCACAAGGCACCTGAGCAGTTCTCAACGCTGGCCAGTCACCCAAACAAGGAAAACCTAGAGCCTCATCCCAGCCACAAGGAGCCTAGGAAGACAGCATGAGTGAAGTGACAAGGTGTCCTGGTGGGGTCCTGGAATAGGAAGTAAGCTTGACGGGGAAACTCGGGAATCTGAGTAAAGCGTGGACTTGCGGTAACAACCTTGTATCCATGCGTGCTTGCTAAATCGCTTCAGTCGTGTCTGACTCTTTGCTACCCCATGGACTGTTTCCCACAGGCTCCTCTGTCCATGGGATTCTCCAGGCAGGAACACTGGAGTGGGTTGCCATGCCCTCCTCCAGGGGATTTTCCGACCCAGGGATTAAACCTGGGTCTCTTACACTTTCTGCATTTGCAGGCAGGTTCTCTACCTCTACCACCACCTGAGAAACTCAGGGTATCTATACTGGTTCGTTAATTATAACAAACGCACCCCATTTCTGTAAAAGATGGTGCAGAGGAGACAGAATGTGGGCTCCATGGGAACCTGACAACTGCCTTCAAATTTTTCTGTAAATCTAAACCTGCTCTACGATAAAAACACTTAATGAGTTAAACCATAAAATCTACTTATGCAGGTTGCTGAATTACGCCATCAGTTGAATCCAGTCCTGCCAAGTTTAATGTTAAATGTTCAGCCGCGACTGGGAAAGACTGGGACCAGAAGCTCGTCTTGAGGACCCCTGGGCCACTCCGAGCTCACTTGACAGTGGACTGTCCTTACCAGATTGGAACCCCATTTCCACGCCGAGGTCAGGTCGTAGCCCCAAGGCAAGTGCAGGCACTGCCTGCAAACCCCAAGCCTTTCCCAAGGGAGCTGCAACCACCTGCGGTGGTAACTGAACTGCAGAAAGGAAATCCTTGGCCTCTTGAGGGTTCCTGAAAACCGACTCTGAACTGACAATAATTCCGGGGGCCCGAATCATGACCGCAGCCAATGGGTCCACGTGGGAACTGGCTGCAGTCAGGTAACTGATGGCAGGCTGATCCTCAGGGGGGAGCCTTCCGCAGAGCCCAGCTGGGTTAGATCCCCAGGGCTGGCATAGCTGGTTGGGGTTGAGGTGGAAACAGGTAACTTCCCCACATGAGTTCTCCAACCCGTGGACAGGGGCTCGTTACGCCATCCCAGTACATCCTCAGCATGGTGGGAGGGGCTGAATGGAGACCCTGGCACTTCCTCTCCCATCCAGATAGAAATGAGGGGCAGTGCCAGGTCCCTGCAGAGACTGCAGAAATCAGTGCCTCATCAGAGGCTTGAAAGCAGCAGGAGAGCCAAAGTCTAGCACAGTCCCCGTCTTACGAGTGGGGCTGAGCGCAGCTCAGGCAGAAGCTGGACGGGTCCCGGGAAGGGCTGCCCCTCCGTAAACTCACTCAGGTGTCCGTCCCCCGCACCTGCCGCCCCCTGAGCCTCGTCGTACCTTCACTGGAGCCAATGGACCCCCCTCCTCACCCTTGGGAGGCCGCCGCTGACCTGGGAATGTCTTTTTTTTCTCCACGACAATCTATAAGGCTGACCGGAGCGTGGTTTTACCCGGCAGGGCCAATGGTCCAAACTCACAGCCGTGCCCCAGGACTGTGTGTGTTTTTCACCAGAGACCTTTCCCGGCACAGAGCATCATGCTGGCCGCCACACGGATGGTATCATCCAGCCAGGAGGCGGGGAGAACTCCAAGCACTTGAAGACACACACCAGCTAGGAGAGGCAGCAGACCCCGGGAAGCCCAGGGGGCCGCTGTGGCAGTGAGGTTCCCGGAGGCGCCATGGCTGCGGTCTGTTAAGACATTCCCTCCAGGTGGAACACAGGGCTCCATGCCTCACGTCACAGGTTCGAAGGTTCCAGATCCCTCCACCAACAGGTGCCTGCAAGGCTGCAGCGTGGGTGGGCCAGGAGAGACGGGCACGCGGCAGGTTCAGGACGCGGCCTGGGGTGCCCTGGCCCACGGTCTTATGATGCCGGTGACCCAGCGTCCCCAAGTGCTCGGGGCCCCAGGAAGGCCGTATGCAGCCTCTGGCGAGGGGCTGGCCAAAGCACTCTGGGACTTCGGGGTGAATCCATCCTCTCTTCTGGAGATAACTGTTCTCCTTCTGAGAGATAGCTTCTGGTCCCGCCAGGAGGACTTCCCCATGAGACAGCAGGTGGTTGCCTGACCGCTGGCCAGGGGGCAGAGCCTGGACAAGCCACCTGTGCCCTCCAAGAGTGATGTGTCGGAGCCCCGCTTCCCACAGGCCCGGGGCTTATGCATGCGGGGTGCGTCAGGGGCTCAGACCCCTTCAGCACAGACTTCAGCTGCGTGCCCTCCTCTCCCTCGGGTCTGCCGAGGGCACCCTGGGGTGTTCCCCACAATCCATCAGAGGAGGACAGAAGCTGAGCCCGGCTGACAGATGGGCCTTCCTTGTCTGCTGGTACCGTCCACAAGCGGACAGCTCTGCAGCCCTGCTCAGGGTGGCCCAGGACACAGCAAAGGAGCCTTCTCCAGGGGCAGAACTTCAGCCGTCCGTTTGGCCCATATGTGAGTGAGCGGCGTCCAGGGCACAGATCTGCGCTGAGTCACGGGCAGCTGCTGCCAGATGGGCCAGGTGGTCAGGGACCTGGGAGAACGGGACCGGAGGGTTAGTGACCAGGAAGCCTGAGGAAAGACATGTGGGTGGACCTCCCAAGCAGCACCAACTGTGAAGGGGCATGCATTCCAGGTGAACGCCCAGCAAAGGGCACCCCCTGCAGAGGAGGCTCTTCACACCCGGACAGAATCCCCCCCCCGCACGTGTGAATCCATCGGCGCCCCAGCCGCCCTTGTGCTGGCTTCCAGAGGCCAGGGTGGGGAGGAGGGTGGGGAGAAGGGACCAGCACCGCCTCCCCGCCCTGGCCCCAACAGCATGAGCAAGTGGCCGACACCAGCCCCCAATCCCAGCTAAGGCACCACGCCCAGATCCGCCAGCCTCACTGGGCCCCCCTCCAGGGGCACAACCACGCGGTCTCCTGGGCGCCCTCGCTCTCAGCCTGGACAAAAGGGAGCACCCCCCCCCCCGGCTCCCTGCACGGCCCCTTCACCCTGGAGTCACCTCCTGTCACTACTGTCACGTCAGACTTCTCTCCTGCCCTCACCAGCAACCCCCTGCCCACCCAGGAGGCCTTTTTGCCTTGGCGGTGCCTTGTGGCATGTGAGGTCTTAGTTCCCCAGCCAGGGATCAGACTTGCACCCCCTGTGTTGAAAGCGCAGCATCTTAACCACTGAACCACTGGGGAAGGCCCCCGACTAAGTCCTTGCGGTAAACGTCCCATCCTCACAGCAGGGCCAAAGCACTCTGCGTGGCACCTGGATCCGATTCGCCTTCCTTTCGCGTTCAGTTTCCTTTTTCCCTGAGAGCCCCCTTTAGGGTTGCCCTTAGCTCAGGCAGTAAAGAATCTGCCTGCAATGCAGCAGACCGGGGTCCCGCCCCGGGGTCTCCCGGAGAATCCCACAGACAGAGGAGGAGCTTGGTGGGCTGCAGTCCACGGGGTTGCAGAGTCAGACTCGGCTGAGGATCTAGCACGTTCACTGTAGTGAAGAGAGGCTGGCGGCAGATTTGCCCGAGAATGCGCCCCGGTCACCCGTGTGCGCAGCCTGTTTTCTGCGGGTGGGATTCAACTCCGAGTTGCGCCCCTCAGGTCCTCTCACGGTGACGTCTCGTCGTCCTGCGGGCTCGGGCGTCCCTGTGGAGAAGGCTGTGGGCTGCGTTTGCTGCTTTTTAAGATGATCTGTCTCTTCCAGAGACTTGAGCAATTTTCTCCTTGCTCCCTGTTTTCCGCATTTTAGTATGATTCCCCCCGGGGGACTTTGTCTGATCTGCCCATTTTGATATAACTTGGGGTCTGCAGAGTCAAAGCTCTTCGCCTGCTGCCCTTGCGGTCCCCGAGTCCCACCTCCCGGAGCGAGGTTTCCAGGGATGTCCCTGGGGGAGCCCCTCCTCGGGGCAGGTGTTGGGAGCTGGGCTGGGCATCACCCCACCCCGCGTTGCGGGCCCGGCCCAAGGGAGCCCTCCAAAGGAGAATGGCCCTTCGTTCTCAGAGGTCTGGGCCGCCCACTCTGCCTCTTCCAAGCAGTGGAGGCTTGGCTCCGGCAGGGCCGGAGGGTCCCGGACCCCCAGGCCCAGCGGTCTCACTCATTCCCGGATGTGGACCTTCCTCTCTTCTGGCTGCTGCTGTGTTTTCAGAGGACAAGCCTCGGCTCTGCCCGGGGTCCCATCTGCCCCTGAGTTCCTCACTGAAGCCCCTAGAACCCCCGTCTCCACCCGCCCTCTCTACCTGCCCCGCCCCCTTGACCCCTTTCTCCAGCTGTCCTCCCAGGGTGCTGGGGGTTTTACCACCCCCTTTCCTGGACTTGGGGCACCCTCGGGCCCCTGCTTCCAGCTCCTCAGATGTGGCAGGAGGTGGGGAGCAGAGAAGGTCCAGCCGCAGCGGGGCCCCCACCCGGTGACACACGCCTGCCCACTGGGCCCAGGCCTTCACCCCGCAGGTCCCGCGTCCTGGTGCAGCCGGGAGGCAGGCCGTGTGTGAGCCCAGCACCCCTGCTCCCGGCGGGCCCTCCTCTCCGGCCCGGCCCGCCTCACCACCTCCTCCACTCTCTGGGGCTGCCAAGAGGAGGCTCACACATCACGATGCCTCACGTCCACAGGCTTGTCAGACTGTCCGGGAGGAGGCCCCGTCTGGCCATCTGCATGTTCCTAGGGCCACTGGTGGTCATGCCCCGCTGTCTGCAGGGCCCTCTGATTGGCAGGCCCTAGTGAGGCCCACCCTGGGGTCCCAGGACCCACAGGCTCTCCAGCTCCTCTTGGGGTGGGCACGGGGTGTTCTGCAGGGGGCAGCCAGGACCACGGGGCAGGTGCAGGGGTGTTCTGCAGGGGGCAGCCGGGACCATGGGGCGGGTGTGGGGTGTTCTGCAGGGGGCAGCTGGGACCACGGGGCTGCCAGCGCGCTCAGGGATGCCCATGCCTGGCTCAGGGCTCCGTGTCAGCCAGTGAGTCCACACTGCGAGTCCAGTCATGGCTCCCGGACCGCTTTCTGGGAAGACCAGTTCTGTGACCCTTAACCCTCCTCGAGGGCTGGGTGAGGAAAGAATGACAAGCTGCCTGGTCTTTCCCTGGGGGCTGAGGTGGGCGGAGGCCCTGTACCAGCCCTGGGTGCCCCACTCATGGCCCAGGGACGGTGGGAGAGCCAGCGGGTGGCTCTGCACCCCCTCAGCGCACCCAGCATCGCCAGCCTCCATGGAGAACAGGGATACGGTCTGGAAGGTGCGTCCGGGGAATGGGGTCACACCCTTGGGAGTGGGCTTGACTTCGGCTGCCTGGGAGGGCGGACCCCGCCTCACGCATGCGGCCTCCCAGGCCTGCAGCACCGCTCAGCCAAGCCTTGTGGGAGGTGGGACCTGAGGGGCTTGGGGGGGTCCAGAGGTTCAGGACTCGCCCAGGCCAAGCCCGGGGACGGCAAGGCTGGAGCTGTCCAGGGCGGGGGAGAGCTGAGCATAGCTGTCACAAGGCAAGCCTTTCTGCTTGCAGTGGCTTCTGCTGGGCCTCCCCGGGCAGCGAGGCTGGCAGGCCAGCTATGCCTGGAATGAGGGCCCTGTCCCAACCACACAAACATGCAAATAGCTTCAAGCTGTTGGTTCAGAGAGGCTGAGTCCCATGGGAAACAACACAGGCTTGAAAGCCGGCCGTGGGGCCCATGGCAGCTAAAGCAACAACGCCACGTGGGGGGCCCCGGGGCCTGCAGGCCTCCTGGGCAGGGGGCACGTGGGTGGGGTGTGCATGGCCACCACCTTCACACCAGCCCAGGAAGCCTGGCGGCAGACGGCCCCCTGTCGCCCTTGAACCCAGAAGCCGGAGCCTGCCTTGTTGCAGGGACGGTGCAGTCCCGTGTGAACCCCTAACTTTGAACAGGAAGGGAAGCTGGGCCCTGGCCCCAGCTTGGACCCGTACAAACTGGGGACCCCTGAGGCTCTGTCTCAGCCCCTGGGGCCCCGCATGAAGTGCCCATACACCACGGGGCTCTCAACAACACGCATTTGTCTGCTTGCAGCTCTGAGGCCAGAAGTCAAGGGCAGGGCCAGGCTCCCTCCGGAGGCTGCAGGCCAGGACCCCTCATTTCCTTCTCTGGCGGCTCCAGGTCCCCGGGCTTGTGGCCGGCTCCCTCACGTCACCCCTCCGTCTCCTCGTGACCCCTCCTGTGTGTCTCCCCTCCACACGCTATAAGGATGCTTGTTGGATTTGGGGCTGGCTGATCCAGGTCTCATCTCCTGTGCTGGGGAGCTGGGAGGACCGAACTGTCCCTAGTCCTGAGTCCAAGGGGAGCCAAAGGCAGCAGCCTCCCAGGGATGGGGTGAGCAGCTGTGCACCACCCACAACCCCCACCCACCCCCATCTTAGCGAGCTCACTCCACCCCACAGCGATTCTCAGGCAAACCCAGAGGGACTGTCTTTTTAAACACAAAAAGTTAAAGGAGAGCTCATTCCTTTCAAGTGTCGGAGTCACTAGAGACAGCAGCTGTGCCGATGACCGGAGAGGGGAGCCTCGGGTGCCCGACAGATGGCCCAGACCCGCTGGCCGCCAGGGTGACGGGGCCAAGACGCGAGGCATGGCGAGGATGGGGAGCGGCAGGACCGGAGGTCTGCCCGGGACGTGGTGGGGGGAGCAGATGGTAAAGGGCTCGCTGACTTGTCACTTGGCAGCCCCACCAAGGCAGCACATGCCCCTCTGACCATCACTCCTCTCCCAGGAGAAACAGGCGTGTCCACAAGCAGATCTGCGTGTGAACGTTCACGGCTGAAAAGGAAACCTCCGCAGTGCCCATCAACAGAGGATAAATACCTGCAGGGGCCATCCACACAGCGAGTGGTCCGTACGCCAGGGGAGGCATGAAGTACCCAAGAAGGACAGGTCTGAGCCTTGTGGGTGGCCAGCGTGGAGGGATCCCCGGGGACTCCATCCAGCGGACAGAACAGACACAGCGAAAGGCCTACAACAGCAGCTGCCTCTGGAAGGAGCGAGGCTGAAAGGGAAGGGACCAGAGCACCTCTGGGTGTGCGGGTGGGGGGACATCATCAGTGTCTCACAGATGTGGGCGACCCCGGGGATGCATGCCTCACACTCCTCAGGCTGTACACTGCACGTGCGTGCATCTCACTTCAGTTCAAACCAACATGCTCTGCGTGACAGCCGGTGCGTGGGCCCTGCCCAGGCGGGACACCCCAAAGCCGCCGGCGGCAGCCCCTGGGGAGGGGCCCTGGCAGGTGGCCACTGGGCAAGGCTGGCTGCAAAAGCTCCCGTCTGCGCAGCAGCCCCAGGAGGCCGGCACGACTGCGCGTCGTCTAATGGGAAACCGAACGGCACACAGCAAGGAACGCAGGAGGCTGCCTCTTGCACAGAAGTGGGGAAATCATATAGATTTAGATGTGCCTGCGACTGCCTGAAGGAACTCTGGAAGACACTTAAGGCAGTGATAATAATGACCGTCCGCTGACGGCATAAGAGCTGGCTTAGTCTCTTCCTGCTGCTGTAACAGAACAACATAAACTGGGCACCTTATAAACAACAGGAGTTTATTCCTCGCAGCCTGGAGGCTGGACTCTGAGATCAGGGTGCCAGTGCGGCTGGGATGGGGCCCCTTTTGGGGGGCAGACTCCTCACATGGTGGATGGGCAGGGGAGTGCTCGGCCGCCTTTTAGAAGGGCACTAATTCCACTTGTGAGGGCTCCATCCTCATGAGCTCAGCACCACCCGAAGGCGCGCCTCCTCATACCATCCCCTTTGAGGGTTAGGTCTCAGCATATGACTGTGGGGGTCACAACCTGCAGACTGCAGCAGGGGCTGTCACCCGAGGGCCGCTGAGTGAGTCAACTGCCCAAACCAAAGGCTGGCATGGAGCTTGTCCAAGGGGCACGAAGGTGGATGGGGGAAGGCTTTGGGGAAAACCGGCCTGACCGATGCTTGCCCACTGCTGTCTACACGCACTTCATGGAAAACCCTTTCGAGTTACAGAAGTGCTCTCATTACAGAGGAGGAAGTGTCACAGCTGCTCATGAACGCTTCACAGCATTAAGGTGAAATTATCCGGCGTAAGTGACCGGGGAAGATTATCCACAAGAGGAATTACCCCCAGAAACACAGGGCGTGGAGACCAACAGACGTCTGTTGCTCCAACACAACAAGCCGATCTGCCTGTGGGCGGGGAGCGGCTCCAGGAAGAGACGCGGTTTCAAAGAGGAGACCAGGGAGTTAACAGCAGCAGTGAGCGTCCGAGCTCTGAGGAGGACGGCAGAAAGCCTGGCGGAGACGAGACCCACACCTGAACGCAGAGAAAGCTACACATGCCCAGAAACGCCTTTAAAGGGAGGGTATGGGCTTGAAGAAATCACAGAAAGTAAAGTGAGATAACTACAGTGTAAAAGTAATGGAGAGTCTGGTAAGGATGAATTCAAACCAGGAAGATTTAACAAATGCATAATTGAGGCTCCCAAACAGAGCAAAACACACAGAAAGAAAAAACCCTTAGAATGTGATAAAACCTTCCCTTAAGCGTGAATGTGGAGCTCAAAGCTGCTCTTGTCCTGAGGACAATCTCCTGCAGCTATTAAATCTCACGGATATAGGAATCATCATGCGTGCAGTCACTCAGTCGTGTCTGACTCTTTGTGACCCCATGGACTGTAGCCCACCAGGCTCCTCTGTCCCTGGGATTCTCCAGGCAAGAGTTCTAGAGTGGGTTGCCGTGCCCTCCTCCGGGGGATCTTCCCGGCCCAGGGATCGAACCTGTGTCTCTTAGGTCTCCTGCATTGGCAGGTGGGTTCTTTACCCCTATTATCACCTGGGAAGCCCCTAAAAATGATCACAGGAAACATTTCAATATCAGAAGACAGTAGCTGCAAGGTTCTGAGGACAAAAAGTAGGACCCAAGAATTGTATTTCCCATCCATATTTAAGAGTAAAGGAAAAAAACTCTCGTGTATTCAGGAACTTAACAACACAGACAGAGCCCACGATAGGGAGGCAGCGGGGTGTCAGAGAGCCTGGGGTAGCCCTGGATCCCTGCGTCCAGCGTAACTGTTAACAACTCACCTTCTTGCACCCCCAAAATGATCAAGTGTGTGTGTGGGGGGGTGCTCTAAAGGTTATGATGCCATCAACTGACAACAATGGAATATGGGCGTACATTCGATAAACACGTTGATGTAAATTATGAAGCTGTGACTCTTTGGGTAAGAAAATGTCCCTGTTCTTAGGAAACACAGTGACATATTCCAAAGGGTCGCTCTATGTGTAAGCCCAAATTCTTCAGAAAGCTTAAGGGAGCATGGGAGAGTGTAAATGATAAAGCAGATGGACTGAACAAGAGGTAGATCTGGGTAAAGGGTGTCTGGCTGTGTCTTGCACTACTTTTATTTATTTTTTTAACCCAGCCCTGAGCCTCCATTTCCGCCCCCTCCTCCTCATCAGCGGGTGGGAGGGATGGGTCCACCCAAAGGCTTCCAACTATGGGAGAGTCTCTGTCACCTCCCCCCGGGGTCTCCGGACTCAGGGTCCCCCTCCCCCACGGTCCTACTATTTTTATTTTTGAAAGTTTTTTGTTAGTTTGGAATTATTTCCAAATAAGAAGTCTAAGATGTTAGTCATTCAGTTGTGTCTGACTCTTTGTGAACTCATGGATTGTAGCCCTCCAGACTCCTCCGTCCATGGGATTCTCCAAGCCAGAATACTGGAGTGGGCAGCCGTTCCCTTCTCCAGGGGATCTTCCTGACCCAGGGAACGAACCCAGGTCTCCTGCATTGCAGGCAGACGCTTTACCGTCTGAGCCACCAGGGAAGCCCAGTTTTTTGATACAGCAGGTAATACTTCAGTTCACGCATCTTTCTTACTAGAACAAAACCACCATCCTAGTTTTGCAAGGGGAGAGGAGCTGCACCCTCTGAGGTCTGGGAAGCCGTCCTGTGGCTGAGCCTGTCTGATTCCAGGTCTTTCCTCCGAGGCTTGGAGGACAGGGGCTCTGCACATAGTCGCTGGATTCCTGCTTAGGAGGGAGGCGCTGAGCCTCTCCACAGCCACCAAACTCAAACCTGCCACTTCTCAGCTGAAGGAAGGGCCTGGCTTTTTGCGTCCTGGAATCAACACACGTGGGCGATAGGTTGTACAAATATTTCAGCTCCATGGAAAACGAGATATGTGTTTTCTTGACACTGGAATTCTAAACACATCCCTTATAATGCCTCCTGTTGTGATCAGATCAACACATTTCTTGCAAAATGCCTCCCTGAGGGCCGTCCCTCATTCTTCAGAGCCTTCACCCACTGGCTGGCAGCATGTTTATATTTTTTAAAGTAGACTGTAGTTTTTAGAACAGTTTTAGGAAAATTGAGAAGACAGTGCAGAGCCCCCATACGCTTCCTATAATTAACATCTTACGTTGGTGTGGTTCTCCTGCCAGCACTGATGAACCAGTGCGGATACAGCAGCATTAACTGAAGTTCATACTCGACTCAGATTCCCTGATGTTTTCCCGGAGGTCTTTTTCTGTCCCAGGACCCCATCCAGGATTCCACATTCCATCTAGTCATCAAGTCTCCCCAGGCTCCTCTTGGCTGTGACAGTGTGAAATGGCGATATACTAAGAAATGTATATTTAGTCTTGTCCCTGGTTCCACAGGGAGCTCCTAAAAGCCTTAATCTCCTGAGGGCTGGGGTGAGAGGAGTGCTTTTTGTTGCTCATAGAAAGGCCCTTCCACCACACCTGGTAGCTCAGAGGTAAAGAGCCTACCTGGAATGCAGGAGACGAAAGAGATGCGGGTTCGATCCCTGGGTCGGGAAGATCCCCTGGAAGAGGAAATGGCAACCTGCTCCAATAGTCTTGCCTGGAGAATCCCATGGACAGAGGAGCCTGGTGGGCTACAGTCCGTGGGGTCACAGAGAGTCCGACGCGAGTGAACGCACAAGATCAGCCACACCCGAGTTTACTCCAATGAGGTGACCTTGCTGAGCCACTGGAAGGCTTCAGGATGGAGGCTGGCGGCCAGAGGGACCCACTGTGCGACCAGAGGTGGGCGGCACCTCCAATCCCACCCACACCTGAGCCCCATGGGGCTGACGAGGGCTGGCGATCGAGGCACCCACCAATGCGCAATGATTCAATCAAGCGTGCTTCCAGGGATCACCAGATTCCTTGCTTGCGTGCTTGCTCAGCCATGTCTGACTCTTTGTGACCCCACGAACTCTACCTCGCCAGGCTCCTCTGTCCTTGGGACTTTCAAGGCAAGGATACTGGAGTGAGCTGCCATTTCCTTCTCCAGGGGGTCCCCCCAAACCAGGGATCAAACCCGTTTGTCTCCTGCATCTTTTGCATTTGCCAGCGGATTCTTTACCACTGTGCCATCTGGGAAGGCCTGGAATGCCTCCATAAGGGGACCTCTACAAAAACACTAAACAATGGGATTCCGAGACTTCCCTGCTTGGTGATCATCCATGTGCTGGGCGATGATGCACCCCAAACTCCACGGGAACAGAAACCCCCATACTCAAGACCCTTCCAGATATCACCCTAAGCACCTCTTCATCTGGCTGTCCATTTGAATCCTTTGTAACACCCCAAATAAGAAAAGAGCAAATGAAAGTAGAGTGTTTCTCTGAATCTGATGAGCGGTTCTAGCAAATTATCCAGCCCAAGGAGGGAGTCATGGGGACCCCTGACTTGTGGTCAGTTGTTCAGAAGTATAAGTGGCTTGTACTTGTGACTGGCCTGGTGTCTGAAGCGGGGGGAGTCTAGAGGGGCTGAACCCCTAACTTGTGGGGTCTGCACTAACTCCAGGGACTTTCAAGATTGAGTTAAATTGTAGGACACTCAGCTGATGTCCACAGAAAATTGAAGAATTGCTTGGTGTGGAAAACCCACACATTAGGTGTCAAAAGTGTTTTGAGTAGGTAAAAAAAATCACAGTGTTGGGAGAGAGTTGATCTCAGACTTTGTTTTTGATGACCTTGACAGATTGAAGAATTCTGGTCGGGTATTTTTTTTAGTGGCTTCCAAATGCTATGGGAACGGCCTGATGCTTTTCTCACGGTTGACTGGTATTATGGGTTTCAGGAAGGCATCACAGAACTTGAGTGTGACGATTGTGACACGTTATCAGGGGCATCCTATCGACAGGATGTGTCTCTGTGGGTGTTGAATTATCTGAGGGGTGTTTGTCTCCTCTGGGAAGTGACTTTCCGCAGTGTCCTCTTCAGAAGGAAGTCTCTCTGCAGCCCACACTTAAACCACTGAGTGAGTGGATGCAAGTTAGACTTCTCATTGTTGGAAGGGAATTTACAGATAAGCAAGAGGAGGAGTCTAGGATGACCCATGCTATAATGGATTAGGGTTGGAGACTCCAGCATGAACTCATGTTTAATATGATGTAGATACAAGTGAGTGGGGAGCTGTGACCCTCCTTCCAGAGGGCAGAGCATCTGTATATAAGATTCTAAATTCTTCTTTGCTTCCAAGGCTGTTGCCCCAAAATCATGCCTCTACCCCTCCCTGGAACATGCCCGTAGGTTTCCAGAGGAAGCTGTAAAGAGAAAAAAATAAGAAGTGCTTACAGTCAACTAGGCCCAAGATGGCGGAAGACCTGCCCTCCAGCGGACCTTATACGCTCATTGTAATATATTAGCATAGATTAAATGGCATGCCCACCAGTGCCAGGACAGTTGCCATGACAACCACTGGGAAAAGTCCATACAAGGACTTCAAAAACGAGAGCTGCTTCAGTACCAGGTCCAATCCACACTCCTGTTCATGAATGTTACTCCCACTCTTTACTCTCTCCCTTTTAACCTCCTTTGTATTTGGTGTCCTGGCCCAAACTGCATTAAGAAGTTGATTTGCAAACTAGGTTCCCACTTCTCCTTCCTTTGGCCACTGAACAAAGCTTGTGCTATTCCAGTTTCAGCACTGGCTTAGTTATCGGCTACATGAATGGGAAAAGGAACCAGGTTGCTGTTGGCATCAAGTTTTCACAGAATTATCCTTTGCATCTCTGTGGGCTCAGTGGTAAAGTCAGTCTGGCTCACAGTCCTTGAGATTAGCAGATTGAGATTCCACCTTGGGTGGATTGGGCATTGGCCTCAGGGGATTTGAGGCTATCTTTTCAAAGGTCTTCCCCGGAGGCTCAGTGGTAAAGAATGTGCCTGCAATGCAGGAGACCAGGTTTGACCCCTGTGTTGGGAAGATCCCCTGGAGAAGGAAATGGCAGCCCACTCCAGTATTATTGCCTGGACGATCCCGTGGACAGAGGAGCCTGGAGGGCTACAGTCCATGGGGTCGCAGAGTCGGACACGACGGGGAGCGACGGTCACTGTTACTTTCCAAAGTTCGCCCTGAGCTCCTGGGGTGCACTCTGACCTTGCTTTGTGGTTGAGTTCATTTGATTTCTGACTCTATTCTCCCTGTCTGGTATAAGCTTCTGGTGTAGACTGTGTAAGAGCTTCCCTTCAATTTCGTGCAGATCAAGGTGGTAGATTGGAGTCCCTGTTGTTCTGTTCTGAAGTAGAACTAGCCTCAGAATCAGGGACCAAAGGCAGAAGCATGGGCACCCGGGTCAAAGAGGTGGCAGAGCTTGTCTGTGCCCCCCGCAAGGCAGCTGCACGCTGACGGACGCTGTGGAAGTTGAAGCCTGGGAGAAGAGGTGGCCCCACCCAGCAGGGAGTGACAGTGGCTTGGGGCAGTGGTTCTTCAACTTGTCTGCATCCTGGAATTTAGGTAAAATGCTGATGTCCAGGATCCATGCCAGAGACACTCACTTCACTGGTCTGGCTTGCAGCCTGTGTTCATGTTCCTGCCGAGGCATGGGCACTGACTACATCTTGGAATATTCCACCCACGTACATTCACCAAATAATGGAGGAATAAAAGGCAGGCATGTGTTGGGTTTCCTTGGATGATCCCCACTCAGGAAGCCCACAGGCTTCATTCACCACATGGCAATTCTGCCTTCTTCACCTGTGAATTCATAAACCACCCCCAGGAGAGGCCGGCAGAACCTGGCATGAACCATTCCAACCCTGTGAGGTCATTGACATAAGTTGCAACAAGCCAGAGAGAACAGAACAAGCTCCCACTCAGCCAACCATTAAACTTCTCACCAGAAGTTAAAGGAACCCTCTGCCTGAGGGCCCTGCATAAGGAAGGAGTCTTGGAAGTCAAGCCCCTTGAGCATAAAAGAAGCGTCACCTACAGGAAAGAGAAGTGATGGCTGGGTTGTTGGCATAAGGCTTGGCTGTGGGGGCAGCTCGTTTGTCTTTTCCTGGCTTCAGCCTCAGATAAATGTCAGAAGGAACCCGGAACAAGCTCTAGAATGCTGAAGTGCAGCCAAGTAAACAGGAACACTGCCGTGGGATTAAGAGCCCTGAACAGAACAGACACGCGCGTCTAACTGAAAAGTCTGCCAGGAGAGTGACTTCAGGCGCGGCTGGATCAAGGCACTCCGTGATTCGTCATCCGTCCGCCCTCCACCTTTGCTTTTTACTCTCTTCCCTGTTGGCCACCTCCTCTCTCGAAGGATTTCCATGCCTGACAGCAAATGGTGTCTGCCGTCCTCAGACTGAAGTCTTCCCAGTTTGGCAGCCCCAAGGGGAAGGAAGCATCCAAACTGCTTCTTGCCTTTCAGCGTCCAGTCCCTCTTCTCCCAAAGGATGGAACTTTGAGTGGAGCCCACAGGACCCTGTTACCTCCTGACCACGCACCTGGGACTGCTAGGATCGACTGGGTGCCTCTCCACGTCTATGTGCTATGCCTCCTCACTGAGCCCTGTGCCCAGGGCGGCTGCCCTGGTGAGCAGTGGCCCGGGCTCCCTTGCCCTTTGCACTCTGGGGGACGTCTGGCCAGCGAGAAGCTCTGCTGGGAAACTGTGGGTTGTGTCGTTTATTCCCAGCTCCGTCTTGTCAGTGATGCCGCACGCTGTCACTCACCCTGAGTTCACCGCTCCGCCCACAGCACCTGTCTTCCCTAACTTTATGCTACCCAGTCTGCGTCCTCCGCTCAAGCTGCAGACTTAGGCTGAAAACCGTCCTCAGTTGTCACTGGGTAGAGCCCTATCATGTGAGGCTGGCTGTGTCCCGCTCACAGTTAGAATAAGCTCCCGGGCTCCTCACTGAACATGGACAGGTGGGTGCACTTTGCTGTTCAGTCGCTCAGTCGTGTCTGACCCCCTGTGACCCCATGGACTGCAGCTCCCCGGGCTTCCCTGTCCTTCACCGTCTGCAGGGGCTTGCTCGAACTCATGACCGTTGAGGAGGTGATGCCATCCATCTCACCCTCTGTCGTCCTCTGTCTGACAGAGGACAGAGGGTGAACGCACGAGGTGTGGGCATAGAACAAGGCTCTGGCCAGTAGGGTGTGAACAGAAATGGTGCCGCGGCTCCCAGGCCACAGCCTTCAAGGAAGAAGTATGCCGCCCATCACCATCCTCTCACCCCTCTCTCCGTCTGGGAAGCAGGTGAGGTGTCGAGCCGTCTCAGGCGTGTGGACAAGAACCACAGCCTAGGGACGGTGGAGCAGGACGACGGCAGGACGATGGACAGATGGCCAGGGGCTGCTGGCCACTGTGGAGCAAGCCGAGTCCAGGGAACCTGCCGTTAGGGCCTTGCAGCCCGGGGGACGCGTGGCCTCTGTCCCTGCAGCTGAAGCCGTGTTGCGACCTTACCATGACACTCTCCTTCCCAATAGTTCCTGTAAAGTTCCAGAAGTTCTCTCATTTTGAGCCACAGTCCAACGACTGTTGCCATGGAGATGAATGACCTCGCTGGTCAGCGGAGTCCACCCCTGGAGATGGAGCCAGGACCACGGTGCCAGGCACACGTGGGCTGGGAGTGGGGGGTTAGGCGATTTCCCAAAGGGAATTCAAGGTCAGTTACTAGAGGGCGGAGAGTTTGCTGGGTAAGAAAAAGCAACTGCTCCTTAGTAAGAGTTATGTCACAGCTACCATCTGCGAGCCCCTTCTGTGTCCCTGGCTCCTTACATTCATGCTCTCATCTTTGCAGCCTTTGTGCTCAGCTCTTGTCATTCTTTGGGCAAATTGGACTTAGCTGGACAGTTCTTGCTTGGGTCTGTCATGCAGTAGGGGGTGAACGGGACTCCAAAGCCTCAGCTGGGATGGACATCCAAGATGGCGAGAAGCTGCCTAGAACACAGAAGTCCAGCTGGGGCTGCAGACCAGAGTGTCCACAAACAAGTCTCTGGGCATGGTTTGGACTTGTCCCAGCAAGGCGGTCCCAGTGTGGTCACATATTTCACATGATAGCTGGCTTCCCAGGAGCAGGAAGTGGAAGCTCCCAGGTGAGCTCTGGAAGGTCAGTTAAAGGCTCTGCCAACGACTAGCTTGGTGTCACTTCTACCATACGCTTTGGGACAAAGCAGTCCCAAGGCCACCCAGTGTGAAGGTGTTCCCAAATGCGCTTCATTTCTACAAGGGAATGGCAAGCTCACTTTGCAAGAGCACCGTGGGATGGGAAGCACTGTTGCAGCTAACTTTGGATGCTGTGACGTGTGTGCTGTCATGTCTAACTCTCTACAGCCCCACAGACTGCAGCCCGACAGGCTCCTCTGTCCATGGAATGCTCCAGGCAGGAATACTGGGGTGAGTTCCTCCTCCACTCCAGGGATCTTCCTGACCCAGGGATGGAGACCGTGTCTGCATCTCGTGCATCGGCAGGCAGGCTCTTCACCCCTGAACCGCTCGGGGAGCCTGTCTTTGGGAACTGCGCCCTGGCATAGTCTCCCACTGGGCACGACAACCTTCATTCCCCCACGTGCAAAACACGCTCCCTCCTCACCCAAGCCCCCAAAGTCTCATCCCACGACAAGGTCAGCTCAAGATCCAAACTTATCTCCAGGTGTGCGTGAGGCTCCTGGACCACCCCTCAAATGTGATTGATCTTAGGAAGACCTGTATGAGACAAGTGATCTATCGTCTCACACCCAACATCAAATGAGGGTGTGGATATCTGCCCCTGCACTGGTAACCAGAAGGGGTCATCATAACCCTAAAATCCAACCAGGCACATTGTACCAGTTCCCCGATTAGACCCGGTTCTCCTCCCTGGAAACCGTTCTCTGTGGTTCTGCGTTTGATCATTGAGCTCCACTAGGCTCCATTCTTTGAATCATTCTTCATTTTCCATAATAAATGGCCCATATTTTCTAAGTATTTTCTTCAGCCTACTTTCTGCCTTAGAAAGTTGAGGGCTCAAAAGCCTCTTTTGGTTTTAAACTCTGTTTCCTTTCCAACTCAAGTTAGTATATTTTTCCTACAAACTTTGCATGCTTCCTATGTATCAATTTATAATTTCTTCAGACACTCTTCTCTACATTGGGTTGAGAAACAGCTTGCTATGAAACATCATCCTTGTTCACTCAGTCGTGTCCGATTCTTTGTGACCCCATAGACTGCAGCACACCAGGATTCCCTGTCCTTCACTCTCTCCCAGAGCTTGCTCAAACTCATGTCCATTGAGTCGGTGATGCCATGCAACCATCTCATACTCCACGGTCCCTTTCTCCTCCTGCCCTCAGTCTTCCCCAGCATCAGGGTCTTTTCCGATGAGTCGGCTGTTCACGTCAGGTGGCCAAAGTATTGGAGCTCTAGCATCAGTTCTTCCAATGAATATTCAGGGCTGATTTCCTTTAGGATTGACTGGTTTGATCTCCTTGCAGCCCAAGGAACTCTCAAGAGTCTTCTTCAGTACCACAGTTTGAAAGCATCAATTCTTTGGGTTAAAACCCTGTTTATCGAAAAGGTCTGTAGGAGTGGTTCTCAACTGGAGTTGACTTTCCTGCTCCCAGGGAACATGAGGCTGTATCTGGAGACGCTTTCTGAGTGTTGCATGTGTGGGGGTGCTCTCATCTGGCAAGCAGGGGCAGATAATGAAGCTAAATATCCAACAATGCACAGGATAGCTCCATACAGAAATGAATTTTCTAGACCCAAATGTCAATAGAATCAAGGTCAGGAGACATTGCTGCTATTGCTGCTAAGTCACTTCAGTCGTGTCCGACTCTGTGCGACCCCATAGACGGCAGCCCACCAGGCTCCCCCGTCCCTGGGATTCTCAAGGCAAGAACACTGGAGTGGGTTGCCATTTCCTTCTCAAATGCGTGAAAGTGAAAAGTGAAAGTGAAGTCGTTCAGTTGTGTCCGACTCTAGTGTATCATAATTACCCTAAAATATCTCTAAAATCTCAAAGAAGGGTCTCACAACCACATGCCTATTCTCATGTTTATCCTGAGACAATATTCTTGCTGTTCTGCATTTGATCTTTACCCTAAAGCAACTCATTGCTTTGAGAGTATTTTGCTGTCTAGAGACGTTAGAAATAAGAAACAGCTTTATTTTTCAAGTCAAATAAGTCCTAACAGTGATATATGACCACTCACATCATGTAATCCCTTTAAAAGTTTTATTGTTTTATTATGTAATACTAAAATACAAAAGAATATTTGTAATACACATAAAAGTTACCAAACACAAGAATAAACTGTCATGAAATACAAACCAACTTAAGAAATAAACATGCAAGTGTTTCCCCGACAGGAGGGGTTGCTAAGATGTGTGCCTGAAGCTGCCGTCACACGGAGCTTGACATTGAGGCCCTCCCTGAAGTGCCAAAGCTGACATACGTATTCTGGTGACATTATTTGAGAATAAGTTCATTACAGTGCGCTGTCAGCAAGCTGCATAATGGCATTTTACACCATTATTCCCCACAGAACATCAAGTTTGACAATCACCCATGGATGACAATACCTTTGTGGGGGTCTGGGAGTCAAGTGGAGAAGTTCCAGCATATTGTTGGAGAAAGAAGTACCATAATAGACACACTGGAGAAGGAGTGATTTCAGCTGCATCGCCACCCCCCCATGGCACAGTACGGCTCAGTGCCGAGAGAGAGCCCCCTCAACCAGCGACTTCTCTGAGGGCATGTGAATGAGCACCCGCTTCCCCAGCTCTGTAAGATCTGCCATAATGCCCACTGCGTTCCGCATCCACCCAGAACACTGAAGTGACCTGCGAAGCTGAGGATAGATCATGCGTTAGGTCACAAAACAAGTCTTAATGCATTTAAGAAGACTGAAATCATATCAAGTATCTTTTCTGACCATAATGCTATGAAACTAGAAATCAATAACAAAAGGAAAGCTAGAAAACTCACAAATATGTGACCCATGGAATGGTCACAGAGCCTGTGGAGTGGGAGGATATATTCACAAACCACATCTTTGATAGGGAGTTAATACCTAAAATATGTAAGAAATTATTACCACTCAATAGAAAAAGCAAGTAATCCAATTTTAAAATGGACAAAGGACATAAACAGACAATTTTCCAAAGAAAGGATGCAAATAGCCAACAGGCACATGAAAATGTGCTCAAAATCACTAATCATCAGGGAAACACAAGTAAAAACAACGAGATTTCAACTCACACCTATTAGGATGGCTATTACCAAAAAGACAAGAAATAACAGGTGCTGGTGAGGATGTGGAGAAAAAGGAACCCTGGAACACTGTTGGTAGGAATATAAATTTGTACAGTTATTATGGAAAACAGTATGTGGGTTCCTTAAATAATTCAAAATAGAGCTATTATATGATCCAGCAACCCTATTTCTGTGTATATATCTGAAATAATGAAATCAGTATCTCAAAAAGATATTAACAGTCCCATGCTTATTGCCACATAATTTATAAGAGCCAAGATATGGAAACAGCCTAAGTGTCTGTCAACAAATGAATGGAAATGTGATATATACAATGGAATATTACTCAGCCATAAAAAAGAGGAAAGTCCTGCTGTTTATGATAACATGGGTGAACCCGAAAGACATGTTTAGCAAAATAAGTCACAGTTTACAAATGCTATATGATCTCACTCATATGTGAAATCTAAAAATGAAACAAAGTTGAATTCATAGAAACAGAGTAGAATGGGGATTGTTAGGGGTTGGGTGGGGGGCCTGGGGGGAAATGGAGAGATGTTAGTTAAGGAGTACAAGCTTCCAGTTATAAGATGAATAAGTTCTGGGGATCTAATGTACAGCATAATGGCTGTAGTTAATAATAATGTATTATATACTTGAAAGTTGCTAAGAGACTGTTGTGTTCTCACCAGAAAAAAAAATGGTAACTATGCAAGGTGATAATTAATTTGATTGGGTGATCATTTAACAAACTATATCAAATCATCACACTGTACACTTTAAATATATACAGTTTTATTTATCAGTTTGTTTTTGTCCAGTCATTAAGTTGCATCTGACTCTGTGACCCCATAGACTGCATCACACCAGGCTCCCCTGTCCTTTACTATCTCCCAGAGTTTGCTCAAATTAACGTCCACTGAGTCAGTGATGCTATCTAACCATCTCATCCTCTGCTGCCCCCTTATCCTTTTGCCTTCAGTCTTTCCCAGCATCAGGATCTTCTCCAATGAATCAGCTCTTCACAACACACGGCCAAATTACTGGAGCTTCGGCATCAGTCCTTCCAATGAATATTCAGGGTTGACTTCCTTTGGGATTGACTGGTTTGATAGCCTTGCTGTCCAAGAGACTCTCAAAAGTCTCACTTGCTTTATGGAGTTTTTTAAAAAGAAAAGTTTAGGAAATTCCCTGGTGGTCCAGTGGTTAGGATTCCAAGCTTCCACTGCAGCAGGTGCAGATTCTATCCCTGCTCTGAGAACTAAGATCCTAAAAGCTGTGGTGCAGCCAAAAGCATAAATAAAAAGAAAAGCTTATGATTTTATGCCAGTATCTAGTAGGGAACATTTATGAAAGTTTTCTTCTACAGGAGTGTCATGGCCACTCTTTAACTACTCTACTTCCATAAAATTTTAAAATTAGAACTCTGTGGAGATTTTGACCAAAACTCCAGAGACCAGCATGTGAAGACCTGATATCTGTATGTTATTGTCTTTTTTTCCTTTTGGCCATGTGGTATGGCTTATAAGGTCTCAGTTCACCAACCTGGGCCATATCTGTGGAAGCCCAGAGTCCTAACCTCTAGGCCACCAGGGATCTCCCTGTTTTTCAGTCTTTCAACTCATGAACATGGTTCTTTTCTCCATTGTGCGTGCTAAGTAGCTTCAGTCCTGTCCGACTCTTTAAGACCGTATGGATAGTAGACCACCAGGCTCCTCTGTCCATGGAATTCTCCAGGCAAGAGTACTGGGGTGAGTTGCCATGCCCTGCTTTCCTGACCCAGGGATCGACACTACATCTCTTATGTCTCCCGGTTGGCAGGGGGATTCTTTACCAGTAGCAGTAAATTAGGGTTTTTTTTTAAATGTCTTCCAATAAAGTTCTCTGTCTGGTACTTAATTTGTTAAAATTTGTGCTTACTCCTATGTCTATTTTGTGGGGGCTTTAACTGTATCTTGCTTATATTTTTAAAAATTTTGCTTCTGGTATACAAAAATACAATTAAATTTTATATATTAACCTTAGATGGGACAGTTTATTAAGTTATTATTACTATTAATATACCTGCAGAGCCTTTCAAATTTTTTTCTATGTAGACATCATGATAGTGTCCTCTTGGAGGTAGTTTAGTTGCTAAGTTGTGTCCAACTCTTGCGACCCCATGGACTGTAGCCTGCCAGGCTCCTCTGTCCGTGGGATTCTCCAGGCAAGAATGCTGGAGTGGCTTGCCATTTCCTTCTCCATGGGATCTTCCTGACCCAGGAATCGAACCCAGGTCCCCTGCATTGTGGGCAGATTCTTTACCAACAGCTATGAGGGAAGCCCTCCTATCCAACCTTTTTGGATTTTTTTTCTTGCCCTACTTCACAGACTGTCTTTGGCTGACAGCAAATAGAAGTAGTGATAATAAATATATTTTCTAGTTCATGATTCTGAAGACAATGCTTCTAATGTTTCACAATTAAGAATTATGCTTACGATAAGTGTTTGAACACACTCTTTATCAAGCAAGGTCTCTTTTACTTCTGGTTTGCCAAGAGTTTTTTCTCTGACGAATGGACATAAAAATTTATGATCTTGTATGCTTTTGCTTTATTCAGTTAGTGTGGGTGAATTAGATTTATAGATGTTCTAGCATTACACCATCCTATACTCTTGGGATAAAGCTATCTTGCTTATGATGTATTGGTTCAGGAGCT
The DNA here is from genome assembly GCF_019320065.1 of Cervus canadensis. NCBI lineage: Eukaryota > Metazoa > Chordata > Mammalia > Artiodactyla > Cervidae > Cervus > Cervus canadensis. The sequence goes on from NC_057402.1 coordinate 6,912,896, forward strand.
TCTGTGCCTTGGTTTTTAAGACTAGCCCGGACTTTTTTCTTATTGTATCCTTGTTTGCTTGTGATATGGAGGTTAGTATGGCCTCATAGAGTAAGTTTTTTGAGTAGTCTACAACTTTCTATCCTCTGATAAATTATGTCAAAGACCAGATTAATTTGTTCTTTTGTGATTTAGTAGAACTTGTCTGGAAAATGAGCAGACTCCAGTGTTTTCTCTACAGGACAAATTTAGGCCATGATTCAATTTCTGAATTGTTATAAAATTGTTTAGTTTTCTTTCTTCCTGCGTCTGTTGTGATAACATGTTTTTCTAGAATTCGACCATTTCATCTAAGTTTTCAACTATATTGGCAAAAGCAATATTTATAAGATACTATTACCACATCTTCTATATCTGCTATTAGGTCTCTTTTCTTTATTCTTAATATTTTTAATTTATATTTTGTCTCTTTTTTCATGATGAATCGGGCCAGTGGTTTGTCTATTTTATTTCTAATTTATAGAGCATCCAGCTTATTTGAAATTTTCTATTGTTTCTTTGTGTCCTTCATTCTTAGTCATGTCCTTATGTTTATCTCTTTCCTTCAACTTTATTTTCCCTTCTTCTTTTTTTGATGTTATTTTACTCTTTGTCTTATATCCTAAGTTGAATGCTTAATTTGTTTCTCTTTTCTCCCTCCACGTACAGCTCTGTTTAAATTTCAGGTGCAGAGCATCATGATTTTACTTACATACATCATGAAGTAAATCAATAGAACTATAATTTTCGTGAACATTCATCACCTCACAGACACAATATTAAAGAAATACAAATACATGTTTTTTTCTTATCATGAGAACCCAGGATTTACCCTTCACAACTTTCAAGTGTACAACAGTATTAGTTATGTTTATCATTTTGAATCTTACTTCCCTATATCTAGAATTTTGCAACTTTTGGCCACCTTCATCCAATTCCCCCTTGCCCCCACCTCTGGTAACCACAAGTCTGACCCTTCTTTCTATGAGTTTGTTTGTTTCTGAAGCATAACTGGCGAATAACACTATGCTAGCTGCTGGCTCGCAGCACAGGGGTCCACTGTTTCTGCGCCTTTCAGGGTGATCTCCGCTGTCAGGCCAGCTCTGCTCTGTCACCTGCAGGATAACGCGTGGCTGCCGTCCCCCACTGCAGTCACCCCCGCGACGTGGCCGTCTCGTCCGAGAAGTCTGCACCTCAGCCTTCCTCGCCTGCTTCTCTCCACCTCCCACTCCTCTTCTTCTCTGAACCTATGACTCCGTCTCTCTTTAGTTTGCTTGTTCATGTCTTTTCTTTAGATTCCATATATTAGAGAAATCATGCAGTATTTGTCTTTCACCGACATTTCATTTTCGCATACTGCCCTCTAGACGCATCCATGTTGCCACACATGGCAAAACTTCATCTTGTTTATGGATCAGCAGTGTCTCATTGTGCATACATACCTCATCTTCTTTATCCACTCAATTATTGATGGGCACTTGAGTTGTTTCCACATCTTGGTTATGGCAAAAAAAGATTCAGAGAACATAGGGGTGCATAGATCTTCTCAAAGTAGTATTTTCATTTTCCTTGGCTACTCAGAAGTGGAATTTCTGGGTCATATGGCAGTTTTATTTTTAGTTTTTTGAGAAACCTTCATATTGTTTTGCAAAGTGATACACCAATTCACGTTCCCACCAACAGAGCACAAGGGGTCCCTATTCTCCGCATCCTCAGCAGCGCTCATTACTTGCTGTCCTTTTGATGACAGCCTGACAGGCGTGCAGTGATATCTCATGTGGTTTTGACTTGCATTTCCCTGATGAGTAGTAATGCTGAGTATCTTTTCATGTATCTTTTGGTATATAATATATATATAGACATATATCTATATGTCTTCTTTGGAAAAATGTCTACTCAGGCCCTCTGCCCATTTTATAATTAGGTTGTATGTTTTTTTTATGTTGAGTTGAATGAGTTCTTTGTATGTTTTGGATGTTAACCTCTTCACAAAAATATTATCTGCAAATATCTTCTCCTATTCAGTAGGTGGTCTTTTTGTTTTGTCAACAAAATGCAAATGTTTTGTTACCAAAATGGAAATGGAATTTTTCACAAAACCAGAAATAGTAATTCTAAAATTTCCATGGAAACACAAAAGAGCCCAAATAGACAAAGCAATTCTCAAAAAGATAAACAAATCAAGTTATATCACACTCCCTGATTTCAAACTATACTACAAAGCTACAGTTACCAAAACAGCATGCTTATTATTGTTGTTCCATTTGTCAGCTGTGTCTGACTCTTTGTGACCTCACGCACTGCAGCATGCCTGGATTCCCTGTCCTTCACCATCTCCCGGAACTTCTCAAACTCATGTCCATGGAGACGGTGATGCCACCCAACCATCTCATCCTCTGTCATCCCCTGAAGGAGGAAATGGCAACTCACTCCAGCGTTCTTGCCTAAAAATTCCCACGGACAGAGGAGCCTGGCGGGCCGCAGTCCGTGGGGGTCACAGAGAGTTGGACACACCTGAGCATGCACAAACACTCACACGCCCCTGGATATGACCTGACACTCTACTTCTAAGTATCCAGGAAAAAAGAGGCCTCGTGTCCACACAAATACTAGGCATTTATGTTTGCCTCAGCTTGTTTGGTAATAGTCCAAATCTGGAAACAACTGAAATATCCACCGTCAGGTGAAGAGATACATTATTTGTTTATCCATGCAGTGGGACACCACTCAGCAGTTAAAGGAATGAACTGTAGACGACGCTGCAACAGATCACAAAATAATTATCCTGAGTGAAAAAAGTCAGACAAAGAAGAGGACATATTTTATTATTCCATTTAAATTCTAAAATGCAAACTAATCTGGAATGACAGAAAGCAGACCAGTGGTTTCCCGGGGAGGGAGGAACAGGGCAAGAGACAGCAAGGAGAAAGGACATGAAGATAGTTTGTGATGGGTTTGTTCATTTTCTAGATTTTGGTGGTGGTTTCACAAATGTGTACATGTCAAAACTTTTCAAATTGTGTACTTTGTATGCAATTTTTTGTATGTCAATTATCTCAATAACACTGGTTTAAACATACATTGTAAACCTAGAATTTACCACCAAGAGAATACAAATAAGAACTAAACCTTCCAAAACACTAGAGAAAAATAAAATAGTAAACAACTCCCAAAGCCAAAGACAAGGAGAGAACAAGGAAAACACAGCATAAATAACAGATGCACCAACAAACATGTCTGTTTTGATAATAAACACTCTCTTTAAAGACAACGATACAAATATGCACTCTTTACACAAAGCATAACTAAAATAAAATACTTGAATGTTAAAAAAGAAAGGAAAAGGAATTCCCCAGGAGTCCAGGGGTTGGGACTCCATGCTTCCACTGCTGGGAGCCCAAGTTCAATCCCTGGTCAGGGAACTTAAGATCCCACAAACGAAACATGAAGGATGTGTTGGGCAAACACAAACAATGAAAGAGGCGGCAACGTCCATATTAGATAAAGTCAAAAAGCACTAAAAAATACTAAGAGCAATTTGGCCTGAGGAACAATTCAAGACTCAGAAAACACATAACAGTGATTTACGTTTAATGCAATAAGTAACTTACTATCAAAATCTATACAGCAAAATCATGGGAAACACCACAGTAAATTAACAACCGAAATATAAATGCAGAAGTCTTGAAAGTGTTAACCTCAAAGCCTGTTATATAGATCGTGTTTGTTTAATCTTTCCAAATGGCCGGTGCTTGCATACCTGCAGCAACTTGACCCAATTAGCCAGGGGATTAGCCGACTCCTTGGAAAAGACCCTGATGCTGGGAAGGAGGAGAAGGGGGTGACAGAGAATGAGATGGTTAGCGAGAATCACTGACTCAGTGGACATCAACTTAAGCAAACTCCGGGAGATAGTGAAGGACAGGGAAGCCTGGCTTGCTGCAGCCCACAGGGTCGCAGAGAGTGAGACGTGACTTAGCGAATGAACAACAATAGCATCTTCTGTAACTCAGACTTTTTTTCACTTCAATAAACGTCTGTATTGAAGCTGTTGAGGATCCATCTGTCCTCCTCCAGGTCCTGGCCCCCGTGAGTTGTCCTGCGGTGTGACGCTCCAGCCTCAGCTCTGGAACACACGTTTGCTACTGTCGCCCTTAATCCAATAGGGAAACTGAGGCTGGGAGAGGCTTGAAGGGCTTAACTGACTCCACAAAGCGGGTGCGGAGCCAGGACCCAAAACAGGTTTCTCACGCACACGGACCCGCGGTGAGAGCCAGACATTTCAAAAGGCAGATTCCTGAGTATCTCTGCAGCACCCGCAGCCCCCAGTCACTGCTCCATCTGGCGGGGAGTCACTCCAGGTCTAAGTATTGACACAGCACGCCCGGCTTGAGGCAGAGGGGGTACAGAATGAGAGAGCGTGTGTGTCAGATGGAGAGGGAGCACGTGCGCCTGAGTGTCTGTGAGCATCTGAGTCTGGGGGCCGAGGTTCCTGCCCTCCCAGCTGTGGGCACCACCAGCCCCTTTGAGGCGCCCGGGGTGGAGGCAGGGTCCTCTACCACTCTGGTCCTCGGAGCCTCACCCTCCCTGGACACTGAGACCGTGAGCTCAGAGACGATCTCTGCGTTGCGCCCTCCTGGGACCCTGGGAAAGCCTCGGGGCCAGGGTGGCACGGAACCAGCTCCCGGGTTGTGGGAGGGGGTGAGGGGTGGGTTTGAAGCGTTAAGTATGGCTCTGGGAGCAGCTTGGCTCTTCCGATGACAACTTGCCTTGTTCCAGATGGTTCCTGTGCAGTTCCCCCTCGTTAGCATGCTAATTTATTCTGACTCATCCCGCGGCTGCTACACAGCGGGGCTGGCGCACACCCCCCATGCTGAGCAGCCCCCGAGGCCCTAAAGTCCCAGCTGGAGCGGGACCCCCCCACCCCGGCCGTCACCGAGCCGGGGATGAAGGGAGCAGTTGGGGATGCGACTTCAGTGTCAGCCGGAGCAGCCTATAATTTCCCCCCTGGCAGCCCTGACATCCGCTTGTGGCAGAACCCGAATCCCTGGAGCAAGGCCAGAGACAGGGACTCTGGGAACGCTGGATCCGGAAAGTTCCTACTAGAGCCCCGAGTGAAGCTGACATGTAGGTAGGGCTCTGAAACACAGACCCAAGACAAGGGTGCTTGAACGGGACATTCCTTGGTCCATGTCTGCATCCCCAGGGCAGGGGGTGAGGGCTGCAGAACCCAGGGCCCAGGCCCAGATCCCAGCCTCACTGTGGCTGGGCTGTAACATCCGCCCACTGATCCGAGGTCACTGGTCCCCTTCAGCTCACCACAACCCTGCTGTGCACCTCCTCATCCCCCGCTTCCCAATGCAAGGCCCACAGCCCTGCCCAGAAGCACCCCCTGGCACCAGAGGAGTCTCAGACTCTGCACCCGGCAGGCAGAAGTGCCAGACGCTCTCAGGAGGAGCCCTGGGGATGTGAAGCCGGACAGCCGGGAGCCTGGCCAGGGTTAGGGCTAGGGTCAGCGGCCTGGGGGGACTGAGGCCAGGGGCCCAGCAGCCAGAGACCATGAACAAGCCCTGTCCATGTCCCACACCCCCATGCTGCTGAGATCACCCCCAGACAGACAGCTCACTCCCCAGCCGTCCCAGGGCCAGCTTCAGGAACTCCCCCTGCAAGCGGGGTGGGACAGAGGAGGCAGCTTCTGGTCCCATCCTTCCAGGCATGCTCATCCTGCCTGCTGGGGAGCCTGGAAACAAGCACTGAATCTGGGTGAGATTCAACACCCAGGTAAAGCAGCCCTGCTCCCCCCACCCCACAGCTAGGGCCCAGCCTGCCCCTCCCCAGCCGCTCCGCTCCCCCCGGGGCTCCTGGCAGGTAAAGTGGGGTGGGACCCCTCAGCCCTCACACTCTGGGCCCCAGGAGCTCCATCCGCTGCAGAGACAGAGGAACACAGTTGCAGGTGGGCAGGCTCCGGAAGCCCCAGAGGTGTCCGTCATTGTCTGCTGTTTCCTGGCAACAAGGGGCTGGGGGAGGGACTTGGCGCCCACAGAGGGGAGAGTCTGAGCCTGGCACTGGGCTGCCCTGGGTGCTGGGCTCCAGAACCCCGGGCTCAGCTGGGAGCCTATGGGAGCCCGATGGAGGCAGCCTGGGACGTGGGGGGAAGCCTTGGAGGCCCGGACACCACGGGGACCCAGGGAGAGGGCAGAGTCTGTGGGTGTCCTGGGGGCTTGGCCAACCCCTGAGACCCACGTCCTCTCCCGGGCTTCCTGCTTCCAATAAGCACGTAGCTGTTGGGCCACAGGAGAGGAGTTGAGAAGTGTGGGGCTGAGACCCTGGGGCCCTGGGGCCCTGGGGTGCCACGCTGGGGGATCCGGTGCGACTCTGCAGGGAACAGGGAGCCCCTGGAGCTTCAACAGCATGAACCGATCAACAGGCTTTCAGATTCACCAGGCCCCAGGGTGAGGGCCCCCCGTTCACCTGCTGCAACCCCAGCTACATCGTCCTACCTACCCGGGAGGCTTGTGGGTTAACACACATGCTGGAAAGTGAGGCTTGCTTCAGCAGAGACCGCCAGAGCAATCGAAGAGAGGCTCTCGGGCCCTGGAGGAGGCACAGCGTCCCCCCCACCAAGGTGGGAAGAGAGGCTGGACCCTCTGGGTTTATTGGGGTTCCTGGGCGCAGGGCTTCAGGGCTCCCAGGCTGGATTGGTCAATTCACACTGGAAGAACGGGGTTTTGGTGAGTCCCACGGGGTCTGATTCAACAACTGTAAGACACGAGGGGGGTTGGGAGCCGTGCCTGCAGTGCACGCTCCCTGGGACTGCAGCTGCTCCCAGGGCGGGTGCCTGCAGTGGGTCTCGGGATCACGCCAACATCCCCACGCCGTTTGATGAGCAGAACGGATCTGAGGCAGCAACTGAGCTAACGTCCAGGCCACCCGCACCCTCCAGTCAGCGAGCTGGGGGAGGCAGGTGAGAGAAGGCAGGGGACATGCACCGTCTCCGAAGCCGGCGGTCACAGCGGCAGTGTGGGTGGCGATTCTGCCCTTGTCTCCTGTCACCAGACTCCCCCTTTCCTGCTCATTTCCCGAGCCTGATTACACAGACCCCGGCAACCTTATGAGCCACCTAATGTCCGGCCAACAGGCTGCTTTTCTGCCTAAAAGACCTGGAGGCAGGTTCTGTCCCTTGCAACCAAGACACTTGAATGACTCAGATGTAGTACCAGGCGCGGAGCGGAGGTCACACATCTCCATGGAAACGGTGTGGGCGGGACTGGGTGACCTGCCCAGCGGGGCTCAAGTGAGGGAAAACCTCCCCATCATTTAGGAGGGCATGTTTCCGCCCAGCACACGTGGCATTGGCTTTGAATATCCAAGGACCCTGCTGGGCTGGAGGGAAGCAGGCAGGAAGAGCCGCCCGGCGCTGAGCAGGCAGGATGACTCCGCAGGATGACTGCGGTCAGATCTGGGACTTCGAAGAGAGAGAACACACACACCCAAATCCCTACATTCCTGGTTTGACGTGTAGCCTGAACCCCAGCGCCTGCTGGCACCACGTGGGAAGCCGTCTGCTCCAGAAGACACAGGGACCGTGGCCAGAAACCCCCTCAGGGCTCCTTCAGGTCTCTGCGTTGGCTTGGGACCCGGAGCTCAGAGGGCCTCTGATGATGGTCAGGCCAGACATCCAGGGGGAGACTCTGAGGGGGCCTTGCATTTCGTTGTGGTCCCCAAATCAGAGAGGGCATTCAGGGCGTCTGGGGTAAATGGAGCTCCAACCCCTGTCCCCTTGGGTGAGTCCACAGGCTCCTCCCCGCCGGCCCCTGGCATCTCTCTGGGGTTCCTGAGGGCACAGTGGGAAAAGCATCTGTCCTTTTTCCTCTCCAGTAGCCGCCCTGAGCTCAGGGGCCCAGTGGGGACCCAGGGCCCTGCCTGCTGCCAAACCCCCAAGTCCTGCACGCCCCCGGAAGGACTGGAGAGACGGCGCCACCCCCAAGGCTTGGAGAAGTGCTTCCTGGCCACGCATGGGGGGTGCAGCCTGGAGGCTGACGTGGGCCGGGTAAACCTCACCGGCTGAGCCCACGGCAGCCGCTGCTCCAGACCCAGGTCCTGACAAGCCCCTGGCGCCCAGCAGGCAGGCTCTCCGGCCCCATAGAGCCGGAAGGTCCCCACCACCTCGTCTCCGGCACACACCGCCCCCCCATGCCACCGTCTGGCCCACGGAAGCCATGGCGGCTGTCCCATAACCCCGACGAGGGGAGCAGGACGTGGGCGTCTGGCCTCCGGGAGGCGGGGACATGTGGACCCAACGACCTGGGACTGGCAGGACGTCCCCTTTTGCCCTTGGACGCTAAGCAGGAGGCATGGGACTCAAGCGCCTCTGTGGGGGTGAGGGACGGGCACCCAGTGGGGTTCCCCCAGCTCCGAGCGGGGATGAAGGAAGAGCAAACTGCACCCATCCCTGCGAGCAGGGGGCGGCCGGTGCCTACGGAGGGCTGACGACCAGGGGGCGGCCGGTGCCTACGGGGGCCAGGAGGGATTCCCTGCGTGTTGCCTACAGGAGCCCCGGCGTGTGGAGGGGCAGGATGGCGTAGAATCCCATCAGAGGACCCTGTGCAGCGAGCAGGTAACCATTCTCCCTTTGAGAGGCAGCTCCTGGCTTGGGCCAGGCGGGCGGCGGACACCGGAGAGTGGGACACCGGGTGGCCAGGCTGCCCAGCGTGAGTGGACGGTGTCTGGCCCACCGTGCCTCGGGCCGGGCTGAGCCCATGCCGCTCCATCGCCAGGTGGGCGTGGTGCCTCCCTCAGCGGTCCAACACAGCACAGCTTCATCCGTGGCTTCCACGCTGCCTGCGGGAGGGGCCCCCAGTCGGCAGAGGCTCTGACACCCCCAGAGCCCTGACGACCCAGGGGAGGGGTCGCTGCCGGCTGCCTGGGGCAGGCTGGTTACCCGAGGTTTTTCCCATCACGGATGGACCGTCGTTCTGTCTCCAGCCCCTCCCCCATCATGGACTTTCCAAGTGTCTTCTTGCCCATCAGGGTCTCTGCAGCGGCTGACTTCAGTGTCACCCTGCCAGGCCTGGGGAGGCGGGCACGCCTGGTAAGACATTCCTCCGGGTGTGGGAGGCAGTTGTCAGTTGGCTGAGCCCATGAATCCGACGGCAGCCGAGGTGCAGGCAGCCTCGTCCTGGAGGCCTGAGTGGGGCCCAAGCAGAGCGGGCGGTTCCCCCACCCCCACCTCACTGCGGGGCCGTGGCCGCCTGCCCGCGGGCCTCCTGTTCTCTGGCCTTCAGACCCTGAAAATGTGAAGTGAAAGTCGCTCAGTCATGTCTGACTCTTGGCGACCCCATGCACTATACAGTCCATGGAATTCTCTAGGCCAGAATACTGGAGTGGGTAGCCGTTCCCTTCTCCAGGGGACCTTCCCGACCCAGGGATGGAACCCAGGACTCCAGCATTGCAGGTGGATTCTTTACCAGCTGAGCCACCAGGAAAGCCCAGACTGGGGTCTAAGGCCAGGTCTGCAGCTCTCAGATCTCAGGATTTCTAGCCCACACCCCCGGTTCCTGGTCCCAGCCTGCAAACGGCCGAGGTAGCGACCTCTCCGCCTGCACACCACCGGAGCCCACCCCTCACCATGAACCTCTTCCTAGAAAGCCACCCCCAGCGGGCCGTTCCCCTGAAGAACCCTGACCAACCACGTCCCACACACACCACTCCTGACCCGCGCTCACTCAGAAAGGAAAGCTGGCGTCTTATCCTGAATTGACCCCACCATGAGCCCCAGTCGGAGGCGAGGTGGAGATGCTGAAGGGGCCCCAGCATTCCCCCGCCCACGTGGCGGTCCCACCCCACACGCACAGTCATGGGGACCTCAGGCCCCGGCCCCGCCCCTCAGCACCAGCCTCCTCTCCGCCGGGCCAGCTCCCCGGGTCCTGCTCCCTGGTGGGGACCCAGGCCGGTTGCGTTTCCCCAAGAGCCCTGAAGAGTCCGCCCCAGTTTCAGACCCCCTGCCCCATCCGTCTCTGGTCAGCCCCTCCCACGCCTCATGCATCCTCCTGGACTTCCGGCCCCTAAGAGGCTCTAAGGCACCAGATGAGACTGTCAGATGCCCTCTTAAAGTACACGGTAATCACTTCCAGTGGGTTGTATAGTCCCCGAGGAGTCGGCTCGCCACGCCCCGCCGTCCAGGAAGGCAGTATTTCACCACCAAGGACACGACCCTGGGTATTTACAGACGGTAATGAGACTGTCCACTGTGCACGTTACCATAAATAAGCAGTGAAAACTGCTGAGTTTCATGCAATTCCCCCTGATTGCCTGGAAGGCGGCATTATTTTAATAAAAAAACTAATCAGCCAGACTCGCCAGCACCTCAGGCTCGGCGTTAATTACACACAGGCTGGCGGGAGGGGGCCGGCTGTCTTGGGGCAGCGTGGAGTGGGGGGTTCTTTATGTCAAAAGGAGAGAGTTAAAAGCAAGAGCAGGACTTTCCTCACCGTTCAACTAGAGATGATGTGCAGGCAGATTCTTTACCTCTAGCACCATCTGGGAAGCATCATGGAGACCCCAGATCAGACTCTGCAATCTCTCTGCTTTGGGGGCTGGTCAAGGCTGTCACCCAGCCTGTCTTGCAGGTGTCAAGGCCTAGGGTCCTCAGCCTCTCACCTGGGAGGCTGCCTCCCAAGGCCGTGGAGGAGTATAGGGGCCGGCATCAGGACAGCAGGGGGCTTCACTCCAGGCTACAGCCGGTCTCTCCCTCTCGGGGTCAGGGTCAAAATTACAGCCATCCATTCACAGTGAGGATGACTATCCATCCCACTGTCCCTTCCTCCTCAGGAGAACTCATCACACCCTTGCCTCTCCCAATCAGTAGGGAGTCCAGCAGGGGCTCCCGCAGGTTCCCATCTGGGGATCAGGAAGGTCCACCCATCCGGTGGGAAATACCTCTCCCAACCCAGGCAGAAGCCCCCAGACAAGTCTGCAGGTGGGTGACTCAGAGCCAGAAGGCTGGCACACGGCCCTGCTTCCCTCCGAGGCACACGAGGCCCAGCCCTTTTCCCAGTCACATCAGGGTCTCTGCCCCCAGCAGGCTCTTTGCAGCCACACGGGGGCCACTCCACTGGGGACAGCGCTGAATGGCCCTCAAGGATCCTCAGGCCCGCAGAGCCTCGGAGGTCGTCCGGGCTGGCCCCAGCTCAGAGGAGAGGCCACAGCGCCTCACTGCGAGGTCAGTCCCCTCGGCCTGTCCTGGCAGGTGTTGCTAGGCCTGTCCCTGCCCCGCAGGTCAGGGTGGGGAAAGGGGCCCTTGGGTCACTGGACGGGGCCCTAGGGCAGACTCTCCATCCCCTCCAATTAGCAGGCCCTGCAGTGACCAGGAGGGCCGTGCCGGAGCCTTCGGGGAGCAGCTGATGGAACTTCAGTGGGAAATCTACTTTGTAATAAAACTGCTCATAAAGCGAAATGTCGTTTAAAGCCTCCATGTCTGCGGGGCGTCAGCTTTTATGTCATCGTGTGTCTTGGAGAAGCGGGGACCTCTCCGCTCGCTACCCAGGGGGGCTCGGCAGAGAGGGTGGGACCCCAGGGGCTTCATGGAGACAGTGGGTCCCACGAAACTGCAGTTTAGAGGGACCCCAAAGGGGAGTCGTGAGGACCACCCGCAGCGGGGGGCCACCAGCACGTGGGTCTACCAGCAGGATGGGGCCAAAGCGCAGGCTGGGGCAGGAGGCAGGGGGTGAAGAGGGGCAGGGGGCTCCCCCCAAGTGCCCCTCCACTCACCCCAGGCCAAACCCAGGCTGCGCCGTCCAGTCGTGCAGAGAGGCAAACGCGGCATCCGCTTCCCAGGGGCCTCCAGGCGGCCACTGCGCCCGGGGACAGGTAGCCATGTGGGTGCAGAAGCGGGCTGTGTCTAGCTCCTGTGTCCAGAAGCTGGACTCGGAGTGGGGCCCAAGGTGCCGGGCGGGCGGAGAGCCCCAGCCCCGCGAGAGGAGGGGTCGCTTGTGCAGCTGTGGCGACCGTGCCCGAGGCCGCCGCCCTGCGGGGCCAGGGCTCTGGTGTGGCCGCCTGTTCGCCACAGCTTGGCAGCCGGGTTCCCAGTGAGCCAGGTGGAACTGCCTACCTTTATGGCCGAGCCTGGCAAGTCACACAAGACTGGTCCCCACGGCGCCTGGGGCCACCCAGGAAGGTCAGCCCTGGTCCAGGGAGTGGGACGGGCTTGCCACTCAATGGGGCGGGGCGGGGCGGGCATGAGCGCCTGGACAGGACTCAGGGAGACAGAGAGGCGCCCCCAGCCACCAGGGGCCCCCGGTTATTAGAGTCCCTGTGGCCGCCGCCCTGAGGTTGCCCTGGACGAAGTCTCAGGCTTCCAGTGACTAGAAGAGAGGAGATGTCACTTCTGAGATTAGGCGATGCCCAGTCTGGCGTCTGTCCTGGGGCCTCCCGCCCTCCCGCCTCCTGCAGGCCCTCTGCAGGGACCAGCAGACCCCAGGCAGGGCTGGACCTTCGGGGGGACCTCCCAACCCAGCCCACCCCGAAGGCCAAGGCCCCTCAGCCCCGGGACCTGGTTCCCACATTGCTGGGACTGTGAGTGGCAGAGAGATGACACAGCTCCGGGCCTGTCACCCCGGCCCCGGGGCCCCTGCAGTCCCGGAACCACAGTCCCGGCAGGACACCCCCTAAGAACCCTCTGCCCCAGGGCAGGCGGTGCCAGTCGGGCAGTGATCCCGCCGCGGCCCAAGGCGTGACTGTGGGTGGCGCCTCCCGAGGGGGACGCAGAAAGGTGGCCACTGCCTTTCAAGGGGAGGGAGGGCGTGACCTGGAGCAGTGGGCGGTGGGCGGTGGGCGGTGGCGGGGCAGGGTCCCCCCGCAGCTCCGCGTCTGCTCCCCCGCCCCTCCCCCGGCTCGCACCGCACCCTCAGGCCTGGTCAGCACGCCTGGGGGGCCAGACTCAGCTTCCGTCTGCATGGGGACTGGGGGGTGGCAGGCGGAAGCCGCAGGCCTGCCCCGCGACCCATGCGCCACCCGAGGGCTGGGTTCCCTGCCGCCCAGCCCTTCCCTCAAAGGGGAAAGCCTCTGTGAGCAGCTGTCCGAGCACAGGCGCCTGGGGGCGGGGGAGCAGGGGGCTGACACGTCCTGGGGCCCTGGCCCACCGGGGCCCGCCTGAGTCTCCGGGGCCGGGGATCCCACAGCGGACGGAGAAGCACATCCTCTGGGGCTGCTGTGTGCCGCCCGGCCCGTCTCCCTCTCAGGACGCTCTCCGGCCTGGCTCATCCATCCCAGGGCTCCCAGACCTCACTCCGATTCCCCAGGCAGCCAGAACACAGGGTATTTTTAACAAGAATTAGGTCCAAGCGGATACAGGGGATTAATGGCCGCAAGATGATTTTATGGTCCTCTGTACACAGCGGCTCGTGGAGACAATCAGAGAAGAGTCATTTCAGGCAGATAAAACGGGGCGTTTATTTTTAATGGAGAGAGAATTTCAGGACTCGCCCAGCCGTGGAGCAGACGCTGAGTCCTCGCTGTGGGAAGGAGAGGAGGTAGAGGCGTGGCGGCCTCAGCCCAGCGACCCCTCAGGGTGTGGGAGAGACTTGCCAGGGCTGGGGGCATCGGGGCGAGATCCCAGGTTTACCAGGGCTGGGGGCATCAGGAAGAGACCCTGGGCTTGCCAGGCCTGGGGCAGTGGAGATGGGGTGGGGAGAGGGGAGGGGATTCCCCCTCCCCGCAGGCCTCAGTTTCCCACCTGAGCAGGGAGTATTGATGAGTTCTTGGGAACAGAAGACGCCCCCAAGGCCCAGACCGACGTCACCAAGTATGACCCCCGTTGCCTCTGCCCCTTTCCAGGGGGGCAACATTCATTGAGCACCTACTTTGTCCCCTGTAACCACAGCTGTGCCTTCAATTCAACCCAAGCCCCGCTGGCAGTGTGGTCCTGGGCCGGCCTCGGCCAGGTGGGTCCGGCCCACGCTCGGGCCTGTTGGAGGAGGGGGGTCACAGCTCTGGAGACGCCGGGGCCCTGGGGGACGGGAGGGTGAGGTGACACAGCCCACACGTGCAGGGTCCACGCCAAGGGAGAGCTCCAGGGGGCCGCCCCGCCCAGTCCAAGCTGCAGCCCGATGGAAGGAGACGAGGAGAAGGCGGACACACACTGGCCTTCCTGGCCCCAAGGCCTCCGCCCAGTGACCGTCGCTACCCACCGCCTGGCCGTCCACGCAGCTCTGCAGGTAAGCGAGGACCTCCTGTCCGCCCAACGGGGGCAAGAACTCACGGGCTGAGCCTGACCCCCAACCCCGCAGCTGCTGCCTGAGGGGACCGTGACCCGGTCTCCACGGGGCTCAGCGCCAGCAGGGTGGCCCCATGGATCCCCCAGAACTCACAGTGGTTCAGAGACCCTGGGCGGGAAATGGGGGGGTCTCTTCCTGTGGTGACCCAAGGGACCCCTAAGTCACGGCTCACCGTGAGGAGTCTAGTCCTTAAATCACAGGTGGTCAACCGACCTCAAGTTTGGCCAAGGACAGTGTCAGGGATGGTCCCACGTCTCCAAGCCGCCCAGACAGGCTTGCCCACCACCAGCCCCAGAGGGTGCCATTAGGACCGGCCTCTGAGGACGTGGGTGCCACTCAGCCTCCAAAGCAGCGAGGTCACATCACCCTCCTCACCTGGGAGCTGGGGCCTCTGGGTCCTGAGCACTGGATCCCAGCGGCCACGGGGGCTCCATGAATGAACATGCTGATCAACTAATCAATTGTGATCAATCAACAAACACACAACACACGTCAGAGCCCGCGCCAAGCCAGGAACCTCCCCCCACCGCAGAACCAAGAGGCGGCTGTGAAGTTCCCACTTTCTAAATCACACAAATTAATTTAGAAATCAGAACGGCTCCCGCAGCTAGTCTGCAGATTTCAAAACAGCTTAACAAATTACCAAACCCCCTTTAAGAAGACAAATTATTCCGGCTTCTCTGTGCCTGCCTGGTTAATTATGCATGCGCTTTTGTTAGGCCTTGTTAAATATTCACAAGCTGCGGGTGTGCACTTGTGACCCGCAGCCGCACTCCACTTGGAGCCCCTGCAGTTGCGCCCCCGCCATCCAGGCCGCTGGGCACCTCGGGCCTCAGGACCACCCTCGAGTTCCTGCCTCAGCACCCGGGAGGGGCCCCACCAGACTGGCCATGGGCCTGTCACATCTGGCCTCTCTCTCAGGGTCCCTGTATGTCCCCACGGCACACTGGGCCCTCCTGCCTCGGCAGAGGGGCAGACCCCTCCCAGCGCCCCTCGTCTGGAACTGGGAGGGTGTCGTGCAAACCAAGAGAAGCATCGCCCCTTCCTGCCCCAGAAGCGGCAGCCGGGGAGGTTGGTGTGCCAGTGACAGCCAGCGCCGGCCACCCCCGAGGCCCACCTCGGCCGCCACTTTTCCTCCTGACCGCCCACTGTCCACTGGTTCCTTCCTCCCGCACGCTGACCACGCACCTGCCTCACCAGGCCCCGTTCAGGGCTCCCATTGCTCAGGCCCTGAGCCCAGGCGTCCACCCGAGGGGACACTCGGCCCGTGTGGTGCCAGGCTAGCAGGGCTGGTGTCCGTGAAGCAGATGACGCCAAGTGACCGGGCACAGGGAGGCCCGGCCCGGCCGGAGCTCTGGCAGCCAGACTGGGTTCAGAAGGAGCACCCCTCTCTGCTGGGGTGGGGTCTCGGGTCCAGTGCCCCCTTCTCAAGAATCTCAGAATCAGGGAACCTCAGAGCCAGAGGTGCCCTCAGATGCCATCAGACCAGCCCACCTTGATGGAAGGGCAGGCAGAGGCCGGGGCCCCAAGGACCCACCAGGCGCCAGAGCCCAGGGCCACCTGCTGCAGGCCCCAGGCAGCCCCCAGCCTGGCCCCGCCAGCACCCGCTCTGCCTCCCCTGTCCTGCCCCGGGGGCTCCCCTGGTTTAGGCAAGGCTGGAGGTCAACCACAAAGGTCTGTCACAGACGTTCCACCCAGTTTAGTCCACACCGGGAAGACCAAGGCACATGGCAGCTGCTGTCAGCCGCTGGGGCCTACACTTCCCCACCGGGCTGGGGAGACGCGCCAGAGGGCCGGGTGTGTACATGCCCACACACTTGTGTGCGCACATCCCCTACTCATGCATACACAGGTCTGCACCTGCAGAAACGCCACGTACACATACGTCTCACCTGTGCACATGCCCACACACCTGTGTACGCATATCCCCTACACACGCTTATACAGGCCTACACCTGCAGAAACGCCATGTACATCAGCACACACATGACAGGTGTACACACACACGACACGTGTGCACATGCCCACACACCTGTGTGCACACATCCCCTTCACACGCATACACAGGCCTGCACCTGCAGAAACGCCATGTACACATACACGACACGTGTGCACTTAGCCACACCTGTGTACGCATATCCTCTACACGTGCATACACATGCCCACGCCTGCAGAAATAGCGTGTACATCAACACACACATGTGTACACACACACGACACGTGTGCACTCACCCACACCTGTGTACGCATATCCTCTACACACGCATACACATGCCCACACCTGCAGAAATAGCGTGTACATCAGCACGCACACGACACATACGTGCACAGGGTGGCACAGAAGCCCTGGAAGCTGCTGGCAGGGGCACCTCCTTGTGGCTCTGCCGTGGGGTGGGGGCGGGAACCTGACCGGCAGGGTCCCCTCCTCAGGGAGGAGTCCAGGGCCTCACACTGGACTCGCAGCCCTCCCCGCCCCTCCGCCATCTGTCCTTACCCCGTGTCCTCGGCCACGCTCGGAGGCAGACTGAAAGTCCCACCGCAGCCTCCCTTCCTTTCCTACCGCCCCGTCCCTTCAGCCAGCGAGGGACCGTGGGGTCGCACCCTGCTCCCAAGCCCTCCTGGGGCCACGACAGCCCCCCCTATGCGGGCCACCTGCCCCGAGACCCCCAGCCCCTCCCAGAGCAGCCTGCGGTCAGACAGGGCGCCCAGGGCTCTCCTCACGAGGGTGTCCCCTGGAGGAGGCACTGGGCCGCGTGGGGGCTGCAGGAGGACGCGGAGAAGTCGCCGCTTGGAGCGGAGCCGCCGGCCTGTGCCTTTGCGCTCACTTTGGAAACTGTCGGTTCAGCAGTCTGGCTAACTACCTGCTCGGCGGTGGCCTTAAAACTGTCCACACTCATAAATCACCCCGGGATTTAAATAAGCACCAGTGGCAGGTAATTTTTCAGCACTCCCCCACACTCACGCGCAGGGAGCGTGGTCGTGTAGGACCACGGGTGGGGTGTGGAGAAAATGAATTGAGACAGGTTCAGGGGCCGGCCACCCGTCACCCGGGCAGGCTGATGGAGGGGTGGGCCGCCTGAGCGTGGCTGGCCAGCCAGCCAGGGGCGGGGGCCCCTAGGGCAGTGGAGAGACCGCGTCTCCTGAGACCCCACCCACCGACACCCACCGCACAGAGCCCCTCTTGTGTGGTTTGGACCTGCGGTGAGGAGGTCTGCTCCCTCTGGGTCTGCCTGACCACCAGGGCAGCGTCCCACAGGGAAGCAAGTGTGTCCACAGAGTCAGGCCTGAGCAAAGAAGGGCCACAGGAAGCTGTGTCCAGCGCCCCCCAGAGGGCATCTCCTTGTCCCCACCGGCCTCGGGGCATCCGCCCGACAGCCGGGAAGCGCAAGACAGAGTGAAAGGCCACCTCGGGACATTTTCCAAAACCTCTCCCACCCCGGCCAGAGGCAGCATGGCCCCCCATGCCTGCCCACTGCCCACACACACAGGCACCCAGAGCCCTGCCCAGGGAGAGATCGGGGATCCGCCGACTCCCCCAGCCCTAAGCCCGTTCTCGGAGCAGCCTCCGGGACGCTCCCCACCTCCCTGTCTTTCCTGTTCAGGCAGGACCCCTCCCCCGCACCCACTGACAACGCTCTCAGGAGGGTTGACCAGGGGCCCCAGTGTGGTCCGTGACCCCATGACCCAGCCCCAACCACCGGGCTCAGGCCGCTCCCAGGACACCGTGTGGCTTCCACACGGCAAGGAGAGGGGGTGCGGGTGTGGCCCCCAAGTGCTGGTGGCCAGGCCCCTGCAGGCTGGGAGCCCCTCCCCTTGCCCGGGGGCGGCCCGCCTGCGGCTCATCCCCCCGGGCACAGCGTGAGCAGGGGGCTCCTGCGGTCCACAGAGTGGGTCCCCTGAGGGGCGGGCTGTCCTGAGAGGATGTGCCCCCCTCCCAGGCTGTGACTCCTGGGGGGTCCCGAGACCCTGGCACACTGTCGGGGCCTGTGAGCGTGGGGAGTCCTCACCCAGCCAGAAGCTGCACCGCTGGCCGGGCCTGCCTTTCAGAAGCCCTCTGCCCTCGACAACCCCCCGGTTGTCCAGTGGCCTGGGCCGGGGCGGGGTGAAGGGGCCCAGGCCTGGGAGCCCCAACCTCACCCCATGCTCAGCGGGGACGGTCTGGCCGCCCAGCTGGTCCTCCACCGCCACCTGGTGGCCCGTTGGCCCAACCCAGGGCCACGGCCCACCCACACCCGCCCTGCCTCACCTGCCAGAGGCTGGTCTCCTGGGCTTACCTGGCCGGACTACACGTCCAGGCGTCTCCAGCCCCAGTCCCGGCTGGGGAGAGACACCCTCCGTCTTGAAAAGGAGTCTGGCTCATTGGAAGGAGCTCCTCGGTACCCCCAGGGAAAGACAATAAAAAGAACATAAATGCATGAAATTAGAGCCGCCCCAGGCGGAGAGGAGAGCCCGGCCTGATTGCTAATCAAATTCCCATTCCCGAGGATCTTTAAAACCCTTCCTGTGCCTGTGTTATTGTCTCGAAAGAGCTGTTATTACTCGCGTAAAAAATAACTTGTAAAAAATTCTAATCAGCTTGGGTCTTAGACCTCAGCGCCACAGCCACAGGAGGGCCGTTTACGAGCCGTTTCACGCCTGCCGGCCTCCCCTCAGCCTCCCTGCTTCCATTGCCCATCAGTGTGATAAAGGTAGTGTTTTGTGACTCCAAAGTTATTTATTAGCACCCGGTACTTCCCGCAGTCCTTGGGGCGGCGAAGGTGGGCACCGTGGGGCTTGGGAAGCCTGTTGTCCGAGTGCACGGCTGCACCCAGGCTGGACCGGCCCCCACGGCCCCCACGGCCCCGACGCCGCCGTCTCCTGCTTCACCCAGTTAGCACATGACTGCACCTGTCCGGCCAGCTCAGGGGCCCTTTGCCGGGCCTGGTCCTGCGGCTCCAAGCAGCTGGCTGCAGGCCCTCTGGCAGGCGCCTCCCAGAGAAGCCGTGCAGCCGCCGTGCTCCCCGGGCAGGGCCCCACCCCTCAGGCCAGGACCACAGTGAGCGTGCCGAGTTCGGGACCTGGGGCAGCGTCACCCCGTCTCAAGGCTCGGGTCCCCCGTCGGGGGCCCTGCAATGGTCAGGGGACTGGGCCAGGGGACGCAGGCCAGCCCCGCACCTGAGTGTGACCTGCATGTTTGCCCCAGGGCCCTGGGCTCCCCAGGCGGCGCTCGTGGTAAAGAACCCGCCTGTCAATTCAGGAGACATAAGAGACTTGGGTTTGATCCCTGGGTCAGGAAGATCCCCAGAGAAGGAAATGGCAACTCACTCCAGTACTCTTACTGGAAAATCCCACGGACAGAGGAGCCTGGTGGGCTACAGCCCAAGGGGTCGCAAAGAGTCGGACACGACTTGGCACACTCCTCTACCCAAAGCTGAAGCTACAAGTGCTGGGCAGGGGGCAGCCCTCCGGTGGGGGGCCCAAGGTCACCGCAGCTGCCTAGTCACATCCGAGGGGGTCCAGCTCCCCATGCTGGGGGCTCCCCCGGGGGGGCCACCTCGTACCCCACAGGTCAGGAGAAGCCTGTCCCCAGGAGGTGCCCGTCAGCTGGGGGAGAGAGAGGAGGGGTTGTCACCGCGCAATGCAGGCCATGGGGGACCTGGCCCTCTGTGTCTCTCCCAGCTGGAGACACGCCTAGGACACGCAGGTGACACCTGTCTCCCGGGGGGGCGCTTGCCTTTCTGCACCCTACCACTCAGGCGGCAAGCTCTGCCTGGGGTCCACACGATGTCCCTCACCAGCTTCCCCGAGGGCGGAAGGCCAGCTCCGAGGACAAGGACAATCATGACGGCCCAGCAGGGCGCCCCGCAGGGCCCTCCAGAGCTTGCAGAAGTACCACCGTCTCCTCCCCCGGAGACGGCAAAGATGCTCTTCGCTGCTGGTCCTACAGGTGAGGGGGGCAGGCAGGCAGGACCCCCAGACACACAGCCCGACCACGCCGGCCCCCTGGCTGACTCACGGCACAGACTTGGCAGCCTTGCCTCCCGCCCCGGCCTGGGTCCCCGCCCTCAGAGGGATCCTTGTGACCGTGAAGGTGGTGCTTGGACAGGCATCACGGCCGGTGTGAGTGGGTGTGAGAGCAAGTGTGCACAGGTGGGTGTCACCCATGGCCCCAGGGGTTCCCGCAGTGGGGACACCCACATTCTCTCCCTCTGGGTCATCTGTGAACCCCCAGCCTGGGCAGAAGAACCCTGCCCACATGGCCATCTCTGGGAGCCCACCCATCCACCTAGGATGCCTGAGCAGGCCTGCCCTTCAGGGTGGGCTGGAGGTGGGCCTGGGAGCCGGCCAGCTTCCCGAGTCTGAGGGGGCAATGAGCCGGGGTGACCCTGGGCCCCCCTTTTTTACTGGGGGCCTGTTCGGCTTCTCCTGTGTTTGCTGGGGTGTGGGGCGGCCCTCGGAAGTGGGGCCGGGGCTACGGGAACCAGGCCGGGTGGCAGGGAGGAACCAGGGGCTAACCGTGTGGCAGGCCTGCCCTTCTCAGCTCGGGCCGCGGCTCTGAACAAAGGCGCTTGTCCACCCTGCCCGACAGCAGCCCACATACACGCAGACCTCCTCGGAGCCACGGGGGGGCAGGGGAGTGCAGACACAGGCGGAGGGCTTGAGCCCTGGAGCCCCCGCCAAGCAAGCTCCTAAGAGGGGCCAGAGCCCCCCAGGGGCCCCACCCAGGTCCCTTGGGGCAGGACCTTGGAGTGGGGGCGCTAAGCCAGGAGGATGTGGGAAAGGCTGGAAGGTGGGGTTCAGAGCGAGCAGCCGGGGACACCAGGCCTAGGGTGCTGGGGAGGGCCTCCCCGAGCATGCAGGGCAGGGAGGGGCCTCGGGGGCTGAGGAGGGAACAGGGTGGGCAACGCCCCCGAGTCCAGGGAGGGGCACGAGGCCTCGCTCGCCACCCCGGCTGTCTCCAGCATGCTCCCCAAGTCACACGGGCTCCAAATATTCCCACTTTCAGGGCTCCTCCCAGCCAGCCGGACGGCAGGGGTGCAGGGCGGGAGGCTGAGGGAAACCCCTTGGATGAGGCCCGCAGGCTTGCAGACAACATCTGGGAAATCCATCACGCCGGCTCCTAAACCTTCTGCCCAGATTAAAACCACCATCCTTTGATTTGGGGCTGGAGGGGTGGGCAGTGTGGCCAGTCCCCCTCGGAGCAGAAATGTAACCACAGCTCAGCCGGCAGGGTACAGGTCTCCCCAGGTAAACGCTGAGAAGCTCCAGAGTGCCGACACCCTGGAGCAGCCGGGGAGAGGGTTTCTGGAGTCCCCCTGGACCCCTGCTTGGGCCCTGGGCCCTAACAGGCAGTTGGGTCCTGTGGGGTGGGGGGCAGCCTGCCTCACTGTGTCCAGGGGCCTCGCTGTGTCCTGGGGCCTTTACAGCTGCAGGAGGAAAGGCCAGCGAGAGTCAGGGCTCATCAAGCTCCACACTCCAGGGATGGACAGGACCACAAGACCCCAACCCCAGGGATGGACAGGACCACAGGCCACCAGCCCCAGGGGTGGAGAGGACCACAGGCCCCCAACCCCACGGCCGTGGCAGTGGGTCAGGGGGAGGCAGCGCTACAGCCCGCAGGCCCCGCACGGCAGCCCTAGCGGTCAGCGGCTCGACCAGCAGTCCGGCCGGAGAGTCCCGTCGGGCACAGCAGCACCAGCATCACCACCAACGTCCTGGAAGTGCAGACCTGGGCCTGCCTAGATGGCAGGAATCGGAGCTGTTTCCCGCGATTTCCAGCCAAATTGCCAGGGCTGCGTGTGGCCACGGGAGCGTCTCCTCTGCATCCAGCCTGGGTCCCCCCACTTGTGGGACGGGGTCCAGTCCTTGGAAGCTGACAGCTGGACCCCTGCCTGGGGTGGCCCTGGGGCAGGCCTCCGTCGTGGCCGTGCACACAGCTGCCATGGTTCACTCCAGGGGTCACAGTCGGGGTGCTGCCGCGGGAGCCCTGGGAGCCGTCCGGCAGCCTCTCCCAGGCCGTCACTCCCACCCCTGAGTGCCCTCCCAGCCCTTCCCGCCCTGCAGCTCCTGCCCTGGCCCCTCCCAGCACAGGCATCCTCAGGCATGCCCGACCTCTCACCCCTCCCAGCACTGCCCGCTCCACTTGCGGCCTCTGCCAACCTCAGACGCAGCCCCAGCTCCCCATCACCCCTCAGAACCCCCGCCCGGCCGCCACCCCCGGCCCACGTTGGCAGGGAGGACCCTGCGGTCTCCCAGCCCCTGTCTCGGCTCCCAGGACCCTGCCTGGGCTCCCTGAGCCGTCCATGCGGGGCCCGGCACAGGGTCAGCACGGGGCACAGAGCTGCCAAGCAGACAAGCAGACAGGCAGGTGCAGAGGGGACACCCGGGGCCCCGCCCTCGGCTCCCAGCCTTTGGCGCTCCAACGCCTCCAGCAGGAAGCTGCCTGTAACTCCACTCTACCCGGTGAGGGTGGATCACGCACACTGCAGACAGGGCAGCTTCATAAACAGTTTCACACAGGAAGCCGGCACGCGAGCTCCAAATAAGCCCCCGAAAGGAGAAGAAGACTGCTTTACCGCGGAATCAATTCACCTCTAATCCTAACGCTCTGCAAAGGTATTTTCTCATAACGACTCCATCATTCCACGAGACGGTGGGTAACAACCCGCCTCCCAGCTTCGCAGTCCGGCTCTTCCCCAGCGAGCGCGGGGCTCCCGCTGTTTGCAGCCAACCCCGCGTGGCCAGAGCACTCGGGCCTCCTTCAGAGTGACCGTGGGGAAGGGTCTGCCAGTCTGGGGAGCAGAGAGGCCAACGCTGAATTAGCCCCCCTCCACGCCTCCGGCCGCCACGGGATGGCCGCGTGTCTGTGGCTCAGACAGAGCACCAGCCAGCCGCCCTTGCCCCACCAGGGGCGGAGCAGGAGCCCTGGGGTCAGCTGGGCTCCTCGCCTCCTGCCGGCCATGCGGACTCCCTGGCCTCGTCCCCCGTAGACCAAGGGCGCTTCCTGGGTGCGCTTTGGTAGCACATGGAAGAATCACCTTTGTAATCACTTTTGGGCTTCCCTGATGGCTCAGCTGGTAAAGAATCTGCCTGCCAATGCAGGAGACCTGGGTTCAATCCCTGGGTTGAGAAGATCCCCTGGAGAAGGGAAAGGCTACCCACCCCAGTATTCTGGCCTGGAGAATTCCACGGACTGTATAGTCCATGGGGTCGCAAAGAGTCAGACACGCCTGAGAGAGTTTCACTTCACTTGACTTGCATTGAGGTCAAGGGCACGACCCCAGCAGTCCTTTCCAGTCTCACAAGGGCCCCACACGTCCGTGCAGACCTTAGCTGTGTGGACACCACCAGGGCCTTTCTCCTCACTTGACTCTCCCACCTGCTCCTGGATCTGACCCTGCGTCTCCCAGGCTGCTCCTCCAGCACCTGATCCTGCCATACAAGCTGGGAGCCTCTGGAAGGCTCGTGGTCACTGCGGACAGAAGCTGCCGCAGCCCCGGCTGCAAATGCCACGCCCCCCGCCCCCCGCCCCGCCCCCGTCCCTCTGCCCCCTAACCTGCCCCCCCCACCCCGACCTGGCCCCGCCCCCCGACTGGCCCCGCCCCTGACCTGGCCCCGCCCCATGCCCCTGCCCCCTGTCCACACCCCTTCCCTGCCCCCCGCCCTGCCCTGTGTGGGTCCCGCACGTCCTCCCATGAGCCGGTCACCAGTGTCCCCACTTGGGCCTGGCTCCTGCCTGTGATCGTCCACGGGCCAATTGCTTTCTCACCAAAACTTTGTAGCTGGTTTTACTGAGTAAATCAGAAAAGCCCAAAAAGTCCCAGAAGATGTCTGAAATGCAGATACTTCCCTGGTGGTCCAGTGGCTAAGACTGAGCTCCCAACGCAGGGGACCCGAGTTCAATCCCTGGTCGGGGAACTAGATCGCACATGCCAGAACAAAAAGATCCTGCATGCTGCAACTAAAATTAAAAAAAGATTCTGTGTGCCGAAACTAAGACTCGACACAGCCAGATAAACAAATAGCACATGGGAATCGTGTGGGCCAGGACATGCAGGGTTTTGGCCTTCTCAGGGTCCGGGCTCGAGTGAGCCAGTGCTGTGGACCCGTCGTGACCAAGCCTGGGACTCCCAGACGTGGGACACGGTCAGTTGGTGCCAGCCCTGTTGCCCCAGAGTCAGGGGCATCTCCCCAAGGGCTCAGCCCATGCCCGCCCACACAGCTGGCCCTGCTCTGATGCCAGGTTGGGGCCTGACATCAGGGCAGGAAGGGGGGTGGGGGGAGCAGCTCCCACGGCCACGGAGCCCAGGATGGAGTGGTTCCCCTGAGCCCCACACTCAGAGTGAGGACAGGGCAGGGGTGAGGCTGGGAGGCAGGCACAGCCTTGAAGCCCCCTCCCCACCCCCTGTGACATGCGTCAGCCCCCGCCAGCCCATCTCCTCAGCTCAGACCCCCACACAGGGTGCCCAGCCCACTGGTCCCCCGCGCCCTGGTCCCCAGCCTCCCTCTGCCTCTCCCGGACCCTGACCAACCCTCCCAGACATTTCCATCATCAGAGGCCTCTGGCCACCTCTCCCCACCCAGGGGACTCCAGCCCTGGCCACTGGAAGCTTCCCCAGCCCCGTCATTAACTGCCCCCCTCACCGCTCCCCGGGGACAGCAGAATGTCAGCCACCTCACACTGATATCCTCAGCCGGCTCTCGGGACCCAGGCTGGAGCTTTCCACCTTCATTAGCGAAGCACAGAGATGCACCCCCCCACCCACCCCCCCCAAGACCGTCCACAAGAGCTGAAAGCAAGGTGTTGGTGTGGACCAGCTGCTCCTCCAGGCCTGGTCAGAGTGACAGGTTGGATATGGCGAAGGCGCGGGACTGTCTGCAGACCGGGGGTCCGGGTGGACTGGATGGGAGCTGGAGAGCGAGACAGGCGGCGAAACCTGGAAGCAAGGCCGTGTGTCCTGCTGTCCTGCCGGGGGCGAGCCTGTGAGTCTGACGCTGAGAGAGGACGTGTCGCCCAAACCAGCAGCTCAGCGCCTGCGGAGGAGGGGGGCCCACGCCGGCCCACGGGCCCCCCGGGCAGGGCAGCTGCCGCTCAGGCTGCCCCGCCATTTCCTGCCGGAAAAAGCAGGGGCCACATGCGGCTGAGGGGGACAGGGCGGGACCCCCAGCCCTGTATCCCTGGAGTCTTCAGGGATGGCTCTGATCGCTGTCAACCGCTCAGGGAGTGTGGAATGACGCTCTAGGGTTGGTGGTTTCAGGAGCATCCTCTTGTTTCTTTGGCTGGCTGGGTTTGGTCTCTCTTATCCCTGTGGTTCTTCCCCCCCAGGTGAGGGGACCCCGCAGCCGCTGAGGTCACATGGCCGAGGGGGACGGTGGGGGCCGGGCCAAGGCGGAGGGCCAGTCTGCACGTCACTGGACCCACTGTGAGGGGCTCAAGCTCGATTCCATTCGCCCCCTGGCCTCTGGGAGCCCTCACGCGAATCCTGAGGGACCTGGGTCCCCGACACCCACGCCCACCCAGACCCCCCGCATCCCCCAGCAGGTCTGGCCCTGGCTCCTCTCAGCACAGCGTTTCTCTGGAGACCTGCGGACTTGTCAGGTCAGACGTTCGGGGAGGACTGTCTCTGCTGGGGGTGGAGAGGACCGTCTGAAGGACAAGCGCTCCCCGCCCGGGGCCCGCGGCTTGGGGCAAAGCCCAGGCCAGCACCCCAGGCCCGCAAGCCTGGGCCACGCAGACCCATGGGCCTCCAGGGCCCCACTGACCACCCACCTCTGGGCCCGCACCGCTGCGGACCAGGGCCCCGCGCCCGCCTGCCATCTGCAGAGCGTGGCCTTCGGAGCCCCCCGGAACCTAGACCGCCCCACGGGCAGCGCTACTGCAGGCCGACGTTCGCTGCTCTCGACGGGCAGACGCTGGCCCAGGGCCGTGCAGTCAGGGCGGGGGGCCTCCCCACTGGCTGGCACCAAGTCCTTCCTCATGCTCCCGCGAAGGTCCAGACAGCCGTGCACAGAGGCGCCAGGACACCCGCGGCCCTGCTCCAAACCCCGGCTCTGAGCTGCCCCCTGGGGCCCTGTGTGGGCATGTCCCCGCGGAGACCACGTCCTGGTTGGGCCAACACTAGGCCTACCCGGGGGTCCATCCACGAGGGGCCTGAGAGGCTCGGAGCCGTGCCCTGAGCTCACACACGTCCTCCCCCAGCGAACACACTCACTTTTGAGGACGGAGCACGTGCCCACGCTTGGGTGTAGGGTGGATGCACGATCCTGGTGTGTGAATCCAGGGCGTGTGTGATGGGTGTGTACACTCAACCCTGGGGCCAGCTGGAGCCAGGTCCCCGAGACCAAGAAAAGGAGGAAGTGTGAGTTGCTCAGTCATGTCCGACTCTTTGCAATCCCATGGACTGTAGCCCACCAGGCTCCTTCTGTCCATGAGATTCTCCAGGCAAGAATACTGGAAGGGGTTGCCATTTCCTTCTCCAGGGGATCTTCCCGACCCGGGGATGGAACCCGTGTCTCCCACACTGCAGGCAGATACTTTACTGACTGAGCCAGGGAAGCCCAAGAAAGGGAGTGACACCCACGAAACCGGGATCAGCCACCACGGGTGGCTCTGGCCAGGGGCCCAAGCCAGGGTCACCTGATGGCCCCACTAAAGCCCAAACGGACCCCCTCAGCAGCGCAGGCCACCAGCCCGAGCTCCCCTCTCCCACCCCCCACCACCACCATCGCCCCGTCGCCCAGACGCTGCCAGGAAAAACAGCTGTGACAGGCAGCTTTCCGCGGCCCCCGTCTCGGTTATGGCTTATGTACGGCCCCCCAGGCAGCTGGCCCTTGGGAGGGACGGGCTTTATAAATAAAATTTATCATTGTAATTACGGCTCCTGTAGAGAGCGGAGGACTTTTACGGCCTCCTGGAGGTCATGAATAATTTAGGAGAAGGGAGAAGGGGCCTCTCTGTTAGCGAACAATGGGGCCCAGAGGTTCCCATTACCACAGCTGCTGAGGACGCCAGGGCCCGGCACAGGGACCAGGGCCCCACCAGGCTCTGGGGGGACACCGCCTGGGCACCCCATCTTGTGAACAGAGGTCCTGGTCAGTGAGCAGATGCGGCCCTGACCGCCAGAAGCTGAGGATGACAGGCTGTGGCTCCCATGAAGGGCATTGATGGGGCAGGTCCAGGGCTGTGGCCTCGGGTGGACCCGCAACCTGCACCCACACCAGAGGAGCAGCGCCTCTCCTGGGCGCCCACAGGGGCCAGACCCAGCCTGCCTGACCTCCAGCTCCCCTCTGTCTGCACACCCCCACCACGCACACTACCCTGGAGAGATCCCGAAGGCAGGAAGCCTCCCTTGCTTGCCTCCAGTCACAGGGGACTCACCACCTCCCTGCCCGGCCTCTGCCCACCACGCCAGCATGACCTCATCACACAGCAGGGCTCGGAGCTTGTGCTCAGAGCCCCCCAGGGTTGTTCCCCCAGCCCTGTGGCTTTCTGTACCATCTCTGAGATGGCTGGTTCATTGGCTGTAGCTTTTGTAACAAACTGCCACAAACCCTTCGACTTAAGCAACAGAAACCTATCCTCTCAGGGTGCGGAGGGGCCCTAAGTCACGCTGTTGGCAGGGGCACATGGCCTCTGGGGGCTCGAGGGGAGGCCCCACCCACGCCTCTCAGCCTCTGGGTGGCTGCGAGAGTTCTGGGCTCGTGGCCCCTTCCTCCAACCTCTGCATCTGTGATCACATCACTGCTTCCTCTTCTGTGTTAAATGTCCCCCCTGATGGGGACACACATGGTGGCCCCAACTTTATTGACATTCACAGGCTTCAGACCAGTGATACAGCTGTGTTTTGGGGGACCAGTTTTTCAAGCTACCAAGAGGGTGACCCTAAAGTCACACCTCCCACTAGAGTCACCTTGCACCAGACATGTACATCCAACTCCCCCACCCCAGGAGCCCCACACACATCTCAAATTAACTGGCTCTCATCTCTTAATCCCATAGCACCCCCAAAACCTGCAGCATGCCATCTGCCGAGGGTCAAAATAATGCCCCCCAAAAATGTCCACGTGCAAACCCCCTGAATCTGTCACGTTAGATCACACAGCCAAAGGGAATTACATTGAGGACAGAATTAAAGTTGCACGACTTTAAAATGGGGAGATGATCCTGGACTAAGGGGGGCAGGGCAATGTAGCCACAGG